>NC_091436.1:83497199-84697199 GCF_964237555.1 Oryctolagus cuniculus
TTAACTCTGCCAGGCCATGACGCTGACCCCACCAGTCAAGTTTTTAAAAAATTTTTTGGGAAATTGAGCTAAACTAGTGATGGTGTGCTCCAGATTTGTGGTGCTCAAACTTTAGAGTATCTCAAAATAAAATGGAAGGCTTATTAAAACCTCAGTGGCATCCACCCTTAGAATTTTCATTTTTCATTAGTTCCCAGATAATGCTCTTGATCCTGATCTGGAAACAAATTATTTTTTTCATGGAATTTTAAAACAGAGTTTTTTTTTTTTTTTTTTTTAATGATTTAATTATTTATTTTTGAAAGAGACAGAAAGAGATATCTTCCATCTGCTAGCTTACTCCCCAGGTGGCCACAATGGCCAGGAGTGGGCCAGGACAAAGCTAGGAGCCAGGAGACTTACCTGGCTCATCCACGTGGGTGGGCAGGGGCCCAAGCATTGGGGCCATCCTCCGCTGCTTTTTCCCAGGCCATTATCAGGGAGCTAGATAGGAAGTGGAGCAGCTGGGAACCAGCACCCGTGTGTGATCCTGGAGTCTCAGCTGGTGGCTTTACTCACTATGCTGCAATGCTGGCTTCTAAAACAGAGTTTTAATAAAAGACTCACAACTTGGCTGTGGCAATCAGAATACTGACTTTAGTTAGAAACATAGGACAAAAGTGGCACTAGTTGGAGGACTGGTAGTAGTGAGTAAGGTGCTTTGATCCAGACAGTTTATATCTCTCCGAGAAAGGGAGTTGGGTGCCTTATTAAAAATCCTACTCTGCAAAAGCAGTGGAAGATGACTCAAGTGCTTGGGCCCCTGCACCAGTGTGGGCGACTGGAAGAATCTTCTGGCTCCTGGCTTTGGCCTGGCCCAGTCCTGGTTATTGCAGCCATTTGGAGAGTGAACCAGTGGATGGAAGTTCTTGCTGTTTCTCCCTCTCTCTGTCAGTAATTCTGCCTCTTAAATGAATAAATAAATCTTTAAAAAAATCCTACTGTGCTGGTAATGAAGAGGGTCTGGGATAGTTTTTTTTTTAATTTTTTTAATTATTTATTTATTTATTTATTTTGACAGGCAGAGTGGACAGTGAGAGAGAGAGACAGAGAGAAAGGTCTTCCTTTGCCGTTGGTTCACCCTCCAATGGCCGCCGCGGCCGGCGCGCTGCGGCCGGCGCACCGCGCTGATCCGATGGCAGGAGCCAGGAGCCAGGTGCTTCTCCTGGTCTGCCATGGGGTGCAGGGCCCAAGCACCTGGGTCATCCTCCACTGCACTCCCTGGCCACAGCAGAGAGCTGGCCTGGAAGAGGGGCAACCGGGACAGAATCCGGCGCCCTGACCGGGACTAGAACCCGGTGTGCCGGCGCCGCAAGGCGGAGGATTAGCCTAGTGAGCCGCGGCGCTGGCTGGGATAGTTTTTTTTTGTTTTCTTTTTATTGTATTGGAATATTTTGACCTCTAAGGTTAGACTCTTTTTTTAAATTTATTTAAAAGTCACAGTTACAGAGAGGCAGAGGCAGAGAGTAAGAGACAGAGAAAACATCATCCATCTGCTGGTTCACTCCCCAAATGGCCGCAATGGCCAGAGCTGAGCCAATCTGAAGCTAGGAGCCAGGAGCTTCTTCTGGGTCTTCCCACGTGGGTGCAGAGGCCCAAGGATTTGGGCCATCTTCTACTGCTTTCCCAGGCCAAAGCAGAGAGCTGGATAGGATGAGGAGCAACTGGGACTTGAACCGGTGGCCATACGGATGCTGGCACTGCAGGTGGTGGCTTTACCCACTGCGCCACAGCGCCAGCCCCTAGACTCTTGATTATTGTGATTGAGTCACTAAGCGTACCTATCTGATTGTGTTCTCTGGATAGAACCCTGGACCTCATGACAACCAAACTGGATCACTGGCTTGTGATACTTTTAGAAAGTAAAATGAACATACAGTTCTTGATCAGTTTCTCTGATTTATCCTTAATGTTCCGTGTCTCTGTGTCCTAGCAGTGTTCATATATCATATTGTGTATTTTGGAAATGTAGGATTAGCAGTACTTTACTGGAGCAGAGCAAAGTATACTAGTAATACCCTTGAAAGCTTTAGTGAGAAATAAATCATGCAAAGCTTTAGTGAGAAATAAATCATGCATACTCCCATTTTCTACTTTTTTTTTCTGATTATAAAAGTAACCCACACTCATTGTATAATTTCTTTGAAATTTTGCATATCGAAGAAAACATATGGCTGCTCAGATTTTTTTTTTTTTTTAACAGGCAGAGTGGATAGTGAGAGAGAGAGACAGAGAGAAAGGTCTTCCTTTTGCTGTTGGTTCACCCTCCAATGGCCGCCACGGCTGGCGCACTGCGGCCGGCGCACCGCGCTGATCCGATGGCAGGAGCCAGGTGCTTCTCCTGGTCTCCCATGGGGTGCAGGGCCCAAGCATTGGGCAATCCTCCACTGCCTTCCCTGGCCACAGCAGAGAGCTGGCCTGGAAGAGGGGCAACTGGGAAAGAATCCGGCACCCCAACTGGGACTAGAACCTGGTGTGCCGGCGCCGCTAGGTGGAGGATTAGGCTAGTGAGCCGCGGCGCCGGCTCAGATTTTTTTTTTCATGGATAAAGATGTACCTTATCAGCACTAGAAGTTCATACTTTTCATGAGTCAGAAAAAAGTTGAAGCTAATTAGTTATAATCTATTCCCCTGTAAAGTCATCATTTTTCTTTTAAGATTTATTTATTTATTTGAAAGGCAGAGTTATTTATTTTAATTTTTTTGACAAGCAGAGTGGACAGTGAGAGAGAGAAACAGAGGGAAAGGTCTTCCTTTGCCGTTGGTTCACCCTCCAATGGCCGCCGCGGCTGGTGCGCTGCGGCCGGAGCACCGCACAGATCCGAACGCGGGAGCCAGGTGCTTTTCCTGGTCTCCCATGGGGTGCAGGGCCCAAGCACTTGGGCCATCCTCCACTGCCTTCCCAGGCCACAGCAGAGAGCTGGCCTGGAAGAGGGGCAACCGGGACAGAATCCGGCGCCCCGACTGGGACTGGAACCCGGTGTGCCGGCGCCGCTAGGTGGAGGATTAGCCTATTGAGCTGCGGCGCCAGCTAAGGCGGAGTTATATATAGAGAGAAGAGGCAGAGAGAGAGAAGTCTTCCATTTGCTGGTTCACTCCCCAGTTGGCCGCAACGGTCGGAGCTATGCCGATCTGAAACCAGGAGCCAGGGGCTTCTTCTGGGTTTCCCATGCATGTGCAGGGGCTCAAGGACTAGGGCCATCTTCTACTGCTTTCCCAGGCCATAGCAGAGAGCTGGATCAGAAGAGGAAAAGCCAGGACTTGAACTGGTGCCCATATGGGATTTTGGCACTGCAGGCTTCGGCTTTACCCACTAGGCCACAGCACCAGATCTGTAGTCATCTTTTCTAATTATACTAGCCTTCTGGTGAAAGAGAGCTCCTGGTGATAGGGCCAAGCTTTGTCTCTGAAGTTCGGATTTTTTCTTTATTTCTTTTGAATAATAGATTTCAGGTAATATCTTGAAGAAAATAAACATCTCATTTCTTAAAGGTATATCATATAAGATGTAATTATTTTGCACTAACCGTATATAAAAAACTAAGGATTGTGGGACTATAAATATGATACATAGTTTTGTGATAGTGGTGGTGACTTTGAATTTATTTTCCATAGCAAATATTTGTGTATCTACTTTGTGCTAGTTCTTGGGGCTGGGTCCTCACCTTAGAAAGCACATTTTTGAGAGTAGTCAGCCATCAGTCCTGTCGTAATAAATGCAGCAATGATTCTGTTGTAAAATATGATGGACTACCAGAGGTAATAAACCTAATTCTTTGCTTGAGGTTGTTTGTGGAAGAAGAGATATGATGGAAGAAGAGATCAAGGAAGACTTTCTAGAAAAGGTACACTTGAGTTATCTTGAATAAACAGAAGTGTGGCAGCCAGAGGGCTGGGAGGTGTTTTTGGAAAGCCCGTGTGTTAGGCTAGGATGATATTGGTGGAGATCTTGGACTGAAAAAGTCTATTCTGGAGGGTTTCAGTGAGGATATGAAGTATACAGGTTCAGCAGGATGTGATGAGGAGTTTTAATATCTTCAGTACACCTTTAGTGTGCACTGACAAAACATTGTAGTTTTCTAAACATTCTGTGAGATGATTTGATTTCATTTTAAAATTTACTTTATCTTTAACGAACTCATGGAGACAAAAGTGGAAATGGTGAGCCTAGTTAAGAACTTGCAGTCTAGATGAAAGACAATGGTGATAGTTTACACGTGGAAAGTGGAGCGTGGAGGGATGATTTGAGAATTATTAAAAAGGGAAAATGGATAGAAATTGGTGTTGGATTTAGAATGAAAAAAAAAAAAGTCAAAACTGAGTCTCCTGTTTCTGGCTTATGCTATGTGATGATTGTGTCTTAGGAGAGAGAAGCACGTAGTCTCGAGGAGATACTGTTAAGATCCTGATTACTCAGGTCGGGTTCCTGAGTAAATGGTAGGATATATGGATTAGAATTTTAAAAAGTTTGAAGTGGAGATGTACATATGAGAATTGTTAGCATAAAGACAATATTTAAAGACATGGCAGTTGATTGGTTAGGATAAGATTTAAGTAATGCCAATTTCTCTAACAACTCCCCAAACTTAGGCGTTCCAGTGAACATGTTTATTTCTTCCTTATATCACAATGCCTTGTATGTGAGGGAACTTTCCCAAGAGGCTTCTCTCTGATTGGTGACTGTCTAGGTTCTTTCCATTGTATAATGCTGTCCTCTTAAACATGTGATCCCTAGGGTTGCTATGGAAAGGGCAAGAGCAGGAATGGGTGATGTCTCAGGAGGTTTTATGGCCAGCATTGGTAGTGATAAAGTCCACTGCTGCCCTAATCTTATTGCCAGAATCCAGTCACCCAACTAAGAGAAGCTGAGAAATGTAGTGTTTCTGTGTATTCTGGAGGAAGAAAATAAATATAATTTGGTGAACAGATATGTAATTTCTAGCATGTCGATGGATAAGACCTTTTAGGAGAAGATAGAGTAGAAAATAGGGTGCCTGCACTGTGGCACATAGCAGGTAAAGCCGCCTGCAGTGCCAGCATCCCATATGGGTGCCGGTTCAAGTCCCAGCTGCTCCGCTTCTGATCCAGCTCTCAGCTGTGGCCTGGGAAAGTAGTAGAAGATAGCCCAAGTCCTTGGGTCCTTGCACCCATGTGGGAAGACTCGGAGGAGGCTCCTGGCTTCTGGCTTCAGATCTGCACAGCTTTGGCTGTTGCGGCCAGTTGGGGAGTGAACCAGTGAATGGAAGACCTCCCTCTCTCTCTGCCTCTCCTTCTCTGTGTAACTCTGACTTTCAGATAAATAAATAAGTCTTTAAAAAAAAAAATGAGTAGAAAATAGGCCCAAGATGGAATCTGTGGAAACCTGGCATTTGAAAATTGAGGAACAAAAGAGGGAACAAAGAAATTGAGGAATAGACAGAAATTGAGGGAGATAGAACCTACAGGAGTCTGATGTTGTAGAAGGCAAGAGAGTTTTTTAAGGAGGAAGTTGCCAGATATATGGAATGCTGCTAAGATGTTAAGGTATTAGAAAAGTTGATAGCAACATGGAATTTGTTGGTGGGAGATATTTTGGGAATGTGGGAGTGGATTGAAAATTTACTTGGTTGCAAGTTTTTTTTAAGGAGTTGTATTGACTACAAGTGTGGGTAGATGGCTCTGAGACCTGTGTAAAGAGTCTAAATCTCATCATTTGAGGTGAGGCTAAAATGGCCAAAAGTTTCAGTGGTCCTTGAAGGTATCAGAACTGACTTGAGAGGGACCTGGTTGCCCTGGGGCTTGCTAATTGGAAGAGGTAGGATAGCCTTTATTGGCCTATTTGCTAAGGTCATGAGGGGGCTTTAGTCATCTCAGCAAAAACTGCTGAGATGAAAACTAATGTTTCCCAAAGACTAGGTACAGTGTCAATTTGCTCTAGACTAGTGAGGATGAAAGATAGTGTACAAAATAGCAATCACCCCCCTGCTTATGCCAGGGTCTCTAATTCCTAGGAATGTAATGATTTCTAGGAGGAGGGGTAGTGAAGGGTGGGAGTGGGGTAGGATGAAGAGAGAAGCATTCTGATTTTATTGTGGCATATTTTGAATGGGAGCATACAGTTTTGCATAGTTATAGAGAAGTAGTGTTACTATATTTTTATTTTTTATACTTTAAAAATGTATTTATTTGTAAGAGTTACAGAGAGGCAGAGGCAGAGAGACAGAGAGAGAGAGCGATCTTCTGTCCGCTGGTTCACTCCCCAGATGGCTGTAATGGCGAGAGCTGGGCTGATCCGAAGCCAGGAGCCAGGAGCCTCTTCTGGGTCTCCCATGTGGGTGCAGGGGCCCAAGGACTTGTGCCATCTTCTGCTTTCCCAGGCCATAGTAAAGAGCTGGATCTTAAGTGGAGCAGCTGGGTCTTGAACTGTCGATACCAGCATATGGGATACCAGCACTGCAGGTGGCGGCTTTACCCGCTAGGCCACAGCGCTGGCCCCTGCGTTACTATATTCTTTCCCACATATGTAACACGTAAGTGAATTGGAAGTGAGGAAGTAATGATAGGAGCATGTATATTTAAGTCTTAAAAAAGTTCGGATATTAAGAGGAGTAAAAATGGAGTGTAAGTTGGAAAGTGATAAAGGAAAGGTTAGGGCTTGTTTCAGTGCTGATGGGAATGAGCCAGAAGATAGTGAGGTGCTGAAAATGGTAGGGGTATGGGAAGAAAGAAGGGTTGACTGATACTTCTTGAAGAACAAGATGGAAGGGAGCTCAGAGCCTAAGGGAGGATATTGGCTTTTAAAGGGAGGAAAAGGATGGGCTCGGATACAGAAGAGTTTGTAGGTTAGCTGTAAAGGTGAGGGAAATTTCTGCCCACTGCCCACAGGCAGAGAGAGAGGCGTTATAGAGTAGTGGTGACGTGGATGGACTTGGGTCCAGTCATTCCTCCTAACATTCACTATTAGAGTGATGCCTGTCAAGTTACTGAATCAATCTTGTCTTGGTTTCTTCTTCTGTAAAATGAGGATAATAACATTATTTATTATTAGGAATTAATAGATTAATTATGAAAGTATTGTAAAAGTGCCTGACATAAACATGATTTAGTTAGCTTTTATTATTAATGACTTAATGTTTCTTTTTTTCTTTTCTTTTCAGTGAGGTATAAGGTAAAGTCAGTTGAATAGGGTTGGGGAAGCTTGGTATATTTTAACACTGAAGAAGCCAGGAGCCTAGAACTCAATCTGGGTCTCTGGTGTAGGTAGCAGGGATCCATATATGCGAGTTGTCATCTGCTACTTCTCCGGGTGTACATTAGCAGGAAGCTGTAATCCCAAAAGTGGAGCTGGGAACTTGAACCCAGGCACTATGGTATGGGATGCAGGCCTCCTAAGTGGTGGCTTAATTGGTGTGCCAAATGCCCATCCAGAAAAAGATGGGAACATTTATTACAGAGCATAGTTAGTGGTATGTGGTAGGATTGCCTTTGAAATTGGTAATTATTATTTATGGTGTCACCTGTCTTGAGCTGTGAGGCCTTCTCAAGGAGGCCTTACTTGCATAGGTGTGTGCACAAAAAAATTGGGAAGTTAGGTTCACTGAGATCTGGGTTTGTCTGAGATGAGTGTGACTGATTCATGAGAGTGGAGCAAGGAGGGAGGTTAAGGATATTGACAGAGGACTGACGGTGATGCTAAGCTCTGGTGTGGGATAAGGAAAGGGAAGCCTGAAAGAGCTGATAGAAGCAGGATTGGACCTCAGAGACTATAATGAGGAGAGAAATCTAATGGGATATATCTCCTTGTGTGTCATATCATTTACCATTATATTCATTGGGTATGGGTTGTCTTTATCCAGTGGAATGTACATGTTATGAAGCAGGATTTTTTCCCCCTGTTTTTTCTTTTCTGTAATTCCATGCACCCAAAGCAATGCTTGTATATGGTAGGCACTTGTTGATTATCTATTACATAAACTGAATGAAGTATAAGATGAGATGATGCTGAAGGTGGTGGGAAATGCCAGATTCTGTGTTTTGAAGGTGAATCTGACAGGATTTACTAACAGATTGGATGTGGGGTTTGAGAGAAGGAGAGGAGTCAAGGATAACCCCAAAGATTTTGGCCTGAGCTACTGAAAGAATGGCATTGCCATTTGCTGATATGGGGAAGACCATTAGAGGAATGGCTTTTAGAGTTTGAATATCAAGAGATCAGATTTGGATACCAAATCTGAGATATCCATTAGACATAAAGTAGGGAATGTATCAGGTAGGCAAATTGATATTTGAGTCTAGAGTTAAGGGAGAGGTCTAGACTAGAGATAAATTTGTAAGTCATCAACACATTCTTAGCTTTATTTATTTATTTAAATATTTTTATTTATTTACTTGAGAGGCAGAGTTAGAGAGAGAGAAGAGGAGGAGAAACAGAGAGAGAGAGAGGTCTTCCATCCACTGGTTCACTCCCCAAATGGCTGCAGTGGTTGGAACTGGACCGGTCCGAAGCCAGGAGCCAGGAGCTTCTTCTGGGTCTCCCATGTGGTTGCAGGGGCCCAAGTGCTTGGGCCATCTTCTACTTTCCCAGGTTTTAGCAGGGAGTTGGATTGGAAGGGGAATAGCTGGGACTAGAACCAGCGCCTATATGGGATGCCAGTGCCGCAGGTGGAGGATTAGCCTACTGTGCCACAGCATCAGCCCTATATTCGTGGCTTTTAAAGCCATATGACTAGATGAGACCCGAGAGAGAGAGAGCATAGATAGAAAAGGGATCTGTGGGCCAGTGCTGTGGTGTACTGGATAAAGTTGCCATATGTGGCACCAGCATCCCATCTGGGTGCTGGTTTGAGTCCTGGCTGCTCCAGTTCCAATCCAGCTCCTTGCTAATTTGCCTGAGAAAGCAGGAGAAGATGGCCCTGGTGCTTGGACCCCTGCACCCATGTGGGAGACCTGGAAGAAGCTCCTGGTTCCTGGTTTCAGATCAGCCCATCTTTGGCTCTTTCGGCCATTTTGGAAGGGAACTAGTGGATGGAAAACATTCTCTCTCTCTGTCTCTCCCTCCCTCTCCTTCTCTCTCTGTAACTCTGCCTTTCAAATGAATAAATCTTAAAAAGAAAAGAAAAGAGATCTAAGTACTGATCCTTCAGACAAAGCACAGAGGGGCCAAGGAAGCACCTGTAAGGGAGACTGAGAAGGAGGGGTCAGAAAAACAGAAGGGAAACCAGGAGGTTGTAGTATCCCAGAAGCTAAGTGAAGAAAGGATTCAAGAACTCCCTCAGTTGTCTCTTATGCTGCTGAGAGCTTAAGTGAGGTAAGGACTGAGAAGTGACCAGTGGGTTTAGCAAAATTGAGTTTATCGGTGACTTTGAATAGTTTCGTAGAAAACAAAACTTAAAAAAATTAATTTTTTTTCCTGAAACATGGGTTAAAGCCTCTGGACAGATATATGTTAAGACTTCATTTACATATTATTTTAAACAGATATTCTTATTGCTGATTTTATTGTGTTTGAAAGTATATATCAGTCGGCCGGCGCCACGGCTCACTAGGCTAATCCTCTGCCTGCGGTGCCAGTACTCCAGGGTTCTAGTCCCGGTTGGGGCGCCGGATTCTGTCCTGGTTGCTCCTCTTCCAGGCCAGCTCTCTGCTGTGGCCCGGGAAGGCAGTGGAGGATGGCCCAAGTGTTTGGGCCCTGCACCCACATGGGAGACCAGGAGGAAGCTCCTGGCTCCTGGCTTCGGATCGGCGCAGCGCGCCGGCCATAGCAGCCATTTGGGGGTGAACCAATGGAAAGAAGACCTTTCTCTTTCTCTCTAACTCTGCCTGTCAAAAAAAGAAAATATATATCAGTCACAATAGATTATTTAAATATTTACATACAAGGTGATTTTTCACTATTGTGATGCAGAATAAAAGGCCAGTCTTTATTTTTTTAAAGACTTATTTACTTGAAAGGCAGAGTTACAGAGAAGCAGAGGCAGAGAGAGAGAAAGGTCTTCATCCTCTGGTTCATTCACCAAATGGCTACAATGGCCTGAGCTGGGCTGATCCAAAGCCAGGAGCCAGGAGCTCCTTCTGGGTCTTCCACGTGGTTGCAGCTGCCCAACAACAAGGGCCTTCTATTGCTTTCCCAGGCCATACCAAAGAGCTGGATAGGAAGTGGAGGCAGCTGGGCATTTTTTTTTTTTTTTATTTGATAGGTAGAGTTAGACAGCGAGAGAGAAACAGAGAGAAAGGTCTTCTTTCCATTGGTTCACTCCCCAAATGACTGCTATGGCTGGCGCTGTGCTGTTCTGAAGCCAGGAGCCAGGTGCTTCCTCCTGGTCTCCCATGCGGGTGCAGGGCCCAAGGACTTGGGCCGTCCTCCACTGCTCTCCCGGGCCACAGCAGAGAGCCGGACTGGAAGAGGAGCAACTGGGACTAGAACCCGGTGCTCATATGGGAGGGTGGTGCTGCAGGCGGAGGGTTAACCAAGTGAACCATGGCGCTGGCCCATGGCAGTTGGGTCTTGAACCATTGTCCATATGGGATGCTGGCACTACAGGCAGCAGCTTTACCCGCTGTACTAAAGTGCCGGCCTCAAAGGCCAGTCTATTTTGCTGAAATTGTAGTTGTTTGGAGAGTGAGTTTGGTTTTCATCCTCGCATGATAGCATATCCTACTGTGATCTTTGCCCTGAGATGTAGGATAAGGTCCCTAAGATGGAGAAAATTCCAGTATTAATGTTAAAAACCATATAATCAGGAATAGTAAATAGTTACTTTACTTCATTATAGGGGCTGGCACTGTTGCGTAATGGCTAAGGCCGCCTTCAATACTTGCATCCTGTATGGGAGCTGTTTCGTATCCTGGCTGTTCCACTAAAAGCAATGGCTTAACCTGCTGTACTACAATACATGTTCCAAGTCCATAAATTTTTGTTGTTGTGGTTTAGAACTTAGTGTTTGTGAAAGTTTCATTCTCTGATAATTTTTCTTTTGTTATGTTTGATTGTTAAGGTCTAGACTTTATTTTGTCCTTAAAAGTTCCAAGGTGTACCTTTTTTTTTAAAAGATTTTATTTAATGAATGCAGATTTCATAGGTACAACTTTAGGAATATAGTGGTTTTTTCCTTTATACCCACCTTACCACCCCGACTCTTGTTCCACCTCCTACTCCCTCTCTCATTCCACCTCCTACTTCTTCTCCCATCCCATTCTTCATGAAGATTCATTTTTAATTAACATTCTTAATACAGAAGACCAACTCTATACTAAGTAAAGATTTCAGTATTTTATACCCCCCCCCCCACATACAACGTATAAAGTTCTGTTTGAGAACAAGTTTTGCAGTTAATTCTCATAGTACAACTCATTATGGACAGAGTTCCTACATGGGAGTAAGTGCACAGTGACTTCTGTTGTTAATTTAATAGTTAGCACTCTTATTTATGTAGTCAGTGATCACCCAAGACTCTTGCCGTGAGCTGCTAAGGGTATGGAAGCCTTTTGTGACCACAAACTCCGTCAGTATTTAGACAAGGCCATAAGCAAAGTGGAAGTTCTCTCCTCCAAGGTGTACTTTTTTTTTATAGAAAGCTTTTATTTAATAAATATAAATTTCAATAAGTATAACTCTTGGATTATAGTGGTTCTTCCCCCCATACCCGCCCTCCCCCCCCAAACCGTCCCACCTTCTACTCTCCCATCCCATTCTTCATTAAGATTCATTTTAAATTATCTTTATATATAGAAGATCAACAGATTTCAACAGTTTGCACCCATACAGACATACAAAGTATAAAGTACTGTTTAAAGACTAAATTTACTGTTAATTCTCATAGTACAACACATTAAGTACAGAGGTCCTCCATGGGGAGCAAGTACACAGTGATTCCTGTTGTTGATTTAACAATTGACACTCTTATTTGTGACATCAGTGATCACCTGAGGCTCTTGTCATGAGCTGCCAAGGCTATGGAAGCCTGTTGAGTCCACAGACTCTGACATTATTTAGACAGGGCCATAATCAAAATGGAAGTTCTTTCCTCCCTTCAGAGAAAGGTACCTCCTTCAAAAATGGTCCCTTCTTTCCACCAAGATCTCATTCACAGAGATCTTTCATGTAGGTCATTTTTTTTGCCACAGTGTCTTGGCTTTCCATGCCTGAAATGCTCGCATGGGCTTTTTTAGGCAGATCCAAATGCTTTAAGGGCTGATTCTGAGGCCAGAGTGCTGTTTAGGGCATTTGCCATTCTATGAGTCTGCTGTGTGTCCTGTTTACCATGTTGGACCATTCTCTCCTTTTTAATTCTATCAATTATTATTAGCAGACACTTGGTTTTATTTATGTGATCCCTTTGACACTTAATTCTATCTTTATGATCAATTATGAACAGTTATGAACTTAAACTGATCACTTTAACAATAAGATGGCATTGGTACCTGCCAACTTAATGGGATTTGGAGTCCCATGGCAAGTTTTTAGCTTTACCCTTAGGGGTAAGTCTGAGGGAATGTGTGCCGCACTGTACATCTCCTCCCTCTCTTATTCCCACTCTTATTTTTAAAAGGGATCAATTTTTAATTGGATTTAAACACCTAAGAATAATTCTGTGTTAAGTAAAGAATTCAACCAGTGATATTAAGTAGAAAAAGAAAATACTAAAAATAGGCCGGCGCCGTGGCTCAATAGGCTAATCCTCCGCCTTGTGGCGCTGGCACACTGGGTTCTAGTCCCGGTTGGGGTGCTGGATTCTGTCCCGGTTGCCCCTCTTCCAGGCCAGCTCTCTGCTATGGCCCGGGAGTGCAGTGGAGGATGGCCTAAGTGCTTGGGCCCTGCACCCCATGGGAGACCAGGAGAAGCACCTGGCTCCTGCCTTTGGATCAGCGCAGTGCGCTGGCCATGGCGGCCATTGGAGGGTGAACCAACGGCAAAAGGAAGACCTTTCTCTCTGTCTCTCTCTCACTGTCCACTCTGCCTGTCCAAAAAAAAAAAAAAAAAAAATAGTAAGCGATTCCTCAACAGGACAAGGGCTGATCAAGTCATTGCTTCTCATAGTGTCAGTTTCACTTCTACAGATTTTCTTTTGGGTGTTCAGTTAGTTGTAACAGATCAGGGAGAACATATATTTGCCCCTTTGGGACTGGCTTATTTCACTCAGCATGATGTTTTCCGGATTCCTCCATTTTACTGCAAATAACCAGATTTCATTTTTTTTTTTTTTTTACCTCTGGGTAGTATTTCATAGAGTACATGTCCCATAATTTCTTTATCCAGTCTTCTGTTGATGGGCATTTAGGTTGATCCCATGTCTTAGCTATTGTGAATTGCGCTGCAATAAACATTGAGGTGCAGATAGCTCTTTGACTTGCCAATTCAATTTCCCTTGGGTAAATTCTGAGGAGTGGTATGGCTGGGTCATATGGTAGGGCTGTATTCAGAATTTTGAGGTGTCTCCAAACTGTCTTCCATAGTGGCTTTACCAGTTTGCATTCCCACCAACAGTGGATTAGTGTGCCTTTTCCCCCACATCCTTGCTAGCATCTGTTGTTTGTTGTTCTGTATGAAAGCCAGGGTGAGGTGAAACCTCATTGTGGTTTTGATTTGCATTTCCCTGATGGCTAGTGATCCTGAACAATTTTTCATGTGTCTGTTGACCACTTGGATTTCCTCTTTTGAAAAATGCCTCTTTAAGTCCTCCAAGGTATACTTTTAAAAAGCTTATGTATTAGCCTTTCATTACTATAATGAAATAACTGAGGCAGGGTACTTTATAAAGAAGAGTTTATTTTGGCTCCAGTTGTGGAGATTTACAGTGCAGCATCAGGTGGGCCCCATGGGTTCAGTCTGTGGTGATGGTTATCTTGCTGGCAGAATCCTGAGGTGGCACGGAGTACCTCATGGCAAGAGACAGGAAGTATGCATGTCTATATCTCTGTGTGGCCCTTCTCCAGGTTTCAGTCATGGGCCCCACCCAACAACTTAATCCAAGCCACCACCAACAGGCAGCATGACTGGATTATGTTTTCTGCTCTTTCATTGCCATTAATGTAATACTTTGGGGACTAAACTGACTTGGTTGGGAAGATATTCAAATCATAACAGTTTAGTTTCCATTGAGAGTACTTCATGAAAAGTTGCATTTATAGATTATTTTTTCATTTAAAATATAGTATAGTAAGAAAGTGGTTTTATAAACTGCTAATTGTAGGGCTTTAACTTGGAACATTTTCTTTACTAAAAATTACTACCTATCTTAATGTTGTTTAGGAAGATTCTTACCTCTGAAGACAATGTTAGGACCAAGATATGATAGTCAAGTTGCTGAAGAAAATCGATTCCATCCAAGTATGCTCTCAAATTATCTAAAGAGTCTAAAGGTAAGAATCAAAAACTTGATTTAATATACATTTTCTTTTGTTCTTTAGGCACCTTTAAGAAAACTTTTTTCATTTTGATACAATTAATACACTCAGAAGTTGCAAAATTTGTACAAAGAATACTTCCCCTAGCTTTTCCCAGTGGTGACATTTTATATGATTGAGGCACAATATGAAAAGCAGGAAAATCAGCATTTGCATAGTTTTGTCAACTAGACTTTATTTAGGTATTTATTTAGGTATCTGTGTATGTGCAGTCCTGTACAGGTAGATCCCATGTAAATTTCTGCTGTGATTACAAACCTTCTATGCTTCCACAAAGGAACACTGTCAAGCTACCACTTACAGTCAGACTCTTTCCCTGCCACCCTGGCTGCTGCTAATTTATTTTCATCACGGTAGTTTTGTCCCTGTGAGAATGTTGTATAAATGGAATAGAATAGGATGTGACCTTTTGGGAATCCCCACCCCCTAGCATAATGGGCTTGAGAGCTGTGGAGGTTGTTGCATGTATCAACTAAAAGTTTGGTTCTTTTTGTTGCTGAGTAGTATTAAGTTGCATGCATGTACTACTTCTCTTGCTGAAGGATGTTTGGGTTTTCCCAGTTGTGGGGTAATAAAAGGTGCTGTGAACATTCCTGTGTGGTGTTCTGTGTGAATGGAAGTATTCCTTTGTCTGGGATCACCGCCCTCTGACGTATATGATTGTTGGTCATAGGATAAATGCATGTTTAGTTTTACAGGAAATTGCCAAACTCTCTTCTAGACTGCTTTCCCATTTTATTACCTATCAGGTAGCTTTTTAAGAGTAAATGAACCTTTGTGTGTGTGTGTTTTTTAAATATTATTCTATCATAATACCAGTTGTGTTAGTTTCCTAGGACTGCTGTGAAAAAGTACTACCGACTGGGTAGCTTGCAAGAGCAGATATTTAGTCTGTCATTTTTGGAAGCCAGCAGTTTGAAATCAAAGTGATTTGTGGAGGCTCAGAGTCAGACCGTGCCATCCTTGGTGCTCTTTTTTTTTTTTTTTTAATTTAAGATTTATTTATTTATTTGAATGGTGGAGTCACAGAGAGGCAGAGGCAGAGACAGGGAGAGAGATCTTCTATCCACTGGTTCACTTGTCAAATGGCCACAATGGCCAGAGGCAGGCCTATCTGAAGCCAGGAACCAGGAGGAAGCTGGTTCAGGGGCCCAAGGACTTGGACCATCTTTCACTGCTTTCCCAGCCATAGCAGAGAGCTGGATTGGAAGTGGAGCAGCCAGCAGCTTTACCCGCTACAACACAGTGCTGGCCCCTGTGCTCTTTGTTTTGTGGCTTCATCATTCTAGTCTCTGCTTCCATGGTCAGTCACATGATATTTTCCCTGTGTGTCTCCATCTTCACATTTTCTTCTTGTGAGGAACACCAGTCATTTGATTAGAGCCCACCGTAATCCAGCAAGAATTAACTTGATTACATCTGCAAAGACCTTATTGCCCTATTTCCAGATAAGGTCACGTTTATAGGTTCTTTGGGATTTGAACACATCTTCTTACAGGACGGAAGTCAACTCACAATACCAATCATCATTACTGGTTTATTTACTACTGGTAGTCTGTTATTGTATGCTGTATTAGCACATTGAGTGAACACTAGTTCCCATTATATGCAAGGCTTATATTATGAGATTGAAAAGTAATAACCACTTAGATTTTGAAAACCTGTTATTCATTCCTTTTCTTGGTGAGCCTTCAGTCATTTGTTTATATCTTATAGCTCATAAACTGTTTGTTATCATTATCAGTAATCATATTGAAAATCATAGCTAACATTTGTAGAATGTTGAAAACATTCTTGGCAGTGTGCTAAGTAAGAACTTGGACTTGGAAGCCAAGTATTGTGAATTTGATTCCCAGTTTGTCACTTAAAAATTTGCGTTTTCATGTTTCAGTTTCCTCATCTTACAAAATTAAACAACCGAGTACATGTAAAGTATGTAGAACAGTGCTTGGCAAAGACTAGGGATGCATCTACATCTCATGACAGCTCTGAGGTAGAAACTAGCATTATCCTTACACGAGAACTTAAAAGCTCATGAAAAACGGAATTAAAAGATAAATTTTATTTTGGTGCAGAGGTTTTCAAAATGCACTCGTAGTTTTTTCAGAATACACACTTTTTTTTCATGAACTTTTTGGAGACTCCTACTATTTTAGAAGTATACATTTTTGTCTGTTTTGCCATATGTGAAGTTTAAATGTTTTGGTCATAATTTCCCCCTTAGCAGTGGATTCTAATCATTATTTAAGCAAATCCAACATTAGGAAGTCAATAAAACCAATAAAAAGGAGAGAAAAAGAATGATTTAACAGTACAGATTGTTTCTCTCGCTATTCTTGCCAGAGAGCATATGCGTCAGAATGAGGTGGAAGATGTGTGAATTAGCTGTTCCTTTGAGCTTAGTTCACTCATGCATTGCTTAGTGAGACTGTCTTGCCAGGCTGAATGTGATTCTATTTTTCTAAAGATTCTTCACACCACATGGCCCCTGAACACAATCCAACCATTGCAGTTAGTGTTCAACAGAAGGAATAATGATTTTTGTTTCAACCCAGAAAGAAAAACTGTCTGTGATGGATTTATTGTGAGATGGGAGTAAGTCTCCAAAGAGATACACAGTGTATGACTATGTGTATTGTTTTCTATTGGTTATTTAAGGAATTTACAATAGAATTTTAACTGTACCTACTTTTGCCCCTATGTATTTATTTTAGAATTTAACTGCCTAAGATATGAGTCTACCTTAATGCTCTTTTTTATTGTCATTTAAAATTATTTTCATTTAAAAATTATTTGAGAGGCAGAGAGACAAAGGCAGATAGACTGATAGAGCTCTTACCTTCTGGTTCACTCCCCAAATGCTTGTAGAGGCCAGGAATGGGTCAGGCTGAAGCTGGGAACCAGGAAACTAATTCAGGTCTCTACATAGCAGGCAGAGACCCTTGAGCCATCACCAGCTGCCTCCCAGGATGCACACCAAGAGGAAGCTGGAATTGAGAGCAGAGCTGGGACTTGACCCCAGACATTTTCAAAGGGAACATAGGTGTCCCAGTTGTCATCTTAACTGCTCTACCAAATGGTGCTGCAATTTTATTTTTATATTTTTAGAAAATTACTTATTTGAGAGACAGATTCACAGAGAGAGAGAGCGAGCGAGCTCATCTGTTGGTTTATTTCCCAAGTATCTTCAGTGATAGGCGCTGAGATGGGGCCGAAGCCTGGAGCCAGGAAGTCTTAGGCTCCCATGTTGGTGGCAGGAACCCAAACACTTGAATCATCACCATTGCCTTCCACAGTCTGCATTGGCAGGAAGCTGGAGTCAGGAGCTAGAGCCAGGAGTTGAACCTGGCTACTGTGATATGGGAGGCAGGCATCTCAGTTGCTAGTTAAATGCCTGCTCTCATTTTTATTTTTTAATTTCAAAATAAATAATACTTCCACTCATGTTAGATCTTGAAAAGTCTTCTTTTGCCCTCTAGCTGCCCAGTCCCTAACCACATCCCTCATGGGTTTCACTATTTCTAGATTTTTTAGTTATTCAATTATTTTCTCCTCTTTATATTCAAGTTAGCATATTATATATGTTGATCTCAAACTTACCTTTTTTTAAAAGATTGATTTATTTATTTGAAAGGCAGAGTTACAGAGAGAGAGGGAGAGATGCACAGAGAGAGAGGTCTTTCATTCACTGTTTCACTCCCCAAATGGCTACAACTGCTGGAGCTGGGCTGATCTGAAGCCAGGAGCCAGGAACTTCTTCCATGCCTCTCATGTGGGTGCAGGGGACCAAGGACTTGGGCTGTCTTCTGCTACTTTTCCAGGCATATTAGCAGGGAGCTGGATCAAAAGTGGAGCAGCTGGGACTCAACTCAAATTGGCACCCATATGGGATTTTGGCACTGTAAGTGGAGTCTTAATCTACTATGCTGTGGTGCTGGCCCCTGAACCTTACTTTTTTAAAAAATGAGATTTTTAAAAATTTATTTGAAGGGCAGAGGGATAGAGGAGAGACACAGAGAAACACACGCACATACACACACACACACACACACACAGATATCTTCCATCCATTAGTTCAATCCCCAAATAGCCACAGCAGCTATTGGCTGGGCGTGACCAAAACCAGGAGTTAGGGAAGTCCATCCTGGTCTGTCAAATGGACAGCAGGGGCCCAAGTACTTAGGCTATCTTCTGTTGCCTTCCCAGGCCTATTAGTAGGAAGCTGGATTGGAAGCAGAGAAGCTGGGACTTGAATTGGCATTCTGATAGGGGATGCTGGTGTGGCTAGTGGGTGCTTATTCTACTGTGCCACAACATCTTAGCCCCTGCCCCGAACCTTAGTTTTTAAACCTAATAGTATATTCTCAAGATTTTCAAATATTAATACATAGTGAACTTTCTTTCTTTCTTTCTTTATTTAAAATTTTTTTTTTGACAGGCAGAGTGGACAGTGAGAGAGAGAGAGAGAGAAAGGTCTTCCTTTTCCGTTGGTTCACCCCCCAGTGGCTGCTAAGGCTGTGCTGATCTGAAGCCAGGAGCCAAGTACTTATCCTGGTCTCCCATGTGGGTGCAGGGCCCAAGCACTTGGGCCATCCTCCGATGCTTTCCCAGGCCACAGCAGAGAGCTGGATTGGAAGAGGAGCAACCGGAGCAGAATCCGGCACCCTGACTGGGACTAGAACTCGGGGTGCTGGCGTTGCAGGCGGAGGATTAGCCAAGTGAGCCGCGGCGCTGGCTGAACTTTCTTTTTTAAAAATAGTTTCATAGTATTAGAATGTTTACCTTGATTTATTTATTTAGTCTCTTACTGATTGACCTGGGTGGTTCCTTTTGTGCTTGCATTTTATTTATTGACAGTCTCATTTTTACTCTGTGTCTTCCTTGCATATTGTGCTCTGCATTGCTTCTGCTTTACTGTAGTCTGCTGTCTGTAGAAAGCTTATAAGCCCACCAGTTGAGGATGAGATCTAAATTAAAGGAAATACATTTGTATTGGCATTTTCTGAAATCTGCCATCTCATGTCTGCTTTTCTATTCTTCCTTCCCACATAGCTTCTTCAGTATTCTTAAGTCTTTCTGGAAAGGGGTTGGTGCTGTGGCATACTGGCATGGAAGAACCTAGACATTTTTATGTATATATAGGTTTTATGTGCCCCATTACCCGGTTTTTGTAGGATATCCAGGAAGAGAAGAGGGAAATTGCTGTCTTATCTTACCATCTTCATTTTTAACCCTTTTAACCCTTTCAAAGAATATAACTTTGGCATCAGTGTATTTTCAGAAAATAGAAGGGTTTTTAGTAGGATACACAGGGATCTATTGATATGTCCATCTGTCTATCCATCCATACATACATACTAGGCAGGGATGGTAAACATCTGACTACAGGCTGTGTATGGCCTGTGAAATCGTTTGGTCTGGCCTTGCCAAGACTCGAAATTCAATGAATCTATAGCAGGCTAATCTTGAAAAAAATTATTTATTTATTTATTTGAATGGTAGAGAGAGATATCTTTCCACTGGTTCAAAAGAGAGAAAAATCTTTTTTTTTTTTTTTTAAGATTTATTTATTTGAAAGAGTTATAGAGAGGCAGAGACACACACACACACACACACACACACAGAGATCTTCCATCTGCTGGTTTACTCCCCAAATGGCTGCAATGGCTGAAACTGGGCCTATCTGAAGCCAGGAACCAGGAGCTTCATCTGGGTCTCCCTTGTGGGTGTAGGGACCCAAGGACTTGGACCATCTTCTGCTGCTTTCCTAGGAGCATCAACAGGGAGCTGGATTGGAAGCAGAGCAGCCGGGACTTGAACCAGAACCCATGTGCGATGCCGACACTGCAGGCAGTAGCTTTACCTGGTATGCTACAGTGCTAGCCCCGAGAGAATTTTTGATCCACTGGTTCACTCCCTAAATGGCTGCAATGGCCTTTACTGGGCCTGGCTGAAGCTAGGAGCTTTTTCCAGCTTTTCATGTGGGTGCAGGGTCCTAAGTAATTGGGCTGTCTTCTGCTGCTTTCCCCAGGCTTGTTATCAGGGAGCTGCATTGGTGGTGGAGCAGCTGGAACTGGAACTGGTGCCCATATGGGTTGCTGGCACTGCAGGCAGAAGCTTAACCTTCTATGCCACAGTGCTAGCCTCAGCAAGCTGATTTTTTAAGTTGATAATTCTGTATGGCCCGTGAATGAGGTTATAAATATCCAAATGACCCTTGGTTTAGAAAAAGTTTCCCCACCACTGAATGGCATAAATGGCTTGTCTCATTGGGAAATTTTTAAAATTTTCATTTTATTTGAAAGGAGTTGAGGAGAGATCTTTCATCCACTGGTTTACTCCCCAGTGCCCACAACAGCCAAGGTTAAGCCAGGCTGAATCCAAGAGCTGGGAACTCATTTTATGTCTCCCATGTCAGTGGCAGGGACCCAGGTACTTGAGCCATCATCGGCTGATTTCCAGGATGCACAAATAGCAGGTAGCTGTGTTGGAAATGGGAAGTGGAGGAGCCAGGACTTGGACCAGGTGCTCTGAAATAGGATGTGGTGTCCCAATCGTGTCTTAACTGCCATGCTGAAAGCCTGCCTCCAGCTCTTTTATCTTTTAGGCCTCAGTTGTAGGATATAGTATGGTATAGTTAACAGATATTCATTGGAGGTGGCTACTTGGAATGCTGGGAGTGATGGACGTATGGAGCTTGAGTTGCTGTGTGTTTCAAATAGATGCCATCCCTGTTCTAGATTCTTATCTAATAAATCAAAGGTGCAGAAATATATATATTATAATATATATGTGTATATATATATATAACTACAATAGTGTTTTCTGGGTAAATTTTTGTGATGTTGGAAATGGGATCTGTTTTGCTATGTTCTTGTTCCTTCATTAGTTTGTGGATTAGTTTATTTCATTGAATGCTTGCTAAGTTCTAGAGTCGTGAATAAGACTTGGTAATTGTTAACAACAGAGTGAACATAAAATCTCCCTTAATACAGATACCTGAACTCTAGTGTCTTTAGTAAACTTATTTTGGAACAAATTCAGTTGCTAGTAATTCTGCCCTTCTTTCTTTTTATTTTAAGGTTAAAATGGGCTTGTTGGTAGACCTGACAAATACTTCAAGGTTTTATGATAGAAATGACATAGAAAAAGAAGGAATCAAATATATAAAACTTCAGTGTAAAGGGTAAGTTATGTGTTAAGATTGTTTAATACCAAAGCTTTTCATTGATATTTTAATCACTTATTAAAATTTTTCCCTCCATATTACTAGACATGGTGAGTGCCCTACAACTGAGGTTACTAATACATTTATTCGTCTGTGTGAGCGGTTTAATGACAGAAATCCACCTGAACTTATCGGTATGTTTTATTTTAACCATTATTGAATATTTTATTTTACAGTTTTGTAAGTGACTTGATATTGAAACTTTATTTCTGCTTTTAATTCCTGAGTAGTGTTTATTGAATTAAGAAACTAAATTTTGTGAGTTACAATAAATGTGTTTCCATAACTTTTACATTTTTCAAAATAATGTCTTAATTGTCCCTCTTCAGGTATACTGTTCAAAACTTCTACCTGAAATACCATACATATGAAAATTATGAAAAAAATACAAACTTTTTTCATAATTTTGCATTTAAAAATATATGTAGTACTCTAAAACTTCTTTCATTCAGTATGATATTTCTGAGACTGATCCATGATGTGTGTTAATTATAGTTCATTTTTGCTGGTGTATACTGTCTTATCATATGAATATCCATTCTCCTGGTGATGGACCGTTCCTTCAGCAAATATTTATGGATTGTTCCCTATGTTAGGCACAGCCTTTTAGAACACATCAATGAAAAAACCCCCATCCCCCCAAAAGTCCCTGTTTTTGTGGAGTTTGTATTGTAGTGTGGGCCTGGAGCATGGAGAGGGGCAGAAATAAACAATAATTATAGTAGGTAAACTTTCCTAAATTGACATTTGAATTATTTTCAGTTCTTTTGCTATTATAAATAATACTGCTAGGAATGGTCCTCTAAAATTTTTAAGATTTAATTTTAACTTTGATTCTTTGTTCTTTCTGTCCTTTATGTTGGCATATGATTTATTAAGGGTTTACTTATTCATTTATTTATTTGAAAGAGAGGAAGAGAGAGAGAAAGACCTTCTATGTGCTGGTTCACTACCCAATGGCCACAATGACTGGGTCTGGGTTGAACTGAATCTAAGAGTATGGAACTCCATCCTGGTCTCCCACATGGGTGGCAAGACCCTAGTACATGGGCCATCTTCCTTTGTCTTCCCAGGCACCTTAGCAGCTAGCTGGGTCAGGAGTGGAGCAGCCAAGACTGAAACCTTCAATCCAGTGTGGCATGCTAGTGTTGCAAGTGTCAGCTTAATCTGCTGAGCTGCCTTGCTGGCCCCAACATATGGTTTATGTTGAGAATCCAGTTTAAATGTTTTCTGTGTAACCAGTCATTTGTTTTATCATAGTTTATTGAATTATTCTTTTTGTTCTATTGGCTAGGTTAAATAAATTAACTTCTTACATAAACTGTTTGTTGAAAATGTTTCCAATTCATTTATCTTTTAGTAGTTTTTTGTAATATTTAAATACCTTTTTTCTAATATATATATTTTTTATTTCTTCTGTATTTGATTTTAAGTAGCTAATGTTTTTTGCCATTCAGAGAAGTAACTGAAAAATTACTAATAGTAGTAAGAATGTTCAGGGTATAGGTGAAGTTACTTCAAAAATTTGTGGGGAAAATGGCATTAAAAGAGAAGTATTGGGCCGGCACTGAGGCATAGCACGTAAAGCCACCACCACCTGTAACACCGGCATCCAATACTGGTATAAATTTGATTTCTGGCTGCTTTACTTCCTATCCAGCTTTCTGCTAACACACTTGGAAGAGCAGCAGAAGATGGCCCATGTACTTGAGCCCCTGTGCCCATGTGGGAGATGTGGATAAAGTTCCTGGCTCCTGGCTTCAGCCTGTCCCAGCCCTGGCTGTTGTAGCCATTTGGGGAGTGAGCCAGCAGATAGAATCAATCAATCTCTCTCTCTCTGTCTCTCCTCTTCTCACTGTAACTCTACCTTTCAAAGAAAAAAAAAATCTTTAAAAACAGATTAGTAAAAGGTAAGTATTTGGTGCACAGAAAAAAAAATTTTTTTCATTTGTTTTATTTATTTGAAAGTCAGTTACACAGAGAGATGGTGAGACAGAGAGGTCTTCCATCTGCTGGTTCACTCCCCAAATGACCACAATAGCCGGGAGGACTAGGCAGGCTGAAGCCGGAAGCCTAGAACTGCATCTGGGTCTCCTATGGGTGCAGGTGCCAAAGCACTTGGGCCATCTTTTGTTGCTTTCCCAGGTGCATTAGCAGGGAGCTGGACTGGAAGTGTAACAACCTGGACTTGAACCAGTGCCCATATAGAATACCAGCATTGCAGGTGGCGGCTTTACCTGCAACGTTAGTGCTGGCCTCTGCACAGAGATTTTGAAATCCAAGCACAGTTTTCTTCAGAATACATATTTCCATTAACTTTTTGAAGACCCCCCCATATATGTCCATTTCAGTTTTTTTTTTTTTTTTTTTTTTTTGCAGCAAAATAAACTCTGAATTTTTTAGGTACCCTTAAGTTTGGACACAATATAAATGTGGAAACATCAGCAACTTTCCTGCAAACAAGCAATAACTACTTGGAAAATATTTTTGGAGAATGGTCTTACTAGTCTTAAAATGTTAGCTAACAGTTATTGAACATTTTTCCCTGCTAGTTTGTCTCCATGTAAACTCTTTCCCATACATACATCGTCTCATAGCAATCTTACTAGGTAGATATTATAATAAGAAATTGAGGCTTGGGGAGAGTAAGTGACTTGGTCATTCACACAGCTAATAAGGGCTAGAGCTTGGAGTAAATCCTAAGCAGTATCTACTAAATGAAGTACAAGACTCCAGGGAATAAAGTTACTAAGAAATGTAGGTGTTCTTTATGAAGGAAGTATATTTAAAGATTAAA
Source organism: Oryctolagus cuniculus (assembly GCF_964237555.1). Classification (NCBI taxonomy): domain Eukaryota; kingdom Metazoa; phylum Chordata; class Mammalia; order Lagomorpha; family Leporidae; genus Oryctolagus; species Oryctolagus cuniculus. The sequence goes on from NC_091436.1 coordinate 83,521,646, forward strand.
ATAAAGACTGGAAGAAATTACTGATTGTCACAATGATTCCAAATTTTTAATGTAATTCCAAGCACAATCCTGGTGAGTCTTTAGCAGAATTACTGTGAAGTTAATCTGTCTTCTGTAAACCAATAAACACTTACTGAGTACAGAAAAAAAAAAATCTTTTGACAAATAAAACAAAATTTGAGCAAGAAAAATAGGAAAAGCAAAAATAATGAGAGGCTTTTTCTTATCAGTTATTAAAGTGTGGTAAAGCAACGGAAATTCCAGTATTGGCTTCCTGGTGGTGAAAGAGATGCTTTTAAAATCAGAAGAGGAAGGTTATAGTTTTTTTTTTTTTTTTAAATTTTATTTATTCATTTGAGAGATAGAGTTACAGACAGTGAGAGGGAGAGACAGAGAGAAAGGTCTTCCTTCCGCTGGTTCCTCCCCAAATGGCCGCAATGGCTGGAGCTGCGCCGATCCGAAGCCAAGAGCCAGGAGCTTCTTCCTGGTCTCCCACATGGGTGCAGGGGCCCAAGAACTTGGGCCATCTTCTACTGCTTTCCCACAGCAGAGAGCTCTCTAGCAGAGAGCTGGATCAGAAGTGGAGCAGCCGGGTCTTGAACTGGCGCCCATGTGGGATGCTGGCGGTTCAGGCTAGTATGATATAGCCCGCTGCGCCACAGCGCTGGCCCCGGTGATAGTTTTTTAACAGATGATGTTCAGACCTTTATCCAACCATATAATAAATTTTGTGGTGGGCATTAGAGCAGCAGATTAGGCTACCCCTTGGGATGCCTGCATTCCATATCAGAGCACCAGTTGGAGTCCCAGTTACTTTGTTTCCAGTCCAGCTCCCTATTAATGTGCCTGGGTATCAGTGGATTCAGTGGCTCACGTATTTGAGTTCCTGCCACTCATGTGGAAGACTCAGATATGGAGTTCCTGACTCCTGGCTTCAGCCTGTCCCCACCCTGGCTGTTGTGGCCATTTTGGAGGTGAACCAACAGATGAAAGTTTTCTCTCTCTCTTTCTCTCTTTGTCCTCTGCCTTGCAAGTATATAAATACCAAATATTAAACAATACATTTTAAGTAAAGTAAATATTTTAAAATTAGAATCACTATTTAATTCTGGAGTAAGGCTTCAGAAGGTTCATAGAAGGGGCGGGAAAGTGGCCTGGAGGAGAGTGAGACGTGGTAAAAGATTGGGGGCAGGGCAAAAATCGTCGTCTGTCCTCTCAACATCCTGGGCGGCAGGAAGAGGCCTTCCAGGTGGCTGTGGCCCCAGACGGAGGTGGGGTGGTTGAGCGAATAAACCACCCGAGCGAAGATGACCTGGGTACAGGTTTGGAGTGGAAGTGTATTTCCTCTTTCTCTAGTGTTTTTGCAGCATCACTTTAGAAATAAATGCACTTAAAAATGGTGTATTAAAAAAAAAGCTCACAGAAAATGTGCATTATGACAAAACTGCATGCATTTCAAAGTATTTTTTGTGCCCAAATAAACATCGTTTAATTCCATTTCCCATGAACTTTTTGAAGTGTCCTTGTATAGCCTAAAATAGTATTGAGCTCTTTATTTCAGAAGTTAAAAACAACTTATAGATCTTTTCTCATTTGAGAAGCCATTGGAGGCATCAATGCTAAATATGCTTGATGAATTCAAAGGATGGCACTCAAGAAGTCTTAACATCTGGAATCAGATGTCATGATTTACAGAGATTTGTACTCCTGGTTTAGGAAGACAAGTCCACCCTTGTAACATCAGGCAGAACTGATAGGAAATATTTCCAAATTGAGGGTTTTATGGGTTATGAAAATGATAGAACCTCCTGGGATATATAATGTTATTATTTGTGTTATTTTACTATTGAAGATTTTATTCATGTGGATTGAAGAGGAAACATTTGCTTTGGTCCTGTCAAGTTTTGGGGTTTGGGGTGTAATTGGCAACTATTGTGGTATCCTGATGACCATGACAGAAGCTTTCTTGGGCTGGTTGCTGACAAAACCAGGGGCGCTACAGATGCAGTAAAGCTGAAGTAGTCTTAGGATCTGAAAATCCTGGTCTACTCTTCATTGTTTTAATTATTTTTTAGTTTCAGAGAAATAATTTTCATCGACAGTACACCCATTTTATTTTGAAAGTATATTTGTGATGAAATGGAAACTTTTGTGATGTGTGAAACTGAAACTCAGGTTTATTTTCACAGCTCTCCTGTTTTAAAAGCCATCTTTAAATTACTTGATGTAGTGCATGGATGTGGGCTCATACTGTAGGCTGAGTGGAAATGAAAGGTTTTGAAACAGACTTTTCTGATTTGTAGGAAGAACTATAGCCTCGCAGTCCTTCATCTGAAACCCTTAGGGCCAGGTGTTACCAATTTGCCACATGTTTTCTCTACTGGGGCAGTACCCGCTAATTTATTTTATTATGAAAATTTTCAAACATACCCAAAATAGTAAGATTTGTAAAATGAAGCTGCGTTACACATGAGCCAACCTCATTAATTATCATTGCTGAGGTTTTTTTTTTTTTTTATTTTATTTTATTCTCTTCCTCCTCTTAGAAAAATTTTTTGGGGGGCTGTTTTATAGCAAATCACACATATCTTGTCATTTCATCAAAGATGTTTCAGTATACATGTTTAACTGACATGTTTTTTTTTTAAAAGAATTATTACTTATTTATTTTTTTAAAAGATTTATTTATTTACTTGAAAGTCAGAGTTACACAGAGAGAGAACCATCACAGAGTGAACCATCCACTGGTTCACTCCCCAGATGGACACAATGGCCAGAGCTGTGCCGATCCAAAGCCAAGAGCTAAGAGCTTTTTTCCATATCTCCCATGCGGGTGCAGGGGCCCAAGGACTTGGGCCATCTTGTACTGCTTTCCCAGGCCATAGCAGAGAGCTGGATTGGAAGAGGAGCAGCTGGGACTTGAACTGGTGCCCATATGGGATGCCAGCACTGCAGGTGACAGCTTTACCCACCACACCGCAATGCCAGTCCCTAGGTATTTATTTGAAAGCAATAGTTACAGAGAAAGAAGGAGAAAGAGAGAAGTAGAGAGTAAGAACGAGGGAGAGAGATCTATTCTCTGTCTGGTGGTTCACTCCCCAAATGGCGGCAAGACTGGAGCTGGGCCAGGCTGAAGCCAGGAACCTGGAACTCCATCCAGATCTCCCTCCTACATGGGTGTCAAGGACCCAAACATTTTGAGCCACTTCCCTCTGCTTTCCTGGGAGCATTTGCAGGGAGCTGAATCATAAGTGGAGCATTCCTGACTCAAAACGGGATGCCAGTATCTGTGGTGGTGGTTTAACCTGCTGGCTGTGCCACAATGTTGGCCCCAGATTTCTGGGTTTTATGTAATCATTATACCAAACAGAATAGTTATGAGTTCCTAATGTCATCAAAACCTAATCTAGTTTTAGATTTCCTCAAATATCTGAAATATGTTTTTTTTTTTTCCTTTTTAAAGATTCATTTATTTTATTTGAAAGGCAGTGGTTCAGAGAGGCAGAAACACAGAAAGAGGTCTTCCATCTGCTGGTTCACTCCCCAGATGGCCACAATGGCTGGAACTGTGCTGATCCAAAGCCAGGAGCTAGCAGCTTCTTCCTGGTCTCCCACGTGGTGCAGGGGCCCAAGGACTTAGGCCATCATATACTGCCTTCCCAGGCCATAGCAGAGAGCTGGATCAGAAGTGGAGCAGCTGGGGCTAGAACTGGTGCCCATTTAGGATGCCAGCACTGCAGGTGGCAGCTTTACCCGTATGCCACAGCGCCGGCCCCAAATATGTCTTTTTTAAGTTAGTTTTTAAGACTCATATGGGCTGTAGACGTTGTCACAGGGGCAGTTCAACCTGCTCTGCCATATCATAGGCTCGCCCCTCTCTATTCTTTTGACATCACCAATTTATTGGTGAAATTGGGTTATTGTCCTATAAAACATTCCACATTTTGGATTATCTGACTGCTTCCTCATGGTATCAGTTAACTTGTTCCTTTACCTCCTAAATGTCCTTTTAATTAGTTTAATCGAGAGATGTAACTGGATTCAGTTTTACTATTTAGACAAGAATACTTCATGGTCGATAGTGTGTACTTCCTTTCACACTCACCAAAAGCATATAATGCCTGGTTGTCCCACTTTGAGTGTTCGTTCAAGCTTGATTGCTTGTTTGGAGCATCCGGGACTCGAACTGATGCCCATATGGGATGCTGGCACTGCAGGTGGTGGCTTTACCTGCTGTGCCACAGCTCCGGCCCCCATAAAGTGCTCTTTGACTTAATGATCTCAGCATCCATTGATGATTGTTGCCTGGAACCAGTATTTCATTAGGGGTTACAGAATAGTGATTTTTTTTTTTAGTGTATTAGTTTGAATTCTTTGGTAAAGAGTATTCCTTCTCAAAAATTTGGTTATCCTGAAGTACAGTTTGTACTGGAAAAGCAAATTAAATATATATATTTAAAGATTTATTTATTCATTTGAAAGAGTTACAGTGGGGGATAGACAGAGATAGAGGGAGAGATCTTTGATCTGCTGGTTCATTTCCCAGGCTCCAAAGGCTTGGGCTACACTAGGTGGAAGCCAGGAGCAGGAGCTTCATCTGGGTCTCTCATGTGGATGACAGGTCCAAGTACTCAGGCCATCTTCTGCTGCTTTCAGGCCATAGCAGAGAGCTGGATTAGAAGTGGAGCAGCTGGGACTCGAACCGGCGCCCACTTGAGATGTGGGTGTCTCAGGCGGCAGATCCATCTGCTACAATGTGATGCTGGCCACTGAATTAAATATTTGATTGTTTCCTTTTATTTCCTGATTTCAGAATAATGAGTTGATATTTTAGCAGTCTTCAGTGGTGACTAATTCATTTTATTTTTGGAGTGTCCATGTACTCATGAATTTTATATAGTTAATGTATTTAAGTTAATTGCAGTTAATATTTATTTTGATGAGCAAGTTGGTCTGTGCTCTGCCAGTGGGAACCAATGCAGATTGGTTTTGGTATTACCCCATCAGTGTTTGATGAATTTCATGTTTTCTGGCAAAAGATGCTTTTCCAGGCTTGGAATCAGTTATTTCTCCATGAAATCTTGTTCCTTAAGTGGAAAATAGTTTTTAGAGATAATCTTGGTGTTGAGTGTAGCCTATAATTAAAGACATGATCATTTTTACAGTTAAACAAGAATATAATCACATTAAGTGGGAAAAATATACTGTATAATGCCACATCTCAGGTTGTTTGTCCCTAAATGTTTTAGCAAAATACTTTATCATTTTTCAGAGCTTTATTTCAGATAATAATTAGGAAGAGAGATTATGGAGCTGGTGTGCATTTGTTTGCATGTGCAGAAATAAACTGTTTTGAGAGTAAACTTTGTTTTGAAACTTACTTATTTGAATGGCAGAGTTACAGAGAGAGAGGGAGAGGCAGAGAGAGATCTTCCATCTGTGGTTTACTTCCCAAATGGCTGCAATGGTTGGGGCTAGGCCAGGCCAAAGCCAGGATCTCTCATGTGGGTGGCAGGGGCCCATACATGCTAGCCATCTTCCAGTACTTTCTCTGGCATATAAGCAAGGAGCTGGATTGGAAGTGGGATGCTGGTACTGTAGGTGGCAATTTAACCTGTTGTGCCATAGTGCTGGTCCCAAGGGTGAGGCTTTTGTAGAGTGGAAAAATTTAAAATCTGTTTTATGTTAGAAAAGAGCCAACTTCTTTTTGAATGGTAGATTGTATAATAAATGTATGGCATAACTCTTAACTCTAATTATTTTAGATGTTACCTGTTTACACATAGGTGTGGCAGAATGTGAGCATATATTTCCACGAGGAGCATGTTATATTTTGGTAAAAAAAAATCTCCTTTGATTTAATAAAAATATTTAAGATACTTGGCACTTAATAGCTTTGTTTGTTTGTTTGTTTTTTTGACAGGCAGAGTAGACAGTGAGAGAGAGAGAGAGAGAGAAAGGTCTTCCTTTGCCGTTGGTTCACCCTCCAATGGCCGCCACGGCTGGCGCGCTGCGGCTGGCACACTGCGCTGATCTGATGGCAGGAGCCAGGTGCTTCTCCTGGTCTCCCATGGGGTGCAGGGCCCAAGTTCTTGGGTCATCCTCCACTGCACTCCCTGGCCACAGCAGAGAGCTGACCTGGAAGAGGGGCAACCAGGACAGAATCTGGCACCCCGACCGGGACTAGAACCTGGTGTGCGGGTGCTGCAAGGCGGAGGATTAGCCTAGTGAGCCGCAGCGCCAGCCCCTTAATAGCTTCTTACTGTTCATTCGGTTTCTTCTCTGTCATTGTTTTTTTGGACCTGAGTGTCTGGGCCTTGGCACTTCTGGACTGAACTGGGTGAGGGGCCTTTCTGTGCACTGAAATGTTTGAAAGCATCCCTGGCCAGCACTGTGGCATAGTAGGAGAAGCCTCCATCTGCCTTGCCAGTGTCCACGGGGCACCAGTTCATGTCCTGGCTGCTCTTCTTCTGATCCAGCTTTCTGCTATGACCTGGAAAAGCAGTGGAAGATGGCCCAAGCACTTGGGCCCCTGCACCTGGGAGACTTGGAGGGAGGTTCTGGCTCCTGGCTTCAGATTAACCCAGCTCTTGCCATTCTAGCCATTTGGGGAGTGAGCCAGTGGATGGAAGATGTTTTGTGTGCTCTCTCGCTCTCTTGCTCTCTCTCTCTCTCTGTGTCTCTCTTTCTCTGGCTGTAGCTCTGCCTCTCAAATAAATAAATACATTTTTTTTTTTTTTCAAAAAAGTATCCCTGGCCTGCATGTGTTACGGATTTCTCTTTAGTTGTAACAAAATCACCTCCCTCCGTACATTGTGTATGTCCCCTTGTGGGACTCTGATTTACACTGATCAGTTAAATTTTTTAGCTCTAAAAGTTTATCTGGGTAGTGAGAGAGAAGTTAAAAACATTGGGGCTGGCACTGTGGGATAGTAAGTTATTCCTCTACCTGTGGTGCCAGCATCCCATGTGGGCGCTGGTTCTAGACCCAGCTGCTCCTCTTCCAATCCAGCTCTCTCTTATGGCCTGGGAAAACAGTAGAAGATGGCCCAAGTCCTTGGGCCCCTGCACCTACATGGGAGACATGGAAGAAGCTCCTGGCTCCTGGCTTCGGATAGGCCTGCCTCCGGCCATTGTGGCCATTTGGGAGTGAACCAGCAGAAGGAAGACGTTTCTGTCTCTACCTCTCAAATAAATAAATAAATTCTTAAAAAAATTAAAAATTTTGATACCAGGCTGTATTGAAAAAAGGTACATTGCCATTAGCTCTTTATAAGCCATCTCTTGTAGTTTATACTTACATATATCGTATGTGTATTTGTATAGTTGTATCTCATCCCTCTTTTCTTTTTTAAAGAACTATTTTTATATATTTGAAAGGTGGAGTGAGAAAGAGGAAGAGACAGAGAAAGAGATCTTCCATCCACTGGTTTACTCCACAAATGCCCACTATGGTCAGGGCTGGTCCAGGCTGAAGCCAGGAGCCTAGAACTATATCTGGATCTCCCACGTAGGTGGCAGGGGCACCCACCCTGGACCATTCTGCTTTCCCAGGTGCATTAATAAGGAGCTAGATTGGAACCAGAGCAGCCAGGAGTTTAACCAGCATTTCTGAATGAGATGTTGGCATTGCAGGTGGCAGCAGCTTAACCTGCTGCACCACAGTGCTTGTCCTGGTGTCTTTTAATTTTACTTTAAATGTCATATAAATTTATTTCATTATATTGGTTCACCTAGAAATTGAAGACAGATCTGAATAAAAATTTCCCTTGAAATAGATAAATGAACTGATCTTCAGATATGAACTGTTTTATTTGCCACTAGGTGGACCCATTCTCATAATGAAATGAAGAAAACTAAATACCTTTTTTTTTTAAACATTGGAGATATACCTAAGCTTGTATTACTTTTTAATATCAAATATGGAGTCTTTCACATTTTTCTGTAGAATTTGTTTTGATGAACGTTTCCTAAGTTTATAGCCCTTATTTTACATTAAGAATCAAGTCATCCATTAATATTTTGAAGTATAATTGAACAATAAGAGTAAAACTTCATGTATCTTCATATTATGGAGTATTAACAGAATTTGTACTTTGCTTAAAAAATATTTGCACGGGCCAGCATTGTGGCATAGCAGATTGAGCTTGCCGCCTGCGATGCTGCTTTCTGTGTGAGCTCTGATTTGCGTCTCTGCCATTCTGCTTCTGATCCACCTCCCTGCTAATGTGCCTGGAAAAGCAGTGGAAGATGGCCAAGTGCTTGGGCCTCTGTCATCCATGTGGGAGACCTGGTGGAGTTTGGGCTCCTGGCTTGGATTCATTCCAGCCCTGGCTGTTGTGGCTGTTTGGGAAGTGAACCAGCAGATGGACAATCTCTTTCTGTCTCTTCCTCTCTCTAATTCTGCCTTTCAAATAAATCAATCTTTTAAAAAGTTTTGGATATTTGTTGAGAGACAGAGAGGGCTAGAACTGCCATTTAGTAGCTCACACCCCAAATGCCAGAAGAGCTGAGACTAAAACCAGGAGCAGAGAAATCAGTCTGGGTCTCCCACATGGGTGGAAGGGACTCAACTACTTGAACCATCACTTGCTGCCTCCCAGGGTGTACATTAGCAGGAAGCTGGAATTGGGAGCAGAGCAAAGACTCAAACCTAGGCACCCTAATATGAGATGACAGTGTTCCATCCTGGTGTCTTAACTGCTGGGCTGAATGCCTGCTTCACTTGCTTAAATTACGTGCTTTAACATGACTTATTACTTAACTGGCAATTCTTTCCTTTTCATGAAAAGTTCATCTTGCTTGAGTAAAAATTTGGATACGAAGCAGTTGTGTTTTAGGTGAGAAACATCATAAGTTGAAATATTTGTTGCTTAAATTGATTTGAGGGGCCAGCACTGTGACATAATGGGTTAGAGTCCCAGCCTGCAGCGCTGGCATCCCATGTGGGCACCGGTTCGAGTCCCGGCAGCTCCTCTTCCAGTCCAGCTCTCTGCTATGGCCTGGGAAAGCAGTGGAGGATGGCTTAGGTCCTTGGGCCCCTGTGCCCACTAGCAGGAGACCCAGAGGAAGCTCCTGGCTCCTGGCTTCAGATTAGCTCAGCTCTGGCCATTGGGGTCATTTGGGAGTGAACCAGTGGAATGGAGGACTCTCTGGCTCTGCTTCTCTCTGTAACTCTTTCAAATAAATAAAATAAATATTAAAAAAAATTGATTTGAAATATAAGGTAGAAGGGACATTTACATTTTGGGTTAAGGTACATATTGAAATAAATCTGCATTCAGTAAACACCTTTGTGTGATTTTTTTTGAGGTGCCTCTTTTAAAACAACAGAGATAATGGAGTTTATAAAATTTTATGATCACTGTTGTAAGGAGTATTTTTCTCTTCAAAGCTGGTTTCTGTTTTTCAACTCGTCCCTTCAAACTTCATTTCAGTTCTATCATTTCTCTTATTGCCAACCATTGTGATTTAATTAGGACTTCCTCCTTACCCGTAAATATTGCCTAGGCCTCTCTTGGTAAACAGCACGTCCTTTCCTCCCTAAAAGCTACAGCACCTCACACTTTCCTTTTGATTTGCTGCCCTGCTTCCATTCCTCAGCTGGCTTTGTAAGAACGGGTCCCGTTTATTCCGGTTCACTTCATTGCACTCTGGAGTCCTCCCTGAGCACTGTGGCTTTCAGTTGTGATCATTATGCGACATTTCAACAGTTGAAACACAGATGTGGACACTTCCTCTTTTCTTGGTGACTGTGTTTTCTGTTCTCTTAAGCCCATTCTCCATCTTTTTGATGATTTCTCCCCCCACCCCCTGCTGCTAGTTCCTGAAAGATGGATTTTTTCCCCTTCAATTCCATTGCTAAGTTTCCTTCTCTTACTTTACGTATCTTTTCTCGGCAATGCTGTGCACATCCACAGACCCCTTTTACAGTTGTCTTTTTCTCTCAATCTTGACAGATATTTCTACCTTGGAAGGAAAATTTCCCCTTTAATCTCTGAAGATTCATTGGAATAAACTGACAGATTAAACAAGAGAAAGGCACGCAAATTTACTAACATGCAAAAGGGGCAAAAAGTCACAGTACAGTATGATTACCCCTTAACCCAACAAGATTTTTTTTGCCCCTCTTCATTTTCTTAAGCTACATTTAGCATTACTGCCTTATCACACCCTATGCTCTGACCATTCTGACTTATTAATAGTTTGCCACATGTCCTTTTTATACATGTGTTTACATTTTCATAGCTTATTATAAGTCTGTGTTCCTTTGTATCCTTTCTTGAGGTTGTTCATTAACTAAAGTTTTTATTCTAAATGTTAGTGATTGAGATGGGTGTTCAGAGTGATATTTAAAATACCTATGTCCCAAATTGGAGTACTCTGGTTCAATTCCTGGCTCTGGCTCCTGACTCCAGCTTTCTGCTGATGCAGACTCTTGAAAGGCAATGATGAAGGTTCAGCTGTTGTGGGCATTTGGGGAGTGAAACAGGGGAGGATCTCTCATATTCTATCTCTGTCTCACACACAAAAAAAATAAGTTAAAAATTAGTGATCATTTAATTACACTGTTTATATAGAAATAAGTGATTTGGTTCAGTTGATAGTAATTTTCAAATTTTTTTTTATTTGCAGAAAGCTTTTTTTTGTAAAGAAATCTTACTTTAATACGGAAACAAGATGAAAGTGATGTTTCATTGGTATTTTTTGTGTCAAATTGATAACATTGATTTTTGATAAAGTTAGTTGCTGTACTGTGTTCCACTCTTTATCTATGAGTAGTATTCACTCTATGACTATAGCACCTGTTCTTACTCATTTACCTGTGATGAACGTTTGGGATATTTGCAGTTTTGGGCTGTTACCATTAAAGTTGGTGGGGACATTTGTCTTTTTGTTGCTGTGGTCATTCATCGTTAAGTACAAGCCTAAGTATAGATACGTGGTTTTATTTTTTTGAGTAAATAACTAGGATTAGAATATCTGGGTCACTTAATGCAAGTGTATATCTAACTTTTAAATAAACCACCAAATTGTTCTCTGAAGTGCCTGTGCTATTTTCATCACAAACTCCTGATATGGTCAGTTTTTTAAATTTTAGCCATTCTAATGTGTAATGGTAGGATGCCATTGTGGTTTTAATTAGCCTTTTCCTGATAATTAAAGATGTTAAACATCTCTTCATGTATTTTTTGGCCTTGCATATATGTTATTTTTTGTAAAGCCTCTGTTCAAATATTTTGCTAACTTTTTAAAACAACTAGGTTGTCTTACTGAGTGCCAAGTATTATTTATATGTTCTTGATAAAAATCCTTTGCCAGATATATTTATTGTGAATATTTTCTGTGGCTGACCCTGTTGATTTTTAAAGAGAATTTTTTTATAAGTTTATTTGAAAGATAAAGTGAGAGAGAGAGGGAGAGGGAGAGAGAGATCTTCCATCTGCTGGTTCACTCCGCAGATGACTGCAATGGCCTTGGCTATTGCTAAACTGATGCCAGGAGCCAAAAAACCCCATCATGGTATCCACAAGGGCGGCAGGGGCCCAAGTACTTGGTCTGTTTTCTGCTGCTTTCCCTGGAGCATTAGCAGGAAGCTGGATCAGAAGTGGAGTATCCTGGACTCCAAGTAGAACGCTGATATGGGATGCTGGCATCATAAACTGCAGCTTAACCCACTGTACCACAGTGCAGGCTCCTAATTTATTTATTTTGAAGATTTCTTTATTTATTTGAAAGGCAGAATTACAGAGAGGCAGAGGCAGAGAGAGAGAAGTCTTCCATCACCTGGTTCACTCCCCAGATGGCCGCAATGGCCGGAGCTGTGCTGATCAGAAGCCAGGAGCCAGGAGCTTCTTCCAGGTCTCCCTCCTTGGGGTAGCATCCCAAGGACTTGGGCCATCTTCTGCTGCTTTCCCAGGCCATAGCACAGAGCTGGATTGGAAGTGGAGCAGCTTGGACTTGAACTGGTGCCCATATGGGATGCTGGCACTTTAGGCGGTAGCTTTACCTGCTATACCACAGTGCTGGCCCCCCCTTATTTTATTTTATATTTTATGAGACAGTGGCAAGGCATAACTCCCCCCCCCCTTTTTTTTTTAAAGATTTTATTTATTTATTTGAGAGGTAGAGTTATAGACAGTGAGAGGGAGAGACAGAGAGAGAGGTCTTCCTTCCATTGGTTCACTCCCCAGATGGCCACAATGGCTGGAGCTGTGCTGATCAGAAGCCAGGAGCTCAGATGCTTCCTCCTGGTCTCCCATGCAGGTGCAGAGGCCCAAAGACTTGGGCCATCTTCTGCTTTCCCAGGCCATAGCAGAGAGCTGGATTGGAAGAGGAGCATCTGGGACTAGAACTGGCACCATATGGGATGCCAGTACCGTGAGCAGAGGATTAACCTACTGTACAATGGCGCCAGCCCCCCCCCCAATTTTATTTATTTTTATTTTATTTATTGTTTTTATTTGACAGATAGAGTTAGACAGTGAGAGAAAGAGACAGAGAGAAAGGTCTTCCTTCCATTGGTTCGCTCCCCAAATGGCTGTAGCAGCCAGCACTGCACCGATCCGAAGCCAGGAGCCAGGTGCTTCCTCCTGGTCTCCCATGCGGGTGGGTGCAGGACCCAAGCACTTGGGCCATCCTCCACTGTACTCCCGGGCCACAGCAGGGAGCTGGACTGGAAGAGGAGCAGCCGGGACTAGAACCCCGCCCCCCAATTTTATTTTTAAAGTTTATTTATTTATTTGAAAGGCAAAGTGACAGAGAACACATGCGGGGGTGGGGTGGAGAGGGAGGTATCTCATTGGTTGATTACTGAAATGCTTGCAAAAGCTGTGACTAGGCTAGGCTGAAACCAGGAGCCAGGAAGTCATTCTTGGTCTCTTGTGTGGCTGGCAGGGACCCAAGTACTTGAGCAGTCATCTGCTGCCTTCCAGTGTATGCATTGACAGGAAGCTGGACTTGGAAGCAGAGGCAGGACTCTGATATTGGGAGTGGGTGTCTCAAACAGCATCTTAACTGCCAAATGCCTGCCCATAAACATTTACTTGAAAAATTATAAGCTAGTGTAAAGATATAGTCTTTTGGTTTCTTGAGAACTGTTGAGTAGTTTTATTTTTATTGCACTATATACCCTTCAATTAATATGTAGCCAGTCGCTGTGGTTGATTATATTCAATTAGTATCCACCCTTAGAGGAATTGATGCTTCCATTCCTTTTTTGTTCTGCTTTAGTTTCTGGATTCATTCATTCATTCATTCATTCATTTATAATTAGAGAGGCAGAAAGAAAAAGAGGGAAAAGGAGAGTAGGAGAGAGAGATCTCCAATTCATTGGTTTACTACCCAAATGCCTACAGTGACCAGGGCCAAGCCAGGGTTGATCTAGGGTTAAAATGGGGAGCAGGAACACAATTTAGATCCCCCCTGTGGTGGCAAGGATCTACTCACTTAAGCTGTCACCTGCTGCCTTTCAGGTCTGCACTGTGGGAAGCTGGAATCAGGAGCTGGAGCTGGGAATCTAGAAATTCCAGTATGGGATATGGGCATCTTAACTGCCACTCCAAATACCTGCTCCTGGATTTTAAAAAATGTGATTAGACTAAGTTGCCAGTATGTGCCTTTGTTTATAGGGAGGACTGGAAAATTTATGCAGAGCTTGTGGATTAGAAGTATTTATGTGTGTGTCCTTTTGAGTTGTGACTTTGGTGAAATACCTTCTTATTTGAAATGCTTGGAATCTTTAAGTTAAAACTTAAAGAGAAATCTTTAGACAGTTGAGAGTTTTTAACCGATAAACCAATACATTACATTTAAACTTCTAGCTAGTAATATTAGATTCTAAACAAGTTAAACTGACAAGTTACTAAACTATGAGAAGCTGTTTCGAGATTAAAAAATGTGATTATTTTATAAGATGATTGAAATGTTTTGACTGCAGTTTGGGATTTTAAGGTAAAATGTGGCCTTTCAATGATTTATCAATTTTAAACCAAAGCTGCTTTATTTTCTAGGCGTTCATTGCACCCATGGTTTCAATCGTACTGGCTTCCTCATATGTGCCTTTTTGGTGGAGAAAATGGATTGGAGGTATTTGTATCTTGTTATAATGGAAGAACATATGTTTAGTAATTGTTAAAAAATTTACTGATGTTGTAGTTTTAGCATTTTATATTGTTTTTTTATTTTTAAAGATTTATTTATTTATTTGAAAGTCTGAGTTACAGAGAGAGGAGAGGCAGAGAGAGAGAGAGAGAGAGAGGTCTTCCATCTGATGGTTCACTCCCCAACTGGCCGCAATGGCCGAAACTGTGCAGATCCAAAGCCAGGAGCCAGGTGCTTCTTCTGGGTCTCCCATGCAGGTGCAAGGGCCCAAGGACTTGGGCCATCTTCCACTGCTTTCCCAGGCCATAGCAGAGAGCTGGATCAAAAGTGGAGCATCTGAGACTTGGACTGGTGCCCATATGGGATGCCAGTGCTTCAGGCCAGGGCGTTAACCCACTGCACCACAGTGCTGGCCCCTTATATTGTTTTAAAAGATAATTTTATAATTTTAAAATTATTTATTTGATAAATAGAGACTGAGAGAGAGAGAGAGAGAGAGAACAAACTCCTGCCTGCTGGTTTACTTCCCAAATGCCCACAGCAGTTGGAACAGGGTCTGGTTGAAGCTGAAGACTGGGAACTCAGTCCAGATCTCTCATATGGGTGGCAGGGACCCAGCAACTTGAGCCGTCATCTGCTGCATCCCAGGGAGCACATTAGCAGGAGGGTGAATGAGGAGAGGAGCCAGGACTGAACCCAGGCACAGTGATATGGGACGTGGATGTGCCAACCAGTGTCTTAACTGCTAGGCCAAACACCTGCCCTATAATATTGCCAAGTTCTTGGTGAATTCATAATTAATATGATGGTTTTCATTTTAGATATGGTCTTTAGAACGCTGATACTGGGGTTTTGTATTAGGTAGCACTTCTTTCGTGTGCTTAAAGAGTCCTTTACTGTCTGAAATTTTTTTCACATTGTCCAGAATTGTCAGACAAATTCTCCCAGTATTTTGTATTTGTATTCAGCTTTGGAAGTCACTAGTGCTGTTCATTTCCATTTTAATAGTGTCTTTTTTTTTTTTTTTAAATAACCATTGAGAACAAAGCAAAGCTTATAATGAGATACACAGAAGTATTTTGGGGATGAGGTTACTCTATATAAACTAGTCAGCATGATCCTACTTAGCATTTTGTGAAGTGCATTTTTAGATCCTGGGAAATTATAACCTTAAAATTCCTGAGAAAATGGGACATTACTAAGTTTTTTAATTGACTGTGGGTCATTGTTTATGTTTACCAAGGCTTGTACACAGTAGCTCCTTTCTGGATATAATAAGCTGGAGTCAACATATGATCATACATCTTCCAGTTTGTGTGTCCTTAGTGTATGTTTGCCTGTCTGTCCACTCTCTGTTTCTCTCTCTCTCTCCTTACTTATTTGAAAGGCGGAGTAGAGAGAGAAACAGAGATCTTACATCTGCAAGTTCGGTCCCCAAATGGCTGCAATGGCTTAAGAAGCCAGGAGCCTGGAATTCCATTCAAGTCTGCCATGTGGGTGGCAGGGCTCAAGTACTTGGATTGGAAGTGGAGCAGCCAGGACTCATATGGGATGCCAGTGTTGGCAGGTGGCAGTTTAGCTTGCTGTTTTACAGTACCAGCTGCATGCCCTTTCTAGCCCTGAGATGTGGTATATAGTAACCCAGGTCTCTGTGTCATTCTCAGCCGATGCTTAGCCTGGCCCAGATGACTTTAGTGCCTGGGTCTGTTGGAAGTTCCTGCAAAACCAAAAAAACCCGAAAACAAAACAAACAAAAAAACCTGTTCTTTTAAGGCTTTGAATTCTCCTTCACGGATCCTATCCGTTTTCTGCTATATACCTGTGGCAGTTTACGAATTACCAGTCTATGTCATGTTAAAATTGTTTGAGAATGAATTTATCCCTTCAAAGATTGATTGCCTTGAGATTGAGAAGCATAGTTTGTCCATTTTATAAACCTGAATTATACTTTCTATCGCTCCTTCAGTGTAATAAATATATTTTGACAAACACATAAATGGAGGAAGAAATTGCATGCTCTTTGTTTTCCATAGTATCGAAGCAGCAGTTGCTACTTTTGCCCAAGCCAGACCACCAGGAATCTATAAGGAGGATTATTTGAAGGAACTTTTTCGTCGTTATGGTGATATAGAAGAAGCACCACCCCCACCTCTATTGCCAGATTGGTGTTTTGAAGATGATGAAGATGAAGATGAGGAAGAGGATGGAAAAAAGGAATCGGAACCTGGGTCGAGTACTTCCTTTGGCAAAAGGAGAAAAGAACGGTTAAAACTGGTAATGCTAAAAAAAAATGTATAATAGTCTTTGTCTTCTGCAAGCTTATTGAGAGTGATGAAAATGGAATGTTGGCTGTGTTTCTTTAGCTAGGTTTATAGAGTTGTTTCATTCTGGCTTGCTTTGCTCTCTCTATCTCTCTTTATTTTCTTGAAGGAACATTTTTGAGTACTTTCTTTCTATTCTTTTATTTATTTGAAAGTCAGAATTACAGAGAGAGAGTGAGGGAGAGACAGATCTTCTATCCACTGGTTCACTCTCCAGTGGCTGCAAAGGCCAGGGCTGCACTGCTACTTGGGTGCAGGCACCCAAGAACTTGGGCCATTTTCCGCTGCTTTCCCAGGGTCATCAGCAGGGAGCTGGATCAGAAATGGAACAGCTGGTATTTGAACTGGAGTCTGGATGGCCTCCATTCTGGCTTCCGAGACCAGATGAGATTGGGCACGTGCAGGGTGTATGGCTGTAGACCCTATTCTAGCTATCTAAAGATTCTCGACAGTCTCGAGCCTGTCTTTTTGAAGAGGAAAACTGCAATTAGGTGAATGCATCTGGTTCTGTTTCTGAGGTAAATCAACTCCTAGACATTATTAGATTGAGAATTTATTATTTCTTTATAAAATATGATGAAGTTGCCTCTCAATATCTAGTGAGGATTTTTACCATTACTTTACAAATGTCACCGTTACAGTAATTTTACATATGAATCTTGCTCTTCCTAGTACCAATATAGTGGTATTTTCATACTTTCTATAAAGTTGACTATGAAGACTCTCACTTCCTCTCCAGCCAAGCTTAATTGGTCTTCTAGATATAAAAGACAATGAAAATATTAGAGTTTATGGCCTTTTTTGGGGGGACAGGAGAGCTGTTAAAAGGAAAAGTATGCACATAGTGTTTGGTGTAAGCCAAAGAGGAAGGTTAGGGCAAGTGTAGAGGAAAAGAAGTGCAGTCACCACAGCTCATGTATCAGGAGGCAGAGGCAGGGAAGAAAACGCCTTCAATGTTTTATGTGGATCAGGTAATACAGCTAGTTTGGGTTTTTAAAAGAAGTTCCTTTTTGAAAAACATTGTTTTATTTGTACTTATACATTTCCAACTTCAAGAGTAAGGCCACTGAAAATTATAATAACTTTGAAATAGGGAAACAGTTTTAAAAATGACTGACTTTTTGAATATAATTATTATTTAAATCTGATTATTATTCCTTAGATTGAGATATCTGAAATTACTGAATCACATACCTAGAAAAATAACAATCTTATTTTAAGGAAAGTTGAATAAATAGCAATACCATAAAATCTAGATGATTACCCTCTGTGACATTATTTTTATAAGTGATTGCAATTATATTTTTTAAGAGCAATATTAATCAGGAACATAATACCTAAATGCATTGAATTGTGATACAATGTTTGATTCTGTCAAAGTTTAAAAGAGTGAATTATTGTTTTTGTTTTTTTCAATGGAATGAACATTAAAGAAGACCCTTTTATATTATCAAGTGCCATTAAATTGCTATAGTTCCAAATGAACTCCAGCAATATTAAGAGAAAGACAGCCAAGATGAGCATTCTTTTTAGACAATACAGGAATCTTAGAACCTTTGGTTTCATTTACCTCTTCCTGCCTTTTTTGATTCTGTATGTTTTAATTCTCTATATGTTTTAAACCCTTTAAGACATTATTATTATTTTATACATATAAATAATATTCATGAGATATATGCTTTCTTGGTGTTCTTTTCATCTTTCATCTGTTTTTGTGGTTTCACTTGTAGTCATTTTTCTTCTAACTGAAGCACTCCTATGATTTTTCCTTTAATGTGGGTTTCCTGTGACACATTCTTTTAGTGTTCTTGTGAAAAATGTCTTTTTTTTTATGTCATTCTGAAGTGTGTTTCTGCTAGGCATAAAAACCTGGTGTTTGGCAGTTACTTTTTTTTTTTTTTAGCACTTTGAAGATACCATTCCATAATCCATTTCTGTCAGAAGCCAGCTGTATTACTGCTTTTTTGATGGTAGGGTGTTCTATTTTATTTTTTAACAGTTTCACTGTTGCATTGCTACTTGTGGTTCTCTTTGTATTTACCCTCCTTTGTATCTGTAGATGTTCTTAAATCTGACTGGCTTTTATTTTTTATTTTTTGTAGTAGTTTTAGACATATCTTTTTTTTTTTAAATAAAGATTTTATTTATTTATTTGAGAGGTAGAATTACAGGCAGAGAGGAAGAGACAGAGAGAGAGGTCTTCCATCTGCTGGTTCACTCCCCAAATGGCCACAATAGCCGGAGCTGGGCCAATCTGAAGCCAGGAGCCAGGAGCATCTTCTGGGTCTCCCATGCGGGTGCAGGGGCCCAAGGACTTGGGCCATCTTCTACTGCTTTCCCAGGCCACAGCAGAGAGCCGGATAGGAAGGTGAGCAGCCAGGTCTCGAAGCGGTGCCCATATGGGATGCCGGCACTGCAGGCGGAGGCTTAGCCTATTGCAGCACAGTGCCAGCCCTGGCTATTTTTTCAAATATTGTTTCAGATCTGTTATTTTCTCTCTTCGTCTGGGGATCTGCTTCACCCAAGAGCCTTTTTTTTTTTAAGCTATCTTTTACTCCTTTCTTTTATTTTCCATCTTTTGATGCATGTGTAGCAATATATCCTTCAATAGATGAAGGTTGAAAGGTTTTATTAGTTTGGGCTCTTTGGTTGCAAGCAGCAGAAATTAACTCAGATTATCTTAAATAATAAGAGGGAATTTGTTATGAGCAAGTGGATAGAACCAAACACAGGCATATAAGGCCAGATTTCGGAACAATACTGGATCCTGGACCTGGAAAATTATGAGGACCTAGTTTCTGCTTTTTATTGATTTTCCATCTCTGCTCTTTTCCTTTTGTTTGTATTAGTCTTCTCACTGTCTGTGTCTCTCAGTACTGGCTCTTCCTGATTATTTGTATGCCTGAGAGATTATGACTGTTCCCAAAGCTTCAAAGCCTATAATTAAAAAAAAAAAAGATTTATTTGTTTTGAAAGTCAGAGTTAACAGAAAGAAAGAAAAGTAGGGAGGGAGGCAGGGAGAGACAGAGAGAAAGAGGGAGGGAGGGAGGAGGAGAAGAAGAAGGAGAGAGAGGTGGATATGGATGGATATCGAGATCTTCCATCCTCTGGTTCACTACCCAGATGGCTGCAATGATCAGTGCTTGGCCAGGCTGAAGACAGGAGCCAGGAGCTTCATCTGGGTCTCATGTGGGTGTCAGGGACCCATTTGCTTTCGCCATCCTCTACTGCTTTTCCTAGGCCATTATTAGGGAGCTTGATTGGAAGTGGAGCAGCCAGGACATGAACTGGTGCCTACATGGGATGCTGGCTTCGCAGGCAGTCGTCTTACTGCCACAATGCTGGCCCCCAAAACCTGTGCTATTACAATTTTAGCCACATGAAGAGACTAACTGGCTTTCTGAGAATTCCACTTCCGGATTACCAGGAGAGAGAATATGACAGAGTCAAACTGAGCTATGGGTTCGTTCATGCTCCTAGCAGCTTTGGATGTTATCTTGTAACGTCGTATAACATGGCTTATAGGGCACTGTCTTAATGGGTGAGGAGGGCAGCTCTTGCTGAGTGGTATGGCCAAATAAAGTTAGTCTAAATGGAAGAGGTCTGGAAAGAGGTTAGGAAAGCAGTGAGGATGTAGAATAGATTATAATACCCCTATTGGACTTGGGCAGTGGGAGAATAAATAGTTTTAAGAGAGAACCGATCTCTCTGAGAGAGCTAGATTTTAGTTAAGACACAGGGTACCGGGTATTCAAGAAAAAGGTTGATGTTATAGGGGAAGGTTATTTTGATTTTTCTTTTTTTCAAAAACTAAAATGGTAATTTGTTGAAAAGTAAAAACATCAGTGACTTTAAAATTCAGTTACAGTATGTTTGAAAAGAGTTTCCAACTCTAGACATTGCTGTTTATAATTGAGAATTAGTGATCTTTCTTGTAGTTATAGCCTAATTCCAGAGGAAACTATTATAATGACATTAACAGCAAAATGTGAAAGTCTGAAGTTACAAAATACTGCCCACATATAAAGTACATCATACTTACTGTCTTTATTGGACTGATTGCTACCTTTCTTTTTGCTTAAACTTTATTTCAGAAGAAAACAGAAGAAGCTAAAAAAGGTAAAGAAGTTGACGTATTGTAGGAAAGACTAAGGAAGAAGAAAAATAAATAGATGATAGATATTTACTGTGTGGTTGGTTTTATCTTTCATAACCAAACTCAGTAGTTAAATCTGTACTCATGCTCAATTTTTATTTGTTCTGTAAAATTAGAAATAGCTTGTTCAACTATACTTATTAAAATATTTCTGTGATAGTATTGTGGGAAAGACTTGGAATGTTGATCATGTTTCCTGTGTATTATTAACTTAGTTAAAAAAGAAGTAATGTTTACATTTTAGAATGAACTTATGCTAAACTTGCTTTATTTTGCTCATGTTAGAAGTTATTTTTTTACTTTGCTTAAGAAATACATCTTCCTGGACTGGTTTTATGGCATAGCAGGTAAAGCTGCCACCTGCAACATCAGCATTCTGTGTGGCCGCTGGTTCCTGACCTGGCTGCTCCACTTCTGACCCAGCTCCCTGCTAATGGCCTAGGAAAAACAGCAAAAGATGGCCCAACTGTTTGGGCCCCTGGTACCCATGTGGGAAACCTGGAAGTAGCTCTTGGTCCCTGGCTCTTGGCTTTAGCTTGGTTTAGCACTGCCAGTTGGACCATCTGGATGGAAGATCTCTGTTTCTTTCTGTAACTCTGATTTCAAATAAATAAATCAAAAACAAAAAAAAGTAATATGTGTTCCTAAATGAAGCTGGATACCTTCTTCATGTAAAACTAGAAAAAAAATTTTCTGTGCTATCAATACCTTCAGGATAAAGATGCTATTGTATTACTGAATGTTATCTTGTAAATTAACATATGTAAGATATAACTTATAAGAATACTGAAATTAGGCCGGCGCCGCGGCTCACTAGGCTAATCCTCTGCCTAGCGGCGCCGGCACACCGGGTTCTAGTCCTGGTCGGGGCGCTGGATTCTGTCCCGGTTGCCCCTCTTCCAGGCCAGCTCTCTGCTGTGGCCAGGGAGTGCAGTGGAGGATGGCCCAAGTGCTTGGGCCCTGCACCCCATGGGAGACCAGGAGAAGCACCTGGCTCCTGGCTCCTGCCATCGGATCAGCGCGGTGCGCCGGCCGCAGCGCGCTGGCCACGGTAGCCATTGGAGGGTGAACCAACGGCAAAGGAAGACCTTTCTTTCTGTCTCTCTCTCTCACTGTCCACTCTGCCTGTCAAAAAAAAAAAAAAAATACTGAAATTAAATTAATATTCTTAATAACTAAATAGGAAACAAACCTCAAGTACATGATTCAACTTTTCTTTAAGAATACCTTTTCCCTGGGTCCACAGAAGGTTAGGCTGCCATTTTGTGACACCAGCATCCCTTATCAGATTGTTAGTTTGAGTCCCTGCTGCCCTGCTTCTAATTCAGCTCCCTGTTAATGTGCCTAGGAAGGCAACAGAAGATGTTCCAAGTACTTGGGCCCCTGCCACCCACCTGAAAGACCTGGATACAGTTCTAGGATTCTGCCTTTGGCCTAGACCAGCTCTGGCAGATGGAGCCATTTGGGGAGTGAACCAGTGGATGGAAGATCTCTCTTGGTCATTTCACCTTTGAAATAAATAAATAAATGAATAAACCTTTTTATTTTATTTTATTTTATTTATTTTTGACAAGCAGAGTGGACAGTGACATCTAGAATTATCTTACAGATTTTTCTTGAGACTGATGTCAGCTCTCTTAAGGACTGAAAAGCAGTTGTGACATTAATCTAAATTATTTTTCTGGTCTTTAAAATTTCCAAGAGTGTTCTTTGTTATTTTGCTGTATATTTTTCTATCTGCTTTACTTCTCTGGGATATTTCAAAAATACACTTGCTATAAAAATACAGTAAGGTACTTCAGGTAGTTCTGATTTCAAGAATTCAGACTCAAAATTCAGTCATGACTAATCCTTAGTTTTATGTTGATATAGCCAATGATTGTGGCTTAGCCACTTTGAATACTGTTAGACTCATATTCTAGTTTACAAAATTACTGTCCTCTTAATAGCCATATTCTGCCAATGACTCATCCCTTCCTTCCCCATTGGTGAATGGTATAATGTAGATCTGGGTTCAGCTTCTGTCTTTTACCACTTGAATAAACAGTTAAATCAGGGCCCGTGCTGTGGCGCAGTGGGTTAAAGCCCTGGCCTGAAGCGCAGGCACCCTATATGGACGCTGGTTCTAGTCCTGGCTGTTCTTCTTCCAATCCAGCTCTCTGCTGTGGCCTGGGATAACAGTAAAAGATGGCCCAAGTGCTTGGGCCCCTGCACCCGCATGGGAGACCTGGAGGAGGCTCCTAGCTCGTAGCTTTGGATTGGCACAGCTCTGGCTGTTTCGGCCATCTGGGGAGTGAACCAGTGGATGGAAGACCTCTCTCTCTCTCTCTCTACCTCTCTCTGTAACTCTTTAAAAAAAAAACCAGATGAAATCTTTATGCCTTATTCAGTCATCTGTGAAGTAAATATAATATAATATAGAATGTACTTTACAGGTACTAGGGATTAGAGACTGTTTATAAAATCTCTGGCTCCCAGTACGTGATAGATAACTATTGCTTTCAGCTTACTGAGCAGTACCCATAGAGAGTTTTGGCAACATGATGTAGATACTGTGCTATCTATGTACATTGATGGATAAAGGAAAACTACTGTAAAATCCCAGCAGAGTTTATAGAACCTCTTGGAGTGGATCATTTCTGTCTCATATATTGACTTGCTCAGATTTGCAAAATCAATAAATTTATCTTTTAGTTGTCTTTTTGTAAATGGTTTAGGTTCTAATAAAATATTTTTCTTTTCCCTTTTTTTAAGGGTGCTATTTTCTTGGAAGGTATAACTGTGAAAGGTGTAACTCAAGTAACAACTCAACCAAAGCTAGGAGAGGTACAGCAGAAGTGTCATCAATTCTGTGGCTGGGAAGGGTAATAAATGTTTTAAAATTTTAAATAAAACTTATTCTTACTTTGCAACACTTAAAAGTATGTGAAAATTGACACAGGACTTGCTTTTTGTTTTTAAGATAATTATGTTAATGACTATACAGTTAAGTCAAAATTAGGTGACTCACATGTCTTTCTAAAGCAACTGCAAATTTTTGTTGTCTCTAGTATTTTTTTGGTCATTGATTCTGCTGCTGATTAATGTTTGGGCTGGTCTTATCAATTTATTAAGGGGTTGAGGAATAAAACTTGAGTGTGCCTCATTTTCCAGATTTTCTGTGATTAGAAGGCTGGGAAAAATCAGCTTTATATTTTCTGCTCCTTTCTGTGACTTGACAGAATTTATCAGACGTTTTATGGGAGTGGACTTGAGAGATTCCACTTCTGTTATTTTATGTTCTCACGTCTTGGTCTGTGATTATTTCTGTTGATCATTACAAGTATCTGACAAAAAATTGTAATACAGAAAAATTCCCAAGATAAATTCCTAGTTTGTAGAACTTTTATTATTGGTACATACAGATCAGATAACCAACTAGAAATAACTTTAAGTACAAGATTTAAGATAATGAAAATACTGATTTTAATGTTGTGTGGAATCCTTGCCAGTGTATCTTAATCTTCACCTTAATTTTTTTCTGTTATTGCTGCCACTTTTGGGCTTCTTTCCCAGTACAGTGAAGTTGGTAGTATCATGCTGGAGAAATATGGGGTCTATAATAATAATAATAATAATGCAAGCCAAGATATAAATTTCTTCTTGAGGTAAAGACTTGTAAACATACTACTTTAGCATTTAAATCATACATACTAATATTTTGAAGTTATTTCAATAATTATAGTGTAAGTGGCAATTTAGAACCCTGTTAATTTACATGCTAAAATGTTAAGAACTTATAAGCTCTAGTTAGTATTTTTGTGAAAGCTGATATTAACCCAGTTGACATTAATTTCACGATGAATGCATGACTCATCTGAGATTGGTTTAAGACATGTATTGTTTTATGTGAATACCAGCCATGATAGTAATAAAATGTTCTTCTTTAAGGTCTGGATTCCCTGGAGCACAGCCCGTTTCCATGGACAAGCAAAATATTAGACTTTTAGAGCAGAAGCCATATAAAGTAAGCTGGAAAGCAGATGGTACTCGGTGAGTTAGACTTCTAAAAAAATTATACAAATAACCCTAATGCTTGAAGAATATTGCTTTGTTGTTAGGGAAGGTTTGCACTCTTGGGAGTGTGAATTTCTGACTTGAATAGCAAAATAAGTATGTTTCAAAAACTTGTATAACTTTTGTTTTACTAGTATTCTAAGTTATTTAATATAGTCATCTCTTAATTCTGCTAAATTTTTGCTTTTAGAGTTTTCTTAATTTGACATAAATGTATACTGGGTGCTACGGTTGGGAGTATTTTATCTTAATAATATTGTAGCTTTGAATGTATCTGCTGTCCACTGCTTTATTTTTAAATTAATTTATTATTTATTTGTTTATTCATTAGTTATTTGAAGGGCAGAGTGTCATAGAGGGTCAGAGAGGAGAGATCAAGAGATTGAGATCTTCCTTTTGCTGATTCACTCACCAAACCAGCTGGAGCTGGGCCAGTCCAAACCCAGGAACCTGAGGTCCTTCTAGATTTCCCACATGGGTGGCAGGAACCCAAGTTCTTGGGCCATCATTTGCTGCCTCCCAGTTGTGTTAGCGGAAACCTAGATTGGAAGGGGGGGAGAGAGAGAGAGAGAGAGAATATGAATCTTTCATCTCCTTGTTCATTCTCCAAATGTCTGCAACAATGAGGGATGGGCCATGCTGAAGCAACTCAGTTGGGTCTCCTGTGTGGATGATGGAACCCAAGAACTTATGCCATCATCACCTGACTGCTTTTGGTTGTATTTTAAAATCTCTAAGCTTAATTAATATAAAAAGAAATGGGTCCAATGCTGTGACACAGCGGGTTAAGCCATGGCCTGCAGAGCCATCATCCTTCTGGGTGCTGGTTCAAATCCTGGCTACTTAAATTCTGATTGAGATTCCTGCTAATGTACCTGGGAAAGCAGCAGAAGATGGCTTCAGCCCCTTTTTCTATGTGGGAGACCTGGAAGAAGCTTCTAGAAGCACCTGGCTTTGGCACACCTCCGACCATTTTGGCCAATTGGGAAGTGAACCAGTGGATGGAAGATCTCACTCCCCTTCTCTCTGTAACTCTGTCTTTCAAATAAATAAATAAACCGTTAAAAAAAATAAAAGAAACTTGTCATTTGGAATTATGTCAGGCTTGCAGAAAGTTCCAAAATGCCTTTTACCCAGAGATTGACTAAATGTTAACATCTAACATAGCTGCAGTATGATGATCAAAATCAAGAAATTAGCACTGATATTTTAACATTATCTAATTAGTGGCCTTATTCAAATTTCACCAGATGTCTTACCAATATCTCACTTCTGGTTCAGAATCTAGTCCAGGATTACATAGTGTTCTAGATTATCACGTGTTTTCTTTTATTTTGGAATAATTCTTTAGGTTTTCTTTTATAACTTTAACTAGTACTGACCCCTTATCTTTTAGCCTCTTTCTCAAATTGAATTTGTCTGATGTTTCCTCACAACTCAGGTTA
Organism: Oryctolagus cuniculus; assembly: GCF_964237555.1. Lineage (NCBI taxonomy): Eukaryota > Metazoa > Chordata > Mammalia > Lagomorpha > Leporidae > Oryctolagus > Oryctolagus cuniculus. Next base: position 83,547,727 of record NC_091436.1, read on the forward strand.
TATATTTTGTAAAGAACATCACAGAAGTAATGTTCTGTGTCATTTCAGGAGGCTCATAGTGGAGAATTGTCCCATTACTGGTGACGTTAGCTTTGATCTCTGGTAAAGTTGTTATCTGCCATATTTATGTATGATAAAGTTACTATTTTTCCCTTTGTACTTAAGAATCTTGTGGGGGAGACACCCTGAGACTTGTAAATATTCTGTTTCATGTCATACTTTCCCCTAGAATTTTAACATTTATTGAGGATTCATGCCTGAAATATATACGAGTACTACTGTAATGTTTGTGAAGTAGAGAATAATGGAATGCAACTGTAAGGAAGAACTTTCTTTTCTCCTTCACTTATTCATTTATTCATTCATTCAGCATGGACTTATGGATTTATATTGTATTCTCTGTGTTACAGTATATGCTAGTATTTAATGACTCTTGCTCAAAATTTCTCAGATTTGGCCATTGTGAGCCCTTATCAAGTGACTCCTGTCTTTCTGGCATCTCCTCATTATTTTTTAAACAATCACTCTTTCTGACACCCCCAGATGTTCCAGGCTTATCTTATTTCTGGGTACCACGCGGGCTCATTAGCACTGGGCAATCATTGCTTACAGGCCCTCTGGCACACCTGTATCGGTTTCTGTGTCTCTTTGGGTGTATGTGTGTATGTGTATAGCTGAGTATGTTGTGCAGTTTTTCAGTCGTGAGTTTGGACTTATACTTCCAAAGCACAGGATTTAATCAAGTCTTTGTCCTTTCCTATTTGTATCTCTTCTCTGTGACAATGAGGAAATTGTTTTTCATTATCCACAGTAGTCACTATGTTACACATAGTATAGTTTTAGAATTGCTGTCCCAAACTCCTATGAGAAGCTCACTTGGGTAGAGTATAATATGTGTGTACAGTTGGTCTGACATTAGTGTTAGTCAAAGTACTATGTTCGAATCTTTCTTAGATTTTCTATCTCCTTCTGCCAGACCCTTCAGTGTGGTTATGTTTCATTAATAGTTTCTGATTGTATTCTGAGTTCATTCTCCTGTTTTGATTTACATTTTATTTTTTGAGTATGTGCAATATAAACATGGTTCTAAAAATCAAAACTATACAAAATGGTTTCTCTGAGGAATGTTACTCTCTCTTCCCAGTCTCCTGTATTTTCATTCTGTTCTTGCCTATCCCCTGCAGGTAACCAATCTCTTTAGTTTGCTGGTTTGTCTTTCCCATGCTTCTTTTTATTCTGTTGAGCTGATAAACGTATAATTTTCCTTTTCCCTTTTCTTACAGGAGAGGTGTCGTACTCTGTAGAACTGAATAGTCTTACACTTGCTTTTTTTCATTTCATAGTGTATTTTAGAAATCACTGCATCCCACTTCCCCGTTATCTTTCTCATTCTTTTTTAAGGTGAAAAGTACTCGTGTGTCCATGTTTTATTCAGCCACTCTCGGGCAGGCAGTTGGGTTGTTCCTGGTGTTTCGCCATTACAAATGGTGCTGCAGTGAAAACCTTGCACCCAGTTCCCTCTTACATTGTTGAAGGTGTAACTTCAACGTAGATTTCTAGAAGGAAGGATTGCTGAACTAAAGGCTATTTAAATATTAAGTTTAATAGGTATTGCCAAATTCTGCTCCAAGAGGGTAATAAAGATTGTATTCTCACAGGCAGTACGTGAGGATACCTCTACCGTCATGATCTTGCTAACAGAGTAGTTTGTTGGGTGTTAGATTTTCACCAGCCTAAGTGAGAAATGATACCTCAGTAGAGTTTTAATTATGTCATTGCTTATAGGCCCTCTGTAAGGTTGAACATTATTTTTATACTCATTTTATGCTGCTTGTATTTTTTTGGAATTATATGACCTTGCCTCTTTCAATTTTGTCTTTTGTCTTTGTTCTTTTTTTTTCCCCCAAGATTTATTTATTTACCTGAAAGTCAGAATTACAGAAGTAGGGAGGGGAAGAGACAGAGAGAGAGAGAGGTCTCCCATCTACTGGTTCATTTCCCAAATGGCCACAACAGCTGGGGTGGGGCAGGGCTGGAGCCAGGAGCTTCTTCCGGGTCCCCCACATGTAGTAGGGGCCAAACACTTGGACCATCTTCCATTGCCTTTCCAGGCCATTAGCACGGAGCTGGATTGAAAGTGGAGCATCCAGGACTTGAACTGGCACCCATATGGGAGGCTGGCATTGCAGGTGGCAGCTTAACCTAGTATGCCACAACACCAAACCCTGTTTTTGTTTTTATTGCAGTGTAACATTTTATTATTTTTATGAAGTCAAATTTATTAATCTCTATTGCCTCTGGGTTTTAAATGATTGTTACAAGGCCTTTCCTAATACCGAGATTGAGATTGAAGAATGAATTCTCTCATATTTGCTCTAGTATTTGTATGGTTTGATTTTTTTTTTAATCTAGAGTACTTTCAGATTATAGGTAATCTAGCATTTCCATACATTTTGAAACTTCTTTCTGTAATTATTATTTCATTATCATTGTTAGTTTGCGGTGAATAATTAGTGTCTGATGAAAATAGATAAAAATGAATTCAATTTTGAATGAAGAATATCTCCTAAGTCGTGATAGTTCACCTGGACTTGTGTCATTCTGATAATGGGCATCTTGCCTTGTATACTGGATGCTAATATGTAAAAGACTTATTTAAAATTTATTATTTATCAGTGTTTATTTGCTATTTCTTTGTTGTATTCTTTTTTATAACAATAGAAGGTTTTGAGAGGAATTAAAGGAAGGCTTAGCATCTTTAATTCTAATCCACAGGATTCTGACTTAACTTTGCTAAGTATGATGGTGGGTGTACAAATATTTTATATTGTACATGCTATTTTTCTACTTCTCAAATGCACTTTGATTTTTTTCCTATCATCAAGAGTGTGCATTCCTTCTTGCTCTTCTTTTCTGTAACTCAGCCTATATCTAGATAATAAAGCCTCTAGCATAATCTGCCCACCCCCTTTTAAATCTGTTTATTCTCGTGTTAGGAAGGCAGAAGGGGATACTGGCAACGTGGCATAGCTGTTAAGCCACTGCCTGTAATGCCAGCATCCCATATTGGCACCTGTTTGTGCCCATCTACCCTGCTTCTGATCTAGCTCCCTGCTAATGTGATGGGAAAACAGTAGAAGATGGCCCGAGTGCTTGGGCCCCCACCACCCATGTGGGGGACCCAGATGAAGTTTCAGGCTCCTGGATTAGTCCTGGCCCATCATGATTGTTTTAACCATTTAGGGAGTTAGCCAATGGATGGAAGATGTCTGTCTTTCTCTGTTTAGTTCTGCCTTTGAAATAAATAAATGCATCTTTACAAAAAAAAAAAAAAAAGGAAAAGATAGATAGAGGGACATGCACACATACACACCAGAGATTGCAGGGAGAGGGGGGAGGAAGAAAGAAATCTTTCATCTACTGGGTCATTCTTCCAATGCCTGACACAGCCAGGGCTGGGCCAGGCTGAACCCAGGATCCTGGAAGTCAGTGTGGGTCTCACATAGTTGGCAGAAATCCAGGTACTTGAATCATCACCTATTGCCTCTCTAAGGTGTGCATTAGCAAGAAGCTGGGTTGAAAGTGGTGGTGGGCCTGGATCATAGGGACTTTGATATGGAATGCAAGTATCCCAAGTGGTGTCTTAACCTCTGTGGCAGAAGTCTGGCCCCAGTTCAATTTTTGGTTCCACCTGTTCTCATATTGCTTTTTTTTTTTTTTTTTTGCCTTTTAAAGATATATTTATTTATTTGAAAAGCAGACTTACAGAGAGAGAGAGAGAATATCTTCAATCCAGTGTTTCATTCCCTAAATGGCCACAATGCCTAGGGCTGGGCAGGGCTAAAGCCAGGAGCCAGGAGTTTCTTTCTGGTCTTCCACATGGGTGGCAGGGGCCCAAGCACTTGGGTCATCCTCTGCTGCTTTCCAGGCCATTAGTAAGGAACTGGAAAGGAAGAAGCAGCCTGGATTCCAACCAGCAACTTAACCCACTGCACCATGACACTGGCCTCCCTCATGTTGATTTTTAAAGAGAAAAAGACATCTTTCTTCTAATGATAAAATCTGAACAGTACCTTCGGAACATCAGAGAACTTTCTTAGAAAATGTACGCTGGCACTTAATGGTGCTTTGTGTTTTAGTCTTTTTATGCTGCTTTAGGAAAGTACCTGAGCTAGGTCATTTCTAAAGAACAGAAATTTATTTTCTCACAGTTCTAAAGGCTTTACTTGCTAAGCCACAGCACCAGCCCCCCTTCTCCATGTTTTGAGTTCAAGATGTAGACTCAAGGAGAGACGAACTAGTATCATTGATAGTCAATGCTGCCTTGAATAGATTGTCCTTCAATTTTTCTTTTTTTAAAACTGTCAAATAACGGCCGGCGCCGCGGCTCACTAGGCTAATCCTCCGCCTAGCGGCGCCGGCACACCGGGTTCTAGTCCCGGTCGGGGCGCCGGATTCTGTCCCGGTTGCCCCTCTTCCAGGCCAGCCCTCTGCTGTGGCCAGGGAGTGCAGTGGAGGATGGCCCAGGTGCTTGGGCCCTGCACCCCATGGGAGACCAGGAAAAGCACCTGGCTCCTGGCTCCTGCCATCGGATCAGCGCGGTGCGCCGGCTGCAGCGCGCCGGCCGCGGCGGCCATTGGAGGGTGAACCAACGGCAAAGGAAGACCTTTCTCTCTGTCTCTCTCTCTCTCTCACTGTCCACTCTGCCTGTCAAAAAAATAAAAAAAAAAAAAAAAAAAAAAAAAACTGTCAAATAAGCTTATTTTAAGGGAGCTCATTGCCCTTCTCACAGTTACCCACAATGCATTAAACTTTAAAGCTGGTGTTTCTTTAATATGCTTCATTCTTTTTGTGGCTTTTCTCAGGAGGGAAGAGTCAGTTTTAGTTGGGAATAAATGCAGTAGCAGGAGTGATACAAGTTACTGTTGGGATTGAACTGTCTTGCAAGGTGAAATACTGTTTTTTCATAGATATTCTAGGGAAACATAATTAGAACTTTGTAATAGAATTTCTCTGTATACTTAGTTTATTAGCAGAATTTGAAGTGCAATAAAAAGTAATTATCAGTTAAATGAAAGAAATTAACTCAATAGTCATGAAAGTGATGAATACTGAGAATTCTGTACAGATTTTAGAATTAATACCCTCGTATTTTGCTTTAATTCTTTCTGTTGAAAGATTAAATACTGTAAATTTAATTTCACTCTTTGAGTTATTAGCTAAATCAAACCCAAATTATTATTCTTTATAACTGCTGCTGTAATATAAATAGTAAAGTAAAAGATAGCAAAGATTATATTTGACATAGGAAAAATTTAAGGCTATGGGAATAATTTGTAATATAGAAACAAAAACTATAAAGAATTTTTTTTTTTTTTTTTTTTTTTTTTTTTTTTTTTTTGACAGGCAGAGTGGACAGTGAGAGAGAGAGACAGAGAGAGAAAGGTCTTCCTTTGCCGCTGGTTCACCCTCCAATGGCCGCCGCTGCAGCCGGCGCACCGCGCTGATCCTGGCAGGAGCCAGGAGCCAGGTGCTTTTCCTGGTCTCCCATGGGGTGCAGGGCCCAAGCACCTGGGCCATCCTCCACTGCACTCCCTGGCCATAGCAGAGAGCTGGCCTGGAAGAGGGGCAACCGGGACAGAATCCGGCGCCCCAACCGGGACTAGAACCCGGTGTGCCGGCGCCGCTAGGCGGAGGATTAGCCTAGTGAGCCACGGCGCCGGCTCAAAAACTATAAAGAATTAATAATAATAATGAAAGCAAGCTTCATGAGGGCTGGGACTTTTGTTCTAGAATAGTTCTTGGCATATGGCAGGCACTCAATTTATTGAAGTAACTAGACCGTGAAAAGCTGCTAATATCTTCATGTTTAAGGTATGGAAGGACTTGTGATTGTACATTTTTAAATTTAAAAACCATAATTATATGTCACATTTAATTACCAAACAAAAATATAAACTAGTGAAATAAGAAAAAAGTATATTTCAAGCAAAATGGTATAGTAGGGCAAAATTTAAAACTAGATAGATCTGAGAAAGTACTTCTTTTGTTTGCATTTATATAGAATAGGGATGCTCTCTTACCGTTAAAAGTTGTTGTAAAATAGTTTGATGAAGTAGTTAATTTATAGCAAATAGTGGTCCCTTAGTGAAAGTTAGCTACTAATTTATACATGTATATATGCTAGGATATTTCAAAAAGCTTATAGAAAGTGGAACTTAAAAGTAAATTTATTTTGGTGTAAAAATTTTTTCAAATGCTTTTTTTTTTTTCATGATAGGTATTTTCCATGAATTCTTTGAGACTCCTGACATATATCATTTGACACACATTTTGTAAAAAAGATTTATTTGTTTGAAAGGTAGAGTTACGGGGTGGGAGCAGAGAGAGTTGGAGAGGGAGAGGGAGAATGGGAGGGAGAGAGAGAAATATCTTCCATCCTCGGGTTAATTCCTCAAATGGCCGCAATATCCATGACTGGCTTAGGCTGAAGCCAGAAACCTGGAACTCCATCTGAATCTCCCATGTTGGTGGCAGCTTGGGCCATCTTCTTCAGCTTTCCCAGGTACATTAGCAGGGAGCTGGGTCAGAAGTGGAGCAGCCAGGGCTCAAACCTTCACTTATATGGGATGCTGGCATCACAGGCAGCGACTTAATCCACTGTGCCATAGTGCACATTTGCAGATAAGCTGCTTTGCTTCAAGAAATGAAGGATATATAAGGTAAATCTGAGACTTGCTTTAAAAAAAAATCAAAAATAATTATTTATTTGAAAGGCAGAGTGATGGAGAGAGAGGGGGAGACAGAGATTTTCCATCTGCTATTGACTCCTCAGATGGCTGTAGCAGTCACACTGGGCCAGGCCAAAGCCAGGCGCCAGGAATTGCATCCTGTTCTTCCATATGAGTGGCAGGGACCCAAATATTGGACCATTCATCTGCTGCTTTCTCAGGTGCATTAGCAGGAAGCCAAATTGGTGTGGAGCAATTGGGACTTGAACTGGCAGTCTGGTATGGGATGCTGGTGTCACAAGTGATGACTCAGTCCATTGTTCCACAACACTGGCCCTAGGACTTGATTAATAAGGAAAATTATTGTTAGAATTTAAAAAAAGTCACTTAGGCATTTATGGGAATATAATTTACAATTAGTTTTCAAAACCATGTCTGTTTAGGTGAGATGTATTTGTATTTTGTTGGAGGAAATTTTTAGACAGGTCTATTCCCCAGGATCCTGATATGAGAGTCTCCTTCTTTCATGCATTCAGAAAATATATTGAAAATCCATCACATAGGGCTTGGTTAGGTGCTACGTGGATCGAGACTGTGTAGGACAGTTTCTGCAGCTTTGTGCTCTTCCTCTAGCGTCCAGGGTTCAACAGACTTTTTCTCTGAAGATCCTGATAGTAAATATTTTAGACATCCTGGGTCCTTGTAGTCTCTGTCTCAACTATGTTGCCTCAGTAGCACTAAAGCAGCCATATCTCATTGTCCTTAAGGAAATGATGGTGGCTTGCTTTTGGTAAAATTTTATTTATAAAGCAATAGGCCACATTTGATCCTTGCCATAGTTTGCCAGCCCATGACTAAATACATTTTCCTTAAAAGATTATCTTTATATTACAAACCTTCTTTTGTTAAGTATAGAAATTGAGCTTAAGGGACAAGAATGTAAATTTATCAGATATTTTTCATTTAGTTATTGTTAAGCTATTGGTACTTTGAGAGGATTTTTAGTGCAAGTAATTTGCTGATTGTGTACCTGTGAAAGGCAAATGAAGTCCTTTCCCCTTTATTTCTCATGCGAATCATTTTCTAGGCCATTGATACGACATGGAGCTCAGTGTGTTGTGCTGTATGTGCTCTGACAAGTGTGTGTGAATGGTGCATTGTAGAAGCAGCTGTTGTGTGGATAAACTGCATAATATGTTCAGGCAGGTTTTATATTTGCTGTTGTGATGGTGTTAATATAGAACATTGTAATTACCCCAGGTGGTTAGTAGCTTGCTTGGATCTTTGATATGTATCTCATTAATAATGTTTGTAGCAGATATTTATTCTAATGACTGGAGCTGAATGTTCAGACAGAACATGTGAATAAGGTAATGAAATGTTAGATTAGCAAAGTCTTAGATACTGAGAGGAATATTAAGGACTTTTCAGATGTCTCTGGAATAATTTTCAGTGAACTAAAAGCAAAACAAACTATTCACTTCTTAGATATAGAATCAATAAATCAAATTATGATCAATTGAGTATTGTGTATACTACTTTCATTTGAATCAGTCCATTTAACTGTTTTTCAGTTCCACTTGAGGGAAAAGATCAGGCCAAATATATCTATTTGTGTGTATTTTCCTTTTTACAGCAAAGCAAGTAGTTCCTTATGACATGTAGCTTAAGAACTTCAGACTAGTGAATATTGGTGTTCAATAAGAATTTATCCCTCCAGGATTGCGCCATGGCTCACTTTGCTAATCCTCTGCCTGTGGCTCCGGCATACCAAATGGGCGCCGGTTCTAGTCCCGGTTGCTGCTCTTCAGCTCTTTGCTGTGACCTGGGAGGGCAGTGGAGGATGGCCCAAACACCAGTTATGTTACCATCTTCAGAAGCTTTTATTAAAAAAAGTTCAGAGATTCAGACTTAGTACGTTCAGGTTGGCTCTTTTTTTTAAATGAAGATTTGGAAGGCAGAGCAATAGGGAGAGAGATCCTCTATCTGCTGGTGAATTCCCTATATGGCTGCAATAGCCAGGACTGGGCCAGGCTGAACCCAGGAGCCAGGAACTCGAGGTACATTAGTAGGAAGCAGAGTAGCTGCGATTAAGCTGGCCCTCCCATGCAAAATAGTGCCTGACCTGAATCAGCCCTGTCCCTGAGCATGTGCCTTTGAGAAGCACCGCAGTTGATTCTGATTTTTAGTTAGGTTTGAGAGCCACTGCCCTTTGTGCCCATGGATCAAGAATAATAATTAGCCAGCAATTGAGTTAAGGACAAACTTGAGAATTTGTCCATTAACTCATTAAACGAGAACCACATAAAACACTCAGTACAGTCCCCAATAAATGTTAGTTATTGTCATCGTAGTTGACTGATTTGAAAATCAGTATTACTTTGGAATCAGCATTTGGTGTCCCAGAGTGGGTTCAGAGTTCTCTTAGGGTGTAGTTACTGTACAAGAAGAAAAGGGGGTAAAGGGAAAATAATTTAATGTTTTAAAGCCAAAGCTTTGAAATACTTATTGGCTAGTCACATGTTTAGGCTAAACTAAAGGATAAAGAAGTTCTCTAAATAATAGTTTGCTTAATTAAAGTCTTAAGTATGAAGGTTGCTACTAATTAATAGATGCTGTCTTTGAAATGGTATCTGAAAAAAAAAATTGGTATTTAACAACAAAAACCAATTACATTTTTCTGAATTTATGCTGTTCTAAATAAACTGCAGAAAAACTTTATCAGGTTTTTTTTTTTTTTTTAAGAGGCAGAGTGGACAGTGAGAGAGAGAGACAGAGAGAAAGGTCTTCCTTTGCTGTTGGTTCACCCTCCAATGGCCGCCACGGCTGGTGCGCTGTGGCCGGCACACCGCGCTGATCCGAAGGCAGGAGCCAGGTACTTCTCCTGGTCTCCTATGGGGTGCAGGGCCCAAGCACTTGGGCCATCCTCCACTGCACTCCCGGGCCATAGCAGAGAGCTGGCCTGGAAGAGGGGCAACCGGGACAGAATCCGGCGCCCCGACTGGAACGAGAATCCGGTGTGCCGGCTCCGCTATGCGGAGAATTAGCCTATTGAGCCGCGGCGCCGGCCCAGTTTTTTTAGATTTATTTTATTTATTTGAATGACAGAGTTATAGAGAGGTAGAGCCAGAGGGAGAGAGAGGTCTTCCATTCCGCTGGTTCACTCCCCAAATGACCGCAATAGCTAGAGCAGACCTGATTTAAAGCCAGAAGCCAGGAGCTTCTTCCGGGTCTCCCATGTGGGTGCAGGGGCCCAAGGACTTGGGCCATCTTCTGCTGCTTTCCCAGGGCATAGCAGAGAGCTGGATCAGAAGAGGTGCAGCCAGGACTCAAATTGGTGCCCATATGGGATGCTGGTGCTGCAGACTGGGGCTTTAATTTGCTACACCACAGCGCTGGCCCCTCAGGTTTCTTTTAAATTGCTTTGTGGTGGCGAGTGGAAGTACATTGCATCTCTCACTTAGTAGGAGATTCAATATATTTGTAGAAATAATATTTATGATAATTGTGATAATTATTAAACTTCTGTAAGCTTTAGGAGGTCTCAGGAGCAACTGTGGGAAAACAAAGGGCAATTCCTGCCAACAAGTAGCTTAATATGTAGTAAACCATGCAGAAGACAAATAAATGAGGAGAGGTATCAAAGAACTACTAAGGAGCATTACTTGATATTCCTTATGAAGTATGACTGCTCATTTTGATTTTAGGACTATAATATTGGCTGTTTGTAGATGTATTTTTATCTAGTCTTAAAATTTTAATTTTTAATTATTTATGTTTAATTATTAATTTTAATTATTTATTTGAAAGGCAGAATGAGAGACAGACAAACACAGACTCACAGATATTCCGTTTGATGGTTCACTCCCCAAATGGCCACAGAGGGCGGTCTGGACCAGGATGAATCCAGGCGCCAGGAACTTCATCTGAGTCTCCCATGTGAGTGGCAGGGACCCAAGTACTTGAGCCTGGAGATGTGTTAAAATTTTTTTTTTATTATAAAAATTTTATTGTGAGAAATTATAAGATGAAGGAGAATACAAAGATTCACATTGCAAGCACACTCATTTCCCACCTAGAATATTTTTAAATTTCATGGTGGAATAAATAAGAGATAGAGAGCCATATATGAAATTTTATATTGAATGGTGCTTTGGCCAGATTGAAGAACATTTGCCCTTACCCCATGTCAGCTATGGAGCTTACCTGTTGGATGAGATGGTAATTAGAGTTTCATACTTATTTTTGTGATTCCACAATATGTTTTAAAGAAGTAATTATTTGCTCACATGTTGTAGACCATTATGTAATTATAGAAATGGAAAATACTAGGTTGGATGAAAAATAGAAAAAACCTGCTCTTTATGAATCAGTGAAAAATTAAAATAATTGTAGTTGTTTTTTCTAGAATGCATGGTTTATACAAAAGAAAATTGAAAGTAATCAGCCATGTTGGGATGAATGAAAAATAAAACCTTTGGGATATTTCTTTTGATTTTTTTTCTCATGAAGACTGATTGTTCTATAAAAATAAAAATGTTTTTCTCTTTGTTCTGCCTCTGGGATAAGTGCTGCCCAAACCATTTTAGGTAGCTTTTAAATTTTACTCCAGATGAAGTTAAATCTGAGCAGTGGGTATGACATTGCTCCTTGATTGAAGACCACTTTAAAAAAAGTTGTATTTTGGGGCTGGCACAGTGGCATAGTGGGTAAAGCCACCGCCTGAAGTGCCGGTATCTCATTTGGGCGCTGTTTGAGTCCCAATGGCTCCACTTCTGATCCAGCTCTCTGCTATGGCCTGGGAAAACAGTAGAAGATGGCCCAAATCCTTGGGCCCCTGCATAGGAGACCTGGAAGTAGTTCCTGGCTCCTGACTTCGGATTGGCGCAGCTCCGGCCATTGTGGCCGACTGAGGAGTGAACCAGCAGATGGAAGCCCTCTCTTTCTCTTTCTGCCTCTCCGTAACTTTGTCTTTCAAATAAATGAATACATCTTTAAAAAAAAGATTTAATGTGTATAGATATGAAGTTCTGAAAAGCATGACTTGTAGCCTGCATGCTAATTAGTACAGATGAGTATATCAATTGATTTTATGCTCTGAAGTCTTAAAGACAGTATGTATTCTCATTATGAATAGAGCTACTTAATCTAAAAGTAACTAATTAAAATAACTAAGAGCAGCTTGTACCTACTGAACTGGTAGATTCATGAGATTTGTTTGCTGGTGTTGGAACTAATGACCAGGTCTGTGTTATCAATAGTAAATTTGCTTTTTAGAACCTCTTAATGAGGTCAGTATCAGTGAATATGTCTATACCTTACTAAACCTATTTTATTATTAGTTTTGATTTTTTTCTACCTTGGATTGATATGCATTTCCATACAAATTTCTTTTTTGTTTTCTGTTTCTGGTCTTGTGATAATGAAAAAGTGATAGCATCTTTAAAAATATTTTCCCCATTATAAAAGTAATTTGTATTCATTGTAGAAAATTTAGAAAATGAAGATAAGGAAAAGGACAAAAATGAAAAGCATCTGTAATTTCACCAGTTAGAGATGGCTGCTCTTTACATTTTGACATGTATGCTTTTAGATTTACCTCCCTGTTTATTTTTTTTTGTTAAAGAAAAATAAATTCATTTCTAATTGCTATTTAGAGTCTTTTATGTGCCAAGTACCAATCTAGATGCTGGAAAACATGGTGGCCTGTGGTCTGAAACTTTCATTAGGAGAAATGTGTTTCCTATATAAAAATTGTTTAGTATGGCTGATTTATAGTTTAGTGATCTGCTGTTTTCACTTCCTGCATCTTGAATATTTTTTAACTTCATTAAATATTCTCCTATTAGGTGATTAAACATAAAAATCAGTTCCTTGTTAATAGTTCAATGCTTGTAATGAAGAGCACTAGGTCCTTTGCCCCTTCCCTTCTTTTCCATCAATCCTGTTCCCTATGGGCAAGCACTCTTAATTATTTTTAATTTTCTATGTGTTTATCCCCAGATCTGTCAGTTGTGGGTTTCTATCACTGTCTGTTAATCAGCTTAGTTGAGTTCCTGCTAGTGTAGCTCATCAAAATCCTCTGTGCCCACCCTTCCTTAGTCTCCTGGGATAATTGCACTGTTAACATTTGTTCTTCATTGAGCATGCCTGTAAATTTAGTCCTTGCTTTCTTGTTCTAGTAACCCTTAAAGAGTGCTCTTGACTCTGCATCTTGCAAGATGAGGACCTTAGAATGTCCTGACTTCCATCTACTTCCTGAGTCTTGTCAGCTCTAACTTTTAACATTGTCACCCCTGTTTGCATTGACATGTGTCTGGTAAACATAGTGTTTTTTTTTTTTTTTTTTCTTTTTTGAAAACCCTCTTATGGTTGAATTAAAATGGTGAAAGTACTTTTAAAATTATTTTCACAGCAAGTATTGTTAGTGGAAAGGATTAGATTTTGGTTTTTATGGCAAAGAAAGAAATCAGCCTGCTATTCCAAACATATCAGGATTTGATACCTAGAATTGATCACAAAGGTTTTGGGAGGTAAAAGAGCAAAAGGAAGAAAGGGGCCACCTCGAGAGTGCTGAGCTGCCACAGCTGCCTGTGGTTGGAGCCCGGCAGCACTTGCTGCTGCTAGTGCGTGTGCACTCACTGCTGTTGCACGGCAGCCATCCCACTTGGGCAGGAAATGAGTAGCTTTTCTCCCTTTGTCCTTTCCCACTCTCCTGCCTGTGAGCTGACAAGGGTTTCTGGAAGTTTGCTTCCCAAAGCAGACTGTCTAGAGCAGAGATCATTCAAGTGGAGGAACGGAGTTGTCAAAAGACAACTAATTGTCCCAAAGTGCAATGTCATGATCTGTGTGCCACTGCAGGTAAAATGTTCTTATGAATTTATAGTGGACACGGATTGCCTTTACTGTATTATCAAGTGTTTTCAAAGTTTTAGTCATTTGATCTTTTCTTTCAAATGTCAAACTTTTAAAAATATTTACATGAAAGGCTGAGAGAAAGATATCAAGAGAGAAGTCTTCTATTTGATGGTTCACTCCTCAGATGCTGATGACAGCCAAGTCTGGGCCAAAGCAAAGCCAAAGAGCACTGGAACTCAACCCCTGTCTCCCATGTGGGTGGCAAGGGAACCAAGTACTTGAGCCATCACCTGCTTCCTCTCAGGGTGTATATTAGCAGGAAGCTGGAATAAGGAACAAAGGCAGGACCTGAACCCACATAATAGTTACACGGAGAGAGAAGGAGAGGCAGAGAGGGAGACAGAGGTCCTCCACCTGCTGGTTCACTCCCCGGATGCCGCAATGGCCGGAGCTCTGCTGATCTGAAGCCTGGAGCCAGGAGCTTCTTCCTGGTCTCCCATGCAGGTGCAGGGGCCCAAGGACTTGGGCCATCTTCCATTGCTTTCCCAGGCCATAGCAGAGAGCTGGGGTCCCAAACCGGCGCCCATATGGGATGCTGGCACTGCAAGGGGCAACTTTACCTGCTATGCCACAGCGCCGGCTCTGATGTCTATTTTTTTGTGTGTGCCCCCTGGCTCCCTTCCACTAATCCCTGTTGGTTGTCGCTGAGTACTTGGCCTGTAGTGCCAGCAATCCCATATGGGCACTGAATTGAGTCCCAGCTGCTGCACTTCCAATACAGCTCCCTGCTAGTGCAACTGGGAAGGCAGTGGAAGATCTTTAGTTTTCTGTTGAATTATTATTCAAGAATTATGTTTTGACTTTTGAAGAGCATGTACATTCTTGCTGAGGTGCTTTTTTTGACAGGACTGGAGTAGTTGTAGTTGGGCACCCTGATTAAGGGTGTGGGCTTCCCGGGGCCTGCGCCACGGCTCACTTGGTCAATCCTCCGCCTGCAGCGCCAGGTTCTAGTCCCAGTTGCTCCTCTTCCAGTCCAGCTCTCTGCTGTGGCCCGGGAAGGCAGGGGAGGATAGCCCAAGTGCTTGGGCGCCAGCACCCTCATGGGAGACCAGGAAGAAGCACCTGGCTCTTGGCTTCGGATCGGCCCAGTGCCAGCCGTAGCGGCCATTTGGGGGGGTGAACCAACGGAAAGAAGACCTTTCTCTCTGTCTCACTTTCTGTAACTCTACCTGTCAAAAAAAAAAAAAAAATGATTTGACTACTGTGCCAAATTCCTGCTTGTTTTAAAACCACTAGATAGGCCGGCTCCGCAGCTCACTGGGCTAATCCTCTGCCTGCGGCGCCGGCATACCGGATTCTAGGGGTTCTAGTCCCGGTTGGGGTGTCGGATTCTGTCCCGGTTGCCCCTCTTCCAGTCCAGCTCTCTGCTGTGGCCCGGGAGTGCAGTGGAGGATGGCCCCAGTGCTTGGGTCCTGCACCCTCATGGGAGACCAGGAGAAGCACCTGTCTCCTGCCTTTGGATCAGCGCAGCGCGCCGGCTGTAGCAGCCATTTGGGGGGTGAAAGACCCCCCAATGGAAGAAAGACCTTTCTCTCTGTCTCTCTCTCTCTCACTACCTTCCTATTAAAAAAAAAAAAAAACAAAAATAACCACTAGATAGCATTATACTTTAAAAAGAAAAAAAAGCAACATTGTTACTCTTTTGATGGTATCTTGGAAAGAGTTAGGAATCATTCTGTATTACTGTTCCATTGTATGAGTGTGTCATACTTTATTTGATAACTCCTGTATGGTTGTAAACCTAGATTGTTTTTGAAATTTTTGCTCTTGTAACAATAATACTGACAACAGCATTCTAGATTTCTAGATATCTTTTTTCAAGTTAATATTCATCTGATAGTTTATTGAAATAATCTGTTGCTCTATTCTATATACTCTAGAAAATATTTATGGGAATACACATTTTTAAAGGGAAGTGTTTATTATTTTAATTTTTTGCAGTGATTTTTTTTTAAAGAAATTTTATTTATTTGAAATACAGAGTGACAGATGAAGTGGAAAGAGTTCTTTCATCTCCTGATTCACTCCCCAAATGGCCACTATGGGTCAGGGGCCTCTGCTGCTTCCCCAGGTGCGTTAGCAGGGAGTTAGATCGGAAGTGAAGTAGTGCTTCCATATTGGATGCTGGTATCACAGGCAGCAGCTTAACCTGCTGTGCCACAATGCCAACCCCTGCAGTGATATTTTAAGCATCATGTTCTAAAATAATTAACATATTTTAATGATTTATTAGGTAGATTCATCACTGAAAATTTGTCACTTTTAAAGTTGGCATTTTGAGACTTCACTAGATGGCAGCAGAGGACCAGTTTTGCCCTTGTGTTAGCCATAGAAATCTGTTTTCAGATGTACATCCAGTACATCTCAAAATATTAGCTTGGAATTATTAAGAATTTAGTAAGGATTAGTGGGAACATGTATACAACATTATTGAAAGTATAGCCATTTTGACGGTGTTGACATGTTCTTTTGTGCATTATATCAGAATTACTATCTTAGAGGATGACCTTGAAATGCTGTTTTGGAACTATTTTTATAGAAACAGTTAAGCTACCTTAAAGTCTCTAGTCGTGTTATGTCTACTTCAAGAAGTTGAGATCATTTTAACTTGGAATCTCAGAGTGAAAGAATGATGTGAAGAGTCTCTTTTATCCAGTATAGGTTTTTTGCTCTTAACTGTGTTGAGAGCAAAGTAGTCTAATAGAAGAACTTACAGTTGGAATGTAGCACTTTTATTTTGGACAGTGAAATTTATGCTCGGGGTAGAAAGGTTATTTGACTTGTATGTGGTATATGAACAATAATGATTGACAGACATGCTGTAATAGTATATTTTGGGAAAGGGATTTCTGTAACCCTGTTTTTAATCATTTATTAGAGGTTTTTTTTTTAGGTTCCTAAGGAGCTATATGCAGATTTATTGAAAATTTGGTTCCTGAAAGGCATTAGTATCTGTGAACTAGGAAAAGAAATTGGAAAATGAGTTAATTAATTCTGATGGCTGTTTTTAAGTCTTTGAAATCTGATCTGAAGATTTTATAGGCTGCACATCTTACTGCAGTGTGTCTGGCTTTCAATGCTGCCCTGATGTTGCTGCTGCTGTTGATATTTTTGCTGGCAGATGAGCTTTCTTGGACCAATTTTAATTTGGTAATATGTTGGGATTTAGAAAATTTAGTTTTAAAAATACATTTGTGTGGGCAGATGACTAGAATTTGTCTTCCCATGAATTATTTGGAATGGTATTTAAGCCTTTTTATGTGTTATTTTAGCCTGAATAAAATGTAAACTACTATCTAGAGTTATAGGATTTGGTATATAACCAGAAATTAAATTACTGTTTAAATTATAAGTTTCAAGCAATTGCACATTGAGACTACTTTTCAATACCGTCTTTGTGGTTGTCCTAAAATTATGAGTCCGTATTATATTTATTTTCGTATTCGCCGTAATATTTAGCTTCTTGTATTTAGTATTTAGCTATTGGGATTGATGTGTCCAAATTTTTCCTGGTTCTTATATGTGAACATGAACAAATAATACTGGCAACCAGTTAATTTAACAGTCTGATCCATTTAGCATTACTTACTGGCATTAAAGAAAAATGAAAATAGAGGTCACAGTTTAGATGTACCTTAAGACCAACCTCCCATAACCTCATAACCCTAACTCAAGTTGTTCTCATTTCCCCAAAATGCTATCTCTAGTCACAAAAGAAACTTAAAACGTGAGCTTTATGTCCTTGTCAGCATGATTCAGTGAAATTAAGCCAATCAGCTGTAGAGAAATCAGCAACAGTTCTTGCCCTAGAAAGAATATTGTCCAACAGCCTGTCATGAAAAAGTTTGAGATACTTTTCCTTTCTGCTTTATAAATTACTGTAAGTGCAGAGAGACAGACTAGAAGCCTTTCAGATCTCCATCTGCACTTATTGTGTGGCAATAAACTTAAACTGTGTCTAAGCTGATCTCATTTTATTTTTGACACTAGTAAATGGAGAAACTAAAACTTATTTAAAAGTTTGGTATGCTTAGATATAGTTTTATTTACTTATAGTTTCCCTGTGTGTAAGAAGCAATACAAATGAAATCAGTCATTGTGTTACATCTCTTCTACCTGTAGTTTTTTTTTTTTTAAGATTTATTTATTTTATTTGAAAGGCAAAGTTAGAGAGAGAGAGAGAAAAAAAAAAAAAAAAAAAAAAGGAAGGGAGAGACAGAGAGATCTTCCATCCACTTGTTCACTCCTGCAGTGGCCACAATGGCCAGGGCTGGGCCAGCCTGAAGTCAGGAGCCAGGAGCTTCATCTAGGTCTCTACTGCGGGTGCAGGGGCCCAGGGACTTGGACCATCTTCTGCTGCTTTCCCAGGTAAATAAACAGGGAGCTGGATCAGAAATGGGGCAACCCGGACTTGAACTGGCATTCCATATGGGCTCTGATGTTGGGTGTTATAGGAGGTGGCTTAACCCTTTATACTACAACACTGACCCCAAATTGTAACATATTGAAAGTGCTTTATAGATATGAAAATTGAAATTATTTTTTATTTCTTTTAGACTAAATTG
The DNA here is from genome assembly GCF_964237555.1 of Oryctolagus cuniculus. Lineage (NCBI taxonomy): Eukaryota > Metazoa > Chordata > Mammalia > Lagomorpha > Leporidae > Oryctolagus > Oryctolagus cuniculus. The sequence goes on from NC_091436.1 coordinate 83,565,941, forward strand.
CTTTCAATAAAATACCTTTTTTAAAAAATATTTGTTCTGGTAGAAATAATATGAGGTTCTGAAAAAGATACCACTTTTAAAGAAAATTTCCAATTTCTGACAGCCATTAAATGGTTCCTGTTTTGACTGTGTGCTCAGAACTCCCAAACTGGGGCCAGTACTGTGACATGGAAGGTTAAGCCACTGCCTGCGGTGCTGGCATTCCATATGGGCTCTGGTTCATGTCCTGACTGTTTCACTACCCATCTAGCTCCCTGCTTAATGCACCTGGGAAGACAGCAGAGGATGACCAAATCCTTAGGCCCCTGCCATCCATGGGGAGACCCGGAAGAAGCTCCTGGCTCCTGCCTTGGGCCTGGCCCTGCCCTGGCCATTGTGGCCATTTGGGGAATGAACCAGTGATGAAAGAGCTCTCTCTGTATCTTCGCCTTACAAATAAAGAATAAAGCATTAAAAAAAGAACCTCCAAATAAAGTATTTTGATGTGGTCAACTTCAGTGGCATAAAGTTTTTGAGAGGAAAATGAGTTTGCATATATTTTAAAAAAGAAAATTTATGACCGGCACTGCTGCTCAATAGGCTAATCCTCTGCCTGTGGTGCTGGCACACTGGGTTCTAGTCCCAGTTGGGGCGCCGGATTCTGTCCCGGTTGCCCCTCTTCCAGTCCAGCTCTCTGCTGTGGCCCGGGAGTGCAGTGGAGGATGGCCCCAGTGCCTGGGCCCTGCACCTGCATGGGAGACTGGAAGAAGCACCTGGCTCCTGGCTTTGGATCAGCGCGGTGCGCCAGCTGCAGCGCGTTGGGCGCAGCGGCCATTGGGGGGTGAACCAACGGAAAAAGGAAGACCTTTCTCTCTGTCTCTCTTTCTCACTGTCCACTCTGCCTGTGGAAAAAAAAAAAAAAGAAAAGAAAATTTATGACATGATTCATGCCATTAAATGGCTCAGAATCTAATTGCAGCATTAACCTGGGAATGCATGAGGGAATGACATGCAGTGTAACAGTGTGCTAATAACAAGATGTATATCCTGAGAAAGTGGGAGTTCTCAGGAGGAGGAAGAGGAGGATTAGTGCAGGACGAGCAGCAAGGGCAAGGGTGCAACTTGAAGGAAGTCTTGAGGTAGACACAGTTGAACTGGACTGACCTGACTGAAAACTGATCCAAATCCAGAACCTCTGGAAGTTCTAGCCCTGAGCTGTTATGTGCTTGGACTAAAGGAACAGAATCACTACTTGTGGCTGCTTACACCCTTCACATGTTCACTTTTTTTTTTTTTTAAATTAATTTAATTATTTGAAAGAGTTACACAGAGAGAGAAGGAGAGGCAGAGAGAGAGGTCTTCCATCTTCTGATTCACTCCCCAGTTGGCTACAATGGCCAGAGCTGTGCCGATCTGAAGCCAGGAGCCAAGCACTTGGACCATCTTCTACTGCTTTCCCAGGCCATAGCAGAGAACTGGATTGGAAATGGAGCAGCCGGGACTCAAACTGGTGCCCATATGGGATGCTGGCACTGCAGGCTGCTGCTTTACCTGCTATACCACAGTGTGGGCCCCCACTTGGACTTTGAAGCCATGAGTTTCCAGTATAAATTTTGACTGTTACGTCAGTTCTCCTACAGTTGTTCTTGGAAAGTTGAGAGATGGGAGATCATATAGTTAAGTCTTTGTGGAACTTAGGACTACCTGATTTCCTGCATCAGGTGTTTAGTCCAGTGGCTTTTCTGGTCTTATGAGAGCTATTTTTATTTTTTTATTTTTTATTTTTATTTTTGACAGGCAGAGTGGACAGTGAGAGAGAGAGACAGAGAGAAAGGTCTTCCTTTGCTGTTGGTTCACCCTCCAATGGCCGGCGCGGCCGGCGCGCTGCAGCCGGCGCACCGCGCTGATCCGATGGCAGGAGCCAGGAGCCAGGTGCTTTTCCTGGTCTCCCATGGGGTGCAGGGCCCAAGCACCTGGGCCATCCTCCACTGTACTCCCTGGCCACAGCAGAGGGCTGGTTTGGAAGAGGGGCAACCGGGACAGAATCCGGCGCCCCGACCGGGACTAGAACCCGGTGTGCCGGCGCCGCTAGGCGGAGGATTAGCCTAGTGAGCGCGGCGCCGGCTATATGAGAGCTATTTTTAAATACAGTATAGAGTATGGTAAAAGAGTATTTCCCATTGTGTTGCAGAAGGTGAGGTAGCAGACACTTTAAGCAGTGGCAGGGGAAGTGCTTCACCTACTTCTGGGACTGGAGGAAGAGAAGAAGGGGGTGGTGTTGCTGAAAGCCAGGCTTAGGAGGCATCTCAAGTGGCTCTCCCAGCAGGAGCCACAGCAAGGCCCTACAGTGATTCCCACCCCACCACTTTATTCTTCCCAGTTTCAGTTATAATTCGAGGAGTATGGGGGTGAATGTTTTTTGGGATTTAGTGAAATAGTTGACTGAAAATTAGATTACATTTAGCATTTGTTCAGTTAGTCTAACCAATAATGAGTTTTGAAAGTTGCATGGTGCAAGTGTGAAAATCAGAAGACTGATTGGAAGTAACTCATGATCATGTTTAGTTTTCTTATTCTTCTCTTCTGTGCCTTTTTTTTTTTTCTTTTAAATGATAGGATAAAAACAAGAGCATTGCTACAATTGAGAAGAGAAGAAAGGTTTAGGTGCTGTGGTGCTGTGGGTTAAACCACTGCTTGGGATGTCCCTATCCTATATCAGTGTCCTTGGAATTGAGTTTTGCCTCCATTTCTTTTCTTTTTTTTAAAGCTTTGTTTATTTTTTTGAAAGGCAAAAAGGGAGAGAGAGAGATCTTCCATATACTGTTTCATTCCCCAAATGGCCACAGAAGCCAGCGCACCACATGTTAAGGGGCCCAAGTACTTAGGCCATCTTCTTCTGCAAACCCCCCTCCTGTGAATGCACTAGCAGGGAACTGGATTGGAAGTGGAGCAGCTGGGACTCCTACTGGCACCTACATGGTATACTGGCATTGCAGGAGGCAGCTTAACCTGCCATGCCATGACACCGGCCCTTGCCTCCACTACTGATCTAGGTTCTAATATGCCTGGGAGCCTGGGAGGCAGTAGATGATAGATCAAGTATTTGGGTTCCTGCCACCAATGTGAGTGACCTGGGTGGAGTTTCTGGCTCCTGGCCTTGGTCTAATCCAGCCCTGGCTATTGTGGGAAATAAACCAGTGGATGGAAAATCTCTCTTTCTCTCTGCATTTCAAATAAAATAAGTAAGTAAATAACTTTTTAAAAATTGGAAGACAGGGAAAATCTATTGAATATAACTTTGGAACCAGTTTTTTTTTTTTTAAGATTTATTTTATTTATTTGAAAGTCAGAGTTACACAGAGAGAGAAGGAGAGGCAGAGGCAGAGGCAGAGGCAGAGGCAGAGGCAGAGAGAGAGAGAAAGAGAGAGAGGTCTTCTATCTGTTGGTTCACTCCCCTGTTGGCTGCAATGGCCGGAGCTGTGCTGATCTAAAGCCAGGAGCCAGGAGCCAGGAGCTTCCCCCTGGTCTTCCAACGTGGATGCAGGGGCCCCAGTACTTGGGCCATCTTCTACTGCTTTCCCAGACTATAGCAGAGAGCTGGATTTGAAGTGGAGCAGCCGGGTTTTAAACTGGTGCCCATATGGGATTCTGGCATTGCAGGTGGTGGCTTGACCTGCTACACCACAGCACTGGCCCCTGGAACCAATTCTTTAGTGGAATCTTCTTTGTTCACTTTTTTTATTTAAATGGTCTTTAAAAATTAAGAAATTATGGTATATGTACGCCATGGAATATTGCACAGCAGTAGAAAAATGAAATCCTGTCATTTGCAACAAAACGGATGCAACTGGTTACCATTATACTTAGTGAAATAAGCCAGTCCCAAAAAGACTTATACCATATTTTCTCCCTTATCTGTGGAGTACCTAAAAGGTAATAATAATAATAAACTAATAAAGTACCTAAAAGGTAATCTATTTAAGTGAAACTGACACTTTGAGATGTGATGAGTTTGAATAGACCTTGTCTCGAGGAATGGTTTTTTATTCGTACTATTTATTGAACTCTTTACTTAGTGTAGGGTTATGAATATAAATATACTCTTATGAGTATGAAGTTAACTGAGAATAGATCTTAGTAAAAAATAATAATGGAATAGGAGGGTGAGGAGGAAGAAGGGTGGAAGTATGGGTGGGAGGAAGGGTAGAGTGGGAAGAATCACTATGTTCCTAAATTTGTATATATGAAATGCATGAAGTTTGTATACCTTAAATAAAAGGTTTATGGGTTAAAAAAATTATTTTTTTTATTTGAAAGGTGGATAGACAGGTTGAGAGGGTTCTACTATCCACTGTCTCACTCCTAAAATGCCAACAACAACAAGGATTGGGCCAGGATGAAGCCCAAAGCTGGGAACAAAATACTGGTCTCCCACATGGGTAGAAGGGACCCTAGTACTTGAATCATTATCTGCTGCCTCTCAGGGTATTCATTAACTACAAGCTGGATCGAAGTAGGAGTAGACATAATTGGGACTTGAACTAGGCACTGCCCTGCCAAATGCCTGCTCCTTTTTACTTGCTTTTAAAGTGTTTTAATTTCTTTTTTAAAATTTTAATATCTGATCTCTGGCTCTCGTATTATATTTTGCAATTTGAGTGTTAAAGGTAAGTAGAGGTTATTTAATTCAGTTTTTCTTACAATTTTATATGAATATTAATCACTTAGGGATCTAATTAAAAAGCAAATTCTCATTCAGTAAGTCTGAGGTGGGGCCTAGGATTCTACATTTTTAACAAGTTCCCAGGTGGTGCCATGGTTATTGATCTAGGGACCATATTTTAATTTGTAAGAATCTCTTCCATTTTTTCAGTTTGCAGATGAGGGTATGACAGCCAGAGAGATCAAGTGGTTAGTTCTGCATCCTATACCTAATTAGTAATGGTGGACTTTTAACTTTTAATATAAGAAAAAAGTCATATTTCTTAGCATAAGGAAATACTAAAAACCCAAGAGAAATTCTACTCTAGTTAATCGACAGCTAATTTGTTAAACCAATTTTATTCTACTGCAATCTTTAGGATATATGTTAAGATTTTCTTTTCTATCCTTATTGCTTTGGAGGATTTGAAGAAATATAAACATATGGATACACTGACTTATTCAGCTATGTCTATATCTGGTTATTTTAGAGTTCTTACATTTTAGGCTTTAAGTGACCACTTAGAAACAAATTTAAGTGACTTTAGGATGTATTAAAATATCTGTATTATATTAAATTTAGGTTTTGAAGTAGAATCTTCTTGTTATAAAGTAAGTTAAATCATGTCTGTTTATATAAAGTGATTGCTAATGAATACTCAGTTTTCAGACATTTACAAATCAGAGGAAGTACTGTAACTAGAGTTTTTGTGTCTTTGATGGGGCCTGTATGCTGTTACTTGTATTTGACTCTCATTTTGTTTTTCTTGTGCTTTAATTTGATCCACTGAATCTTTTATTTCTAATGTTTCATTTTAATTTTTCTTTAAAATCTTAATTTCATGGGAAAATTTTCACTTATGTCATGTGTGGTTTTCTTTAGTTTGTGGATTTGCTCCTGATTGTTTTTCAGTAATCCTGTGATTAATTTTTTTGACTTCCGTTTCTGGCATTTCCTCAGTCTCTTTCATCTTCACGTTGTACTATTGAAATGTTGTTGTGTTCCTTTGGCAGGGGTTATGGTGTCTCCCTTAATCTTGTTTGTGTTACAATTCCAATATAAATCAGCCCAATTACAAAATAAGATTAGAATTCCTTAAAGTGGATTTTATGCTCCTACTTGCTTGTCTTCCACCATGAGGTAATTGTTATACTTACTTAGTAGATGTATAGTTTGTGGAAAACTTGGAATGGTAGACTGATTGGAATAGGACCTGTTGTTTTGAGCACATGAGATTTCATGGAAGATTTTTGAGTGGGAATTTGAAGATACGCATTTTGGGACAGGATAGTGTTGTAGACAGATAGATAGGCTTAGGAATAGGCCTGAATAACTTTATGAGTAGTGTGGGATAGCCATATCAGAAGGAAACATGATGCTGCAATTCTGAAGTTAAATCATATGTGGTTAAAATATTAGATGGGATTTTTTGGGTGCTAGTTGGCCTGCCTTTTTTTTTTTTTTAAATATGGTAAGCACTGTTGAATCTGGAATTATAAGCTGTAGAACTGGAGAATTTTCTCCAAATCCCATAATCTTACAGTCTTAACCATTGACAGTGTATGTAAACAGATTGTTTTTTAATTGTTGGGTGGATTGGCCGATTTTTTTAACCTTATCATAGTTGATTATTTTTGTTACGTTTCATTAATGCTATGGAGTGGGAGGAAAGAATCTGTGTCAAGTTCTGATTTTTATGTTGGAAAATTTGTACAAGGCTCTAAATCTTGCTGGTTGAAGGGGCTTTCTTGAATCGGAAGCACCTATGATTATGGAAATGAGTAATGTTTATTAACAGAAATAAGCACACACAGAAGTTTGAGAAGGCTTGGAGGTTTTGCAGTTCTTCTGGGTAGGTAGCTCTAGGTTTCAAGATTCACTTGTCTTGATGCATTAACTAAAATTCTAATAGAAGTGATAGTCTTTTTCTGTAGACAGTTTATCAACTACTGTTTGCTGAGTTTAAACAAAATTTTGATGAACAGAACATAGTTGAAAATTTGAGTGATTAATAACATGTAAAATAAAGATGACTGTGCTTATCCAGAAGATATTTAAATGTTGGCAAATTGTGCAAATCTTCAGTGGCATGCTGCTGGCTGCCACTTAGTATACAATTAACATTCCAAGATCAAAGACTGGTTAGACAGATTTGACAATTAAATTGGCAGAGAAGTGAATGGGCTTTGCAATTTAAAATTAAATGATACATGATGTCTGTTTAATTACTGTTGTGCATGTAAGTGATCACATAATAGAATGAAGCTGTGGGCATAAAGTGATTTTTAAGACCATAAAACCTTAATCACCTCTGTCTCATGGCTTTAAATTGATAGGATGTGAAGATGAAAGAAGAGCTAACTAATCCTTTTGATGAAATGTCCTGTGCTTATAGAATGACTATATCAAAAATATCTGTAGAATTGGAATCTTTTACAATGCTGAATGCAAATTTTGAGCTTTTTTTTTTTTTCTTCTTTAAATTAAGGGGGGAACTGGGGAAGGGGGAAAGAGCGCGAGAGAGCACTTCTATTCACTGGTTCACTTCCCAAATTCCTGCTGTGGCAAGGATGTGCCATTCTGGGCTATGCTGGTCTGAAGCTGGAAGCTGAGAACTCAGTCTAGGTCTCCCATATGGGTGGCAGAGACCCAAGCACTTACAGGCCTCCAGAGTCTGCAGTTGCAGGAAGCTGGAGTCAGGTGTGCAAGCTGGGACTTAAAGCCAGGTATTGGAATGTTTTATGTGGGCATCTTACACACCAGACCAAATGCTTCCCCTCACTATTGCTTTTGATAAAGAGAGTATGTTAGAACTGTGCTTGAATTGAATTTGTTGTAAACAGCAGCGGTAACAAATTAAAAATGGTAATTGTAGTGTTGTTCTCCTTTATTTGTTAAATGAGAATTAGGACCCTAATAGGAATCCTTTGAACCTGGCAAGATGTAAAACTGTACTTACCCTTCAAATAGATTTTCTTTTGAAGGTGTTGACATATTTTTTTTGTCACATAAACAGATAAGAACTATTTGAAACTATTAGAGTTACATCGTTTTATTATTAAATCTTTGTCCATTTGTGGAAATGATGAAAGCAGTGTTTTAAATTATCAGTAATGTTTTTCTGAGATCCCTTAACTTTAGGTTGTAATTTCATAAAATTGCAGTATAAATGGTGATTAGGTTACCAATCTAGCCTTTAAAGCTTTTTTAATTTCTAAGACAGTTAAATTACTTGCTGTGTATATCTGCTGTGAAAAATCGTGATACTGGCAATTAAACAAATTGTAATTGTAGCATAGGAAGTAGTTCAAAAACTTTTGAGGGAAATTGATTTGACTTTATAAGAGAAGAATGAGGTAGGGAGGGACTTTATGGAGATTGTGAAGGGGGGACTCTGTGACATTGATTATTTGTCTAGATGGATTAAAAAATGACTATATTTGCTTGATTCAGATGTATCACCAGCTTTGATCAGAGTTTTCTTAGGCTTATGAATGGAACTAAGTAAAGGAAACAAGAGGAGGAAAATGTTTTTTGTTTTTCCTCATTTTTCAGTTGTAAAATATTCCCCCTCTTTAAGAATCTGCCTTTTCTTTAAAAAAAAAAATATTTATTTAATTGAAAGGCAGAGGGAGAGGTAGGTAGATATTCCACTTGTGGGTTCATTTCCCAAACGGCTCAGCCAGACTGACGCCAGGGGCCAGGAACTCCATCTGGATCTCTCACATGGGTAGTAGAGTTCTAGTCACTTGGACTTTTTACTGTTACCTTCCCAGGCACATTAGCAGGAAGCTGGATTGGAAGCAGAACAGCTGGGACTATAACTAGCACTCGGATAAGGGATGCTGGCATCATAAGTGGCAGTTATACCTGCCCCTTGACAGGGGCTAGCCCCTAAATTGTAAAATAGTCTTGACAGAAAATTTCTTTTTCCCTTTCCTTTTCCTTTTCCTTTTCCTTTCTTTTCCTTTTCCTTTTCCTTTTCCTTTTCCTTTCCTTTCCTTTCCTTTCTCTCTCTCTCTCTCTCTCTCTTTCTTTCTTTCTTTTAGAGAGAGGAAAAAAAAACTAAAATGAGGGGGAAAAATGAGTAAAATGAGTGGAAAAGATGGTCAGAGTTAGAATTTGCTCAACAGTAAGCTAGTGAGAGAAATCAGGTTCTGTGTGTATAAGCTCCATGGATGTGGAGGGAGAAAGCTGGAGCTGGGCAAATCAGTTCTTAAATACTTTTTAGAACAAGGGATGATGAGCGTTGTTGGGTAGTGACAGGATCTGGCCAACTGCTTTTATGTTAGAAATGTTCATAAATTGTATCAGGAAAAGTAGCTGTAGATTCTGCATTTTCTTCATAATATAAGAAATATTAGTATACCTGAATTTATTTCTGTATACCTTTACAACCATGAGGATTTTGGTACTGGGTGCTAATTCTGTAAAGAATATAAATGTGAAATGATAGGGAAATAGCAGGCTTTGTGGTAGTGGATTATTGAGAGAAAAGAAGTACCAGGATAGTCAACTCTGGGCTTATGATTGTACATTTGTCTCTGTTGGAGGATGAGGAATAGATGTGCTTCTTGTGATGAAACTATTATGTAAATAGCTAGTATTATGTAACCTTTGGAATTGAGGCTGTTTTGGGAACATATCAATGGGGTTACACCATAGGCACAGGCAGCTGTTTATGGTGGGGAACCAGGGGGAAAGAACCAGCATTTCTGTTAGCATTCTTGGCTATAAGATGTAGAAATCGGTTTTGCTAATTTATGCAAAAGAATATATGGGAGAACTCCTAAGAGAACCAGTCTTGGACAGTGGATAGAAATCAAGGGAAGTCGGTGACAAGGATCAGAGGCAAGATGTGGGCACAGGGGCCCTTTGAGCAGGAAGCCATCGTTGGCACTTGCTGGCAGTATCTCTGCTATTGCTGTGAATGCTTTTTCAACTCTTTGTACCTCTGTCATTTACTCAGGTTAAAAGTCTTGGGAAAAGAACATTTGATCGTCTGGCTTAGACCCTGAGACTGTTTTCAACCTGCTAGGGACAGGGTTAGATAGAATCTGGAACTTTGGTTTCCATTGTGAAAATGAAATTACCTACATCCAGAACTGAGCTAGCTCATGGATCACTTCTGCCAAACAAAACAGAACAATTATTCTTTGTTCCTTAAGTGCCCCATTGCTCAGTAAATAAATGTACCCAGTGCCTCAAGCTAGAAGCTTGCAAATCATCCTTGACTTCTCTCTTTCTCTCAGCTCCATCTCTAGCAAATAGCATATTATCCTGTCTGTTTACCTCTTAAATGTCTTTTATCCAATGATTTCTAAATGTTGTTATCACCATAATCCTAGCTACTGTGATTTCTCACTTGATCTACTGCAGAGGCCCCATAATTTCTGTTGTCTACAGATTAGCACCTGCCCTATTGATGTATGAATTCTGTGGGGATAAACTTTTTAACTAAAGAAGTGAAAGGTCTCTATAATAAAAATTATCAAACATTGATGAAAGAAATCAGCAAGGACACACAAAAATGGAAAGATACTCCTTCTCATGGATCAGAATCAATATTAAAATGTCTATACTATCAAAATAATCAATATTAAATTGTCTGTACTATCAAAAGCGATATACAGATTCAGTGCAATCCCTATCAAAATACCAATAACATTCTTTACAGAACTAGAAAAAACAACCCTCAAATTCATATGGATCACAAAAAAACCCAGAATAGCCTGCGTGATCCTGAAACAAGAGAACTCAAGCTGGAGGCATCACAAACCTGACTTCAAAGCATACTACAAAGTTATATAACTAAAACAGCATAGTACTGGCATAAAAACAGATACATATATCAATGGAACAGAATAGAGCAGAAATAAATGCACACACATAGAGCCAGCTGCTTTCTGACGGAAGTGCTTAGACCATCCAGTGGATCAAGGGTGGCCTCTTCAACAAATGGTGCTGGCAAAACTGGGTTTACATATGTAGAAGAATGAAATTAGATCCATACCTCTCACCATATACATAATTGAACTCCAGATGGATCAAATACCTACATTTAAGATCTGAGATTATGAAGTTGCTGGGAGAAAATGTAGGGAAAACACTGTAAGACTTTGGTGTATGGGATGACTTGTTGAGTAAGACCCTAAAGCACAGGTAACAAAAGCAAAACTAAATAAATGGAACTATATCAGACTCAGGAACTTTTTTCACAGCAAAAGAGGTGATCAATAGAGTGAAGGGACATCCAACAGAATGGGAAAATTATTTGCAAACCACCTATCTGACAAAGGATTAACGTCCTGAATATATCAGCAACTTAAAAAACTCAACAACAACTACAACAAAAAACCCAACCAACTTAGTTGAGAAATGGGTAAAGGACTTGAATAGACAGTTCTCAAAAGAAGAAATACAAATGCTCAACATCACTAGTCATCAGGGAAATGGAATTCAAAACCACAATGAAATCTTACCTCACCTCTGTCAGAATGGCTAAAATCCCAAACAGGGAGAATAACAAATGTTGGCAAAGATGTGAACAAAGGGAAACACTTATACACTTTTGGTGGGAATGCAAATTAGTGTAGCTATGCTGGAAAGCAGTGTGGAGATTTCGTAAAATACTAGACATAGACTTGCCACATGTTCCAGCAATCCCACTACTCTGTATATACCCAAAAGACTTGAGCACAGTGAATCAGAGATACCTGCAGTACCATGTTCATAGCAGCACTGTTCACAGTAGCTGAAATTTGGAACCAGTCAAGGTGTCCATCATCAGATAAATGGATAAAGAAAATGTGGTATATATACACAATGGAATATTATTCAGCTATAAAAAGAATGAAATTCTGCCAGTTATAGCAAAATGGACGCAACTGGAGAACATCATGTTGAGCGAAATAAATCAGACCCAGAAAGACATATACTGCATGTTCTCCCTTGTATGTGGGAGCTAAAATTTAAAAAACAAACAAAAAGAGAAATGTCTGTGTGTCTATCAGTATTGCTGAAAACAGTTTTGTAAAACTTTGGTTATACCTTTGTGGAACCAATGGTTAAGAATGTTACACTACTATAGTTTTTAATGACCTATGATTACTTTAAAATTTACTGTATATGGGTGAAATGGTCATTTTTCCATTTATTTATTGTTTAGAGCTGTTGTTTATATTCCCACTAAGCTAGGGTCTTTTTTGCTTTTTACTTGTTAAATTTCTTACTCAGTGAAACATTAAACCTTTTTACCGTGATGTAAAGTTAAAATATGTTATCTGAAAAACTGAAACAAAAGGAGGGTGGGAGAGAGGCAGGGAATGTCATTGTGTTCTTAGTATTGTATCTACAAAGCACACTGAATCTGTTAAAAACTAATTAAAAATTAAAATAACAAAAAGCTGATCAGATAATGCCATTAATTTGCTTAAAAGCCTTCACTGCTCTGTGTTCTTCACCTACTGTGGATTCCTATCTACTTTTTTATACTGTGGTGTGGCTGGGGCTCCACAAACTGCATTTCCCAGGCCCCCTTGCCTGCTTGCTTCCTGTTGGATTTTGTCATTTGTGAATACAGGAATCTTGTTTCTGTTTTCTGTAAGGGTACCTCCAGCAGCAGAGGACACCTATCACCCTATTCTCCAATTTCTTTTGGCACCCTCATTGCTAGTTTTGCTGCTCCCTCTCCAAGGTACCAGCTTCTAGGCGTGACATCTTGGTAGATAGAGTGCTGCATGCATCATTTCCTAGCCCACTGGGCTTTTTCCTTAAATGTTGCCAGCTTGGTCTTCTGTGTTTTTTTTTCCATAGAAACTCAGACTTGGGCTTCAGGGCATCTCTCCTTGGATGTTTAGGTAACAGCATTTGGTGCCACCTCAGCAATTTGAGCACCCAGCTGCATGGACCTCCTCCTTCTTCCAGCCATAACCCCTAAATGTCTTTCCTTCAGACTCTTGCTTCTAACAAAACATTTTCATCTTGTTCCCCTAGCCCTGCTGATGGTAGTGCTTCTTGCAATTGTTAATCTCTGGATTTCTTTAGCCTTCTTCTTTCCTATTTTCAGCTTTCCAGTATCTGTGTAACCAATTTCTTATATTAAATCTCTTGTGTTTGAATTACCCATTGTGGTTTCTATTTGTCTCAGACACATGTTTTTCTATTTTCTAGAATAAAATAAAAAGTTTTCATATTGACTGTGTCTTTGCTTACTTTTAAAGTTTTATGCCATACCATTTCCTTCTTTCTCTATGCTTCAGTAATCTAAACTTTTTGTAGTTTCCTGGATATGCCACATTCTATTGTGTCTCAAGGACATTGCACCTGCTAGTCTGTGTTTCAACCACCCAGCCCTCATTTCTTGTCCATTCTCACCCAGCAGCAGTTCCCTTGATTAATACCTACATAATGCAGGTCTGAAGCAGTATACTGTAGGGGCTTTAGAGTTAAGCTAATTTTTTAAGAATCGTATTTATTCAGCATCATGATCATTCTATTACATTTACCATTCAACAGCATGGGTACAAAAAAAGAATTAAAATGCTACATTAAAACCCTTTTTTAGAATGCTTTACACTGATATATTGTCTAGGCTTTAAAATGAGCTTTACTGTTTTGCCATCTTTACGGCCTTAAGCAGGTTATTTATGTGTGTCTCAGTTTCCTCATCTGGGGAATGGAGGTGATAATTTTACCTATCTGCTAAGTCTGTGAGTATTAAATGAATTTATAAATGTCAAGTGCTTTGAATACGGCCCTGCATGTAGTAATTGCTCAGTTATGTGTAAACTCTCATTATTAGCTGAATGTGTATTTCTCTGGATCACCTTCCCTGACCTCCAAACTGTGACAAGTTCTACTTTTTGTGTGCTCCTGCAGCAGCTTGTACTTCACCTTTTCAATACTTACTATGCTTGTGATTATTTGTTTAATGCCTCATTTCTTGTTAAGGATGTAAATTAAAGTATATAAGGTTCAGAAGAGGGTCTGTGTTGTTCACTGTTATATCTCTGATACTGGCAGTGTGTCTGGAACCCTTTAATGAACAGCCAAACAAATTAATTGAATAAATAATTTTTAAAGATTTATTTTGAAAGAGTTACAGAAAGGGAGGGAGAGGGAGAGGGAGAAGGAGAAGGAGAAGGAGAAGGGGAGAGAGAGTGAGAGAGAGAAACAAATATCTGCTGGTTCATTCCCCAGATGGCTGCAACTACTGGGCCAGAGCAAAGCCAGGAGTCAGGAGCTTCATCCAGGACTTTCACACGGGTGGCAGGGGGCCATCATTTGTTGCTTTCCAGGTTTGTTAGCAGGAAGCTGAATCAGAAGTGGAGCAGCCAGGAGTAGAACTGAAACTCATAGACAGACACACAGATAGACAGACATGTCTTCTATCTGATAATTCACTCCCCAGATGGCCAGGGCTGGACCAAGGCTGAAGCCAGGAGCCAGGAGCTTCTTCTGGGTCTTCCATGTGGGTGCAGCAAGCACTTGGGCCATCCTTTGCTGCTTTCCCAGGTGAATTAGCAGGGAGCTGGATCAGAAGTAGAGCAGCTGGGACTTAAACCAGTGCCCTTCTGGGATGGTGGTGCTGCAGGCAGTGCTAACCCCAAATGGTTGTCTTTTTGTTAAAGTGTCTGCCTGAATTCAGAGATTTAGGAGTGATACATAAATATTTTCACATTTCTTACCATTCTTTCTTTAAATAACATTACTTTTTGTAAGCATTACATAAGAACATGTGATTTAGAATGACTAGAGTTCAAGTCAAAATTTATAGCCCAGAAATTTGTGTTCCAAAGCCTGAAAATTTGTATGTGCAGAAGAATCCCTAAATATGAACCACTAAATAATTTTTCTGGCATCTCTGTAGATGGAAACTGTATCCTAAAAACAATCTTTTCTAGTAAATCCTAACATATACTATTTTCCTCCTTGGTCTTTCAAATCTGTTTATACACATGTGCACGAGATAGTATTTTCTTTTAATTGATAGTCTACTTGAATTAAAAGAAATTCTCATTGTGTATATGTGTGCGTGTCTCAAATGAGTGTACCAGTGCCCTAAGATATAATATTCATTCTGTTTGAACCTTAAATTTAATTCTGAGCTTTGGGGCAGCTAGTGAAGAGAAATATAATTTCTGTCATCATCATTGGTTTGGAAGAGGCAAACCATTTCTTTTTTCTGAATTTATTAGCATAAGCCAGCTTTTCCTGAATTGTGAATATTGAGCACTAATCTTGTCAAATATTGACAGATATCAAGATTAAGTTTAGGAAACAATGGGCTAAAAACAAGATAAATGGACTTTTAGTATATTTTCTCGTGACTTTACGTATCCTGATACGTATCTTCCTGAGAAGAAAGATACAGCATTTTCCTAACTTATTTTGCCATGAACCTTTTTAGTGAATATTGAGCTTCACAAAATGCTGGCTTAGCTCCTGTAACAACGTTATGGATGGTGTGTCTTCAGTACCATTTTTGTAGACAATGTTATAATTGCTTTTTATTTGACCTTTCCTCATGTTGATTTAAATTCCTGTTGAAACAGAAGTCAGGGCAATGTTTGCTTCTTTCAAGAAACCTACATTTTTCTCTACCTGACAGGAGTGACTGCTTTGGAAAGCATATGCAAGAGGCCTTTGGAACTCAGTACTCCTGTTGCCACTGAGTCTGCTGGCCTGGCGTTTGGTCCAGGAGTCTCTTGATGCTTAATCAGTCCAGACTGAGGCTGATCTGAGTTTTCCTAGTAGGACTTTGGTCTCCATACTCTGAGTCTACCAGGGCTGCACCCCTTCCTTCCCTCCCTCCCTCCCTCCCTCTTTCTCTCTCTGTCTTTCTTTCTGTCTGTCTGTCTGTCTGTCTCTCTTTTTCTTCTTTTCTTTCTTTCTTCTTTTCCTTTCTTTTCTGTTTTTTTCTTTTTTAAAATTTTATTTATTTATTTGAGAGATAGAGTTATAGACAGTGAGAGGGAGAGACAGAGAGAAAGGTCTTCCTTCTGTTGGTTCACTCCCCAGATGGCTGCAACAGCCAGAGCTGTGCCAATCGGAAGCTAGGAGCCAGGTGCTTCTTCCCAGTCTCCTATGCAGGTGCAGGGGCCCAAGCACTTGGGCCATCTTCCACTGCTTTCCCAGGGCATAGTAGACAGCTGAATTGGAAGAGGAGCAGCCGGGACTAGAACTGGTGCCCATATGGGATGCTTGTGCCCATATAGGATGCTGGCACCCATATGGGATGCTGGCACCACAGGCAGAGAATTAACCTACTGCGCCATGGCGCCAGCCACATGCGCCTGTACCAGTATGTGTTCAGGTCCTGAGCTCTCTATCCCCTTCTCAGAGACGTGCTGGAAATAATTATTTTGGAAACAGCTGGTTACAGCCTGCTTTGCCATCTAGTCCCCAAATGGTCTTTGGTCTTCCTTGCTGCTCTTTCCCTTGTTTGTTTGCACACATTTTTTGTTAATTTTCAACCTTAATCAGCTCTCCTGCCTCTTCTAACCTATCCTAAACATACATATTTTGCTTTTTATAACACTTGTTTATAGTAAACCAATTGTCCATTATTATGTTTGTCTCCATATACGGTACTGGCTCACATTTCTTCATTTCATGTTTTTTTCTGTTCCATGATTTTAATCTGATTGAGGTCCATCTTTCCCTGACTGCTGTTTTTTCCTGATGTACCATATAAATCCTGCAGATAAGAGTTTGGACAGTGCCTCTCATCAGCACTCTCTATTTTCTCTGGGACAGTCTGATTATTCCGTTCTTTCCACATTTAACACCAATGAAAAACATTTTAACAAAATGATTGTTGATTTGAGGCTCATACTTTTTAGCATTCCAATCCTTCTTTTTGCTGTCAATTTTTCTCATTCTTTGAAGACTTTGGTACTGTGATATGGTCTCTCCTATCACCCCAAGACATATTATTCATTGGATAGCATAGCCACTCAGTTTGTAATTTTCTCAACTTGGATCCACCTGAACTTGACTTTTATATATGGGGTGAAATTGAATCCCATTGTTGGTAATCTGCTTATGGGGAATCAGAGATGGTAACTTGACCATTGGAAGATCGACAAATTAAGTAAATTCTATTATATATTGGTTGGGTTTAAGAAAATCAGGGCTAATAAAAGTTCCTGTGGAATATATTTGAAAATATCTTAATTGTTTAAACATGAATGAGAAGAAAAATTATATCTGAGATTGTGGTATTCTGGCTATGTATGATATTGATTCAAAGAAAGGGATTCAGAGTTTTGCTAACTGGTGTGGTAGGAAGAGCATTGCATAGTTTGAGGTTCAAGTCACTCACTGGTTTTTCTCTTCTGAAGTGGAGAAAGTAGTAGTCAATTCATATAGTTGTTAAGTCAATAACTAGCAGTTGTATCTATGTGTATGTGTGTTTTATAGACATTAAAACATTTAGATGTTTAATAAAAATATTTTTCTTAAGATGAGTCATAAGGTTATTGGGTACATATTATCTTCATGAAAACATTTCTTTATACTTTGTTTATTATAGGAAATGAAGAGATTAAAATTATGGCATTTTCGTAAAAATATTTGTTTATTTGAGAGGCAGAGAAAGAGAGAGAATGTATGAGTGAGCTCCTCCTGTCTGTAAGTTCACTCCTCATATGCCCCTGGTGACTCTACCAGATGTGGCTCTGTACTGTGGGCTAAACTGGAGCTAGGAACTCAAACTGGGTCTTCCATATAGATGGCGGGGACCCAACTGAGCCATCACCTGCTTGTCTCCCAGGGTACGCATTAGCAGGAAGCTGGAATTGGGAGTGGAGCTGGGACTCTAACCCAAGTACTCTGATATGGGATGCAGGTGTCCCATTTGGCTGTTAGCCAAATGCCTGCCTCTTTTTGTGATATTTAAATCTACCTGATAGAGGGACTCTAGTGAACATAAGTCCATAAAGATATAAGTGTAAGAAAAACCAGTTTATTTTTATTTCCTACAACCATAGTATTTTAAAAAATAATTATTTTATTTGAGAGACAGGGAAGGGAGAAGGAGAGGAAAAGAGGACTACCAGGCTACAGAGATAGAGATACAGATAAGAGTGAGCTCCCATTTGCTGGTTCACTCTCCAAATGCCTGTACTAACTGGGACTAGACCAGGACTGGCGCCTGGCGCCTGGAGCCTGGAGCCAGGATCTCAATCCATGTTGCCCATGTGAGTAGCAAGAATCTAATTACTTGAGCCATCACTGTTGCTTCCTGGTATTGCATTGGAGAGAAGGTGGAGCTAGAAACTAGAGGTGGGAATTGAACCCAGGCACTCTAATACAGAATGTTGGCATCTTAACCACTAGGCTAAATGTCCACTCCCCTTATTCTTGATATTATGCTGTTAATCTTGCCTTTTTAATGTTTAACTTACAGTTATATGATGTTGATTGATGGCACAAATGAAGTTTTTATGATTGATAGAGACAATTCAGTGTTTCATGTTTCAAATCTGGAATTTCCATTTCGTAAAGATCTTCGTATGCATTTATCAAACACTCTTTTGGATGGGGTAAGTCATATTTATTTTATCTATGCATACATATATATTCAAACAATTAAAAATTATGATCTTTTCCTCGTAAATCGTATTTTAAAAGCAATTTACAGTCAAAATCTAGTTTTTATTTGAATGTAAATTTCATTTACTTCTTAACTGCACTTTCATTGAATTTGTTCTTTTTTAAAGAGAAAGCTGCTAATTTAATCTTTGAACCTAAATAGAATTTGAACCTGTTTTCTTTAGTGGAGAAAGTTGTTAAATTGAGTAAAATGAAATCTGTATTGAACTTTATTACTTGGTATGAGAATAAGGGGGCAACATTAAATCTTGATTTGTTTTCTTTGTGGCTAGAAACATTTTTGTTGAAAAAGACTGATTTTTTATTTTACTTGTCATTTGAAATATATAATACTACGTACCACATTTTCCATGGCTTTTAGTGATAAGGACTGATAATCTTTATTTTAAGAGATAATCATGCCTTTGAAAGCAACAAGTATTTTTTTTAACTTTTATTTAGTAAATATAATTTTCCAAAGTATAGTTTATGGATTACAATGGCTTTTTCCCCCCTATAACTTCCCTACCACCTGCACCCCTCCCATCTCCCGCTCCCTCTCCCATTCCATTCACATCAAGATTCATTTTCAATTCTCTTTATATACAGAAGATCGATTTATTATATATTAAGTAAAGATTTCATCAGTTTGCACCCACTCAGAACATAAAGTGTAAAAAACTGTTTGAGTACTAGTTATAGCATTAATTCACATTGGACAACACATTAAGTACAGAGATCCCACATAAGGAGTAAGTACACAGTGACTCTTGTTGTTGACTTAACAAATTGACACTCTTGTTTATGGCGTCAGAAATCTCCCTAGGCTCTAGTCATGAGTTTCCAAGGCTATGGAAGCCTCTTGAGTTTGCTGACTTCGATCTTAACAAGTACTTTTTTTTTTTTTTTTTAAAGATTCATTTATTTATTTGAAAGGCAGAGAGAGAGAGAAAGAATATGAATCTTATATTTACTGGTTCATTCCCCAAATGGCTGCAATGGCTGGAGCTGAGCGATCTGAAGTTAGGAGCCAGGAACTTCTTCCAGGTTTCCCACATGGGTCCAGGGGCCCTTGTGCTTGGGCCATCTTCTGCTACTTTCGCAGGTACATTAGCAGGCAGCTGGTTGGGAAGTGGAGCAGTCCATATGGGATGCCGGCATTGCAGGTGACTGCTTTACCTACGAAGCACAGCACTGGCCCCACAACCAGTGCTTTTACAGTTGCATTTGTAAAGCTGTTAAGAAGACTCCCATCCCAGAAAGTATGTGTTTTTTTTTTTTTTTTTAAGATATATTTTACTTATTTGAAAGGCTGAGTGAAAGAGATGGGGAGTGGGAGGAAGAGATGGAGGGCAGGTGAGAAATCCGTATCTTCATTTGCTGATTCAGTCCCCAAATGGTCACAACAATAGAGCTGTGGCAGCCCAAAGCCAGGAGTTCAGAGTTCCATCCTGGTCTCCCAAATGGATGGTAGGAGCCCAGGTACTTAGGCCATTTTTACTGCCTTCCCAGGTGTATTAGCAGGGACCTGGATCAGAAGCAGAGTAGCCACGACTTGAACCAGCACTCAGATGTGGGATGCTATTGTTGCCAAGTGGCAGCTTAACTCTACTGTACCAGAGTACTGGTCTCAGAAAATATGTATTTATTAATCACAAAATCACTTAATTAAAAATATTTTATTTTCTCTCATGTGAATAACGTTTCCTTCCCCTAATCCTGAAAGTATTAGTTTATTTAAATAAAAATAATGCAGAACATTACCAGAAAATTAGTAAAAATCATCTGAACTCTGAATTTTAGAGAAGTCTCTGTAACCATGTGGATGACCATCATTCTAGACTTCTCTGTGCTAGGGTGCTCAATCATACATCTGTTCCTATGGAATATAACACATGCATATTAATGATAGCAACTAAGAACATAGAATCTTTTTTTTTTTTTTTTTGGACAGGCAGAATTAGACAGTGAGAGAGAGAGAGAGAAAGGTCTTCCTTGTTTTTTTTTTTCCATTGGTTCACACACAAAATGGCCGCTATGGCCAGCGTGCCGGCCTTAAGCCAGGAGCCAGCTGCTTTTTTCTGGTCTCCCATGCGGGTGCAGGGCCCAAGCACTTGGGCCATCCTCCACTGCCCTCCCGGGCCACAGCAGAGAGCTGGCCTGGAAGAGGGGCAACCGGGACAGAATCTAGCGCCCTGACCAGGGGTGCCGCTGCCACAGGTGGAGGATTAGCCTAGTGAGCCACGGCGCTGGCAAAGAGCATAGATTCTTAAACAGAGACTTGTATCAGAATTGTTAGAAAGATGTGGGGGGCGGGGGGCAGCGCCGTAGCTCACTTGGTTAATCCTCTGTCTGCGGCGCCGGCGTCCCATGTGGGCTCCAGGTTCTAGTCCCGGTTGCTCCTCTTCCAGTCCAGCTCTCTGCTGTGGCCTGGGAGGGCAGTGGAGGATGGCCCAAGTGCTTGGGTGCCTGAATCCACGTGGGAGACCAGGAGGAAGCACCTGGCTTCTGGCTTCAGATTGACACAGTGCCGGGAGTGGCGGCCATTTGGGGAGTGAACCAACGGAAGGAAGACCTTTCTCTTTCTCTCTCACTGTCTGGCTCTGTCAAATTAAAAAACAAAAAACAAAACAAAACAAAAAAAAAGATTGGGGCATTATATTAGAAAGATTCTGATTAGTTATGGTACCTCTTATCTCATTGAAAATGAGATTTCTGGTCAAATATATAGGCACATGTGTTGTTACATAATTTTTCATGAATGCAACCAAACATTACAAGTGTTTGTCTTTTTTTGTGCTTTATATTTGTTTGGGACATCTTTCCCATGTATATGTCTGAATGGTTACCATTGTCTATATAAGCATCGTTATTTGGGCTTTCCAAGCTGTGTTGGTTTTGTAAACTGTAAGATTAAAAAGTTGCCTGTTAAAAATATGTACTGTTCCAACAGTGCATCAAGTTCAAAACACTTTATTTATAAGCAGTGATACCAGGCATTTAGTCTTTCCCTAAATATCTGAGAGTCCTGGGAATTTAATCATGTTGATGTTGTCTTTTTTGCATATTTAATTAAAAAAATGGATACCTTAAAAGATTTTTTTTTTAAGGTTAGGAAACATAAGTCAGAAGGAGCCAATTCAAGGGCTGGCATTGTGGTATGCAAGTCTCCCATATGGGTACCAATTTGAGTCCTGGCTGCTCCACTTCTGATCCAGCTCCCAGCTAATGTGCCTGGGAAAAGCAGCGGGAATACGGCCCATGTGCTTGGACCCTGTACCCACGTGGGAGACCTGAAAGAAGTTTCCAGCTTTGGACTGGCTCAGCCCCGGCTCTTGTGGCCATTGGGGAGTAAACCAGCAGACAGAAGATCTCTCTCTCTCTCTCTTCTGTAACTCTGCCATTCAAGTAAAATAAACAAATCTTTGTTTTTAAAAGAAGGAGCCAAATCAGAACTTTAAGGTGCATACCTGATGGTATCTCTTCAAACTATCACAGAATTACCCTTATTTGGATGACAGGAATTAGTGGTAAGGCCTCTTTTGTGAAGCTTTTCTGCTAAAAGTTTGTCCAACTTCCTCAAAACACTCCCTGGATAAGCAGACCGGATCCTTCTTTGGCCCTTCCAGAAGTCAACAAACAAAACGCTGTGAGCATCTCCTCAAAAAAACTATCACCCTAACCTTTGCTCTTGTCTGGTCTGCTTTTGTTTTAATTGGATTGCTTCTACCTGGTGGTAGCCATTGCATTGATTATACATCATCCTTAGGATCATACAGGTAAAGCCATGTTTCATCTCCTTTTACAGTTCTTAAAAGAAATACTTCAGGATCTTGCTCCCACCCAAACTTTATGTTTATAATTTCTGTTGAAAGCTTTGTTCTTGTCTATAGCTCATCTAGGCAGAACACGAAGCAGAAAGTTTGTTTAGCCTTTTTAAGTCAGATTTGTGTAAAGTTGAAGCAGTTCAGATGTCTGTGGTATCGGCTGTTATTTATTTTTTTCTTTCCTAAAGATTTATTTATTTATTTTGAAAGAGTTACAGAGAGAGGGAGCGAAATACAAAGCGTGAGATCTTCCATTGACTGGGTCAGCACTCCCTAAATGGCCCCAACAGCCAAAGCTGAGCCAGGTTGAAGCCTGGAGCCTGAAGCCTGGAGCCAAGAGCCAGGAGCCAGGATCTTCATCCAGGTCTCCCATGTCGGTGGCAGGGACCCAGGCGGTTGGGCCATTTCCCTTGCTTTTCCAGGCCAATAGCAGGGAGCTAGATCTGAAATAGAACAGCGGGGACATGAATCGGTGCTCATATGAGATGCCGGCACTGCAGGCAGGGGTTTTTCCTGCTACTCCACAATGCCAGACCTGATTATTATTTCTGTTGTCAATTGTCAGTCCTCCTCAATTGTGACACAAACAAGATAAATTTACAAGCAAACTGATGTGGAAAGAAACTGTTGCAGATTCCTTCTTCAACATCATCTTGCCCTTTTCCTTTCTTTCTCCCCCAACCCCCACCCCCCAAGAAACCTTTTATTTAAGGAATACAGACTTCATGCATTTCGTAAGTACAACTTTAGGAATATAGTGATTCTTCCTACTGTGCCCACCCTTCCACCCACACTCATACTCCTCTTCCTCCTCCCTGTCCTATTCCCACTCTTACTTTTTACTAAGATCTATTTTCAATTAACTTTATACACATACAATTAACTCTATACTAAGTAAAGAGTTCAACAAATTGTATGGAAAAAAAAAAACCTGTTCTTGAGTCAAGACAAGGGCTGTTCAAAGTCATTGCTTCTCAAAGTGTTAATTTCACTTCTTTTAGATTGCCTTTTAGGTGCTCTATTAGTTATTGCAGGTCAGGGAGAACATATGGCATTTGTCCTTTTGGGACTGGCTTATTTCACCGAGTATGATGTTTTCCAGTGTTTTCTGAGTCCCAGCACACAAGACTCCCACAGTCACGAGCTCCCAGGCCCCTGCCAGTTCTCCCAGCCAGACTCAGGCTGGTTGTCGGGCATGCAGACACGAGCTGGAGCAGCAGTTGGCCTATGTCCAAAATGGCGCCTGCCTTCTCCCTGCTAGTTGTAGGACGCCGGTGCCTGGTGGTGAGGGAAAGAAAATGTGCTCCCTTTTTTCCTTTCTAGGTGGGCAGGTACACTATCTCCCACAGGGCTCCAATCTGGGATTCCTGCCGGCCTCTTCCTGCAGCTTTATCTCCAGTGGTTTGGCCTACTGCAGTCTGGGCTCTCCTCACTCCAAAGCTGATACTGAGGTTCTCAGCTGCTGTACTACCAAGATGTGCATGTCCACACCCTCCCTGTAGTTCCATGGTGTCCCTCTGATTTGTGTGGAGTTTCCTCTGCTGTTTCTCAGCTCTTCCCTGAGACTGCACTCTCTTCACTTTTTTAAACTCTTCCCCTAGGCTAGAGCAATAAGCTCCCTCCCTATTCCTCCACCTTAACTCCAAACTTGTCCTTTCTTAAAATGAGTTTATCTATTTGTAAAACGCTGATTTCTTTGAGGGCATTGTTGCCTACAGTTTCGTAAATCGGATGTTTTTGCTTCAATTTTATTAGAATTCATGCTGTTTTGATAGGGTCCTTTTCAAACTGATATCTTACTCTTCTTCATTCCTGAAATTAGATCCTGTTCAGACATGTTATAGTACATTAATACAAGTTGATTTTGGTGTGAAAAGATGTTTTTTAATTTATTTTTATTTTATTTTATTTTATTTTTTGACAGGCAGAGTGGACAGTGAGAGAGAGAGACAGAGAGAAAGGTCTTCCTTTGCCGTTGGTTCACCCTCCAATGGCCGCCGCGGCCAGCGCGCTGCGGCCGGCGCACCACGCTGATCCGATGGCAGGAGCCAGGAGCCAGGTGCTTTTCCTGGTCTCCCATGGGGTGCAGGGCCCAAGCACCTGGGCCATCCTCCACTGCACTCCCTGGCCACAGCAGAGGGCTGGCCTGGAAGAGGGGCAACCGGGACAGAATCCGGCGTCCCGACCGGGACTAGAACCTGGTGTGCTGGCGCCGCAAGGCGGAGGATTAGCCTAGTGAGCCGCGGCGCCGGCCTATTTTTTATTTATTTGACAGGCAGAGTTAGACAGTGAGAGAGAGAGAGACAGAGAGAAAGGTCTTCCTTCCATTGGTTCACCCCCACAAATGGCTGCCATGGCCGGCACACTGCGCTGATCCAAAGCCAGGAGCCAGGTGCTTCCTCCCAGTCTCCAATCGGGCGCAGGAACCAAGCACTTGGGCCATCCTCCACTACCTTCCTGGGCCACAGCAGAGAGCTGGACTGGAAGAGGAGCAACCAGGACTGGAACTGGTGCCCATATGGGATGCCGGTGCCGCAGGCATGCATTTTCCATGAACGTTTTGAATACCCCTGGTACAAATGTCACCCTCATTTCCAGAACTTTGAACACTTGTACAATTATGCCAGTCATGTATAGAGGATCTGCACATGATCTGAAACACTGTTTTTGATGTAGTATTTTCTCATTTGATGAGTTGGAAGATGGGCTTTTCCATCTTAGGAAATAGGATAGCAGTGGTTAGAGCTCTAATTCCTGTGGCTTCACTGGGTCACTCAGTTATTACATGGAGGTACCTCATGCAGTTTACTCAGTGGTAGTAAGTGGAGGCTAACAGTAGTTAGTTCTTTGAACTATTGTGACTAAGTTGGAAAGCTTGTAAAGTGATGATGATAGTGCCTGGCACATAGTACAATTAACATTTTTCTCCATTTAAAATTTCTGTAAGTTTTCATGTTATTTGAAAGGCAGAGTGAGACAGGCAGAGGGCTTCAGTCCTCTGTTTCACTCCCCAAGGGCCTAGAAAAGCTGGGGCTGGGCCAGGCTAAAGCCAGGAGACGGGAACTCATTTGGATCTTCCACATGGGTGGCAGGGGCTCAGGCACTGGAGCCATTACCTGCTGCCTCCCTCAGTGTTTGTTAGGAGAAAGCTGGAATCAGAAGTGGAGATAGGACTCAAACCCAGTCACTGTGATACGGATGGGTTGCAGGTGTCTCAAGTGGCATCTTTTTTTTTTTTTTAACATTTATTTTATTTTATTTATTTATTTGACAGGTAGAGTTACAGACAGTGAGAGAGAGACAGAGAGAGAGGTCTTCCTTCTGTTGGTTCACTCCCTAATTAGCTGCAACGGCTGGAGTTGTGCCAGTCCGAAGCCAGGAGCCAGGAATTCTTCCAGGTTTCCCATGTGGGTACAGAGGCCTAAGGACTTGGGCCACCTTCTAATGCTTTCCCAGTCCATAGCAGAGAGCTGGATCGGAAGTGGAGCAGCTGGGACTGGAACCGGGGCACATATGGGATGTCAGCACTGCAGGTGGCAGCTTTACCCACAGCACTGGCCCCATGTTTCCCTTTTAATTTGCATTAATGTTATTGTTAGTCAGGCTTAACCTTTTTTTTATTTCTTTATGAGTTATTGCAGTTCTTCTGTGAGTTGCCTTTTCAGATCCTTTCTATATTTTTCTGTTTGATATTTATCTTTTTCTTACTGATTTATGGGATATTTTGTCTTATTGGAGTATTTATTAGTTTGTTTCACATTTAAAAATATATTTTACTTCTTTAGTGTCTCTCCTGATATATAGAAGTTTAATCATAAAATAGATTAAATTATAAATAGTTTATATATTTTGGCTCTCGTGACATTTTAAGAAAGGAAAGTCACCTTGCAATTATAGTAGTTCTATATTTCTTTCAAATCTTTTGGAATTTATTTGAATATTTAAACATTTAATCTATCTGAAATACACTTTTGATAAAAGGAGTAAAATAGTAGTATAGTTTATATCCAGATATCTAGACTGTTGCCTCAACAGTATTCAGCTAAGACATTTCTCCTTTTTCATTGGAAGTATCATTTTTTATTGTGTATTAGATTCCTTTATTATCATTATTTCTCTTTATTCACTTTCTGTTCGATTAATGTTTTGCCTTTTAATGTTTTTTTTTTTTTTTTTACAAAATTTTTTATTTTTTTTGAAAGGTAGAGATGGAGAAAAGTTGGAGGGAGAAAGAGATGGAGAGAGAGCTCGACCTTTTCCATCTACTAGTTCATTCCTTAAATGCCTATAACAAGCCGGCGCCGTGGCTCAATAGGCTAATCCTCCACCTTGCGGCGCCTGCACACCGGGTTCTAGTCCCGGTTGGGGCGCCGGATTCTGTCCCGGTTGCCCCTCTTCCAGGCCAGCTCTCTGCTATGGCCAGGGAGTGCAGTGGAGGATGGCCCAGGTGCTTGGGCCCTGCACCCCATGGGAGACCAGGAAAAAGCACCTGGATCCTGGCTCCTGCCATCGGATCAGCGCGGTGCGCCGGCTGCAGCGGCGGCCATTGGAGGGTGAACCAACGGCAAAAGGAAGACCTTTCTCTCTCTGTCTCTCTCTCTCACTGTCCACTCTGCCTGTCAAAAAAAAAAAAAAAAAAATGCCTATAACAGCCAGAGCTGGGTCATTCCAAGTTCAGGAGCTACAAACTCAGGGTGGTTCTCTCACATGCATAGCAGGGACCCAAGTACTTGAGCCTTTATCTGTTGTCTCCCAGTGCCTACATTAGCTGAAACCAGGAGCCTGGAACTCCATGTGAGTCTCCTGTGTGGGTGCAGGGGCCCACGGACTTGGGCCATATTCTGCTTTCCCAGGCAAATTTTAAGGGTGCTGAGTCTGAAGTGAAGCAGCTAAGACTTGAACGAGTGTCTTTATGGGATGCTGGCACTGTATGTGGTGACCTAATCAGCTGCACAACAACACTGGCCCCAACATTGAACTTTTTTTTATTTACAAAATTTATTGATTTGAGTGGGAGAAAGTGAATGAGCAAGTAAGAGAGCAAGTAAGCACTCCCATTTGCTGGTTCAGTCCGCAAATGCCTACAGTGGCCCTGGGTTGGCTTAGGCTGAAGCTGAGAGTTGGATACTAAATCCAGGTCTTATACATGGGTGGTAGGAACCCAGTTACTTGAGCAACCTTTGCTGCCTCCCAGGGTCTACATTAACAGGAAGCTGGAGTCAAGAGCCAGAGCTGGGTACTGAATCCAGATACTGCAGTGTGGAACATGGGTGTCCTAACTGCTGTCTTAAGTGCTGGACTAAATGCCCATACTGACATTTTGCCCCCTTTTATGAATTAAATTATGTCTGGTTAATATTCTTTGAAAATATGAGAATGATTCTTATTCCAGATAACATTTACCCTCCTGTTCTGGTTTGTATCAGCATATAGATGTTAGGACATTGAAGAATGGCTTGTTTGAATGTTTCTTTCAAATTTCAATGATAAAATTACTTTAATAAAAAAATCACATAGAAAATATGTATTTACGTGTTTAGCAGAAGGAAAATCATTTTCCAAGTGACCTGAATGCTTATTTCCCCTATCCCATGTGCTTTTGTTTGTTTGTTTGACCAGATAAATATTGGAATGTGCAAACCAGAAGATGGGAGAATGTGACTGGAGAATGGGATGTTTGTGTTAGTCACTTCTGATGTGTAGTGTTGTGTGATGAGAAGGTTCAGAATGTAGCCTAGAGAGAGCAAAGGCCTTAGTTTGGGAGATGAAGAGCACTGGAAAAGAGATGAAGGAAGCATTAGATGGTTCACGACAGGAATCCAGGTAGAGAGGATGCCTCTGAGCCATTCTCTAATGATTAGGAAGGAGGAAAGAAGACAGTGCAGTTGGATTGAAATCTAATGACAAATAGAACAAAGCATAGATATTATATCATAAAGAATTATCTATGCTGCATACTCTGTGGGACTACTAGAATAGTAAATTATCATTCCTGTGACAGTAGGATAATGAAATATTTTCTTTTTAACTTTTATTTAATAAATATAAATTTCCAAAGTACAGTTTATATATTGCAGTGGCTTTTCCCCCCCATAACCTCCCTCCCATCCACAACCATCCCATCTCCAGCTTCCTCTCCCATCCCATTCACATCAAGATTCATTTTCAATTCTCTTTATATACAGTATATATTAAGTAAATATTTCATCAGTTTGCACCCACACAGAACATAAAGTGTAAAATACTGTTTGAGTACTTGTTATAGCATTAATTCACATTGGACAACACATTAAGGACAGAGATCCTACGTGAGGAGTAAGTGCACAGTGACTCTTGTTGTTGACTTAACAATTTTACACTCTTGTTTATGGCGTCAGTTATCACCCTAGGCTCTTGTCACGAGTTGCCAAGGCTATGGAAGGCTTTTGAGTTCGCTGACTCCGATCTTATTTAGACAAGGTCATAGTCAAAGTGGAAGTTCTCTCCTCCCTTCAGAGAAAGGTACCTCCTTCTTTGATGGCCTGTTCTTTCCACTGGCATCTCACTCACAGAGATCTTTCATTTAGGTTTTGTGTGTGTGTGTGTGTGTGTGTGTGTGTGTGTGTGTGTTTTCCAGAGTGTCTTGGCCTTCCATGCCTAAAATACTCTCATGGGCTCTTCAGCCAGATCCAAATGCTTAACGGCTAATTCTGAGGCCAGAGTGCTGTTTAGGACATCTGCTATTCTATGAGTCTGCTGTGTATCCTGCTTCCTATGTTGGATCATTCTCTCCTTGTTAATTCTATCAGATAGTATTAGCAGACACTAGTCTTGTTTATGTGATCTCTTAATCCTATCCTTATGATCAATTGTGAACAGAAATTGATCACTTGGACTAGTGAGATGGCATTGGTATGTGCCACCTTGATGGGATTGAATTGGAATCCCCTGGCACACGTTTCTAACTCTACCATTTGGGGCAAGTCAGAGTGAGCCAAAATATTTTCTAAAAGTGATAAATGAGGGGGTCTCATAAAGTTAGTAGAAAAATCTGCATGGATTACACCTTTTTTTGCCCCAAGGCAAACTTGTAATTCTATTTTTCTTGTAGGTTTTTTTTTTTTTTTTTTTTTTTTTTTTTTTTTTTTTTTAGTTTATTTGACAGAGTTAGTGAGAAAGAGAGAGAGAGAAAGGTCTTCCTTCCGTTGGTTCACCCCCCAAATGGCCGCTGTGGCCAGAGTTATGCCGATCTGAAGCCAGGGGCCAGGTGCTTCTTCCTGGTCTCCCATGCGGGTGCAGGGGCCTGAGCACCTGGGCCATCCTCCACTGCCCTTCCAGGCCACAGCAGAGAGCTGGACTGGAAAAGGAACAACTGGGACAGAATCTGGAGCCCATAAGGGATGCTGGCGCCGCAGGCGGAGGATTAACCAAGTGAGCCACGGCGCCAGCCCTGTAATTCTATTTTTCTATGAACTTTTGACATACAGTCATATACCTTTGAATATGTGTACATGTCTCTTCATCTATCTGTCTATCCACCCATCCATCCTCGCATACCCCTTTATGGTTTTCAGGGCCACATTATGCAGTTGAAAGCATTGTTTACTGCATATCTCCAGGATTTGCCGTTCTCATCATAGTGAATTTGACTGACACCTCCGGAGTTATGCAGAATATAAATGGCATAGCCTGTTATGGCAGTACTGGTAGTTGGTTCATGGGAACAGCAGGAAGGAACCGTTTTGGTTTTGTTCTTTCCATTTTATTTAAATTATAACTTTGTTATTATAATTAATAAGAAAGAAAAAAGCTCAAATAACAGCATTTGCCAAAATTTAGCATAGTTTATAATTCAGCTAATATTTGCTGAGTGCTTATTATGTTCAAGTTGCTATCCCCAGAGTGTAGTGTAGGCGTTGCTTAGAGAGTTGAGGAGAAAGCCTCACATACTGTTGAGATATTTTACTTTATTGGTTATGGTGGAGAATACTTGTTAATGATGGCAGAGACCTTCAAATAAAACAATAACCCAAAGAGATGAATTTAAAACAAGTCTTGTGGTAGTTCGGAGAGGAAATAAATCACATCCAGTTACTCAAGAATTAAAGATGTTTTATGTAGGAATTGGCATTAGAAATGGGACAATTTCCATATGTATGTGTATATATATATAAAATCCCACCCCCCCCACCCCCATCTCAGGTTTATGTTTACAAACAGCACAGGAAGACACTATCCCCTTGCAGACAGTAGCCCAGGGGTCGCACCAGCCTTTCTGCCCCTTGCATTGGCAGGCAGAGGCTGCTTACTGGGGTGCCTTCACATGGTATTGGGCACCTTTGGGAGGAGCCTAAGCTGGACCTGGAGCTGCAGGTGTGGCCTGGGTCAGGACCTTGGGCTTGGTTTCAGCCTGGGCTTGCCCTTGCCCTTGATTTGAGCCTGAGCCTGGGCCTTGATTTGAGCCTTGACCTTGCACTTGGTTTGATGCTTGGACTTTGCTTTTGTCTTTGGCCAGGATGGTCTGAGACCCCTGGCGAAACGGGCTTGGGCATGTTTTCCAAGCTTGGGGTGGGTGATACAGAAAAGTTGAACAAGCTGGCTGGCACCCTTTGGGATTGTGGGCTTAGCTTCCTTAGGCCTGACCAGGGCCTTGCTCGCTTCAGCAGGTGCATTCAGAGCCTTGGTGTCGTTGGCCTGCATCTTCTTCTGGCCCTTTTTGTTGTGCTTCTTGGCAAAATGCATGTTCCTCAGGAACTTGGGGTCCACCCCTTTAATTGGGTTATTTTTTCTTTTTTTATATTTACAATTTTAGTTTTGCTTCTTAATATGCCATTCATAACATACAGCAAACTTTCAGAAAATAATTTTAGCCCATTTACTTCCCTAAACCCTTACTCATATAGCCTATGACAGCTATTCTAACCTCTTTTTTTTTGGCCAGGTGGAGTTAGACAGTGAGAGACAGAGAGAAAGTTATAGAAAGAGAGAGAGACAGAGAGAAAGGTCTTCCTTCCGTTGGTTCATTCCCCTAATAGATGCTACAGCCAGCGCTGTGCCGATCCAAAGCCAGGAGCTGAGTACTTCCTCCCGGTCTCCCATGTGGGTGCAGGGCCCAAGCACTTGGGCCATCCTGCACTGCCCTCCCGGGCCACAGCAGAGAGCTGGACTGGAAGAGGAGCAACCAGGACTAGTACCTGGCGCCCCAACCGGGACTAGAACTTGGGGTGCTGGTGCTGCAGGCAGAGGATTAGCCAAGTGAGTGAGCCATGGCACCAGCCTCTAATCTCTTTCTATCTCTTTTTTTCCCAGAGAAACTTTTTATATAATGAGTACAAATTTCATAAGGTCAACTTTAGTAATATAGTAATTCTTGCCATCATACCCACCCTACCACCTCCACTCTCACCCAACCTCTTCCTCCCTCTCCTATTCCCAGTCCCATTCTTCATTTAGATTCATTTTCAATTAACCATATGCACAGAAGACCAACTCTAAACTAAGTAAAGATTTCAACAATTTACACACATATGCACAAAAATATAATAAAACTGAGAACAAGTTTTACAGTTAATTCTCATAATTCAACTCTTTGAGGACAGAAGTCCTGCATGGGAAGTAAGTGCATAGTGACTCCTGTTGTTAATTTAACAATTAGCACTTTTGTGTATGACATCAGTGATCACCTGAGGCTCTTGACATGACCTGCAAAGGGCTGTGGAAGGCTTTTGAATCCACAGTCTCCTTCAGTATTTAGACAAGGCTATAAGCAAGGTAGAAGTTCTCTCCTACCTTCAGAGAAAAGTACATCCTTCTTTGATGGCAACTTCTTTCCACTGCAGTTTCTCTCACAGACATCCTTCATGTAATACTTTTTTTTTTTGCCACAGTGTCTTGGCTTTCCATGCCTGAAATGCTCTCCTGGGCTTAAGGGCTGATTCTGAGGTCAGAGTGCCACTTAAACTGGTTGTCATTCTATGAGTCTGCTGTATGGACTGCTTCCCTTGTTGGAACATTCTCTCCTTTATAATTCTATTATTATTACTGGACATTTGATCTTATTTATGTGATCTCTTTAACACTTAATCCTATGTATATGGTCACTTTAACAATTAAGGTGGCATTTTTTTGTATCACAATTGGGGTTTCATGATGGCATTTCTGTGCCATTTTTGGTTGTGTGTGGTAGGGTTCTTGGACTTGGCCATGTCTACACTGTAACCTACAGCTGCTGAAGCTCCTGGGATGGGAAAATCCATATATTTTTATTGGACATGGACAGAAGGTATTCTAGGTATGAAATAATACTTAAAAATTATATATTTAGCAATCTGCAGATTTAACTTAGCAATACTGTTTATTTTCACCCCAAACTTGGATAACTGAGAGCAGCATAATAGATTCTTGTGAGGTTTTAAAATAGCAGTGTGATTCATGATGTCAATTTACTTGGGCCAGAATTATAGTTGCCATATCTGTTTTTCCAGTTTGTTAATTTAAACAGTCCATTGTGGTTTCCTGTTTCTTCTACATTTTCATTTGCAAATTGTTTTCGTAAAATTCCAAATACAAGAATGACTCAAACCATCTAATTGTCTGTCTGTCATAATCAAGCATTGGTGCTTTTGTTTTTCCCCGCTAACTTAGGTTCCTTGACCCACAAAATGTGGGAAATAGGTGTTTAGAATTATGACGTTAGGGCCAGCAGTGTGGTGTATGTGGGTAAAGCCACAGCCTGCAGTGCCGACATCCCATATGGGCACTGGTTCTAGTCTTGGCTGTTCCATTTTTGATTCAGCTCCCTGCTAATAGGCCTGTGAAAGCAGTGGCTCCCGTGTCTTTGGACTCCTGCACCTATGTGGGAGACCAAGAATAAGCTCCTGACTCCTGGCTTTGGACTGGCCCAGTTCTAGTTGTCATTTCCATTTGGGGAGTGAGCCAGTGGATGGAAGACTTCTCTCTCTCTGCTTCTGTTCTCCCTCTCTCTGTAACTTTGCCTTTCAAAAAATAAAAAAAAAATCTTAAAAAGAAAACAACAAAAAAGAAATACGCATTAATCCACTTGAAACAGACTAGTGCAATTCAATCAATTTAATATTCAGGCTAAGAGAAAGATATAGCAGTTAATCATTAAGGTTGATAGAATGATATCACTGTGTTCCTAAGTGAAATACATGAAACTTGTATACCTTAAATAAAATTTAAAAAAAATCAGAAAAAATGATTAATAGCAAGTATCTTAGAAAAATTGTCTTTTTCAACTGCTGATTTTTATAAAAGTGTATACATGCACATTGTTTTGATTTTGTAAATTAAACAGTAAACTGTCAAGAAGAGATTACTTTTTTTTTTTTTTTTTTGACAGGCAGAGTGGACAGTGAGAGAGAGAAACAGAGAGAAAGGTCTTCCTTTGCTGTTGGTTCACCCTCCAATGGCCGCCGTGGCCGGCGCACCGTGCTTATCCGAAGGCAGGAGCCAGGTGCTTCTCCTGATCTCCCATGGGGTGCAGGGCCCAAGTACTTGGGCCATCCTCCACTGCACTCGATGGCCACAGCAGAGAGCTGGCCTGGAAGAGGGGCAACTGGGACAGAATCTGGCGCCCCGACCGGGACTAGAACCCGGTGTGCCGGCGCTGCAAGGCAGAGGATTAGCCTAGTAAGCTGAGGCACCGGCTGAGATTACTTTTTAATATTTTGATGTATTTCCTTTTAGTCATTTGGTTATACCTGTATTATACAACATGTATAACTGATACATACTTGACATTTGTTTTTATTTATTTTTAAAAATCATTTATTTATTTATTTGAAAGGCAGAGCTACAGAGAGGCAGAGGCAGAGAGAGAGAGAGAGAGAGAGGTAGGTCTTCCATTTGCTTGTTTATTCTGCAGATGGCTGCAATGGCTGGAGATGACTGATCTGAAGCCAGGAGCCAGGAGCTTCTTCAAGGTCTCCCATGTGGGTGCAGGAGCCCAAGGATTTGTGCCATCTTCTGCTGCTTTCCCAGGCCATAGCAGAGAGCTGGATCGGAAGTGGAGCAGCCAGGTCTTGAACTGTCGCCCATACGGGATACCCGAACTGCGGAGGGCGGCTTTACCAGCTACACCATAGTGCGGGCCCCTGTAGTTGACATTTAATATATATTATGTATCGAGTTTCATCATTCCCTTCATTCTAAAGAATTTAAATATTTCTTTATTTAGTTTTATTTTTAAAAATTGAGATATAATTCACATGCCATGACATTCACCTTTTTAAAGTGTTTGTAGTTTTAGTATGTTCATAGGGTTGTGTAGTTATTACCGTTATCTAATTAAAATATTGTATCACCTACAGAGACTATGATAATTAGAACCAGAAAGGCTTTATCTGAAAGATTTCAAGGAATGGGTTGCAGAGATGAGCTCTGCAGGCTCACAGATTTTTCAGACAACAGTTAATGACAAGAAAGAGATTGTGCCCACTGATTAAAGCCCTTCAGTGGTTATTTCCAAAATATAAAAGTGAAACTACTCAGAATAATATTTTTGTATATGGAGTATGTCTGTGTCTTTAGTTTCATCTTTGATTGTGACCCCTGAAGTTTCATGTATGCTGAGCTTTGGATGATTTACCAAAACTCTATTTAAAAAATTTTTCTTTTCTTAAGGATTTATTTGAAAGAGAGAAACAGAAAGAAAGAGAGGGAGAGGGAGATGGAGTGAGAACTTCCATCCTCTGGTTCACTTTGTAAACAACTGCAGTGGCTGAGGTCCGGCCAGACTGAAGCCAGGACCCCAAAATTCCATTCTGGTTTCTTATGTGAAGGTCTTGTCAGGGGCCCATGGACTGCTGCTTTCTCAGGCACATTAGTAGGGAACTCTATCTAAAGGGAGAGTAGCTAGGACTCGAACCAGTGTTCTGTAGGAAGGACTTCTGTAGGAAGTCAGTGTTGGAGGCTGTGGCCTAACCTGCTGTGAAACAACACTGGCCCCCAAAAAGGTCTTTTTCATGCCTTTGTTATGCAATTTGGCTCATCATCTGCCCTGCTGGAATATATTCTTTATGTCTTTCAGGATCCAAGAAATGTTGTGTACCATATTATCAAACTTCCTCTTGTTCTTCAAGTAGAAAAACTATTCCTTCTTACGCATATGCCATATGTCCTAATTTGGCTGGGATAGTGCAGGTCTCCACTTGTTTTAGTGTAATTATTAATTGCAACCTGTTTCACTCTCAAAAGTATTGTGGTTTGGAAAGTAAGCTATGTGGCTATGTGGTTATTCTATTTATGTAGCCATCTGTTTTTAAAGCTAGTAACTCTTTTTTTTTTTTTTTTTTAAGATTTGTTTATTTGAAAGGCAGAGTTACAGAGAGCCAGAGAGAGAGAGAGAGAGAGAGAGAGAGGGAGGGAGGGAGGGAGGGAGGGAGGAATAGAGAAGGAGGTCTTCCGTCCACTGATTTACTCCCCACATGGCCACAGTGAGAGTGGAGCTGAGCTGATCTAAAGCCAGGAGCCAGGAGTTTCTTCCAGGTCTCCCACACGATTGTAGGGGCCCAAGGACTTGGGTCATCTTCTACTGCTTTCCTAGGCCATAGTAGAGAGCTGGATTCGAAGTGGAGTAGCTGGGACTCAAACCGGTGCCCATATGGGATGCTGGCACTGCAGGCGGGCAGCTTTACCTGCTAAGTCACAGCACTGGCCCCAAGCCATTAACTCTTAATTGGACCTACCTCATTATGTATTTTCTCTTTTTCTCAAACTCTTAAAGGTCTTGAGAGTAGGGACTTTTTGTTCATTTCTTTAACACCTGGAGTGATTCTAATTCATAGTTTCTGCTGAGGAAATACTCAATAGGGAGGCAGATGAATTAGATGCCTGGGCACTTTGAATATAAAGAAGTGCAGGGGCCTGTGCTGTGGCGCATTGGGTTGGCGCCCTGGCCTCAAGCTCCAACAACCCATGTGGGCACCAGTTCAAGACCTGGCTGCTCCACTTCTGATTCAGCTCTCTGTTCTGGCCTGGGAGGGCAGTGGAGGATGGCCCAAGTCTTTGGGCCCCTGCACCCACATGGGAGACCTGGAGGAGGCTTGTGGCACTGACCATTTTGGCCAGTTGGGGAGTGGACCAGCAGGTGGAAGGCCTCTCTCTCTCTCTCTCTCTCTGCCTCTCCTCTCCCTGTGTGGCTCTGACTTTCAAATACATAAATAAATCTTCAAAAAAAAAATATAGAGAAGTGCAGAGGATAGAAAGGTAAACTTACGGGATTTCTTTTCTTCTTTCTTCTTTTTTTGGTGAATGTGGTAGTTGGGTAGAGGCTGTAATGAAGGATCCAACCCTCAGGTTTCTCCACAGCAACATTTTAAGCCAAAAGACAATCATTTAATTTCTAGTCAGTTTTCAGTGGTGTAATTTTCTTCAGTATTCTGTGTTTGGGGTTTGTTGAGCTTTTATGTGAGTTTACAATTTCCATTGAAAGTAGAAACATTTTACCATAACCTGTACCATTCTTCTCTTAAAAGATCTAATTAATAATGCTATTTTCATTAAAAAAATCATTTATTTTGTGTTTCATTTTTGAAATTTTTATTGCTATATTTTCTTCTTAAAATATTTATTTATCTTTTTTTTTTTATTAATTTATTATCTGAAAGAGAGGGAGAGAGAAAGGGAGAGATTGATCTTCTATCTCCTGGTTCACTTCCTAGATAGCTCCAAAAGCCAGGGCTGGGCCAGGCTGAAAATGGGAGTGAGGAGCTTCATCCAGTTCTCCCACATGGGTGGCGGGGGCCCAAGGACTTGTGCCATCTTCCACTACTTTTCCCAGGCATAATAGTAGAGAGCTGAATTTGAAGTGGAGCAATTGGGACACAAACTGGCTTCCATTGAATTGGCATCCGTGTCGCAGATGGCAGCTTAACCTGCTATACCACAATGCCAGCCCCAAGGGTTTTTTTTTTGTTTTTGCTTTTGTTTTTTAAGATGTGTATGTTTGAAAGGCAGAGTGACAGAGGAAGAGAGCTAGATATCCTCTATTTGTTGGTTTACTCCATCCCTAAATACCCTTAACAAGTGGGGCTGGGCCAGGCTGAAGCCAGGAGCCAGGAACTCCATCAGAATCTCCCATGTGGCTAGCAGGGACCCAGTCGCAAATGGTGGGGCCTGGACACTGGCACTGCCATATAGGATCCAAATGTCCTTAAGCAGTGGCTAAGTCTGTTGCACTGTAACACCTGCCCCTCATTGAGTCTTTTAATGAATATATAATAAGTTTAGTGTCTTATTTCCTTACTTTAACATCTCTGTCAGTTTTGGATCAGTTTTGTTTGATTTTTCCTCCTTGTGGATCATATTTGCATGCCTGATACTTTTTTTATATTGGCTACAGGCATTTTGAATTTTAGTTTTTTTTGGGGGGCTGTTATTTTTGTAATTCCTGTAAATTTTCCTGAGCCTTATTTGGGAATGCAGTTAATTTACTTGAAACTAATTTGTTATTTACAGATCCTGCTTTTAAGACTTCTTAGGTACACCAGGTTAATTTTTAGAGATAACAATCCTTCACTACTGAGAGTAGATCCTTTTTAGTATTCAAATACTCTGTGAATGATGTAATTTCTTTTCTGGCTAGTGTGAACAGGTGCTCCCTTCCCTGTGCTGGTAGCCAGGTGCTAGTCCTTCTAGCCTTGGGTAGTTCCCTTACATGCATATGCTGATTGGTCCCTGCTGAATATCCAAGGGGGCTCCTGAATGAGCACATCTCTGGAGTTCTTTCTCTCCTATTCTCTGCCCTGAGCACTCCAGCTGCTTTGCTTTTCCTCAACATCCTATTTTGTTTTCTCAGTTCAGAGAGACCACTGAGCTTCCTCTGTGTCTCCTTCGTAGGCTGAGGCCGCGAAGCTCTCCTCAGATAGTGACTGGGACACATTGGTAGACTCGACCTAGTGTGCTTCCTCTCCTTTGTTGCTGAATGTGCAGGGTCTTGGAAATTACTGCTTTGTGTATTTTGTTCATGCATTTGGTTGTTTCAGGCAGAAGAGTAAATCCATTTCCTGTTAAACATTTTGGTCAGAAATTGAAGTTTGTTTTCTTCACTACAGTTTTTTTTATATATTTTTTAAAGATTGTGGTAATAGCTATATAACATAAAGTTTACCATTTTAGCAATTTTTAAAAAAGATTTATTTATTTATTTGAAAGAGTTACATAGAGAGAAGGAGAGGCAGAGAGAAGAGAGGTCTTCCATACACCGGTTCACTCCCCAATTGGCTGCAAGGGCCGGAGCTGCGCTGATCTGAAGCCAGGAGCTTATTCCAGGTCTCCTACGTGGGTGCAGAGGCCCAAGGACTTGGGCCATTTTCTACTGTTTCCCCAGGCCATAGCAAAGAGCTGGATCGGTAGTGGGGCAGCCGGGACTCAAAGTGGTGCCCATATGGGATGCTGGCACTGCAGGCAGCGGCTTTACCTGCTACACCACAACGCTAGCCCTGAGACCCTTTTTTAAGCAGTACTTTTGGATGTTGATGATAGGAAGGGGGGCGACGATGTGTCTCTCTGGCTACTTCCTGCTGACTGGGGACGTCGTCTACAGGGGCCCGCTGGGGGTATCTTGGGGCTCCGCAGGGACAGGCATGTATGGATGGAGAAGCATCTGGTTGACTGCCTGGTTGCTGAAGGTCTTGGTTCATTCCATTATCACCTGCTGTAAACACTTAAACGGCACCATCTGCAAGGTGTCCGGCGTGTAACAAATCTTCCCAGGCAGACGAATCAATTAATTCACAGGCTTTTATTAGAGTTCCGCTCCCAGGCGAGGTTCCCCGGTCCCAACAGAGCAACGAGCTGGGGGCCAGGGGAAGTTGTGCATCAGAGATTGGGAGAGCTCCTTTTATAGATTCAGGGCATGGGGGTTAAAGGTTGAGGCGGGTCTGATCTCATTGGTTGATCTTTAGGCACCCGC
Source organism: Oryctolagus cuniculus (assembly GCF_964237555.1). NCBI lineage: Eukaryota > Metazoa > Chordata > Mammalia > Lagomorpha > Leporidae > Oryctolagus > Oryctolagus cuniculus. Next base: position 83,604,963 of record NC_091436.1, read on the forward strand.
AGGGACCTTGACAAGGACTTTTCTTCCCCGGAAGTACAGGTAGAGATTCTCCATTCCTGCAAGTTTAGGCCTTCCCTCCTTGTGGATCCCAAAGCTACCAGATGTATACAGAGAAGTGGGGCTTACTGGATCATATGGTGGTTCTGTTTTTAGTTTTTTCCCCCTTATGCTGTTTGTTCCATATACATTCCAACCAGTAGTGTACAAAGTTCGAGTTTTCTTAACTAAGAATTAAGCTTACATATTTGATGTTTCCTTATTTTTCTGTAGCCTAGGGCAGTGGTAGAAGTGTGGGGAAGGAGACATTGTGGTGGCAGGGTCATGTGAAGAAGTCAAGTATCCTCATATGTTAGTATTCTCTGCCTGGTGTTAGGTCTTTGTTAGAACCATGGGTTCTGTTCTCTCTTAAGAATTTTTGGTGAGGCCGGTGCCACGGCTCACTAGGCTAATCCTCCTCCGCCTTGCGGCACCGGCACACCGGGTTCTAGTCCCGGTCGGGACAACAGGTTCTGTCCCGGTTGCCCCTCTTCCAGGCCAGCTCTCTGCTGTGGCCAGGGAGTGCAGTGGAGGATGGCCCAAGTGCTTGGGCCCTGCACCCCATGGGAGACCAGGAGAAGTACCTGGCTCCTGCTATCGGATCAGCGCGGTGCGCCGGCTGCAGCGTGCTGGCTGTGGTGGCCATTGGAGGGTGACCCAACGGCAAAGGAAGACCTTTCTCTCTGCCTCTCTCTCTCACTGTCCACTCTGCCTGTCAAAAAAAAAAAAAAAAAAAAAAGAATTTTTGGTGAATATCTTTTTTGCCTAATTGAGAGCGATATTTTATTCCACTAATACCTAGATTATTTCTCAATTTAAGTGTGGATCCCTGGAGCCTTTACTTCAGACAGAAAAAGAGTGTTAATCTACTTTTATTACTGTTCAGTTAGAAGAGGAAGGGGAAAAAGAAAATGGTAGCCACTGAGTTTCCTTCTATCTATATTTGAAAATTATTAGGAATCTTTCCATTAGAGCTTCTGAAGGCTTGGCTGGCTTAGATCTGGACCTAGGTATGTCTTTTTTTCTTACCAAAATCTTGGTAGTTTATTGGTTTTCAGATTTTTCTTTAAAGTTTTATTTATTTGTTTGAAAGTCAGAGTTTTAGAGAGAGTCTTCCATCTACTGGTTCAGTTCCCAGATGGCCACAGTGGCCAGAACTGGGCCAGGCTGAAGATCTTCATCTGGGTCTCCCTTTGTGGGTGACAGGGGTGCAAACATTTGGGCCATCTTCTGCTGCATTTTCCAGGTGATTAACAGGGAGCTGGATCGGAAGTGGAGCAGCTGGGACTTTAAATGGTGCCCATATGGGATGTCAGCATTGCAGGTGGCAGCTTTACCTACTATGCCACAATGCGGGCCCTGGTTGTCAGATTTTTGATTTTCCCTTTTGAATAGTTTGATTTTCTGAAAATGAATTTTCTTTTGGCTTTTAAAAGTATGTTTAAAGGAAAACATTTTTGCTCATTTATCAGGTAATTTGGGAGGAAGATTCTTGTGATTTCTGCTATTTGATCCTGTCATTTAATTTCCAAACACTTATATTTTAGAAGAATATTTAATTGAACTTTGTAATCAGTATTACTTTGTTAGTATGTAAAATACTCAGATAAAAGTATTTAAATAAAAATGCTTAATGAACAGTTTATAATAAATACATTCTAATTTATGTCAAGTGTTAACTTAAAGGTGCTAATCCTAAGCAAATGTGTGTTGCTTAACAAACATATATTCAAGAAATGAATTAATTGATACTGGCTTATTAAAATAAAAATTGTTTCTTATATCAGTATGTTCTTTATAATTTTAGATGATTATGTGTGGGTTTTCTTTCGTGAAATTAAGAAAGCAAGAAAATCTGTTGAGTTTCCTAGGAAAAATACGAGGCAAAAAAATGATCTTAGATAAAAAATAATAATTAAAGTTTTATAAAATACTGCATTATTTATTATTTTTTATTATTATGCCTGTAATCAACCCTTGGTGTCCTTATCTCTTTCTGTTAGAATCCGGAATTAATTTTGACTTTTAACACTAAGGCAAATTTGCAGAAACCTGTTTATGGTCTTTGTCCTTTTCCCTTCCATTGACGTCTAGTAACCTGGCGTGGAACCAAGATCACATGGGTCACATGGGAATTACATCCATAATAAGGGGGCCATTTAATTTTCAAACTTAGGATTACAATCATTGGCATAAAATGAGGTTTTAAACAAGAAATGTTGGAACAAAATTCTTTTAATAAATGACCCTGATTTTTAGAACTTAATTTTGTAGTCTCTTCACTCTTAAATGTTAGCTAGTAATTCAAACATAAAACAACATGTAACATACTAATTCAAATGTAAAAAAATATGATGTGATATTATCATGTGATTTTTATGCATAGTAAGATTTTTTAAAGGTGCTGACAATTTACAGATTTTTAACTGGGTACAGTGTGATTACTGGGACATTCTATCATGTTGTGTATTTAAGGTTTATGTGTTTCTTGTGTATATGGTATATTTCAGTCAAAGAAATTACTGTTAACAAATGAAGAAACTTATGTTTTCTCTTTCAAGGAGATGATTATTGACAGAGTAAATGGACAGGCTGTTCCTAGATATTTGATATATGACATCATTAAATTCAATGTAAGTACCTTTTAAAATTTATGAAGTTTATAATTGAGAAAATGAAAACTGTCAGTGAAATAATAAATTTATCTTTAACAGATAAAAAGTGTTTGCCACTGCCTGAGAGATAGTTAGGAAAATTGTGACTATTTTAGGTTATTTGCCAGTCATCTTTTTGTTAATACTTTTACCTCTCCTTTTCTTTCTCTTATTGTCTGATATTTTACATACTTTTTTTTTTTTTTTTTTTAGGATTTATTTATTTATTTGAATGGCTGAGTTAGATAGATAGAGAGGAAGAGACAGAGAGAAAGAAAGATATCTTCCAGTTGTTGGTTCACTCCTCAAACAGCTACAGTGGCTGGGTCTGGGCCAGGCCGAAGCCAGGAACCTGGAACTCCATCCAAGTCTCCTGTGTGGGTGACAGGGAACCAAGCACTTGGCCCACCTTCTGCTGCTCTCCCAGGCACGTTAGTGAGGAGCTGGATGAGAAATGGAGTGGCCTCCGTTGTTCATATGGGATACCTGTGTTGTAGGCAGCAGAGTAATCCTCTGTGCCCCAGTGCTGGCCCTGGCACATTTCTTTTTCTTTTAAGTTTCTGTTTCTTTTAAAGATTTATTTGTTTATTTTATTTATGTGAGTGCAGAGGCCCAAACACTTGGACTGTCTTCTGCTTTCCCAGGCTTGTTAGCAGGAAGTTGGATTGGAACTGGAGGAGCTGGAAATTGAACTGGTGCCCATATGGGATGCTGGTGCCTTGGCAGTTGCTTAACCTGCTGTGCCACAAGGCTGATCCTTTAAGTTTCTTTAATTTCAAATGGATAAAGAAAATAGTTTGATAAGTAAAGTGAAAATTTCTTGGTTTTAGTTATTTTATACTTTATTGTTAAAAAAGCATTCTAGTTTTATTTGTAACTTAAAAAGAACAAAAGAGAAACTGATATAAGGTATTAATGTGTAATTTAGAGACAGAAATTGTTATTTATCAATAGAAGTAAGAAACAAAAATAAAATACAAAATTTCCTGTTTTAAAAAGTTGTCAAAGGGCTGGCGCCACGGCTCAATAGGCTAATCCTCCACCTACGGTGCCGGCACCCCCGGTTCTAGTCCCGGTCGGGGCGCCGGATTCTGTCCTGGTTGCCCCTCTTCCAGGCCAGCTCTCTGCTATGGCCCGGGAGTGCAGTGGAGGATGGCCCCAGTACTTGGGCCCTGCACCCGCATGGGAGACCAGGAGAAGCACCTGGCTCCCAGCTTTGGATCGGTGTGCCAGCCACGGTGGCCATTGGAGGGTGAACCAACGGCAAAGGAAAACCTTTCTCTCTGTCTCTCTCTCTCTCTCTCACTGTCCACTATGCCTGTAAAAAAAGTTGTTAAAGGAATGAGGATTATGTTCTCTACTTATTTCCTACAGTTTTAGAGTAGCCAAGAATCCATTTCCTGTTTATGTTTACTTATAATGTGATGATCTAGATTAGTTAGGCAGTATAATATGACTTCTGTAAATGCAAGAAACTTGATGGTGCATATCTGTGAACACATATAATCAATCCTGTATACATGCATTATTCAAACTGAATAATCATTTAGTTTTCAAGCCAGACTGAAAACATTTAAGAATTCTCAAATTTAACTATTTATGTTTTGGGGCCGGTGTTGTGTCACAGTGAGCTCAGTTGCTGCTTCAGCACTGCGTCCCATATCAGAGCACCAGTGAGTCCTGGCTGCTCTCTTTCCAATTCAGCTACTGCTAGTGAGCCTGGGAAGGCAGCAGAAGATGATCAAGTAGGTACTTGGACCCCTGCCAGTCATGGGGGAGACCTGGATGGAGCTCCAGGCTTCTGGCTTTGGTCTTGACCAACCCTGTCCATTGTCGCAATTTGGGAGAGTGAACCAGTAGATGGAACATATCCCTTTCCTCCCTCCCTGTTACCTTCCCCCCTCCCTGTCCCTGTCCCTCTTTCTCTCTCCTTCCGTCATCATCATTCTGCCTTTCATATAAATAAATAAGTCTTTAAAAAATGTTTAAGGTTCTGAAGATTTATTACAACATTTGAAAAACTCTTTTTTGAAGTATATTTTACTTTAATAAGTTACTGTATTAAGATTAAGATTAAGGATTGTATTATTACAGGTTACTTCAGGGCACACTTTTTTTTTCCTGAAAATTTTCCATGTATGTATCTCATTTTTTGGGGTGAATATCTAAATTCAAAATGTAGAGTTTCAAATTTAAGAATCTCAAGGCTAGAAAACATCATATTTTCATCTTATTCTGTTTGTAACTACTGTATTCCTGGAAAATAATGCTTAATCTTATCACACTTCTCAGAATTACAGTCCTTGACCTATAGCTAAAAATAAGGGATGGGGGTGACTTTGCATCTTTGTGAATAAGTAAGTGCTGCTTCCTTTGCCTCTTGATAGTGAGTTCTACCTTAACGTGTTCATGTGCTCTCACTTTTTTTTTTTTTTTTTTTTAAGATTTATTTTTGGGGCCGGCGCTGTGGCTCAGTGGGTTAAAGCCCTGGCCTGAAGCGCTGGCATCCCATGTGGGTGCCGGTTCTAGTCGTGGCTGCTCCTCTTCCAATCCAGCTCTCTGCTATGGCCTGGGAAAGCAGTAGAAGATGGCCCAAGTGCTTGGGCCGCTATACCCGGAAGAAGCTCCTGGCTCCTGCCTTCGGAACGGCACAGCTCCGGCCGTTGTGGCCATCTGGGGAGTGAACCAGCAGATGGAAGACCTCTCTCTCTTTCTCTACTTCTCTCTGTAACTATGCCTTTCAAATACATAAAATAAATCTTTTAAAAAGGGAAAGATTTATTTTTTATTTATTTGAAAGAGTTGGAGACAGAGAGATCTTTCATCTGCTGGTTCACTCCCCAAATGGCTGCAACAGCCAGAGCTGTGCCATGCTACAGGCAGGAGCCCAGAGCTTCTTTTGGGTCTTCCATGTGGGTGCAGAGACCTAAGCACGTGGGCCATCTGCTGCTGCTTTCCCAGGTGCTTTAGCAGGGAGCTGGAGAAGTGGAGCAGCTGGGTCTCAAACTGGTGCCCGTGTAGGAAGCCGGCATCACAGGTGATGGCTTAACCTGCTATGCCACAAGGCTGGCTCCATGGGCTCACTTCTTGGCTTCTCTTTTAGATGACAACCTTCTAATATTTTAAGAGTATAGAACATAATACAGTCAGTACTCATGGATTTGTTAAAACATTTAATCTCTCTTCATTTTAATAAGAAATGATTATAAATCCAGTATGTTTCTTCTGTACTCCTCTCTTATCCTGTTCTTGATTTTCGTGACCAGAAGCAGCCGCTGTACTGAATTTTGTGTTTATTTTTATGCTTTTACTACCTCTTGGTGCAAATCTTGTTCAAACCCTAGCACTTAATATTCTTGAGTCACTGAAGTGTGGACTTGCAGACAGGGAAATGACACAAATTAGGTTTGCTGGATTGAGTCTTGGATGTCAGGAACGCTAGATGATTTGGGAATGGATTGGTGAACTGGTGGCTGGATTACTTGAATAAGGCATTTTAACGTTCTTTACGTAATAGGGCAGTGTAGAGGAATTTTAGTTTCTGTAATGATATACTCACACACTTATTGTTTTGAAAGATAACTTTAGTGGCAGCATGGGTAGTGTTTCAGAAGAATCTAAAACTTTGAACTGGTTAGACAATAGTTAATAATAATAATAGTTATTATTTTTTCTCAGTGATTTAGTGCCCATATTTTGTAGGGCTTCCTTTTCAGCAAGCATTGTAGATTTGAAGGTGAGCTTGCTTTCAATCTGTTCTTGTTATGGCAGTGAGTTTTTTAATATTTTAAAATGGGAAGCATTCTAGGAAAGAATTGAGATGACTTACTTACCTGCTAGGAGTTACTAGGCTTTTTCTTAAGAAAAAAGGGTTGTTTGTCCCATTTTAATTTTTTAGGTGTCTGAATTTCTTTAATTTACCCAATAAATAAAACTTTACCATCTTAGGTTTTCATCCATGTTGATGACATAGATTGCATGCAAAAGATCACACATAGACCGTGCAGTTGTTTGCTAGCATTTCTTCAATAAATGTCCTTTACAGATAGCTGTATATTATGATTTTTTCAGCTCAACAGTTGTATATCTTTATGCAGAGAACATGTTCTACTTTATATCTAACTCCTGCTCACTTTGTCTTACTCCTTTTTTTTTATTTTTTGGTTGGGTCTCCAGGTTGTCATCCTTCTAAAGCTAAGAAAAACACATCCCCAGGCATAGCTAACATTGTTCACTTTAAGCAAGTACTGCTGCTCTGGTAGAAACATTAGGCTGAATAAATATTAGGTTGTGTAATATAGATTGGGGAAGAGGAAGAAGACAGAAAAGATGGTGGAAAATGCACCGGAGGTGTCCAGTTGAGGAGATACAAAGTAGTTTTCAGGCGGTTGAAGCAGTCCTTACCAATCTGGATGATTACTGTCAACCACGTGATGAGTAATGATTATGTTGCTATATACTATGTGGATAGGGCAAGCTCCTCACCCTCAGCTATACACAAGTGTATGTGTATTTTAAAAAATTATTTACTTCAGAGACAGGTGCAGATAAACAGAGAGGGAGAAAGCGAGAGAAATATGTATAATGTTCAGTGGTCCATTCCCCAGATATATACAGAGGCTGGGGGTGGCTGAAGCTAGGGGCTGGGAACTCAATCCAGGTCTTGTACATGGATGGCAAGAATATAATTACTTGAGCCACCACTGTTACTTCCCGGGGTCTACACTAGCAGGAAGCTGGAGTCAGGAGTTTGAGCCAGGAATTATACTCAGATGCTGGTGTCCCAGTTGGCATCCTGACACTAGAACAAACTTACTCCTGCGTGCACTTGTTATTTCACCATGCAAACCGCATATGTTTTAAGGACACTGAAGTGCAAGGTTATTGGGAAGAAGAGAAGAAAACTTTACCTTTTTTAATAACAGTATAACTTTGAAGTACTATATAAACTTTTCCTGTGTTTCCAGGGTTAAGGATGTATGTATCTAATAAATATCTTCTACATATTGATGCCTGTAAAATGTTAGTGCTTCAAACAGTGAAAAGCACTGTGAGTGCCTATCCTAATTTTCTTGTTCTTTATTGAATTACATGCATTTTAATTTTTATACAAATATTTTGCAAATTCAGAGATGTCACAAAAGAAGGTAAGTATATTAATGCCTTAATTCAGATACAAAAATCTTTGAATCAACTTAAGTAAATTCGTATCTTTTTTCTATACTATTTTATGCAGTTATGTTTAAAATGACTGTATATATATGTGTGTGTAGAATGTTTCTATTTCGTTAGTCAGGCTGTTAAGACTGATGTATATGGTGGTACAGACTGTATACTATACAACTCCAAAAGATACTATTTCCATATACTACTATCATTCTATGGCAGTTTTGATAATTATACTGAAAAAATAATTTTAAAATAGTATTGAAATTTACATAATTGTCTCTTCTGTTCAGGCACAGCCAGTTGGAGATTGTGATTTTAATATCCGTCTGCAGTGTATAGAACGAGAAATTATAAATCCTAGACATGAAAAAATGAAGACTGGGCTCATTGACAAAACACAGGAACCATTTAGTGTCAGAAATAAGCCATTTTTTGACATTCATACTTCAAGAAAGGTAAAGTTTATTTATCTTACTTGCTAATTAGTGCTTGGTATCCTAATTTACCTTGTGAGGGGAAGAAGAATGACATTTGGTCGCCCATTAGTCTTGACTGTTCCAGCAACCCCTTGAATTGGCTATAGCACTGTTTTGGCCAGACATGTATGATTCTAGGGCTTTTCCTCTTTAGTAAGAGTCCCAGTGTTGGAAGCTTAGACTAGGTTGCTTCTGATTTCTTATGACAGTTTTTGATTCATGGCCATTAGTCCATACTACTTTTTTTAGAAAAACTATTAACAACATAGGATTATATGGAGTGAAAAATTACTTTTTAGGCCTATTCATATTATTCCTAAAACTCAACATTGTTTGGCATATGATGCCTATTTTTTTATTAAATTAAAATTCTCTGGCATTGCTTTCTTTTATTTTATAAAATATTTATTTATCAATGTGAAAGGTAGAGTTGCAGGGAGGCAGAGGCAGAGGCAGGGAGGCAGGGAGGCAGGGAGGCAGGGAGGCAGGGAGAGAGGGAGAGAGGGAGAGAGAGAGAGAGAGGTCTTCTATCCATTGGTTCACTCCCCAAATAGCCACAATGGCTGGAGGCAGGCTGATCCGAAGCCAGGAGCCTGGAGCTTCTTTTGGGTCTCTCAAGCAGATGCAGGGCCCAAGCACTTGGGCCATTGTCTGCTGCTTTCCCAGGCCACTCAGAGAGCTGGATCGGAAGTAGAACAGCCGAGACTTGAACTGGTGCCCACGTGGGATGCTGGCACTGCAGACCAGGTCTTTAACATGCTGCACCACAGCACCAGCCCCTCTGCCATTGCTGAGAATCTGAACTCAAGTGATAGGAAATAGCATAGTCTTTGTTTTGTTTTATAAACAATTTTTAAAAAGATTTATTTATTTATTTGAAAGGCAGACTTACAGAGAGGCAGAGAAAGAGAGAGGTCTTCCATCCACTGGCTCATTCCCTAGATGGCTGCAACAGCTGGATCTGCGCTGATCCATAGCCAGGAGCCAGGAGCTTCTTGGTCTCCCATGCAGGTGAAGGGGCACAAGGACTTGAGCCAACTTCACTGCTTTCCCAGGCCACAGCAGAGAGCTGGATTGGAAGTGGAGCAGCCAGAACTTGAACTGATACTCATTTGGGATGCCTGTACTGCAGGCAGTGGCTTTACCTGCTATGCCACAGCGCTGGCCCCAGCCTACCTAGTTTAAAAAAAAAATTTTTTTTTAAATTTATTTGAAATGTAGGGAGAAAGAGAGAGAGACACACATACACAGATCTTCCATCTCCTGGTTTACTCCCCAGTTGCCTACATTAGCTGGGGCTAGGCCAGCCATCACCTGCTGCCTCCTAGGAAGTGCATTACCAGAATTGGGAGTATAGCCAGGAATCAAACCCAAGAACTCTGATATGGGATATGGACCTCCCAAGTGGTGTCTACACCAAATGCCTGCTCTTGCTTTGTCTCTTTAAATGGGTAATACTAAATAATCTGACTCTCTTCTTTTTTTGCTTAACAATATGAATATGGCACAGCAATATTTTTATATGAATGCACATGAAACTTGCCAATGTTTTTTTTTAACTGCTACCCAGTACTGACAGTAAGGGTGTGCCACAAATTATTTTCTTAGGTTATTATTGGTGGATTTTTAGATTGCTTCTTGCCTTTTGTTGTCTTTAGTAGTAATTCAGTGAACATCTTTGCTTTCTGTGGGTATACATTTCTTCAGAGTAAGTATAAATAAAATATTTGGTATAAGCATTATGGATGGGATGAACATTTGGTACAGTGATTAAGATACTGTATGATACATCTGTATCTCACATTGGAGTGCTTGTGTTCAAGTCACAGCTCTGCTTCTAAGCCCACCTTCCTGCTAATGAGCATCCAGGAAGGCTGCCGGTGATGGCTCCAGTAGTTGCATGCTTACCACCTCCATGGGAGATCTGTATTGTGTTCTGGGCTCCTTGCTATGGCCTGGCCCAGCACAAGTCATTGCTGGTATTTCATGTGTAGGGGTGCACAAGTGAAAGAAGAGACAGGTCACGGGAACTCTTCTTCAGAAAAATGCTGCCAGGCTAACCCAGTGTGTTTTCTTTATTGATAAGGATTACAATAGCCTATTGTACAGCACATGCATGAGTTTATAAAACTAAGGTTTCTCTGAAACATGTTTAGCAAAACATATTAGATATTCACGTCTGGGAAAGTAGCTACATGTTCTTGTGGAGCCAGCGTTCTCACAGGGGCTTAATACTCTTATTGTTAATAGGTCATAAGCTATCCTTAATCAGTCCCTGTGATCACACTCTGTGTTCTAGGAAGAAAGTATCTTTACTAGGAGTGCATTAATCTTATTCTTCACATTTCCACCCTTCTTGTTTTTTTTTTTTTTAATTATTGTTTTAAGTTTATTTTTAAGGAATAGAAATTTCAAAAGTACAGTGTTAGGAATATAGTTATTCTTCCCACCACACCACCTACCACCCGCACTCTCACTCCTTTTCTTCCTCCATCTCCCTTTCCTAGTCCCATTCTACATTAAGATTCATTTTCAATTAACTGTACACCAAAGACCAACTCTATACTAAGATTTCAGCATTTTGCACACACACATAAACAATTTGAGAACTAGTGCACAGTGACTCCTGTTGTTAATTTAACAATTAACACTCTTATGTATGACATCAGTGACCACCCAAGGCTGTTGACATGAGCTGCCTAGGCTATGGAAGCCTTTTAAGTCAACAAATTTCGTCAGCATTTGGACAAGGCCATAGAAAAGTAAAAGTTTTCTCCTTCCTTTAGAGAAAAGTACATTTTTCTTTGATGGCCACTTCTTTCCTCTGGGGTCTCACTCACAGAGACAAGCCTAGAGTTCTAGATGGATACACAGGGAGCTCCATTCAGTGGTTCACTTTTCAAATGCTCACCATGGCTAGAGCTGGGTGAGGCTAAAGCCAGGAACCAGGAAGCCAATCCAGGTCTCCCCCATGTGTGGCAAGGACCCAGCCACTTTAGCCATCCCCCATGCAGCTAGTTTTTAATCAGTAATATTTGCCTACTGTCAAATATGCCTACATTGTGCTATTTGATTTGCTAGCATTGAATTACAGTCTTGGAGTTCTTACCCTTTTCTCCATTTTCAATTTTTATTTTTTAATTATTGGAATAGATATTTACCTTTGTTCTTTGGCCCTAATCTCCCTCTTTGTTTCAGTTTATAGTTAATTACTCTTCAATAATTGATAGACAGTGGTTATTTTCTAATAATTTCTCAGTCATTTTTACTTGACTGGAAAATTCTCGTTAGTTTTCTCAGGAATATTTCATGAGAACTGTGGTCCCTAAGTTCTTACATGTTCAAAATTTTTTTGTGTATGATAACCCTTATTTTAGAAGAATCATTTAGATGGATGTCAAAGTCCCTAGCTCACACTTAACTTGTAAGTATTCTTAAAAATGTCTTTTAGGGGTCAACGTTGTGGCCCAGGGGGTTAAGCTGCCACTTGGGATAACAGATCCCATATTGGATTGCTGGTTCAAGTCCCAACCACTAAGCTTCCAGTCCAGCTTCCTGCTAATGCATCCTGGGAGGCAGCAGATGCATAGCTCAAGTGTTTGGGCCCCTGATACTCATGTGGGAGACCCGGATAGAATTCTGGGCACCTGACTTGGCCTGCCCGTCAGTGGCTGTTGTGGACATTTGTAGGGTGATTGGTGTGGTAAACCAGAGGATGGAAGAGTGATCTCTCTCTGTCTCTGTCTCTGTGCTTTTCAACAGGATAGCATCTGATTCTCAGTTTTTTCCTCTGTAATACTTAACCTTTTTTCACTCGTTGTTTAAAATTGTTTAGTAATTTATTAGATCTCTTTAGGGGTTTGTCGCTCCCCCTCTTCATGGAGGAACGACACAGGACCCTGCGCTGTTCTTTCGTCTGCTCGGCCCTCCCCGGGTTTGCTGCTGGTTCTTCCCGGGTTGGCTACCGACCCTTCCACCTCCGTGGAAGGGCGGTTCCCCCTGCCACTTTCCCCACTTCCGCGGGGGAGCAGCACACCGCCGGCCGGCTCTCTCGGGGGCTGCACAGGTGTTCCTTCAGATAGATGTTCCTGGTGCATGTTGTCTCTCTCCTCCTTTATAGTCCTCTTCCACCAATCCCAACTCTGCTACCCACACGCCGAGTACGCTGCTCTCCTCCAATCAGGAGCAGGTCCTGCTGTTTATTGGTTGAACTGGAGGCAGCTGTGTAGAAGCTGTTTTCTTCTCTCCCAGCGCCATATTGTGGGAGAGCAGATGCATAGAATAAGTCTTAATTCCAGTAACTTAGTCCAGTCCGGATTGCTCCCCACAGGGGTTGACTGTGCTAGTTTTCTCTGACACTTGTTTTGCTGTATAGATTTTAAGTCTTAGGTTTTATTGACTTGTGTCTTTAAGCATTTGTAATGTTGTATTGTTTAATTTTCTTCTTTAGACATTCTGACTACTCAGATTTTGTCTTTCTGCATCTTTATAAGCAGTAGCTCCTAAACTTTGGGCATGTTAAAACAGACTGTCATGTTCCACCTTTAGATTTGCTTATTTTGGCTGACGCCACGGCTCACTAGGCTAATCCTCCACCTGTGGCGCCGGCACCCCGGGTTCTAGTCCCTCTCGGGGTGCCAGATTCTGTCCTGGTTGCCCCTCTTCCAGGCCAGCTCTCTGCTGTGGTCCAGGAGTGCAGTGGAGGATGGCCCAGGTCCTTGGGCCCTGCACCTGCATGGGAGACCAGGAGAAGCACCTGACTCCTGGCTTCCGCAACGTGCTGGCCGTAGCAGCCTTTGGGGGGTGAACCAATGGAAAAAGGAAGACCTTTCTCTCTCTCTCTCTCTCTCTCTCTCTCACTGTCTAACTCTGCCTGTCAAAAAAATAAAAAAAAAAAAATAAAAAAAAAAGATTTGCTTATTTTGGTGACCCGAGAACCTAAAATTTCTGTCAGATTCCCCAGTGAAACTGCTGGTGCTAGCCTAGGGTTCCTACTTGGAGAACCACTGCTCTAAATCTAATATTGATTTGCTAGTCCTTTAAAACTCTTTTTCCTTAGTTGCATTTCACTTTGTTGTATCCTCTATTTTTTTATTGCCTTAAAAAATTTATATTTTCTTCCCTGTGTCTTCTTTTTTGTGAAGATGGGTTTTTTCCCCCTGAAGCTTTTCTCTAGTATTTTGTCATGGTCCTTTTAATCTTACTTTCTCTGCCATCTGTTTTCTGTGTCTCCACATTTCTGCTCTGTAACTCCTTTTTAAGCAGTGAGAGTTTTATTATTTTTAAAAAATCCACAATAAAGTATTTGGTTGTAACTGTCAGCTATTCCAGGGCAGTGGTTTTCTGTCAAGTCTGCATTTGTCTATTAGTATTGCATTTTCTGCTGTTTACATATTGCGTTAGGTGAAATACAATAATTGTATATTGATGCTATGTCAGTTCTCTTCATATTAAACATATTTAAATAAATGTGGTTTTCCTGGATCACTTCTTTGCAGGAAGTCCCTATCAGGAGGTGAAGGAGAATGGAGTTATTCAGGAATGGGGAACCTTTTTTCCACCAAGGGCCATTTGGGTATTTATAACATGGTTTTTGGGCCATCCAGAATTATAGCATGCAATAGATTTATTGAATTTTGAATTCTGCCTGCAGATAGCTTGGCAGGGCCAGAGCAAATGATTTCATGGGCTTTATGTGGCCTGTGGGCTGAATGTTCCCACCCCTGGGTTGATCATCCTACTTGTCATGCTTTACTTCTACCATCGAGTCACATTTGTTCTAGGCAGTATGGCTTTGCCATGTGGTTTTTTGAGTAAACTCACCAAATCTATTGCTCTCACTCAAAAGCTGAAATGCATCTGTCCCCAACCCTTTTCATCCTGAGTTTTGCACTTAGCATTTCAGTCATTGAAATTAGCTTTTGTAATTAAGGAAAAGCTGTTTACTTTTAGAGGATATATTTTAATATACAATATTTGAGTCCTGCTGCTAGTTCTTCCAGCCACACTCTGAACTTAACGCTTTTTCCTTTTTGATATTTCTTTTGGACTTCAGCTGATTTTCTTTTTGTAATATATGCTTTCATTTTAGAATATGTGGCTTATATTTGCCTCTGAGTTTTAATGAAAATTGGGGCTACATTGTCTGTTTAAAACTTTCCTGTTGCTTAAGTATGATTTGCAGGAGAATGAGAAAGCTGCTTGTGTGTTCATGCTGCAGTAATTTGAAAGCCTTGGGTTTGATTGAAGCACTGGGCATACTTGCAGTTTTTGTTAGAGATCACATTAAGGTCTCATGTCATGTAATCTATTTTTGACTGAAGAATGTAAGTAGACTTACAATCTGGGCCTTCCCATTTGGCATGTGCCTATGTGTCACTGGAGTTTACTTTGCTGCTGTTAGATGAAGGGATTTGCAGACATTAGTCAATATTTGTGGTAGAGATGTCTCAAACTGTACATCAGAACACAGATTTTAAAGATGTGATACCAAAACAGCAAGTCTCTCCAAATACCATACCGAAGGATACTTGGTCCCCCTTGCTGTTTGATGGCCCTGCAGGTTAGGAGTTGTCCTCTCAGCTGACACTTTACTAATGATCATGTCTTTCCAGTCCTTCTGTTGCCTCTACTATTGTGGCATATAATCTCTTATCTGTCAGCAGATCCCTATTTTCTTGTTACATTTCAGGAATTTATTGAAATATTTTAAATCTTCTGATAGTTAATCTTTCTGTAATTGCATTTTATTATATTTCTTTTTTTAAAAGATTTATTTATTTATTTGAAAGGCAGAGTTACACAGAGGCAGAGGCTTAGAGAAAGAGAGAGAGGTCTTCTATCCGTTGGTTCACACCCCAGTGGCCGCAACGGCTGGAGCTGTGCTGATCTGAAGCCAAGAGCAGGAGCTTCTTCCAGGTCTCTCACATGAGTGCAGGGGCCCAAGGACTTGAGCCATCTTCCACTGCTTTCCCAGGCCACAGCAGAGAGCTGGATTGGAAGTGGAGCAGCTGGGACTCAAACCTGCACCCATACGGGATCCAGCAGTGCAAGCAGTGGCTTTACCCGCTACACCACAGTGCCAACCCCATCATTTTATTATATTTCTATAAAGTTGCTGACATTTTATTGGTGTTCCTGAGTGGAGAGGGTAAAGTATACACCATCTTTAACTTCAGTGCAAGATCAATCAAATTTTTTTTCTTGATTTTGAAGAATTTTTTTTAATTATTTAAGGTATACAAACTTCATGCATTTCATATATACAGATTCAGGAACATAATGATACTTTCCATCCTACCCTCCCTCCTTCCCACATTCCTACCCTTCTTCCTCCTCTCCTATTTATATTCTTATTTTTTACAAAATCTATTTTCAGTTATCTTTACACTTGTAAATTAACCGTATAATAAGTAAAGAGTTCAACAAATAGTAAATAGAAAAAAAAACACTGTTCCTGAATAGTTGTGCTAAGGGCTGTAGGCAATCTTCAATTTATTTATTTATTTGTTTGAAAGGCAGAAATGTAGAGAGGAGAGGAGAGAGAGACAGACAGACAGACACAGAGAGGTCTCATCTACTGATTTACTTGGGCCATTTTCTGCTGCTTTCCCAGGCCCATTAGCAGGGAGCTGTATTGGAAGTGGAGCAGCTGGGACTCGAACTGGTGCCCCTATGGGATGTAGGTAGGCATCGCCGGAAGGGGCATTGCCTGCTGTGCCATGGAATCATTGGATCTTAAAGTGGTAATTTCACTCCTATAGATTACCTTTTAGGTACTCTATTAGTTACCAAAGATCAGGAAAACATAATATTTGACTTTTTGGGACTGGCTTATTTCACTAAGTATAATGGTTTCCAGGTATATCCATTTTGCTGGAAACTACAGGATTTCATTTTTTTAAGCATTGTGTAGTATTCCATAGTGTATATATACCATAATTGTTTTTTAAGTTTTATTTATTTTATTAGAGAGGCATACATACACACACACACACACAAATAAAGAGAGAGAGAGAGAGAGAGAGAGGTTTTCCATCCACTTGTTCATTTCTCAAATGGTCACAATGGCCAAGGCTGGGCCATGCCGAAGCCAGGGGCAAGGAGCTTCCTCTGGGTCTCTCACATGGGTGGCAGAGGCCCAAGGACTTGACTTGCCCTCTGCTGCTTTCCCAGGCACATTAGCAGGGAGCTGGATCGGAAGTGGAGTTGGAGCAGGAACTGGTGCCTTTTTGGGATGCCAGCACTGTATGAGCAGCTTAGCTTACTACACCACAACACCTACCCCTTCTGGAATAAATTCTAATTGTTATGGTTTCTTCAGGCATATTTAAAATTATCTTGGATATTGATTATTTTAATATATTGGATTAATTTTTTCTTGCATTCTGGGAAATCTTGATATTAGATCTCAAATGAAAGATTTAGTTTTCCCTAATATCAGTTCTTTTCTCTAATATGCAATTTTTACTCTTCTCTGAAATATTTTTTCTGTTCCTTTATTTCCCTTTAATTTCATTGTCTTAGTTTTTTTTAACTCATCAAATTCTTTCCTTATTACCTTATGCAATGTATGTCTTTAATATGTTTTGTTCTTTGGCATCCCACTGAGCATACAAAATTCGTCTGAAAATTTATTGCTGTTTCATGTTATTTTTAAACAGCTTATTTGAAATGTTCTACTTTTCCTCTGTGTTTTCATGATGATATCATTTCCTTTTCCTTCAATGATGAGATTCACTAGTCCTAATGCTTGTTAGTTGATCAAACTGTTGATTGTTCTTGTCTGCTTTGTTTCACAGAATTTCATTTGGAATGTTGGTACTCATGCATGATGATTGTCTAGCTGTGGTTGTGTTGCTGTGAAATGAAGTATTCCTCTGTTTTGCCATTGCATGATCATTTGAAGAGATAGAATATATTATTATTATAGTTTTTTTAAAGATGTATTTATTTATTCGAAAGTCAAAATTACACACAGAGAGAGGAGAGGCAGAGAGAGAGAAGTCTTCCATCAGATGGTTCACTCTCCAATTGGCCACATCGGCTGGAGCTGCGTTGATCCAAAGCCAGGAGCCAGGAGCTTCCTCCAGGTCTCCCACATGGGTGCAGGGGCCCAAGGACTTGGGCCGTCTTCTACTGCTATCCCAGGCCACAGCAGAGAGCTGGGTCAGAAGAGGAGCAGCCGGGACTAGAATTGGCACCCATATGGGATGCCGGCGCTTCAGGCCAGTGTGTTAACCTGCTGCACCACAACGCTGGCCGCAATTATTACAGTTTTTAATATGTACTTTTTTTTTCTGAGATCCTCTTTTTTTTTTTCAACTACTGCACTCTTATGAATGACTGCAAAAGCAATACACAATTTCCTACTTCCCTGTTTTTTTTCTTGGACTTGATTTAGTAAAGGGACTAAAGTTGTTTGAAAGGCTTAGAGCAGTTCTTTTATTTTTCTCAAAAGCTTTTTATTTAGTGAGTACAAATAACGTAAGTACAACTTTGGGAATATAGTTGCGCTTCCCACTATACCTGCCCTCCCACCCCTACTCCCACCCCGCCTCCTCCTCCTCCTCCCCTTCCCAGTCCCATTCCCCATTGAGATTCATTTTCAGCTAACTTTGTATGCAGAAGACCAACTGTATACTAAGGAAAGATTTCAACAATTTGCACACACATGCACAAAAATATAAAAACTGAGAACAAGTTTTACAGTTAACTCTCATAATACAACTCATTGAGTACAGAGGTTCTGCATGGGGAATTAGTGCACAGTGACTCCTGTTATGTATGACGTCAGTGACCACCTGAGGCTCTTTTTTTTTTTTTAATTTATTTGACAGATAGAGTTAGACAGTGAGAGAGAGAGAGAGAGAGAGAGACAGAGACAGACAGAAACAGACAGAAAGAAAGATCTTCCTTCCATTGGTTCACTCCCAAAATGGCTGCTACGGCTGGTGCTGCGCTGATCTGAAGCCAGGAGCCAGGTGCTTCTTCTTGGTCTCCAATGCGGTGCAGGGGCAAAAGCACTTGGACCATCCTCCACTGCCTTCCTGGGCCACAGCAGAGAGCTGGACTGGAAGAGGAGCAACAGGGACTAGAACCCAGCACGCATAAGGGATGCCGGCGCCACAGGCGGAGGATTAACCTAGTGAGCCACGGTTTTTTAAATATTTATTTTATTTATTTGAAAGAAAGTTACAGAGAGAGACAGAGAGAGAGGTCTTCCATCTACGGGTTCACTCCCCAGGTGGCTGCAGTGGCTGCAATGGCCAGAGCTGTGCCAATCCAAAGCCAGGAGTAGGAGCTTCTTCTGGGTCTCCCATGTGGGTGCAGGGGCCCAAGTACTTGGGCCATCTTCTACTGCCTTCCCAGGTCACAGCGGAGAGCTTGATTGGAAGAGGAGCAGCTGAGACTCGGACTGGCACCCATATGGGATGCCTGCGCTTCAGGCCAGGGCTTTAACCTGCCGCACCAGAGCACCAGCCCCTACCTGAGGCTCTTGACATGAGCTGTCTAGATTATGGAAGCTTTGATCCTATATGTAGAATTTTTTTTGCCACAGTGTTTTGGCTTTCCATGCCTGAAATGCTCTCATGGGCTTTTTAGCCAGACAAGATGCCTTAATTCTGAGGTCAGAGTGCTACTTATAGCAGTTTTCATTCTATGAGTCTGCTGTGTGCATTGCTTCCCATGTTGAAACATCCTCTCCTTTTTAATTCTGTCTTTATTAGCAGACACTTGAGCCTATTTATATGTTGACTCTAACACTTAATCCTATCTATACGTTTAACACTTTATATGATCACTTTAACACTTAGATGGCAGTTTTACCACCTAGCTCAATGGGATTTTGGGTCCCATGGCAAGTATTTAAACTGTACCCTTAGAAGGAAGTGTGTAGGAATGTATGTAGAATTATACAGCTTTACAGTTACAAACTTCCTCCTCCCTCTCTTCATCCTCAGTTGACTTTATACACATTTGGTTAAAGTGTTAAACAAATATTATAAAGAAAAAAAGAAAAAACAAACAAAACAAAACTGATCCTCAACAGTCAAGACAAGGACCGCTCAAGTCATCCCTTCTTGAAGTGTCAATTTCACTTCTACAGATTTTGTTTTAGGTGCTCTGTTAGTTGTCACCGATCAGGGAGAACATATGGTATTTGTCCCTTTGGGACTGGCCTCTTTCACTAAGTATGATGTTTTCTAGATTCATCCATTTTGTAGCAAATGACAGGATTTCATTTTTTAGTAGCTGTGTACTATACCTTAGTGTACAGATCCCATAATTTCTTTATCCGCTCTTCAGTTGATGGGCATTTAGGTGGATTCCATGCCTTGGCTATTGTGAATTGAGGTGCAATAAACATTGGGGTGCAGATAACTCTTTTATTTACTGATTTCATTTCTCTTGGGTAAATTCCCAGGAGTAGGATGGCCAGGTCATATGGTAGGTCTATATTTCAAATTTCTGAGGTATCTCCATACTGTCTTCCATAGTGGTTTTAGCAGTTTACATTCCCACGAACATTGGATTAGGGTATCTTTTCCCCCACATCCTTGCCAGCATTTTTTGTTTGTTGATTTCTGTATGAAAGCCATTCTAACTGGCGTGAGGAGAAACCTATTTTTTTTTTTTAAGGATTTTATTTATTTATTTGAGAGGTAGAGTTACAGAGAGGGAGAGGGAGAGACAGAGAGAAAGGTCTTCCAACCACTGGTTCACTCCGCAAACGGCAGCAATGGCCAGAGCTGAGCCTATCTGAAGACAGGAACCAGGAGCTTCTTCCTGGTCTCCCATGCAGGTGCAGGGGCCCAAAGCAGGGGCTCACGGACTTGGGCCATCTTCCATTGCTTTCCCAGGCCATAGCAGAGAGCTGGATCAGAAGAGCAGCTGGGACTCAAATCGGTGCCCGTGTCGATGCTGATGCACAGGCAGAGGATTAACCTACTGCACCACAGTGCCAGCCCAACCTCATAATTTTTTTCATTTGCGTTTTCCTAACAGCTAGTGATCCTGAACATTTTTTCATCTGTCTGTTGGCCATTTGGATTTCCTCTTTTGAAAAATGTCTGTATGTCCTTTACCCATTTTTTCACTGGGTTGTTATGTTTTGTTGTTGTGGAGTTTCTTGATCTCTCTGTATATTCTGGTTATTAATCCTTTATCAGTCGCATAGCTTGGAAATAATTTCTCCCATTCTGTCAATTGCCCCTTCACTTTCCTGAGCACAGAAACTTTTCTATCTGATTTAATCCCATTTGTTAATTTTGCCTTCGATTGCCTGTGCCTCTGGGTTCTTTTTCAAGAAGTCTTTGCTTGTACCAATGTCTTGCAGAGTTTCCCCAATGTTCTCTAATAATTCATGGTGTTGAGTGGTAGAATTAGATCTTTAATCCATGTTGAGGGGATTTTTGTGTAAGGTGTATGGTAGTGGTCTTTCTTTATACTTCTGCATGGGGAAATCCAGTTTTCTTAGCAACATTTGTTGAAGAGACTTTTCTTTCCTCAGGGATTGGTTTTAGCTCCTTGGTCAAATATAAGTTGATTGTAGATGCTTGGATTGATTGCTGGTGTTTCTGTTCTGTTCAATTGGTATACCCATCAGTTTTGTACCAGTACCAGGCTGTTTTGATTATAACTGCCCTGTTGTACATCTTGAAATCTGGTATTTTGTTGCCTCTGGCTTTGTTTTTGTTGTGTAAGATTGCTTTAGCTATTTGAGGTCTCCTGTGTGTCCATGTGAATTTCAGCATCAGTTTTTCTAGGTCTGAGAAGCCTGTCTTTGGTATTTTGATTAGTATCATATTGAATCTGTAAATTGCTTTTGGAAGAATGGACATTTTGATGATATTGATTCTTCCAATCCATGAACATGGAAGATTTTTTTCCATTTTTTTGTATCTTCTATTTCTTTCTTTAATGTTTTGTAATTCTCATCATAGAGATCTTTTTGTCCTTGGCATCCATTCTGTTGGCTTCTTACAGGATACTGTAGTAAGGTGATATGGAGAGAGAAATGTGCCCTTCTTTTTTTTTTTTTCATCCCCCTTGTTTGGGGGTACACTATCTGGTATTTTGTTGCCTCTGGCTTTGTTTTTCTTGTGTAAGATTGCTTTAGCAATCAAGACTCTTCCTGCAGCACTTTTCGCCAGTGGCTAGAGCTTCTGCAGTCTGGTCTCACCTCACTCTCCACTGCTGGTGTGGAAGCTCTCAGCTGCTAGGGTCGTGAGTTGTGGGTGTCCACACCTTCCACTGTGTCCCTCTAATTTGTGTGGGCTGTCCTCTGCTGTTTTCTCCCTAACTCTTTCTGAGACTGCACTCTCTCTACTTTTTTTTTAAACTATCTTCTCCTAGACTAGAGCAGTAAGCACTCTCCCTGCTTCGCCATCTTGGAATCCTAGAGCAGCTCTGAATTTTCATCTTGTGAGTCTGTTATCAAGGAAATCCCAAAGAGTTTTTGTTTGTGTGGGGTATATCTAATGATATATATATTTTTTAGATTTTTATTTGTTTGAGTGGTAGAGTTACAGATAGTGAGAGGGAGAGACAGAGAGAAAGGTCTTCCTTCTGTTGGTTCCTTCTGTGGCCCCAAGTGGCCACAACGGTTGGAGCTGTGCCGATCTGAAGCCAGGAGCCAGGAGCTTCTTCCGGGTCTCCAATGCGAGTGCAGGGGCCCAAGTACTTGGGCCACCTTCTGCTTTCCCAGGCCACAGCAGAGAGCTGGATCAGAAGTGGAGCAGCCGGGACTAGAACTGGCGCCCATATGGGATGCGGGCACCACAGGCGGATGATTAACCTACTGAGTCATGGTGCTGACTCCATAATGATATTTATCATATTTGAAATTATGGTATATTAATAGAAATAACTTTTTTTGTGAAAACTGATTCTTCCAATGCAAAAAAGCAATTTAGTGCAAAGAGTGGCATTGTTTTTGTTAATTAATTTTGTAAATTAATTCATGATGTCTGAATGGTCATTCTCTTTTTCATTCAGTATGTTGTGGGATCACATGTTTAGTGGCCTCTGGAAAACTGCAGCTATAGATTGACTTGTGTAATCTTGTTGTTACTTTTCTGCCTAATTGAATTCCTTGACAGACTCCCCATTTTTACTTTAATGTGACCATGGTTGATCTTAGATTATTTCCAACTTGTAAAGTTCTGTTTCAGTTGGAATCTGAAGTTGCCTATCCTTTCCCCTACTGGTAGTCTATTGGGTGTAGTTAGGATCCAGTCAAAAAACCTGTAAGAAATCAGTCTTAAGTGCTGTAGAAAATTATGCTTGTTTAAAAACAAACAGTCCTTGTCCCTTTTCCATATTCTCATATTTCAAAAACAAGTAAGAAAAAAAAAAAAAGAATGAAAAAGACCAAATAACGCTTTTGGAAAGTTTCTCATGTCCAGTTAGACCAGGAAATTATGTGGAAATATTGTTAAAATAGTTTGCGTGTTGTTATTATGAACAAATGATATTTGCTTTGTAGGCATAAAAGTAGTAAATATTAACATTCTTTTTTTTTTTTTTAAGATTTATTTTATTTATTTGAAAGGCAGAGTTACAGAGAGAGGTAGAGACACAGAAAGAGGTCTTCCATCTGCTGGTTCACTCCTCAGATGGCTGCAATGGCTAGAGTTGGGCTGATCTGAAGCCAGGAGCCAGGAGCTTCTTCCAGGTCTCCCACGTGGGTGCAGGGGCCCAAGGACTTGGGGCATCTTCTACTGCTTTCCCAGGCCCTTGCAGAGAGCTAGATCAGAAGAGGAGCAGCCACGCTTCAGGGCAGGGCTTTAACCCACTGTGCCACAGTGCCGGCCCCATTTCTTTTCTAATAATGGTTGAGTAGATTACAGAAGTTACTGTTTTGCCACATTCTTCAAAGTCATGTATGCATCTAGTTTTAAAAAAATTTTATAAATGGTCATATTATTATTCACATATTTTGCTAGGTAGGAAATTCAAGTTTTATGTATTTCATCTGACATTTAGATTTATTATCTAGGTATTTCTCTGTTTTTGTTTATTTTCTTATTTTACCAGAAAATACACATTTATAGTTCTCATTTGCCAGAGACTAATAGTTCATAAAGAAAATCATTTATAAGGTTTCTTATTCTTATTCTCATATACAAATATTCTTTGACTCTATCAGTGTTGTATTATTTGTGTCATAGTAAAAGACAAAAATCTCTTGACAGTTTGTGTAACCATTGTGTTGCCTAAACATGAAGATCCATAAACAATAGTTTGTATATATAGGTTTTTAATGATTATGCTTAAAATCTGACTTTTAATGTAATTACAGATACAATGGTGAAACTGCATTTTCGTTTCAAGGCAGATACAAGATAAAATGAGAATATGTCTTCTCATATTTATAGTTTTCAGTTTTGTATTTTCTAATCTATTAGTATGTCATTCATTATTGATGTTGTATATGGCATAATGTAATCTTTCAGTCTCATTCATTTGCCATTTCAGAGAATAATTTAAGCAAATCATAGTAATGCATAATAAGGGAAATTCTTTGCTTTTGGATGGTGAACCTAAAGATTTATTGTCTCAGAGAACTCCTTTTAGGATATTAAATCTTGTTCACCTAAATATGAAGAAATTATTATGTATTTTAAATATTTATTTATTTATTATTATTTTTTTGACAGGCAGAGTGGACAGTGAGAGAGAGAGACAGAGAGAAAGGTCTTCCTTTGCCGTTGGTTCACCCTCCAATGGCCACCACGGCCGGTGCGCTGCAGCCGGCACACCGCGCTGATCCGATGGCAGGAGCCAGGTACTTCTCCTGGTCTCCCATGGGGTGCAGGGCCCAAGCACTTGGGCCATCCTCCACTGCACTCCCTGGCCACAGCAGAGAGCTGGCCTGAAAGAGGGGCAACTGGGACAGAATCCGGCGCCCCGACCGGGACTAGAACCCGGTGTGCCGGTGCCGCAAGGTGGAAGATTAGCCTAGTGAGCCGCGGCGCTGGCCATTTTAAATATTTACATCAAAGATTTATAATTGTAATATTGAGAAATTTCTGTAGTTTTGCCAGTCTTGGTAGTTTAAAATTTTTTGGTTAACTGTCAGGAGATACCTATTAGTAGGTTCAGAAGAAAAAAAATTGGCCTTTAAAATGATTAAGATGTGGATTATTTATCTAAATAATTAGATCAGTTTATCTAGCTGTAGTTATAATTTTTCTACAGGTCAACAAAAGCATAGAATTAGCATGTCACATGACTGTTCAAATTCAACTGAACACCTTTTTAATTTTTTTAAAGATTTATTTACTTATTTGAAAGTCAGAGTTATAGAGAAACAGAACACCTTTTAAAAGGTATGTAACTCTGAAAAATATGTTGTTACTAATGTCTGACCCAGTAGGTGTATTATTTTTTTTTTTACAATTAATTTTATTTGGAGTCAGGCATTGTGGCGCAGTGGGTTAATCCTCTGCCTGCAGCGTTGGCATCCCATGTGGATGCCGATTCTGGTCCTGTCTGCTCCACTTCCGATCCAGCTCTTTGCTATGGATTGGGAAGGCAATAGAAGATGGCCCAAGTCCTTAGGCCCCTGTGCATGGGAGACCTGGAGGAAGACCCTGGCTCCTAGCTTCAGATTGGCTCTGTTCCAGCTGTTGTGGACATTTGGGGAGTGAACCAGCAGGTGGAAGACTTTTCTCCCTGTCTCTCCTTCTCACTGTAACTCTACCTCTCAAATAAATAAATAAAATCTTTTAAGAAAAAGATTTATTTTATTTGAAAGGCAGAGTTAGAGAGAGATCTTCCATCTTTTGGTTCCCTCCCCAGATGGCTGAAACAGTCAGGAAGTGGGTTAGTTCCAAGACAGGATCCAGGAGCTTCTTCTGGGTCTCCACGTGGGTGCAGGAGCCCAAGCACTTGGGCCATCCTCTACTGCTTTCCTAGGTGCATTAGCAGGGAGCCAGATTGGAAGTGGAGCAGCCAGGACCTCAACTGTCACCTATATAAGATGCCAGTGCTTCAGGTGGTGGCTTTACCCACTTTGCCACAGCATTGGCCTTTGTTCATTAGAATTTTATTTTTTTTTAGATTTTTTATTTATTTATTTGACAGGTAGAGTTACAGACAATGAGAGAGAGACAGAGAGAAAGGTCTTTCCTCTGTTGGTTCACTCCCCAAATGGCCTCCACGGCCGATGCTACACCGATCCGAAGCCAGGAGCCAGGTGCTTCCTCCTGATCTCCCACGCTGGTGCAGGGCCCAAGCACCCGGGCCATCCTCCACTGCATTCCCGGGCCACAGCAGAGAGCTGGACCGGAAGAGGAACAACCAGGACCAGAACCCAGTGCCCATATGGGATGCCGGCACCACAGGGGAGGACTAGCCAAGTGAGCCATGGCGCCAGCCCCTGTTCATTAGAATTTTAAAATTAACTACTGTAAGTTCATACTGATAGTCCTGGTTGCATAGTAATTAAGCAAACCTTCTGTTAGTCAGTGTTGGAGGATAGAGGATACTTAGTTCTAGCACATGAGATTAAAAATAATTTTGATAGTACATCTTAATTTTTGAAACAAAAAAAAAATAATCCACTAGTCTCTTCATCACACTTCTGGATGAGTAAATATTTGAAAACCTCAGACTTTCTTTTTATTTCTTTTTATTTATTTCTATTTATTTATTTATTTATTTTTTGATAGGCAGAGTGGACAGTGAGAGAGAGAGACAGAGAGAAAGGTCTTCCTTTGCCGCTGGTTCACCCTCCAATGGCTGCCGCGGCCGGCCTCAGACTTTCTTAAAACCTGCAGTATATGTTTAAGTGTCCCTCCCCCACAGTGGTAAAGATGTTAAATGAAGATAGACTTTGAGATATGGTTGAGAAAATGTAAAGTTTTGGTGTGGATAAGGAAAATCAGGCACAAAAGATATTTTAATTGAGTTCTATTTGTTGGTTATTGAACACATGGCTAGTAATTTTTATGCCCCAAGCAGAGCCAGTCTTATCAAAAATAAAACACAGAAAACATGTCTTATTCTTGAAGGGTTGCAATTAAAATTATAAAATAATTTATAATGTTTCTAGGTAAATTTTTATGGCTCTTTTTCTACTTGCAGTGTAATTTGAAATATATTATAGGATATTTAGTCATAGAATATATAGTCCATGTTGGTCATTTCTAAAAGGGTGTATGTGAAGCATTGAAGAATCTCAGATTCACTGCTTTGATGTGTGGCATCCTCTTGTTGTCTAAGTTATTTGGTACAGTTTTGTTTTTATTCATGAAAATAATTTCAGAAATCAATTCAGTTGAAGCCCTTAAACTCATAGGTTCAAGCAACCTCTCTGACTTGAGATTCTGAAGATACATACATGAAAATAAACTAAATCACTAGTGTGGTTCTAGTGTATAACTGATTCTGCTATCTATCTATCTATCTATCTATCTATCTATCTATCTATCTATCTAAGAAGCATGGTTACAGAGAGAAGAAGAGATAGAGAGAAAGGTCTTCCATATGCTGGTTCACTCCCCAAATGGCCGCAATGGCCGGAGCTGGGCAAGTCTGAAGCTGGGAGCTTCTTCTGGGGCTACCAGGTGGTTGCAGGAGCCCAAGCATTTGGGCCATACTCCACTGCTTTCCCAGGTGCATCATCTGGGAGCTGGTTCTGAAGCGGGGCAGCCAAGGTACAAACTGGTGCCTATATGGGGTGCTGGCGCTGCAGGCAGAGTTGTAACTTACTATTCAGTAACACTGGCCTCTGGTTCTGCATCTTCAAGGAATGAAATTAGAGAAGGCTGTCTGGGAGTTCGATTGTTCTCTTGGAACCAGATTTTCTTTTCTTGTATTCAATAGGATGCTATCAATGGTAAGAACATGGTCTTATTTTATGTATCATTGGAAAAGAGAGACCTCTGCCAATCAAAGTATATGCCATTGTCAGAAATGTTTTATTTTCAATAACATGTGGATTTGATTCAGGGAAATGTGTATTTCCTGATAGAAGGTGGATTTCTATGTTTTCTCTATACTGCCTTGTGAAACTGGTTCCAATAAACCAGATATGTGAATAAGTTAGAATGGTTAGACCGAAATCATCATCAGTTTGGTTGTTTTTGGT
This sequence comes from Oryctolagus cuniculus, assembly GCF_964237555.1. Taxonomy (NCBI): domain Eukaryota; kingdom Metazoa; phylum Chordata; class Mammalia; order Lagomorpha; family Leporidae; genus Oryctolagus; species Oryctolagus cuniculus. The sequence continues at coordinate 83,632,400 of NC_091436.1, forward strand.
CATTGTGTTTTTAATCTTGCCTTAGTTGAACCCGAGTAAAGGATGAGAAGGATGATAGTGGAAAATTTAAACAGTGTTTATATGAACACATGAAATTTGGCAACCATAAATATCATATACTTAGGCAATATTTAAAAACAATCCTCATAATGATATCAATAGTGCATATAGCCAGTGGTTGCTGCAATGCAAGTAGTGAACTATTGTATTAATAGATCAATCGAGAACAATGGAAGAAGCATCATTACCATTTCCTAACAAACTGGGGTTGCTAACACAAAGCAAAGATAAGATTTGCATATATTTAAATAGAGATTTAAAAATGTACATATGAGGGTCTTCAGAAACTTCATGGAAAATGCATATTATGAAAAACTAAGCATGGAATTCAAAATTTTTGCACTAAAATTAAACATATCTTTTGTCTACATTTTCATGAACATTTTGAAGTATCTGTATAGATTTCAAATATATATAAACATGCAGAACTGTAAAACAGGCTGTTTTCAGAATCTAACATATACATAACAACATAGTATACATAACAACATAGTCTATTCACAAGCAGAATTGAGAAACAGACTGTTAGTGTTTCTTTTTTTAAGCCAATGGTTGGTGAGACTGCTGTCTTTTTATTTTTAAAGATTTATTTTATTTTGGGGCCATCGTTGTGGCAAAGTGGGCAAAGCCACTTCTTGCATTGCTGGCATCCCATATGGGCACTGATTCAAGTCCCAGCTGCTCAACTTCCGATCCAGCTCTCTGCTATGGCCTGGAAAAAGCAGCAGATCATGGACCAAGTACTTGGGCCCCTGCACCCTCGTGAGAGACTTGGACGAAGCTCCTGGCTCCTGGATTTGGATTGGTGCAGCTCCAGCCCTTGCGGCCAATTGGGGAGTGAACCAGTGGATGGAAGACCTCTCTCTCTCTCTCTCTCTCTTTGTCTCTCTCTTCTGCCTCTCCTTCTCTCTCTGTGTAATTTGACTTTCAAATAAATAAATAAATCTTGGGCCTGCACTGTGGCTCACTTGGTTAATCCTCTGCCTGCGGTGCTGGCATCCCATATGCGTGCTGGGTTCTAGTCCTGGTTGCTCTTCTTCCAGTCCAGCTCTCTGCTGTGGCCCGGGAAGGCAGTGGAGGATGGCCCAAGTGCTTGGGCCCCTGCACCTGCATGGGAGACTAGGAAGAAACACCTGGCTCCTGGCTTTGGATCGCCGTTGCTCCAGCCGTAGTGGCTATTTGGAGGGTGAACCAATGGAAGGAAGACCTTTCTCTCTGTCTCTGTCTGTCTCTGTCTCTCTCTCTCTCTTTCTCTCACTGTCTAACTCTATCTGTCAAATTAAAAAAAAAATCTTAAAAAATTATTTTGTTTATTTTCAATACAAAGTTACAGAGAGAGGTAGAGCCAGAGAAAAAGAAAGGTCTTCCATCCATTGGTTCACTCCCCAGATGGCTGCAGTGGCCTGAGCTGAGCTGATCAGAATCCAGGATCCAGGAGCTTTATTCGGGTATCTCACATGTTTAAGTCCTTTGCCCATTTCTTAACTGGGTTTTTTGTTTTGTCATTGGGTCTCTTGGTCACTTTATATATTCCAGTTATTAATTCTTTGTCAATTGCATAGTTTGCAAATAATTTCTCCCATTCTGTCAGTTGCCTCTTCATGTTCCTGAGTGTTTCTTTTGCAGTGTAGAAGCTTCTCAGTTTGATGTAATCCCATTTGTCAATTTTGCCTTTGATTGCTTGTGCCTCTGGGTTCTTCTAAGACATTTTGCCTATGCCAGTGTCTTGCAGGGTTTCACCAATAATCTGTAAAAATTTTGTTATTGGGTCTTAGATTTAGGTTTGTATTCCATTTTGAGTGGATTATTGTGTAAAGTGTAAGGTAGGTGTCTTGCTTCAAACTTACGCATGTGGAGATCCAGTTTTCCCAGAACCATTTGTTGAAGAGACTGTCCTTGCTCCAAGGATTGATTTTAAAAATTGGTTGTAGATGTGTGTTTTGATTTCTGGCATTTCTATTCTGTTCCACTGGTCTACCCATCTGTTTTTGTACCAGTACCAGGCTGTTTTGATTATAACTGCCCTGTTGTACATCTTGAAATCTGGTATTATGATGCTTCCAGCTTTGTTTTTGTTGTGTAAGATTGCTTTAGCTATTTGAGGTCTCCTGTGTGTCCATGTGAATTTCAGCATCAGTTTTTCTAGGTCTGAGAAGCCTGTCTTTGGTATTTTGATTAGTATCATATTGAATCTGTAAATTGCTTTTGGAAGAATGGACATTTTGATGATATTGATTCTTCCAATCCATGAACATGGAAGATTTTTTTCCATTTTTTTGTATCTTCTATTTCTTTCTTTAATGTTTTGTAATTCTCATCATAGAGATCTTTGAAATCCTTGGTTAAATTTATTCCAAGGTATTTGAATTTTTTAAAATTTATTTATTATTTACTTGAAAGTCAGAATTACGCAGAGAGAAGGAGAGGCAGAGAGAGAAAGAGAAGGACTTCCATCTGCTGGTTCACTCTCCAGTTGGTCACAATGTCTGGAGCTGTGCTGATCTGAAGCCAGGAGCCTCCTCCGGATTTCGCAGATGGGTGCAGGGGCCCAAGGACTTGGGCCCTCTTCCAGTGCTTTCTCAGGCCATAGCAGAGAGCTGGATCAGAAGAGGAGCAGCTATGACTAGAACCAGCACCCATTTGGGATGCTGGCACTGTAGGTGGCAGTTTTACCTGCTATGCCACAGTGCTGGTCCCAGTATTTGATTTTTTTTTTTTGTAGGTATTGTTAATGGGATTGATCTTAGAGGTTCTTTCTCAGCTGTGTCATTGTCTATGTATATAAAGGCTGTTGATATTTGTGTGTTAATTTTACATCTTGCCACTTAAACTTGTCTGTGAGTTCCAGTAGACACTTAGTGGAGTCTTTTGGATCCTCTCTATATAGAATCATGTCATCTGCAAATAGGAATAGTTTGACTTCCTCCTTCTCAATTTGTATCCCTTTGATTTCTTTTTCTTGCCTAATGACTGGCTAAAATTTCCCAGACTATATTGAAAAGCAATGGTGAGAATGGGTATCCTTGTCTGGTTCTGGATTTTAGTGGGAATGCTTCCAACTTTTCTCTATTCAGTAGGTTGTTTGCCATGGGTTTTTAATAAATTGCATTGATTGTGTTTAGGAATGTTTCTTCTATATACAATTTGCTTGAAGTTTTCATTATGAAAGGATGTTGTATTTTATCAAATGCTTTCTCTGCCTCTGTTGAGATAACCGTATGGTTTTTGTTCTTCAGTTTTTTAATGTAATGTATCACATTGATTTATTTGTGAATGTTGAACTATCCCTGTATACGAGGGATAAATCTCACATGGTCCAGGTGAATCTTTCTGTGTGTTGTTGGATTCTATTGGCTAGTATTTTGTTGAGGATTTTTACATCTGTGTCCATCAAGGAAATTGTTCTGTAGTTCTCTTTCTTTGTAGTATCTTTTTCAGGTTTAGGAATTAAGGAGTTTGGGAGGATTCCCTCCCTTTCAGTTGTTCTGAATAGCTTTTGAGGAATTGGAGGTAGTCCTTATTTAAATGTCTGGTAGAAATCAGCATTGAAACCATCTGGTCCTGGACTTTTCTTTGTTGAGAAGGTCTTTATTTCTGATTCAATTTCTGTCTTGGTTATTGGTCTGTTTAGGTTTTCTTTGTCTTCAAGGTTCAATTTAGGTAGGTTGCAAGAATTTATCCATTTTTTCTAGGTTTCCCATTCCAAAAAACCAGCTCTTCATCTTGCCGATCGTCTGTATTTTTTTGGTTTCTATTTTGTTGATATCTTCTCTAATTTTAATTATCTTTTCATCTACTAGTTTTGGATTTATTTTGCTGTCGTTTTTCTAGGTCCTTGAGATGCAGTGATAGCTCATTTATTTGGTGCCTTTCCAATTTCTTGATGTAGTCACCAATTGCTATAAATTTTTCCCTTAACACTGCTTTTGCTGTATCCCATAATTTCTTTTTTTAAAAATATATTTATTTCAATGTCAGAGTTACACAAAGAGAGGAGAGAGGAGAGAGGAGAGAGGAGAGAGGAGAAAGAGAGAGAGAGAGAGAGAGAGAGAGGAAGAGGAAGAGGGAGAGAGGGAGAAGGAGAGAGGTCTTCCATCCGCTGGTTCACTCCTCAATTGGCTGCAATGGCCAGAGCTGTGCTGATCTGAAGCCTGGAGCCAGGAGCTTCTTCCAGGTCTCCTATGCCAGTGCATGGGCCCAAGTACTTGGTCCATCTTCTGCTGTTTTTCCAGGCTATAACGGAGAGCTGGATTGGAAATGGAGCAGCTGGGATTCGAACCGCCACCCATATGGGAAGCTGGCCCTGCAGGTGGCAACTTTACCTGCTATGCCACAGCGCTGGCCTTGTATCCCATAAGTTTTGATATGTTGTATTGTCGTCTCTATTTGTTTCAAGAAATTTTTTGATTTGTCTGATTTATTCTATGACCCACTGTTCATTCAGGAGCATGTTTCTTAGACTCCATGTGTTTTCATATATTCTAGGGATTCTTTCGTTGTTGATTTCCAGATTCATTGCATTGTTGTCTGGGAATATGCAATGTTTGATTTTGATAATTTTGAATTTGCTGCTACTTGCTTTATGGCTTAGCATGTGGTCTATCCTAGAGAAAGTTGCATCCACTGATGAGAATGTGTATTCTGCATCTGTGGGATTAAAAATTCTGAAGATATTGATTAGGTCCATTTGATCTGTAGTGTTGATTCACTCTGTTGTTTCCTTGCTGGTTTTCTACCCTGTAGATCTGTACATTGCAGAAAGTGGAGTATTTAAGTACCCTGAACCTATTGAATGGGAGTCTGTGTGTCACTTTAGATCCATTAACATTTCTTTTAAATAGCCATGAGTCCTGTAATTAGGTACATATATGTTTATAATAATCACATCTTCCTGTTAAATTGATCCATTAATCATTAAATAGTGCCCTTCTTTGTCTCTCTTAACAATTTTTGTGTTAACATCTATTTTGTCTGATACAAGTATGGGACACCAGCTCTTTTTTGGTTTCTGTTAGCATGGAATATCTTTTTCCATCCTTTTTGCCATTTTTCCATCAATATTCCGATTGTTTACTTTGGATTTCCTTTGTACTTTTACTGGGATATTTTGTGCCTTCAACTTCTTTGATAGTGATGACCATGTTTCTGTGTTTCTATGTGAAGCACATCCTTATGCATCATTTTTAAGGTGACAAGTTGTTTGAATTTCTGTTATGGAAGGTTTTTATTTCACCTTCATTCATAAATGAGAGCTTTGCAGGATACAGTATTCTGGGTTGACAGTTTTTTTCTCTTAAGACTTGGAATGTATCTCACTATTCTCTTCCAGCATGTAGGATTTCTAATGAAATCAGAATGAGTCAGCTATGAGTTTAATTGGAGATATTGTAATTGGAGATCCTATAAATAATCTGGTATTTCTCTTGTGCATATTTTAGAATCCTTCTTTTTAATATTTACTGTGGAGAGAGAGTTTGACCACAATGTGTCATGGTGAAGTTCTTTTCTTATCATGTCTATTAGTTCTATGTGCTTCCTGTATTTGGACATCCCTTTCTTTCTCCAAATTAAGAAAGTTTTCTGTGATTATTTAAACGACCTTCTAATCCATTCTCTGTTTCCCCGCCTTTAGGAAGTTCTTGGACCTGTATGTTGGGTTGTTTGCTAATATCCCATAAGTCTCCAACACTTTTTTTTTTTAAAGATTTTATTTATTTATTCGAGAGGTAGAGTTACAGAGAGTGGGAGGGAGAGACAGAGAGAAAGGTCTTCCTTCCGCTGGTTCACTTCTCAAATGGCTGCAATGGCTGAAGCTGCACTGATCCAAAGCCAGGAGCCAGATGCTTCCTCCAGGTCTCCCACATGGGTGCAGGGGCCCAAGGACTTGGGCCATCTTGTACTGCTTTCCCAGGCCATAGCAGAGAGTTGGATTGGGAGAGGAGCTGCCAGGACTAGAACCGGCACCAATGTGGGATGCTGGCACCACAGTCGGAGGATTAAACTACTGTGCCACTGTGCCAGCCCTGTTTTTTCAGTTTTTAGTTTCTTTTTTTTGGGGGGGGGGGGTGGATGGGTCAGACTGTAAAATTTCCAGAGATTCGTCTTCCAACTTGGATATTCTTTCTCCTTCCTCACCAAGCCTGTTGTTATGTCTTTCTGCCACATTTTTTATTTGTTCCGTGGAATTCTTCATTTCTAGCATTTCATTTTGATTTCTCTTTAAAGTGAATTTCATTGGCAGATTTTTAATTTATGTATTATTGGATTTCTTTAGTTCGTGGATATGCTTCTGTTTACTTCTAAGTAGTCCTACAGTCAATGTTTTAAATTTTTTTTCTGAGATTTCTTTAGTCTCTTCATTTTCAGATTCTAGTATTGAAGTGTTGTGTTCTTTTGGGGTCATCCTGTTGTCTTCCTTATTTTTTGTTTCTTGAATTGCTGTTTTTGTTATTAGGCATTTGTGGAGATACTTTTTTTTTTCTCCTCTGTGATGACTTTTATCTTTGGACTATGCCTCTGTGGCTTAGTGAGTGTCTGCTTTTTTAGTGAATACCCGGAGAAATGAGATGTGTGCTGGGTGTGGTGTGGGAGCTGTGATCATTGCTCCATGGTGAGGGGAGTGTCCAATCTGACACCCAAGTTGCTTGTGCCACATCTCTCTCTCTCTCTTTTTTTTTTTTAATTTGTGGGGAGGTTTGTGCTGTTTTTTTGTGTAGTATTATGCTTACCCCCTCTCCTCAGAGGAGGCCATTGCCTGGGTGCTAGATCAATGATATAATATTCATTTGCACTGCCACCAGAAACACACAAAGGATCCGTGTAGTACTCGGTTTGAGCTTGGATCCCGTAGCAGTGTCCCTCTCCAGGGAATCCATTAGTTCTGAATGTGTGGAGCCACCCACAGTGGCTGCCCAAAGTCACAGCCACACCCTATGCCCTTCCATGCAGTGTTTTCACAGTCATGGCATATAAGCCTCCCACAGTCACAGTCACCCAGTCCCTTGTCAGTTTTCCCAGCCAGACTTGGCATCTCCTCTCAGCTGGTTCTTGTGTGCATGACCATGAAAGGGAGCAGCTGTTACATATGTCTAAAATGGCCGACTTGTTTTTAAAGTGAAAGAGTTACACAGAGAGAGGAAAAGCAGAGAGAAAGCGAGGTTTTCCATCTGATGGTTCACTCCCCAATTGGCCGAAATGGCTGGAGCTGCGCCAATCCAAAGCCAGGAGCCAGGAGCTTCTTCCAGGTCTCCCATGTGGATGCAGGGGCCCAAGGATGCGCCATCTTCTACTGCTTTCCCAGGCCATGGCAGAGAGCTGGATTGGAAGTGGAACAGCTGGGTCTCGAACCAGCGCCCATTTGGGATGCTGGCGCTTCAGGCCAGGCCGTTAACCCGCTGCGCCATAGTGCTGGTCCCCCACTCCATATACCTTTTATTTCCTTTCCTTGCCTTACTGTATTAGCTAGGACTTCCCATACAGTGTTGAAAAGGAGTGTCCCGAGCAGACATCCTTGCTTTGTTTCTGATCTTAGTGAGCAAACTTCTGATTATTTTTTTTATTTGGCCTTTCATAGTAGCCAAACTTGATGGGCTGGGTGAGTTGCCAACTTTCTTTAGTTTAGTTTTTTTTTTTTTTTTTTTTGACAGAGTGGACAGTGAGAGAGAGAGAGAGAGACACAGAGAAGAAGGTCTTCCTTTGCCGTTGGTTCACCCTCCAATGGCCGCCACGGGTGGCGCGCTGCGGCCGGCGCACCGCGCTGATCCGAAGCCAGGAGCCAGGTGCTTCTCCTGGTCTCCCATGGGGTGCAGGGCCCAAGCACTTGGGCCATCCTCCACTGCACTCCCGGGCCACAGCAGAGAGCTGGCCTGGAAGAGGGGCAACCGTGACAGAATCCGGCGCCCTGCTGGGACTAGAACCTGGGATGCCGGCGCCACTAGGCAGAGGATTAGCCTGTTGAGCCATGGCGCCGGCCCTTTAGTTTAGTTTTTTAGAAAATATTTATTTATTTATTTATTTAAGAGGCAGAATTAGAAAGAGAGGGAGAGAGAGACGTCTTCCCTCTGCTGGCCATCCTCTGGTGCTTTCCCAGGCCATTAGCAGGGAGCTGGATCAGAAGTGGAGCAGCTGGGACTCGAACTGGAACCCATATGGGATGCTGGCACTGCAGGTGGAGGCTTAACCCTCTACGCTATGGTGCTGGCCCCAACTTTCTTTAGTTTTGCTTTCTTTATTTAACAGTGTGGATCCACTGGCCTCAGATCACTCTATATCATCATCACCAACATTCTACTTATAACATTATTCACTGGATAATTGGTAGAATTCTATAGGTCTTTTTGTTAAAAATGACAAGTTCAACACCAAGAATGCATCATTCATGTGGCTTGTGAGGACTTAAATTCTTCATACTTTAATCCATGAGCTCTACCTTGTCTTCTTTATTGCTGTCTGTTAGTATAATAAACTGTTAGTATTTGAAAGCTGCTGCTTTATTTTTTTTGAAACCTCCTTCTTAATGTCCTCTTTCCTGTAGTTCATTTGAGATGGTAAGAAGTCCCTTATATTACCTCCTTCTAAGAAATATAAAACAAGTTATGTAATTTTGGGTATTCTTAAAAGGTTACAAAAAACACTATTCTTGGTATAAAATAATTTGTTTTACTTCTGATTCTCGTCAGTGTTGTAGTAACTGCATTTAAGATTTAGACTCTTCTAATAATTTGCTATGTTTATTGAATTATGTGCTAGAAGAAATGATGAAATTGATAGAAGATGTTAATGGAATAATGTTATTATCTTTATTGAAACTGATGTATATACAGTTTTAACCATTTTAACAGAAGTCTACATTTTTTCTAGTCACTAAGAATCTGAGAAAGAAAAAGAAATGTAATGGCTACATAAATGGGTTTGGAGATCTAAGTATAGTTCTATGTAGAAAGAAATAATTATTAAATTTAAAAAAAATCGTATTTATTATTGACTTCAGGGTGAGATTATCTTATTACAATTACTTTCAATATGTATTATACCAAAATTATTTTTCCTCTGTTGATTATTGTTTCTGTAGCACAATGACAAAACTTCTTAAACTGCATTTTCTCTCTTATAATGAATTAGTAACTTATTCCATAGCCTTATTTTATGAGTAAATGAGCATTCATGTTTAGGCTGACTCAAGTTAAATTATGCTCCTGGTTTAACCTGATTTCTTAAGATTATGTTCACAATCCTCTGACTTTTAAAAAATGGTATTTTACCTGGCTATGTTAGATAATTGAAGAATACTTAGGAACAATTATACATGATACCTAACTCATAGAAATTACATATTGGTAAAAGAAATTAAACTGTTAAATGTTGCATCATCCAACATCTGTACAGATAGAATGATGTAAAAGTGACAGGAAATAGATTTAGGTGGTAAGGGAGGTGGTAAGGGGTGGCATAAATTAATTGTTGTTTACGTTCAGAATTTGAAATAGTACCTGAAGGATATAGGGCTAAGCTTACTGCTTAGTTTGAGAAGAGATGTAATATGTTAAGTGTATATATAACTGCCCCTTATTTTTGATTGGGTGACCAGAAATTCTGACCAAATTGTAAAAGATCCAAGAATGTAGCTTTTTGTCCTATATGATATATATGAGGTAGGATAGCTGTGTTTGCTTAGTCCAGTTGTATGCTATGAGGAGGTTCAGAATACTGTATACCTTGCTGTTTGCTATCTGAAGAAAAGAGGTGTGTTTGTCTCTTTGTCTTTGTTTTCCTTTTTTATTTCATTTTTCTCTTCCTCCTTCTCCTCCCCCTCCTCCTCCTCCTTTTTTGCCTTTTCTTCTTTTAAAGACAGTCATTAATATGTTTGATTCCTTTTAGGTCTATTAGACCAGAGCTGTTTGCTACTTCTGTTCTAGAATGCCCAGGGTGCCACCCCTGTCTTTCTGTGGGGGGAGGGTGGGGAGTGCTTCAGTACTGGTTTTAGCCACTGGCTAGATTTTAAGATTTGAGTTCAAAGTTCCATTTGAGATTTATAGGTGAATATTTTTAAATCTCCTTGTTATTGTTTGGAAATAATGAGATTCTCCCCTGACCTGTGTGCTACCTGCACCCATCCTACTCCCTTCCTTCTAGACTGAGTACATCCAGACAAATACAACATTGAAATTTATGTATTCACATACTCAAACGTAGGTCACCTTTTGTAAATTTGGGTGTACTGTAAGTCAGTGTTTTATCTAGACATAGTTAGAATAGATTTTATTACTGATTTTAGGAGGCTCATAAAAATGTTTTTGAATGATAATTTCAAGTAGAAGCGTGAATGACTCATACTTTTATACTGTTAAGAACAAGAGAGTGATAAATCTAGAATGACATTGTTACTGGTGCATTGCCTTTTGAATACCTAAAACATACTTTGCCTTATGTTATCTCTGAAGCCTAACTAGTTTATGTCAAATACTACATCAGATGTTATGGCTTTCTTCTACTAGTTTTATCCTTTCTCCTCATTTAAAAAGCTTTTCATTTCTTTCCATATTCTTCTACTTTGCCTTTTTTTTTTTTTTTTTTTTTTTTTTGCATGTCCTTGGGATTCCTTTTCTTAGCCTAAGGGTGCTGAGTGCAATGGATGCTCACATCTTCTGTATATACTTATGTACCACCCATGAGAACAACAATGTGACTCAATGGGAAGAGGCCCTTCTGGGAGAAAATGTCCATACAGATGTAGGGAAGAGAGCTAATAACAACTGAAACTTGGACATAGCAATCTCATGACAGTACAATTAATGAAAGCAAATGTTATTTTAAAAAATTTATTTATTTGAAAGGCAAAGTGATAGAATGGGGGGTGGAGAGAGAGAGAGAGAGACAGACAGACAGAGAATCAATCTTCCATCTACTGATTCACTCCCCAAATGGCTTCAATGGCCAGGACTGGGCCAGGCTGAAGCCAGAAGCCAGGAGCTCCATCTAGGTCTCCCAAGTGGGTGGCAGGAACAAAAGGCCTTGGGTCATCTGCTGCTGCCTTTCCAAGCACATCAGCAGGGAGCTCTGACATGGAATGCTGTTGTTGCAAGCGCTGGTTTGAACCACTGTGCCACAGCGTCTGTCCTGAAAGCAAGTATTTTTAAACATGTTATTTAAAATTTCAGTGAACTGTATAGCTGACTTATTGCATTAAATTTTTGCTAAATACTTAACTTTAAGTACAGGAAATAAAAGCACTGCAATGGAGGCATACATACTTTGCTATTTTGTTTGTGAAATGTTTTATACCACCTTCTAGGTAAAAATCTTAGGTCTTTTTTTTTAATAGGATTTCACACTGTGTCCTAGTTTGAAATGAGGAAGTGTTATATGCCTTTTATGTTGTGGAAAGAAAAGTTTATATCTTGGAAATCTCACTTTTATTTTCCTGTTACTTTTTTGGCTGCAAAACATGTTTCTTTTACAACTACATGGCATTTGGTATCCCAGTGTGGGTTGTCCTCATCCGGAGATACTCAGTGTCTGTTACTACTAAGCGAAAGGGCTCATCTGTGGTGGCTAACTGGGCCACTGCCCTCATTAGCTAAGAGGGCAACTGTGGCATGGGTCTGCAGTCTGCCACTTCCTGAACAGCCTCTTGGCAATACGGGCCCATTGGGGAAGCCATAAGCTTTCCTGTTGATGGGCATAACTTTGAGGACAGCCTAAATTTTATCATCTAGTGAAATTCAATGACAGAAACGAAATTGGATTAGGTGTAGGCCAACTGTGTAGTCCCCATAAAGACTGTCCTCACTTCAGACAGCAGCCTCAAGCTTGGGAGTCCCTAGAACCACCTTCATTTCTGAGCTGCTGGCTACAAATTCTGGGATCCCCGATAACTCCCTCAGGTATGAATGATAATCTACTAGAATGACTCACAGATTGTGGGGAAGTGTTCTACTTAAGATTGCAATTTTATTATAATGGAAAGGATGCAAATTAAAACCGGCCAAAGGAGAGATACATGGGACCACATCTGGGAGGAACCAAAACATTGAAGTTTCTGGTTGTTTTTTCCTGCCGGAGTCATGGGTAAAGTTGCCTCTTTTTTTTTTTTTTAATTTTTTAAACTTTTTAAAAAGATTTTATTTATTTATTTGACAGGTAGAGTTAGAGACAGTGAGAGAGAGAGAGAGAGAGAGGTCATCCATCTACTGGTTCACTCCCCCAAAAGGCCACAATGGTTGGATCTGGGCCGATACAAAGCCAGGATCCAGGAGCTTCTTCCAGTTTTCCCATGTGGGTGGAGGGGTCCAAAGACTTGGGCCATCTTCTACTGCTTTCCCAGGCCATCAGCAGGGAGCTGGATCAGAAGTGGAGCAGCCGGGACTTGAATGGGCACCTATATGAGATGCTGGTGCCACAGGCAGATGCTTAACATACCATGCCACATTGCCGGCCCCCACATTGCCTCTTAACTGTAATAGCTGAGGATACTCAGAGGTATTGCCAACCAGGAAAGCTCACCCAACCCTTTGGTGTCGTCTTCTGGGCTGTGGTTATAAGCTGCTTGCATGTTTGGCCTTTAGTCTTCATCCCTTCCTAGGAGTTTAGGCAGTTCATTCATTCTATGTTTCTCTGGAGGTTAGAATTAGTAAAAAATATTCCCAAACCCCCATCCTAAATCACATTGTCACAGACTTTTCAGTGGCCAAACCCGCCAGGCAGAGGTACTCCTATTAGGCAGAATATTTCACAATTTCAGAGTTCAACTGCCAGACCTATCTTTAGTAAAAACACTAAGGTTGGATGCATTTTTAAAAAATTATTTCTTAAAAAATTTTAAAAAATTACTTGAGGAGCCAGTGTTGTTGGCTCAGTGGCTTAGGCCACTGCTTGAAATGTCAGCATCCCATATTGGAGCACTGATGAGTTCCAAGTGCTTTGCTTCTGATCCAGCTCCCTGATGTACCTGGGAAGGCAGCGAAAGATGGCCCAAGTACTTGGGCCTCTGCCACCCTTATGGTAGACCAGGATGGAGTTCCTTGATCATGGCTTTGGCCTGGCCTGGACCTGGCTGTTGTGGCCATTTAGGGAATGAACCAGCAGAGGGAAGATTGATCTCTCTCTTTCTCTTCCTGTCTCTTTGATGCTCCACCTGTCCACCTGCCTGCCTGGCTTGCTTGCTTCCTTTTTAAATTGCATTCCCCAGATATCCACCACTGACAGTGACCCAAATACTTGAGTACTGCTGCCTCCCTGGGTGCATTTTAGCAGGAAGCTAGAATCCAGATCGCAGTGTGAACAAAAACGCACACACACTGCAGTATGGAATGCTGGTTTCCCAACCAGTGCCTTAGCTGCTAGGCCAAGCATCTGCCCTTGTGTACTTTTAGGTGAGGATGTCCTGTCCAGTCACTAGAGCCTATTGTCATATTTCTAGTCCAGTTGAGATTTGTGAGCTGGCACCTACAGGCATTTGAGTTTGGGACCTTCATGTTAGACCCTGCCAGAATGATGTTGACCTGTATTGAGTGAGAAGAATGGCTTTTGTGGAGTGATTATTTATAGATTATGTAGGGCACAGAAGTAGTGAATATACTTAACCTGAACAAAAGTTAGATTTTGGGACTAAAAACTGATAAAGACTAATATCTGCCTGAGTGCAAAATTCTATTTTTGGGGAGGGGGATTGTTAAAACTAAACCTTAGGGGAGTTATGAAAGCACATAAAAGAGGTCAGCAGGTAGAAATTACTATATTGAGCATACTCAGGCAATCAGTTGAGGAGACATGGTAATATCTACTTGGAAAATAGCTCTTGTGAGTAGACTAGATCAAGACTGAATGATAGAGATATTCTTTTTATTCTTTATTTAGCTTTCCTTGGCATATTTTCTAAATAATAATGAATTGATAATGCTAACTTATATTTCTAATAACATTACACTTTCATTTTCTTCTTCACTGTAGTCTTAAGATAGTCTGATCATTTTGCTTATTTCTAAAAAGACTCCTATGCTTTGTAACTTTATGGTTTCTATTTTGTTTCTCATGTTTCTAGTTTTAAGCCTTTTTGAATTATCTTTCTTTAGTATGTATTTGTAATTATTTGGTTTCCAATTAGAACATTTAAATACCAATTCAGTCAGTCATCTGGTAGTATAACTTTCCTCAGTTCTTCCAGTCTTTGGTCTATGGAAAGTTACTTGCTTTTTGTAGGACATTTCATTTGGAAGTAAAATCTTATGAAAAACTATCATGCTTTACTAAAAATGATTTGATGTATTAGGTCTACTGTTTTACATTTCACCCAACTAGCTTATAATTTACCTAGAGGGGAAATAATCAATAAAATTATAATGTGAAAAAGGAATATGTCATAGTTTAGGATAGTTTGCTACATAACATACCTTGAGTTTTCTCCAAAGTTTGGAAGTTAAATGTTTCTAAATTATTTGTTAGAAGTGTTTTAAAAACCTCTTGAGTAATTTCAGTAGAACTGTGTTTCAAAAAAGATTGCCAGGGATAGTGGCTAATCACACCATTGTATTAGATATGTACCACATTTTCTGTATCCATTCATCCATTAGTGGACCCCTAGCTTAGCTCTAGGTATTGGCTATTTTGAATAGTGCTGCAGTGAACGTAGTAGAGCAAGAGTCTCTTTTATGTGCTGCTCTTACTTCCCTCAGTTATATACCCAAAGTGGGATAGCCAGATCATATAATAGAGGGACCTCTGTATTCCCTAGCTGCTACACTCACTTGTCCTGCATCAGTAGTGTATCAGAGTTTCATTTTCACCACATCCCTGGTAGCAGTTGTCTCTCTTTCTCTATCTCTCTGCTTCTCAAAAAAACCCTCCCAAATAAACAATCAACAACTACTTTATCAGAATAATGAGATATTATGCCTGTAACTCTGCTTTTTAGTAGCGATGGTATTGAAAAGATGGTACTTTTTAAAAAAAATTTATTTATTTATTTGAAAGTCAGAGTTACAGAGGGGCAGAGCCAGAGAGAGAGAGAGGTCTTCTATCTGCTGATTCACTTCCCAGATAACCACAATAGCTGGAGCTGTGTGGATCTGAAGCCAGGAGCCAGGAGCTTCTTCCGGGTCTCCCACATGGGTGCAGAGGCCTAAGGACTTGGGCCATCTTCTACTGCTTTCCTAGGCCATAGCAGAGAGCTGGATGGGAAGTGGAGTAGCTGGGATGGTGCCCATGTGGGGTGCCGGCACTGTGGGTGGCGGCTTTTACCCACTATGCCACATTGCTGGCCCGGGTACATTGCTTTTTATAGTGTGCATCTTTGCAAGGAAATTTTCTGCATGAAAAAGAAAAAAATATTAAAAAATTCTCTGAAAAGTTTTGGAAAATACTTTTTTTTGAGGGGGGGTGAGGGCTGGAGACTATTATCCCCTTGTTTGAGCTACTTAGTCATTGCACATTCTTGTCTCCAAGCACATTTCTTTGCTATCTCCTTTTTGTATATCTTTATTTTTTTATTTTATTATTTATTTGAAAAGCAGTTACAGAGAGTCAGAGACAGAGAGACAGTTAGAGAAGTCTTCCGTTGTATGATTCACTCCCCAAATGACTGCAACGGCCAGAGCTGCATCTATTCAAAACCAGGAGCCAGGAACTTCTTCTGGGTCTCCCACATAGGTGCAGGGGCCCAGGGACTTGGGCCAATTTCTGCTGATTTCCCAGGCCATAGTTGAGAGCTAGATTGGAAGTAGAGCAGCTAAGACTCAAACTGGTGCCCATATGAGATGCTGACACTGCAGCCAGTGGCTTTATCCTCTATGCCATAGGACTGACCCCTGTATATCTGTATTTAAAAAAAAATATTTATTTATTTTAAAGAGTTACTGAGGGAGAGGCAGAGACAGAGAGAAATCTTCCATTAGCTGCTTACTCTCCAGATGGTTGCAACGGCTAGGGCCAGGTCAGGCTGAAGCCCGGGGCCAGGAGCTTCATCCAGGTCTCCCACGTGGGTGAAGGGGCTCAAACACTTGGGTCATCTTTCGCTGCTTTTCCCAGGGCATTAGCAGGGAGCTGTGTTGGAGATGGAGCAGTTGGGACACAAACAGGCATCTATATGGGTTGCAGGTGGTGACTTTACCCATTGCGTCACAATGCCAGCCCTATATCTTTATTTTTTTATTCCCTTTATTTATTACTTTTCACAGTTTCTCTACCTTCATTTTGTGTTTGGCCTCTAAATTTTATACCGGCTTAGCTGTGCGTTTAAAAATATTTTTTCCATCAGTGACATTGTGGAATAGTGGACAAAGCTGCTGCCTGTGATGTCAGCATTCCATAGGAACACTGGTTCATGTCCTGGCTGCTCCACTTTTGATCCAGCTCCCTGTTAATGACCTGGGAAATCAGCAGAAGATGGCCCAGGTGTCTGGGCCCTGCCACCCATGGGAAAGACTTGGATGAAGCTCCTGGCTTCATCCTGGCCACCCTTGGCCATTGTAGCCATCTGGGGAGTAAACTAGCAAGTGGAAGGTCTCCTTCTCTCTGTCTGTCCTTCTCTTTCTGGAACTTATTCTGGGTCTCCCATGTGGGTGCAGATGCCCAAGTACTTGGACCATCTTCTGCTACTTTCCCAGCCACATTAGTTGGGAGCTGGATCAGAAGTGGAGCAGCCAGGACTCAAAATGGCACCCATTTGGGATGCTGTCACTGCAGGTGGCAGATTTACTGGTGAGGACATAGTGCTGGCCCCAACAAATACTTTTTAAAATGATCAGTATCACTCTCAACTATGGAAATGCAAAGTAAAACCACAATGAGATGTCATCTCACTTGAGGTAGAATGATCATTAACAAAAAGTCAAAAATATAGAGAAAAGGGAACCCTCATACACTGTTGGATGAAATACAGCCATTATGAGGTATAGAGGTTCTTCATACATCTAAAAATAAATTGACCATTTGATCCATTTGTTTCACTTTGGGCATATAGCAGAAAGAAATGAGAGAGATACCTGCACTCCTTTGTCCATTGCATCACTGTTCCTATTAGTCAATACGTAGGATCAACCTAGGTGTCCATTAATGGTTGAATGATAAAGAAAATGTGGTGTATACCAATGAAATATTACTCAGTTTTAAAACTGTGTGAATTCCTGACATTTGGCAGCAAGATGAATAGAACTGGAGATCATTATGTTAAGTGAATTAAACCAGAAAGATATAGTCAGTCCGCATTTATAATGATGATTACTAGAGGCTGGGAAGGTATGGGAAGGATATGTTGATTATCTTTTCATCACTGGAACAGTTTTACACAATAGACAGTAAGGAATAGACAGTAAGGAACTTAGGAAGGAGGGGAGGAAGTTTATTTTGGAGGGTCACAATCCCAAGCTCATTGGGCCCGATGTTTTGGCGTTTGATGATAGCAGAAAGTATGTGAAAGGAGGATCACATAGCAAGCCTTGAAGTGGAAAGACCAGGAGCATGTTCATCATCTGCCCTGTACATGGACTTTCTTCATAAAGCCACAGTGATTAGATCAGAGGGATTTTACCCTGCAATCTTTCCAGTCTTCAAGCTCTAGCCTTAATCTATTAACCTGAAACCCTAGGAATTAATCCTTTAACATAAAGATGTTTGGAAGACACCCATGGTATAACTGGGGCAAATAGGGAAGTTGATAACAGGTACCAAAATGCAGTCAGAACTAATAAGTTTTGGTGTTCCACAACCCAGTGAGGTTATTATAGTTCACAGTAATGTATTATAAACTGTGTAAAGAGCTGGAAGAGAGGCACCAAAAACAAAGAAATGGTAAGGAAATGGAAGAACTAATTGTCCGGTTTCATTAATTTGTATTGTATACATGTGTTGAAATACTGCATGGTCTCCATAAAAATGTATATTATATGTTAACAAAAAATTTTAAAAACCAAAATAATTTCAAAACAAAAATAAAAAATATTCTTTGTAAAGATAGGTGTATTAAAGATCTTTCTATACCTTTCAAAATAATTTTTAAATGCCATTTAAAGAACTTGTCTAAATGTTTGCACTGATGTTCCAGTGGAATGATCAATGAACATTTGTATAGAAGATGTTTTTAGAACTATACCCATTCTTTTGGTTATTGTAGTTTGGAATGTCCAGGATATAACATGGAATAGAAGTCTTCATGTGGTATTTTTTCATGTGTCCCAATATATTAACCTAGATTCCTCTGGATCCACCTCTTTCCCCTATTTCAGTTCTTATGCCATATGTATTAAGAAGTTTTTATATAAAGTATTATATTTCTCACAAGTGCCTCTGTTTTTATTTACAGCTACTTGAAGGAAATTTTGCCAAAGAAGTCAGTCATGAAATGGATGGACTTATATTTCAGCCTATCGGGGTAAGTTTATTAGTGTCTGTGTGCACATGTTCACACTAATGCACATATATGTGTGTATATAAAGTCTATCTTTTCCAGACTTATTTACTTACAAATTATTACTGTTGTATCACTACTTTTCCTTAAACAAATTGCTCACTAAGAAAAGATTTCATGTATGTATAAACATATAATACTAAGAAATAAGCATTGTTGGTCATTACTTTTCAAGGAAATTAATTTTTTAATATTTTTTCTTTTAATTCTTGCAAATGAATGCTAAGTTATGGTTTTATTAACAATCTACCAATAACATTGAATATATCCTTTTGTAACTATTGTACTTTTAAATATTAATCTCTCTAGAATTTCATTTTGCCATAGGTGAGTAAAAGAGTTGAAGAAAAATAGAATTTTTGAATATTAATTCCATGTTGAATTTCTTTCTTTTTTCTTCTCCTTTTCCAAGATTTATTTATTTGTTTGAAAGGCAGAGTTAGAGAGATTTTCCATCCATTCTTTTACTCCCCAAATGGCTGCAACAGCTAGGGCTGGGCTAGGCCAGAGCCAGGAGCTTGGAATTCCATCTGGGTCTCCCAGTGGATGGCAGGGGTCCAAGTATTTGGACCATCTTCTACTGCTTTCCCAGGCACATTAGCAAGGAGCTGGATCAGAAGTAGAGCAGCTGGGACTCAAACTGGCACTCATAAGGGCTGCTGGTGTCACAAGAGGTGGCTTTATCTGTTGCGCCACAACATCGACTGTCCATGTTGAATTTCTGAAATGCACTGAAGAGCTTTTACCAACTTAAGTGTCAGATGATATTTTTGGAGTAAGTTGTTTTACTCAATAGCAGAGTTTCTTATCCTTAGCACTGATGATGTGTTGGGTCAGATAACTGTTCACTGAAGGAGTGGTTTTGTGCATGTAGAATGTTTGGCAGCATCCTTGGTCTCTTATCACTAGTTGGCCAGTGATGCTCCTCCTCCCAGTTGTGGTAGTCAGTGAAATAGACAAGCATTGCCTGTGGGATAGGCACCATCTAGGGAGTGGTTGTAGGAACAAATAGTCCCAGACCTATTGATTAGAAACTCTGAGAATGCGGTCCAGTTTGTGTTATAACAAGTTCTCCATGTGATTTTGATGCATATTCAAATGTGAGAACTACTCACTCCATTGGAAATGGTTGTATTTCATGGGCGTCCATGCCATCATGTGCTATATTCTGTCTTCACTAACCTTATCCCTCAAAATTTAGGTTTATTGGGGCCAGAACTGTGGAGTAGCAGGCCACCACCTGCAATGGTTGGGGGGGGAGAGAGAGAGAGAAAGGGAGAGAGAGAGAGAGATCTTCCATCTGTCTGCTACTTCACTCCCCAAATGGCTGTGGTTTCCAGGGCTGGGCCAGGCCAAACCAGGAGCCAAGAACTTCTGGGTCTCTCACATGAGTGGCAGGGGCCCAAGTACTTGAGCCATCTTCCCCTACTCTCTCAGGCACATTATCAGGGAGCTGGATCAGAAGTGGAGCAGCTGGGACTTGAACTGGCACACATCTGGGATGCTGGTGTCTCAGGTGGCAACTTAACCTGATGTGCCACAAAGCTGGGCCTGGTTTTCTGTTTTCTACACTACCTTTGAATTTGTAAACTGAAGAATAGAGTGAGTCCTCTGATTTCCTCACCACCATATAGCCTCTTTTTCCATCTTCATTTCCATTATAATTTACCTATAATATAAAATGAAATGAATATTCAATATCTATTTTTATGATGACACGAGTAAGTATTGTTTATATCTTTGTTAAGTAGTATAAAGGGTCTTCCAAAAGTTTATGGAAAATATGTGTTATGAAAAACTGATTGGGTTGCATAATTTTTTTTGCAACAAAATGAACTTAGTTTTTAATTTAGTCTGTCCGTGAACTTTTTGAAGTACCCTTCTTTTATGTGCTTTGAAATTGTGCAGTAACGATATTAGGAAAAATAGAAGCTAATGACATAATTTTAATAATATATTCATTTATCCCACTATCAAAACATTTTCAATATTTATTCAACATAAAACAGTTCCTAGCTTTATACTAGCTATTTAAAATCTAATGGGTATTTTACATTTCAGCACATCTTGGACTTCACCTTTCTAATACTCAGTGGCCACATGTGTATTAGACAGTGCAGGTGTTGATGTATTGATTTCTTCCTTTATCTCATTTGTGCCCTGACATTTGTATTAATTCGTTTGTAACCTTCATTTAAATTGTAATTCTGTGTGTAATGAGAGGGTTTTCCCCTCCAGCTTATAGAAGAAAATGTGTTTTGTTATTGTTATTGTTGAAATAGAATAACTTGGCCCCCAACACTTCTCCCCCTTCTAAATCGTAGTATTTCATAATACTTACAAGGATTCCATTTGTATTTCCTTAATTCTCTCCTTTTTAAGTTGTGCCATTGATTTTAAACTTATTCCAGCTAAGAAGTCCTGTTTCTAGTCTCTATATCTAGAAGATCTCTCTCTCTCTTGCACTCTCTTTCTGTAACTGCCTTTCAAATAAATTTTAAAAAAAGATTTGTTTTATTTATTTGAAAGACAGTTATATATAGAGAGGGAGGGAATGGAGGAGAGAGAGAGAATGAAAGAAAGAGAGAGAGAGAAAGATTGATTGATCGATCTTCCATCTGCTGGTTCAGTCCCCAAATGGCTGCAATAGCCAGGGCTGGGCCAGGCTGAAGCCAGGAACCAGAAACTTCTTTCAGGTCTCCCTTGTATGGTCAGGGGACCAATCACTTGGGTCATCTTCTGCTGCTTTCCTAAGAGCATCAGCAGGGAGCTGGATCAGAAGTGGAGCAGCTGGGGCTCAACCAGCGTCCATATGGGATGCCTGTGTCACAGGCAGTGGCTTTACCCACTACACTACAGCGCCAGTCCCAATCATAAAGCTCTTGAGGCTACATTGACACATAACATATGCACATCATAAAACTATTTCTTAGGGCCAGAGCTGTGGTATAGCAGATTTTTCTTTAATAGGAGATCTTACTTTCTTAAAATAATATATCTCTTGGAAGATCAGACAGTTGATATAAAGTAGACTTCTTACAGCATTTGATAATATGCCCACTACATGACTTATATACGTTTCTATTATTTTTTTCCTCCTGCCATCAGTTTGTTAGAATTTTTACTTTTATATACTTTACTTCCTAAATTATTATTATGTATAACGTAGGCCATTATTAAACAGAATAGGGGATTGCCTCTGAAACTGTCAGATTTTGTTCATCTGTGGACATTGTTAACTTCCCCCCCAAATACTAATTTATTGTAGCAGTTTATGTTTATGAAAGACTCATCCGAGGGGCCAGCACTGTGGCATAGCAGGTAAAGCTGCCGCCTGCAGTGCCAGCATCCCATATGGGCGCTGGTTTGAGTCCTGGCTGCTCCACTTCTGATCCAGCTCTCTGCTATGGCCTGGGAAAGCAGTAGAAGGTGGCCCAAGTCCTTGGGACCTTGCACCTGTGCAGGAGACTCAGAAGAAGCTCCTGGCTTCAGATTAGTTCAGCTCTGGCCGTTGCGGCCAATTGGGGAGTGAGCCAGCGGATGGAAGACCCCCACCTGTTGCCAACCTGCCGCCTCTGCCTCTGCCTCTCCTTCTCTCTCTGTGTAACTCTGACCTTCAAATAAATGAATAAATCTTTAAAAAAAAAAAAAGAAAAGAAAGACTCATCCCAGCTGCATATTTTGGTAGAGGTTTAATCTGTAGTATAACCCTACATTGTACTAGTTACTAGTCTCTATCTTTTTCATTTTTTATGAAATTTTAATGATTTCATCCTTTGTTTCTTGACATGTTTCATTTTAATTGTGATTTCTTGTGATCATTTTCTGTCTAGTTTCTTAACTTTTTACCATTAACAAATGCCTCTCAGTATATTTATGGGCTACCCTTTAATGAGACTTTATCATTAGTAAGTAAAATGGTTTCTTGCTTTTAGAAGTTTGTGGTAGTCACATATCCGCCTATTCTCTATAACTGAGTGGTTCTTTTATATTCCTACAGTATTTTTGTTAAATTTTCTAAAGTATTCAAAGTATAAATATAATTATTAATTATGCTATCCAGAATAGGTTCCAGTTGAACAAGAATCTATTCAGGGTAAGCAGGAAGCAGCTTTCTCCTTCAGAATGAAAATTTCATTATATTCCATTGTGTAGTCTTTGTTATTTTTTTGCATGTTGCTTTTTCAATCTCAATATTGGATTCTTCCATAAAGAGTGGTTTTCAGTTTTTACTTGCTGTGACATCTGGTTAGGCCACCATTACAAAAGTGGTTGTATGTATTCCACTTTTAGGTTTGGTTTGCACTGGTTGAGGCACTACCTTGCTTCTACTCAGAGATTTATGACTTTTCTACTTTCTTTAGAAAAATAGAAATGTAAGTTTCTATTGAAAAAGGTAAACTTGAGTGCTATCATCAAACTCTGTATTTATGGCATTTTGCTAACAAAAGCAGAATTTAAGACATTTTTCTAATAATTTTGGACTTACTTTGCTTTGTGGCTTTAAAAGAAGCACTTGAATTTTTTTCTCATCTAAGTCTTTGGGATTGAAACTACTGTGCTTATACATTGTCACCATGTTCACTTTCTTTAGCAGGTGAAATGGCCTTTTTAGGATTGCTATTGCATGCTCCAAAGAAATAGCTTAATTTTCCTTTTTGTCTGCTTTAAGTCTTCTGTATAAGGAAGAAGAGAGTTGATTACAGACAGGTGTAGCTTCCAGCGGTGAGAGAAGATGTGAGTTAGATGGTCCAGGGACAAGGCATTAAATGACATTCTGTCATGCACTGAGACAACCTGGGTCCTTCCTGTTTTATATTCACTTTCTAAGATTATAAGAGGGAAAGCTATTTTTAATTTTTAGTATGTAAGACTTGCTTATCTTTTCCTTTTCAACAATCAATTTGGGTGTTGTTTTCAGTTATTCAATAGGCAGCATGTTTCCTGGAGTTAGTATCATTGTTTAATTTCTATCATACCTAATTTTAGCACTATTTACTATTGAGATAAGCAGTCCATTTTGTCTTTATAATGTTATACAAATGAGTATGAAGTTTACATTTAAAATACATTCTTTTAGATTGTAGAATGAAGTAATTTTAAGAAAAGTAGTAGATAACAATACTGGTAGTATTTAGATATGGCAGAAATTATGAGGGCATGACATGACAAATAAAAATTCTGAAAACACTGTGGTACTAGTTCATTATATTAGTTTTCTAAAGCTAATACATTTACTACAAACTTGGTGACTTAAAACAATATGCACTTATTCTCTTTTTTTAAAATTGTATTTTATTTATTTATTTTTATTTATTTGACAGGTAGAGTTATAAACAGAGAGAAACAGGGAGAGAGAGGTCTTCCTTCCATTGATTGACTCCCCAAATGGCCACTAAGGCCAGCACGCTGTGCCGATCCGAAGCCAGGGGCCAGGAGCTAGCTCCTGGTCTCCCATGCAGGTGTAGGGGCCCAAGCACTTGGGCCATCCTCCACTACCCTCTTGGGCCACAGCAGAGAGCTGGACTGGAAGAGGAGCAGCCGGGACTAAAATCGGCACCCATATGGGATGCCGGCGCTGCAGGCAGAGGATTAATCGAGTGAACCATGGAGCCGGCCCCGCACTTACTCTTATAGTTCTGGAGGTCAGATGTCCCAAGTTAGTCTTACTGGCTTAAGATCACTGTGTTGCAAGAGCCATCCTTCCTTTGAGATCTTCAAGGGGACATCCATTTCCCTTGCCTTCTGCAGCTTCTACATCTGTAGGTTTTGTACTGCTTGGCTTGTGGCTCCTTCCTCCATCTTCACAGCCAGCAGTGTAGCATCTTGGTTTGTTTGGTCACATTGCCATACTCAGTGGGAAATGTCCCTTTCCCTCCCTCTTATAAAGATACTTGTGATTGTGTTTAGGACCCACCTGGATAGTATCTTTGGATCCCATTTTTCAGATACTGTGTTTATAACTTGATAAGACATTTCAACTAGTAGTTGTAGATCCTAATACCCAATAGAATTTTTGATTCTTTGTAAGATTTGTAAATTACCTTCCTTTGTTGGGCTTGAAGGCAAGTTAGTTTTAAATGAGAAGTTTAGAACCCTTAATCAGGCCAAGAAATTTTAATCTGAAATCTGCCAACATTTCAGAAGTTTTCTTCTGGGAAAATTAAAAGTGCTTGATGAACTCAGCTTTAGTAATTAAATGCAGGCTATATGATAGACCATTATAAAATTAATAGTACAGTGTATTAGAGGAAGCCTGTATTTTATATTAAAATGTGTTTATACTTAACTTTTATTTTTAAATTGAGGACCTCTAAGTGTTAGAATCTGTAGTTCTTTTTTCTGGACTTCTCTGCCTGTTGGTTAATCCTTCAGTCCTTTGCTTGGTGACATTTGCCTGGTTACAAGATTCTAGGAATAGAGAAGGTAAGCTAGAGCCCACTTTCTAGCATGTAAACTTTTACTTAACTCTCCAGGTTTCCGTATCCCTCTTTGGTTTTGCTTGAATCTTCTGGATTGCAGCTTTCTGCCTTTAGTTTTTCCACAGAGTAAGCATTTCCCTTGCCTATTGCCTGGGTTAGAGGAAGGAACCCAAAGTTCAATATTTAGACTCACCAGTCTCCTTGTTTTCAGCAGCAAGCCTCACCCTTCTCTTTGCAGCCTTCTCTGTTACCTGTTTTACCTGTTACCTGGCCCATTCTGAGGCACTGAAGAATGAATTGTAGTTGCATTGCTAGTCTTCTTTGCAAACACTTGATATTCAATTTTCTTTGCTCTATGCTCTGTTAAATTCTCCATCTGCTTTTCTGTCTTTCAAAAATGTATTGACATGTTTTTCTGCTGTTATCACCTATTCCATTTTTTTTTAACTTTTCTGTTGGTGTCACTTTTGTCTGTAATGTGCATTTTAGTGAGGCTTTAAATCAAAGTGGATATAGATGTACATGCTTAATCAGAATCTCCAATGTTTCACAGTGTGGTGTTGTGTTTGTTGGCTTCTATTAGGCAGCAATTCAAGTCAGTCATGAAAAGGGCTTTTTTAAGTGACCAGTCTGGAGATCCGAACTAAGTCTACATTATGTAGAGAGGAAGTCCTGGTGAAGGGCAGGCCAAGCTTGACTTTAACCCAAAATCCTTCCTTAGGTAACACAGAAATTTCTAAAGTTCAAGGAATGGCAAGTGATAAAGAAGATTCTTGGCTCATGTACTTGTGAAAAAACTCCATGGCCTAATTGTGTTTGGTACTGGTTACTTAAAACATGATAAGAACTTAATTCTGTCCTGTTACATTAATTATAATTAGTGAATTACAGTCAAATAAATGGCAAACAATGGGGCCAGCACTGTGGCTTTGCGGGTAAAGCTGCCAACTGCAGTGCAGGCATTCCATATGGGCGCTGGTTCGAGTCCTGGCTGCTGTACTTCCAATCCAGCTCTCTGCTATGGCCTGGGAAAGCAGTAGAAGATGGCCCAAGTTCTTGGGCCCCTGCATCCATGTGGGAGACCCAGCAGAAGCTCCTGGCTCCTGGCTTCGGATCGGCACAGCTCCACCATTGCGGCCAATTGGAGAGTGAACCAGCGGAAGGAAACATCTCTCTCTCTGTCTCTGTCTCTGTGTCTCTCTCTCTCTCTCTCTGTGTCTCTCTGTCTCTCCTTCTCTCTCTGTGTAGTAACTCTGACTTTCAAATAAATCTTAAAAAAAAAGGTAAATGATGTTAGTACTGCTAAAAAGAAAATATTTTGAATCCTGGTAAAATATTAAAGAATGGTGATAAAGCTGTTATTACTATATTAAAGGGATAATTCTATTGAGGACAACCCTCTAAAACCAGCTTAGGAAAAAAAAAAAACTCGTTTAGTTTGATTTAATATTCTATTCTCAGAAAGATAACCATAGGGTATCCAGAATTGCACATAGATTACTTTTGTGAGGAAAAACAAAGTTCATTCGTGGTTTAACCTAGACAGTAAGCTTAGGATATTTCTTTGCATTTATAAAGAAATGTTTCAGTATCTGATTTTGTCTAAAACACAGAATGGTTATTAATCATCTTGAAAGCCCTGATTCATACAAGGTGGACTAAATTACATTTACAGAATTGCTGGCAAATGTACCTCCTGGATATTCTAGTCCACTGGTTTCAAAACAGTAACCTACAAAGTTCAGGGTTTCTGTGGACTGCCTCATGAAACCACATGAAGGAACAAGTTGCTAGCTAAGTGTTCTGTCTACAGCACAGCAACCCTGATTTATTACTTTTATAGTTATATCTCTGGGTAAGAATATGAGTACTATAAAAATTGTGGAAAAATGGGATTAAAGTATCTTTTTGTTTTATTTATTTTGGTGTATAAAAATTTGAGATCTATGCATAGTTTTTTTTTTTAAAGATTTTATTTATTTATTTGAGTGGTAGAAGATAGAATTATAGACAGTGAGAGGGCGAGACAGAGAGAAAGGTCTTCCATCCACTGGTTCACTCCCCAAGTGGCTGCAACAGCTGGAGCTGGGCTGATCCAAAGTCAGAAGCCAGGAGCTTCTTCCAGGTATCCCACGAAGGTGCAGGGGCCCAAGTGCTCAGGCCATCTTCTGCTGCTTTCCCAGGCCATAGCAAAGAGCTGGATCGGAAGAGGAGTTGCTGGGAATTTGAAAGAACGCCCATGTGGGATGCTGGTGCTGCAGGTGGAGGATTAACCTACTGCTCCACGGCGCCGGCCCCCATGCATAGTTTTTCATAATATACATTTCCCATGAACTGTTTGAAGACCCTTCATATGTTTTAAAAAGGTTTTGCTTGCTAAGTAAATGGCATTTAGATCTGCCACTTTTTCTGAAAAGTCACTAGTGATCTTTCATTGCCCAATCAAGATAATTTCTCAGCTCTTTTGAAACTTGATCATCTAATATTAGTCTATATTTTGTCTCCTCTTTCATCACTTCTCTTTCTGTCTCTTCAATACTACACACTTTTATTCCTCTTCTAATCTTTGGCCGTTTCT
The DNA here is from genome assembly GCF_964237555.1 of Oryctolagus cuniculus. Classification (NCBI taxonomy): domain Eukaryota; kingdom Metazoa; phylum Chordata; class Mammalia; order Lagomorpha; family Leporidae; genus Oryctolagus; species Oryctolagus cuniculus. Next base: position 83,659,857 of record NC_091436.1, read on the forward strand.
TCTCTGCTTTAGTCAAACTCTTTCTTCTTTAGTAGCTATGGAAGTCTTGGTTGTCTTAAGGCTCCATGTCTTGAACATTTATTCTTTATTTTGCTGTACTCTTGCCAAAGGACTCTCATCCATACCCAAGGCTTTAGTTCTGTCGTAATCAGCCTCTCATTCAGATTTCTGATTTCTATTATGTGTTCCACATTAGTTTGTCTGATTGCCTACCTTGATACTACTTTAATGACTTTCTCAAAAACACCAGAAACTGACTGTAATTTCAAGCTGGACTCTACTCAGAACAATCAAGCAAGCATACATACTCGTCCTTTTCTACAATTTTCTAACCTGGTTATTTAAGTAAAAATATGTGTGGCTCAATAGGCTAATCCTCCACTTGCGGTGCCAGTACACCGGGTTCTAGTCCTGGTCGGGGCACTGGATTCTGTCCCAGTCGCTCCTCTTCCAGTCCAGCTCTCAGCTGTGTCCCGGGAGTGCAGTGGAGGATGGCCCAGGTGCTTTGACCCTGCACTCGCGTGGGAGACCTTTCTGCAAGTCTTGCTCTATCTTATTCGTATCTCTTAAATTATTCCCTTTTCTTCCTTTTTCCAGTGGTTCAGATCAGCACCACGCTGATCTGAAGCCAGGAGCCAGGTGCTTCTCCTGGTCTCCCATGCGTTTTTTTTCTGGCTCCACTGTCATTACACAGCTGTAGTCCGAGCTGGCATTCATTGTTTCTTGTTTAGAAAACTGTAGTAGTATTCTAACTGGTCTTGCAACATCTACTGTTGTTTCCCTGCTGTTTGTTCTTTTATCACATGCTGCCTTTTGCTTTCCCTATGTGTTTTACTGTTGACTCAAAAATAACTATAATATTTTTATCTAAAGTGGTTTAATTGTATTACTCAAAATCAGTGTATCTTTGGGATGGTTTAACAAAATGTCATAAACTAAGTAGCTTATAAACAACAGAAACTTACTTCTCCTAGTTCCGGAGGTTGGGATGTCAGGATTAGGGCACTGGCATAGAGTGTGTGATGAGGGCTTGCTTTGGAGTTCATAGTTGGCCTTCTGCACGGTGGAAGGGGCGAGGGAGTTCTCCTGGGCCTCTGTTATGTTGGCACCAATCCCATCATGAAGGTTCTACCCTTATGACCTAATTACTTCCCAAAGGCCCCAAATAGTAACATCACCTTCATGGTTAGGATTTCAACATGTGAGACATGGGAGGGGCACAAGCACTCCATCTATAGCACAATTTTATTTTTTTAAAATTTCAAATATAAGGTATACTTGACAATACAAATATTTTAATAAGATTTTTTTTTATTTTTTGGAAGAGAAATGTTAGCTGTTTATTTTCTTTTTTTTTTTTTTTTTTTTTTTTTTTTATCTTTTATTTAATGAATATAAATTTCCAAAGTACGTCTCATGGGTTACAATGGCTTTCCCCCCCATACCGTCCCTCCCACCCACCACCCTCCCCTTTCCCACTCCCTCTCCCCTTCCATTCACATCAAGATTCATTTTCGATTATCTTAGTATACAGAAGATCAGCTTAGTATACCTTAAGTAAGGATTTCAACAGTTTGTTCCCACACAGAAACATAAAGTGAAAAATAATAGATGATTTTTTTTTAAATGATGATGAAATCAGATCAGACCTATTGTCATGTTTAATCCCAGTGAGAGTCAAGTTGGGAATTGATAGTTTCTTTTCTTTTTTTTTTTTAACAGAAGATCAGTTTAGTGTACATTAAGTAAAGATTTCAACAGTTTGCACCCCCATAGAAACACAAAGTGAAATATACTGTTTGAGTACTCGTTATAGCATTAAGCCTCAGTGTACAGCACATTAAGGACAGAGATCCTACATGAGGAGTAAGTGCACAGTGACTCCTGTTGTTGACTTTACAAATTGACACTCCTGTTTATGGCATCAGTAATCTCCCTATGCACCAGTCATGAGTTTCCAAGGCTATGGAAGCCCCTTGAGTTCTCCGACTCTTATCTTGTTTAGACAAGGTCATAGTCATAGTGGAGGTTCTCTCCTCCCTTCAGAGAAAGGTACCTCCCTCTTTGAAGACCTGTTCTTTCCACTGGGATCTCACTCACAGAGATCTTTTTGCCAGAGTGTCTTGGCTTTCCATGCCTGAAATACTCTCATGGGCTTTTCAGCCAGATCCGAGTGCCTTTAGGGCTGATTCTGAGGCCAGAGTGCTATTTAGGACATCTGCCATTCTATGAGTCTGCTGAGTATCTCACTTCCCATGTTGGATCACTCTCCCCTTTATTTATTCTATCGGTTAGTGTTAGCAGATACTAGACTTGTTTATGTGCTCCCTTTGACTCTTAGTCCTTTCATTATGATCAATTGTGAACTGAAATTGATCACTTGGAATAGTGAGATGGCATTGGCACATGCCACCTTGATGGGATTGAATTGGAATCCCCTGGTATGTTTCCAACTCTACCAATTGGGGCAAGTCAGCCCGAGCATGCCCCAAATTATACATCTCTTCCCTCTCTTATTCCCACTTTTATGTTTAACAGGGATCACATTTCAGTTAATTTTCAACACTTAAGAATAACTGTGTGATAATTACAGAATTAAACCAGTCATATTAAGTAGAACAGACAAAAAAAAAATACTATGAGGGATAATGTATTAAGTTGTCCATTAGCAGTCAGGGCTATGCTGATCAAGTCACCATTTCTCATAGTGTCCATTTCACTTCAGGAGGTTTCCTTTTTGGTGTTCAGTCAGTTGTCACCGATCAGGGAGAACATATGGTATTTGTCCCTTTGGGACTGGCTTACTTCACTCAGCATGATGTGTTCCAGATTCCTCCATTTTGTTGCAAATGACTGGATTTCGTTGTTTCTTACTGCGGTATAGTATTCTAAAGAATACATATCCCATAATTTCTTTATCCAGTCTACCATTGATGGGCATTTAGGTTGGTTCCAGGTCTTGGCTATTGTGAATTGTGCTGCAATAAGAAAAAAGCGGTCTGCACCCTAATGTTTATTGCAGCACAATTCACAATAGCCAAGACCTGTTTATTTTCAATATTAACTTAATTCCAATTTTTAAAAAAGATTTATTTATTTATTTGAAGGGCAGAGTTAGAGGGAGGGAGAGAGATCCTCAGTCTGCTGATCTGCTCCCCAAATGCCCACAATGGGTAGAGCTGGGCCAATCTGAAGCCAGGAACCAGGAGCCTCCTCCGGGTCTCCCATGTGGGTACAGGGGCCCCAGCACTTGGGCCATTCTCTACTATACTCCCAGGCCACCAGCAAGGGAGTTGGATCAAATTCTTTTAATGATTTAAATATTTTTTAAACTGAAATGGTCATTTTGAAAAAAAGCCATTTAAAATTGAATTTTCCATCTCCTTTTTAGTCCATATCATAAAACAAGTAGGTTTTATTAAATTCCTACTTATATGCTTTTCAGTTTTGTTATTTCATTGCCGTTTTGAATTACTAATCTTTTGTGGTTTGTCCCTTAAAAATGAATATTTCAAAATGATGAATTGACATATTAATATGCCATAAGTAGTATACCTTGCTAACCATCAGATGATTTAATTTAATTTGTAAAGTTGATGCAGCATTAAATCTTATTTGTTTATTAACTTTTACAAGAGGATTTTCATTGTGATTTATGTGGCATATTAAATTTTTACTGGTAGCAATTACTAAACTGATTAATTTTTAACCTTTTAAAAATCATCTTTGATTTTACTTTTATCATCTGGAGACACTTATGTTTCTGGACAAGAATTTTTATGCCTTCAGCAATCCACCACTGTGAAATAAAACCAGAATTACTTATAATGAATTGTGTAATTGAGGTGAGAATAAAAATCTTGAAAGTATTTTTGTTTGTTTTCTTTTCTAGCAGAATGGCTTTTCTTTATCTACCAGCTTTACTGTGGTTATGAAAGCATAATTGTTACCATATTGAGTCTGGAGTGTTTACTCTCAAGCAGTAGTGATATAATTGTTTTTTAATGATTTCATCACTATCTTGATTTTCTGTAAGGTGGGTCAGCTTGATTTTATGTCTCTGGCATTAGTTTCCATGTAAATTTAGAGTCAGCTTTTATTTTAATATTGCATTCTTGTGAAATATTAATGTTTTTATTAAATCTTTACTACTGCCAGGTATATTGAATGTTATGGATTGATTGTAAAATGAAAATTGGAATTAGTCTAATGCCCTGTCTTGAAGTACATGACGAATTAGAGTGGTTTTCCTCTGAAGCAGGGATGATGTTACCATGGTGAGAGCTTCTGTTTCCATGACATTTGCTTGCATATTTTGATAGATCTTCAATTGAAGAAGGGCTCTGTTTCCGGGCAGACTGGAAAAGTGTCATTTTTATCTTTTCCCCAGATGTGTTTTTTTTTTATTGAAAAATATAATAATTTCCAAGGAATGGTTATACTGAAGTGCCAAGAAAGAAAATACATCTTATTTGTTTTGAATTTTTTTCTTTGTTCAACTTTTAGAGCACAGCAAAATATTCTTAGCCTGTTTTGTGTAAGGAAGGAAAAGAACACCATCATTTTCTATTTTCTTAATACATAAGGTATTTGCCTTTCTATTGAATTTTGTTGACAAAATAAACAGCTACAGATGAATAATTTGTGATCAGTCTTGGCTGGACATGGATATATAATCTTATTGTATACTGAAAGCGGTTACTAATGATAATATATTTGTAATCAAGAAGGGGAAAGAAATATAAATAAAGATTTCACAAAAATGAAAGCAATGAATTCCTAAAGGGTAAATATATAGAGCACAAAATCAGTTCTCACATAAATGATACATATTAAAACAGTGAAGTCAGGCTAGTTATTTTTTATTGATAACATAATTAATGATCCATTAATTATTGATAATTTAAAATTTGCATTTCACAGTGATATATTTTTAATTATAGTTTTTAACTAGATTATACATTCATATTGTTCAGAAATTTTAGCACATATTAAAAATATGTAAAGTCTTATAATTTTCCACTCCCCCAGTTATCTGTTGTTAGTTTTTATTTATCTTTTAATAATTTCCTTGAATGAATTTTTAATCAAATCCAAATGTACTGATGTAGTTTACAAGAAGAGAAGCATAAATTTTTTTTTCAGTTTGCTTCTCAAAATTTGTCCAGGTATACTTTTTTTTTTTTTCTTGACAGGCAGAGTTAGTGAGAGATAGAGACAGAGAAAAAGGTCTTTTTTTCCCATTGGTTCACCCCCCCAAATAGCCATTAAGGCCGGTGCGCTGCGCTGATCTGAAGCCAGGAGCCAGGTGCTTCCTCCTGGCTTCTTGTGCGGGTGCAGGGCCTAAGCACTTAGGCCATCCTCCACTGCACTCCTGGGCTACAGCAGAGAGCTGGGCTGAAAGAGGAGCAACCGGGACAGAACGAGCGCCCCAACTGGGAATAGAACCCAGTGTGCGGGCACCGCAGGCAGAGGATTAGCCAAGTGAACCGCAGCGCCGGCCCCAGGTATACTTATTAATGTGTATTTTGTTATGTTCTGATTTTAGCACCTCAGGATATAATGAAATCATAGGAATAAGATAGGGCTTATTATTGACATTCGCTATCACTTATGCTTACAGCAATTCTGAATTTCAGAAGAAAACATTTGAGGGCACACATTTTATCAGTTTAGAGTAAGAAAGTTGGTTTTCCTTCTGTTGTTCAGTGTTAACTTAGCTGTTTCTACTGGTAGACCAATTCATGTTGTAAGAACCGTAAACTGAAATAGTTTCTACGAATACCTAATTATACAAACTGTTCTTTCTGAGATTGTTTTCTTCTTTTTTTGTGTGTTATGCACACCCATCCTTTGACTATAAGAAATAGGTGTGCTTCCTTGGGGAAACCTGGTTTGACTGGGTGAATGTGACTCCTGTCCCACGTTACTCTTTGGCTCCAAAGCTTTTAATGCTATGTTGATTTTTAGTTGTTTTTAAATTTTCCTTTTCCCTTATTAGACACTAAGTATCATGAAGGCAGAGGCCTTGTCTGTCTCAGTCACAGTGGTATTTATAGTGCCTGTAACAGTAGGTTCAAAGAGGGTGAATGCTAGATATAGCTGGGTTCCATATCTATGGATTCAGCCAACCATGGAAAATTATTTGAAAAACAATTACAACTGCACTGAACAGGTATAGACTTTTCCCTTTTCATTGTTCCTTAAACAATGTAACACAACTGTTTACAATTAGATATTATAAGTCAGCTAGAGATGTTTAAAAGTGCAAGTAGGTGGAAAGGTATGAGTAGGTTATATGCAAGTACTATTCCATTTTATATAAGATATTTGAATATCTGTAGATTTGGGGGTTGCAGAACCCTGTAGTGTCCTGGAATCAATCTCCCATGCATACAGAGTGACAACTGGGCTTGACACAGTGTACGTTCAGAATGTCTTCATTCCTCAGATTCGTTGTACTGTCTCTGACTTGTTCCTTTTCCCTGTATGATTCTCAGCTTAAATTTTGCTTCTCCTGGGAAACTTCTCTTGATGTTTTTGATCATATTCTATTTCCTATTACATGTCCCAGCACTCTGAACTTCATATTTCATTACATTTCTCATGATTTATTATAATGGTTCTTTGTTTGGAATCCTCCATTTTCTTTGTGCTCTAGCCTCTAGCACAGTGGTTGACAGACATAGCAGTGATTAGTAGGGATTTGTTGGGGGAAAAAAAAAAGATGAGTGTATACTTGAGACTTGCGTTTCTTAGTTGGGGTGGTTTTTACTTCCTAGATAACATTTGACAGTATCGAGATATTTTTGATTATTCCCACTGAAGGGGAAATGGTGGTTGTTTCTGGCATCTTGCAGAGGCCAGCGATACTGTTAAACCTCTTGAAACACACAGAACAACCTCTACAACAAAGACTTACCAGTTCCAGTGTCAGTTGATGAGGAATCCTGCATTAGTGTTTAGATTTAACGCTTTTACTTTCTTCATATTATCTCAGATTTGTGGATTCATAAATTTACAGAGCTTTTAAATATACTTGAATAGTCAACACCTTGAACCATTTCTTTTTTCCTTTTAAATCCTTTATCTACTGACAGCTTAATTTTTTTAAAAAATATTTTATTTAAAAGGCAGGGTTTAAGAGAGAGAGAGAGAGAGAGAGAGAGAGAGAGAGAGAGAGAGAGATCCTCCATCCAGTGCTCATTCCCCACATGACTGCAACAGCCAGAGCTTGGCCTCTCAGAAGCCAAGAGTTTCTTCAGGGTCTCCCACATGTGTGCAGGGGCCCACGTACTTGGGCTGTCTTCCACTGCATTCCCAGGTGCATTAGCAGGGAGTAGGATCAGAAGTGGAGCAGCTGGAACTTGAACTAGTGTCCATATGGGATGCTGACGTTGGAGGTGGTGGCTTTACCAGCTATGCCACAGTGCTAGGCCTTAGCTTAATTTTTTGACATACACAAATTGTGTTTTGATGTACATTGTGAAATAATCACTATATTTCAGCCTATTAACATATTGATCCCCTTTACATAGTTACCATTTGCTACCCTTTGACTGATAACATCCCATTATCACTTCTCTGTAGCTCCTGTTTACCACTATCCTACTCTCTGCTTCTAGGAATTTGACTGTTTTGGATTACACATTTAAGTGAGGTCAGGCATTATTTCTCTTTGTTTGTCTTATTTGTTTTGCCTAGCGTAACACTATCTGCTCTCCCAGTTGCTTATGTTGCAAATAGCTGAGTTTCCTTCTTTTTAAAGGCTGAATAATCTTCTGTTACACACACACACACACACACACACACACATATGCAACATTTTCTTTATCTTTTCATCCATGGCTGTTGTGAATAATGCTTCAGTGAACACAGGAGCATGGATCTCTCTTTTTCTCTCTCTTATCTTAAATGTTTATTTTAAAAGTTTTATTTATTTATTTGAAAGGCAAAGTGACAGGGAGAAGGAGAGACAAAGAGAGATATGTTCCATCTAATTGTCTACTCTCCACATGGTTACAACAGCCAGGTTTGAGCCAAGCCAAAGCCAGGAGTCAGAAACTCCATCTTGGTCTCTGCCCTGAATCCTTTGGGCCATCCTGTACTCCTTCTCAGGCACATTAGCAGGAAACTGGATAGGAAGTGGAGTAGCTGGGACTTGAACTGGCACTCTGATGCTGTTTGCTGGTGTCACCAGTGGCAGTTTAATCCACCACACCACAACGTTGACCCTGAGTGTCTAGATCTGTTTTCAAGAACTTCAAATATATGTATATGCAGAAGTGGATTGCTGTGGTGTTCTGTCTTTAATTTTTTGAGAAACCTCTGTACTCTTTTCCCTAATGCCCGTACCCATTTAAGTCTTCTGCCAGATGGGTATAAGGATCCCATGTTGTCCATATCCCAGGTGACTGACCTTTTTAATAATTATCATCCTAGTAGGCTTGAGGAGATATTTCATTGGGGCACTTCCCTGAGAATTAGAGATTCTGAGCGCCTTTTCATATGCCTGTTGGCTGTCAAAACTTCTTTTGGGAAGTGTCTGGATAGGTCTTCAGCCAATTAAAAGACATTATGTCTTATTAAAATTTTTCATTTTTTTAATTTAGTTGAAAAGGAGAGAGAGAGAGAGAATGAATGAGAACGAACACAAGGTCCCATCCACTGATTCACTACCCAAGTGCCCACAACACCTGGAGCTGGGCTAGGCTGAAGCCAGGAGTCAGACTCCATGAAGGTCTTCCATGTGGGTGGCAGGCAGGAACCCAATTACTTGGGCCATCATCTGCTACCTTCCAGAATGCAGATCAGCAGGAAGCTGGAGTCAGGAGTGGAACTGGAACCTGAGTCCAGGCAGTCTGATATGGGATGATGATGTCTCAAATAGAATCTTAACCTCTGTGCCAAATGCCCACCCCTAAATAAACAAACAAGTTTGGGGGTAGATCTTAATTTGTTAGTTCACTCCCCATATGCCTGCAACAACCAAGGTTGGGCCAGGCTGAAGCCAGGGGTCAGGAACTCCATCCAGGTCACCCATCTGGGTGGTAGGAACCCAAGTACTTTTGTCATCATATACTGCCTCCCAGCTGCATTAGCAGGAAGCTGGATCAGAAGTGTAGGGTAACCTGGACTTGAATCAGGTATTCCAATTTGGGATGTGGGCCAAGTGGTGGTTTAACCTGATGTGCCACAATACTCACCCCCTAATTTTTATTTTTATTTATTTAAGAGATAGAGAGTGAGCTCCGGAGAGAATGATCTCCTGTCCCTGTTCACTCCCCATATGCCCTCCATGGCTGGAGCTGGGCCAGGCAAGCCCTGGGAACCAGGAGTCAGTCTGGTCTGCCTCATGAGTAGCAAGGAAGGATCCAGCACATCCCAGCATGTGCGTTAGCAAGAAGCTAGAGGCAGGAGCCGACACTATGATATGGAATGTGGGCATCCCAATCAGTGTCTTACCACTAGGCCAAGTGCCTACCCTGCCCTGTTTGCCTATTTTAATCAAGTTCTTTGTATTTTTACTGTTGAATTGTGTGACTTCCTTATATGTTTTGGATATCAGCCTCTTATCAGATATATGGGTTGCAAAATTTTTCCCCCTTACTTAAGTTGCATTTCCATTCTGTTGCTTGCTTGCTTTTCTGTGTTCTAAGCCTTTTAGTTTAATAAGGTGTCATTTGTTTTTGCTTTTGTTACTTATTTTTGATGTCATAATAGGATAGTTATTTCCAAGACCAATGTCAAGATTTTTTCCTGTTTTCTTCTAGAGTTTTTATAGCACCAAGTTTATATTTAAGTCTTTTATCAATTTTGAGTTAATTTTTTTAAGATATGGTATGAAAAAAAGATATGATGTGAACGCTTGTCTTTCCATTAAACCAGTATAATGTGGTGGTTAGAAAATATTTGGGGATCTGGGCTTGTATATCTGTGAAGAGGACTTCGAAAGTTCATGGAACAGTGGACTTAGAAGGTCATAGGAATTTTCTGTGGCCATTTTGAAGTCTGCTCATACTTTACCAACTTGTTTATGCCTCAGTTTTGTGATCCAAGAAGAAGGGGGTTTATATGAAATTAGGCTACCTCATAAAGCTATTCTGAGAAAAAATGATTTAATAGCACTCAATGCAGTGACGGGTGGAAATAAAATTCAGTAAGTGTTAGCCATCAGAAGTTATTACTGCCTTTATTATTCTGTCTAAGAGACATAGCACAGGCTAAAACTAGAGAGGAGGAGTAAGGCTAGATATGAGGGTGGTGGAGATATTTAGGTGTTAGATTGAGAATCTTGTATTCTATTCATTGAGAAGCTTGCATTCTGTGATCTAACAAGATATATTCAGGGTCAGATATATTTGGTAATACATGTTGTAAGAAGGATAATTATTAGGTTATTATTATAAACTTGGTACTTGACATACTTTCATGTTTGAAAATGAGGATCAAGATCTTCGGAGAAAAATTAGGACTAGAGATGAAGATTTGGGAGTAATTTTCACTGAGGGTATATTTAGAGTCTTAGAAGAGTGGTTTATATATAGTAACAGTAAAAAGAAAGCAGAGAGTAGATGCGTTAAGATTCTGTATTCCAGATTGATTTCATTCTTTCTTTCTTCAGTACATTGTCATCTAGGGTTTCTTTAGTTTTCTTTAAAACTAAATGCTAGAACATTTAAAACTAAATTTAGCATTTAAAACTACATGCTAGAACAACAACAAATAAAACTATTATAATGAGGACAGGGATTTTCTTAGCTGCAGGCATGATTCTTGTGAAGAAGACATTACATCTCAGTTTTCAATGTAGGGTCTAGGATGTATATTCTACTAGCACAAATAGTTGGAAATAGTAGAGTAATGTAGGACTACTACTGGACAGTTTAGATGCCTCGGATCCAGATACCTGTTTGAGGCAAGAGAAAGCTTTTAAAGAGATGGATAATGTCCAAACTTTGAACTTGCTTAAAAATCATTGAGGTTGGGGCTGGTCTTGGTGGCTCACTTTGTTAATCCTTCCCCTGTGGTGCCGGCATCCTATATGGGCGCCGGGTTCTAGTCCCAGTTGCTCCTCTTCTAGTCCAGCTCTCTCCTGTGGCCCGGGAAGGCAGTGGAGGATGGCCCAAGTGCTTGGGCCCTGCACCCGCATGGGAGACCAAGAGGAATCACCTGGCTTCTGGCTTCGGAACAGTGTAGCGCGCCGGCCGTAGCGGCCATTTGTGGGGTGAACCAACGGGAGGAATACATTTCTTTCTGTCTCTCTCTCACTTTCTGTCAAATAAATTAAAAAAAAATCATTGAGGTAGTAGAAGCCGAGAGGGACTAAATATCTCACCTTCTTTGCTGTTATTACTACCAGCTTCATTTGCATCAAGATTTTCAGCCTTGGCATAGCTGACATTTTGAGTTGGGCAATTTGTGGGTTACTGTCCGGTGCATTATAGCTGGTTTTGCAGCAGCCATAGCCTCTAGCCACTAGATGGCAGTAACATTCCCTTCCCTGTATTCAACCAAAAATGTCTGTAGGCATTGGCAAATATGCCCTGGGTCAGGACATAAGGTGCCTTGGGAGTTGGGGGGTGGGAGGTGACCCCTTCTTGAGAACCGCTACTTTATACAACAAATGTATCACTCATGCCTCCACTCAGTTTTCTTCCTACTTTAATTTTAGAGACTTTTCTTTGATGTTTGGCCATCCCACATCTGTAAGTGGGTTCTGCTGTCATTAGGTAAATACCTTTCTGACATCTTTTTTGTTATCTGACATACCATGTTTTTTTAAGATGGAAGGGCTGTCTTAGCTTATATTGGTGATTACCTTCAGTTATAATATATCTCCAGGTTTTTGTTTTTTTTTTTTTTGTCCCTTACAGCTCACCTGATAAAATCATGTTCGTTTCTGTAGAAGCTGGCAACTCAATCCAAGTGGCAGTAGCCTAACTACTTAGCCATCATCTTCTGCTACCCAGGGTCCATAATGACAGGAAGCTAGAACGAGGAGCTTGATCCAGGCGCTGTGTATGAACCACAGGGATTTTAAACAGCATCTTAACTGCTAGACCAAACACCCACCCAGAAATTCAGCTTTGATATTTATTTTAAACTAGATACGTGCTGATGAATTTGGTGAATTTAAAATGCATTATTTCCTTGGTGCTTGTGTTTGGTACAGCCTTAAGATGCCATTTGAGATGCCTTTATCCCATATCAGAGTGCTTGGGTTTGAGTTCTGTTCCTGATTCCAGCTTCCTGATAATGCATACCTTGGGAGACAGGAGGTAGTGCTTTGAGTGGTTGGGTCCTTGGTCACCCACGTAAAGGACCTGGATTGAGTTCTAGCTCCTGGCAAAGCCTGGCCCCACCTTGGTCTTGAGGGCATTAGAGGAGTGATCCAGGGGATGGAGTTTCTCTGTGTGTCTGTCACTCTCTGACTCTCAGATCGATAAAAGTAAATAGATAAAAACAATAAAGTGCATTACTCCCTCTTTAAACCCTAGAATATGTATCTTGAAAGAATGTCTTGAATCCTTATTTATAAATCACTGAGATTTTGAATTTCAAGTCGGATGAATTAGGAATTTTTATTTTTAAGATACTAAGTCCCTATTTTGTATATCTTTCCCCTTATTTTGGGGATCATCAAAAAAAGATTTCTTTTTATAGTGATGTGTATATATATTTTTGATGAACATTGTTAATTTCATAAGTTTGAATTTCTAATTTTAAAAATCAATATACTTGACAAATATTTTATAGTGAATTTAAAATTTTTTTCCTTTTTATTTTATTATTTATCATATACTTACTGAGCATTTTACTGTGATTCATAGGTACAAAATTGTTATTTTCATTCTGAAGTAGAATTTATATTCCAATAGGTATTTCAGCACATTTGCTCATGAGTCTGTCATTGTTGAATGTACATTCAGTATTTGGGAATTACAGTAATTAAAAAACTACTGTTTTCTAAATTTTTTTCATGTATTACATTAATTTTTATAAAAGTGCTTTGAAATTCCTAATGTCAAGTCTAGTATTTCAGATTAAAATAAGTGATTTGTTTGGCATTGTGATAAGGAATGACTTAAGTTTCTGAATTATTGCTATGTAAAAATAGGAGCGTTAGTTCATGCTGTTTTTTCAATAGAGAAGATTGAGTCTTGATTTCCAACTTGATTTCCACAGAGGAGAATGTGAATGATATTTAATATACAAATAAAATTACATATTAGAACACTTCTTAGATTTGATTATTTCTTACCTCAATCTGTTTTCTGTTGTTATAGCAAAGGACCTGAGACTGGGTAGTTTATAAAGAATGGAAGTTTATTTGTCTCCTGGTTCTGGAGGCTGGGAAGTTCAGGAACATGGTGCCAACATCTGTTCCGTGTCTGAGGAGGGCTTTCTTGCTGTGTCATAGTATGGCAGGGGCATCACGTGGCAAGACAGAGCAAGCTTGTGCGCTCTTTTAAAAAGCCATTATTGCTGCCCTGGCGCCCACCTTAAGAATCTGTAACACAGGAATTTGGGGGTTAAGTTTCTAACACGTGAACTTTAGGGGACATATTCAAACCATAGCAGTACCTATTATGAGATATTTCAAAACTGTAATCCTTAAATTTTCCTAAGTTTAATAGCTTAAATCAATGTTTTATTTATTTATACTTTTATTGCTAGAATTGTTTATCTGCTTTTATTTGTGAGTCAACAACTTGAAAAATTTACCCCTCTTCCTTAAATTTATTTATGTTATTTGAAAGGCAGAGTTAGAGAGAAAGAAATTTTCTATCTGCTGGTTCATTCCCCAAATGACTACAATGGACAGCACTATACAAACAAATGACACTATTCTCTGGACAACCACTAGTGACAAAATGTTTCATTAATCTCTTTTTTGTTTGTTTTGAAGATTTATTTATTTATTTGAAAGGCAGAGTTACAAAGAAGGAGGGAGAAACAGAGAGAGAGAGAGTCAGAGTCTTCCATCTGCTGGTTCATTCCCCAGATGGCTGCAACGGCCAGGACTGGGCCAGTCCAAAGCCAGGAGCCAGGAGCCACATCTAGGTCTCCCACATAGGTGGCAGGAGCCCAAGCACTTGAGCCATCCTCTGCTGCTTTCCCAAGCACATTAGCAGGGAGCTGGATTGGAAGTGGAGCAGCTGGTAGCACCCATATGGGATGCTGGTGTTTAACCTGCTGCACCACAGTGCCGGTCTCTATTTTTAACATTTCTAACAAATTTTTATTCTAAGCAAGTATACAGGAATTTATTTGTGTGAAATAGTATTCCATTTTGGTTTTGATTTGCAATTCCATAATGAGTAATGATGTTGAGCATCTTTTTGTGTACTTATTGGCCATTTGTGTATCTTTGGAGGAATGTTTATTCAAGCGCCTTGGCTATTTTTGAATTAGATATTTTACCTTTCTGCTTTTGAGTTGTTGAAGTTCTTTATATATTCTGATGATTAAATCCTTATCAAATACATAGTTTGCATTCATTTTCTCCCATTCTATAAGTTATCTTTTTACTTTATTGATAATGTCCTGTGATACACCAAGATTTTTAGTTTTGTTGAAATCCAATTTATCTCTTCCTTTTTTGTTACTTATGCTTTTGGTATTAGCTCTAAAAATATATTGCTAAATCCATGTCTTGAAGATTTACCTTTATGTTTTTTTAAAAACAACTTTTCTAGTTTAGCTGTTATATTATGATTTTACATTCATTTTAGCAGTGAGTATATGTGAAGTAGGTGTGAGGTAGGGGTGTGGCTTCTTTGTTCCAAATGGTTATGAAGATTTACTCTTTTTTTTCTTTTTCTGGTGTTAGCTATTATATTTAGTTTGTTGATCCATTTTTGTTAATTTTTGTTTATGATGTGATGTGGGGTCCAGCCTGACTATTCGGTGTGTGGAAATTCTGTTGTCCCAACACTGTTTATTAAAGATAATATTTGTTTCCCATTGAATGGATGTGATACCCTTTGATAGATGTGTAGATTTATTCCTGTAATTTTCTGTTCCATTCTTTTATATGTCTGTTTTGATTAAAAAATAAAATCAACAACACTGGATAAATAAATCAGTAACACAAAGCTGTTTACTGTAGCTTTGTGCTATGGTGGTTTTCCTTTTGTTTGTTTTTGTTTTTAAGATGTCCTTATTTTACTTGAAAAGTAGAGTTAGAGGGAGAGACAAAAAAAGAGAGAGCTTCCATCCTCTGATTCACTCCCCAAATGGCCACAATGGCCGGGACTGGACCAGGCTTAAGCCAGGAGCCAAGAACTCTGTGCAGGAGCCCAGGATAATGAGCCATCTTCTGCTGCTTTCAGGAGCATTAGCCACAATCTAGATTAGAAGTGGAGCAGCCAGGACTTGAACCAGCACCAATTTTGGATGCCAGTGCCATAGGTGGCAAGCTAACCCACTCCACCTCAACGCCGGCCCCTGTGCTAAGTTTTTGAAAGTGGAAAGTGGGACTCTTTCAAATTTGTTCTTCTTTTTTCAAGAGTATGTTAGTGCTTGTGTGACCTCTTAAGATTCCATGTGAATTTGAGGATTAGCTTTTCTATTTTTCTGAAAGAGCTGTTGTAATTTTGATAAGCATTGCATTGAATTTATAGATTGTTCTGGGTAGTATTGACATCTTAGCAATATTATGTCTTCCTATCCATGAACATGTGATATCTTTCCATTTTTGGGCTTTAACTTCTTTTGTCTGTAACTTTCATTATACAGGTCATTCACTTCCTTGGTTATGTTTATTCCTAAGTATTTAGTTCTTTTAAATGCTATTGTAACTTTCATTAATTTGTTTTCATGTTTTCGGTGCTAATATATGGAAACAAAACAATTTTTGTGTTACCTTATCACCAAACAAATTATTAGGAATAAGTTGAATAACTTGTGCAAAAATTGCATAGTCAAATCTGTAGAGCATTGCTGAGATGTGTTTAAAGAGATGTAAATCAAATTTTCATCTTATTTGAAAGGCAGAGAGACTTGTGGGGTGGAGGTGAGGAGAGGGAGGGATCTTCCATCCACAGATTCACTCCTCAGATTCCCACATCAGCCAAGGTTGGGCAAGATTGAAATCAGAATAATAAAGTCGAGGACTTCCAGAACTTCTTTTCTTTTCTTTTTTTAAAAGATTTATTTTATTTACTTGAAAGACAGATTTACAGAGAGAGGTAGATATATAGAGAGAGATTTTTCCATCCGCTGGTTCACTCCCCAATTGGCTGCAATAGCCGGAGCTGCACTGATCTGAAGCCAGGAGCCAGGAGCTTCTTCCTGGTCTCTCATGCGGGTGCAGGGGCCCAAGAACTTGGGCCATCTTCTACTGCTTTCCCAGGCCATAGCAGATAGCTGGATCGAAAGAGGAGCTGGTGGGACTAGAACTGGCGCCCATATGGGATGCTGGCGCTTCAGGCCAGGGTGTCAACCCGCTGCTCCACAGCGCCAGTTCCCAGAACTTATTTTCAAAATTTATAAAGTTATGGTGATAGAGATAGCATGCTCTTAACAGGAAGAGAGGCTTATCTGTCAAAGCAGCAGATAAGTGAGAATAGAGATATATTTATACTTATAAACAATCACCTGATTATTTGTTTCTTCATTTAGAGCGACAAAGAGAGCCTGAACTGGGCTAAGCCAAAGTTGGAAGCCAGCACCTGGCTGCAGGTCTCTCATATGGGTGAACCCATTAACTACTGCCTCCTGGAATATGTATTAGCAGAAAGCTAGAATCAGGACAGAACTAGGATTTGAACCCAGGCATTCTTTCATGGGAAGTGGGCATCCCAACTGTTGGCTTAACCACTAGGCCAATTGCTGTCCCTGAACAGCTGATTACTGACAAACGAACCAAGACCATTCAGTGAGGAAAACATTGTCTTTTCAACAAATGGTTGTGGATTTATTTGATTCATTTGCCAGTGAACCCAACTTTTTGCTTCACAGCATATAAATGAATAAACCTTCAATAGATCATATACTTAAAAAAAAAATAAGAGGTAAAATTGTAAACCGTCTCTAATAAAAACATGGTAGAAAGTTGTAGTGACGTTAGGTTAGGGAAATATCCCTTAAGTAGGATACCAAAGCACAAATTACGTAATTTAAAAGATGAAGAATTTTCATTTCCTAAGAAAATTTTTGCTCTTCAAAAGAAATTGTTAAGAAAATGAAAAGGAAAGTCATCAATGGTCAAAAAATATCTGTAGTACATATATACAACCAAGGGTATTTGTCCAGAATATATAAACAACTCTTAAACGCCAACAATGAGAGAAAAGGCTTAGTAAAAACAAGAGTAAAATATCTGAACAATTTCTTCATCAAAAGAATTCATACAGCTAGCAACAAGCAGATGCAATGGTCTTTACCATCTTTTGTCATTAGAGCACCACAAATTGAAATTACGAGACACACACTTTAGAATGACTAGAATTAGAAAGTTGAGAAGGGCCTAGTTTGTCCTTGGAAGATGTGGACCTCTCTTAGGTTGCTGGTGGGGATGGATGTTATAGCCACTTTGGAAAATAGTTTGACTGTTTTTTTTTTTTTTTTTCTTTAAACAAATAAAAAGATTTATTTATTTATTTGAAAGGCAGAGTTACAGAGAGGCAGAGGCAGAGAGAGAGGACTTCCATCCTCTGGTTCATTCCCCAAGTGGCTGCAATGGCCAGAGGTAGGCCTATCCAAAGCCAGGAGTCCAGAGCTTCCTCAGGGTCTCCCACACGGGTGCAGGAGCCCAAGGGCTTGGGCCATCCTCTACTGCTTTCCCAGGCCATGGAAGAGAGCAGGATCTGAAGTGGAGTAGCTGGACTGGTACTGGTGCCTATATGGGATACTGGCACTGCAGGAGGTGGCTTTACCTGCCATGCCACAGCACTGGCCCCAAGAATTTCTTACAAAGTCTGACATACATTGTATGACTCAGTCATCTCACTCTCCTGGGTATTTACTTGTGTCTCTTTGTCCTGTTAACTTTTATTCATTGTCAGTTATCTCTCAGTGAAGCTGAACAAGAAAAATAGTTTTTCCCATTACCATTCTTCTTTGAAGTTATAGAACGATTGGCCAGAATAACTGGTTTTATTTTTCTTGTGGACTTTTACAAACTTTCTGCATGTATTTGGTAGGAAAAGGAGAAAGGCCATCAGTAAGAAGATAGATATCAAGCGTCACTTGGTGGTTGAAGATAAAAGTAGTTGTTTTTCTTAATAAAAAAGTAATATTGTGTTTAATAAATTGAATCTTTACTTTTTAGCTTCTTATTGACTGTTAATGACCATTTTAATTCACTACAGAAATATAAACCTGGCCGATGTGATGATATTTTGAAGTGGAAACCTCCTAGTCTGAATTCTGTGGATTTTCGCCTGAAGATAACAAGAATGGGAGGAGAAGGGTGAGTACACAATTTGGTTCCCTACCATTTTTACATGAAATAATACTCTGTGCAAGGCTTTACTATCTGCAGGTAATACTTCAATTAAAAGAAAGTAAAATATTTTACAATATATGTTATGTATATACATGTACATCTATTTCATTTTCACATATTATTCTTTTGACCTGTGACAGTTATTTTGCTAAAGTTTAATATCCTTTCAACTTTAGTAATTTTGGTATTAAGAGCCTTTTTAAAAATAGTACAGTAAAAGATTGTTAGATTGTTAAAGTGCAAATAGATTTCACTCAAAAGTAATACTGGCAAATGAGTTATTTATGTAAACTGTGATCATTGGTATTATCGTTAAGTACATTAAAGTAAGTTCTTACAACATTGGCGGAAATTACTTTGTGTTTTCATCTACATGGCAAGCATACTTATTTTTCCATACTTTAGTTGTTTACTTTCACTAATGTTTTTCATAATGGTCATTAAGTATTTTTTATTTCTTAATCTTCTATGCTTTCTACATGCTTTAGAGTAAAGGATGCTTTAGCATGAATATTTTCATAATTTTTCCAAAGCTTCGTATTATTTCACTTTACCCCGTCTCTAATCTAAGTAAATACAATAAAATAGAAAAATTTAATCAAGGAAATAATAAAGAAATAAATAATGCTAGCAAAGAGATTAAAGTTTACCAATGCACGCCATGACATTCTTTTTACTTGTCGAAAGTAAAACACAGATACACCCTTTTGTAGCTAATTAAAAAGATTATTAGTTATGAGTCTAGATTCCATAATATTAAAATTTGTCTCTTAAGGGGAAGTCCATTCTCAAAGAGGGGATATCATGCAGTGTTGCTGAATTTTAAGTAAAAAAGAGGGTATGATAAAGACATAATGGATGTGTATATTCAAAAAGTAGGCAATTTAATATTTGATATCTTTAAATTTTTGTGCCTTAATTTGCCATGTGGCTTTAATGGCAAAAAAAAAAAATTGTTATAACAACTATCTGAAGCCCTCAAATAGGTATTTAGCTTTGTTTGTTCTGCTTTTAATTTAAGGATAGATAATTTTAGACTCCCAGTCCCCACATACACACCCACAAACACACATACACACACATACAAATGATTATGAGGTAGTTTACAAAAATAGTGTTTCTCTTATCTAAAAGCAATACATAGTAAATTAAGGATTATTCTTCTCGACAAAGGGTTGCCAAAGAACTGTGGAGTCTGTCTATCAGTAATCATGAAAGCTGGGTGTAGGCTTGCTACCGTCTCATGGAAGTGCCTTGTACACTTTTAAAATAGTGGAGACTGAGTAATTAATTCAGCTGGCACATAACTTTTAAAGATTATTATTTATTATTAAAAGAAACTGATGGAAGATATTAAAAGAAGCTAGAATGTGTTAAATTTCATTATCTCTAAAGCTCTGGTTTTGCCTATTATGATATTTATTAACATTTGGTAAAGGAGTATAAGCACTATGTGTTTTTCTTGATTATTTCTTTGAGTTTTGAAAAATCATTTAGTTTTGCCTTTTACAGATTATAATATGAGGCTATACATAGATCGCCCATTTCTCCACATAGCAAAAACTGATATCTTTTCTTGCAATTACATGTTATAATGAAATATGGCAAAAAGTCATTATTTTAGTAGTTTTCTGTTTTTATTCTTGGTATGCTCTGAATATATTTTGTTCTTTAAAAATTTAAGGCCTGTTTATGTCTTCTTACAAATAATTGAATTCCTCTTAATCCTAGTGCATGTTGAAACATACCAATGTTACTATTAAAGGTGATTTTCCGATAGGAATATGCAGGTCACATCAGTGCAGGCACATAATTTATGTAACATGGTGTCAGTTTTAAAATAATATTTTAATTTGAAATATAATTGGTAAGTTACATAAAACATGCATTATTCAGTTAGGGTAGTATAATATGCCTTTTTCATGTAAAGAATGTTAGACAGTATAGCAGTTTTCACTAAATAAATGAGTTTATATATAATGATCAACAGCGACTAAGTATGTTAGAGAAGCTGTAATAGTATGAAAGGAGAGTAGTGGGTCCCTTGGTCATAAGAATCATAGTATGTGGGGTCAGCGCTGTGGCATATTGGGTAAAGCTGCCACCTACAGTACCAGCATCCCGTGTGGACTCCAGTTCAAGACCTGGCTGCTCCACTTCCAATCTACTCTCTGCTATGGCCTAGGAAAGCAGTAGAAGATGGCCCAAGTGCTTAGGCCCCTGCACTCACATGGGAGACCCGGAGGAAGTTCCTGGATCCTGACTATGGATTGGCCTGGTTGTTGCAGCCATTTGGGGAGTAAACCAGCAGATGAAAGATTCTCTCTCTCTCTCTCTCTCTCTCTGCCTCTGCCTCTGCCTTTCTGTAACTTTGCCTTTCAAATAAACAAATACATTTTAAAAAAAGTTTATTTAAGAATTATAGGCTGGCACTGCGGCTCAATAGGCTAATCCTCCACCTTGCGGCGCCAGCACACCGGGTTCTAGTCCTGGTTGGGGCACCGGATTCTGTCCCGGTTGCCCCTCTTCCAATCCAGCTCTCTGCTGTGGTCCTGGAGTACAGTGGAGGATGGCCCCAGTGCTTGGGTCCTGCACTCCATGGGAGACCAGGAGAAGCACCTGGCTCCTGGCTTCAGATCAGTGCGGTGCGCCGGCCATAGCAGCCATTGGGGGGCGAACCAACAGGAAAGGAAGACCTTTCTCTCTGTCTCTCTCTCTCACTGTCCACTCTGCCTGTCAAAAAAAAAAAAAAAAAAGAATTATAGTATTTAACAACAAAGTAGGACTAAGATACTAAAATACCATGTGATAAATTAATTTTTTTAAGATTTATTTATTTATTTGAAAGGGTTACACAGAGAGAGGAGAGGCAGAGAGAGAGAGAGAGAGAGAGAGAGGTCTTCCATCCGCTGGTTCACTCCCCAATTGGCCGCAACGGCTAGAGCTATGCTGATCTGAAGCCAGGAGTCAGGAGCTTTCTCTGGGTCTCCCATGCAGGTTCAGGGGCCCAAGGACTTGGGCCATCTTCTACTGCTTTCCCAGGCTATAGCAGAGAGCTGGATCGGAAGTGGAGCAGCCAGGACTCCAACCAGCGCCCATATGGGATGCTGGCACCTCAGGCCAGGGCGTCAACCCGCTGCGCTACAGCACCAGCCTCTATAAACTAATTTCTTTTCATGATTTTTTTTTTTTCATTTTCAGTTCTCTTTATATACAGAAGATCAGTTTAGCATATATTAAGTAAAGATTTCAACAGTTTGCACTCACATAGAAACACAGTGAAAAATACTGTTTGAGTACTAGTTATAGCATTAAATCACAATGTACAGCACATTAAGGACAGAGATCCTACATGAGGAGTAAGTGCACAGTGACTCCTGTTGTTGACTTAACAAATTGACACTCTTGTTTATGGCATCAGTAATCACCCTAGGCTCTTGTCATGAGTTGCCAAGGCTATGGAAGCCGTTTGAGTTCACCGACTCTGATCATATTCAGACAAGGTCATAGTCAAAGTGAAAGTTCTCTCCTCCCTTCAGAAAAAGCTACCTCCTTCTTTGATGACCTGTGCTTTCCACTGGGATCTCACTTGCGGAGATCTTTCATTTAGGTGGTTTTTTTTTTTTTTTTTTCTTGCCAGAGTGTCTTGGCTTTCCATACCTGAAATACTCTCATGAGAGTATTTAACTTTTCATGATTTAACTTGCATATATTTCAACAAAACTTAATGTGGGGTGAAATGTCTTGAAAGGTATAATATAATATAAATGCTAACTTTTGAAAATATCTGCAGTGATTTCCTTTAATGAAGTCTTAGGTTTTCTAGTTATTTTTTCCCCCTAAAATTTATTCGTTTATTTATTTGAGAGGAGGAGAGACAGAGACAGGCAAATAAAGTTCCTATCTAATAATAAAGTTCATTCCTCAAATTCCTCTACTGGTGAGAACTGAACTGGGGTCAAAGCTGGGAGCGGGAAACAAAATCCAGGTCTCCCATGTGGGTGACAGCATCCTAATACTAGAGGCATCACCTGCTCCCTCTTGGAGTCTGTATTAGCGGGAAGCTAGAGTCAAGAACTAGAGCCAAGAATGAAACCCAGGCACTTCAGTGGGGATCATGGGTGTTATAACCAGTGTCTTAATTGCTAGGTTAAATCCCTACCTTCACTATGGTTTTGAGTCTCACTTAACTGCTATAATAAACACACATATATAGATCTATGTGTTAAATGCCCTGTTGATGGCAATTAGAACCTAAATTTTTTTTGTCCTTTATAATGTCTGCTGATTTATCATAGCCTAAAATAACTTTTATATATCTTAGAGTTTGTGTTGCGTTGTATAAACATATAGTATAGATTTTCCTCTGAGTACTCTTCATTGTTTTAAAAATCTTGTGGTTGTGTATTAACTAATTTGTATTAGAAAACCATTGTCATTATCAAAGATGAGAATTACAAAGGTAGTCTCTGCTTTGGGAGTCTTGAGCTCTTGGTTTCCGTGTCAGTGGCTTAGAGTATAAACATACTGTTTATATAGCATGGAAGTTCAGAACACAGATTCTAGAGCCAGACCCCCTGGGTTGAAATCTGTGTACTAGCTCTGTGACTTTGAACACATCACTTCTTACATGGAGCAGTCTCTTCAACAATAAAATAGGAATTGACCTCATAAGACTTCTGTGAGGGTTGAAAAGCATTTATACGTAAAATATTTACAGCAGAATTGGGTATGCTAAGCATTTAATTGTTAAATATTATTTTTGTTGTTTTAATGAATATAGATTTAGAAGTCCATATTCCTTCCTGCTATTCCTACAGTTTCCAATGCATCATGTAAGTGCAACCATGTAAATCATTTCCTGTTTGATTGTAATCCCTGTTGATCTTCCCCTTTTAAGATGCATGTATCATTGACTTCTTTGTATAATTGATTATGAACTGTTAAAAATCCAGAGAGTAAGACCACAACAAAGGCACATGATTTTTATTCATGCAGTTTTTTTTTTTTTTTGTAGCAAATCTCTTAAAATAACCTTAGCAGTATGTATAGTGAGTAAGAACATGGGTTACTGGCCAAAGCTATTGAATACGGAATCCCAGGTGCATTTCTTACTTACTGTGTGGTTGTTTCTTAATCTAAGCTTCCTCATCCGTAAAATGTCCAGAGTCATGAGGCATAATTTGTTGTGAAGAGTTAACTAGTAGGCAAAATGTAAAAATGCAAAATGCAAAAAATGCTTTATAAGCCTTTTATGGGGATTAAATAAATGATGTAAGTAAATTCAAAACAGAACTCGATAAGAATTTCCTTTTCTCATTTTGATGTTTGTGGTTATTAATTTAATCTCAGAATTTATTTGTAACTCATTGATTCAAAATACATTCATTTGGTATTATTAAGGGGAAATATAAGTACTCTGGATGAAACAGCAGTACTTTTCTGGTAAATTATAAGGGTATTTTTCTCCTTATAATAAGAAATATACATTCTAAAACAATAGTGAAATTTAACTTTTTTTATCACATTGCAAATATCTGCAGTGTCCATTTTGATTAGGGTGTAAGCATACAGGCAGTTTTCTAAGCTGTTTGGTAGGAACACAAATTGTGTACAACTCTTCTATGGATCAGTAAGTTAGTGTGTATGTGTGTGTATGTTTTATATATACACACACACACACACACACACACATATATATAAATATAAAATCTCCTGAGAAGGTATGCTCGGATTTTGTGAAAGGAGATATATCCTATGTCTTGTACAGAGTTGTATTTCTAGTACCTGGTAGCATGATGGCCAGTATGTAGTAGTCTCTCCAGAAATAGCAATTGGTGGAACATATAAACAAAAGATAATTAAAAAATGTTTATATGTATGAATTAAAAAAAATCATATGGCAAGGAGACACAGAGACAGGAAGAGAGTGAGAGAGAACAGGAACGAGCATTGCTATCCACTGGTCCAGTCCTCAAATGTCCACAGTTGGGTTTGTCTGAAGCCAGGAACTCAATCCAGGTCTCCCATGTGGGTGTCAGGGACTGAACTACTAGAGCTATCATCTGCTGCCTCCTAGAGTGTAGTTTGGAAGGAAGCTGGAATCAGGAATGGAGCTGGGATTCAAACCCAGGCACTCTGATATGGGATGCAGGCACCCTAAATAGGCTCTTTAACATTGGGTGAATTGCCCACCCCATGAAGTATTACTTTTTTTTTTTTTTAGGTTTATTTTTTTATATGAAAGTCACAGTTACACAGAGAGAGGAGAGGCAGGATGAGAGAGAGAGAGAGAGAGGGAGGGAGGGAGGGTGGGAGGTCTTCCACCCGCTGGTACAATCTCCAGTTGGCCACAACAGTCAGAAATGTGTTGAGCCAAAGCCAGTAACCAGGAGCCTCCACCGGCTCTCCCATGCTGGTGCAGGGACCCAAGGACTTGGGCCATCTTCTACTGCTTTCCCAGGCCGTGGTAGAGAGCTGGATCGGAAGTAGAACAGCCAGGTCTTGAACTGGCACCCATATGGGATGCTGGTGCTTCAGGTGTTAACCCGCTGCGCCATAGCGCCAGCCCCGAAGTACACTGTTAATAATGAAAAGTTGGAAATTTCTGAATCTCATTTTTACTGTAAAAGCCTCTTTTAAAAATATAGTCATGCTCATATATCTTTCTGTTTGTGTTTTCAGTCCAGGAACTTTGCTAATAACATTCTAAGAATCTCTAATAGTTTTTTTTTTTTTTTTTAAAGATTCATTTTATTTATTTGAAAGACAGAGTTACAGAGAGGCAGAGATAGAGAGAGAGGTCTTCCATCTGTTGGTTCACTCCCCAGATGGCCCCAAGGGCCGGAGCTGTGCCGATCTGAAGCCAGAAGCCAGTAACTTCTTCCAGGTCTCCCACATGGGTGCAGAGGCCCAAGGACTTGGGCCATTTTCCACTGCTATCCCAGGCCAAAGCAGAGAGCTGGATTGGAAGAGGAGCAGCTGGGACCCGAACTGGTGCCAATGTGGGATGCCAGGGCTTTAACCCGCTGTGCCACAGCGCTGGCCCATTTTTTTTTTTTTAAACAAATGGATCTGCATTTTGGATCATAAAATTTTTGCTGAGATGCAAGATTTTCTTAGAGCTTTGAGATTGGACTCAGACCTAGCATTCTACTTTATTACTTGATTTTACATTCACACATAGTTATATGATGTTAAAATAGATATATCAGTTTGAATCTAATAAAAAACAGCAATTATTTTAGTAGAATGCATTTAGCATGAAGAATTATTATTCGGTACTAACACACCAAAAAGACAAAAGAATCTTAAGCAGAAGCAAGCACTGCAGGAAGCATTTACCTTGCAGATACTGGGGGAACACAGGAATGAGGATTCCCTCATTAAATTAAAACACTGGGAGGGGCCCTGCAGCATTTGTAAGATGGTTGCTGCCCAGCTGCTGTTCTTGCCTCACGAGGGGTCCTGGGGCTCTGTGCTCAGACATCTGAGGAAGCGGGTATTGGCCAGCAGGTGTTTGTGTTTCTTATGAGACCCAGTGAAGCTGGTTCTAGGCCTGTTAGGATAAACCTCAGCAGAACCAACTGGGACTACCAGAACCAACTGCCACCTCATCTTTGCTGCGAGCAGCTGTCCAGTCTTTTAGTCATCTAGTTTATCATGGGCAGCTTCCGTTAGCACATGCTTTTTTGCTCCCCAGGCTTAGATCTTCAGTGTCTGTCAAGGCCGGTAGCAATCCATGGTTTGTTTCTCAAAAGTATAATGATCTTTAGAAAGTGGCACAGTTTTACTCTAAAATCCTAAATATTGTGGTATGCTGTCTGGTTGGGGCTTGCTAGAGGCTCACAACTGATATGCTGAGTTATAAGAGCCGAAGTGGCAGAACAGCTTGTGCTGCTGTCAGGACTTAGTGTAGACCTTTCTCTTGCTCTGATCCCAGCTTAAAAATGGTGACCAAGGCTGGTGCCGCGGCTCAATAGGCTAATCCTCCGCCTGTGGCGCTGGCACACCGGGTTCTAGTCCCAGTCGGGGCGCTGGATTCTGTCTCGGTTACTCCTCTTCCAGTCCAGCTCTCTGCTGTGGCCCGGGAAGGCAGTGGAGGGTGGCCCAGGTCCTTGGGTCCTGCACCCTCATGGGAGACCAGGAGGAAGCACCTGGCTCCTGGCTTCAGATCAGCGCGGTCCTCCCACCGCAGCAGCCATTGAGGGGTGAACCAACGGAAAAGGAAGACGTTTCTCTCTCTCTGTCTCTCTCTCACTGTCCACTCTGCCTGTTTTTTTTTTTTTTTTTTTTAAAAAGGAGGTGACCAAAGGAGTTGGAATGTGCTCCAAAATCCATAAAAACTTAGTAAGCACTGTAACTGCCCTTTATTAGTAGATAGTGCAAGTGTAGTGCAAGGCTTTTGCTTTCGAAAGGCTATCCTGACAGACCTTAGATTGGTATAGAGAATATTTGCTAGTTTGAAGTTGCATGTAAGATTTCAGAGGCTGTATTGATTTGCTTCACTAGAGGTAGCACATCTGGACCAGCAACTGCAAATTTATGATAATCCACAGTCATTCCAAGTCTTTGCTGGTGGCACTCATCTCTGCACTTCCATTGGGAATGCTTTTGGTTTACTCCTCTGCGAGGGAGGGCAAAGTTAGGGGCTTCATTTTGGCCTGCACTGGCAGAATAACCCTTACTCCATGGGTCAGAGAGCCAATTAGAGAATTCTTGCACATGCCAAGTATTTCTGTTCCACTTACACAATCCAGTAGCTGGAAAGTAACCACAGGGGGTGGTGCTGTGACATAGTGGGTAAAGCTGCCGTCTGCAATGCCAGCATCCCATATGGGTGCTGGTTCAAGTCCCAGCTGCTCCACTTCCGATCCAGCTCTCTGCTATGGCCTGGGAAAGCAGTGAAAGATGGCCCACTGCACCCCATGGGAGACCAGGATAAGCACCTGGCTCCTGCCTTCAGATCAGCGTGGTGCGCCGGTCACAGCACGCCGGTCACAGCACGCCGGCTGCGGTGGCCCTTGGAGGGTGAACCAACTGTAAAAGGAAGACCTTTCTCTCTGTCTCTCTCTCTCACTGTCCACTCTCCCTATAAAAAAAAAAAAAAAAGAAAAAAAAAAGAAAAGAAAAGATGGCCCAAATCCTTGGGCCCCAGCACCTACCCTCCCTCCCTCTCTCTCTCTTTCTCTCTCTGTCCCCCTCGCCCTTCTCTCTCTGTGTAACTCTGACTTTCAAATAAATAAATAAATCTTTTAAAAAAATAAAATAATCACAAATTGTATTTGTGGACATACAGTCCCACTTAAGTTGTTTATTTCTTCAAAGGCATCCACTGTTTAAAATTAATGTCTGGTAATCTCCAAGTGGTCCCTATTTTCCATTGTGTAATCAATCAACCCTAACAAATGTCACCGGTCCTTTGAAAAATAATTGGAAGATTTACAGAAGGGGCAACATATTTTCTTGTTTGTTTTTCTATAAAAGGCAAGATAGTATTTTAGGGTTTGTGGTCTATACAGTCTTTCAACTATTTGATTTTGACATTGTAGTGTGAAATATAAGAATGAATGTAGCTGTTTTACAGTGAAACTTTATTTACAAAGGCAGGTGTCAGTCCAAATTTAACTGGTGAACTATAGTATGCCAGCCTTGACTTTTTAGTAGATACTTGTGATAGTATTGCTGGGGTCTTCTAGAAGGATATCTGGTTTAGTCTTTCTATCAAAGGACTCAGATTTGTTAAGCGACTTAGGTCTGTGCATTTGAAGTGTGAAAAATGGTTAACTTACTAGCAAGCACAGTGGACTGTTTAGAACTGACCACAAGCTTCTGCTTTACCTCCTGTTGAAAAAAATCCTACAGCTCTGCTGACAAGAGTGATTTTTTTCCCCTTTTGCTTAGGTTTATTTTAAAAATGATTTTGTTGCTCATGCATATTTTAACTAGTGTTATTATTTCTTGGGAAAGATTACAGTAGTAAAATATGATTCAGGATGTTGAAAAAATGTCCTTATGCAAGAAAGGAGTAAGTCAGCAAGAATATAGCTAATAAACTACCTAGGAAGGGAAAATCATTACTTTGCTGGGTAGAGCCTTCCCCTCATCGCCCCTCCCTGCTTGCTTCTATTTTGAAATGAAATATTTAATGGTTTCATTTATATTGCATTTAAAAATTATTTTAACGAAGTTAAATTAAAGATACAAATTCTAAAGTAGTCGGTATCATTACGTTCAATACTTATGACTAAACTCTTTGGCATATTGCTTATCATATTTTTAAATGAATAACATTTTTAGAAAAGGGCCCATAGTAACTGCTTTCTTATTTGAAAATATTCTAATCACCCAGATGTCTTTGACGACAAATGCTTCCTTGACTTCTGGTCTTAAAATGGTTATAAATGTTAACATTCCTAATACTGTTTCATTCCATGTGTGGCCTGGGAGAGGAAAGAAGTTAGCTGTGTGTGTGGCTCACCTCTGAACTGTTTCAGAAGTGTTACAGGATTGAACAAATGAGTATTGAACATTTTGGGAGTTAGGGTTCTCAGCAAGGAAGGAAAAAGATACAAATATGAAATAGTGGAATGCAGTGAAGCATCCTGTTAGATGTTAGGAGTTTTAAAATAATGCATATCTAGGGGCTGGTGTTGTGGAGCAGCAGGTTAAAGCACCGCCTGCAACTCTGACATCCCATATGAGCACTGGTTGGAGTCCCAGCTGCTCCACTTCCCATCCAGCTCTCTGCTAATGTGCCTGGGAAAGCAGCAGAAGATAAACCAAGTACTTGAGCTGCTGCACCCATGTGGGAGACCTGGATGAAGTTCCTGATTTCTCTTGGCCCAGCCCTGGCCCTTGTGGCCATTTGGTGGGTGAACCAACGGATGGACATTGATCTCTCTCTCTCTCTCTCTCTCTCTCTCTCTAACTCTGCCTTTATACACACACACACACACACATGCATGAATAGGAGTATATATGCATGTGTGTGTATGTGTACGTAATAGCTGATATATGTATTAACACGTTTCCTAGCTCTGTCCACTGACAGGACCTAGAAACAAAGATACTTCAGCAATAATGAGCACATTTAACAACCAGACACTGGTGTCTAATAACATTCCTTGAAGAAGAGAACCAGAAGTCAACAGAGAAATGACTATTCTAGGGAGGATACAGGATAAGCCTTAGAGCATTCTTATGCCAGAAAGAAAGTGTCCCTCCACTCCACCAATGGAGCATGGCAAAAGGATACAGGTATTTGATTGTTTTTGTAGTTATTGTGATATTGTGAATGGGGTTGATCTTAGAAGTTTTTTTTCAGCCTTGGCATTGCCTGTGTATACAAAGGCTGTTGATTTTTGTGCATTGATTTTATATCCTGCTACTTTGCCAAACTCTTTTTTTTTTTTTTTTTTTTTTTTTTTGACAAGCAGAGTGGACAGTGAGAGAGAGAGAGACAGAGAGAAAGGTCTTCCTTTGCCGTTGGTTCACCCTCCAATGGCCGCCGCGGCCGGCGCACCGCACTGATCTGATGGCAGGAGCCAGGTACTTATCCTGGTCTCCCATGGGGTGCAGGGCCCAAGCACTTGGGCCATCCTCCACTGCACTCCCTGGCCACAGCAGAGAGCTGGCCTGGAAGAGGGGCAACCAGGACAGAATCCGGCGCCCCAACTGGGACTAGAACCCGGTGTGCCGGCGCCGCAAGGTGGAGGATTAGCCTAGTGAGCTGTGGCGCCGGCCCAAACTCTTATATGACTTCCAATAGTCTCTTAGTAGAGTTCTTTGGATCCCCTAAATAAAGAATCATATCATCTGCAAAGAGGGATAGTTTGAGTTCTTCCTTCCCAATTTGTATCCCTTTAATTTCTTTTTCTTGCCTAATGGCTCTGGCTAAAACTTCCAGAACTATATTGAATAGCAGTGGTGAGAGTGGGCATCCCTGTCTGGTACCAGATCTCAGTGGAAATGCTTCCAGCTTTTCCCCATTCAATAGGATGCTGGCCGTGGGTTTTTCATAAATTGCTTTGATTGTATTGAGAAATGTTCCTTCTATACCCAATTTGCTTAGAGTTTTCATCATGGAAGGGTGTTATATTTTATCGAATGTTTTCTCTGCCTCTATTGAGATAATCATATGGTTTTTTTTCTGCAGTCTGTTAATGTGGTGTATCACATTGATTGTCTTGCGCACATTGAACCAACCCTGCATACCAGGGATCAATCCCACTTGGTCTGGGTGGATGATCTTTCTGATGTGTTGTTGCATTCTATTAGCCAGGATTTTATTGAGGATTTTTGCGTCTATGTTCATCAGGGATTTTGGTCTCTAATTTTCTTTAAACGCTGCATCTTTTTCAGGCTTAGCGATTAAGATGATGCTGGCTTCATAGAAAGAATTTGGGAGGATTCCCTCTTTTTCATTTGTTCTGAATAGTGTGAGAAGAATTGGAGTTAGGCACTTCTTTAAAATGTCTGCTAGAATTCAGCAGTGGATCCATCCAGTCCTGGGCTTTTCTTTTTTGGGAGGGACTTTATTACTGATTGAATTTCTGTCTCAGTTATGGGTCTATTTAAGTTTTCTGTGTCTTCCTGGCTCAATTTAGGTAGGTTGCATGTGTCCAGGAATCTAACCATTTCTGAGAGATCTCCCTGTTTGCAGGCATACAACTCTTTGTAGTAATTTCTGATGACTCTTTTTATTTCTGTGGTGTCTGTGGTTACATTCCCTTTTGCATCTCTGATTTTATTGATTTGGGTCTTTTCTTTTTTTAGTCAGTTGGGCCAATGGTGTGTCAGTTTTGTTTATTTTTTCAAAATACCAGCTCTTCGTTTGGCTGATCTTTTGTAATGTTTTTTTGGATTCAATCCTGTTGATTTCTTCTCTGATTTTAATTATTTCTCTTCTACTAGTTTTGGGTCTGGTTTGCTGCAGTTTTTCTAGCTCCTTGAGATGCATTGAAAGCTCATCTATTTGGTGCCTTTCCAGTTTCTTGATGTAGGCACCTATTGCTATAAACTTTCCTCTTAACACTGCTTTTGCTGTATCCATAAGTTTTGATATGTTATGTTGTTATCCTCATTTTCTTCCAGAAAGTTTTTGATTTCTCTTTTCATTTCTTCTATGACCCTGAGCTGTTTTTTTTGAAGGGGTTTACATTATTCAACTGTGTCAGGGGCATGAAAGTTGACTTGGATACATAAAACATTGCATACAGTTCCAGAGGTCAATTACTATCTAGATCAATAATCATTTTTCCACAAAAGCGTAATCTCTCTCAGAGGCTCGTCTCCTATACTTTGCTTTCCTTTTCTTCTCACGCATTTGTTCATTTATTCCTTCTTGTGTTCCAGTTCTGGAATGTATTCAATGAATATTTTCTAACTTGAAAATCAGAATTAAATGATCACAGCACATTTTAAAATTAATTGTGAAAATTTCCTATCAAACAGTCTTTTAATTATTATGGAACAATTCACAAACACCTCTGCCAAACATTAATCACTTAAGCACTTTTTGTTTTCCTCTCGCTTATAATGAGGGAGAATCTTGACCTTTTTCAGTGATTCAGTCTAGAGGCAAAGCAGTAAGTAAGTAAGAACAGTCTGAGATAATAACTGAATTTGAGGTAATGTAAGAAAAAGGATTTAAAATTCATTTTAAAATAGTTTTGAAATCTTTTAAATCACTTAAATAATCACATATCTGAAATTTGGCAAACTGAAACAACAGAAAAAAATGTTTGTATGAGAGGAATTGCCTAAAATTGCCTAAACAAGTAAATATAGAAGTCAATGTTGTTTTTATAGAATTTGTGGGGAAAAAAAAACCCTGAAAATTCCAAAAGGAGTTTGGTATTAATTTGTGAAGATGTAGCCTTGTGATTGACCTGCCAATATATTTTTTTTTTTTTTTTGACAGAGTGGACGGTGAGAGAGAGAGACAGAGAGAAAGGTCTTGCTATGCCGTTGGTTCACCCTCCAATGGCTGCCGCAGCCGGCGCACCGCACTGATCCGATGGCAGGAGCCAGGCACTTCTCCTGGTCTCCCATGCGGGTGCAGGGCCCAAGTACTTGGGCCGTCCTCCACTGCATTCCCTGGCCACAGCAGAGAGCTGGACTGGAAGAGGGGCAACCGGGACAGAATCCGGTGCCCCGACCAGGACTAGAACCCCGTGTGCCGGCACCGCTAGGTGGAGGATTAGCCTATACCTGCCAAATTTTAAATATTGTCAAAACCTTATGATATGACTTTGAATTAAGTCTTGTCTATTTTCATGGAAACATATTTTGTTGTGTTTTGTAATTTCTTTCACTGCATTTTAAACAGAAAATATAGCATGTTAAGTATATTTTTAAGATTAATAATCTTATAAATAATTAATAATCTCAACTTTAACATCATACAATAACCTTGCTGATGTTCCTTGGACATATCAAGACCATATAAAGTTATTTTCACTATTTAAAGAATATAATGTTTTCTCAGTATTTATGAAATGGAATTATTTTATTACATTAGCCAGTTCTTTTATTTTCTTTACTGGCTGCCCATATAAGACACATTTGAGTACATTTGTACTCAATTTCTCTTTGTGCATATAACGATTGATATTTGGATGCAATGTAAGTTTAATTTTTGGAGATTTACAACTGATATTCATGTTTCTTGTTATTCTATCATGAAACATCTTAGTAGTTTTGATTCTCAGGTGTATTTTAGAATTTCTACAGCCAGAGAGAGGAAAAAGCTACATATCATTTCTTCTGCCAGCAAACCTTCAAATTCTGTGCCTCACTTTTAATAGATCATTGGCTTAGGCCGGCGCCGTGGCTCAATAGGCTAATCCTCCACCTTGCGGCGCCGGCACACCGGGTTCTAGTCCCGGTCAGGGCGCCGGATTCTGTCCCGGTTGCCCCTCTTCCAGGCCAGCTCTCTGCTATGGCCAGGGAGTGCAGTGGAGGATGGCCCAGGTGCTTGGGCCCTGCACCCCATGGGAGACCAGGAAAAGCACCTGGCTCCTGGCTCCTGCCATCGGATCAGCGCGGTGCGCCGGCTGCAGCGGCGGCCATTAGAGGGTGAACCAACGGCAAAAGGAAGACCTTTCTCTCTGTCTCTCTCTCTCACTGGCCACTCTGCCTGTAAAAAAAAAAAAAAAAAAAAAAAAAATAGATCATTGGCTTAAAAGATGTACAGTTTGGAATCAACAATGCGAAGTGAGATGTGTTTAAATTATTACCTTCCTAGAGTCCTTAATATTTTATTTTTGATTTCCAAGTAGTCCTTCTGTTTTGTTTATTTATTTGAAAGGCAGAGTGACAAAAATTGCCAAATTCCCACAACAGCTGGTGCTGGGCTGGGCTGAAGGCGGAGTACAGACCTCCATCCCGATTTGCAGTGTGGTTGGTGAGAACCCATATAGTTGGGTTGTCTTCTCCTGCATCCTAGGAATATTAGCAGAAAGTTGAATTAGAAGTGGCAGGGGGAGAGAGTATTTCAGGCATGGAAAGCCAAGACACTCTGGCAAAAAGATCTCTGTGAGTGAGATCCCAATGGAAAGAACAGGTCTTCAAAGAGGGAGGTGCCTTTCTCTGAAGGGAGGAGAGAACCTCCACTTTGACTATGACCATGTCTAAACAAGATAAGAGTCGGAGAACTCAAGGGGCTTCCATAGCCTTGGAAACTCATGACTGGTGCATAGGGAGATTACTGATGCCATAAACAGGAGTGTCAATTTGTAAAGTCAACAACAGGAGTCACTGTGCACTTACTCCTCATGTAGGATCTCTGTCCTTAATGTGCTGTACACTGAGGCTTAATGCTATAACGAGTACTCAAACAGTATATTTCACTTTGTGTTTCTATGGGGGTGCAAACGATTGAAATCTTTACTTAATGTACACTAAACTGATCTTCTGTAAAAAAAAAAAAAAAAAAAAAGAAATTATCAACTCCCAACTTGACTCTCACTGGGATTAAACATGACAATAGGTCTGATCTGATTTCATCATCATTTAAAAAAAATCATCTATTATTTTTCACTTTATATTTCTGTGTGGGAGCAAACTGTTGAAATCCTTACTTAATGTATACTAAGCTGATCTTCTGTATATTAAGATAATCGAAAATGAATCTTGATGTGAATGGAAGGGGAGAGGGAGTGGGAAAGGGGAGGGTTGTGGGTGGGAGGGACGGTATGGGGGGGGAAGCCATTGTAACCCATGAGTCGTACTTTGGAAATTTATATTCATTAAATAAAAGATTAAAAAAAAAAAAAAAAGAAGTGGCAGTGGGACTCAATGCTAGATACTTTGATATGGGATGCAAGTGTCCTGAGAGATGGAGACATAGATAAATATATCTATTGATCGATTGATCTTCCATCTGCTGGTTCACTCCCCAAATGGCTGCAATGGCCAAGGCTGGGCCAGGCCAAAGCCAGGAGACAGGAATTTCATCTCAGTCTCCCACATAGGTGCAAGGGCCCAATGACTTTGGCCATCTTCCGCTGCTTTCCCAGGTGCATTAGCAGTGAGCTGGATCAGAAGTAGAGCAGTTGGGACTTGAACCACGTGGCATGCTGACATCACAGGCAGCAACTTAACCTGCTACACCACAATGCTGGCCCCTAATTTTTATTTCTGTAAAAAACTAATCTTTTTAAGCTTGATAATTAAATTAGATTGTCATTTAGAAGGTGGTGAATTCCTATTTACTTCTAAGTATACATTTCTCTTCCTAAATTTGTATTTTATTAGAATATTTTCCATGCCATTGCATTCGTTGACTGCAGAAACAATTGTTTACAATAAAAATATTACTGAACCTTAGTAAAATAAAGCAGTTATGTTGTAGTACAGCCACTTATATTAATAGAATTGTGCATGGAATTTTAAAAATTAGCACTTCGTCACTGCTGCTGTATTAGGATTTGGCCTAAAGTATTTATGAAGTTGCTGTATGTTTTTTGCTAAAAACCACAACTTCAAATTCTTGTTTGTATCCTTAAAGATAAAAGGATGAAAAATTTGAGCTTTTTAGCCACTGTACCTTTCCCCTTTTTTTTTTATTTCACAATCACAATCAGTTAGGAATAAATTAAATAACAATTAAAATAACTATAAAAGAATTAGTATAGAATTTTATTCCTTAAGTTTTTTATGATATTTTGAATCAAGACACTTAATCTAGTTTAAACAGTTAAATTTGATGAGAGGATGTTTAATATCCTTTAGCATATGACAGCTTCAAAATATAAAATATGGTAATTTATTATAAATAGAAGATAGTACATCATTGTTAATGCAGTCCTTTTATCTTTAAAATGGACCTCATATTAAGCTTCAAATCTCAGGGGAGAGTATATTGAGTGTGGGATTGTATGGAAGAGGCTAAATTTATTCGTAGCTTTAGAAACTATCTTTGCAAACTAGACTTCTAAGTCTTGAATAATGGGATAGTAGGAACAATTATGCAAGATTCTTGCAGGCTTACATATATTGTGGTAGAGCTATTTTCTTTATAAGTGGTTTCTGATATCTGGGTTTCGTTGCATTGATACTTATTATACTCAATTGTAAGAAGGGCATTTCACTTTGTAATAGCAATTTAAGCTTTAGATTTTTTAGAATGTCCACACAACATAAGCACTACAAAGTTAGCAGTGTATTTGCATTAAATTATTGCCTTGTATTCTCTTAATTAGAAACTCCTGTCAACTGGAGGGTTTCTATGTTTACAATGCAAAGGTACTTTGTGTTTATATTGATAAAATAAGCCACTGTGGTTTTCAGAAACATGTTTTCTATCATCACAGGAAGTCTAGATTATGCATTTTGAAAAATAGACTTGATTTTTCATTTAATTATTTGAAATATATAATCTTAAATTATATTAAAAGTAACATGTTATTATCAAGAAATATTTTTACTGAAAACCGTGCAATTGCATGAGTTCCTTATATCATCAAAATTTATCTCTCTTTAGTAGTGTTTTAATTTTTATAAGTAGAGCTGACATATGTAGTATTTAGATTTAAAAGTAGACTGGTCATTTGAATAAGGATTCATTGTAGAAGGTATAGACCACATTACATGGCCTCTAGGGATTTTAGAATAAATTAACTGTAAATTACATGAATTCATTACTAAGGAACAAAGACCTTTATTAATCTTTTTCAGAATCTAATTTATGAAAAAAATTCACCACCTTACTAGTCTTTCATTTATTTTTAAACTTTCAGTACTGTAAGGAGCAGTGCTAATTATAACTGATTTATTGCTTTTTAGTCAACATTTACTGAAAACCATCTATGTGTAAGCCATGTTATTAGGTCCTGGGAGTAAAGAGATGGATAATCTTTATCTTGAAAGAATGAATATCTTGACGGATAACAGATGTAAATATCAGTGTGACAATGCTATACTGTTAGTGTGAATAAAGTACTGCAAGAGGCCAGTGTTATATCTTAGAACACAAAATTTAAAAACAAAATATGGAAATATTTTAATTGATTGTAATAGGACAAAGAAGATTCCATGGAAGCTGGTTCACTTAAGTAGAACTTTGGAAATATATAGAAATGGCATTTGAGATAGAAAATTTGAGATAGAAAAATTGTGAAAGAACACATGAAACTTTGAAATATTTGTCAAATACCTAAGGTTTTGCCTGTGGGAGACTTGAATGAAGTAGGCTTGGGCCTGATTGTTATAGAACAATAAACTCAGATTGAAGAATTAGGACTTACTCTAGAGAGTTGGACATTATAAAAAGGAATTGATATTCATTTTATTTCTCAGTAATTCTGGCTTGAGGATGGAGGTTACTGACATATTACATTCACTTTCACAAGCCAGAAACCTTAGGAACAATCTTTGTCTTCTTTATATGACCTTTCAGTAATGTCCTGTTCTATTTATTTTTTAGATATTACTTAAATCTGTTGACTTTTCCCTATTGCATAGACATGGCCCCAGTTCAAACTAGCATTACGTTACCTAGATTACTGTGATAACCTTTAAGTATTCCTACCATATTATCCCTGTTCTCACCTAGTTGATTCTCTGACGCTACTAGACATTATTAGATCTCTGTCAGCTTTTTATTTCTTCCATTATTTTTCATTATTATTTGCCTAGTGTGATGAGTTGATTTTTGTCCCTCTCTATTAGAGGTGTTGAAGTCTTAACCTCTGGTAACTGTGAATGTGACTTTTTGGAAACAATCTTTGCAGATCTAATTAAGAAGCAAGTTAAGATAAAGTCATGCTAATATAAAGTATGCCTTTAATCCAGTATCTGGTGCCATTTTAAGAAGATACACCCAGAGATATATTAGGGGAGAATACTATGTCACTAAGGCAGAAGCTAGGAAGAGGCAAGAAAATATTCTCCCCTACAAGTTTCCAAGGGAGCATGACCCTATCTATATCTTGATTTCAATTCCAGCCTCTGGGACTGTAAGACAGCACATTTCTTTTGTTTTAAGCCGCATTGTTGTGGAAACCCTAGAAAACAAATACTCCTGGTATACATATATTTTTTATTTTTTTTGAGATTTCAATCTTTTGGTTTCCTTATAGTTTAGATTTACCTCTCATAAACAGCATTTGGCTGGGTTT
Organism: Oryctolagus cuniculus; assembly: GCF_964237555.1. NCBI lineage: Eukaryota > Metazoa > Chordata > Mammalia > Lagomorpha > Leporidae > Oryctolagus > Oryctolagus cuniculus. The sequence goes on from NC_091436.1 coordinate 83,697,939, forward strand.
ATTTCTTGTTTGTAGACATTGGCAGTTTTTACCTTTTAAATGGAAGATTTTTGTCCATTTTCTCTTGTTTTAATTATATATATGAAATTATTTTTGCCATCTTATTTTGTCTTCTACTTTTCTACATTTACTTTTCCTCTTATGTCTTGCCTTTATTTTTATTGATTTTTTTCCTTCATTACTTTTTCCTTGCTGAATTTAAAGTCGTAGTTTAGCATTTGTTCTTTGGATGGTTACTCTAGAAATTTTAGCCCACATGTTTATTTCATTAAGTCTAAACTTAACATCTTTACCTCTTCAGGAAGTAGAATTATTATAATCACTCCTTTCTAACTTCTTTTTTCTATCTCTTTTATTAAAGCTCACGATACATTATTAATTTTGTTACATAGTCCATATTCATTCATTTTCCCTACATATTTACAACCTCTTTTGCTATGGATTTTTGAATGTGCATTTTTATATGTGGAATTACTAAACTTCTGCCAGCAATTATATACTTTAACATTTTACTTTTGCCAATAGATATGTCCTTTAACATTTCTTTTAGCTCTGCTGGTAGCAGATTTATTTCAGTGACAGTCTTAATTCTGTCTTTATTTATTGGACATTGAATTATAAGTAAAGTTATTTTTTATCAGCATATCCCAGTGTCTTCTGACTTTCATTGTTGGTGTTGAGAAATCGGCTGTCACCGTAATTGTTTCCTAAAAAGGTGACCTGTCTTGTGTTTGCTTTTAAAATCCAATGTATGTCTTTTTTGTTTTTCAGATTCACTTTCATGAATCTTAACTATAGATTTTTTTTTTTCCCAACTGGAGCTTATTGGACTTTTGGAAAATCAGTTATGTTGTTTTCCATTAATTCTGAACATATCTTGCCATTATTTATTTATTTGTTATTTATTTTTGTTTTAATTTTAATAGAAATTTTCCATTTAATAAACAAATTTCAAAAGTACAACTTTTGGATTATAGTGGTTCTTCCCCCAAAACCACCTTCCCACCCACAAACCATCCCAGCTTCTACTCCTTCTCCCATCCCATTCTTCATTAAGATTCATTTTTAATTATCTTTATATACAGAAGATCAACTCTATACTGAGTAAAGATTTCAACAGTTTACACCCACACAGAAACACAAAGTATAAAGTACTGTTTAAAGATTAGTTTTACCGTTAATTCTCATAGTACAACACATTAAGGACAAAGGTCCTACATGGGGAGCAAGTGCACAGTGATTCCTGTTGTTATTTAACAATTGACACTCTTATTTATGACGTCAGTAATCACCCGAGGCTCATGTCATGAGCTGCCAAGACTATGGAAGCCTTTTGAGTTCACCAACTCCGATCTTATTTAGACAAGGCCATAGTCAAAGTGGAAGTTGTCTCCTCCCTTCAGAGAAAGGTACCTCCTTCCTTGATGGCCCATTCTTTCTGCTGGGATCTCACTCACAGAGATCTTTCATGTAAGTCATTTTTTGCCACAGTGTCTTGGCTTTCTATGCCTGAGATATTCTCATGGGCTTTTTAGCTGAATCTGAATGCCTTAAGGGCTGATTCTGAGGCCAGAGTGCTGTTTAGGGCATTTGTCATTCTATGAGTCTGCTGCATATCCAGCTTCCCATGTTAGACCATTCTCTCCTTTTTAATTCTATCAATTATTAGCAGACACTTGGTCTTATTTATGTGATCCCTTTGACACTTAATTCTGTCTTTTGATCAATTATGAAGTTATGAACTTAAACCAATCACTTTAACAATAAGATGGCATTGGTACCTGCCAACTTAATGGGATTTGGAGTCCCATGACAAGTTTTTAGCTTTACCCCTAAGGGTTAAGTCTGAGTGACCATATGCCGCACTGTACATCTCCTCCCTCTCTTATTTCCACTCTTATTTTTAACAGGGATCAATTTTCAGTTGGATTTAAACTCCTAAGAATAATTGTCTGTTAATTAAAGTGTTAAACCAGTGGTATTAAGTAGAAAAAGAAAATACTAAAAATAATAAAATAGTAAGCTGTTCCTCAACAGTCAGGACAAGGGCTGATCAAGTCATTGCTTCTCATAGTGTCAGTTTCACTTCTACAGGTTTCCTTTTAGGTGCTCAGTTAGTTGTCACAGATCAGGGAGAACATATGATATTTGTCCCTTTGGGACTGGCTTATTTCACTCAGCATGATGTTTTCCAGATGCCTCCATTTTATTTCTTGCCATTATTTATTCAGTTACAGCATTTGCCCTCTCTATCTGTAATACCAATTGATTAATTTGTTAAACAAGTTAAAACTAGGCACTTCTGTTTGCCAGTTACTGGTTTCAGAACTTGTGATACATTCAGAAAAGGTGAGATCTGTGAATCTTGAAACTTAAATTTTAATCAAGAGAGATGGAAAATAGACAAAATAAATAAAGAAATAAAATAAATAATGTGTTGTAAAGCAATTAGTGTTTGGAATTGAAAAAGGAGAGTCATGTAAGGAATTGGGAATTCCAAGCTGAAGGGGAGGGAGAGATAAATTGAAATGTTGTCTCACTGATTAAGTAAGATATAAGTGAGGCATGCATTATGGCATTGTGAGTAAAACCACTACCTCTGATGTCAGCATCCGATATGAGCACTGGTTCGTGTCCTGTCTACTCTACTTCCAGTCCAGCTCCCTGCTAAAATTCCTGAGAAAAGCAGTGGAAGATGGCTCAAGTGATTGGACCCATTCCACCCATATGGGAGACCTGAATGAAGCTCTTGGCTCCTGACTTTGGCCTCGCCCAGTGCCACAACACTGATCCCTAGAATTTATTGTAGTTCTTTTGACTAGGATGGTAACATTGGTGATGGTGAGAACTGGTTAGATCTACTTGGTGTTAGTTTTTAGTATGGTGATAATCTTTACTTGATTAAAATTTCCCAGAATTTGTTTCCTTAAGATTGGGTTAGAGCTGACCATAAGAAATGTGTGATATTTGGAAGGCAAAAGGAAAGCCTCAGCCATTACATTTTGTGTATACATTGTCTGTGTTCCCCTTGCTTACCTCATTGGTGTGGGGCAACTCTTGAGCCTACTTCTTCTCCCTGGCTCTCCTCCTTAACTTTTCTCTGATTCATAGGGCTGGCTATGTTTTTTAGCAGGTCATCTACTGCATTCTTTAGGTGTGTAAAAAACAGACATAGGTTCCAGTATGTCATGTAGGTGGTGAATTTAATATGTTTAGAATTTTGGAGAGATGTTTGGACATTTTCAATATATAGGTGACATCTGAAGCCACAACACTGGATGACATAACTAGCTAATGGAGTATGAGTAAAGAATATGGTTGATGGTGTTCCGGGGCTTGTCAGTACATAGAGGCTGGAAGAAGAGAAATCAGTGAAAAATACTAACGGTTAAAAGAAAAACCTAATAAATATCTTAGAAGCTTTGTTGAAAAAGTTTAAGAATTGAAGTGAAGGGACTGATGCTGTGGCATAGTAGGTTAAGCCTCTATTTGTGGCACCGGCATCCCATATGGGTGCTGGTTCCAGTCCTGGCTGCTCCACTTCTGATCCAGCTCTCTGCTAATGTACCTGGGAAAGCAGTGGAAGATGGCCCAGGTACTTGGGACCCTGCAACCCTGTGGAAACCCAGAAGAAGCTCCTAGCTTCTGGCTTCAGATCAGCCCAGCTCTAGCCCTTGTGACCATTTAGGTAATGAACCAGCAGATGGAATACCTCTCTCTTGTGTGTGTCTCTCTATCTGTAACTCTGCCTTTCAAATAAGTAAATAAACAAATCTTTAAAAAAATTTAGAATTGAAGTAAATATAATTGTTCAAAAATGCTCAGAAGTCAAATATATTGAAGACTGAAAATGGATGTTTCTGTTTACTTTGTACTTGTATGTGTGTGTGTTCAGCTTGTTTTTCGAACTGCCTTATGATACTATTTGTGTTTTATATCATGTTTTTATATCCTAATATCTCTATAGGATAGTTATTTTTGTTAAACTCATCTCTGGATTGAGAAGTATGTTTCACTTTGAAAATTCTGATATTGGCAGACTACCAGTTGTTATTGTCATTCTTTCTTTTTAGGAGGTCATAAACCTCCTAATTTACTAAATGTACTCTCTTTAATTGAAATCTAGTCACTTACCACTTTTGGGATGAACTCATCAGACTTTGGTCCATCAAGATACTTGCGCCTTTTCCCCCTTTGTTTGTTACATATTCAATCCAAATGCCTTTTAGAAAAGAAAGATAATAGTGCTCTTCATTCGGATGTTAATAGTGAAACACTTGGTTGCTAAGTGGTCTAGTAATACAGTAATTTGAGTCTGGTACCAGTTCACTAGTTCTCTTTTCCTGTCTTTGACAAAGTCAAGCTGTAGTCTCACAGTAGAAGTCCTAGGCTTTTTTTTTTTTTTACTGGACCACTGACTCTGAAGAGTAGAAGTGATTTTCCTTATTTAGGGACTTTTATTCTCCTGGATACATGCAACATTGTGGATCTCCTCTGAGCAGATGGAAAAGTACTCAGACTATATTCCTCCCACCCCCGTATTTTCCTTTATATGCCTTCTGCTACCCCTAAATTTATAGGATGCTAGAAAGATGCAAGGTGTTAAAATCTGATACTGGCTATAGCAGGTTATTGGTGAAAACTGAGAAGGTCTGATATTCCCATTTGTCAGAGGGGACAGCTTATAGTTTGAAAGAAACAGGAATGATGGAAGGCAAGACTGAGCCACCATAATGAAGTATGCTATGGTTAAAATAATTTGGTAAAGATTTGGTTTAATGCAAAGAAGTCGGCCGGCACCATGGCTCAATAGGCTAATCCTCCACCTGCGGCGCCGGCGCACTGGGTTCTAGTCCCGGTCAGGATGCCTGATTCTGTCCTGGTTGCCCCTCTTCCAGGCCAGCTCTCTGCTATGGCCCGGGAGTGTAGTGGAGGATGGCCCAAGTGCTTGGGCCCTGCACCCCATGGGAGACCAGGAGAAGCACCTGGCTCCTGGCTTTGGATCAGCGCGGTGTGCTGGCTGCAGCATCCATTGGAGGGTGAACCAACGGCAAAGTATGACCTTTCTTTCTGCCACTCTCTCTCTCTCACTATCCACTCTGCCTGTCAAAAAAAAAAAAAAAATTCAACTAAGCCATCCTGGTAGTTTCCATTCTCTATGAAGTGTCATAAATTTTTGATCTGGGGACCTTCAAGAATTAGCTATTCTGACCTCACATATATCATACAAGATCTCCCTCTCCTTATTTTAGTCACCTGAAAAATGAGAACATTGGAGAGATGATCTCTACAGTAACTTTCTGCTCTCAGTTTTTGTGGCTGACTGTGTACAATGGACTATGTACTGTAGATCCTTACTATTCACAGATTCTGTAGTTTCATATTTGCCTATTCACTAAAATTTATTTGTAGCCCTAGAATTAACACCTGCAGTGTTTTCACAGTCATTTGCTGACATGCACAGAGTGGCAAAAGAATTAGCATCATCTGATGGGCATATCCAGAACAAGGTAGAACAGAACAGTGTTGTACTTTTCTTCTTTTAGCACTCATACTGTGGAGACATGCCTTTTTACAATCTTAGTGCTTTTCTCCCCCAACAATTTTGGGCTTTTTGTCAGTGATTTCACTATTTAAATGCCCTCCAAATGTAGTGCTAACATGCTGTCTAGTGTTCCTAGATGCAAGATGACTATAATGTACCTTTTAGAAAGAAAGTACTTTGTTAGGTAAGCTTCATTCAAGCATGATTTTACAATACAGTTGGCCATGAGTTCAGTGTGAGTGAATTAACAATGCATATTAAGGAGCTGTTAAACACATAGAAAACTAAGTTGTATATTGATTGGATGAAAATGTTATGATCAGAGGCTCATTGGAAGCAACCCCTGAATTTCTCTTAGGAGCATTTATTCAGTATTCACTAATTCGTGGTAACATTTTAGAACATAATTGCTGTGATCACCACAGTCGACTCTGTATTTATTTTATTCATTTGCTTCTTGAAATAATCAACTCTCATTTTTCTCTCTTTTCCTAAGATCTACCATTCTGCAGATTAGCAATACCTGATAAATAATAAGGACCTAATATAATAATTTTTTGTTTCTTTGACCAACAAATATTTGATGAATATATTGGTATTGAAAGGTTTATATTATTAAGATATTATACTACAATATTACTAATCTCCAATTAAAATTTTATTTTGCCATATATAACAAATGAAATTAGATTAGTTCTCTTTAGCTTTTGAAGTTATATACAGATATATCCATTATTAATGAAAGGAATTTTTTTCTCTAATGTCTCATAATATTGTCATGATTCAGTGAAACTGATGGGGTCATTTTTAAAGTAACAGATTCTGAACCCTGCACTTATAAAATGTTTTGGAAGTAGTTTTGAAACAATAACATTACAAATGTTCTGGCAAAGTTCTCTGTAATTTTTTCTTTGCCAAGATTTCACTGGCTAATTTTTACTTGCATAAATTGTTCTTCAGGAGTTTTTCAAATGAAATAGTGTGATTTCATTCTCCACCCCCAATTAATATCTAGTTTTAATGTGTAGACATACTGAAATGTTTCGATGCATTATAAATTTCTCCATGATGAAAGCTTAAAAAACCAGAATTTTATGAACTCTATTGTATAGTCTATGTCCAGAAATAAATATTATCTACTTAATTACTGACTGTGCTTCAGGCTTGTCATTTGAAAGTGAAATTCTCATAGACCTTTATGAACAGTGGCATTAAATAATTTTTGTCTATGGATTATCTCCTTTTATTTATCTTGTAATTTTAATATGTAAATTATGTGAGCAACATGAATTAGCTGTCAATTAATAAGATTTTCAGTATTAGCATCTCTTACACACCAATATGAACTCCACTTGTTGAATAAGGATGTTAATATTCTCATTTTACAAGGATACTTGAACTTGAGAATGATTGAGTAGGTCCATTAGTTTACTTGGTCATTGTTTAGATATCATTTGTCCTAGAATTCACACCATGGCTTTTGTTTTCTTTCCTCTCTTCTGTTTGGAGGTTTGTTTTGTTTTTAGTAGATCTTTAGGTATTTTTATATAATTTGGATTTCTGATGAATTTTTAATAATTCAAGATAGTACTTTCTAAAAATATTTATTTATTTCAATTTATTGAAAAGGCAGAGAGAGAGATGGATATTGAGAGAAAGATCTTGCATCTGCTTATTCACTGCTCAAATGTCTGCAACAGTCAAGATTGTGTTAGGACAAAGCTAAGAGCCAGAAATTCAATCTGGGTCTCCTATGGGAGTCCAGGGACCCAAGTACTTGAGCCATCTTCTGCTACCTCATGGTGTGCACATGAGCAGGAAGCTTGATTGGAAACTGATTATCCATGACTTGAACCAGACACTGTGGTAGGGGCTGTGGGTATCCCAAGCAGCCACTTAACTCTTGGCCCAAAGGCCTATCCCTGAGATTGAGTTTGAGTTTGAGATTGAGTTTGCCTATCCTTGAGTTGAGATTGGTTTGACTCCCTTACTCCAGCACCACCACCACCACCACCACCACCACCATCCATTGCTATGCCCTGTGGTATCAGCAGATCTCAAGACAGTTTACCATGCTGATCTTTGGGCATCTGCTTCCTGGCTTGATATCTTTACTGTGTGTTGACCCAGGTGATAAACTTAACTCTTTCTCCACAGAAGGCCATAGTAGTGGTACATGGTGATATTTCCTTAAATTTCAAAGCTTCCTTCTGATAGTCTAGTTCTATTTCTGGCAATCCCCTCTTATCCATAGTTTTACTTTCTGAGGTTTCAGTTGTCAGCTGCAGTCCAAAATATTAGGTGTAAAATTCCAGAAATAAATTGTTCATTCTTGTAATGTGATGCAATCTTGCACTGTCCTACTCTGTCCTGCCCAAGATGCTACTCATCCCTTTGTCCAGCATATGCATGCTGTGTATACTACCAGCCATTAGTCACTTAGTAGCTGTCTTGGTTGTGAGATCAGCTGCCTCAGTGTTGCAGTGCTTATGTTCACGTAGCCCCCCCCCCCTTTTTTTTGACAGGCAGAGTTAGACAGTGAGAGACAGAGAGAAAGGTCATCTTTTCTGTTGGTTCACCCCACAAATGGCCGCTACGGCTGGCGCACTGCGCCGATCCAAAGCTAGGAGCCAGGTACTTCCTCCTTTTTTTACTTATTAATTGCCCAAGAGCAATGTTGCTTACAGTTTGGACATGCCACATAGAAGCTTTATAGTGTTTCCTTTAGTGAAAAGATGAAAAAGGTGAAAGTTCTTGATTTAAAAAGAAAGAAGAAAAATGTATGTTTTTTTAACTTTTATTTAATAAATATAAATTTTCAAAGTACAGTTTATAGATTACAATGGCTCCCCCCCCCCCATAATTTCCCTCCCACTCACACCCCTCCCATCTCCCGCTCCCTCTCCCATTCCATTCACATCAAGATTCAGAAAAATGTATGTTGAGATTGGCCTAGCCCAACCCTGGATATTTTGGCATTTGGGAAGTTAATCAGCAGATGGAAGATATTCTCTCTCTCTCTCTCTCTGTTGATCTGACTCTCTCTCCCTTTCAAGTAAATGAAAAATAAGTTTTTTTTTTTAATTTTTAAAGAAGCTGTTGGTCTAGCTTTGTGATATTTAACCTATCATCATGTGCTTGGGAATTGAAGGGTTAACCCTATCATACATGAGTATTTCTACTTAGATATTACTTCTGTAATCAGTATTCTTCTCTAAATGAAAGGTGATAACTTAAACTGTAATTTAGCAAGACTTACATGTAAATGGAATAGGAATAACATTCTATTTTTCTACTGAACTATAATTATAGAAAAGAATCTGTCTCTGATTAATACTCATAATCACCCTTTAAGAAGTTTTACAACTTGATACCTATTCATTTTAAGTAACTGCTGCCAGACTTCAGGAGTTAGCTACTGTAGTGTGATCTATTAGACTTCATCCAGAGCTTGGTGGTAAGTTTCCTCTTAATGTTTGGCACTAACCATTTCCATTCCTTGTCAGTAGGTCTGTGTCACTTACCCACAGCATTCTTTATCACAGTCAGAACATCCTGGAGCCCTCTGACCTCTACGGATAACTTTGAACAAGTCTCCTCTACCCTCAAACCCATCCCGCTGCAATGTATTTGAAATTTTTCCTTGAGATCACAATTGGTGAATAGAAACAGATTGTATAGATGGTGATGACACCTTGGAAATTATCCAGATAGTATAGAACTCTAATGCTTAAACTTCATTTAATTTTTGAAAAAGATATAATATGAATTATCAGTTTGAGATCTTATAAAAACATTCTTAAATACGTTTCCATTGCATATTTAAAATAGGCTTGAACAGAATTGGTTAGCTTTTAAGCAGTTTTAAAGTCATTTCTTCTCAGTTGTCTGTCATTTCTCTCTCTGGGCTAATGACCCTTCATCTCCTTTAGAAAGTAAACTCTCAATCTTCTACCTTCATCTAGCATGTTAGAAGTAATGTTTGTTGTATGTATGTCTTTACTTAGTTGTCTGAGTCAGTGTTGTCTCTTTACACTGTATACTTGCAGTATATAAGACCTCTTGATTTATAGTGTATATCATCATGCCATAAATGGAAATACATTTATGTTTTTCAGCATTGCTTGATAAAGTAGATATGATTGCTGCAGATCTTTTCAGTCTGAGTGCATCTTTGCTGGTGAGATGTATTTCCTGTAGCCCACAAATAGATGTTTGTTTTTTTTTTTTTTAAGATTTATTTATTTATTTGAAAGTCAGAGTTACACAGAGAGAGGAGAGACAGAGACAGAGAGAGAAAGAGAGAGAGAGAGAGAGTGAGATCTTCCATCAGATGGTTCACTCCTCAATTGGTTGCAATGGCCAGAACTGCACCCATCCGAAGCCAGGAGCCAGAAGCTTCTTCCATGTCTCCTATGTGGGTGCAGGGGCCCAAGGACTTGGGCCATCTTCTACTGCTTTCCCAGGCCACAGCAGAGAGCTGAATCAGAAAAGCAGCCGGATCTTGAACCGGCACCTACATGGGATGCCGGCGCTTCAGGCCAGGGCATTAACCCACTGTGCCACAGCTCCAGCCCTAGGTTTTGTTTTGTAATTCATTCAGCCAGTCTGTATCTTTTAGCTGGAGAGTTGAGAACATTTACATTCAATGTGACTATTGATAAGTAATGACTTGGCCCTGTCATTTTTCCATCAACATTCCTGTTATTTACTTTGGATTTCCTCTGTACCTTTACTGGGAGATTTTCTGCCTTCACCTTCTTTCATAGTGATGACCATGTTTCTGTGTTTGTATGTGTAGCACATCCTTAAACATCTTTTGTAAAAAGCTGGAGGAATGGTGACAAATTCTTTCAATTTCTATTTGTTATGGAAGGTCTTTATTTCACCTTCATTCCTAAGTGAGAGGTTTGCAGGGTACATTATTCTGTATTGACAGATTTTTTTCTCTAAATTGGAATGTATCTCTCCATTCTCTCCTAGCCTGTAGGGTTTCTGATGAGAAGTCTGCTGTGAGTCTAATTGAAGATCCTCTGAAAGCAATCTAGCTTTTCTCTCATGTACATTTTAGAATCTTTTCTTTATGTTTTACTGTGCAGAGTTTGATTACAATGTATTGTGGTGAAGATGTTTTCTAGTTATGTCTATTAGGAGTTCTGTGTGCTTTCTGTACTTGGGAGTCCATTTCTTTCTCCAAATTGGGGAATTTTTCTGTAGTTATTTCACTAAAAATGCCTTCTAATCCATTCTCTCCACACCCTCAGGAACTCCCAAGACCCGTATGTTGGGTTGTTTGAAAATATTCTGTAAATCTCCAACACTATTTTTTAGTTTTCTAATTTCTTCTTATTATTCTTTTTTTTTTTTTTTTGGTCTGACTGTAAAATTTTCAGAGATTTATCTTCTACCTCTGATATTCTTTCTTCTACTTCACCAATTCTGTTTTTAAGGCTTTCTACCACATTTTTTAATTCTGTTGAATTCTTCATTTCCATATTTAGTTTTTAATTCTCTTTAAAATCTCAGCTTCATGAGAAAATTTACATTCATGTCATGTACAGATTTCTTTAGTTCGTGGATTTGCTTCTGATTGATTCTAATAATCCTACGATCAATTTTTTGAATTCTGTTTATGACATTTCTTCAGTTTTCATTTTCACATTCTAGTATTTAAGTGTTGCGTGTTCTTTAGGGGGTGTCATGTTGTCTTCCTTATTCTTGTTTCTTGAATTGGGGCGTTTATATTTAGGCATTTGTGGAAATACTTGTTGGTTTATTTTTTTTTCCTCCCGTGATGGCTTTTATCTTTGGACTATGCCTCTGTGGCTTAGTGGTGTGTCTCTTCTTTGAGTGAATACCCTGAGGCATGTGCCGGGTGTGGCCAGGGAGCTCTGTTCAGTGTTCCAGGGTGAGGGGAATGTCCATGGTGACCCCCAAATTTGGGGCGATAAATCTTTCTTTCTCTTTTTATTTTTATTTTTTTTTATTCAGAGGGGAGGTTTGTTCAGATCTGTTGGTATAGTCTCATGCTCACATCCTCTCTTCCAAGGAGACCAAGGCCTGAGTGCTAGACCCAGAGAGTTTAATATTCATCCATGCTGTCACAAGCACCACACAAAGGATCACACTAGTGCCAGGGACAAAGAAAATGTGTCCCCTTTTTTCCCCCTAGATTGGTAGGTACACTGTTCCCCACAGGGTTCCAAGCCAGACTCAACCAGGCTCTTCCTGCAGCTTTATTGCCAGAGGCTTAGGCTGCTTGCAGTCTGGTCTCACCTCACTCTCCAAAGCTGGTGCTGGGGCTCTCAGCTGCTAGGGTCCTGAATTATGCATGTCCACACCCTCCGCATAGATCCACAGTGTTCCTCTAATTTGCATGGAGTTTCCTCTGCTGTTTTCTCCCATGTATCTCACAATGAGAACAGGGGAGGTTAGGGGGATTATCCAATTAGAACTCAGTTTTGGAAATGGCCCATGAATACCTCATTTTTCAGTCTAATGAATCAAAAATGTTTCATCATTTTCATATCCCTTCTTTCATATTCAGCATAATAAAAAACCCATAATATAGCAATTTCAAAAAAGCATTTTCTCTTTAACAATATGGTAATTGCGTGAAACTAAACAACTCTGTTATTTTTTATAATTTAAACAAAAATGTTAAATGTGATATATAACAAACATGAATATGTTGCATGTATTTGTCATTAAATATATTACATATCTGTATATATTGTACATATACTATATATAGGTAGTAACGCTTACTGTGAATTTGTGATAGGTTTATAATCTATTGCTACTACCTATGAAAGAATGCTAATAAGTAAAATAAAATAGAATTTGGACCTGGCTTATTTAAATTTTCTACCATCTTTGTCTTCTCAGTATGAAATACTTATTTACAGTGTCAAAAAACCATAGACTGAGTGAGGTAAACAATGGAAATTAATTTTTCACAGTTCTGGAAAATGGGAAGTTCAGGATTCGGGTGCCAGCATGGCCAAGTTCTGTGAGGGCTCTCTCTCTTGCAGATGGCTGCTTTCGTGTTGCTTCCTCCCATGGGACATAAAAGGATGCAAGCTGTCTTCCTCTCTTCTCTTGATGGCATTTATCCCATTATGAAAGCTCCATCTTAGTGACTTAATTATATTCTAAAGAACCTAACTTTTAATACCAACTCTTTGAGGGTTAGGGTTTCAGCAGTTTGAGGGGACGTAGCTATTCAGCCTGTAACCTACAGGTATGCTTTCTTTTTAGAGTAAAATTTGTTGTAATATTTAGGGAAAAATTTATCACTAGAAGTTAAGGGCCTTAATTTTTGGTTTAGCTGTAATTCTGCTAAATGTTTTCATGAAAGCATATTTGTGGTATTTGGTTATTAGAATTCTGATGTAGTAGTTCATTTGTAATGTAGCATTGTGGTGTTATCATTAGTACTTTTTTTCTTTTCACCTTTTTTCCTATTCCCGAGGCTTATTTATTTATTTGTTTATTTATAAGGCAGAGTTACAGAGAGGCAGAGAGAGAGAAAAAGAGAAGGAAGGGAAGGAGAGGTCTTGCATCTGCTGGTTCACTCTCCATGTAGCTGCAACGGCTGGAGCTGGGCCGATCCAAAGCCAGGAGCCAGGAGCTCCTTCTGGGTCTCCCACCTGGACTTGAGCCATCTTCTACTGCTTTCCCAGGCCATAGCAGAGAGCTGGATTGGAAGTCGAGCAGCCAGGACTCAGACCAGCGCCCATATGGGATGCTGGCACCACAGGTGGTAGCTTTACCAGCTACACCACAGCATCGGCCCTAAGACTGTTGTAATGTACTCCATTGTTAAAATTCTAGTCAGTGTTGGGGCCGGTGCCATGGCTCACTTGATTAATCCTCCGTTTGCGGTGCCAGCATCCCATATGGGCACCGGGTTCTAGTCCCAGTTGTTCCTCTTTCAGTCCAGCTCTCTGTGGTGGCCTGGAAAGACAGTGGAGGATGGCCCAAGTGCTTGGGCCCCTGAATTTGCATGGGAGACCAGGAGGAAGCACTTGGCTCCTGGCTTCACATCGGCAGAGCACCGGCTGTAGATGCCATTTGGGGGGGTGAACCAACGGAAGGAAGACCTTTCTCTCTGTCTCTCTCTCTCTCATTGTCTATAACTCTACCTATCAAATAAAAAAAATTAAAAAAAAATTCTAGTTAATGTCAGGTAAAACTGGCTAATAATGTATTGCTTTCCCATTCAGTGCTTCTGTTTCTCAAATTGGGTATTTTCTCTTTTTTAAAAAAAATTATTTTATTTATGTGAAAGGGTTACAGAGAGAGGTAGAGACAGAGAGAGAGAGGTCTTTCCATCTGCTGATTCACTCCCTAAATGGTCACAACAGCCAGAATTGAGCCAATCTGAAACCAGGAGACAGGAACTTCCTATGGGTCTCCTATGTGGGTGCAGGGGTGCAAGGACTTGGGCCATCTTCCATTGCTCTCCCAGGCACATCAGCAGAGAGCTGAATTGGAAGTGGAGCAGCCAGTGCCCATTTTGGTGCCAGTGCTTTGGGCCGGGGCTTTAACCTGCTGCACCACAGCACTGGCCCCTCAAATTGGGTATTTTCTATAAAATATCTGAATTTGAGGTGACACTGAAGAAACTTAAAGCATCTGTCTCAATTATACAAGATTTGAAATGTCTATAATGAAACTAATTATAAATTTTATTTTCCATAAAATTAATTCTACCTGCCTTTGGAGTCCCAGTAATTTTTATTAATATTTATAGTAGTTTTTTCCTTATGTTATAGTGAGCTATTTTCTTGATTCTCATAGTATGTAAAGTGTTTTACATTTTGTCTGTTTTTAAGTACATGTTTTGAATTAAATACAGGTCCCTGATGGTAAAATGAACACGTGATCCCTTTTCTGGTATCTGGCCCTTTAATATGGATATTTGATTTTTGTTTATATTCCAGCTTGCTTCTCATTGGGCTAATTATCTATTCCTTTTAGTTTTGCTATCTATTAGTAGTGTACTTTAGTTAGATTATTGGAGTTTTGTGTACCTAGTGACCTTTTAATTTCCCTTAGTGTGTAGCTAGGTGATCATTTCTTAAGTTATTTACAAGTATAAATTGCATTCTAGTAAATACTGTTTAGAAATCTAGTCTAACCACAACAGTGCTTGTCACACAGTAGGTGCTCACTAAATGAATGAATGAGTGAACTAATGAATACTGCTTCTTACCTGTCCATTTAATGGTGTATCTATTTAGGTATTTATTGTTATGCTCACTATGTTTAAACATTTGTATTTGTTCAAAAGTCTTAATTTTAATTCCGTAGTAGTAAAGACTGCCTCAGTTAAGATATATGCGGTTAATAGTTATCCAAAGTTAGATGATAGATTAGGGCCCACCAAGAATTGTGTGGCACTGTTGTATAGATGAAGTGAGATACAGTGTGTATTGAAGGAGTCTATGAACTGTAAAGTACTGCACAAAGATTAGTCCATTCATTAAGCAAACTTTTGCTATTAATATAAAACTGGTAATGTTTCAAAATATTACTGGACTGTAAATACATTTCTTGGAATATGCAGTGTGTTATTAGGAACATATAGATTGGCTTGTATAGATTATGAAGATTGGAACTTGGTACTACTGGAGTATCTAATTCTTGGTAAGGTATCCCCAACTAATTGGAAGGATTCCAGTATGAGAAAAGTGATAAATAACTAATAACTGTATAATGTCTACTCTTAATAGCTGATTATTAGGAAGCAGATTTCTTAATGCAGCGCAATAATTAAAAAGTGAAGCTGTGAGGATTCATTGTAAATGAAATAGTTCAGATTTATTTGTACAAAATATTGAAAGGTTGGACTTGAAGGATTAAACTTGTCTTAAGAGATTATTTAAGAACAAGACTAGATTTTCTGTTGATTCAGTTAGAAATGATGAAGGAAACAGTAGAATGGTTTATTTATGGTTAAAATGTTTTGTTTCACTCAAGAAAGCATTTAAGTACATTAGTAATATCTGACCTTTTAATTGAAGACAAAGCAATTTTCTAAGAATAATGGAACTTTAAAAAAAACATGAAACATATTTCTTGGTTTATGATTTTGAGTCTTTGGAAACTTGTAATATTTTCTTGTGTAAAAAACAGAGCATGTAACTTCTGTAAAATTTTCTTTTTTCTAATGTCATTTTGTTGTTCTGCTTATATTTGTGGATTTTTAATCAGTAGCCTTGTCTTGCGGGGACCATTTGCTATCTAGACCTCGGTTTTCCAGTAGTGCTGAACAGATTGTGTTTGTGTGTGTGTGTGTGTGTGTGTGTGTGCTTGCTTTTTTTTTTCCCATTTTTTTTAACTTTTATTTAATGAATATAAATTTCCAAAGTACAGAATATTGATTACAATGGCTTCCCCCCCATAACGTCCCTCCCACCTGCAACCATCCCCTTATCCATTCCCTCTCCCCTTCCATTCACATCAAGATTCATTTTCGATTCTCTTTATATACAGATCAGTTTAGCATACATTAAGTAAAGATTTCAACAGTTTGCTCCCACACAGAAACATAAAGTGAAAAATACTGTTTGAGTACTAGTTATAGCATTAAATCTCAATGTACAGCACACTAAGGACAAAGATCCTACATGAGGAGTTAAGTGCACAGTAACTCCTGTTGTTGACTTAACAAATTGACACTCTTGTTTTTTTTCTTTTTTTAACTTTTATTAAATGAATATAAATTTCCAAAGTACGATTTATGGATTACAATGGCTTCCCCCCCATACCGTCCCTGCCACCCACAACCCTCCCCTTTCCCACTCCCTCTCCCCTTCCATTCACATCAAGATTCATTTTCGATTATCTTAATATACAGAAGATCAGCTTAGTATACATTAAGTAAGGATTTCAACAGTTTGCTCCCACACAGAAACATAAAGTGAAAAATAATAGATGATTTTTTTTAAATGATGATGAAATCAGATCAGACCTATTGTCATGTTTAATCCCAGTGAGAGTCAAGTTGGGAGTTGAGAATTTCTTTTTTTTTTTTTTTTTTTTTTTTTTTTTTACAGAGGATCAGTTTAGTATGCATTAAGTAAAGATTTCAACAGTTTGCACCCCCATAGAAACACAAAGTGAAATATATTGTTTGAGTACTCGTTATAGCATTAAATCTCAAAGCACAGCACATTAAGGACAGAGATCCTACATGAGGAGTTAAGTGCACAGTGACTCCTGTTGTTGACTTTACCAATTGACACTCTTGTTTATGGCCTCAGTAATCACCCTAGGCTCTTGTCATGAGCTGCCAAGGCTATGGAAGCCCCCTGAGTTCACTGACTCTGATCATTTTTAGACCAGGTCATAGTCAAAGTGGAAGTTCTCTCCTCCCTTCAGAGAAGGTACCTCCTTCTTTGATGACCCATTCTTTCCACTGGGATCTCACTCACGGAGATCTTTCATTTAGGTTTTTTTTTTTTCCCCCCAGAGTGTCTTGGCTTTCCATGCCTGAAATAGTCTCATGGGCATTTCAGCCGGATCCGCATGCCTGAAGGGTTGATTATGAGGCCAGAGTGCTGTTAGGACATTTGCCATTCTATGGGTCTGCTGTGTATCTCACTTCGTGCTTTATTGTTTAGATGGACATAGTTGCAAGGCAGTATTTAAAAAGAGTTTGAAGTATTAGGCTTGGGAAGTGGGAAGGATCTGAAGGACAGTTAAAATCCAGTGTCTAATAATAAAATGACCATTTAAATGCAAGTGTCATCTTTTAATTGTTTATATTTTATTCCCTTTCTTTGTCCTAATAAATCTACTGACCATGACTTAACCTGCTTAATGATGTTAGCTGGGTAATGAAAGTTGTCCTAGCATTCAGAAAACATGTAGAGCATCCAAATGTGTATGTGCATAAAATCTTGTTATTTTAGATCAGATGCTCTCAGAATTTTGATATTGACTGTGTAGAGCAACTTGCTTAAGAAATTGGTAATTACAAATATATGTTAAAGAGTATATTTGGTCCCACTGAAAGAAAAAAAAGTTTCAAAAATCACTAAGCAATTTTAACTACATTCATTTGTTTATAAACAATATACTACTTACAGTGGCCGGCGCCGCGGCTCACTAGGCTAATCCTCCGCCTTGCGGCGCCGGCACACCGGGTTCTAGTCCCGGTTGGGGTGCCGGATTCGTCCCGGTTGCCCCTCTTCCAGGCCAGCTCTCTGCTGTGGCCAGGGAGTGCAGTGGAGGATGGCCCAAGTGGCTGGGCCCTGCACCCCACGGGAGACCAGGATAAGTACCTGACTCCTGCCATCAGATCAGCGCGGTGCGCTGGCCGCAGCAGGCCAGCTGCAGCAGCCTTTGGAGGGTGAACCAATGGCAAAGGAAGACCTTTCTCTCTCTGTCTGTCTGTCTCTCTCTGTACACTCTGCCTGTCCAAAAAAAAAAAAAATACTACTCACAGTGTTTAACATAACTTCTACTTTGCTTATGCTCATTTTTATTATAATTCAAGCCTAAATGAAAGAAACACAATAAATAGCAAGCTGCCTGCAAAATGCAGTTTAAATTCTTGGCTTTAAAAAGTAAGCTAAGTAATGTAATGTATATGTTTGTAGATTATAAAAATTCAAGATACCAAATAGCAAGATTACCTGTTTAAATCAAATCAAATTTAAATCAAATAGGGATGAGGTTAGGATAAAATCTTTTTCTACAAAAAAAGTGTAACTTCTGGCCATAAGATGGATCCTCTGACTTTTACTAATGCTCTCTTGGTGATAGGTCTTAGCAAGGCCCATGCCTACCCTAGTTTGTTAGGCAGTGTTCACAGGGGCAGGATGTCTTATTAGCAGGTGCTTTCCACTCCTGACTGTCACGCATACAACAGACTCTTTCTTGGATGCAGCAGAATTTTCTTCTTTCTTCAGTGGGATTTTTGGAGGATTTTTGTGCAGGTTATATGCCTGAATGAACAAATAATTTTCATACTCTGTTTTAGTACTTTTCAGTGTGGTAACCATTACCTGTTGACCACTTGAAATGTAGCTAGTGAGATGTGCTGTAAGTGTGAAATGCACATCAGATTTTTAAGATTTGATACTTTAAAAGAATGTAAAATATTGTACCAGTAACTAATGCTTATTACCACTTGAAATGATAATATTTTATAATATTTATTTATATAAAATACTATTTTGTTGAAGTTTCAAATTTTTATTCTAATTTTATTGAAAGGCAGAGATAGATAAATTGATAGGTGAAAGATTGGACATAGATAAATTGGTAAATAGGTAGGTAGGTAGATAGAAAAAAAAATGTTCTTCGATCCAACATGGGAAGCGGGATACACAGCAGACTCATAGAATGGCAGATGTCCTAAACAGCACTCTGGCCTCAGAATCAGCCCTTAAGGTATTCGGGTCCGGCTAAAAAGCCCATGAGAGTATCTTAGGCATGGAAAGCCAAGACACTCTGGCAAAAAAACAAAAACAAAAACAAAGGACCTAAATGAAAGATCTCTGTGAGTGGGATCCCAGCAGAAAGAATGGGCCATCAAGGAAGGAGGTACCTTTCTCTGAAGGGAGGAGAGAACTTCCACTTTGACTATGACCTGGTCTAAATAAGATTGGAGTTGGCGAACTCAAGAGGCTTCCATAGTCTTGGCAGCTCATGACATGAGCCTTGGGTGATTACTGACGCCATAAATAAGACTGTCAATTGTTAAATCAACAACAGGAGTCATTGTGCATGTAACTCCTCATGTAGGATCTCTGTCCTTTATGTGTTGTACTATGTGAATTAATGCTATAACTAGTACTCAAACAGTACTTTACACTTTGTGTTTCTGTGTGGGTGCAAACTGTTGAAATCTTTACTTAGTATATACTAAATTGATCTTCTGTATATAAAGATAATTGAAAATGAATCTTGATGTGAATGGGATGGGAGAAGAAGTGGGAGATGGGATGGTTGTGGATGGGAGGGAGGTTATGGGGGAAAAAGCCATTATAATCCAAAAGTTGTACTTTAGAAATTTACATTTATTGCATAAAAGTTAAAAAAAGAAAAAAAATGTTCTTTTTGCTGATTTACTCACCAAATGCCCATAATAGCTAGAGCTGGGCTGAGCCAAAGCCAGGAGTCTGGAATTTGGTCTGGGTCTCCGTGTGGGTGGCAGGAACCCAAGTAGCAGAGCCATCACTTGCTGCCTCCTAGGATGCACATTAGCAGGAAGCTGGATTGAAATGGGGGAGCCAGGACTTAAATTCGGATGTGGGGTGCAGGCATCTCCAACAGCGACATAAACACTGTGCCAAATGCCCACTCCAAATGCATTACCTGGTCCAGGAAGATCAGCTCTTTTTCTGCCTTAACTTGCAAAATGTATTAATGTGGCATCAGTATAAATTTACAATTAAAACACAAGATAAACAACATGAGAAAGACAAGTGAAATGTGCTGGCAGATGAAGTCCTCCCTGTTACATCCCTGGCACTTGAGTACATCAGTCTTTCAAACATATATTCATCCCATTGAATTATTGATATTGATTGTTTTTAAAGGCTTTCACTCAAACATATTTTGAAGAGCAGAGTCTGCTTCTCCAGCAAGAAATAGTTCCTGTGTCCTAAAAGACCTTTTATACTTTGGAGATGGTGTGACTAGGTAATAGCAGTTATCATGGTCGGAACAGGGTTGCCATCAGAGTCTCTCCAAATTAGGAAAAAGTGATAGCAGCAAGAAATTAGCCTTGTTTGTAGCACCATATTTCAGAGAACTGTGAAAATATTTTCCAAGAAATAGTTCTTATCCATTTGTTTTCCTAAAAAAATAAAACCCCTAAGATTTCTTTTCTTTCTGTAAGAAATCATAGAGGCTACAGTATAATAATTTTGTTAATCATTTCATGAAATCACTGTGTCTTATGATCTAGCTTTGTGTAGACCAAGTGATACTTGTTCCCTGACACATGACTTCTTTCTTTCTAGTATGGCCAACCAACACTTTAGTGGTATACGCTTATAGTAGTTAGAAATGGATCTGTCACATACTATATGTCCTACATATGCAGCCATAATTCCCAATTTTTTATAGCTATGACTATTTAGTGTTTTAATGTTTTTATCAATTGTTACATTTGACAAAATAAAAAAATACATATTCCAAACTGTTAAAGTAGAAGAATCTAGTTGATGTGACCCATGGGTTCTCATTTTCCTGAATGGATTTTCCACTTAGCAAAATTTTGGAGATGTAGCAGAGATATTACCTATACAATTTGTGAAGAGTATTATCTTTTCTTACTGTGTAAAATGGTGTCATTTATCAGATCAAGCATAGGAAAGTTGTTTGAATTGTCTGCCTTGGCTGAAGTATCTATAGATTATTTGGAAAGACTTGTTACTTGGTTCCATATTTCTTTAATGTGGGAATTAAAAAGTCTTCAAGGATTTCATTTTTACACCGATACTGTTTTATCTTTTATCTACTGTGTTACTAGATTTCTTATATTTTCAGTTCTTATAGATAATGGTAGGGCATCACTGAAACAAATTCAGCTGTTCGAAGTTCATTTTTAATTGTCCATAAAAAATGAAACCTCGGGGGGTTGGCTCTGTGCCATATTTAGTTAAGTGATTATCTGCAGTGCTGGCATCCCATATGCGCAACAGTTCGAGTTCTGGCTGTTCCACTTTCCATCCAGCTTCCGGCTAATTCACCTGGGAAAGCAGTGGAGAGTAGCCTAAGTGCATCGGCCCCTGCACCCACATTGAAGACCCAAATGAAGCTTCAGCCCGGCCTAGTCCTAGCCATTGCATTCACTCACTGGGGAGTAAACCAGTGGATGGAATATCACTGTCTTTATTTTTAAAATACTTTGTAGTTGGAGAAATAAAAAAGTGAGTGATAGTCTGGGAGGGCAGGAGGTTTGTCCCTTGGGTCCCATAGTTTGCAAATGCATAATAACATAGTCCTTATCTAAAATGTGTTTCTCAGTCCTGTGGGAGTCCAGGAAATCAGCTTTACTTTTCAATCCTCTTTTACCTTCACTTCTCTTAGAACAACCATTGTGGAATGATTTATAGAAATAGAGCCTGCATATGTAGGTTTTTTTTTTTTTTTTTTTTTTTTTTTTTGGTGCAGGCAGAGTGGACAGTGAGAGAGAGAGACAGAGAGAAAGGAGAAAGGTCTTCCTTTACCATTGGTTCACTCCCCAAATGGCCGCTGCAGCCAGCGTACCGCGCTGATCCGAAGCCCAGGAATCAGGTGCTTCTCCTGGTCTCCCATGCAGCTGCAGGGCCCAAGGACTTGGGCCATCCTCCACTGCCTTCCCAGGCCACAGCAGAGAGATTGACTGGAAGAGGGGCAACTGGGACAGAATCCGGCACCCCGACTGGGACTAGAACCTGGTGTGCCGGCGCCGCAGGCAGAGGATTGGCCTAGTGAGCCATGGTGCCGGCCCATATGTGGTTTTTTTTTTTTTTTTTTTTTTTTTTTGTTTTTTTTTTTTTTTTTTTGGACAGGCAAAGTGGACAGTGAGAGAGAGAGAGACAAAGAGAAAGGTCTTCCTTTGCCGTTGGTTGACCCTCCAATGGCTGCCACGGCCAGCACACTGTGGCCAGCCCACCGCGCTGATCTGATGGCAGGAGCCAGGTACTTCTCCTGGTCTCCCATGGGGTGCAGGGCCCAAGTACTTGGGCCATCCTCCACTGCACTCCCTGGCCACAGCAGAGAGCTGGCCTGGAAGAGGGGCAACCGGGACAGAATCTGGCGCCCCAACCGGGACTAGAACCCGGTGTGCTGGCGCCGCTAGGCAGAGGATTAGCCTAGTGAGCCGCAGCGCCGGCCTCCATATGTAGGTTTAATTGTAGTATATCTACCTTATTCATACCTCTTCAGATAGTCTGTGTCTGTGGTCATTGCTTTTGAATAGGAGATAGTTAATTTGTATAATAATTATTTGTTATTGTTTTCTGTGTAACATTCTATTTTTGATATAGGAAATATTTTACTATAGGGTTAGTCATCTACAGACTATCTTAAATCTGTATAGTTTTACAGGGTTTGAGGAGAGAAAAGGTAGCTTTAGGATCATTTATTTAAAAATATCAGACTTGGCAAACATAATTTTTTATTTTATTTTATAGATTTATTATATGTATATGTAACATGTTTATTGTAGATCACACTATATAGTAGTCTCCTTTTGTCTGAGAGGGCGACATTCCAAGATTGCCTCTGGGTCTCTGAAACCATGGGTAGCACCGAACCGTACAAATGTATACTGTTTTTTCCTAAAATAATACCTGTGATAAGGTTTAATTATAAAGTAATCTTATTAAGATATTAATGAGCCAGAGGTTAATATAGTGTGGATATACCAGACCAAGGAATTATTCTCATCCTGAACAGAATGGAGTAGTTTGATGCAAGATTTCATCAGGCTATTTAGTACTCCACACAGTTAAAATTTATAAATTATTTATTTCTAGAATTTTCCACTTAATATATTTGGACAACAATTGACCATGAGTAACTGCAACTTTGGAAAGCAAAGCCATATATAAAGAGGGACTTCTGTGTCTTATTTATATATATTACTTGATTGTGCATCATCTTCTCATTAGAACCTTGAAATGATCAGATTTACTTTTTATCCTCCTAATTGAAAAAGGGGTTGTTCCGTCTAATTAAAACTTCAGCCATGTTTTAAAAAATATTTATCTTAGCCATTTTGTTTTTAAATATTTTGTTTTATTTATTTGAAATTGAGTTACAGAGAGGGAGAGACAGAGATCTTCCATTAGCTGGTACACTCTCAGAATGACAGTATAGCTGGGGTTGGGCCAGCCAAAGCCAGGAGTCTGGAACTCTATCAAGATCTCCCATGTGGATGCTGGGGCCCAAGCATTGGGCCATCTTCCACTGCTTTCCTAGGTGCAATAGCAGGAAGCTAGATCAGAGTCGAGCAGCCTGAGCCCATATGGGATACCAGTGGTATCTTAACCCACTGTGCCACAGCGTTGTCCCCAATCGTAGTCACTTGACAGGCACACACACACACACAGCTCCCATCCACTAGTTCACTCATCAAATGCCTGCAGTCACTTGGGCTGGACTAGCCTGAAATTGAGAGCTTGGAACTCACTCGAGGTTTCTCACATGTGTGGCAGGCACCCAAATATTTGAGCCATAACATGCCACCTCTCATTAGGGTGTGCACTGGTGGGAAGATGGAGTCAGGAATGGAGCCCGGACTCAAACTTCATGCACTCCAGTACGGATTGAGGGCATCTTAGACAACACTCTAACTGCTGGACCAAATGTCTGTCCCTATCCATGTTTCTTGACCTCGACGGTTTTTTGTTTGATAATATGAAGATAAAGTTGTGAGTTTTTCTTTTTCTTCTGAGTAGTAGTGGTGTTGAACTTGAAAGAGAGGGAGAATTTATTTTTTAAATGAGGCCATTGTCATTTCCTTCTTTATTGATTACTTTTTTATCTTAATAACATTAGAAGGTGGTGATTCTATATCATTTAACCATTTTTAAAAAATGTTAGGGAAGGCAGGCGCCATGGCTCAATAGGCTAATCCTCCACCTGCAGTACTGACACACCGGCTTCTAGTCCCGGTCGGGGCACCGGATTCTGTCCCGGTTGCCCCTCTTCCAGGCCAGCTCTCTGCTATGGCCCGGGAGTACAGTGGAGGGTGGCCCAGGTCCTTGGGCCCTGCACCCGCATGGGAGACCAGGAGAAGCACCTGGCTCCTGGCTTCAGATCAGCGTGGTGCGCCGGCTACAGTGTGCTGGCTGCAGCGGCCATTGGAGGGTGAACCAACAGCAAAGGAAGACCTTTCTCTCTGTCTCTCTCTCTCACTGTCCACTCTGCCTGTCCACACACACACAAAAAAAATGTTAGGGAAACTTTGAGATGTATTTATTATTACCAAGTTTATCTATTCAAGGCCACTGTGTACACAGTATATAACAGTTGCCCATGGGTGCCAGGTGGAGTATGCGGCAACAACGTTAAGGCCCCAGACAATTTGCTGGTTTTGAAGCATGAAGTAGATAGTTAGCCTTTCCATTTTCTTCACCTTTTCACCCTGAGAGATTCCCTGCAAGGAGGTACCATTTTTATTTGCTTAGAGTCATTGCAAAATGATTCATGGGGTGAGTGCCTTTTGGTTTTTCAAATGTTTAACTAAAACCACCTGTAAGTAAATTTTTCGATACGTAATTTATTCCAAAAATAATGTCAAGCTAGTTTCATGAAGTTATAAAACATTACAGATAATATAAACATAAAACGAATAAAATGACATAAGCAGACCGTTGCCTTCTTCATTCAGCAGTGATTTAATTTGTACCTCTGATGAGCTGGGCACTATTCTGGGCCCTAGAGATAGAGCAGTGCAGAAAATACTGTGCCTTCATGGAGTCTTTTTGCTAGGAGGAGGAGGTTCTGAAAAGTAATATATATACTGTATCATCTACTCTTAAATTCCACAGAAAAAAATGAAGTAGGCTTGCCATTGTTGCTTTATAAAAAGTTGCCAGGGAAGGCATCCATGATAAGACCACAGTCAACACAAATCTAAAGAAAGATCTAAGTCCTTGTCTTGGTCTGCGAGCATTTTGTTAGCAAAGTTTTATATTGAAGCAATTTCATCTCCTTCTTTCCAGCTATACAGGTATGTGAGAGTGCTTCAAAAAGTTCACAGAAAAATGGAATTAAAAGATCAGTTTTGGGCTGTTGTGGTACCAGTTGGTTAACCCATCATATTTGACTCTGGTATCCCATATTGGAGTGCTTGTTCAAGTTCTGGCTGGTTTGCTTCTAATGCACTTCTTGCTAATTGGCTCTGGAAAGGCAGCGGAAGAAGGCCCAAGTTGCCACCCATGTTGGGAGACCAAGGACTTCTAGGCTGCCACCTTAAACCTGGCTCAGACTTGGCTGTTGTGGCTATTTGGGGATTGAACCAGCAGGTTGAAGATCTCTTTCTCTGTCTCTCCTCTCCATTGCTCTGCCTTTCAAGTAAATAAATTTAAAAAAGCAAGCTTTCTGCCTGAAAGATCAAGGACTGGTGTTGTGTCACAGAAAACTAAGCTGCTGCCTCCAATGCCAGCAACCCATTTCACAGCCTCATTTGAGTTGTGCTGCCTGCTTCTGATTCAACTCCCTGATAATGTGCCTGGGAAAACGATGGAAGATGTGCCAAGTACTTGGGCCTCTACCACCCTTGTGGGAGACCCGGATAGAGCTTTGCTCTCCCAACTTTAGCCTGGACCAGCTCTGCTGTGGCAACCATTTGGGAATAGACCAGCAGATGGAACCACATGTGTGCATTTCTCAACACCCTCCCCCCCATCTCACTGAGATAGATCAATAAACCTAAAACAAAATAAGTTAATTTTAGTGCAAAAGATTGGAAATTCATGTAATTTTTCATAATATACACTTTCTATGAACTTTTGAAGACCCCTTATATGCATGGATTTCAATTTTGTTTTGCACTGAAACCTGAACTTATCCTTTTTTTCCCCCCTAAAGACCTTTAGGAACACAAACTTCATTCTTTTTATAAATACAGCTTTAGGAACATAGTGATTCTTCCCACCGTACCTGCTCTTCCACCCACATTGCCACCACTCCTCCTCCTTCCTCTCCTATTCCCATTCTTATTTTTTTAAGATCTTTTTTCAATTAACTTTATACACATTCGATTAACTCTGTACTAATAGTTCAACAAATTGTATTAAAAAAACTGTTCCTTAACAGTCGAGACAGGGCTATTCAAAGTCATTGCATCTTGAAGTATTAATTTCACTTCTATAGATTACCTTTTAGGTACTCTATCAGCTATCACAGATCAGGGAGATCATGTGGTATTTGTCCTTCTTCTTTCACCTTCTTTCATAGTTGTGACCATGTTTCTGTGTTTCTGTGTAGCACATCATTAAGCATCATTTTTAAGGCTGGATGAGTGGTGACGGATTCTTTCAATTTCTGTTTTGTTTTGGAAGGTCTTTGTTTCACCTTCATTCCTTAATGAGACAGTTTTTTCCTCTGAAAACTTAGAATATATCTCTCTTTTCTCTCGTAGTCTGTAGGGTTTCTGATGAGATGTCTGCTGTGGGTCTATTTGGAGATACTCTGAAAGTAATCTACTGTTTCTCTCATGCACATTTTAGGATCTTTTCTTTATGTTTTACAGTGGAGAGTCTGACTACAATGTGTCATAGTGAAGATCTTTTCTGGTCATGTCTATTAGGAGTTCTGTGTGCTTCTAGTACTTGGAGGTCCCTTTCTTTCTCCAAATTGGGGAAGTTTTCTGTAGTTATTTCACTGAAAAGGCTTTCTAATCCATTCTCTCTTTCCATACCTTCAGGAACTCTCTAAGACCTGTATGTTGGGTCGTTTGATATTATCTCATAAATCTCTGACACTGTTTCATATTTTCGAATTTCTTCTTTTTTTTTGTTTTTGGTCAGACTGTAAAATTTCCAGAGGTTTGTCTTCTAACTCTGTTACTCTTTCTTCCACCTCACTGAGTCTGTTCTTAAGGCTTTCCACAGTATTTTTAAAAATTATTTTTCAGACAACCATTTTCTTTTTTCAGATTTTATTTTTTATTTGAGAGGTGGAGTTACAGACAGTGAGAGAGAAAGACAGATAGAAAATCTTCCATCTGCTGCTCCCAAATGCCCACAATGGCCAGAGCTGGGCTGATCTGGAGCCCGGAGCCAGGAACTTACTCCGGGTCTCCCACTTGGGTGCAAGGGCCCACAGTTTGGGCCATCTTCCAGTGCTGGGTCATCTGGGAGATAGAAAGTCTCCCCTTTGTACTCCTCTAGGTTAGCAGGTACACTGTGCCCCACAGGGCTCCAAGCCAGGTGCACACCAGGCTCTTGCCACAGCTTTGTCGCCAATAGCTTGAGCTGCTACAGTGTGGTCTCAGCTCACTCCAATGCTGGTGCTGAGCCTCTTGGCTGCTGTGATCCCGAGTTGTACACCTCCACACCCTCCACATATGTCCACAGTATCCCCCCAATTTGTGAGAAGTTTCTTCTGCCATTTTCTCCCTAACCCTTCCCTGAGATTGTACTGCCTCCACATTTTTTATTAACTATCCTTCCCTAAGACTAGAGCAGGAAACTCCATCACTAGTCTGCCACCTTGAAAAACCTTGAACTTATCTTTTAATTCCATTTTTCACAAACTTTTGGAAGTATCGTGGTATAGAAACTTGTTTCCATGGTGTTCGCATCTGAGTACTTACCTGTCAATTTCTCTAAGATAGGACACATTCTACATGTCAAGTTCTTTTTGCTTTTTTATTGTTGTCAGAGGATTTCTTGTGAATGCTAGTTAGTGCCTTTGTTTGTTGATGCAGTCAACATCAATTTTCTCTCTCTCTCTCTTTTTTTTTTTTTTTTGACAGAGTGGACAGTGAGAGAGAGAGAGAGACAGAGAGAAAGGTCTTCCTTTGCCGTTGGTTCACCCTCCAATGGCCGCCGCTGCAGCCGGTGCGCTGCGACTGGCGCACCGCGCTGATCCGATGGCAGGAGCCAGGTACTTCTCCTGGTCTCTCATGGGGTGCAGGGCCCAAGCACTTGGGCCATCCTCCACTGCACTCCCTGGCCACAGCAGAGAGCTGGCCTGGAAGAGGGGCAACCGGGACAGAATCCGGCGCCCCGACCGGGACTAGAACCCTGTGTGCCGGTGCCGCTAGGTGGAGGATTAGCCTGTTGAGCCGTGGCGCTGGCCCGATTTTCTCTTTTTATGTCTATGCCTAGCTCTTTCTATGTTTTGTTGTATCTTGGTGGCTTCATGTTCCCGCAAGCATTCTTTTAGCAAATGGCAGTGAGGAGCATTATGAAATATTTCTTTTTTTAAAAAATGATTTATTTTATTTATTTGAAAGAGTTAGAGAGGAAGAGGAAGAGCCAGAGAGAGAAAGAGAGAGAGAGAGAGAGAGAGAGAGAGAGAGAGGTCTTCCATCTGCTGGTTCATTCCCCAAATGGCTGCAATGGCCTGATCCAAAACCAGGAGCCAGGAGCTTCCTCTGCGTCTCCCATGCAGGTGCAGGGGTCCAAGGACTTGGGCCATCTTCTACTGGCTAGAGCAGAGAGCTGGTTTGGAAGTAGAGCAGCCAGGACTCAAACTGGAGCCCATACGGGATGCCGGTGCTGCAGGCCAGGGCTTTAACCCACTGTACCACAGCACTGGCTCCATAAAATATTTCAAAGGAACAAAAAAATTGAACCAAATATTAAATATTGATAGAAAGAAATTATAAATAATGTTATGTCTAATGTATTAACTTTGTCTTACAAGTAGTCCCTGTGTATATGAGTTCCTCTTCTTTCGTCATGCTCCTGGTACCCAGGAGACATGAGTGCTCCTTTTATCTTCTCTGAGAGGGATGGATGAAGAATCAATAGCTAAACTGAACCTCTAGATTGGACTCAGTTATTCCTATCCACGTGCACTTACTGTTTCGCAAATTTCATTTTAAACTATATTGAGTACTTGAGGTTATTACATCCATGTTTCTTACAACCCAGAATGGTTATGAAAGTACTGTGCTCTTTTTGATTTATCAGTAACCACATAGCTAGTGATTAGATCTCATTGTCAGATGGCTTTTAAAACCATGGTTAAAAACTCAATAAATACAAATGTGATAGATAGTTGATAAACATTACTGCATGTACTCTAAGAAAAAATGAAGCAAAAACATTTTGTGTGATATTAGTGAAGGTAAAAGCAGATAAATAGAATCAAATTTGACATTTCTTTCAATGATGTCTTTACTTTAGCTTGCCATACTTAGAGCCTTTTCAAGACCTCTCTATAAATGACAAACTGTGGAAATTTAACTTTAATACTTTTGAAATAGTACATTTCCCTCATTAAACGTGCACCTTAAGTTTTAGTTATATTTGTACTTTGTACACATAAGAAGTTGTTTCACTTTATTTTAAGCTACTTTGATATTTACTAAATTATATTTACCATGTAATATAGTTGAAACAGTTGTGATTTCCATTTCAGGTATTATAATAAGATTCTGGTTGAAAGTGTTTTTGTTTTTTTCTTTTTAGCTTTCAGACAGATTGCTGCATGGAAGCATTCTAAATTAACAAATCAAATTAATGCACCCTTCTTGCTTATCTGACAAGAAATCTATTAGTGGTGTTTCTCATTTAAAATGCCATTTCTTTGCATCCATCTCTAAATTATTTATATATAGCAGATAAATTCATGGTGTCATTTTTCTTCTCATCAAATATGTGTTCTATCTGATGGCAAAGTTTGTACCTTGTAAAATAAAATATAACTATACCTCTGTGTTCTTCTATGTAAAATTAATCTGATCTCAGAGATAATCTGAGGCTTTACCTCATATTGCCACCAATGCAGGCTTAATTTTTTTTCTACCGAAAGGGTTAAATTAAACAGTCCTAAATTCCTAATACTAAAGGATTGTTCAAATTAAATTAATAGCAGAGAGAAGACCAATGCAGTGTAAAATTAAACTTGGCATAGTACCTTGCAATAGAAATTCTTAGTACATAATTATAAATTTTATAGTTGCTTTTGTGATTGTCAGTACTAATTCTTAGTAACATTTACTGATATGCACTAAACTCATGTATATATATTCAGGACTGTTATTTACAGTATTACAATATTTAACCTACTCATGAGACTGTCATCAGCAGCTTTTTCCTTTTCTTTTTTTTTTTTTTAAGATTTATTTATTTTGAAAGGTAGAATTACACAGTCAGGGGGGCGGGGATCGAGATCCTCTGGGCCACTCCCCAGTTGGCTGCAATGGCCTTGGCTGGGCCAGGCCAAATCCAGGAGCCTGGAACTCCATCCAGGTCCCGCATGTGGGTGCAGGGGTCCAAGGCTTGGGGCATCATCTGATGCTTTCGCAGGCACATTAACAGGGAGTTGGATCAGAAGTGGAGCAACCAGGATTTGAATCAGTGCCCATATGGGATGCCAGTGTTCAAGCTGCTCCTTAACCGTGCTAAGGCACAGTACCAGCCCAAAGAAGGTTTGTTTGTGAGTAGGTGATCAAAGAAAAAGAGTTAGTTGATCTTGAAGAATATTTCATTCACACTGTAGTAGAGCTTAGAAAATTAGTTCTTTTGTATTTGTATATACTCTTTTTAAAAAAAATTATTTTTTTACTTGAAAGTCAGAGTTACACAAAGAGAAAAGGAGAGGCTGAGAGAGAGGTCTTCCCTCCGCTGGTTCACTCCCTAGATGGCCACAGCGGCCGGAGCTGCACAGATCCGAAGCCAGGAGCCAGGAACTTCTTCTGGGTCTCCCAAGTGAGTGCAGGGCCCAAGGACCTAGGCCATCTTCCACTGCTTTCCCTGGCCATAGTAGAGAGCTAGATTGGAAGTGGAGCAGCCGGGTCTCCAACTGGAACCCATATGGGATGCCAGCACAGTGGGTGGCGGCTTTACCCCACTATGCTACAGTGCCGGCCTCTATGACAGTTTTTATATTTGAATTCTCTTGTCCTTAACCAAAAACCTCTATATTTCATACAAAGCATTTTTCTTCATTTTTAAAGAATTTATTTTGAGAACATACCTCACCTTTTAATGTATTCAACTAATTTATACATTATTTTGTTTAATCCTCAGAACATTTTTGTAAAGTTATAAACATTTGCCCAATAAAATATCAAATAATATAATGAGAAACTAAATGACTTGCCTAAAGTTGTATACCAGTGAAGCACTCTTAATCTTAAAATTCAAAATGCTCCCAAATTTGAATTTTTGAGAGCCCCAACATAACACATGTGGAAAATTCCACACTTGACCCCATGTCACAGTCAAGGCACATGGGCATTGAAAATTTATATAAAATTTTATTAAAAATGTAAATTTTAGGGGCCGGCGCTGTGTCACAGTGGGTTAAAGCCCTGGTCTGAAGCACCAGCATTCCATATACTGGCGCCCGCCAGTTCTAGTCCTGGCTGTTCCTCTTCCAGTCCAGCTCTCTGCTGTGGCCTGGGAAAGCAGTAGAAGATGGCCCAAGTCCTTGGACCCCTGCACCCACATGGGAGACCCAGAAGAAGCTCCTGGCTCCTGGCTTTGGATCAGCACAGCTCTGGCCATTGCAGCCATCTGGGGAGTGAATGAGTGGGAGGAAGACCTCTCTCTCTATCTCGACCTCTCTCTGTAACTCTTTCAAATAAATAAAAATAAATCCTTTAAAAATGTAAATTTTATAAAAAATTTTATATAATTTATATAAAATTCCCTTCCCTTCAAAGTATGTGTATAAGATATACATGAAACATAAATGAATTTCACATTTGGACTTGGGCCTTATTCCAAAGATGTACTATATATATATAGTGTGTATATATATGTATATATATATATGCAAATATTCCAAAATGTGAAAGAATCGGAAATTGAAACGTATTTGGTCCCAATCATTTCAGGTAAGGGACACTCAACCTGTAGTTAATAAATGCTATAATTATTAGGAATCAGACTTGCTCCATGAATTTCAAGTCACCCTTTCCATATTATCACAGAGCCTGAATGGAAAGGGCCTAGAAATTCCTATTTATGAGTCATCTTTTGTAGGGTGGAATACTTTCATAAATATTATACATTCTGGAATGATTTTTAGTTTACTTCAGAAGAGCCTTTTCTGACTTTGCAAGACTCCTTATTTATTATTCAGTAGAATAGAAGAAAAGAAAATATTACAGCTCCTTGAGAAAAGAAAGAATAACCGTTGAGCTGGGAACATATCCAGTAATTGAAGAGCAGCTTTAGCAAGGAGGAGTTGAGAAGGAAAGCTAAGAATATACGTCTAGAAATAACATGAATTGAAGAGTGGATATAAGTTGTAGCCCACAACTAACCCTTCTCCTTTGAGTGTGAAGTGAAAGTGTTTTTTGTTCTTTTTGGAGTGAGACTAGGAAGGAGTAGACCTCAAGAGATTTGAAGAAAGGAGGAAGTCTGGAAATAGATGGGAATCTTAAGTGCTGAAATAAGAAGAGATGCTTGAAATTGTCAACATTCTTGGGTTTAAAATTTTTTGCACTTTATTGTTGTAAAATACACATGAAATTTAGCATTTTACCCATTTTAAGTGTATAAAACAATGCTAATTAAGCTCATTCTCATTATTGTGCAACTATCTTCATCCATTTTTAGGACTTTTCCATCATCCCAGACAGAAACTCTTACCCATTAACCAGTTAGTCCCCTTTCCTACCCATGGTAACCACCATTCTTTCTGTCTTTATGAGTTCACATATTTGACATATCTCAAAGAAGTATAATCACACAATGCATATCCTTTTGTGTCCAACTTATTTCAGTTAGCATAATATTTTCAAGATTCATCCATGTTGTACCATATCAGAATTCTATTCCTTTTAAGATAGAATAATGTTCCATTAGATGTATATACCACATTTTGTTTATCAGTTGTTGGGCATATGGATTATTTCAATTTTGGCTATTGTGACTATACTGCAATGAACATTGATGTACCATGAAATGAACTTTACAACTATATTTAAAAATATCTTTCATGAGAAATTTAAAAAATATCTTCATGAAATGATTGTTTCATTTAATTACATGTTAATACCGTTTAAGTTGTTTTGAAAACCTATTTGTCAAATTTCTTATGAGAGAGAGAGAAATGGAGAATGAAAGACAAACACTCCCATCCACCAATTCACTCGCCAAATAGCCACAACACTGAGGCAGGGCTGAGCCAAAGTTGGGAGCCAGGAAATCAATCCAGGTCTGCTTTGTAGGTGGCAGGGACTCAACTATTTGAATTATCACCTGCTGCCTCCCAGGTATGCATTAGAAGGAAGCTGGAGTCAAGAGTAAAACTGGGACTCAAACCCCAAGCAATCTAATTGGGATGCCGGCATCTCAACAGGCAGCTTAGTAAGTAGGTCGAACACCTGCCCCAGAGCCTATTAATTTGTGTGAGTCAAAGATAATATTATGAAAGACCACTCCTCATGTTTTTGCTGAGCTCTAGGATTGCAGTGCCCATAATTTAGTCAGTCACCTAACAGGATCGAAAAGATGAATAGAAAACTATTATTATTAGATAACCTGTGTCTCACTTTTTGGGAGCAATCAGATTGTTTTCACCATGAGACTGAGAAGGTCTGAGTCCTTTATGGGTGGTCCTCATCAGCTAGGGAACAGTTTAGAGTCATGGTTTTCAGATATTTTAAAGTTATTCATGCTATATAGCATTACCAGCGCTGTCTAGTAAGAGGTTCTTTCCTAAATGAACATCTCATGACTTCCTGTTATCAGCCCAACATGGGATGCTGAACTTCATCTAAATTATACTTGTTATGCTACCGTTGTTGAATTACCTCACCTCACACTTTGTTAACTTTTTTTTCCTTAAAAGGATGAAAGGCAGGGAGAGAATCAGAGAGAGAATCAGAGAAAGAGAGAGAGAGAGAGATCTTCCATCTGCTGATTCATTCCCCAAAAGGCTGAGGTAGCCAGAGCTGGGCCAAGCCAAAGCAAGAGCTTCTTCCATGTCTCCCACATGGTTACAGGGGTCCAAGCACTTGGCCATACTCTGCTGCTTTCTCAGGTGGATTAACAGGGAGCAGGATCGGAAGTGGCGCGGCCAGGACTCAAACTGGTGCCTATATGGGATACCAGCTGGTTTACCTGCTACACCACAATGCTGGCCCCTATAATCTATACTTTAAGAAAAAGTTGCAAACATTATATTTACTAAAGGAATATTCCAACTAAAATTAATAGCAGAGTGAAGACTGAAGACTGTTGTAATGTATAGTCTGGCACTGTGACACTTGGGCAATTCTTTCATTTTGTTGTAGTTCATGTGTCAGTCAGTATTTTGTGGAGAGTTCTATGAAGCTGAAATAATCCTTGAAATTCAGAATTGCAGTTATCCTTTTTAATGTGGAATATAGCAATCTCAGTCATTCTGGGGTCTGTGATTTAAAAAACAACATTTTTCTCCTTGATTGATCATAGCTATTATTGAACCAGCTGGTAACATGTGACATAGTATTATAATTTAGACTGAAAAATTGATTTGTGAATTATATCCACCCAGCTTAAATTTCTCTGTTTTTAGTCTCCAGAGCATCTTTTGTACTTCTTCTTCTTCTTCTTCTTCTTCTTCTTTTTTTTTTTTTTTTGCAGAAACAGCTTCATAACACAATGTTCCTGCATTTTCTCAGGGGGAAAGGGAGCACTTCACAGTCAAATATCTTTATATCAAATACTCTGAACTGTACAGGGAACCTCTTTATAAGAAAAGTAGAGAGGAAAAAAATAAAAGAAGATTCAGATTCTTGCAACACAGGATAGAATTCTTTGTTTCATTTAAACTTTTAACAGATGTTTTATACACTATATGTGTATTTCAGCATTTCTGTTATCTGGCCTGCGATTGTTGCTTGTAATAACCATTATGAGGTCAATGTCAAGGAGATGAGAATTTATGATGATGATTCAGATGGTTACAAATTTGAGGCTAATCCTTACATAAATCATTCTATCTTATTTTGTAGATAAAGAATGGCTAATTTTTTTTTAAGATTTATTTTATTTATTTGAAAGAGAGAGAGAGAGGCCTTCCATCCACTGGTTCACTCCCCAGATGACCACAATGGCCGGAACTGAGCCTATCTGAAGCCAGGAGCCAGGAGGTTCTTCAAGGTCATTCATGTGGGTGCAGGGGTCCAAGGACTTGGAACCATCCTCCACTGCTTTCCCAGGCCATAACAGAGAGCTGGAACAGAAGTGGAGCAGCTAGGACTTGAACCTGTGCCCCTATGGGATGCCGGCGCTGCAGGCTAGGGCTTTTACCCGTTCAACTGCAGCACCAGCCCCAAAAGACTAATTCTTAAGTCATTAATTCATTAACAAATTAGGTTGGAAACCATATATATTTAAGGATTTTTATTGATAAAAGTTACTTTTCAACTCTTTCACAGAAGTCATTCTTCAAATAATAAATCAATTTTCCATTTAGAATGACAAGGAGGGATCAATTTAGACTTCGTCTTGAATTTTATTGTAAGTTGACAAATTATACAAAACGAAGTTATGAGAGTTGCACGCAATGGAGTGATTAAATCAAGCTAATGAATGTCTCTCTCACCCCACATACTTTGATTTTGTGATGGAAACATTTGAAACTTATTCTTAGCATTTTGGAAATATATGGTATACTGTTAACTACAATCACCACACTGTGCAGTTTATCCCAAAAATTCTTTCTATCTAAAACTTTGTATCCTTTGACCTATTTCTCTGACCCATCAGCCCCTAGGAACCACTATTTTACTCTCTACTTCTATGAGTTCAATTATGACTTTAGATTCTAAATATAAGTGAGAACATGTGATATTTATCTTCTTGTGCCTGGCTTTTTTCACTTATCATGATGTCTTTAGATTTCATCCATGTTGTTGCAAATGACAGGTTCTCCTTTTTAAGATTGAATAGTATTTTATTGTGTGCATATTACATATCTCTTCCTTATCTGTCAGTCTGTTGATGGATGTTTAGGTTGATTTCAAACTTGGCTGTCCTTAATAATGCTGAGGTAAACATGGGAATGCAGATATTTATTTGACATATTAATTTCACTTGGAATATATACCCAGAAGTGGGGTAATTATTCCATATCAGTAATTCAATTTTTAGTTTATTAAGGAACTTCCATGCAGTCTTCCATTAATAGCTATACTATTTTACATTGCCACCAGTGATGTACAACAGTTTCCCCTTCCTCCCCATGTTTCCCAACACTTGTTATCATTCTCTTTTTAATAATAACTATGCTGATAGGTATGAGGTGTTATGGTTTTAATTTTTATTTCCTTAATGATTAGTGGTATTGAGGATTTTCATATATCTGTTGACCATTTATATGTTTTTTTTAATGACTGTCAGATCCTTTCCTATTTTTCAATTTGCTTTCTTGCTTTTGAGTTTGAATTCCTTATATTTTGGATATTAACTCCTTATTAGCATGGCTTGCAAATCGTAGGTTGTTTCTTCACTCTGTGTTTTTTTTTAACCCCCTTTGGGAAGGGGCTGGGCAGCAATGTTATAATTTGATGTCAAATGTCAAAATCCATTTGTTTTTGCTTTTGTTGCCTGAACTTTTGGGATTAACTCCAAAAAATCATCACCCAGGCCAATATCATATAGTTTTTCAGTGGTGTTTTCTTTTAGTAGTTTTACAGTTTTAAGTCTTAGGTCATCCCACAGCAGGAGAACAAAGAGAGGGTTAGAGAGAGACCAAAGGATGCCAAAGTTTTCCTTTTGTCAGGAACCCATTCCTGTGATGATGGCATTAATCCATTCATAAGGGCAGAGTTCTCATGGCTTGTCTACTTCCAACACTGCCCCTTAATTATCAAGATTCTAACACATAATTTTGGGGGGACATACTCAAAACCTAGCAATTTTTAATTCATTTTGAGTTGATTTTTGTATATTGTATGAGAGAAGGGTCAAATTTCACTCTTCTACTTGTGGATTACCAATTTTCCTAATATTCTTTCTTGAAGGATTTCCTAATACTCTGTCCTTTTCCCAATTGTGTGTTCTTGGTATCTTTGCTGAAGTTCAGCTTGCTGTAAATGTCTGGGCTTGTTTCTCAGCTCTCTTCTGTTTCATTGGTCAGTGTTGTGTTTTTTTTTTTTTGCCAGTAGCATGCTGTTTTAATTACTACAGCTTTTTAATATATATTGAAAAATCAAGTAGTTTGATGCTTCTTACTTTTTTTTTTTTGACAGATATAGTTAGACAGTGAGAGAGAGAGACAGAAAGGTCTCCCTTGCATTGGTTCACTCCCCAAATGGCCGCTACATCTGGCACTGCGCCTATCTGAAGCCAGGAGCCAGGTGCTTCTTCCTGGTCTCCCACGTGGGTGCAGGGGCCCAAGCACTTGGGCCTTCCTGGGTCACAGCAGAGAGCTGGACTGGAAGAGGAGCAACCGGGACTAATACCCGGCACCCCAACCGGGACTAGAACCCGGTGCCCACATGAGATGCCAGCGCCACAGGCAGAGGATTAACTAAGTGAGCCACGGCGCTGGCCTCGATGCTTCTTGCTTCATTCTTTTTGTTCAAGATTTCCTTGATTATTTGGGATTTTTGGGGAGTTGCCTGAATTTTAAAACTTATTTTAAAAATTTCAATGGAGTTTTTATAGGGATTACATTGTGGATCGTTTTGTGTAGTATGAACATTTGAACAATGTTTGAAATACGAAATATCTTTCCATTTATTTGTGTTTAATTTCTTTCATCAGTGTTCTATAATTTTCAGTATGTAGATCTTTGGTATTTGCTCTGTGGCTATTGTAAATGGAATTTTATTGATTTCTTTTTTAAATAGTTTGTTGTTAGTGTATAGAAACCCTTCTGATTTTTCTGTTTTTTTTTTTTTTTTTTTTTTTTTTTTTTGTATCCTGCAGCTTTAGTATATTCATTGATTTGTTCTAATTGTTTTTTGGTAGTCTTTATGATTTTCTATATTTAACAAATACAGAAAGTTATGTTACTTCATTTTCTATTTATATGCCTTTATTTCTTTTTTTTTTCTTTTTCTTTTTTTTTTTTTTTGACAGGCAGAGTGGACAGTGAGAGAAAGAGAGAGACAGAGAGAAAGGTCTTCCTTTGCCGTTGGTTCACCCTCCAATGGCCGCCACGGCCTGCGTGCTGCAGCCGGCGCACCGCGCTGATCCGATGGCAGGAGCCAGGTACTTCTCCTGGTCTCCCATGGGGTGCAGGGCCCAAGCACCTGGGCCATCCTCCACTGCACTCCCTGGTCACAGCAGAGAGCTGGCCTGGAAGAGGGGCAACCGGGACAGAATCCAGCACCCCGACCGGGACTAGAACCCCGTGTGCCGGCACCGCAAGGTGGAGGATTAGCCTAGTGAGCCGTGGCGCCGGCCTTATATGCCTTTATTTCTTTCTTTGCCTAATTTCTCTGGCAGTAACTTCTAGGGCTGTTGAATAGAAGTGGTAATAGAAGGTGTCCTTCCTGGTTCCTGGACTTAGAGAAGCACCTTCCAATATTTCACTGTAGAATATAATGTTACTTGTTGTCTAGAAGTTTGTATAAATGGAAACATACAGTAGCTGCTTTTTTGAGGGGATACGATCTGGTTTCTTTGAATTAGATTTTTTTTTTTTTTTTGACAGGCAGAGTGGACAGTGAGAGAGACAGAGACAGAGAGAAAGGTCTTCCTTTGCCATTGGTTCACCCTCCAATGGCCACCGTGGCCGGCGCACTGCAGCTGGTGCACCACACTTGATCCGATGGCAGGAGCCAGGTGCTTCTCCTGGTCTCCCATGGGGTGCAGGGCCCAAGCACTTGGGCCATCCTCCACTGCCTTCCCGGGCCATAGCAGAGAGCTGGCCTGGAAGAGGGGCAACTGGGACAGAATCCGGTGCCCTGACCGGGACTAGAACCCCGTGTGCCGGCGCCGCAAGGTGGAGGATTAGCCTAGTGAGCCGCGGCGCCGGCCTCTTTGAATTAGATTAATCTGTCTTGGTTAATTCATCACAACCCATTTTAAAATTGCTTAGTATGTTATTGTGTGGCTGTATCACCATTTACTTGTTTATTTACATGTTGATGGGCATTTGGGGTGTTTCTTATTTTTGACTATTATGAATAAAACCACTATGAAACTTGGACGTAGGTCTTTTTATGGAAGTATACTTTCATTTCTCCAGAACAGATGTTGGCAAACTTTGTTTCTAGAAAACTAGATAAGAAATACTTTAGATTTTTTAGACTTGAATTCCTTCTTTTTCTGTGTTCTGAACACTTCAAAAAGTAAGTTGGGGCAGTTCTAGGATCCACTTCATTTTTCTTCTCTCTCATACACCAGTGAGCTTTGCTGCCTCCTGTTCAATTTCTGAAACCATCATGCCTGTATGTTGTAGTGGGTGTAGGGGCAAGTGTGCTGCT
Source organism: Oryctolagus cuniculus (assembly GCF_964237555.1). Lineage (NCBI taxonomy): Eukaryota > Metazoa > Chordata > Mammalia > Lagomorpha > Leporidae > Oryctolagus > Oryctolagus cuniculus. The sequence continues at coordinate 83,737,508 of NC_091436.1, forward strand.
TGCTGCTTTGTCTTGGCTGGGAGTAGAAAATCTATCTGTATGCTTTAATGCATTTGTGGTTTTTTTTTTCCATTTTAATACCTTTGCATTTAAAACATTTATGCCCAGATGTGTGACTTACTTGTTTTTATATTATACATGTGGCATAGAATTTGTAGCTCCATTACTAGAGTAGGGTGAGATGGCCTTCCAGACTCTCTAGAAGCTCAATCTTTAAAATGGTCATCTATTTATACAAGAATATATCAGCTAACACTGATACTAACTAAACACTATTAGGAATGTTTATCTGCTATTTAAGAGTCACTCTGACTCTCTTGCTGATTGCTTCTGGTTTTCTTTTCTTTTCTTTTTTTTTTTTTTTTTTCTTTTTGTAGTCTATAAAACAGTCAGGGCTGGGCCATACCAAAGCTAGGAGCCTAGAATTCCTTCTGGGTCTCCCAAGTGAGTAACGGGCTCCCAAGCACTTGGGCCATCTTCTGCCTTCCCAGGCATGTTAGCAAGTAGCTGGATCAGAAGTGTAGCAGCTGGAGCTTGAAGCAGTACTTATATGGGATGCTGGTATTGCAGGCTGTGGCTTAAGCTGCTGCATCATAATGCGTGCCCCAATATTAATTAAGAATTAATTAAGACTGTTTGCGGCCGGCGCCGCGGCTCACTAGGCTAATCTTCCGCCTAGCGGTGCCGGCACACTGGGTTCTAGTCCCGGTCGGGGCGCCAGATTCTGTCCCGGTTGCCCCTCTTCCAGGCCAGCCCTCTGCTGTGGCCAGGGAGTGCAGTGGAGGATGGCCCAAGTGCTTGGGCCCTGCACCCCATGGGAGACCAGGAAAAGCACCTGGCTCCTGGCTCCTGCCATCGGATCAGCGCGGTGCGCCGGCCGCAGCGCGCCGGCCGCGGCGGCCATTGGAGAGTGAACCAACGGCAAAGGAAGACCTTTCTCTCTGTCTCTCTCTCTCTCTCACTGTCCACTCTGCCTGTCAGGAAAATTAAAAAAAAAAAAAAAAAAAAGACTGTTTGCTGGGTTTTTCCACTCTAAAATTGTTAATTTTTTGTAATTATTTAGTGTTTTATATGATGTTGTGTGGAATTCATCCCTTTTTATTGGGATATAGTATGCTATATATAGGCATTTGGATGGATGGCAGTTTGAGATGATTGCCAATAATTTGAGACCATGCAAATATCTTATTTCTCATTATACTTTCATCTTTTAATTTAAGTGTTTTTCAGGGGTTTTTGCTTGCAACATCATTGTTGTGGTATTTTTCAGTTCTGTGAACATTTCGCACGATGGTGAATTTCAACTTCCCTTTTTCCTTTTTTGTGTATTAACAGGAACTTTACTGTAAAGAAGAACTGTCCTTTGTTCCCCCTGTGTCTATTTATGCTAATATAGACTTGTGAATACCCCATGGGCTGTAATCTGGTACTATCATTTTATTTTGGTATGCTGCCTTTGGTCATTGCGAAGTCCTCAAGTGTGCCTCAGTGGATTTGACATGCATCCCTCTTTTTTCAGCACTTCCTTACTACCTAGCACTGTAAAATGTTCCAGGATCTTCTGTCTTCTGTTTCTCAGCCCAGGAATTAATCCTTTCTCCAAGGAGCTCTGGTTTCTTTTATTGGTGAGGAATAGAAACAAAAATCTAGATCTAGGTGTTGTCATTGGGTATCATTCCAGGCTGAGTGTCATTCCAGACTCTTAGTTGTCAGGGTTAAGAATGTATGATATACACAAGTACACATATAATTATATTTACTTCTGTATCCGTAAGTGAATATTTAAAAGCCATGAAGTTCCACTGATACCACCGATTCTTGTGCAGCGTCATAATATTAATTCTAGCCGTTCCCCCTTGCTAATTTCTAACTCTCTATACAGTGAGAAACCTACATCCCATTATCCATGACAAATTTGCTAAACACAAGTACATAAAGAGTGTATTTCAGAATTACCAGCCCATTCCCTTGTGAAGTACTAACTAACTTGTGCATAGCTGTTTCTTCTGTCCGTAGCCTTATTGAAATATAGTCAAAATACTGTTGAGATTTTTAAGTTTATTCTTTTTCATCCCCATCCTCCTTAATGTGGACTGTTACTCATTTGTAATATAATTATTTCTGTTCTCTTTTGGTTTCTCCCAGTATGCTGATTGATTTCAGCTGTTTGTGTATTTGGTGTATGAAACATTATGATGGTTCTAACTAAACAAAAAGGCATTCTTAAAGCAGTGTCACTCTTCACTCATCCTGCAACTCCTATTCATTCTCGCATTATTTCTTCCCTGTTTGCATCCATCTCCTGTAGAAAACCAGTCTCTTTGGCTTCTGTTTTAGCCTCCTGTAATTCTTTTGCACAAATGAACTGATACATATGTGTTTTCTTACACTTTTTCTTTACATAGAAGGTAGCACAGTGTGTAACCTTTTTCACGTTTTCCTCTTTTCATTTAGCAACAAGTACATCTTAGAAATTACTCTTTTTCAATAAATAGAGACTGTCCTCATTGTTTTCTTTCAGCTACATATTCCTGTATTGTATAGATTTACTCAAACTTATTTAATCTCCGTGCTAGTTATGAGCATTTAGGGTATGCAGTGCTGTAGGGAATAACCTTGTATGTACACGTTATTTAGTTTTCTGAGGTGTACCAGCAAGGCAGATTGTTAGAAGGGAGATTACTGGGTCAAAAGTGAAGTGCATATGTCGTTTTGTTAGATGTTGCCAAATTTCCCTCCAGAAGGGTTGTCCTAGTTTGCATTTCCAAAAACAGTATATGAGAGTATCTCTTTTCTAAAGTCTTGCCAAGAGAATGCGTTGTCCATACGTTTTAATTTTTGCCAATCTGATAGGTGAGAAATGGTGTCTCACTGTTTTAATTTGCATTTTTCTAATTATGAATGAGTTTGAATATTTCTACATATGTATAATAGCCATATTTTTTATTTTCTGTGAATTGTTTTTTCTCATTTTTTCCATTAGGATCCTACTCTTTTTAATTTAATTTTTAAGAGTTCTTTAAGTTATTAGGGTTTTTACCCTCTTATATGTGGTATGTGTTTCAAATATTTTCTCCTGGTTTGTCAAGTATTTGTTCTGCCTTTTTTATGGTGTATTTTTTTGTCATGCCAGAATTTTTTATCGTTATTTAGCATGATATCCTGGTATTTTCTTCTTGTGTCTTATTACAGCAAGGGTAAACAAATTCATCCAAGGTTTCCTTTTTCAATTGCAAGTTTTTTTTTTTTCCTCTTTTTTTTTTTTTTTTTTTTTTTTGGTATATGATTCCCAATCCATTTGTTTTTTTTCCTTGTGAATTGTGTGAAATTTGGGTCTCAGTGTATCTCTGATAAGCAGAAATTATTAATTGGAATGTCAGATTTATCAGTATTTTCCTTATGTACATTTTTATCTAGGTGGGTAGGTAATTATCCCAGCCCTATTAATTAGAAAGAGTCTCCTTTCTCCACTGCTCTGAAGTGCTGCCTTTGTTATAGAGTTGGTGCCTCTTTGTAGGTTCATTTCCAGGCTCTGTTTTATATTCTACTGACTGAGTTGTTTGTCCTTGAGCCAGCACCACATTTTCATTATTGCTGATGCTGTATAAAAGCCTTGCTATCTGGCGGGCCAAGTCCTCCTAGTTTGTTGTTCTTCAGAAGAATCTCTTGTAATCTTGCTCCTTTGCTTTCCTATATATATTTTTAAATGCATGTTTGAAGTTTCTCAAATTCTTTTAGGATTTGAGATTCGAAGATTGCATTGAATATATAGATCAAGTTGTGGATGTATTAACGTTGAGATTTTCCCATGAACATGCTATTTTCTTTATTTGGATTTTTTAAAATATTTATTTATTTGAAAGAGCTACACAGAGAGAGGAGAGGCAGAGAGAGAGAGAGAGAAAGAGAGAGAGATCTTCCATCCAATGGTTCACTCCCCAATTGGCCGCAACGGTCAGAGCTGCGCTGATCCGAAGCCAGGAGCCAGGAGCCAGGAGCTTCTTCCGGATCTCCTACGCAGGTGCAGGGACCCAAGGACTTGGGCCGTCTTGTGCTGCTTTCCCAGGCCATAGTAAAGAGCTGGATCGGAAGCGGAGCAGCCGGGACTCGAACTAGCACGCCATATGGGATGCTGGCTCTTCAGACCAGGGCGTTAACCCCCTGTGCCACAGTGCTGGGCCCCTATTTGGACTTTCTTATATTTCTTTCTTCATTCTTTGATAGTTTTATTAATTGGAGGCTTTCAGTTCTTTTGTAAGTTTTATTCCTTAATTAAAAATGTTTTGGGGCAGTGGGGGATGGCATTGTGGCTCAGCAGATTAAAGCCACGGCCAGCAGCACCAGGAGCACGGGTCCAAGTCCTGGCTGTTCCACTTCTGATCCAGCTCCCTGCTATTGTGCCTGGGAAAGCAGCAGAAGATGGCCCAGGTGCTTGGGCCCCTGCACTCACATGGGAGATCCAGAAGAGGCTCCGGGCTCCTGGCTGTGGCCTGGCTCCACTAGATACAGTAAGAGTCTGCTTGCTTTTGCAAGAAACTACAAACTCTAACTTCTGTAGTGGCTGTACCTTTTTACACTCCTGCCAGCACTGAATGAGATCCCATTGTTCCACATCCTTGCCAGATTTTGTATTGTCAGTGATCTGGATTTTAGCAGAAATCCAAAAATAGATCTGCCATATGACCCAGCGATCCCACTCCTAGGAATTTTCCCAAAGGAAATGAAATCAGCATATGAAAAGGTTATCTGAACCCTCATGTTTATTGCAGTTCAGTTCAAAATAGCTAACATATGGAATCAACCCAGGTGTTCATCAGCTGATGACTGGATAAAGGAAAATTGTGAAAAAAGAAATACACATATATATATAAGGAATAAATATGGAATTCTACTCAGCCATAAAAAAGAATGAAATCCTGTCTCTTGCAATAAAATGGATATAACTGGAAACCATTATGCTTAGTGAAATAAACCAGTCCCAAAAAGACAAATAACATATGTTTTCCCTAGTCTGTGGTAACTCAGAGTACAAAGAAATGTAATGTGTATAAGCAAAATTGACATTTTGAGATGTGATTATTGCTTACATCCCTTGTCTATACTGTTGAGGAAAAGTGTTTTTCTTCTTACTATTTGTTGAATTCTTTATTTATTGGAGGAGTTAAACTTATGATTATAAAATAAGCTAAAAATATGTCATTGTAAAAATTGAAAGAGTAAGAAAAGAAGGAGGAGGGAGGGTAGGAGTGTGGCAGGATGGAGGGAAGTATCACTGTGCCCTAAATCTGATACATGAAATTTGTTCACCTTATATTAATTTAAAAACTTTAAAAAGGAAAAATCACTTTTTTAAGTATGTAGAGGTATCTTGTTTCAGTTTTCATTTCCTTAGTGACATGTGATGCTGAACATCATTTTATGTACTTATTTCCTGTCTGTAAATCTTCTTGGTGGGGTATCTGTTCAGATGTTTCTTCATTTTTCATCATGTTTTTTGCTTTATTATTATTGAGTTTTAAACTTCTTTTTATATACTAGATGACAGTCCTATTTTAGATAACATTTTTTAAAATTAGATCTATTTATTTGGAAGGCAGAGTATTAAAGGGAGGGAAGAGAGATGGAAATTTGGAGAGATCTTCCATGCCCTGATTTATCCTCCGAATACCTGCAATAGCCGGATCTGGGTCAGACAAAAGCCAAGAGCCAGGGACTCCATCCAGGTCTCCCACATGGGTGGCAGGGACCCAAGTACTTGGACCATCATCCACTGCCTTACCCAGATGTGTTGGCAGGAAACTGGGTGGGAAACAGAGCAGCTGGGACTCAACCAGCTCTTCAGTATGGGATGCTGGCATCACAAGGGGCTCTTAACCCACTGTGCCACAACATTCCCCCATTAGTACCTTTTGCAAATGTTTTCTCCCAGTCTATGGATTGTCTTCTCATTGTAGTCTTGGTAGAACTGCATTTTCATTTCTGAATGTCAAGAGTTACGGTGACTTTTTCAAATGAATTGGAGAATATTCCTTCCTTTTTCTATTTTCTGGAAAAATTTGTTTATGATTAAAATTAAGTTTCCCTTAAATGTTTGATAAAATTAACCTGTGAATCCATACAGACCTTTTGCTTTCTTCTTATGCATGATTTGAAAAATTTATCATTAAACAAAGATTTTCTAGTGTCAGTTTTAAAACATTGTATTTTTTTGAGTTTTTCTCCTGAATTTTGAAGCTTGTTAACATAAAAGTGTTTATAACATTCTCTCATTATTTACTAGTAATTATATGTGTTCCTTGTTAAATTCCTATTACTGATTATTTATGCTTTTTTCCTTTGTTTACTTAGAAATCAATTTAATAATTATCTCAAACTAGCTTTATATGGTTTTGATTATTAGTAGTGTAAGTTTTTAGTTTTATGAATTTCTGCTTATTGTTTCTTCCTTCTGTGTTCTTTGGATTTAATTTGCTAATATTTAAAAAATTTCTTGTGGTAGATACTTGTCAACTTGTATAAAGCATTTCTTATATATATGTATATTAAGTTATACATTTCTCTCTAAATTGGATTTAGCTGTACCTCGTAAGTTTTTATATTTTGTTATCCAGTTTCAGATATTTTATAATTTCAATTGGGATTTCCTTTCTGACCTATGGGTTATTTATAAGTACACTTATGTCTTTTCAGGCATAGAGATTTTCTGAGAATTTTTTTTGTTATTGATTTCCAGCTGAATTATTGTATTCTGAGACTAAAATATGAATTATTTCATTTGCTTGAAACTTACTTTATTCAATATGGTTTTAAGATTTATATTGTATAAAAATTCAAAGAATAAAAAAAGAATAATGTCGGCCTTTTCAATAATAGGCATTTTCTTAAATTTAGGGTGACACTATTGATCCCACATTAAGTACATACATTTGCTTTCTGATCCTTTTTTTCACGTAGTACGGTCTATTGTATGTAGTCTGATCTTTGCATAATTGGCTGTCTGTTTACAAAGTTTGATTGTATATATGTCATTTTTCAAGATACTGTGGATTGTTTCAAGGTATTTTGTAGCAATTCAAAAAATAGATTCAGTGGTGGGTACTGTAGTTAAGGCACATAGACAGAACAGTTAATTTGAGTTGTTTAGCTCATTTTTTAAAAAGATCTTCTTTTCCTTCTTTTATTTTGAAATAATTACAGGCTCAAATGTCATGTTTCTTTAGCTGGTCAGTCAGTATATGCTGATATATTGGTATATGGTGAATGTATCATTATATCTATGATCTGTCCGTGTATAATGAATAAACTTATTTCAAACAATGTTTATTCTATTACCTGGAAGATTTTGCTTTTCTTTCATGTGAGGAGTTTTCTGGAAACAATTTTGGGGCTTTATGTCCTGGATAGATATTTCTTCAAATTTGTGTTTGGAAAATTGAAAGCAAAATGGGCAATAATCTTATCCAATCCTTCCTTTTTCAAAAGTTGTAATAGATTTTTTTTCCCTCTAACAGTGCCTCTGTATTGCTACTTTACCAAAACAGCCTCGTTGGTAGCCACACTGTAGAAGTGTTTAGTTACAAGGAAGTATTTTAGAAATTGTTAATGTTTGTATAAAAGTTATGGTAATGTTCACTTAATTTAAGGGCAAAATAATTACTTGGTACTAAATGAGCAGGAGTTTCTATTTTAAAATGTAACTATCAATACATCTATCAGTGCTGAATTAATGCCTTACTCTGGGGTTTTGAAATGTGATTGCTGTATTGCACACAAGCACCCTGTCACTTTAAAATGGTGCCTGTTACTTGACAATAATTATTTGTACCATTTGGCAAAATGATTTTTTAAAGGTAAAAACATTTAAAGAAATGTTCTATTTTAAAAGTGGAAATTTGTATTCTCAAAGTATTAATTATGTTATGCATAGCAGGCCTTTAAATTATGGTACATATTAAAACCCACTCAAATGAAGGCGGTAGTATATGGTAAGGAATAATAGGTACATGAATAAGAAAGAACAGTATTTTAAAAGTGAAATATATATATATATATATGTCTAAATGATACATTTAAGAAACGTCTTGTTTAGGAAAGGCTGATTATTAGATAGACAGGTTAGTGGGAGGGGTCCAGTAAATAGCATATTGGCAAGCTTCCTGTAATGCATATGCATAGTCATTAGAGGCATATTGATTTTTAAATGTCAGCCAGCTTTTATTCTCTTCTTTTCTAGCATCTATTTGTATGAACTGTTCTTTCTTCTAAAGGAGGTTTGTCAAGCTTTCTGTGAACATTTGTTGTATAGGAAATAAATTACCACGGCTATATATAACTAACGTTAAATTTGTGATCCCAGCCATGATTTTGTTGTAGACTCCCTCACAACCTGAGTCTGCTTGCCTGATGTACAGCAAACCAGTCACTGGCATGGGGTATAGAAGGAGGCAGGAGCTTATTTTTTATTCTTTTTAAATATTTATTTATTTATTTGAAAGGCAGAGTGACAGAGGGAGAGGGAGAGAGAGAGAGAGAGACAGAGAGAGAGACAGAGAGAGAGAGAAAGTGAGATCTTTTACCCACTAGTTGACTCCCCATAAGTCTAGCTGGGCCAGGCTGAATCCAGGAGCCAAAAACTCCATGCAGGTCAACCATGTGGGAGTGGCAGTGACTCAGGTACTTAGGCCATTATCTACAGCCTCCCAGGTGTATTGGCTGGGACTTGAATCAGACACCTCCAATAAGAGGTGCAGATGTCTCAAACAGTGGCTTAACTTGCTGAACCTCTGTGCCTGCCTCTGAAAATAGGTGTTTATTTTTGCGATGTACCAAACAAACATCTATTACTCAATTCTCAGACTCCTTGAGGGATTAAGTTATTGAATCTTATCCCCTGAAGTTGGGGGGTTGAGCAGTGCATCATCAGCTTGTGTGTAGGTCTCCAGTTGGCCACACTTGAGGCCTTGCTTTAACTGGTTAATGATAGGAAACCTGCATGTTCTTCTGAGAATGCTGTGGTGGCTTAGTGCCTCTGGTCTGTATGGGTTCTTTGTTAGATTGGTTACTAATTTGTTTCACCAGAACCTAGGGTTACCATGAAGCATCTCAAAATGGAGTCTAGGTTGGGATGTTAACCATGGGATGATTCTTGTGGTCTGGGGTCTTGTGGGACAGACCACTCCTTTAATTAGTGAGTTAATTTCTAGTAAGAAGTTTTAACTTTCAATCATCAAAGTAGAGACAGAGGAATTGAATACTAAGAGAGAAACAAGGGCTTAATAAAGTCTTCATCAAAGGCATTGGGGATTCAAGCTAGTTTCACTTTGAAGTTGTATTGGTTAAATTTTTTTTTTTTTTTTTGGACAGGCAGAGTGGACAGTGAGAGAGGGAGACAGAGAGAAAGGTCTTCCTTTGCCATTGGTTCACCCTCCAATGGCCGCCGTGGCCGGCGTGCTGCAGCTGGTGCACCACGCTTGATCCGATGGCAGGAGCCAGGTGCTTCTCCACTTCCTATCCAGCTCCTTGCTAGTGCGCCTGGTGGCCAGGCCAGCAGAAGATGGCCCAGTACTTAGGCCGCTGCCACCCACATGGGAGCTGTGGCCATTGTAGCCATTTGGGGAGTGAAGCAGTGAATTTGGAAGATCTGTCTCTTCCCCCCTCTCTCTGTGACTCTGCCTTTCAAATAAATAAATCTTTAAGAAAAAAAAAGGAAAGGAAAAAACAGTTCTTTTGGTTTTTTTTTGTTAATGTAAAGAGGACAACAGATTTCAAAGGTAGAATTCTAAGAACATAACAGTAGTTCCCGGGCCGGCGCTGTGGCTCACTTAGTTAATCCTCCACCTACGGTGCCGGCATCCCATATGGACACCGAGTTCTAGTCCCAGTTGCTCCTCTTCCAGTCCAGCTCTCTGTTGTGGCCCAGGAGGGCAGTGGAGGATGGCCTGAGTGCTTGGGCCCCTGCACTTGCATGGGAGAACAGGAAGAAACACCTGGCTCCTGGCTTTGGATCAGTGCAGCACCTACTGTAGTGGCCATTTGGGGGTTGAACCAACGGAAGGAAGACCTCTCTCTCTGTCTCTCTCTCTCTCACTAACTCTATCTGTCAAATAAATAAATAAATAAATAACAGTAGTTCCGTACCTCCCCCCTTTTTTTTAAATTTTGGAATAACATAGTTTCAATTTACTTTATAAGCACAGGCTTAATGTTCCACTAAATTTGGTGTTTAACAAGTGAAAAGTAGAAAGATCAGTGTTCCACAGGAATATAGACAAGGCTATAAACAATAATCAAATCATAAGACATGAACTTCACTCATACATTCAGGTTTTTTATTTTTGTACTCTTTATATTAGCTACCACAAAACAGAGAAAACATGAATTTTTCTTTTTTTGGTCTGGCTTATTATTTCACTAAGTAGAATGATCTCCACTTGCATCCATGACAGGATTTCATTCTTTTTAATGGCTGAGTAATATTCCATCATGTTTATATACCTCAGTTGATGGACATCTGGGTTGAAATCCATGCCTAGTTTTTTCATGATGCATTTTTCATGAATTTTTTGAAGGTCTCCACATGTGCAAAGATATTTTTGCACTAAAATAAACTTATTTTTTAATTCAATTTTCCATTAATTATTTTGAAGTATTCTCATGCCTACATTTAACTTAATTAGACAACAGGGATATTTGTCTTTCCCATATCCTGCACCCCTACCAGTTCCTTTCTGTACAATCTGCAAGTACAGTTCTAATAATAGTGTTTCCTCATTCACTGTGTTTCAGTGCAGTCAAGAATGATTGGGGCGGGGGTGGCAGGCATTTGACATGGTGGTTAATATGCCTGCATTTCACATCAAAGTGCTTGAGTTTGATTCCTGGTGCTGCTGATGGGGAGTAAACCAGTGCATGGGGAACTGTCTCTCCCTCCCTTTCTCCCCCAGATAAATAAAAAATTTTAAAAGATTTATTTACATTTGAAAGGCTGAGATACAGACAGAGAAAAAGAGAGATCTTCTATCTGCTGGTTCACTCACCAAATGGCCATAACAGCCAGAGATGGGCCAATCTGAAGCCAGAGGCCTGGAGCTTCTTCCAGGTCTCTCTTGTGGATAGAGGGACCCAAGCACTTGGACCTTCCTCTACTGCTTTCCCAGGCATAATAGCAGAGAGCTGGATTGGAAGTGGAGCAGCCAGGACTTGAGCCGGCGCCCATATGGGATGCTAGCACTGCAGCCAGAGGTGTGACATTTCTATACCATTGGCTGGCCCCTAAATAAAATATTAAAAATTTTTTTTAAAAAATGTTGGACCTTCAGAATCAGCCCTAAAGGCATTCAGATCTGGCTGAAAAGCCCATGAGAGTATTTCAGGCATGGAAAGCCAAGACACTCTGGCAAAAGATCTCTGTGAGTGAGATCTCAGTGGAAAGAACAGGTCTTCAAAGAAGGAGGTACCTTTCTCTGAAGGGAGGAGAGAACCTCCACTTTGACTATGACCTTGTCTAAACAAGGAAAGAGTCGGAGAACTCAAGGGGCTTCCATAGCCTTGGAAACTCATGACTGGAGCATAGGGAGATTACTGATGCCATAGACAGGAGTGTCAATTGGTAAAGTCAACAACAGGAGTCACTGTGCACTTACTCCTCATGTAGGATCTCTGTCCTTAATGTGCTGTGCATTGAGATTTAATGCTATAACGAGTACTCAAATAATATATTTCACTTTGTGTTTCTATGGGGGTGCAAACTGTTGAAATCTTTACTTAATGCATACTAAACTGATCCTCTGTAAAAAAAAAAAAAAAAGAAAAGAAAAGAAACTATCAACTCCCAACTTGACTCTCACTGGGATTAAACATGACAATAGGTCTGATCTGATTTCATCATCATTAAAAAAAATCATCTATTATTTTTCACTTTATGTTTCTGTGTGGGAGCAAACTGTTGAAATCCTTACTTAATGTATACTAAGCTGATCTTCTGTATATTAAGATAATCGAAAATGAATCTTGATGTGAATGGAAGGGGAGAGGGAGTGGGAAAGGGGAGGGTTGTGGGTGAGAGGGACGGTATGTGGGGGAAGCCATAGTAATCCATTATTCGTACTTTGGAAACGTATATTCATTAAATAAAAGTTAAAAAAAAAAAAAATGTTGGACCTGTAAGAAGTGGGAATAGGAAGGAAGAAGGGTTGATGTAGAAAAGGTAACCATTATTTTTAAAATGTTATGCCCTCTGTTTGGTTTTATTTTAATTTCTATGCACATTTATAAAAAATAAATGCATGTTTTTTAAAAAAATTGTATTTGAGGGACCGGCGCTGTGGCACAGCGGATTGACGCCCTGGCCTGAAGCGCCAGCATCCCATATGGGAGCCGGTTCTAGTCCCACCTGCTCCTCTTTTGATCCAGCTCTCTGCTATGGCCTGGGAAAGCAGTAGAAGATGGCCCAAGTCCTTGGGCCCCTGCACCCACATGGGAGACCTGGAAGAAGCTCCTGGCTCCTGGCTTCAGATCGGCACAACTCCGGCTGTTGAGGCCAATTGGAGTGAACCAGCGGATGGAAGATATCTCTCTTTCTCTCTGCCCCTCCTTCTCTGTGTAACTCTGCTTTCAAATAAATAAATAAATCTTTAAAAAAATTGTATTTGAGATACAGAATCACAGAGAGACAGCAAGACACAGAGGTCCCATTTGCTAAATCACTCATCAAAGCCCCTCAGTGACTTGATCTAGGCTGGACCAAAGCTGTGAACCCAGAATTGTGTCCAGGTCTCCATGTGGATGGCTGGAAACCAGTTACTTGAGCCATGTCTGTCACCTTACCATGTCTGCATTAGCAGGCAGGTGGAGTCAGGAGCCAGTGCTGAGTATTGAATCCAGGCACTGCAGTATGGGATGTGGTTATCTTAACTGCTAGGCTAAACCCTAATCCTGAGAAATAAATACACCTCTTGAAAAAAATCTAACTCCAGATTGCTTATAAAATAAAGTTTATGGAATTTGAAATTCTTCATGAACTGTTCCAAACTTCCTTAGGATTCTGATCTCTAAATTATTCCTAACTCCAACCACACTTAACTACTCTTCATGTGAAATCCTCTGTATTCTCAGAACTTTCTGTATATTTCTCTCTTTGTTTCACCTACCCTTTAAGAATAAATCTCACCTACTCACACTTTACCATATCCTGCTGCACCACGTACCTCTTACTCCACTACTTTCCTGAGGCAGAAACCTGTATAGTATCATTTATCAGAAGCTATATTGTGCTATGTTGTGTCAGTTTTTCTTACTACATTTTGACTTGCATCTTTATAAGTTTTTGTATATATGAGAGTACTTCAGAAAGTATGTGACAGATGAGATTAAAAGATAAGTTTATGTTGGTATAAACAATTTTTGAAATTCTTAGAGTTTTCATAAATGTATTTTCTTTGTGCGTTTTGAAGACCCCTTGGATGTATTACTTCTTTTCGTTCTTTTCCAGAGACTCTTTAGTAATTTTGTTTGAATTACTAACATGAGAGTGTCCTATATCTAAATTTTTCATTCTCAACATTTTACCCATTGTTTTCTGATATATAAAGTGATTCCTTTGCTGCTTATTATCCTGCAGCACAAAGGCTAAGATATTAATTTCTCATAGTAATTCTGTAGAAATCTTGCTAATTTATGCAATCTTACATTTGAGGAAGAAGAGGAGTATTTTTTAAATAATACTTTTTCTTTCTTTTTAGGTTACTTCCTCAGAATGTTGGCCTTCTGTATGTTGGAGGTTATGAAAGACCCTTTGCACAAATTAAGGTATCTTTTTACCATGCTTTTCTTATTTTCATTTGTCTTTTGAACCCACCAAAAACTTACTAATAACCATCAACATACAAAAATTGTAAATGTGAAGTAATAATTTTATTGACCTTTGCATATTTGTACTAAAGAAGTCATTCAGATTTTCAAAGAAATTATTTGAATATTCTTGCCCAATGTGGAGTTGACTTTGACCAAAACAATTCAATGATAATTTGAAAGAAAACATTTAAAACTATTCAGATTAATCTTTCAGATCATCCCTTTAGTCTTTAAAAAAATTCTAATAGCTTTATCGAGGTATAATTGACATCCAGTAAACTGTACACAGCTTTGATAAATTTTGTCATGCCTAGTTTTGGAATCATCACCACAAACAAGATAATGAGTATATGTACACCCCAAAGTTGCCTGGGCCCCTTTGAAATTTTTTTCTTCTGCCCTTATTTTTCCCTTGTTGTCCCCAGGCAACCATTAATCTGTTTTATGTCATTATAGATTAATTTGAAATTTTTTATACTTTATATAAATAAAATCGTATATATTTTCTCTCTGTCATCTCTCTGTCTCTGTCTTTCTGCCTTCTTTCATTCAACATAAGTATTTTAAAGCCATCATGTTCTTACACTTATCAATAGGCTATTGTTTTTCTTTCCTTAGTAGTGTTCTATTATATGTCCTATTGCACGATTTATTTTTCCTTTCATCTGTTGATAGATATTTGGGTTGTTTACAGTTTGGTACTATCTAAATAGAGTTGCTATGAACATTTGTATGTAAGTCTTTGTATGGACATATACCTTCTTTTGAGCTGAAAACTGTTCTCTATTTTTCTTGGGTAAATTCCACTATTCCACAAATCTCTGTTCTGTCCTTCTACCAGTACCACACTAGATTGATTACTGTGGCTTTATAATACATCATGAAGTCAAGTAGTTTCAGTTTTCCAATTTTTTTTTCTTAAGTTGCTTTTACCAATCTAGGTTCCTTTCATTTCTATATGAATTTCTAGAATCATCTTGTCAATTTCTATGTAAGTGTCTGTTGGGATTTTGGTTGAGATTGTTTTAAATCTATAAATTAATTTGAGGAGAACTGAAATCATAACAGTATTGAATCTTCATATTCATGAAGACCACATCTCTCTTCATTTATTTGAGTTTTTAATGTCTTTCAGCAGTGTTTTGTTGTTTTCAGTGTATTGGTCTTATACATTTTTAAAACATTTATCTGTATATGTAGCATATTTTTAATGCTATTATAGAAGCATTTTTTGTTTATAAACTTTTTTTTGATTGTTCAAAGCTAGTGTGTAAAGCAGTTGATTCTTGTATATCTTGACTTTAAATCCTACAACTTTATTCTATCCAATTGTTAATTGTAGTTCTTAAAATAAATTTCACAGGATTTTATGCATATATGATCATGTCATCTAATTTCTTTCTTATGTAGATGCCTTTCATTAACATTCAAGGCTGTTATTAAAAGGGCAGATTTGAGATCATCCCTTTTCTTAGTTTTTTTAACTTCCAATTAATGTTTTCTGAAAGGTGTCCAAAATTTGTTTTGTAGGAGTTTTTTGTTGTTTAGTTTCTGACTTTTTTCTTTATATTTGTTTCTTGGCTCTATTAACTTTTTCCTTCTTATTCATTTGAAGGCTATGAATTTAAAATCCTTTCTACCTGCATATATGACGTATTTTTAAAATTTGAGAAATAAAGGTGATTCAGAGTAGGCTGAACCTGAATAGAACATTAAGATTATTTAATACTGAGGATGCTCAACAGCAACACTTTTGAATGAGAAATCTTATATTTTAGTTACTGTTGCACTCGTACTTTAAATACTTCCACTAACTTAACATAAACCTAGACACTCTAAAGAATCTTATCATTAGTGCCTTAAAATGTGACTCCTTTTGAACTCTTCTAGTTTCTTTAGTAATGATAAGCATTCATTTTCTCCCTTCCATTTTTAATATCCCTGGAACACAAGTAGGGTTGGCAAGAGTCTCTCCGTGAACCTCCCTCCCTATCCCATTTACTGAATTTAGCAGCATACCAGGAATCCTAATGGGTTTCAGCAGGAACATTTCTGACAGTCCAATTTTTTTCTCTCCAATGATTTGGAAAATCCTGTTTCTCCTTATTAGAACTGAAATAAGTAAAAAGAGAGGAGCCTATCTGATATATTTAGGGAGGATAGATTTATTTTTTAAGTATGTGAATGTAAATTACATGGTGTCTCAAAAGCATAATCTCAGTGTGTGTATGAGAGTAATTCTTCTGTCGCTTACCTGATTCATTAACATAATATTTTCTTTATGTGGGCCTTTCCTAACAAGCGCAGTGACAGAGGTCAATCCTTTGTCAGCCCTTTATGCCTAGCTAATCAACTCTGTAGAAAAGAAATACATTATTTTCCTTTGATGTTGCTATGGGAAAGGTCTCCCTTAGTCCATATGGAAAGATTTCTTATCCTTATTAATTGTTGAAGTTCTTTTATAATTCCTATGGCTCGCCTTAATTAAATTCCTTCCTAACTAGAATACTTATAAGTTAATTGGAGAACAGTAAAAATAAAACAATACAAAGCATAGTTTAAATGCTTGAGATCAAGCTAGAAATTCAAGGTTCATTTGCTGCCTTGCCTTGTACCTGACTTCTTGTGAGCATGAATTTCCAGTAGTTATTATGTTCATTTTTCTAGTAAACTAAATATAATGGTAATATATTCTGTGTCATAGATATCAGATATAAACTTTAAAAAGCAGACACTGCTTTGCTTTTATTAAGAACATATTGGTTGCTGATTTTTAAAAATAAATCAGTTTATGAAATTGTTCACTTGATTCCCATTTATTAACATTATAGGACTTAATAAGTTCTCCACTGCGAGTGGCTTGCTATTAGAGGCTCTGTTAGCTAAGAGATATTTTACAATTGTATTTCTGAGAAGGGCTTTCATTTTATAAAGGAAGGAAAGAGAAAAAGAAAAACACAAAGAAGATAATAGATATTTGAACAAATGATGACTGAGTTCAGAAATTCTCTGTGGCATGCCAGCAGATAGCTGCACTAGTAGTCTCTAACATAGGACATTACCACAGTTCTTAGAGTTGAACACACAACACGTACTCTCTTCCATTATTCACTCATCTTTTGGTTTCAGTTTTCTACCCAGCCCCAGCCCCTAAGTAAGGACCTAAGTATGTATAAACCTGGGACTAAAGCATAGTGTTAAACTGGCCCATCTTTGTGTTAGTTAATAGCTTTCATTATTGTTAGGGACAGTTACTTCAACTTTTTTTTAAAATTTTTATTTATTTGAAAGATGAGTTACAGAGAGAGAGAGAGAGAGAAAGAGAGAGAGAGAGAGAAAGTCTTCCACCTGCTGGTTCACTCCCCAAATGGCTGCAACGGCTGGAGCTGAGATGATCTGAAGTCAGGAGCCAGGAGCCTTCCTCCGGGTCTCCCACATGGGTGCAGGGGCCCAAGGATTTGGACCATCTTCTACTGCCTTCCCAGGCCGTAGCAGAGAGCTGGATTGAAAGTGGAGCAGCCAGGACTAGAACTGGCACCCATATGGGATGCCAGCACTTCAGGCCAGGGCTTTATCCACTGCATCACAGCGCCAGCCTCAACTTTTTATCTCTTAACATTTACTATGAAGCCACTGGGAAGTTTCTTTTTCAAATAAACTCAATCTATTTATTTATGTATTTATTTTAAAGATGTACTTGTTTATTTAAAAGGCAGTGTTAGAGAGAAAAGAGAGAGAAAAAGTGTCTTCCATCTGCTAGTTCACTCCCCAAATGGCAGGACTGGGCCAGGCCAAAGCCAGGAGCCTGAAATTCCATCTAGGTCTTCCATATGGCTACAGGGGCCCAAGTACTTGGGCCATTTTCCATGGCTTTCCCATGTGCAATAGCAGAGAACTGGATCAGAAGTGGAGTAGCCAGGACTTGAACTGTCATCCATATGGGAATACCATACAATTATGCAGCAGCATAACATGCTATGTCACAACACTGGCCCCATTGGTCTCTTTAGATATGACTTTCACCCAAGACAGTGACTCTGTTTTGAGATGATTGACCAATTTTAGGATCCTAGGAGAACTGTGAGCCCTTTCCCTAGAAAAGTTTACGAACACACATGCACTTTTCCTTATAATTTCATAGCTTTCATGAACTCCACTGAAGTGCAGGTAAGGATCCCAAATTATAAACTCTAAAAATTGAATAAAGTATTTTCTCAAGTTTTATTAGCCAGAAATGTTGAATACATAAAAATTGCTTTTGAGGAAATTTGTCATTGGAAAATCTTGATTTTAAACATTCATGATTGTTTTGCCTTAAAATACAGTAAAGAAAGCACTGATCATTTTATAGTGAATTATAATACAGAGTAAGATAGGAATTGTGTCACATAACCACAGTAATTGTTTCATAAAGTTAATGAAATAGATTTCACCTTTATCCAAGATTGACTTCTTTCAACCATATTAAAATTAAATTTTTAAATGTTCTGGGCTCTGTGCAAATTGAGGTTTTATTAAGTAAGAGATCTGGTTTATTGTACCTTCATATTTAGGCTTTGAAATTAAAAAAGGAAAGTTTTGGTTAAAATACAATTGTGGTTTATTCCTGTTTATCTACAGTGAAGCTATCAGAGTTTTTTAAAAAGTCCCTTATATGAGGTTTGTATAGTCATATATATCTTCGCAAAATATCCTTATCTGAATTGTACAAGCATGCATGGGTATGTTATTCACACCTGGTTTTTGTAGATACAAGTAATAGTCTACATTTTATACCTATTATTCTATGGTGTTTTCTGGAGTGTTTCACAGCCTACTAAAAATCTGAATGCTAATTCTCATGGGTTTCCAGTCCTAGAGGCCCCATGTAGCAGCCAGAGGCTGTAAAACCAAGAAGGATTGAAGCATGTCAGCATCACTTTTAATCAACCGAAGGGTTGTTATGGAAAGACTCGAGGCCAAGGGCTGTGCGTCCATGCACAGCTTGATGTTAGTTGCCTCTTACAGTTCTGACAGCCCAAGAAGTGTGCGAGACTGTGACGCTGACTCAGACGTTTCCACTCTGACACTGCAGAGACTATCAAATGTCTTCTGTAGTTTAGAGATGAATTCCATTCAGCAAGCATATGTGAAAAGTAAGGACTATGACTGTTATTTGGGACTACTCTTTCTGAGGCAGTCATTTTGTAGTCAGTACAGCTAGGTTACTCCCTGCCTCCGAGCCTCGTCCCCTCTGTGCTGAGTGACTGGGTGCCATTAGTCACAGTCACACCCTCTAAGCTTTCTGAGCTTGAATTCTAAAAAATCTGTTTATGGCTAAGGAAATATAAGATTGGTATTGGTATTCATGTGCATATGTAATAGATGCAAAGAAATATTTATCTCTTCATTTTTGAAGTCACTTGAAAATCCATGAAACCATTTCCTCAGACATTTTTTCCCTGTTTGAAAGTAGAGGAGCAGACATTTAGCCTAGCATTTAAGACACCATTAAGATGCCTGTGAAACGCTTGGATTCGATTTCTGGCTTCAGCTCTTGCCTCCAGCTTGCTGCTAATGCAGACCCTGAGAGGAAGTGGTGATGACTCAAGTACTTGGGTTCCTGATACCTATGTGGGAGACCTGGCTCCTAGCTTTAACTCGGATCCAGCCTTGGCCATTGTGGGCATTTCAGGAGTATACCAGCAGATGGGAGTACGCTTTCTTTCTTTCTAGTCTCTCTTTTCTCTCCCTCCCCCATTCCCTCTGCCTCTCCTCCTCCCTATTCCTCTCCTCCTCGCCACTCCCTCCCAGTCTTCCTCTTCTCTCTCCCTGCCCTCCCTGTCTTCCTCTCCCTCTCAAATAAATTTTCTAAAAAAATTTTTTTACATAAAAAGGTAGAATATATTTCCTTTAAAGTATTTTGCGCTCGGATTATGTGTTATTTTAAAAATAGTTTTGAGGTGGTTAACAAGTCAGTTTTCATTTTTAGGGTAAATTAAATATAAAGGCATTTTGGGGGGAACATTTCTATTACGAAAAACTGAACTAGGAAAACTGATAGCAATTATTGGGTTTATTTGCTGACTAACAGTCTTTTAGGAAATATTTGACTTGTTAGATCAATGCTATTTTTTAAGAAAATATTTATTTATTTATTTATTTATTTGAAAGGCAGAGTTACAGAGAGGCAGAGGCAGAGAGAGAGAAAGTCTTCCATCTGCTGGTTCACTCCCCAGATGGCTACAGCCATTGGAATTGCGCCGATCTGAAGCCAGGAGCCAGGAGCTTCTTCCAGGTCTCCCACACTGGTGCAGGGGCAGGACTTGGGCCATTCTCCACTGCTTTCTCAGGCCATAGCAGAGAGCTGGATTGGAAGTGGAGCAGCTGGTACCTGAATTGCAGCTCATACAGGATGCCGGCACTGCAGGCAGCAGTTCTACCCACTATGCCACAGCACCAGCCCCTGATCGATGCTATTTTTACTGAAGGACAATATTTAATATTTTAAATCTGTGGAAATTAATGTTTAATTTGGCAACTTCCAAATATTTTGGCCCTGTCTTAATCTGTTTTTTTCTTGCTATAACAAAATACTTGAGTCTGGGTACTTTATAAAATAACGGAAGTTTATTTAGCTCATTGTTTCGGATGCTGGAAGTATAAGATCAGGCAGCCCCATCTGTTTAGCCTCTGCTGGGCTTTATGGCAGGTGGCATGACAGTGGTGGGAACACCTGTGGAAGGGAATCACAGGGTGAGACAGGCTTCCTGAGAGATTCAGGGGCCACAAACACTTACTCTTTCTGAAACAACTGTCTCATGCAGGAATCAACTAGATCCCGTGAGAACAGATGTCCTGAGAGCAGCATCCCCACTGGTCTAACCCTGTCCATTAGGCCCCATTGTTTAGGGGTGCCAGGCCTGCCACAATGGACCCAAGCTTCCAGCATGTGGACCTTTGGGGGACACTTTCAACCCATTCAATCCATAACCTGCAGAAATGTTAGAATATATTTCCATCAGGATCTGTTACACATACACTTATGTATATTTATTTATACTTATGCAGCATAAACTGAAGTTTCAAAACAGTGTGATACCATTCTGTTGTTTTTCTATTGATTTGGTTTTTAAATGCTGATCTCAACCCACTAAATTAATTTTCCTATTGAAAACGGATTGTGGTTCACAGTTTGGCAAACACTGCTTCAGACAGTCCACTGTCCAGCTTATGTGGCCACATGCTTTTGGCAAGGGAATGCCTCACTGATGTGTGATATGCATGATGGTGAGAAAGCTCACCTGCTCCTGAATTGATGATAGCCCTCAGTGTGGCTTTGAAGGGGAAGAAAAGGATGAGAGGTCATAGTTCCTGGGAAGAGGAAAGTATGGAGAGACATAAATGAGAAATGAATTAAGATGTTTTTTGAAGCCATGTGAAACTGTTTGATTAAAAATCTTTATTCTCAGTGACAGAAGGTAGCCTTCCATGGCTACTCTGTCTCCCAAGTGATTCTTGTATGATGAGGATACAAAAAATAAAAGTAAGGGGCTGGCATTGTAGCACAGTGGATTAAACTGCTGCCTGCGCTGGCATCTCATATGGGTGCTGGTTCAAATCCCAGCTACTGCACTGCTGATCCAGCTCCCTGCCAGTGCACCTGAGAAGGCAGTAGAAGATAGCCCAAGCATTTGGGCACCTGCCACATGGGAGACCTGATGGAGTTTCAGGCACCTGGCTTCCTCCTGGCCCAGCTCTGGCTATTGCAGCCACCTGGGAAGTAAACCAGTGAGTAGAAGATCTCTCTGTCTCTCCCTCTCCCTCTGGAACTCTATCTTTCAAATAAATAAATAAATCTAGAAAGAGAAGGTGACAGAGGAGGGAGGAAAGGAGGGAGAGAGAAAGAGAAAGGCAGGCAGGATGGATGGATAAGATCTCCTGTAGATGAAAAAATTAGAAAAAATAAAAGAAAAAGCTACAACAAAACTGAGGATGCGTGAGAACTTGAGGGAAAGCAATGAAATCAGCTATACTTGATGACAACTTCTTATCCTGCACAGTTGCTGACAGAGTGCTCAGGGTCACAAATGAGCCCACATTGTAACTTTAAAAGTATGCATCATTTACTAACAAGTTGTGTAATGATTGCAGATCAGAATTCTAAAAGATATAGTGTAAGGCAGGTGTTTGGCGTAGTGGTTATGATGCCAGTGATACCCACGTCCCATGTTTGAGTGCTTGGGATGGTTCCCAAATGCAGCTCCTGACTCCAGCTCCCTGCTAATGCATCAGTGATGACTCAAGTATTTGGGTTCCTGCCACTCTTGTGGAAGACCTGAATTGAGTTTCCAGCTCCTGCCTTTAGTCTGGCTGTTTGTCATTTAGGGAAAAACCAGCGGGTGAAAGCTCTCTCTCTGTCTCTGTCTCTCAAATAAATATAAAAGATAACACTATAATGGTGGTTCTTCTCCTGGATGCTTTCTGTAGCATTGTTAGCAAAACAGAGTAGAATTAAGGCCTTTAATCGCATGAGTGTCAATCTCAGTATTCTTATCTTTGTTTTCTTACATAATTTATCAACAAGGCTATAAGCTCCGTGAAGGCTGAGCTATTTAGATTGTTCACATCTACTTCCTCACAGTTTAGGCTAATTACTGGCACATAAAGCAATGAATATATATTTGTTAACAGTATTGAAGAATGCCTGGAAAGCCAAGGTTTATTTTACCATTAAGTATTTACCTTGAAGTTCACCAAGCTATTTAAAGATTCTGGTTCTAATTACATACATATTTATTGCCTTAATGCCTTATTTTCTAATCTGTTACATCTTGAATTGGGATATCTTTGTGGTAACATAAATTAATTTCTATTTTATAATTTAAGATTGTGGCTGTAAATTATTAACATCAGAAACTTTATTTAAAATGTAGATTTTATGAATACATTCTGAGAACATTTTAAATATAGCCCTCAAATTGTTTTCCAATTAAGAAAGTTAGGATTTTTTTACCTTGAAATTCCAATGACTTTCAAATCTCTCTTGAGCTAAACACTTAATAGAAAAATGCTACAAATTATTTTTGACTTATTATTTTTAAAAAATATTTATTTTCATTTACTTAGAAGATAGAATAAGAGAGAGAGAGAGAGAGAGAGAGAGAGATCTTCCATCTGCTGTTTTACAATAACCTAGGACTGGGCCAGGCCAAAGTCAGGGCCCAGAACTTCATCTGGGACTCCACCGTGAATAGCAGGGAACTAAGTACTTGAGCCGTCACCCTCTGTTGCTGCGTTCCAGAGTATGCCTTAACACAAAGCTGGAGTGGAAGTGGAAGAGCCAGGACTTTAACCAAGCCCTTTAATATGGGATGCGAGTGTCCTAAGTGGTATCCTAATTGTTCTGCCACAACACCTACTCCTTGATTTTTTTTTTTTGTACCAAAATAAATTTACCCCTCGCCAGTTTCCCATTAATTTTTGAAGTACCTCTGTGTGTGTGTGTGTGTGTGTGTATAACACTTAAAAAAGTGTATATTTGTGGACAAACATAAAAATATTTTAAGTTGTTTGACCATCCATAATTTCTCAGTAGATATTCTTAGAATCAGTAGAAATATGTTTTAGAATTATATTTGACTTCTGTTTTTACTAATAAAAGTAGCTATTCATGGGAAATTTGCCTGAATTAAATGGAGGGGGGAAACAGAGGTGACTGCAACATTGAGAAAGGAGTAATATACTGAAAGAATATTTAATTTTACTATATCTCTAATCTATAGTAATTTTTAAAAAATTTACCATGAATGGAGGAAGAAGTGGGAGATGGGATGCTTACAGTTGGAAGGGAGGTTATGGGGGAAAAAAGCCTCTATAATTCAAAAGTTGTACTTTGGAAATTTATATTTATTAAATAAAAGTTAAAAAAAATTTACCATGCAATGTTCCAACCACACTGATATCTCATTGGGAAAATCATCCTTTTTCTTGTCCATATTTGGTTACTTTCTAATATCAAAAAGAAAAATGGGATAATTTATTCATTTAAATTAAATTGCTATAATCATTTGCTATATGTGATAATACAACATAAGTATAGCTACTTCAAAATAGTATGCACAGAATTAACACTCCATGGGAGGTAGTACCCAGTAACTACAGCAGTGGAACCATAGCAGTTAGTCTCCCTGTACTGGAATGTTAAAGTACCTATACTTTCGGGGCCAGTGCTGTGGTGCAGCGGGTTAATGCCCTGGCCTGAAGCGCCGGCATCCCATATGGGCACCGGTTCAAGACCCGGCTGCTCCACTTCCTGTCCAGCTCTCTGCTGTGGCCTGGGAAAGCAGTAGAAGATGGCCCAAGTACTTGGGCCCCTGCACCCATGTGGGAGACCCAGAAGAATCTCCTGATTCCTGGCATCAGATTGGTGCAGCTCCGGCTGTTGTGGCCAATTGGGGAGTGAACCAGTGGATGGAAGACCTCTCTCTCTCTCTGTTTAACTCTGACTTTCAAGTAAAATAAATAAATCTTTTTTTTAAAAAAAAAGTACCTATACTTTGCAGGTTGATTCGTTGATTCTTGAGAATTAAAGCAGTTCTTGGCATGTAATGTTTAACAAATGTTGGCTGTAATATTCTTCTGTTTGATTATCATACTAACTTTAAAAGTCAAAAATGTAGTTGTTCGTGCTTTTGGCTTAAACAAATCATATGAACTACTCAACTGAATTTTGCTGCTATTGTAGGCCAAAATTATCCCTGTATTAGTAGTTAAGACAATGACTGAACTAAGGGGCTTGACCAAAGAATATGGTTTTACTACAAAGATGAAAATACAGAATCATTGTGCATTGTTTACATAAAAAGAGCTGGGAGTATAGGGAGCTGAAAGTTACAGTCTCACCTCTGCTACTTAATTAATTATTCTTGAATGTTTACATTTATTTATTTGTTAATAGCAAGAGCTGAGAGTTCCTGTAGTGGGAATTCTTGTGAACATCTGAGACACCTAAAGGTTTCTAATTACAGTGCCTTATATAGTTATAAAATATTTTCCTTCCTTTTCCCTAAATGTCCCACTCTGAAATTTGTTTTTCTCCTAATCTTCACTCTTCAGAAGGACCAATTCTACTTGTTTTGTGGATTAAATACTCTTATTTTTACCTTTGCTACTTCTTAATATCTAAAAGATTTAGCTAAAAGTATTATATGTTATTAATTTGAAACAGTCTCTAAATGTCTTCATTTAGGAACAAGCTGGTAGGAAATAAGGAATATAAATAAATCACTTATGCATTTTGAGTGCTTTCAGTAGCTCAAGAGAATAAAGTTAGTAACTCATTCACAAGTTTTTTTGTTTTTTTTTTGTTTGTTTTTGGGTGGAGGATCAGGTATAGCAGTTATACTAGATACAGTGAAAACAGTTTCTCATTTTCTACCTCAAAATTGAGTGTGCCTTGTGAGCATAGCTGGCACTGAAACATTTTGATGTTTTTCTTTTTTCTTTCTTTTTTTTTAATGTTTTTCAAGATCA
This sequence comes from Oryctolagus cuniculus, assembly GCF_964237555.1. Lineage (NCBI taxonomy): Eukaryota > Metazoa > Chordata > Mammalia > Lagomorpha > Leporidae > Oryctolagus > Oryctolagus cuniculus. Next base: position 83,762,873 of record NC_091436.1, read on the forward strand.
GTGTATCTTGGAGGCATTTTGATGACTCAGGGCTGATTTTAGCTGCAAAAAGAATTCTAGCAGAGTTGAAGAGAGAAGGAACAGATGTTTGTTAAGCTTCAGGATGAGTAGGTTGGTTGCATAGCACAAGGGTAATTGGATGATGTAAAAGGCAGTGACTGAGAATAATCAAGGAGATGTTCCCAGAGTGGAAAAAAGATGAATGAAATAAGGTAATATGCACATGCTAGAGGCCATTAGATGTCACTAAATGGTGATGTCTGGAATGGAATGGAGCCACAGGAGGAACAGGTGGGAATTGTGTTGGTGAGGGGAAACTACTGTTAGAGGGGAACTAGTCCATGCTAGTGTATCCAATTCTTTTAGGAGCCATATTTTTCCACAGTGGGTAAAACCTTAGGTAATTGTCGATTTCCAAACGTGAGTCATTTCATAAATAAAGAAAATCATGAAAAGTACAGCTTGAGAGAAACAAGTAATGACAGTTCTGTCCTTTTGAATTCCATTCATTCTTGGTGGAGTCCCAACTGCACTTCCTGGGCCACTCCCTTGGAGCCCAGTCATCTCTGTGGGCCAGAACAGTTAGCACCACCTCTTGAATACCTTCAGGTAGGTCTACATCATTTTCTTCCTAAAAACCTTCCACTCCCTCACTGTCTCCGTTTTAGGCATCTTGACACTTTCTGACATAAATCAGTCTCATATTTATGGCCTTTAGAAACATGAATTAGTTTATGCTGTACTAATTTGCTCATTTTTGCTTTTAAAAAACCAGTGGGGGCTTCTTCTTGCACACTGTGGCACATGTAAAGTCCTCCTCTGTCAGGCTTCCACTCTGATTGGACCACTGCTCTCTAATAAATGACATGTGTTCACTGTTCCCTGTTCCTGTGACTCTATACTATTCTCTTGTCTCTTAGTGTCTCAAAGCTTACTGTTAGTCAAAAGTAGACATCAACTAAGTATATTTGAATAAGGCTCTTCCATGGAGACTGGGCATTATCTTTTTTTTTTAACTTTTATTTAATGAATATAAATTTCCAAAGTACGATTTATGGATTACAATGGCTTCCCCCACATACCGTCCCTCCCACCCACTACCCTCCCCTTTCCCACTCCCTCTCCCCTTCCATTCACATCAAGATTCATTTTCGATTATCTTAATATACAGAAGATCAGCTTAGTATACATTAAGTAAGGATTTCAACAGTTTGCTCCCACACAGAAACATAAAGTGAAAAATAATAGATGATTTTTTTTAAATGATGATGAAATCAGATCAGACCTATTGTCATGTTTAATCCCAGTGAGAGTCAAGTTGGGAGTTGAGAATCTCTTTTCTTTTCTTTCTTTTTTTTTTTTTAAGAGGATCAGTTTAGTATACATTAAGTAAAGATTTCAACAGTTTGCACCCCCATAGAAACACAAAGTGAAATATATTGTTTGAGTACTCGTTATAGCATTAAATCTCAATGTACAGCACATTAAGGATAGAGATCCTACATGAGGAGTACGTGCACAGTGACTCCTGTTGTTGACTTTACCAATTGACACTCCTGTATATGGCATCAATAGTCTCCCTATGCTCCAGTCATGAGTTTCCAAGGCTATGGAAGCCCTCTGAGTTCTCCGATTCTTATCTTGTTTAGACACGGTCATAGTCAAAGTGGAGGTTCTCTCCTCCCTTCAGAGAAAGGTACCTCCTTCTTTGAAGACCTGTCCTTTCCACTGGGATCTCACTCGCAGAGATCTTTTGCCAGAGTGTCTTGGCTTTCCATGCCTGAAATACTCTCATGGGCTTTTCAGCCAGATCCGAATGCCTTTAGGGCTGATTCTGAGGCCAGAGTGCTATTTAGGACATCTGCCATTCTATGAGTCTGCTGAGTATCTCACTTCCCATGTTGGATCACTCTCCCCTTTATTTATTCTATCGGTTAGTGTTAGCAGGTACTAGACTTGTTTATGTGCTCCCTTTGACTCTTAGTCCTTTCATTATGATCAATTGTGAACTGAAATTGATCACTTGGAATAGTGAGATGGCATTGGTACATGCCACCCTGATGGGATTGAATTGGAATCCCCTGGTATGTTTTTAACTCTACCATTTGGGGCAAGTCAGCTTGAGCATGTCCCAAATTATACATCTCTTCGAGACTGGGCATTATCAATAACGACTAACATGATTTATATATTGATGAGTCAGAGTCTTCATTGAGTAAGTTGAAGAATTCTTATAAAAATATAGGTGAATGGTGTTGAGTGAGAGTGCAGATGTGTCTTTATTTTTCACTGTTTGCCTTCTGTAGGGATAGAAGAATGACAGGTGTTTTAGGGAAACAGAGAAACTAAGGTGAGGAACTTTCCTTGCCTTTGGCTGCAAGAGGCTAGGATTGGGTGGAAGCAATGGCTTATGTGAAGAAAATGATAAGGAGTTATGGTTGAACAGATAAATTGGAACCAGAAAATTGAAGAAACTAAACACACACACACTTACTAATAGCAAGACTATGCAGACAACTTTAAGATAAATTCTAAACTAGGGGGCTGGTGCTGTGATGTAGTAGGCTTAGCCTTCGCCTGCAGGGCTGGCATCCCATATGGGCACTGGTTCGAGACCCAGCTGCTCCACTTCTGGTCCAGCTCTCTGCTATGGCCTGGGAAAGCAGTAGAAGATGGCCCACATGCTTGGGCCCCTGCACCCATGTGGGAGACCTGGAAGAAGCTCCTGGCTCCTGGCTTTGGGTCAGCCCAGCTCTGGCTGCTGTGACCATTTGTGGAATGAAATAGCAGATGGAAGACCTTTCTCTCTGTTTCTCTCTCTCTCTTTGTCTATAACTTTACCTCTCAAATAAATAAATATTTAAAAAAAAATTCTAAATTGGAACTAGGGCGGAAAACGAATGCCTTTTTAGAGAAACATCAAAATTTTAGGTAAGAATGAAGCTTAGTATAAAGAAGGAACTGATCTTTCTTAGAAATTCCTATCAGTGTTTCAGGTGACTTCTTTAGCTCACCACCATAGCAGCTAACAGTGGGTCGGCTCTGCCATGAGTGATAGGTAACAAAAGGGTCCTAGATTCCTAATCTAAACCGTCAGGTAGCAAAATATTTTTGTATCTTCTTCCACATTTTTTTAGGTATTGATTTCTAACAGAAACAAAGAAGTGCAGCTAATATAAAACTACTTCACGTCACCATTTCTCTCTGTTGATGCTGACATTCTGTTGTGGCTGTGGTTGAGTTTTTGTGTTTTTTTTTTTTTTTTTTTTTCCAAGACAGGAAATGAATGTGATAGGTAGAGAGCCTTTCTTAAAATGTGGCTATTGTGTCTTAAAGCCTGACAATTCAAGTCAAGCAAGGTTCTACCTTCCCACTGTTGCTACTTCAGCCATTTTCATATGTGTTTTGTGTCTTAAGAAGTTAAGATTAAACCTAAACCTATTAGACATATTTTTCACAAGAGAATTGTGTTCTGGAAAAAGACAACAAACCGATTGGTTCATGTACAATGCAGATTTTCATCATGAAAGAAATCATGTTTTTGTACCCTTTTCCCACGAAGGTGGTAATTAACTCTGTTACTGCATTCACAGCTTCTTCAGAAAGTTCTCTTCAAAAATTTGACTTTAAAAACATCGCATTGATCTAAAGTCATCATTATTTATAAACTGGACAAATAATGTGTATCTCTAAAATTCTAGCTCCTGTAGTGTATCATTTCCATTAAATCATTTCAGTGTTTCTAGTTTCTGTCTAGTCATCTGGAAGCCAAAGCTTCCCTGGTATTATCCGACCTGATAATAGCATTTATGTATTTTTTTTTTTTTTTGACAGGCAGAGTGGATAGTGAGAGAGAGAGAGAGAGACAGAGAGAAAGGTCTTCCTTTTTGCCGTTGGTTCATCCTCCAATGGCCGCCGCAGCCGGTGTGCTGCGACCGGCACATCGCGCTGATCCGAAGCCAGGAGCCAGGTGCTTCCCCTGGTCTCCCGTGCGGGTGCAGGGCCCAAAGACTTGGACCATCCTCCACTGCACTCCCTGGGCCATAGCAGAGAGCTGGCCTGGAAGAGGGGCAACTAGGACAGAATCCAGTGCCCCAACCAGGACTAGAACCAGGTGTGCCGGCGCCGCAAGGCGGAGGATTAGCCTATTGAGCCGTGGCGCCGGCCTATTTCTGGTTTTGTATGTATATACTTCTCTTTGGGAAATAGTAATCTTTGACATTATTCTCAAAATTAGGTATTCGTATCGAGGTCAAATATGGTTTTTAAAAACTTAACTGTAGGGTCTGACACTGTGGTGTAGCAGGTAAAGCTGCCTTCTGCAGTGCCAGCATCCCATAAGGGCGCCAGTTCATGTCCTGGCTACTCCTCTTTTGATCCAGCTCTCTGCTAAGGCCTGGGAAAGCAGTGGAAGATGGCCCAACATTTGGGCCCCTGCACCCATGTAGGAGACCCGGAAAACTCCTGGCTCCTGGCTTCTGGCTTTGTATTGGCCCAGCTCCGGCCATTGCGGCCATTTGGTGGGGAGTGAACCAGCAGATGGAAGATTTTTCTCTGTCTCTCCCTCTCACTGTCTGTAACTCTACATCTCAAATACATAAATAATAATAATAATAAAATCTAAGCTATAGCATGAATAGAATTGTATGATTCTAATTGTACCAGGTAAAGAAGGAAATAAGGTAGTTTTATAGAGGCACAAAAATGGATTTTATTGAGCACATACTATATAAATATATAATATACAATTATACTTTATAATATTAGCAGTCTTGTATAATAAATATTACTGATGTTTGCAGATGAAAAATTGGCACACAGATTAAGTAGCTTGCTCATGATCATGCAACCAGTAAATGATGGAATTGATATTGGAACCCAGATTTTTCTGACTCCCTAAAGCCCACTCTCTTTGTTCTTATGATACTGTTATGTATAAATATTGCTGACTTAAACTTTTCATTTGAGAATGCTGATCAAGTATTTCAGTGGTGCCAACACATTACAACAGTGCATTGAAAAGGAAAAGCTCTGGGGGCCGGCACTGTGGTAAAACCACCATCTGTAATGCTGACGTCCCATATGGGTACTGATTCAAGACCCGGCTGCTCTACTTCCAGTCCAGCTCTCTGTCATGGCCTGGGAAAGCAGTGGAAGATGGCCCAAGGGGCCCTTGGGCCTCTGCACCCGCATGGGAGACCCAGAAGAAGCTCTTGGCTTCTTGTAGGCTCAGCTCCAGCCATTGCGGCCATCTGGGGAGTGAACCAATGGATGGAAGACCTCACTCTCTCTGCCTCTGCCTCTCTGTAACTCTGCCTTTCAAATAAATAAATAAATTAAAAGAAAAAAGATCTGTACAAATGTAAGATAGGGAAGACTTGCTTTAGTTATCTAGCATCATCATCAGTTAATAGAGTATTTTCTGTGTAGCTTTTTAAAGCAAACATTTATATTAATATATTTTCTTTGGTATCTTAGAAGTATCCCTGTCTTTATAAAACAGTGTTCTCTATCTTATATAACTTTTATTTTGGGTGTCATCTTCAGCTGTTGTCCTGTGCCTTAATAAAGTAATAGACTCAAGAATTGCTAATGTCTCTCAAGTCAGATTCTGCCTTGAAAAATGGTCTCTGATTGCTGTTTTTTAAACTGGGTCTGGCATGGTACAGGGGGTTAAGTTGTGCCAGTATCCTTTACACCCCCTCCCCCATAAGATCTAAATAAATTAGATCTTCCTGTCAAAAAGATTTATTTATTTTTATTTATTTCAAAGAGTGACAGAGAGAGAAAGAGAGAGAGAGAGAGAGAGAGATCGAGATCTTCCATATGCTGATTCACTCCCCAAATGATCACAACAGCCAGGACTGACCCAGGCTGAAGGCAGAATCCCACAGCTTCATCTGGGTCTCTTACATCGGTGGCAGAGGCCTAAGTAATTGGGCCATCTTCCACTGCCTTCTGTGGCACACTAACAGGGAGCTAGATTGGAAGCAGAGCAACCAGGACTCAAACCAATGCTCAGAACAACCAGAACTCAAACCAATGCTCTGATATCATATGCAAACATCCTAAGTGGTAGCTTAAGCCTCTCTGCCAAAACTCTGCCCTGTGATTACTGTGTTTTTGTGGTTCCTGACTTGCTGTCAGCTGTCATTTCTCTGGGTCAAATTCTAACAACCCCTTTCTTGGCTGCCTCTGATTTTTTTTTCCTGCCAATATCTTTTTTAAGATATACAAGTTTCATGTATTTCATATGTACAGATTTAGGAAGTGCCAAAATTTATAGGGAAAATCAAGCAACTAAAATTGTTAAATCAGTAACCTTCATTTGTACCTATGTCTATTCTAAATTTCAGCCTGTGGATGTAAAGGGTTCTCCTTACCCTTCTGTAGAAATATATAGTACTTTGTTAAACTGATAGCTAATCCCCCCTTTTTTTTCTTGAGAAGAGTGGCTAATTCTGTTTTCCTTAAGGCGATATTCCATTAGTGGCAGTGTTTTGTGCCACTGAGGACCTAAAGACTTGCCTTTTATTTCATTTAATTACATACACTGTTTTATGATTCTAAATATTTGAATGGGGTGTTCCTGACTGGCTATGTGTGTCTGAATCCAGCCAAAAAGACAGATAGCAGCAGTAGTTATGCTCAGAAAACATGTTCTTTCATTTGCAGTGTTTTCTTCAAAAAGCCTCCATTTATTCTGTGGCAACAGCTGATGTCTCTGTCACTGCCACTCACAGTCATTACCAAGCAATCTAAAATAGGGTTGAGATTTAAAATGCCTCTCTTTCCAACTTAACTTGCACATGTGTGTCTTCAAGTTTCCCCAGGAACATGACTGAATCAGTTCTGCTTTCTATTCTCTTGTCAGTCGGTGCCTTGCTAGAAATGTTGCTTTTGTCATAGCAGTGGCAGTGCAGTGTGGTTAGTAATTCACTTTCCTGATTTAAGTCTATGAGCAGATTCAGTTTACTTGTCTCTACAGTGCAGACTCATCCTTGGTGTCTGAGCACTCATGGTATCTCGTCATAGTGGCAATATATTTCAGCATCACTGTGGCCATTTAAAGAAGACAGAACAGTTTTAATATATGAATATATTTAATATATTTTGGGATGATTATATTTTACATATCTTATATATTTTGGGAATATAATATGTATTATATATATATGTATTTCCTACCCAACTAGAAACAGGTTAATTGCAGTTTCCAGGTACTTTTGTTAGAAGAAATGTATTACCAGATATGGAAGTAATCTATGTGATGCAAAGCAACCTCTTAAAACATGATTTTATCTTTTTTTCTGTTAATTGGAGTGCTTACAACTTAGACATTGTTGAGCTTTTCTGATAGGCAAGTAACACATACTCAGAAATAAATCAGCTCTAATGCCACAGCTTTGTCATAATCATTTACAACTGTGGAATAATAATCTGCAGATGACTCAATTCTTTACCTCAATCTTCATTCTTAAGCCTTCGTTTTGAATCCTGGTTACATTGGCCATTTCAACATCACCTCAGATTCACTCATTTTGTTGCTTAACCCCTTTAATGAGCATTTTATGCGTACCTACCACATGTTGTGCATCAGTCAGCCATTATACTGCTATTCATTAAGTATACAGGATGTGCCCTGTTCTTTGATGAGCATTGGGAGTATAGCCCCTCCCTTCATAGGGTTTTTCTGTCTCTTGTGTAAGTTTTAATTAAATAAGTACTTCCAGAGTGATTAATATAATGAGTAAGAAAATAAAGGGATTATACAGAAGCATGGCAGGGGTGCCAGTCTTGTCTAATGGATCACAGACCTCCCTGATGAAGACATCTTTAAGCCAAGAATTGAAGCTTTGGGAGGAGTTAGATGAGTGGGATCAAGCTATTTGTTTTGTCTATAGGTTAATTTTCTCATTTGTAAAGTGAAGTTACCAACAGAAACTATTAGTAAGCTAGTTAGTGCATGTAAAGCATTTAGAACAGTGCCTGGCCCTGAGTGTGGATGCGGTCTCCATCCTCTCTACCATCAGTCTCAGTCATTCTTTCATTCAGGCATTCCTATCAACAACCACTGAACTCTGACCAAGTGCTGGGTGTTTTACAGCGTTGTGGTGGGATTCATAAATGAAAAAGTATAAAATCTATCCTTTCAAGGAACTTATGTATATAAATAGATAAAAAGCAAAGAATAATCTAGGAAGAACCAGGAGGGAGGTGAATGCCCATTTCTGGGAAGGAGCAATTATTCTACTTTGTGAGCAGGGGGTGTTCTGTGCTACTTACTTGGCAAGTACTCATTTCCTGCCTGTGAAATGCTATATTTTCCTAAATTTTTCCATATTCTTTAAAATGTTACCTTTGTATATCTTTACTTACCACTGAAGTTTGCCATAGGATTGAAGTGAAAAAGTATAGAAAATATATTTCAGAGACTGAAGTAGGTTGTATATGTTGAATAGTCTTGAATGAATTATTTGGACATTTTAGGATTATTTATTTTCAAAAGCTTCGTAACTGTTCAAGACCTTTATTAGAATAGTATCACATACTTGAGGGACTCAATGTAGATATACAAAAGGATGTTGCTTCTTCTGAAATACAAGATTTCATGGAGGCACCATCTGTTGATTTCAACAAATGTCTGTTCTAATATTTTTGCTGTCATAAAATGGCATCTTTGGGGACCAGCATTGTGACACAGTAGGTTAAGCCTTAGCATTTAATACCAGCATTCCATTTGGGTGCTGATTTGAGTCCTGGCTGCTCTACTTCCAATCCAGCTAATGCTCCTGGGAAAGCAGTGGAAGATAGCCCAAGTATTTGGGCCCCTGCCACACACATGGGGGACCTGGATGGAATTCCAGGCTCCTGGCTTTGGCTTGGCCCCACCCCTGCCTTTGAGACCATTTAGGGAATTAATAGAGGCTGGAAGATGTCTCTCTGTCTCTGTCTCTCTCTATTTCTCCCTAACTCTACCTTTCAAATAAATAATATAAATATTTTTAAAAAAATAAATAAAATGGCATCTTTGATATCCTTTTTCAGTAAACATTTTATTTATTTGTTTGAGAGGCAGAGTTACGGGAAGAAAGAGGGAGAGACAGAGAAGTCCTCCATCTACTGGGTCACTCCAAAAATGGCTGCAACGACTGGAGCTGGGCTGATTCAAAGCCAGGAGCTGGGAGCCTCTTTTGGGTCTCCCATATGGTTACAGGGGCCCAAGTACTTGGGCCATCTTCTACTATTTTCCTAGGCCATAAGCAGAGAGCTGGATTGGAAGAGGAGCAGCCAGGACATGAACTGGCTCCCGTATCGGGTGCTGGCACCACGGATGGAGGCTTAGCTTGCTAAGCCACAGCACCGGCCCCTTTGACATCATTTTTCACATGTATTGCCATATTCAACTGAAAAGATGACAGTAAGAATCAAAATTGGTAATCATTTGAAATTATTTTTTGTTTGACAGTAGAAAAGATAGCATAATACAGTTTTGCTGATAAAAGTATGAGGCTCACAGACAGCTACATATTTCAGTAAATTGAAGTTTTCAAAATCTTGCTCACATTGCACTCTTGAGAGAAAACTTCTTGTATAGCAAATGGCATTGTGTAGGCTTTGAGGAAAAATTGTATTAAAAATAAATCGGTAATGTACCTCATTTAACTGGTAGGAAACCAGTACTAGGTTAACATCTCACTTTTCACAACCAATAGTATTGGTTAAAAAATTAGTGAATATACAGTATATTCATGATTAAGACGTAAGCTGAAATTTTGCTCTAAACTTTAAAACCAAAAGCTATTCTTTCTGTTGGACACACTTCCTTCCCAACTGGTAGAACATTGAACTTAACACAGCAGATACACCTACAGTCTTGTAGATTAGATCATCATCATCATAAAAAGTACAGTAATGGATTTCTTGTTTAAGAGTAGACTTCAGGAGGTACCTTTCTCTGAAGGGAGGAGAGAACCTCCACTTTGACTATGACCTTGTCTAAACAAGATAAGAATCGGAGAACTCAGAGGGCTTCCATAGCCTTGGAAACTCATGACTGGTGCATAGGGAGATTACTGATGCCATAGACAGGAGTGTCAATTGGTAAAGTCAACAACAGGAGTCACTGTGCACGTACTCCTCATGTAGGATCTCTGTCCTTAATGTACTGTGCATTGAGATTTAATGCTATAACGAGTACTCAAACAATATATTTCACTTTGTGTTTCTATGGGGGTGCAAACTGTTGAAATCTTTACTTAATGCATACTAAACTGATCTTCTGTAAAAAAAAAAAAAAAAAAAAAGAGATTCTCAACTCCCAACTTGACTCTCACTGGGATTAAACATGACAATAGGTCTGATCTGATTTCATCATCATTTAAAAAAATCATCTATTATTTTTCACTTTATGTTTCTGTGTGGGAGCAAACTGTTGAAATCCTTACTTAATGTATACTAAGCTGATCTTCTGTATATTAAGATAATCGAAAATGAATCTTGATGTGAATGGAAGGGGAGAGGGAGTGGGAAAGGGGAGGGTAGTGGGTGGGAGGGACGGTATGGGGGGGAAGCCATTGTAATCCATAAATCGTACTTTGGAAATTTATATTCATTTAATAAAAGTTAAAAAAAAAAGAGTAGACTTCAGAAATTCCATGGTAATAGGTCTTTGCAATGGCTTTTAATCTCTTAAAACATGAGGCTTGCATGGGATGAGGCATGAATTAATTTTCCAGCTTTTGACAAAACTGAATCCTAAAAGCATCCATATACATGTGACAATCACTTCTAAAAAGCAATTAGCTTGCTATAAATACAAGAGATTTCCTGTGAGAAACTTGCTCACACTATCTAAGCAATACTGAAATTGGCACGTTAGAGAAAAAGTATATCTTATCCAAAGAAATAGAACACTTCAGTTTTTTAGTTTGCTTTGGCTCTTGTCATTTTTTTGCTTACATTCAATTGTGAGAGAGGGGGCAAGCTAGTATAAGATGTGTTTATGTCCTTTATGGGATATAGGATTAACTGTCATAATTAGTTTCCAGAAATCTTTATGGAAATTTTTTCATGAATCTATTAAAATGCACGAAGATGATTTGCCATTCAATCGAAAAGCAAACTAATCCCTGGCCCTTAGGTTAGTCTTTAGACCTCAGCAGACCTGGTGGGCTTTTTAACCATTCGGTAGTGGTAGTGGGTGGGACTTGTCCTTTTGTCTATAAAATGTGAATAATAATATGTACTTCTTAGAGTTATTGTTTGAGGTGTATGGAATGGCGTGACTAAAGCACTTTTCAAAATGGCCTTTCCCTCACTCCCTTGCCTCCCCTCTCCCAGGCAGTTGCAAACACAGACTGCCTTCTTTTCTTACCTTGGGGTGCAGATTATTAGGCTCCTCAGTTGTACCTTGCTTTTACATGTTCCCTTCATCTGAGAAATTGTGACGTGAGACACTGAGCAAGCCAGTCACCAGAACCACAGGGCATGTTTTCTGAATATTTGCGTTATGCGACTCTGGCTCTCTAGAACCTGATCTATGTTCCTGAAACAAGTAGGACACACACGGGATGCTGTGTCAGAGGTTTGCCCGTGATGCAGAGTTACAGCACTGGGAGACATGTTGAGCTCAAGGTCCAGTCAGATTTTACTTTGATTTTAATTCATAGTCTCATTAATAGCCAGAACCTTTTCTAATTTAGGATGACAATAGAATAAAAATAAACGTGCCTATTGTTTATTTTCCTTTACTACCATTAATAATTTAATGCTAAAGGATAAATAAGAGCAAACTGTATTGGCTTTGGTTCCTTCAGTTTATTTGGTTTTATTTTCTTATTTAAAATGGGAGTTGAAGGAGACGGAATTGAAGAAAATTCTGCTATTTATGTAATATGTTATCATACTTTCCTACATAAATTGAAGGCAGCATAATTCCAGAAAATCACAGGAAAGCAAAACAACAGAGTTTGAGTGCTCTGCTATCTTCCAAATGGTTTCTACGCATATAGGATAACTCATTCAGCCCAGCAGCAACCATCTGGCAGGCTCCGAGCTCGGTGCTCCAGGTTACATAGCTTAAAATTTCACTAACATAAGGATTGTGAAGCGTGGAGCTTCACATTTATCAGAGGCATCTGATTCGGGATATTAATCTCATTTTTCCTACTCCAAAACCCCTTGTATTTTCTTGTAGTTTTCTCTCCTAAATTGTCTCAATAATCTAGCAAGATGGGGAGGACGCTGCACAGCACTCTCCTTAAATTGCATGCTGTATAGTTGTGTGTGAAGAAGAAAAAAGGAAGCGGCATGATATGTTGTTAGGAGCTCATGACAGGTGTAAGATTTGGCATTCTCATCTTAAAACAATTTTTTAATTAAAAATATGGCTTTTTCATTAAATCATATCCAGGTTTCTTTCTAGTTTTTATTTTCTCAAACCCAAACCAAAATGCAATCATTTATGACTCTCTGACTTTATGAATTTATAAAAGAAAGATGAAACTATTCAAAGTAAAATGAAGTCTTTGAGAATTCAGTTCAGATTATATGCATTAGAATTTTGCAGTCAAGTGGAAGTTAGCTATTAAATAGCAATAATAATTCGGAATTAATCAGAAATAATGTTTCTTATTTTACAGAATTCAGAGTAAGTTAAATCCTTAGGAGGCTGCAACCAAACTGCATTTCCTGAAAGAACTATACTAATTCTGTTTTTAAAAAAGATTTTATTTATTTATTTGAGAGGCAGAGTTACAGACAAAGAGAGAAGTCTTCCATTTGCTGGTTCACTCCCCAAATGGCACAAAGGCCAGAGCTGAGCTGATCTGAAGCCAGGAGCCAGGAGCTTCTTCTGGGTCTCCCGCATGGGAACAGGGGCCCAAGCACTTGGGCCATCCTCTGCTGCTTTCCCAGGATATTAGCAGTGAGCTGGGTCAGAAGAGAAGCAGCCTGGACATAAACTGGAACCCACATGGGATGCTTGCGCCCAGGTGGAAGCTTAGCCTACTACACCACAGTGCCAGCCTGTAACAACTCTTAAAAAAGACAATATGCCCCTATTCACTAAAGAACAGGAGAAGGTTGAATCTGTAATACATTTTCAGATACCAGAGTGAATACTAGAAACTAGAAACAACAAGCTATATAAATCTGCATATCTGTCATCACAAATGTATGATTCTGTTTCTGATCTATCATTTTCTGACCGCATGGGCAATTGTACACATGTGCACTGAGGAGCTAGGATTTACTCATCCTTCTAGTCTTTGGAGGGTTCAAAAATGAAAGATGAGCTTTCTGTTCCTATTCCGTCCTCAATCAGAAGACTTGATGTATTCCTCTATCTAAATTTTAGATTTTTTAAAAATCTAAATATCAGCTACATGCTTTCTAAAAGTTGTGGGTATGTAATTTAAGATAAACAATTATTTACACCTGTATAGCACATACATACACATCTACTTGAAAGTGTACATGGGTACACATGCAGCCTAAACATAAAATAATACAAAGGAATGATTGCTTTTGTGAGCTTTTTAAGTATTCTGTAGTTTTCTGGGTGAGTGTAAAGAGAAAGGTGGAAAAAAGAGTGAGCCTAGCAAGCTACTGCTCAAACTTCATCTTGATTCTGAATCCACAATTGTTAGCTCCACTGGGATATCTTTTTCTTCCTTCAAGAGTCTTTTCTCCAAATTTCTACGTCCTGCTACAGTAGCGTAACCCTCTTTGTGTTAAAAAGTACAAGAGCTATTAATGGTAACAGTAATATATAGATGTAATATATCTTCTTATAATCTTTATCTGAGTTTCTGTCTAATATCATTTCTGTCTCCACAGTGATTACGTTTCTATTTTTAGTTACATATCAAATATTTACCAGAACTTCAATTTTTATATCTTTTCCAAGTTATTTTCTTATTTTCAGCATTTCTTTGGCAGAAAACCTTCTCTAAAATTCCTTCATTGCATTGTTTTTCCTGATAAAGATTCAAAAGTACCTCCAAGTTGAACTTTGTATCCTACTGGTAGACTATTGTAAGTCATCCTTAGGTCATTGATAAAGTGAAACATTGTTAGGAACTTGAAAAGACAACCCTTTATACATTCAGGGCAGACTCTCAATGTTTGTCATATGTCTTTTCTCAGTCTATAGCCTTTTAGCCTCATGCAGACACAATGAATATTATTCCCGAGGCCAATTTGAACTAATTTAGCAAATTATATTTCTTGAGACAGTTTGCTGATCCTTCTCTACAGGTTTGGTGGGAAATTATGTGGAGATTTTTCTTAAGATTTTTACTGTGGAAAATTAAGAAGGAAATGAAAGTTCATTTTAGAGTGGCAGACAGTGAGACAGAAACCTAATTTAAATTCATCCCTGTGTGTATGGGTCCTAAGTCCACTGTTTAGAATAGGAATCTTGCAAAACTGTCTCGCAAAAATGTGAAGGATTAGTGTTTTAAACCCTTCTATCACCTGTGCTATGTAAATGTATTTCTTACTTAAAATTTGCATATTTACAGTGTGTATTATCTACTACTTCACCTAATTGGACACTCAGGGAATGGTACATTTATCTGTTCTTCCTACTGTAAACAATATTGATAAATGCTGGGTGGATGAGTTATCTGTTTTTAATGAGTCATATTTTAAGGAGAAAATTCTTAGTTTATAATGAATATGATGCAGTAGGATGCTTTTTAACCATTTTGTTTCCCATCTGACATAAAAGTACATGTAAATGGGTTGCTTGCTTACATTCTTCTTCCATTTCCCCCTTCATGTCTCCCAACTAGCGAGTATTCACTTTGCTCCTATACTAGAAATGTGCCCACATCCGTAAAGGTAGAAGAAGCCTAATTTTACATGGCGTAATAGTTTTAAGGAACTTCTTAGTTGATCGAGTTGATCTACGTAACCATTTGACTGGATCATTAGCTTGGGTTTATTCTGTTTTCATTTAGTTTGGTTTTTAGGCCAAAAGTATGTAACTTCACATTCATATGTGTTCAGAAAGGTTTTTTATTTTTATTTTTTAAAGATTTATTTATTTGTTTGAAAGTCAGAGTTACCAAGAGAGAGAGAGGTCTTCCATCTGCTGGTTCACTCCCCAGATGGCCACAACAGCCGGAGCTGCGTTGATCCGAAGCCAGGAGCCAGGAGCTTCCTCTGGGTTTCCCAAGTGGGCGCAGGGGCCCAAGGACTTGGGCCATCTTCCACTGCTTTCCCAGGCCATAGCAGAGAGCTGGATCAGAATCAGAGCAGCCAGGTCTCAAACCGGTGCCCATATGGGATGCCGGTGCTTCAGGCCAGGGTATTAACCCACTGTGCCACAGTGCTGGCTGAAATTTTATTTTTTGTCTAAAGATTTATCTGTCTATTTATTTCAAAGGCAGAGCAGATCTTTCATTCACTTATTCACTGTCCAAATGCCACAGCAGTCAGGTCTGGACCAGGCCAATGCCAGGAGCCAGGAAAACCATCCTGGTCTCTCACCTAGGTGGCAGGGGCACAAGCACTTGGCTATCTTCCTCTGCCTTCCTAGCTGCATTACCAGGGATCTGGATTGGAAGCCAAACAGCCAGGACTTGAACTGGCACCCCAATCTGGGATGCAAGTGTTGAAAGCAGTGGCTTAACCCACAGGCCACAACACAGGCCACATGCAGAAATTTTAATCAAGCACAAACTGTGCTGGCCCTTTATTAAAGTTCCATCCTGATTGATATTGTCAAGTTGAGATTTAGAGAATTCAACACACCACTTTCCAAGCTAAGGGAAGAATACTGCTGTCAGTGAAGTACCAGAATCTGTGAGATCAGAAGGAACTTTCTAAAGAAAGTGATCCTGGTAAAACGAAAGTGGCTTGCCAGGGGGCTGAGAAGAGCTGTAACAGTCCCAGGGAGGAGTAACGTACAAAGGCCTGGGGCAGGAGAGCTTGGTGTGTCTAAGAGTTGGAGTCATTTAGTAATGGCTGGAACATTTTGAAATCTGATGCCATTTTTGTAATTGCTTTTTGTAATGCCCATCAGGGTTTTTTGCTCCAGCACATACTTACTGAGCCTCATTTGTGTGTTCAGTGGGGGATCTGGCAACAAACAAAATGATGGCCCTTGTTTTATTTGCTCAAGTTTCTTGCTGTCTAATGCAGAAGGCTACAAACAGAAGGAGGGACTTAACTATAGAATTACATGTCATGCGGTATTTCAGGAGCACACAAGCTAGGCTTGGGGCAGGCGTTTGTGGAGTAGTTAAGCCAATGCTTTGGAGTGCCCACATCCTGTATTTGAATGCCTTTGTTCGAGTCCTAGCCCCACTCCCAATTCCAGCCTCCTGCTGATGTGCACCTTGAGAGGCAACAAGTGATGGCTTAATTAGTTGAGCCACCATCACCCCTTTCAAGACTGGAATTGAGTGCCTGACTTCTGGCTTTGGCCTGGCTCAGCCCTAGGTATTGGAGGCATTTGGGGAGTGACCCATCAAATAGGGGATCTCTCTGTCTTTCTGCTTTTCAAATAAGTAAAATGAATGCATGCATGAATGAGTGTTTAAATAGGCTCAGTTCTCTGGAGAAATCCACCATCAAAGTCAAGAGTAGCTGTGCTTTGCTGGCATGCTGTACCAAAGGAACTGTGAGTGAGATGCGCAGCTGCTTCACATCTCAAACACTGTGGAAAAGGAAAGTTAGAGGGACCAGGAAGTGGGGTCTGAGTTGGCGTTCTCAGCAGGAAGAATGCTCTTCTGAGGGTTGTCCACCTGTGTTTTCCATGTAATTCAGAACTAGAAAAAGTAAAATGCCTTTCCTACTTCTTGCTAGTTGCTTGAAATCAGCTCCTTATTCCTTTTGTATAATATTCTGCGAAGTGTTTTCCAACTTTGGTGGTAGGTCTTGAAATTGACTGGATCCCAACTAATTTTATTTGTCTCATTTTGTTTCAATGGAATAAAATACAAGAAAAAGTAGCACAATGTTTTGCACAAAGTAAAGAAATGAATCAAGTGTGTGTGTGTATGTATGTGTATAGTAAGCCTGAATATAAACTGCTTTTCATGCATTAGATAAACTGGATCAAACTTTTGTTCCCCTTTGGTGAAACTTGTATGACTGAAGTAAAAATTTGGCCTACAAAGTTATCCCTTTTGTTGATTAAGAATTGTCTTGTAGACTACCCCAGAGCCAGTGCCTTGCACTGAGATGGCAGAAGTCTGGACCCTGGTTCCAGCTCTGTACCCAGAGGCATATGCTATGGACAAGTTACAGGCTTTCTAGGAACCTCAGTGTTTTCCTTCCAAAAAGAGTTGGCCTCAGTGAGCTCTTATACTCCTTTCCAGCCAAGATTCTCAACTTGGCATTCTTTCAAAAGCACTGGGATTTAAAAAATAATAATAATAATTGTCTTAAAGCTAATTGAACATTGCACAGATCTCTGTTGTCAATCCAGAAAAGTAGTTTGTTTTTGTTTTTGTTTTTGTTTTTTTTTTTAAATGGCTGAAGCAAAATACATATATATGGCCTACTATGACAGCATGATCCTGGATCCTGACTCACCACTATTTTCTCAAGTGTATGGTCCAGTGCATACAAACTGATTCTCTGAATAAAACAATAAGCATAAAAGCAATTGGCATGGTACCTGTGTAGGAAAGCCTCAAAAAAAAAAAAAAAAAAAAAAAGAAAAGAAAAGAAAAGAAAATGTGGAGTTGAGAAAATGTTGCTAGAGATCTTCTCAACCTCTACACTGGACAGTTATTTAAGCTATTTGTGGGCTACTTGCCATAGAGGTCTAGATGCTGCAGAGAAAGCTATATTTGGGAAGGAGGGACACTCGTACACCCGGTATTTGTTTCCTATTGTTGCATCTGTATATAAGTGCTCCCTTATTCCTTTGTGAAATGCCGAGTAACAGAAGGCATGTTCCAGGTACCTTTTTACCACTGTGTTCAGTAGGGAATATCAAGTACAGAAGGATTCTGCAGTCTCAACTCCTCTTGTTGGAAAGCTGCCTTACATGAGATTATAACCATATATTGCACAATAGAACTTGCACATCCCTTTCTTTTTTTTTTTTTTTTTTTTTTTTTTGGGACAGGCAGAGTGGACAGCGAGAGAGAGAGACAGAGAGAAAGGTCTTCCTTTGCCGTTGGTTCACCCTCCAATGGCCGCCGCGGCTGGCGTGCTGCGGCCGGCGCACCGCACTGATCCGATGGCAGGAGCCAGGAGCCAGGTGCTTTTCCTGGTCTCCCATGGGGTGCAGGGCCCAAGCACCTGGGCCATCCTCCACTGCACTCCCTGGCCACAGCAGAGGGCTGGCCTGGAAGAGGGGCAACCGGGACAGAATCTGGCGCCCCGACCGAGACTAGAACCCGGTGTGCCGGCGCCGCTAGGCGGAGGATTAGCCTAGTGAGCCGCGGCACCGGCCGCACATCCCTTTCATTCCATTCATGTTTGGGTATTTAGGGTCCCATGGGAACTTACCTGTATCCGGAGATAATAGCAGTTGTGCAAAGTGTAAAAACATAGTGCATATTACAAACTGAGTTAAAACTCACAAATGGAGAGCTGTCCTATTTTAGCACTTCCTTAATGGTGTGAAGCACAGAACTGTGGCCATCAGAAAGATAGAGCTGCCAACAGCCCCTTCTGGGGCATTGTTAGGAGGTTCTGTTGACACATGAATACATTTCATATGATTATCATAAAATTGTGGCCTGGAAATTGAGCATTTGAAACTGCACATTTATAATAAGCTATAATAAAGTAAACATTTTAAATGGATATAAGAATAGGCATTACTTGCAATCACAAATGTATGTTCAATTGAAGTGCTTTTGAAGCTCAATTTAACAAAGCAAACAAATTCCTGGCATTATTAACATAATTGTTCTCCCTGTTGGGTTTTGATTTCTAAAAAGTTATTTAAACCAAAAACAAGTCTTTGAAAAACAAAACCAGAAGAAGGAAATGTAAGTAAAATGAGTTTACTTTTACTATTATCATATCAAAATAACAAGTAAAGTAAGAAGAAGCCCCACATATTCACTCTGCCACTTCCCCTGACTTGCCAAACCATTGCCAGCTTCATTTTTCATGACTAATTTGGGGCTGAATTCACCTGTCCAGTCTGACAGCTCCAGAGGAGGGCTCATGAGCATCCGTCTGCTAGTGCAACTCCAGGCTATGCAACAGTTAAAGCAGAGAGCTTTCCTCAAAACAGGACTGGCATATCCATTTTACACTAATGGGAAGGAAGCAAGACTATTTGTAAACTTAGTACTAACTAGATGGTAGGAGTTGAAGGACTTCTGTCCCTAGAATGTTCCAAAAGCAAAAACGGAAATGACGGCGCTAACATCCGAATCACAGTGGCAAGACAGAGCAGTGATGATGTGGAGTTTCTGGGCACAGAAAGGTATCAGGAAGAGGTGATACACTCTGCCTTGCGTGACGCTTGGCAGCTGGCACAAAGAGCAGCTGATGTGTCCTCACATGTGACTGTCCAGTGCTCCATACTGTTCTCCAATTGTGAATAAAACATCCCTGCTCTGCTGTCATTTCACTACAGCAGACCCCCATGTAGCAAATGTTCTGGTACAACCACCCACCACCGTGGAAACCACAGGCACCCGGGGTATAGGTGGACCTGCTGAAAAGTTGGCAAAGGCACAGCATGGCTTCATTGGTAGGAGTTGCGCTCTTCAAAGACTCAGGCAGTGATTTCTAACAGTCATAGAGTTGAGTTGATTTAGTCAAAATGAGAGGGAGGCACACTAGGCTGAGAATATTCTGTAAACTACTGACAACTTGAAAGCATTCCTGCCAAGCATATCACTTACCTGACATTATTTTCATTAAGCACCAAGATTATTTGGGGTACTTTTTAGAAGAAAGGTGGAAAACCTTAGTTATCCTCACACTTAATTTCATGTACCAAGAAAATAATGTCCCAGAAAATAATAGGTAACCATAGCTGCTTTATATAGAATAGGTCCTCTAAAGGCTTGGTAAGAGAAGTTAAGTGGTAAGCATCCAAAAAGGTGATTTTGTTCTTTGTTCCCACTGAGAGACATTCCCATTACCTACCCCTACTAGGACTGGCCTAGAACAAAAACTTAAGGGCAAATGGTAAGTGGGGAAGGAGGGAGAAAATGAAAAATTTAATCTGGTTTCACATATAATCTTTAGAGATTATGAATTGTGAAAATTTTGTCTTGCAAAAGTTAGCCAGATACTTCTAAATGTAGAAATCTTCATATAATATCATGTGTTTTATATACATTTTACATTTTATATACATTTTTTTCCTAACTTGAAAATAAAGTAGATAAAATACTTGCCAGCACAGAAAAATCTATCTTCTATTCCTTTTTTTAAAGACTTATTATTTATTTGAAAGGCAGCATTACAGAACAAGAGGGAAAGAAAGAGATTATCTTGCCTCTGTTAGCTCACTCCCCAAATGGCTACAATGGGCACTGCTGGGCCAGGCTGAAGCCAGGAGCCAAGAGCTTCATTCTGGGTCTCCCACATGGGTAGCAGGGGCTCAAGTACTTGGTCCATTTTCTGCTGCTTTCCCAGGTGCGTTAGCATCTGGATCAGAACTGGAACAGCCAGAACTCAATATGGGATGCTGGTGTTGCAGGCAGCAGCTTAACCTGCTATGTCATGATGCCAGCCTGCAAAAAAGTATTTTCAACTACTGGAGCCTGCTAAAAATTTAAATAGAACTGATAATCAGTGTAATCTTTGTACTTTGTGTTTCACAGACCCAGCTCACACAGAATGTTCTTTGTCTCTTTCTCCCCATCTTTTCCCTACCCGCTTCTGAGATTTCTTCATTTCATCTGTCCTGACTTCTTTCTTCAGACTGGTAGTAGGTAGTAGACAGACTGGAGGCTCGTGGTACTGGTGTTTCTCTTTTCCTCTCACTCAGGCTATGTTTCTTAGCATTTTTGGTTCAGAAGATTACATTACATTAAACTCAACATGACCTACTAGCGTCCAAATGTGTCCTTTGGTTTATGGTGACTGCAAAGGACACTTCATTAGCTCAACTCCATTAGCTAATTGGTTTAGCTATTTAATTGTTTCCTGATTAGGCTCAAGCAATAATAAAAATTCCCTTTTGCTTTTCACAATTATTAGCAAGACAGAGTACAATGTAGAGTTCTAGATCCAAATAAAGTATTGAAAGAATTATACTCTGATCCTTCATTTCTTCATTGTTGTGAAAGTGAAAGCAATATATGCAAAGTGCCCTATCACATCCAGCTGTTTAATAAAGATTCTCTCTCCATTGTTTCCTCACAAGGGAAAAAACTCAAACAATTTAAGTAAGTAAGTTTGTTTAATTAAAAATAAACTTCTTTGCTAAAATTCTTAAATAAATGTTGGGTACAAGTTACCAAAATAATGGACATACTATTTCCTCTGGTTTAATACCACTTTATTATATAAATGTTCACACACACATACATTGATAGAGATATTGGAGTCCACTTTCATACTTGAATAGTTTAGAATAGAAGTTTTTGATTTGATGGGGCCAGCATTGAGCTGTAGCAGGTAAAGCTACCACCTGCAACCCTGGCATCCCATATGGGTGTTGCTTCATGTTGCAACTGCTCCACTTCCAATCCAGTTCCCTGTTAATGGCCCGGGGAAAGCAGTGGAAGATGACCCAAGTGTTTGTCCCCTGCCACCAATGTGGGAGACCCAGGTGAAGCTCCTGGCTCCTGGCTTTGACTTAGCTCAGTCCCAACCATTGTGGCCATCTAGGGGGTGACCCAGTGAATGTAAGGTATCTCTCTTTCTCTCTCTCACTCACTCTCTCTTCCTGTCTCTAACTCTTTCAAAGAAATAAGTAAGCCTTTAAAAAAAAAAAAGAAGTGTTTGATTTGGTGACACTAGGTTTCCTGCTTGGAATTTAGCTTCAAAATGTTTTATTTTATGAGGGAGGCTGTTGTGTTTTGAATAAGAATTGCTTTCTTGAAGAAAGATACTTAGGGAGTATGACAGTTGATGTAGATAATTTGTTATAATTATTTCCGAACTTTCAATGCCTTTTTTTCAAAGATTTATTTTTATTTATCTGAAAAGTAGAGTTACAGAGACAGCAGGAGAGAGAGAGAGCTCCTGTTCACTGGTTCACTCCCTAAATGACTGCAACAGGGCCAGGCTGCCAGGCTGAAGACAAGAGCTTAGAAATCCTTCCATGTCTCCCACGTGGGTGGTAGGGGCCCAAGCTCTTGGACCATCTTTGCTTTTTCAGGCACATTAGTAGGGAGCTGGATCAGAAGTGGAGCAGCTGGGACAGTGCTGGTATGGGATGCTGGCATTGCAAGCGGAGGTTTAATCCACTGTGCCATAACACCGGCTCCTCAAAGTCTTTTTAAAACAGTTTTTAAAATCTTTAGCTGAGGCTGGCGCCATGGCTCAACAGGCTAATCCTCCGCCTTGCGGCGCCAGCACACCGGGCTCTTGTCCCGGTTGGGGCGCCGGATTCTGTCCCGGTTGCCCCTCTTCCAGGCCAGCTCTCTGCTGTGGCCAGGGAGTGCAGTGGAGGATGGCCCAAGTGCTTGGGCCCTGCACCCCATGGGAAACCAGGAGAAGCACCTGTCTCCTGCCTTCGGATCAGTGCAGTGTGCCGGCCGCAGCGCGCCGGCCGCGGCGGCCATTGGAGGGTGAACCAACGGCAAAAGGAAGACCTTTCTCTCTGTCTCTCTCACTGTCCACTCTGCCTGTCAAAAAAAAAAAAAAATCTTTAGCTGACACATACTTGTTTATATATTTATGGGGTACCACATTATATTTGACACAAGTGTGCATTGTATAATATTCAGTCAGGATAAACATATCCATTTCCTCAAATACTGACTTTCTTTATCGTGGAAACATTTAAAATGCTGTTGGCTTTCTTTTCAGACAAATATACAGTACATTTTCATTATCCAAAGTTGCTCTACTATGCAATAGAACCCCAGAACTTCTTACTCCTATCTAACTGTAACTTAATACCCATTAATTTTTTTTCCCATTTTTCCTACTTTCTTCAGCCTTTGGTAATCATCATTATGGTCTCAACTTATATGAGACCATTTATTTATTTACTTATGAGTGAGTGAGTGAGAGTGGGGGCGGTGAGAGGATATGAATGTTCCCATCCACATTTACTTCCCAAATGTCCACAATGGCCCTGAGGGCCAAAACCAGGAGATTGGAACTCCCATGTGGGTGACAGGAACTCAGTTAGTTGAGCTTTGCTTTCTAGAGTTTGCACTGACAGGATGCTAGAATCAGGAGCTGAACCCGTGCACCTGCATCTTAACAGCTCCTCCAAACACTGGCCTCAGAGTGACCTTTTTAGGTTCCATATGTGAGATAATGCAATACTTACTTTCTAGCCTTGGCTTACTTTACTTAACATAATGATGTCCAGTTCTATCCATGTTATTACAAATAACAAGATTTCATTCTTTTTTTATGGCTGGATAGTATTTCAATGTGTGTGTTCTACACTTTGTTACCCATTCATCCATTGATGGACACTTAATTTGTTCCTGTTTCTTAACTGTTGTGAATAGTTCCAGTAAACATGGGAGTGCTCAAATATCTTCAACAGACTGGTTTCCATATACATCCAAAGGAAATGAAATCACTACCTTTTGAGTAGTTTTTGATAACCTCAATACCTGGAGCTATTGAGCCAAATTTAAATAAATCCATCATGGATGTCTTTCAAGGAGTACATTCAGATGCAAAGTAGAATCCTAGGATCCTGAGAAATGTTATTATCATGCTATAATTTCTTTGTCAATAACTGTTTCTTTCTCAAAAAAAGGTAATACAGTTGTTGAGAAAACATATCTAAAAACAATGATTCATACATGTTAGAGAGTAAAAGAATGCTCGAAATGGCTGATTGAACATAGCAAAGGCAAATCCCAGCTGCTGTGCCCCAAAGGCCCCTGTAAGTCTGCGTAGAGTTAAGGTACACACTTTCAAGAAAGGAATCCTGAGGGTCACTGTTGTGCAGCAGCGGGTTAAGCTACTACTCACAATGCTGGCATCCCAGATAATTGCTGGTTTGGGTCCCGGCTGCTCTGTTTCTGCTCCAGCTCCCTGTTATGCACCTGGGGAGGCACTGGAGGTGGCGTAAGTGTTTGGTTCTTGCCACCCACATGGAGGACCTGGATGGAGTTCCAGGCTCCTGGCTTCATCCTGGCCCAGTAAGCCAGCAGATGGAAATTCTTTCTCTCTCTCTCTCTCTCTCTCTCTCTCTTCCTTTCAAATACATAAATAAATCTTAAAAAAGAAGAAGGAAGGGAGGAAGCTAGCTGGGTAGCTTGCTAGCTTTGTTGCTCAGGCAAGTCCTGATCAACACAAGAACATTTTACTGGACTGAGGTTCTGTGTAGCTAATGATTCCAAGATTTTGTGATTTTGTGGCCTTTGGTGATGCCACATGGAGTCTGGCATTCTGTAGGTGCTGCTAAAACAAATTGAGAAATTGAGTCATTTTTAAAGAAGAAATAATTCACTTTTTTTTTTAAAAAAAGGGGAAATGACTGATAACAGTTACTGATTTTTTTTGAATATTCACTCTATTTGATTGAAAAGCAGAGTTACAGAGAGGCAGAGGCAGAGAGAGAGGGGTCTTCCATCCGCTGGTTCACTCCCCAGATGGCCTCTATGGCCAGAGCTGTGCTGATTTGAAGCTTCTTCTGGGTCATCCATGTGAGTGCAGGGGCCCAAAGACTTGGGCTATCTTCTACTGTCTTGCCAGGCCATAGCAGAGAGCTGGATTGGAATTGGAGCAGCCAGGACACAAACCAGTGCCCTTATGAGATGCTGGCACTGCAGGCAGCGGCTTTACCCACTACTCCACAGTGCCAGCCCCAAATGATTCACTTTTAATGGTCAAAACAGAACAATCTCAGCATTATTATTGATGTTCTAAGTGCTAGGCTGAGAAGGGAGGGAATCCTGATTTATTGCTGAAGTATTTAGCATAGATGGATGGATGGATGGATGGATGGATGGATGGGCAGGCAGGCAGGCAGGCAGGCAGGCAGGTAGGCAGGTAGATAGGAAGGAAGGAAGGAAGGAAGGAAGGAAGGAAGGAAGGAAGGAAGGAAGGAAGGAAGGAAGATTATTGATTTATCTGAGGACAGTTGTCTTTAGATATCTACTACTTAAGAAGAGCATAGTTTAATAGTTGAGTTTTAAGTTGATAAAAGATACTGTTATACATAAACAGCATGCGTTACTAAAGGAAGAAAAAAAAAATCATTGGATCCAAATTGTTAGCAAGTCCCTGAAAGTTAATGAAGCACTCATAAAGTAAATTTGAACTATATACTATGTATCTTCCTTTTTCTTAATTTTATTTAAGGTAAACAAATTTCATATGTTTCATAGATACAGATTTAGCAACATAGTGACTGATATTGTAGTAAATTGCTTAGCTTGAATATTAGATCCAATATCTTGTGAACTTTGTTAAACATGTACTTTTGATGATTACTAAAATGATTTTAACTTAGGTATTTGTTACTGCCAGAGGTAGACAGACTGTTTATCAGCTTTCATGTGGCAAGTATACTTTATGAATTATTTGCATGGATTGTACAGTACATACCTTAAAAAAACTGACAAAATCAGATAAGTCTTTCATTGTATTTAAACTATTTATAAAGAAAAAAAGTGTTAGACATGAATATTGCATTTTAACTTCCCCTCTGTGTTAATGGTACATTGTAAAGCTTTCCTTGGTTATGAATCGGTTTTATTATCCCAGGCATGCAATGAATCTATTATCTGCTTGTAATTCTCATCATGCTTGGTACTAAACAGACAGGGAACCAATATATTGTGCCATGGAGTCTGGCATTCTGTTTAGTAAGCCATTACCATTACCTCACCTTACTCTGGCAAAGCTGCCTGTTTTGTCCACATGACCTTTTCCTTTTGCTAGTCATGCCCATGGAAAGGTCATTCCACCCAATAAGGGCTACTCATTTCGTCTAGAAATCAGACAAAAGCTCTGCAGCTGTGAAACACAGCCCATTTTAAAATTAACCTATTGTAAATCCTTAATGATTGAAAAATTCTGCAATTTGCTGTGATTTGTGCTGCAACTTGAATAGCAAACAGCAGAGATGATGCAGGTCAGAATGATGTGCATTTGCAGAGTGAAGGCAGAGAAACTTGACAGATACTGTGCTTCATTCAGGACCATATGTTCTGCCCTCTGCTTTTCATCAGTCATACACCGTTTTGTCTCCCACCTACACACACACCCAAATGGAATGTAATTCTTAGAAATAATTAGTTGAATTACAGTATAATACAATGACCCATAAGTGTAATATACCTTAGCCTCCTTTAGTTACTTTATCAACCTAGAGCTTAGTTTGATTCATGAAGACCTAGAATTTGGGTTTTGGTAATAGAACGTTTGTCCTTATGTAAGTTACTTAAACTTGGTAGCTTCAGTTTCCACCTTTAGAAATCCCATTGGATTCTTGTGCACATTAAGTTAGATACTATACTAGAAAACCAAGAAAGGATAAAATATTTTTCATTACCATTCATTATCTGTTATATCCTGATCAAATTGTTTAATTCCTCTGTGCCTCTGTTTCTATTTCTGTAAACTAGATACAAATAAAACCCATTTCTTAGGTTTGTTGTGGCAATTATATAAATTAATTCATGTAAAGCACGTGGAACAATACTCAATAACTAATATATACAGTCATATGATTACTACTAAAATCAAGACACTAAACTGCTTCCTCACTCCCAAAATCTCTTTTTAATCTCTCACTTCTCCTATTCCCAAACTTTGTAACCACTGATGTATTTTCTGTTTCTATAATTTTGTCTTTTCCAGGATGTCATGCACTGTATAGCTTTTTTCTCCCCAAAGAAGCCTTTTATTTAATGAGTACAAATTTCATAAGTACAACTTTGGAAATATCGTGATTCTTCCCACCATACCTGTCCTCCAACTCCCACTCCCACCCTACCTCTTCCTCCCTCTCCCATTCCCAGTCTCCTTTAAGATTCATTTTCAATTAACATAAAGACTAACTCTATACTAAGTAAAGATTTCAACAGTTTACACACACACACACAACTGTTTGAGAACAAATTTTACAGTTAATTCTCATAATACAATTCTTTGAGGACAGAAGTCCTGCATGGAAAGTAAGTGCACAGTGACTCCTGTTGTTATTTTAATAATAAACACTCATGTATGATGTCAGTGATCACCCGAGGCACTTGACATGAGCTGCCAAGGCAGTGGAAGCCTTTTGAATCCACAATCTCCATCATTATTTAGATAAGGCCATAAGCAAAGTGCAAGTTCTTTCCTTCCTTCAGAGAAAAGTACATTGTTCTTTGATGGCCACTTCTTTCCACTGGGGTCTCTCTCACAGAGATCCTTCATATAGAATTTTTTTTTATTTTTTTTTTGCCACAGTTTCTTGGCTTTCTATGCCTGAAATGCTCTCATGGGCTTTTCAGACAGACCAGAATACCTAAGGGCTGATTCTAAGGTCAAAGTGCTAGTTAAAGCGATTGTCATTCTATGAGTCTGCTAGGTGGACTGCTTCCCTTGTTGGAACATTCTCTCCTTTTTAATTCTATTATTATTAACAGATATTTGATTTATTTATATGTTCTCTTTAACACTTAATCCTATCTATCTGATTACTTTAAGACTTAATATGGTCACTTTAACATTTAAGATGCCATTTTTACCACCCAGCTTAATAGGATTTGGGGTCCCATGGCAAGTTTTTAAATAGCACCCTTAGAAGTAAGTCCAAAGGAAGTTATGCAGAACTATACACTTTGTAGTTAAAAAAAGAAAAACTTCCTCCTCACTCGCTTATTCCCACTCTGATTTTCTACTGAGATCTATTTTCAATTGACCTTGTATACATATGATTAATTCTGTATTGAGTTCAATAAATAGTATGAAGAAGAGGAAAAAAAACTTTTCCTTGACAGTCAAGACAAGGGCTGTTCAGGTCACTCCTTAAAGTGTCAATTTCACATCTACAGA
Organism: Oryctolagus cuniculus; assembly: GCF_964237555.1. NCBI lineage: Eukaryota > Metazoa > Chordata > Mammalia > Lagomorpha > Leporidae > Oryctolagus > Oryctolagus cuniculus. The sequence continues at coordinate 83,790,953 of NC_091436.1, forward strand.
TTTTGTTTTAGGTGCTCTATTAGTTGTCACTGATCAGGAAGAACATATGGTATTTCTCCCTTTGGGACTGGCTTATTTTGCTATGCATGATGTTTTCTAGATTCATCCATTTTGTTGCAAATGACCGGATTTCATTTTTTTTTACTGCTGTGTAGTATTACATGAGTACATATCTCATAATTTCTTTATCCAGTCTTCAGTTAACAGGCATTTAGGTTGATTACATGTCTTAGCTATCGTGAATTGAGCTGCAATAAATACAGAGGTACGGATAGCTCTTTTATTTGCTGATTTCATTTCCCTTGGCCAAATTCCCAGGCCTTGGATGTCTGGGTCATATGGTAGGACTATATTCAGATTTTTGAGGTATATCCATACTGTCTTCCATTGTGGCTTTATCAGTTTACATTCCCACCAACAATGGATTAGGGTACCTTTTTCCCCATATCCTCACCAGTGTGTGTTTGTTGATTTTTTGTGTGAAAGCCATCCTAACTGGGGTGAGGTGATACCTCATTGTGGTTTTGGTTTGCATTTCCCTTACAGCTAATGATCCTGAACATTTTTTATGTGTTGGCCATTTGGATTTCCTCTTTTGAAAAATGTCTGTTTAAGTCCTTTGCCCATTTCTTCACTGGGTTGTTTGTTTTGTTGTTGTGGAGTTTATTGATCTCTTTATATATTGTGGTTATTAATCCTTTATCAGTTGTATAATTTGCAAGTAATTTCTCCCATTCTGTCGGTTGCCTCTTCACTTTCCTGAGTATTTGTTTTGCAATACAGAAGCTTCTCAGTTTGATGTAATTCCATTTGTTAATTGACTTTCATTGCCTGCACCTCTGGGATCTTCTCCAAAAACTCTTTGCCTATGCCAATATCTTGCAGGACTTCCCCAGTGTTCTCTAATAATTTGATGGTATCAGGTCATATTTTTAGGTCTTTAATCCATTTTGAATGGATTTTTGTGTAAGGTGTAAGGTAGGGGTCTTGCTTTATACTTCTGCATGTGGAAATCCAGTTTTCCCAGCACCATTTGTTGAATAGACTGTCCTTGCTTCAGGGATTGGTTTTAGCTCCTTGATTGTAGATACTTGGATTGATTTCTGGTGTTTCTATTCTGTTCCATTGGTCTATCCATCTGTTTTTGTACCAGTGTCCAGGCTGTTTTGATTATAATTGCCCTGTAGTGTATCTTGAAATCGTTTTGTGATGCCTCTGGTTTTGTTTTTGTTGTAGAGGATTACTTTAGCTATTTGAGGTCTCCTGTGTTTCCATATGAATTTCAGCATCATTTTTTCTAGATCTGAGAAGAATGTCTTTGTTATTTTGATTGGTATCACATTGAATCTGTAATTTGCTTTCGAAGAATCAACATTTTGATGATACTGATTTTTCCAATCCATGAACATGCAACATTTTTGCAGTTTTTTGTGTCTTCTTCTATTTCTTTCTTTTAAGATTTTGTAATTCTCATCATAGAGATCTTTGACATTCTTGGTTAAATTCATTCCAAGGTATTGTTGTTTTTTTTTAAGCTGTTGTGAATGAGATTGATCTTAGAAGTCTTTCTCAGCCGTGGCATTGTCTGTGTATACAAAGGCTGTTGATTTTTGTGTATTGGTTTTATATCCTGCTACTTCACCAAACTCTTCTATGAGTTCCAATAGTCTCTTGTTGAAGTCTTTTGGATCCCCTATATATAGAATCATGTCATCCACAAATAGAGATAGTTTGACTTCCTCTTTCCCAATTTGTATCCCTTTGATTTCTTTTTCTTGCTTCTGCCTAAATCTTCCAGGACTATATTGAATAGTAATGGTGAAAGTGAGCATTCTTGTCTGGTTCTGGATCTTGATGAGAATGTGTCCAACTTTTCCCCCATTCAATATGCTATAGGCTATGCTTTTGTCATAAATTGCATTGATTGTGTCGAGTAATGTTCCTTCTATACTCAATTTGCTTAGGGTTTTCATCATGAAAGGGTATTGTATTTTATCAAATGCATTCTCTGCATCTATTGAGTAATCATACAGTTTTTGTTCTTCAGTTTGTTAATGCGATGTATTGCATCGATTGATTTGTGAATGTTGAACCATTCCTGTATACCAGGGGTAAATCCCACTTGGTCCAGGTGAATAATCTTTCTGAGATACTGTTGGATTCTGTTGGCTAGTAACTTTTTGAAGATATTTGTTTCTGTGTTCATCAAGGCAATTGGTCCATAGTTCTCTTTTCTCTGTTGCATCTTTTCCAGGTTTAGGAATTAAGGTGATGCTGGCTTCATAGAAGGAGTTTGGGAAGATTAAACCCCCTCCCCTTTCAGTTGTTTTTGTAGCTTGAGAAAAATTGGAGTTAGTTCTTCTTTTAATGTCTGGTAGAATTCAGCAGTGAAGCCATCCAGTCTTGGGATTTTCTTTGCTGGGAGTGTCTTTATTACTTGATTCAGTTTCCCTCTTGGTTATTGGTCTGTTTAGATTTCTATGTCCTTATGGCTCAGCAGTTATATTTGTTCAGGAATCTATCCATTTCTTCTAGGTTCCTGATTTATTGGCATATAGCTCTTTGTAGTAATTTCTGGTTATTCTTTTTATTTCTGTGGTTTCTGTTGTTAAATATCCTTTTTCATCTCTAATTTTATTGATATGGGTCTTCTCTTTTTTTTTTTAAGTTGGGCTAATGGTATGTCAGTTTTGTTTATTTTTTCAAAAAACCAGTTCTTCATTTTGCTGAGCTTTTGTATTTTTTTTTGTTTCAATTCTGTTGATTTCTAATTTTAATTATTTCTTTTCTTCTGCTAGTTTTGGGCTTAGCTTGCTGTTGTTTTTCTTAATTCTTGAGTTGCATTGATAGCTCATTTATTTGATGCCTTTCCAATTTCTTGATGTAGGCACCTATTGCTATAAACTTTACTCTTAACACTGCTTTCACTGTATCCCATAAGTTTTGATATGTTGTATTGTCTTCATTTGTTTCTAGAAAATTTCTGATTTATCTTTTGATTTCTTCTGTGACCCACTGTTCATTCAGGAGCATGTTGTTCAGTCTCCATGTGTTTCTGTATGTTCTAGAGATACCTGAGTTGCTGATTTCCAGATTCATTGTATTGTGGTCTGAGAAGATGTGTGGTATTATTTCGATTTTTTTGAATTTGCTGAGACTTGCTTTATGGCCTAACGTGTTCAGTCCTTGAGAAAGTTCTGTGCACTGCTGAGAAGAAGGTATATTCTACAACCATAGGATGAAAAATTCTGTAGGTATCTGTTAGGTTCATTTGGTCTATAGTGTTGATTAACTCTGCTGTTTCCTTGCTTATTTTCTGTCCGGTTGATATGTCCATTGGTGAAAGTGGACTGTTGAAATCCCCCATTACTATTGTATTTGAGTCTATGTCTCCCTTTGGATCTCTTAACATTTCTTTTAAATAGCCAGTTGCCCTGTAATTAGATACATACATGTATAATAGTTACATCTTCCTGTTGAATTGATCCCTTAATCATTGCATAGTGTCCTTGTTTGTCTCTTTTAACAGTTTCTGTGTTAAAGTCTATTTTGTCTGATATTAGGATGACTATACCAGCTCTTTTTTTTGTTTCTATTAGCATGGAATATCTTTTTCCATCTTATTACTTTTAGTCTGCATGCATCTTTATAGTAGAGAATTGTTTCTTATAGGCAGCAAATAGATGGGTTTTGTTTTTCAATCCATTCAGCCAGTCTGTGTCTTTTAACTGGAGAGTTGAGGCCATTTATATTCAAGGTGACAATTGATAAGTAACAACTTTTGCCCTGCCATTTTTCCATAAATATTTCTATTTTTTTCCTTTGGATTTTCTTTGAACTTTTACAGGGAGATTTCCTCTCTTTACCTTCTTTCATAGTAATGACCAAGTTTCAGTGTCTCTGTGCAGCATGTCCGTAAGCATCTTCTGCAGGGTTGTATGGGTGGTGATGAATTCTTTCAATTTCTGTTTGTCCTGGAAGGTCTTTATTTCACCTTCATTCATAAATGAGAGTTTTGCAAGGTATTAGTATTCTGGGTTGACAGTTCTTTTTGTTAAGACTTGGAATATATCTCACCATTCTCTCCTAGCCGGCAGGGTTTCTGATGAGAAGTCCTCTGTGAGTCTAATTGGAGATCCTCTGAAAGTTATCTGGCGTTATCTCTCATATACATTTTAGAATCTTTTCTGTATGTTTTACTGTGAAGAGTTTGATTACAATTTGTCGTGAAGATCTTTTCTTTTTATTTATTTATTTTTTTTGACAGGCAGAGTTAGAGAGAGAGAGACAGCGATAAAGGTCTTCCTTTTTCCATTGGTTCACCCCCCCAAGTGGCTGCTACGGCCGGCACGTTGCCGCTGGTGCGCTGCACCAATCCGAAGCCAGGAGCCAGGTGCTTCCTCCTGGTGTCCCATGTGAATGCAGGACCCAAGGACCTGGGCCATCCTCCACTGCCTTCCCCGGCCACAGCAGAAAGCTGGACTGGAAGAGGAGCAACCAGGACAGAATCCAGCGCCCCAACTGGGACTAGAATTGGGGTGCCGGTGCTGCAGGCAGAGGATTAGCATAGTGAGCCATGGCACCAGCCCGTGAAGATCTTTTCTAGTCATGTCTATTAGGAGTTCTATGTGCTTCCTGTACTTGCATACCCCTTTCTTTCTCCAATTAGGAAAATTTTCTGTTATTACTTCACTTGGAAGACCTTCTAATGCTTTCTCTCTTTCCACACCTTCAGAAACTCCTAGAACCTGTATGTTGGGTCGTTTGATAGGATCCTGTGGATTCCCAACAGTGTTTTTTAGTTTTATAATTTCTTCTTCTTGTGTTTGGTGACTGTATAATTTCATGTGCTTCGTCTTCTAAATCGGATACCCTTTATTCTACTTCTCCAATTCTGTAAGACATTCCACTGCATTTTTTATTTTTGTTCTATTGAGTTCTTAATTTCTAGGATTTCATTTTGATTTCTCTTTAAGATCTTAATTTCATGGGAGAAATTTTCTCTCATGTCATGTTTGGATTTCATTAGTTTATGCATTTGCTTCTGATTTGTCTAAGTAATCCTATGATCAATTTTTTGAATTTGAGTTCTGGCATTTCTTTGATCTCATCATCTTCACAACCTAGTATTGAAGTATTGTGTTCTTTTGGGGACATCATGTTGTCTTCCTTAATCTTGTTTCTTGAATTGGTGCATTTGTTATTTGGCATTTGTGAAGATACTTGTTGGTTTCTTCACTGTAGTGGCTTTTACCTTTGGGCTATGTCTGTGTGGATTAGTGGATTGTCTGCTTTCAGGGAATATCTAGAGGTGTGTGGTGGGTGTGGCCAATGAGCTCTGTTCAGTGCTCCAGGGTGAAGGGCTTGTCTGAAGTGACACACCCAGGTTCGGTGTGGTAAATCTCCTCTTTTTTTTTGGTTTTGTGTGTGTGTGTGTGTGTGTGGTTTCTTGTTTTGTTTTGTTTTGGTTTTTAATCAGAGAGATTTGTTGTTTCTTTGTTGCCTCAGACTCAGCTGAGATCCTCTCATCAAAGGTGACCAGTGCCTGGGCACTAGCACCTGTGGGTACATTATTCATCCACTCTGCCACAAGCACCACACAAAGGATCTCTGCAGTCCTCATTGTAAGCTCAGATTCCTCAGCAATGTTCCTTACCAGGTAACCAGGAGCCTTGATCATGTGGAACCTCCCATAGTGACTGCCCAAACTCCCAGCCACACCCTGAGTCCTCCCATGCAGCCTCAGTGTTTGCACAGTCCTGGCACAAAAGCCTCCCACAGTCACGAGCCCTTAGCCCCCTGTCTGTTCTCCCCGCCAGACCCAGGAGTCTCCACTTGGCTGGTTGCAAGGTATAGACACGAGCTGGTGCAGCTGTTCCATATGTCCGAAATGGTACCTGCTCTCTATTGGCCTGTTATGGGACACAGTTGCAGGTTGATCAGGGAGAGAGAAAACATTCCCCTACTTTGTTTTTTCTCCTCTAGTTTAGCAGGTACACTATCCCCGACGGGGCTCCAAGCCAGATTCCCTCTAGGCTCTTCCTGCAGCTTTTTTGCCGGTGACTTGGGCTGCTGCAGTCTGGTCTCACCTCACTCTCCCACACTGATATGGAGGCATTCAGCTGCATGTCCTCACCCTCCACATAGGTCCACTATTTCGCTCCAATTTTTTTTTTTTTTTTTGACAGGCAGGAGTGGACAGTGAAAGAGAGAGACAGAGAGAAAGCTCTTCCTTTTGCCGTTGGTTCACCCTCCAATGGCCGCCCTGGCCGGCGCGCTGCAACTAGCGCACCGCGCCGATCCAATGGCAGGAGCCAGGTACTTATCCTGGTCTCCCATGGGGTGCAGGGCCCAAGGACTTGGGCCATCCTCCACTGCACTCCCGGGCCACAGCAGAGAGCTGGCCTGGAAGAGGGGCAACCGGGACAGAATCCGGCACCCCGACCGGGACTAGAACCCGGTGTGCCGGCGCCTCAAGGCGGAGGATTAGCCTAGTGAGCCACGGCGCCGGCCTCGCTCCAATTTTTGTGTAGTTTCCTGTGCTGTTTTTTCCCTAACTCTTCCCTAAGGCTGCAGTCTTTCCACTTTTTTTTTTTTTAAAGCTATCTTCTCCTAGACTAGAGCAGCAAGCTCCCTCCCTGTCAGTGTACTTTTACCATGGACTCTATAGCTTTTAAAGGCTAGCTTCTTTAATATAGCACAATGCACTTGAAATTCATCCATGTTGTTGTGTTTATCAGTAGTTTCAGAAAAGTTACTATTCCTGGGTGATATTTCCTTATATGGTTTTACCACAATTTATCTGTTCACCAGTTGAAGGGTACTTTATTTTTTTTTCCAGTTGGGATAAGTATGTATAAAACTGCTATAAACATTTATATTCAGATATTTATGTGAACATATAGTTTCCCTTCTCCTGGATAACATACCTAGCAGTGAAATTGGAAGTATTTAATGGTATGTGTATGTTTAATCTTATAAAGAAACTGCCAAAATGTTTTCCAAAGTGGTTTTATGATTTGTCATGTCCACTAGCAAAATATGAAGTTCAGTTAATATTGTCAATTATTTTTTATTTTAGACCTTCTAATAGATATATCATAGTATCTCATGGTGATTCGCATTTCCCTAGCAACTGATGATTTTGAATATATTTGTATATACTTATTTGTCATCCATGTATCTTTAGTGAAGTGTCTTTTTCAAATCTTTTGCCATTTTTTAATAATTGTGTTGTTTTCTTATTATTGAAGATTTCTTTGCAAATTTTAAATACAAATTGTGATACATGTGATTTACAAATATTTTATCCTGATCTGTTATGTTATCTTTCTTTTTTTTTAACTTTTATTTAATGAATATAAATTTCCAAAGTACGATTTATGGATTACAATGGCTTCCCCCCCATACCGTCCCTCCCACCCACAACCCTCCCCTTTCCCACTCCCTCTCCCCTTCCATTCACATCAAGATTCATTTTCGATTATCTTAATATACAGAAGATCAGCTTAGTATACATTAAGTAAGGATTTCAACAGTTTGCTCCCACACAGAAACATAAAGTGAAAGATAATAGATGATTTTTTTTAAATGATGATGAAATCAGATCAGACCTATTGTCATGTTTAATCCCAGTGAGAGTCAAGTTGGGAGTTGAGAATCTCTTTTCTTTTCTTTCTTTTTTTTTTTTTTAAGAGGATCAGTTTAGTATACATTAAGTAAAGATTTCAACAGTTTGCACCCCCATAGAAACACAAAGTGAAATATATTGTTTGAGTACTCGTTATAGCATTAAATTTCAATACACAGCACATTAAGGACAGAGATCCTACATGAGGAGTAGGTGCACATGTTATGTTATCTTTCTAGTCTCTTAACAGCATCCTTTTTTTTTTAAAGATTTTATTTATTTATTTGAGAGGTAGAGTTACAGACAATGAGAGGGAGAGAGAGAGAGAAAGGCCCTCCCTCCGTTTGTCCACTCCCCAGGTGGCCACAAGCTGCAGCCGAAGCCAGGAGCCAGGTGCCTCCTCCTGGTCTCCCACACAGGTACAGGTGCCCAAGCACTTGGGCCATCTTCCACTGCTCTCCCAGGCCACAGCAGAGAGCTGGATTGGAAGAGGAGCAGCCGGGACCAGAACCAGTGCCCACATGGGATGCTGGTGCTGCAGGCAGAGGATCAACCTACTGCACCAAGGAGCATGCCCCCTTAACAGTATCTTTTTAAAATAAAAAAAGATGTATTTATTTATTTCAAAGTTAGAGTTACACAGAGAGAGAATGAGAAGGAGAGAGAGGCGGGTCGGGGTGGGGGGTGTCTTCCATCCACTGGTTCACTCCCCATTTGGCTGCAATGGCTGGAGCTGTGCAGATCCGAAGCCAGGAGCTTCTTCCCGGTCTCCCACACGGGTGCAGGGGCCCAAGGACTTGGGCCATCTTCTACTGCTTTCCCGGGCCATAGCAGAGAGCTGGATCGGAAGTGGAGCAGCCAGGACTTGAACTGGCGCCCATATGGGAAGCCAGCACTGCAGATGGCAGCTTTATCCACTATGCCACAGCACCAGCCCCTTAACAGTACTTTAAAGTACATATATTTTAAATTTTGAGGTAGCTTATCAATTTTTCAGTTTTGGATTCTATTCTTGATGTTTCTAAGAAATCTTGCCTAACTCTAGATTACAAAGATTTTCTTGTATGTTTTCTTTTTGAAGTTTAATGGTTCTTAGTTTTATGTTTTGGTGTACCTTCCATCTTGAGTTAATTTTTTGTGTAGAGTGAATAATAATGTGTTGAGGTACACACAAGTCTGCCCTCCACTTTTGTGTGGTCAGCATGTATGAATTCTACCAGTTGCAGATAAACTTTTTCTTTTATAATTTTTATTTATGTAAAGGAACTAAATTACATATGTACAGTTTTTTTTAAAGATTAATTTGCATATTAAAAGTCAGAGTTACAGAGAAAGGGAGAGGGAGAGACAGACAGACAGGTCTTCCACCTGTTGATTGACTCCCCAGATGGCCACAATGGCCAGCAATAGGTCAGACTGACACCTGGAGCCAGGAGCTTCTTCCAGGTCTCCCACATGGGTGGCAGGGCTCAAGCACTTGGGCCATCCTCCGATACTTTTCTCAGCTTTAGCAGGGAGCTGGAACAAAGTAGAGCAACCAGGACATGAACTGGTACTCATATGGGATGCTGGTGTACAGGAACCAATTTACCCACTATGCCATTATAGTGGCCCCCCATATATATAATTTTAAAAGCATAATGATCTTCCCCATCCTACCTTCCCTCCCACCCATGCTTCCACTCTCTCTTCTTCTTCCTTTACTATTTTTCTTTTTACAATGATATAGTTTCAATTTATTTTGTTATCATAAGCTTATTAACTCTCTACTAAATAGACTTTAACAAGTAATAAATGGACAACCACTATTCCTCAAGAATGTAGACAGGGGCTAAAAGCAACAATCAAATTATACCATATCTATTTCATTCCTATACATTGTTTTGTATTTTGTGTTAACTATTACGTATCAGAGAAAACTCAGAAAACAAATGATATTTGTCTTTTGGAGACTGGCTTATTTCACCAAGTATAATGGTCTCTCACTGCATCCATTTTATTGCAAAAGACAAGATTTAATTCTTTTTATGGCTGAGTAGTATTCCATCATGTATATATACCACAATTTCTTTATCCAGTCATCAGTTGATAAACATCTGGATTGATTCCATATCTTTGGTATTGTGAGTTGAGCTGATATAAACATGAGGGTCCAGATAGCACTTTTTATGCTGATTTCATTTCCTTTGAGTAAATTCTTAGGAGTGGAATAGCTGGATCATATGGTAGATCTATTTTCAGATTTCTGAAGAATCTACATTGTGTCTTCTGTAATGGTTGTGCTAGTTTACATTCCCACCAACACTGTACTAGGGTACGTTTTCCCCCATATGCTTACCAGTATTTGTTATTTTTTTGATTTTTGGGTGATAGTCTCTGTGTAACTCTGACTCTCAAATAAATAAATCTTTAAAAAAAATACATAGACTTTAAATTTTTTTATCTTTTTTAAACTTAATCTTTAATTTCATTTTTCTGCCAACTTTTAAAGTCCCTTCATAATCTACTACCTTGTTAAGCTTACTTATTAATTCTAGGAGTACTTTGTTGTATGTATCTTCTATGTAGATAATCATACCTTCTGTGAATAGGAATTTCTCCCTTTCCAGCTTGTAGATTCTGACATTCATGTGTAGATTAATCCCCACTGTGTGATATTAGGTGGGTAGAAATGTAATCTACAGTGTATAGAGGAGGACCCTTGGGAGGTCATTAGGATTAGATACAGTCATCTGGGTGAATACTAGTGGGTTTGTACAGTGTGTAAAGGACAGAGAGAGAAAGAAGAGGCAAAGAGAGAGAGAGAGAGAAGAAGAAGAAAAAGAAGCAGCACACATACGTTCCCTGTCTCTTGCCATCTTCGATCTTATTCAGACAAGGTCATAGTCAAAGTGGAAGTTCTCTCCTCCCTTCAGAGAAAGGTACCTCCTTCTTTGATGGCCCCATTCTTTCTACTGGGATCTCACTCACAGAGATCTTTCATTTAGGTTTGTGTTTGTTTGTTTGTTTGTTTTCCAGGGTGTCTTGGCTTTCCATGTCTAAAATGCTCTCATGGGCTCTTCAGCCAGATCCGAATGTCTTAAGGGCTGATTCTGAGGCCAGAGTGCTGTTTAGGACATCTGCCATTCTTTGAGTCTGCTATGTATCCCGCTTTTCATGTTGGATCATTCTCTCTTTTTTAATTCTATCAGATAGTATTAGCAGACACTAGTCTTGTTTATGTGATCCCTTTGACTATTAATCCTATCATTATGATCAATTGTGAACTGAAATTGATTGCTTTGACTAGTGAGATGGCATTGGTACATGCCACCTTGATGGGATTGAATTGGAATCCCATGGCACGCTTCTAACTCTACCATTAGGGGTAAGTCCGATTGAGCATGTCCCAAGCTGTACATCTCCTCCCTCTCTTATTCCCACTCTTATATTTAACAGAGATCACTTTTCAGTTAAATTTAAACACCTCAGAATAATTGTGTGTTAATTAAAGAGTTCAACCAATGGTGTTAAGTAGAACAAAAAAAGTACTAAAAAGGAATAAAATAGTAAGTTGTTCCTTGACAGTCAGGACAAGGGCTGATCAAATCATTGTTTCTCATGGTGTCCATTTCACTTCAACGGGTTTCCTTTTTGGTGCTTGGTTAGTTGCCACCGATCAGGGAGAACATATGATATTTGTCCCTTTGGGATTGGCTTATTTCACTCAGCATGATGTTTTCCAGATTCCTCCATTTTGTTGTAAATGACCGGATTTCATTTTTTTTTTTTTTACTGCTGTATAGTATTCTATAGAGTACATGTCCCATAATATCTTTATCCAGTCTGCTGTTGATGGGCATTTAGGTTGATTGTAGGTCTTAGCTATTGTGAATTTTGCTGCTATAAATAGCTCTTTTATTTGCCAACTTAATTTCCTTTAGATAAATTCCAAGGAGTGGGATGTCTGGGTTGTATGGTAGGGTTATATTCAGGTTTCTGAGGAATCTCCAAACTAACTTCCATGGTGGCTTTATCAGTTTGCATTCCCACCAACAGTGGGTTAGTGTCCCTTTTTCCCTACATCCTCGTCAGCGTCTGTTGTTGGTAGATTTCTGAATGTGAGCCATTCTAACTGGGGTGAGGTGAAACCTCATTGTGGTTTTAATTTGCATTTCCCTGATTGCTAGTGATCTTGAACATTTTTTCATGTGTCTGCTGGCCACTTGGATTTCCTCTTTTTAAAACTGTCTATTGAGGTCCTTGGCCCGTCTCTTAAGTGGGTTGTTGGTTTTGTTGTTGTAGAGTTTCTTGATCTCTTTGTAGATTCTGGTTATTAAACCTTTATCGGTGTATAACTGTCTCCTTTTTAACAAAAAGATTATTTATTTGAAAAGCAGAATTACAGAGAGAGAGGGAGAAATAGAGAGAAAATATGTCCACTGGTTCACTCCCCAAATGGCTGCAATGGCTTGGGCTGGGCTGGACTGAAGCCAGAAACCAGGAACTTCTTCCAAGTCTCCTTTGTGAGTACAGGAGGCCAAGCACCTGGGCAATCTTCTGCTGCTTTTCCGAGAACATTAGCAGGGAGCTGCACTGATAGTGGAACATTAAGGACTTGAACTAGCACCCAAATGGGATACCAGCATCACAGGCAGCAGCTTAACCCACTACACCACAGTGCTGGCCCATATACCTATCTTGTTAGAATTATACCTACGAAATATGTTAAATCTGTTCTCTTTATATTAATAATTAAAAAAAAAACCTAAGAATAGATGAAAAAACTTGTTTCAAAACTGGTTTTATGGTTTAATACTTTGGAGCCCTACTTTGGTGTTGCCACCATTCCTGGGGCCATCTTCAGGTGACTGTAGGGCATAGGCTGCCAGCTGCAGGGACAGCTGTGGCTAAGTGAAGTCCAATGTCTGTGTCTCATTTGAGTAACTTTTATGCTTAGGATGCAGAGGTTTCTGCGCCAAATATCAGCCAAAATCTGAGCAGGAAAATGACATTGTTTGTCTCTTCTTACATTTATTGTCCACAGAGTGCCATGTCCTCTAATAGTAGTTGGGATATAACATGACTCTGTGGCCTTGGACAGGGAGAACTGCTTTTGAGATTATTTTTCCATTTTGCAGGTCTGTGGCTTTGGGTGAGATTTTGTAACTGTGGTCTCCAAGGCTATGAAAGAGCAGTAATGTAGTTCTTACCTCATAAGACTGTAGTCCACATTAAATGAGATTATGTATGAGGGTGTGTCAGAAAGTAATGGAAATGGGCATTATCTTTTTGTTTCATTTTTCCATGAACTTTTTGAAGCCTCCTCAAATACAGATCACAAATTTTTAATGTTTGACCCATACTGACTGCTCGGTAAATGTTATTAGTATTTATTTATATAAAGTTAAATTATACAATTCCAAAAAGAAATAATATTGCCTGGCCAATAAAAAGGAAGACGTCTTCCTTTGTCTTATCCTTTTCCTCCATTCATTGTCAAAGAGGGGACTGCTGCCTATGGCACCCAGTAATAGAGAATTCAAATGTATTATATCCAAACAGAGAATAAATGAGCCTTAAAACTGTTTGCTTTGTTTGAGGTGCTGGGGAAGAAAAAGTGGGAAGGAGAGAGGGTGGCACAAAAACGTTCAGATGTAATATTAGCTTATTTATTTAAGCAGCAATCTTGATAAACTAAGACTTATGGTTTTCTTGAATTTTGAAGGCATCTTGGTTTCCACTGGAAACCAAGTACTATGACAGTGGGAAGACAAAGAGGAATACGTATTTTAATGATCCAGATCAGTGTTGGTGAAATTAACTTGATAGAAATTCTCATTTTGTACCATGATCTGGATTCAGCACCTCACACAGTGTTTTCCACTGTGCTGGTTGGTTTCCACCAAGTGCTGGATATAAATCTCTATGGTTTTAGAGACTAGGATCTAGAAAAGGAAGAATAAAAAAAAAAACTGAAGGCAGATGTTAGCAAACTTTCTTGGTTCCTGTGGTCTCACATAAAATATCTTTTTTTTTTCACAGTCTAATTTTTTTTTAACTTTTATTTAATGAATATAAATTTCCAAAGTACAATTTATGGATTACAATGGCTTCCCCCACATACCGTCCCTCCCACCCACTACCCTCCCCTTTCCCACTCCCTCTCCCCTTCCATTCACATCAAGATTCATTTTCGATTATCTTAATATACAGAAGATCAGCTTAGTATACATTAAGTAAGGATTTCAACAGTTTGCTCCCACACAGAAACATAAAGTGAAAAATAATAGATAATTTTTTTAAATGATGATGAAATCAGATCAGACCTATTGTCATGTTTAATCCCAGTGAGAGTCAAGTTGGGAGTTGAGAATTTCTTTTTTTTTTTTTTTTTTTTTTTTAAGAGGATCAGTTTAGTATACATTAAGTAAAGATTTCAACAGTTTGCACCCCCATAGAAACACAAAGTGAAATATATTGTTTGAGTACTCGTTATAGCATTAAATTTCAATACACAGCACATTAAGGACAGAGATCCTACATGAGGAGTAAGTGCACAGTGACTCCTGTTGTTGACTTTACCAATTGACACTCCTGTCTATGGCATCAGTAGTCTCCCTATGCTCCAGTCATGAGTTTCCAAGGCTATGGAAGCCCTCTGAGTTCTCCGATTCTTATCTTGTTTAGACAAGGTCATAGTCAAAGTGGAGGTTCTCTCCTCCCTTCAGAGAAAGGTACCTCCTTCTTTGAAGACCTGTTCTTTCCACTGGGATCTCACTCGCAGAGATCTTTTGCCAGAGTGTCTTGGCTTTCCATGCCTGAAATACTCTCATGGGCTTTTCAGCCAGATCCGAATGCCTTTAGGGCTGATTCTGAGGCCAGAGTGCTATTTAGGACATCTGCCATTCTATGAGTCTGCTGAGTATCTCACTTCCCATGTTGGATCACTCTCCCCTTGATTTATTCCATCGGTTAGTGTTAGCAGGTACTAGACTTGTTTATGTGCTCCCTTTGACTCTTAGTCCTTTCATTATGATCAATTGTGAACTGAAATTGATCACTTGGAATAGTGAGATGGCATTGGTACATGCCACCTTGATGGGATTGAATTGGAATCCCCTGGTATGTTTTTAACTCTACTATTTGGGGCAAGTCAGCTTGAGCATGTCCCAAATTATACATCTCTTCCCTCTCTTATTCCCACTCTTATGTTTAACAGGGATCACATTTCAGTTAATTTTTAACACTTAAGAATAACTGTGTATTAATTACAGAATTAAACCAGTCGTATTAAGTAGAACAGACAAAAAAACTACTAAGTGGGATAATGTATTAAATTGTTCATTAACAGTCAGGGCTATGCTGATCAAGTCACCGTTTCCCATAGTATCTTTTTTTAAAGAATGATTTATTTTATTTATTTGAAATAGAGAGTTACAGTGAGATGGTAGAGCCAGAAAGAGAGGTCGGTTGGTCTTCATCTGCTGATTCACTCCCCAAATGGCCACAAAGGCCAGAGCTGAGCTGATCCGAAGCCAGGAGCCAAGAGCCTCTTCTGGGTCTCCCATGTGGGTGCAGGGGCCCAAGCACTTGGGCCATCTTCTACTGCTTTCCCAGGCCATAGCAGAGAGCTGGATCTGAAGTGGAACAGCCAGGTCTCAAACCGGCACCCATATGGGATGCTGGCACGGCAGGTGGCAACCTTACCTGCTACGCCACAATACCAGCCCCACAACACCATTTAAGTAAAAAAAAAAAAAAAAAAAAACCTTTGATTCCATTAATGAAATAGATAAATCCAGTCGATCAAGTAAGTGTATATCCTAACAACTTAGCATGTATTAGGATCTGCATAATTTTTCAAAATTTAGAATCAGATGGGACAACACTAGCCTCATGTTCTATTCCACATTTTTTTCTCATGTCAAAATATTGTCAAAACTCAATTTTTCAGTTACAATGGTATCTAAAGGAATCTATTATCAAAGCTGTTAAGTCCTGGGGCCAGCCAGCGTTGTGGGTTAAGCAGCCACTTGCAATGCTGGCATCCATATGAGTGCTGGTTCAATTCCCAGCAGCTCCATTTCTGATCCAGCTCCCTGCTAATGTGCCTGCAAAGGCAGAATTAAATGGCCCAAGTATTTGGGCCTTTGATACCCACATGGGAGACCTGGGTTCCTGGATTCTGCTTGGCCCAGCCCGACCTGTTGCAGACATTTGGAGAGTGAAACAGTGAATGAAAGATTTCACTCTCTCTCTTTCTCTTCCTTTCTTTAACTCTGCTTGTCAAATAAATAAAATAAATCTTTAAGGAAAAAAAACTGTTAAGTCCCTCCAACCAGTAATTTACATGGTAATATGTCACCATATTACCCTAAAAACTTAAAACATCCTGCTGTGCCCCTATAAGGTTTGTTGTAGCTTCCTGAGGTACCTCATTGTACATTTGGAAACTGTGGACTTAGAGCTTTAGATTTTGTGTTTTCCATTTAAATGTTTATTTCTTATTTTTATACCTCTCTGCATTTGAAGCCAACTTGAAGGTTATCATCTTTAATGCTACATAGCTTATTTTAGGGTTCCTGTATTAATTTTAAAAAGTATGAAAGTTAAGCATATATAATGTAAGAAGTTTGGAAAATGCAGCAAACAGCAGAGACTAACTCATTGCTTATTCCACCAACTACCAATAATGAATGAACATCATTATTATTTATCTGTCCAGGTATTCTATATAAAGAGTTATCATATTTTGAATAATTATCACTCTGATTTTCTTGAAAGGCTATAAGCTGCAGTTTAGTGTGAATTCCATCCTCTGGAGTTGTGACTTGTTGGTAAAGACATTTGAAAGAATAAGCTGGGATTGTAGCTGTTTCCTGTTTAATTGTCTACTTTCATTAGTAGAATGTCTAATTGAAGGGTTTAAAAACCCAACTATTCATGAAGGAGAGACTTCCTACTGCTCTGTTTGTGACCTAGCCAATACAAAGTGTGTCATTTACACAATAGTTCTTCATTATGGAGGCACAAACAGTAAGATTCTAGTGGAGGAAATTTTTTTAAAGTGGTAGGTGTAGTATGTTCTCAAGAAAGCCAACTTGTCAAGTGTCTTACTTCCTGCAGTAGGTGGATGCTCTGTCTGCAGGTAGTGCTGTATCCTGCCCCTGGTGTGTTGTGGTGATTCTAAGACTGTTTATCTACTGACTCAGGCCAAAGCTGTTCATATTGTTCTCACATAATTCCATTTCACTCCTGATTTATTTGTTTCATTTTCTCTGCCATCATAAATACTCAAAAATGAAATTATTTACATGAAAATGATTCTTGTTTTTATTCATTTACTTGAGATGGGTTTTAGAAGCCCACCTTCTGTTTCAGTACAGAGATTGAGCTTGAATTACCAAAAAGTAGAATTACAACTTCAGTAAAAACAAAGTGGCCACTTAGTTTAACTCCAGATAGTGGGGCACAAAAGCTGGGGTAGAAGCCATATAAGCCATATGGTATAAATCCATGCCCTGCTTTCCCTCTCTCTTCCCTTCCTCTCAATAACTGTTTTAAAATTGGACCAAACAAGTAGTGGTAGTACTTCCTTTTTTTTTTTTTTAAGATTTATTTATTTATTTGAAAGGCAGAGTTAGAGAGAGAAGGAGAAGCAGAGAGAGAGAGAGGGAGAGAGGGAGAGAGGGAGAGAGAGAGAGGCCTTCCATCTGCTGGTTCACTCCCCAATTGGCCATAACAGCTGGAGGTGCCCCAATCTGAAGCCAGGAGCCAGGAGCCAGGAGCTTCTTCCTGGTCTCCCATGTGGCTGCAGGGGCCTAAGGATTTGGGCCATCTTCTACTGCTTTCCCAGGCCATAGCAGAGAGCTGGATCGGAAGTGAAGCCGCTGGGACTCGAACCGGCGTCCATAATGGGATGCCAGCACTGCAGGCAGCGGCTTTATCCGCTACGCCACAATACCGGCCCCGTAGTGGTAGTACTTTCTTACTGTAGCCTGGACTGTTGAAAAGAAAGTTTATTCTTTAAAACAAAACAAAAACTCCCTAGTAAAGGGCCCCATGGAAAAAATATAGGAACTAGTTAAAAAGACCGAGGAGCCCAGTGGCCAAAACTAGAACAATTTGATCAACAAAGTAAGTAAAGGCAACGTTTTATTATAAAGCAAAGAATAAAATATCCATGAGTCCTATTAATACAAATAAGTAAGGGAAGAGGGACACATCTTCCCTACAAAAGAGGTTCAGATAATACAGATGGAAGGGATGGAGGACAATGAAAATGCCATTGGAACACCACAGCCGTAATTGCTGCAGGCATAAGTCACAGATGAATGCTAAAGTTAACAAGGAAAGCTTTGAGAAACAATATTTGCATGTCCTCAGAGCGTCTCTCCAGGAAATGTATGCTCTCTGTGGTAGTCTTAATAAATGTCTACAAATTCACCTCCTCACAAGGGGTGACTGTGGTGACTCCCAGCAAATCCCAAGGAAAACGGTCGCTGTGCAGTGAAGAGACCTGCAGCTGCCACCCTCCCCAGGCACTCAGTGCCAAGTCACGTTGCTGTCCCTGCTCTCAGATACAAGATGGTGAGAGGAGCACTTCCCCTCTGCGCCACTTCCCACTCCATAACCTTAGTCAAAGCATAAGAAAACACCAGAAAGGAAATTCTGCAAAATATCTGATTAGTCCTCTCTAAAAGTGCCAAAGAGAACGTGAGAAACTAGCATGGATTGGAAGTCTAACGAGGACTCAACTACATGTTTCCTAGATTGGATCCTGAGACAGGTGACGGTGTGAGTGGAAAGCTGAGGAAGTCTGAACAAAATCTATAGTTAGTTGTTTTGCATTAGCATTATTTTTTTGAGTTGATACATGTGTAAAATAGGAATATTGGAGAAGCTGAGTGAAAGAAATACACAGGCTCCCTGAACTGTCTCTCAAACTTTTCTGTCAATCTAAAATGATTTCAAAAATAAAAGTTCAAGCAAAAAAAAAAAACACAAAAACCTCAGTCTACTGATACTTGTTATTGTAAAGTATCTTCAGAGTAAATTACTTCAGAGAAATTACCCCCACCCCAAGTCTTTGTGCAGTCTGTTGAAAAGAAAGCCAATCTCTTGATAGCAAAACTGAACTCAGAGTGCAGGCACAGTAAATTCTAGAGGATCTTGTTAAATAATCTTTGCTTACTTTGTGCAGATCAATTCAGCCAACGCTGACTGTATGTCTTTGTGACTTAGTCGTATTCTCAGCATTTCGGTTACAAAAAAAGTGATTCTGTAAAGAAGTGGAAGATGACAGCAGCTGTTTGTCTGTTTGGGCCCTTCATTCCAGATACTCATTATCTTAGAACTGCTCATTTAAAATCCTCAGAGGTGCTAGATCCAGTTTCATCTGACAGTCTCTTAACCCCAGATTCAAATAGTAAAAAAAGTGTGGTACTCAATAAGATGTAAGGTGTGTATATAGATATAGATATAGATATAATGATATATATAAAAGATATAAAAAAGCAAGTTTCAATGTAAATATACTATTTGTTGCCCCTTACCTTTTTTCAAAATACTAATACTTTATTAATTTGATATAATTGTGGATACAGATGTGAAATCTGGACTTATAAATATATTTTATTCTTTTAACTTTCAAGCTCTCATTAACTCAGACTATGATAACGCAGTTTATTTTAGAAGGCCTGATGGGTTCCTGTTTTAGTAAATAGTGATATGTAATTGGCCAAGGATGATAATCATCATAGTATCAAATTCTAATTTGGATACTAAAATTAAACTCTTCTCCTATAAGCCAGTCATTGTTTTTAGATTTATTTATTATTTGAAAGGCAGAGTTACAGAGAGGCAGAGGCAGAGAGAGAGAGAAAGAGAGAGAGCGAGAGCCTTCTGTCTACTGATTCACTCCTCAAATAGCCGCCACAGTTGGAGCTGGGCCTATCTGAAACCAGGAGCCAGGAGCTTCTTCCGGGTGTCCCGTGCAGGTGCAGGAACCCAAGGACTTGGGCCATCTTCTGTTTTTCCAGGCCATAACAAAGAGCTGGATCAGAAGTGAAGCTGCTGGGACTCAAACTGGCACCCATATGGGATGCCAGCACAGCAGGCTTTACCCACTATGCCACAACACCGGCCCTAGCCAATCTTTTTTTTTTTAATTTTACCAGCTAAATATACTTTGCCACCTAACCAAATGGGTACCTTGCAGTGTGTTTATATTGGGAATATAACAGGGTGATCAAAGGAGAAAGATGTACATACTGAAACATGGAAGTGCAGTTAGATTAGTAGTGGCAGTTGCATTTATTTTCTGGAAAGCTCTGTTTCCCAAATTGTTGATGCATGGCTCAGCAGATACACAGATACTTAATAATGTTGATTAATTGCTATCATCAGATTGAACACACATAATTTATAAGAATTTTGGAACTGAGAACAGAAGAATGATATGATACATGATAAAGACTTATCATACTGCTAGTTAGCAACATACAGACTGCACATTGTTGAGTAGCAAGCCATTCTTGAAAAATGCATATGCTATAATTTTCTTGACAGCTGTTTTTACAGTATGTACCTTTTCATCATGGTCCCTTTTATTAATTTACTTGTAAAGTTTTGTTTTTTTTTTTTTTAAAATAAGCAGTTTTTCTTGATAAATGGAAAGATAGTTATGTGCTTGTGCTTGTGGATTGGAAGGCTTGTTTTTTTTATAACAGCCATATTACCTAAAATAATCTACAGATTCAGTGCAACCCCTATCAAAATCCCAGTGGCATTTAAAAAAATTGGAAAAACCATCCTAAAATTCATATAGAATCTCAAGGACCATGAATAGCCAAAACAGTCTTGAGAAAGGAAAAAGTCACAGGCCTGATTTTAAAAAAAGTTATACTTCCTGATTTCAAAACATGTACTACAAAACACTTTAATTTAGATGATATATTTAATTACTGGTATAAATATATCTACTTTTATGTTAAATATGGAGCAGAATACAGAGCCCAGAGATAAATTCTTGCATATATGGCCAAATGATTTTCTGCAAGGGTACCAAGGCTGTAGGGAAGGGCAGCTTCTTCAACAAATGGTGTTGAGGAAATTTGATATACATATGCAAACAGGTGAAGTTGGATCCTTACTTATAGCACATACAAAGATTAAATACCTAAACAGAATATCTAAAACTATTAAACTCCTAGAAGAAAACATAGGGGGAAATTATAGGACATTGGATTTGGCAGAGGTTTCTTGGCTGTAATACCAAAATCAGAGGCAATAAAATTTTTCAGAAGATAAAAGGGACAATATCAAAATTTAAAACTTTTGTGTACCAAAAGAAATAGAGTGAATAAGCAGTAGGATGGGAGAAAATCATTGTGAATCATATGTATGATAAGGGGTTGAAATTCAGATTATATAGGACTTTAACTCAGTAACAGTAATAACAAAAACAAATGACCTAATTTGAAAAATGGGCAAAGGCCTTGAATAGACATTTCTACAAAGAAAGTATCCAAGCACGTGAAAAGATGATCAGCATCATGAATCATTGGGGAGATGCAAATCTGCACCACAGTGAGAGATCACCTGACCCTCGTCAGGATGGCCTGTCCAAAAAAAGAAAGGAAAGTACAAGTTTTGATGTGAGGAGGATGCTGGGAATTTGGAAACTTTGTGCACTATTGGTGAGAATATAAAATGGTATAATACACATGCTGTAGAAAACAGTATGGAGGTTCCTCAAAAAAAATCAGAGAATTAATAGGTGATCCAGGAATTCTGCTTCTGTGTGTTTATCCACAAGAATTCAAAGCAGAATGTCAAGAGATATTCTCATTTCCAGGTTCATCGCAGCATTAGTCAGAATAGCTGAGAGGTGGAAGCAACCCAAATGGTTAAGTAAAATGTGTTCTATATATACAATGGACTATTCGGCAGCCTTAAAGAAGGAGGAACTCCTCCTGTCACATGCTGCATGAATGGACCTCACAGACATTATGCTAAGCAAACTAAGCCAGGCACAAAAGGACAAATACTGTATGACTCAAGCAAAATATCCAGAGCAGTCAAAATCACAGAAGTGCGGGTGGTGGGCAGGGTCAGTGTAGTGCAGCAAGTGGGAATTAGTATTTAGTGGGTACTGAGCTTCAGCGTTGCAAGTAGAAACAGTTTAGGGATGTGTTGTACACAGTATGAATATACTTTAACACCACTGAACTGTATACTTAAAAACGGCTAAGGCAGTAAATTTAATGTTACTTTTTTAAATCAGTTTTTATAAAGCAAAATTTCATTGTCTAATTTTAGATTCAGTTAACAGTTTTACCAATTGTCTACTATGTGCTAGGCACTTTTATTTATTATTCTACCATCAGTCCAATCAATTAAGAACTCCTTTGTCCATTTCAGAAATAAAAAAAGAGACTGGAAGATTTAGAACTTCTTTGTGTTAAACATTACATATGGTGTGACATAAATATGATTATCCCATACTTAGTTATAAATAATGTATCAAACATAAAAGGAGCTAGGTTTCTTGGAAGCAGAACAAGGGAGTTGAGACTAAAATAATGAATATTTGAGAACAAACTTAGCAAATTTGGCATGTAGATCATCATTTTAGAGGCAGGGCTAGTTCCAGAACCACTGAATGCATTGGACCTGTTGGACTCATTGAAAATGCAAATGGTCCAATCAAATGTAATACTCATTAAGGGAAAACGAATACAATTTGGAATTTTTTCATGAAGACACACACTGCCTTATCTATGAATTGAAAGCAGTTTTTAAAAATTTTGCTTCCCTTCATAGTTCTAGGTGGTAGAAAAATGAGAGTGTTTCAAATAATGCTAATGAAGTTAAATGATTGCAATCTACCATATTGTGAGGAAAAATTGTTAGCTATGAAAGATGAGGACAGAATTAAAATATTACCATGACTGGCATTTGATTTGAAACTGCAAAGATAAGCTTAGGTTCCTATTTGTGAAAACCTTTCTCACAGCCCGATGAAATATCTTTTAAAAGGTTCTCTAGTTACCATGGATACTTGTTAGCTTTGATAGATAGAGTAAGTTGTAATCCATATTCAATCATCTAGAGTAAAGATGCCAGAAAACCACCAATAAAGTGAAAGGTAGCCTCATTTCCAAATTCATGCTAGTTTGGAGATAGAAAAGGTAAAAAGCCTAAAGACTATATTTTTTTGGATCATTATAATACACTGCTTAAATAGCAAAATATTTAACATGCACATTGCCTGAATTTGATCCCAGTGTTTACTTTTTATGTGTAGCTTCCTCTTTTAACCAGTAAAGGGCATTTGTCAGGTTCTGACGTAGGAATGCAGATGACGCGACGGTCCTGAGAGTTGGTGAGACCTACGCAGTGTACACAGCCTCTGGAAGCTCTGGAGACGCAGTGTTGAAGGCATTGGTCCCCATGGCAACATATTTGCATTTGGCCCAGAAGTGGCTGCTTTCTGCTTAGCTTCTTTTAATTGCTATATATTGACAGCCATTTTCACGACTATTTATAAAATGTCAGCTAAATGAGTATGTGTGCAAGGGAGTGCACACCATGACTTTAGGTCTGATCAGACACTTCAGATGACAAAGAGCGAGCTGTGCACGGAGAGTTGCTGAGGTGTTTTTGGCATTTCCTAAAGTGTCTGTCACGTGGTGAAAGCAAAAAGCCTTTAAAATGATTTAAATATTTTCCTCCACTCTCTTTTAAAACAGGTGACAAAAGAGCTAAAACAGTATGACAACAAAATTATAGAATGCAAATTTGAGAATAACAGCTGGGTCTTCATGAGACAGAGAACAGACAAAAGTTTTCCTAACGCCTATAACACTGCCATGGGTAAGTAGTACAGCCTCCTAGTGGAACATTAGAAGAAGTTCAGGTGTTAGAACCCAAATGTGCAATCTTTGTTGTTCCGCTTGATGGGGCCTGATCATTTGTTTAGTGGGAAAGATGATGTGCTAGGCTGGTGCCCTCTTTGCCTCCAGTTGGCTTATGGGTTCTCCTCCTAAACTGGTAGACTTGTGTCCACATGCCCAAGAGAGAAGTTGAAAGGGCGGCATACTGGGCCATACACAAGTTGAATTTACTGAATGACAACAAAAGCCATGATAATTTCAGATCTATTCAAAACTATAAAACCATTGTATGCCAGATGGTAAAAGACAAAATTAGCAGGGGAAAATGTAATTTCCAGTTCCTAAAATAGCTTTACAAATAATAGAGAACAAAGTAAATGAAAAACCATTTAAAAAATCAGCTATGCTTTCCTTCAGGGTGTTCTTTGGTATAATATGGGCACTTTGGGAATTCAGAACAGTACATTTCTTTCATGGGGAACAACACAAATTGACTGAAGTTTATGAGATATACACTACTAGTAGCATTGCTCTTGGTCAAAAAACACCAAGATTAAAGGTTAATAGGATTGTATACTTTTTAGAGTGCTCAGTTAATGATGATGATGGTGGTGGTTATACAATAAGCTTATGAGAAAAATACAGAAGTTGCCAGGTTAGGCTTAGTAATTTCAAAGTTACTTTGTGTATTCAGGGGTTCTTGTTAGAACAACATCTGTGTTCAGAAAAAATGAGTTAATTTCAAAAGTAGGAATGATTAAGCCAGCATCTTTTCTTCCAAAACAGACTAGGTAAGTAAAAAGGACTGGTACAAAATTTTGAGCTCTTAAGAAAAGATGCTTTATGTATTAGGTTATTTTGCTGTATCTTCAAATGTTATTACAATAATACATTCAATAGGAATGGTAGCTGGAAAGGCTTAGAGTGCACATTTTCTAGAGTGAGTTCACTGCACTGAGCTACATCAAAATCCCATAAAAACTGGTTTGGAGCAGGGAAAAACCATAGTGAAGGCATATGCTTATATCCCAGACACTTAAAATTTGGGTTTAAAGTGAATACTGCTGTAAAGTGTGGCCACTGGAGACTCACTTCTTTAGGGGGAGGCAGAGGGAGGAGATTAGCTTAGGGTGAAGCATGTCACCCACAGGAGTAAAAAGCAAGTGTTTAGCATACTGGGATGGAAACCTTTGTCATAAGCTGGTGGTGAGTCAACTGCCTTCATTAACCCTCATGCGGGCACATGTCTCCCTTTGTCCCCAGCCGTGTGCAATAGCATCTCAAACCCTGTCACCAAGGAGATGCTGTTCGAGTTCATTGACAGATGTGCTGCAGCTTCTCAAGGACTGAAGCGAAAGCATCATCTGGACCCCGACGCGGAGCTCATGCCACCACCGCCTCCCAAAAGACCGCGGCCTTTGACCTAAACCCTGCCTTGACTTCAGGGTTAAGAGGAGAGATGAGTGAGAAAAAAAATCCTGTTGCCCCATTTGTTTTGCAGCCAGAGAAGTTCAGAAATGAGTGTGGCTTGATGTTGATAGACAGCTGAATTTTTTTAAGCAAAGGGTATTGTAGCCAGCCTGTAAATATTTGGTGCATTTGTTTTGTCAGTGCTACAGTACATCATAGACTTAAAACGTTTTATTTATATCTGATAAACTCAGCCTTACCTTGTGGAATCTGAAGATTGAAATATCCAAAGGTTTACCCAAGATTGAAATCAATGAAAAAGAGGCCTTGTTTATATATGGATACCTTTCACATTTAATTTATAAAGTTGGCAATCTGGAACTGTGAGCACATAAAACACTGTATTTTTTCAAAGTTGTTTCAACTATGACAAATTTTCCTTTTAAAAAATTTAGGCAATGGCATTAAACATTCTTGCTATCGTTTATCATGGATTTCCTATATTTCTGAGATTCCTGTATTCAAATACAAATGACAAGGTTGTTAAGTATTGTACTATATTAAACAACTTAGTCTGGTTTCTATCATTTTAAGAATTTTTTTTTTGAAATGTA
The DNA here is from genome assembly GCF_964237555.1 of Oryctolagus cuniculus. Lineage (NCBI taxonomy): Eukaryota > Metazoa > Chordata > Mammalia > Lagomorpha > Leporidae > Oryctolagus > Oryctolagus cuniculus. The sequence goes on from NC_091436.1 coordinate 83,816,488, forward strand.
AAAGTAAAAAAATGAAACTCCGTTTTTGTGAACTGCATCATTTCTAAAGGAAGAATTTTGAGTGCTTTCGTCTTGTTTCTCTCATTTGAACGACGGCGTCAGATATCCACTGTGTCCGTTCTGGCGATGGTGTTGAGTTCCCTCACAGAGCCTCGCTGGCACCACCGGCTCCTTTTTGTGGTGTTCTCCTGGGGGAGCTTTCACTTTGTGAATGCCGGGGCGACTTCTGCTTTACCTTACAGGTCTCTGCACAGTGGAAATGGCATTGAAACACACAACTCACAGTGATCTGCGGGAGTGATATCAGACACAATGTTGTGTTAGTTCCCTCGAACCAAACAGCAAAGGAAATGCCAGCCAAGTCCTTTGATAAAAAGGTTGTGTCACCGTATCGAGTGCTGTCACTGGAAAATGCTCTCCTACTGCTAGGCAAACGCAGAGGTAAAGCGTCGACATTTGTAGGCACGAAACATCAAGGAAACCGAAGCTAGTTTCAGAGCCAGAATTCCATCTGTATTCTATTCTAGGGATGTTCTTTCTGTTATACATCTGAATTTTAAAATGTTTACTCATAGTTAATGGGTTTAGAGGGCAGCCAGTTGGTCATCTGCCCTTGTTGACTGTGTCCTGACTGGTTTGTGAAGGAACTCTGAGAATTAGCTGATTAGTGGCTAATATATTTATTTTTAGAGGTACAGGTTTTAAATGTATGTATTTAAAACATTTTCGTGATCTGAATTTTATAAATGTATATGCATATACATACAAGTATATGCAACAATGTATATTCTTCTACTGATGCAGTCAGACATGAAAATCCAAATGAGTTCCCTAGTAGACTGAATGTGACAGGATTTCTCTATGACATAGCACAGATTAACCAAAAATGTATTTATATTCATCCGCGTTTTCATGTTTTTAAGCAGAGTTTTCTCCGGTAGTGCTTTTCTATATGAAATGCCAAGGTCATGCTTGGGCTCTTTTCCTTTGTTGTTCCCAAGTAAAACATAATGTGTAGTGAATTTATCCAAAACATCACGGTAATGTTTTCTCCTAGAGTGCTTTTGCGTGTTTGGGCACGGAAGGGATTAAAACACCTGACTGCCACAACGCCTGTTGAAAGAGGGAAACTTCTCAAGGTTCCACAGTGTCTTTCCTTGCAGTGGATCTCAAAACGCCTATGCAACCCCCAAGTAGTCGGATGCCGGCTTCCCCGGGACTAGGGACTCTTCACACAGGACGCTGCTTGCTGCAGACCCGTGCAAAGGCAGAGCTCTTATGCAGATACAGAAGCAAGCTTTTGCCAATGATCTTTAATGGAGTTAAAATGTTTATGGTAATTGTAACCTTTTAAATGAGTTATGTGAAAAGAGCATCTCATTTTTAATACACCCAGATATTTTCTCCCTTGTCTTTGTGCATTTTAGTAGGACTTGATTTCCTTAATTTATCCTCTCCTTTCAATCATAGCAAAGTGTAATAGTTGGTCTTCTGAGTAGATCCCCTGGAACCCTGAACACCCCTGCCCTGCAGTGTCCTCAGAAGTCCTGTGGAAGGTCGGGGCGGGGGGGTGGTCTTGAGGCAGGACACGCCTCCTCTCTCAGCCTACTTCGCAGTAACTGTTTTCCAAGACTGAAGTTTTTTAAACAAGAATATGAAAACTTTGTTCTTCTGAGTTATCACATGTAAAAGCTTTTGGTTTCTGTTTGAAAAAGGTGTGGATGACTACTGCCTGGATAGTTACATTTGCTTTCTGTGAAATGCTCAGAAAATGTCAGAACATTCCTTCTCTCATTGTGTGTCAGTGTGAATTGTAATAAAACTACTGATTTAACATACCAGAGTGTGTATGCATATGTGCTTTGTTGTACTGGTGATGTGTTGTGTCCCTGCTGTTGCCGGCACCCGATTCTGCTGCTGTCAGCCACACCCTGTATAATCCATCTGGTTCTGTTGCATTCTAAAGATGAGCATACAGACTTGGAAAAATCCTCTATTTTTCTTGTGAAAAACCAAGAAATGTGATTGACATGCGGGGGGCAGGGGGTGGGAGTAGTTTGAGACTTATTTTTGAAGTGAAAGGGGGGAGAGAATGCGCACATCTTCATATGATGTTTGTATTTCTGTTCCTCTGCCTGAGCTGTCTACCGCTACATTATTTCTAATGCACTTATTGCTTTTAGAATACTCAACAATAAATATTCTGAAGTTATGCAGTATCAACTTTTTTTTGTTGAGTGTGCATTTTTGTAGTTTGCTTTTTGCCATCTTTAAATGATTAAATGAACTATGAGTATATTTCTTCCTAGCAAAAAAAAAAAAAAAAAAAAAAACCAAAAACACCTTAAAAGTGAAGCACCAAATATTGTCAAATTGGAAACTCATGGTAGAGAAAGCCTTGAGCCAAACCTAGAGACAGATCATCTTTCAAATGGCAGAATTGGGCCAGGTGATCAAAAAGCCTCTCTCTGTCTTCCCGTCTCTCTCTGTCCCTCTGGCTTTCTACCTGATCTTTCCAAAGTGCCAAATTCTAAAGCTATTAGGGAGACATAAGTGATGAAATTACACTTTGCCAACCTTTTCCTGATTGTTTGCATAGTTAGCTGTCAGCTCTGACACTTCGGCAGGTCATGTCAGCCTCGGTTAATCCAAATGTGGCCCTGCCTTCACCCGACTGGTAGCAAGTGGCCGCTGTGCTTGCTAGCGAGGTGGACATGGAGAGGACTCACGGCAGGGGCCATCCAGTCTTCCAGATCTCACATTTTTTAAATTACACGGATCTTACCAGCTATTTGGTTACCAGTATTTGGCCATATGAGACATTAAAAAAATTATGTAGCCCTCACTTAATAAAATTAAAGGAAATCTTCACCCTCAAAAAGGAAGTAGCATATAGTTTAGAAGAAAGAACAAGGCTTATGTAAAACACGTTTTATTTTGTGAAAGACACCACATTGTCCTTGGCATCTGTCGCTCCCCCTCTTCGTGGAGGAACGACACAGGACCCTGCGCTGTTCTTTTGTCTGCTCGGCCCTTCCCGGGTTTGCTGCTGGTTCTTCCCGAGTTGGCTACCGTCCCTTCCACCTCCGTGAAAGGGCGGTTCCCCCTGCCACATTCCCCACTTCCGCGGGGGAGCGGCACACCGCCGGCCGGCTCTCTTGGGGGCTGCACAGATGTTCCTTCAGATAGATGTTCCCCTTAGATGTTCCTGGTGTATGTTGTCTCCTCCTTTATAGTCCTCTTCCACCAATCCCAACTCTGCTACCCACATGCCGAGTACGCTGCTCTCCTCCAATCAGGAGCAGGTCCTACAGTTTATTGGTTGAACTGGAGGCAGCTGAGTAGAAGCTGTTTCTCCCTTCTCAGCGCCATATTGTGGGAGAGCAGATGCATAGAATAAGTCTTAATTCCAGTAACTTAGTCTAGTCCGGGTTGCTCCCCACAGCATCCACATCTCACCTCACGCTGTTGAGAACTTGTTTGTGGACTCTGGCGGGGAACTACTGTACTGGTGAAATTGCAGCCAGGAGCCTGGTAGTGGGGAGACGGACACAGAAAAGCCCTCAGAGCAGCAGCAGCTTGCGGGTCTGTAACTGAAGGTCATTTTCATAACCAGAGCTGACCGCAGTAAATTATCTCCCAGTGGTTGATTGTGGGGGTTGATTATACTGTGCCCTTGTGACATAGGTGTATTGGAGAAACATGCAATGATCTGAGTGTTTAAAAAATACCCAAATAGAATGAAACCCTCAGCTGTTTGAGGTACAGAACGAAGCGTAGTCAGACACAACACTGAAGAACAGAATTTGAGTTTTCTTCAATTATTTCATATTTATTTGAGAAGCAGAGAAAGAGAGCAAGTGCCCCCAACCTACAATAGTCAGTGTGCTGGGCTGGGCCTGAATCAGGGAGCTGAAAACTCAATGCAGGCCTCCCACACAGAGGGCAGGAACCCAGTCACTTGACTCATCACCACTGCCTCCCAGGGTCTGCCTTAGCAGAAAGAGTTGGAGCCAGGGACCAGCACTGTGGCATAGTGGGTAAAGCTGCTGCCTACAGTGCTGGCATCCTGTGTGGGTGCCAGTTCAAGTCCCAGCTCCTCCACATCTGATCCAGCATCCCTGCTGATGAACCTGGGGAAGCAGTGGAAGATGGTCCAAGTCCTTGGGCCTCTGCACCCACCTGGAAGACCCAGAAGAAGCTCCTAGATCCTGGCTTCAGATCGGCCCAGGCCCAGTCAGTGAATGGAAAACCTCTCTGCCTTTGCCTTTGAAAGAAAGAGAGGAAGGGAGGAAGGGAGGAAGGGAGGAAGGGAGGAAGGGAGGAAGGGAGGAAGGGAGGAAGGAAGGAAGGAAGGAAGGAAGGAAGGAAGGAAGGAAGGAAGGAAGGAAGGAGAAAGAAGGGGATGGAGGGAGGGAAGAAGAAAAGGAAAAAGAGTTGGAGCCAGGAGACAAAACCCTGATATAGAATGTGGGCCTCTTAACCTATTAGGCCAAGTCCCCACCTCCAGAACTTTCTCAGCAAGAGCAAATCGCCGCTTTTCTCAAGTCGGAACTTCATGTGCAGTCTTTCTCCTCTAGATCGCTGTACCAGAGCAATCTTACAAAACGTCAAACCCATTCAGTGCTCCCTCGGGGACCTGACTTCAGCCTGTCTGCCCAGGTTTGGCTGTCGTTGTACCCTGTGATACAGAGGAGAGGCTCCTCATTCCTCTAGAACTCCGTGCTCTCTGAGCCCAGGACCCTTGGCAATGTGGAGCTGCTGCTCACTTCTGCTAGACCTCCCACGCCAGTCTGCCTTAATCTCAGGAGCAAGGAAGCCCTGCTCCCGCAGACAGCCTCCTGGGTCATACTCTGCATCACAGCTGGTGTCCCTGGGAAAGAAGCAGCTCCACGCTCAGCCGTGACCGCGTCGTCTGGGTGACCCCTTACACGGCTTGGCAATGGTAGGCACTCGGTAGTACTTAGGAGGGGAGATTCAAATGCCCTTTTAGGTGCACTGATAGCGTCTCTTCTCGGGAATTCCTTCTGAGTCCGTCTCTGATGCATCTTGTATTTTAATCCTGAGTAGAAGAGTCCTTTCTGTTCTTGACCTTTGCACTGAAAACTGGTGCTTCCGAGGGGAACTGCTCAGCAGGAAAGACCCTGAGGCAGTGTCCCAGGTCCCTCACCGGGACACACTCACACGGAGGTGCGAGGAGAGCAGTGTTTGTAATCCTAACTTGTTTCCAGTTTCGCTGAACTTGCCATGTCTTAAACTAGAAGGCTCGTTCTCCCTGCCTACCCATTCCTACCCAGTTTTTGATGTTTTCAAAGAGAAATCCTTTGGTAACTGCAGAGGCTTTTCTGTTAGATTTAAAAATAAGTTCCAGTTCACGATCCCTTTGTGTGAATCAGTGCTTCCAGCCTTGTCTTTTTTGAGTGGGAAAGGCAGGTGAAAGTTATTCTCGTTGCTGCTATCGAATGCTATCTTCCAGGATCTAAAGGATTCAGAAACTTTATAGTTTCGGTAGAAGTTCTGCCTCCCTTCTGAAGCCTGTCAGGGGAACATTGTGTAGTCTTGATCTACAGTAAAAACACAGAGCCCTGTGACACACACCGCAGACAAGAGCTACAGAGACCAATCAAACACCACAACCAAAACTCTCCTACAAAACAGTGCTTGCAGGTGATGATGGAGGTGGAAGGTGAGCAGCTGGAGACATGAAGCAGGACGTGGGAATTGGAGTGGGGCGGGCCAGTGTGGACAGCAGGTGTAGGGTAGGGGGTGATGATGGAAGGGTTTGTGCAGTGTAGTGGGAAGGGCAGTCAGAAATGTAGCTGTAACCATTCCTTCTTAAATTGACCAACCGACTGCCCTTGGCCCCTTGATCTGCCTCCAGCTGCTAACCCATTTCTCTGGTCCCATTTCCAGAAAAATCCCTGGGAGGACCTATTGCATTCGCATCCATCCTTCCTCCTAGTCTCTGTTGAACTCACTGCCTAAAGCTTTCGTCTGTCCAGAGACTGTTCATGTCACTACCACCAGTGCCCTCCATCGGTCAAATCTTCTGGTGAGCAACCTGTCAGCAGTAGTTCACAATTTCTTACCTCTGCCATTAAAAAATTAATAGGAAATTGAAAACATATACAAAAGTAAACAGATCAACTCCCATGGACACCAACTGAATAATGATCAGTCTGTGACAGTTTGTCTACGCCAACCTGTCCGTGCACATACATACAAGATTGTTTTTAAACAAATCAGACTATGCCTCGTAGTTGAACGCTTTTTGCATTTGACTTCCAGGTCAGTGAAGTCTTTTTTTTTTTTGTCTTTCTTCCTTCTCATCCACGGGCTGCTCCATTTCAGTCTCTCCCTTGTGGAAACTTTGCCTTCCTAGGCCAAGTCACTGCCCTCCGTCCGTGTGAACCCTCCTGATCTCTGAAGACAGACACCGTCTAGACACGAACAGTTGCCGCATTCACGTCTGGCCTGGACTTCTCTTGAATTCGAGACTCAAATATCCCGCTGACAACTTGACATCTTCACCTGGCTGTCTAAAAGTCACCTCAAACTTCATATACCAAAGACTGAACTTTGTTCCTCCTATAGACTTCTTTTTCTCATCCCACGGTCTTCTTACGAAGCCGGGTTAATGGCAATTGTGTTTTTCCAGTTGCTTCTGAATCATCCCTGAGTCTTCTTGCTCTCGCACTTCACGTCCAATCCATCAGCAAATGTTGTCAGAACTAACTTCAAAATAGAAGCAGAATTTGACAAGCCCTCAACCTCTCCAGCACTCTCCTCTCATCTCCTGCCTAGACTATTGCCGTAGCCTCATAACCAGCGTCCCCCATCCCCCATCTGTTCTCCACATAGCTGTCAGTGTCACATTTTTTAGAACATTGTCACTCTACTAGTCAAAAACCTTCCAATACCTTCCACTTTATTCAGAATCAAATCCTAAATGCACACCACAGTTCACAGGCCCTTCAAAACCTGGCCCCTGCACCTCTCCGATCTCCTCTCTGGTCCTCCTCGTTCCCTCTGCTCAGCCACACTGGCTCCTTTGCTGTTTCTCCAACTCACCGGGCAGACTCAGTTGAGAAGCCAGGGCTGCCTTCTAAGTTTTGAGCCCAGGTGAGGAGACTCTGGTACACTTAAAGCAACAGAGGCATGAGAAGGAGGCGCTGTTTGGGGGCCTGGGATGCATGAAGGGCCTTGGGGCATGATGGGCTGCAGGTGCTGTCGGGAGAGGTGGGTGGAACTGTTCAATAGAACAGAACGCACAAGTTCCGAGCTGGAGCTCCGTGTGTTGGACTGCTGGCAAGATTCTTAATTTGTTCACAAATCAATGGTGGGGAAAGTAGTGAGTAGAGGTAATGAAGTAAGAAGAGTCAGAGACCCCTGTATCAGCGGGTAGAAGAAGGAAATAATGGCAAAGCAAGGAATGTGTCCAGAAGAGGCCCTGCAAGCCCACAGAGCCAAAGGAGCAATGTCTTTGGATAGAGGAGGCAGAAAACAGTTTTGACTGGGGCTGGCACTGTGGCGTAGTCCCAGCGCATATGGATGCTGGTTCAAGGCCCGGTTGCTCCACTTTGGATCCAGCTCGCTGGTAATTAGCCTAGAAAGAGGTGGAGGACGGCCCAAGTGCTTGGGCCTCTGGGCCCCTGGGCCCCTGTACGCCACATGGGAGACCCAGAAGTGGCTCCTGGCTCCTGGTTTCACCCTGGCCCAGCTCTACACCATGTGGCCATTTGGGGAGTGAATCAGTGGATACGAGACTCTTTCTCTCTCTCTCTCAACTCTGCCTTTTAAATAAATAAATAAATCTTAAAAAGAAATAAAGAGAAGTTTTGCCTATTCCAGGACAGTCCTGGAGAGCCAACGGCTGAGAAAGGGCCTTGAATTTGGTTAATAGGTGGCCTGCAGAAGCACCGTGGGAATGACTAGGGTCAAGGGAAAGAAAATACAGAAAATAGGAGGATGTGGAGGCGTGGAGCACATGAATTGATACTCCAAAGGGTAGCAGCTACATAGCGTGAGTTCCATTTGTGATGACTGAGCTGTCTGGAGCCTCCCAGCCACTACTGGGAGACATCCTGATGAGTCATTGGGGAGTTATGGGTGTCAATCCTCTTGGCCCACAGAGTGGCCATGGATTCCTGGACCATGGCCTCCACCCACAGGGAGCACTGCAGGGCCCCCAGAGTGAAAGCGCAATGACAGCATCCAGTACACATGGTGTGTGGCACTCCACCATGGAGACTGGGCAGAGCCAGCCACAGAGCATGGGCACTGGCCTCCCAGACGGTGGGCCCAGAGTTGCTGTGGACCTGGCCCAGAGCATGGATCATCAAAGAGGGGAAGCCAGGAATCGGGTGAGGGCTCTCAGGGGTAGCCCTCATTCTCTGCCTTTAGATGTGACAGTTTGGGGTGTTCGTATTAGGTACTGGGAGACTGATTTAACAATGCATGTGCATTCTCTGCCCATCAGGGCCTCATCTTACTTGGAAAAAACCAATGTGAAAACAATCCCATGGGATCAGAAGTGCATTTGTATTATTACAAGAAATGTCAGTGAGGCAGTACAAGAAATTTGTATGTAGAAGTGAGAAAAAGTTGATTCTTTAAATATAATTTCAGCCGTTGACATTTTTGAAAAGTTGCAAAAACTTTTTTTATTCCCCACATGTGCAAAATTCTTCATTGATGGTGACGACTAAGAACTGGAATAAACTATCATTAAAAAGTTTTGATCAGGATTTGAAAACAGCCATTTAAAGCATTAAACCTAATATAAAAAAAAAGATATGTTCATGGAAGCAAGTCCAAGTTTCTCATTAAACATTTTGAAAAGGTTTTATTTCAAAGTTTCATGCAATGCCATTTCTTCCCTGGGAGTTTGCCTTTTACTTTTTGCTCATCACAATTACATAACAGAAAGAAAATGGATTTCACTCCTCCCCCAAGACCTAGATAGATACCCTACTTCCTTAGTTTACCCCAGGCTAACATTCAAATACCATTTTCCGTATTTGCCATGATGTGAATAGAACCAGGAACTATTGTCCTGATAGCCCAGAGACTGGCAAGGTGAGAACAGAAGAATGTTGAAAAGATGAGGATTTTACGCGAGACTGGGTAAGAAATCCAAGCAGGTCAGAAGGGGATGGTAGCCTGGGTGATTGGGAAAGGGTAAGGGGACCAGATCCCGAGATCAGAGTGTGGAGCTGGCTCCAAAGAGCTGAGTAAGGGGAGCTAAGAATGGCAGGTGCTGGTTTCCCTTCCTCCTATACTTGACTTTCCCTTGCTGCCTCACCCTAGGTTATCAGGGCTATTATGATGATGATGATGATGATGATGATTACTACTTCACATACAGAAAAGCAAACAGACCATCCATAACTGAATAGTCCTGAAGACAGGCATGGCTGGGTCCGGGAACTCTCCACCTCTCCACTCCTAGTGCTATTGGCTATCTTCTTGGGTTTCATATACTGTCCGTGGGGTAGGAGAAGAGTAAGGAGCAGGGAACTACTTCCTGGTCCCTGATCATCCCCTAGGGTCTTCCAGGAGAAGAGAAAAGCAGTGGTCCCGAACTTTGAGCCGAAAACAGCCTTTGAGAGCATCTGGTGCCCATTTTACAGGTGAGCAGAGTGACTCTGGGAAGCTGACTTTAACAAAGTCCTACAGCTGGTCCCCCATCCTGACTCTCAGTCCATTTGGCATTATTCCCCATGGCAATAAAGATGAGGATGAAAAAATAATTGCCTACTTAGGCAGACAGTTTGACCTTTGAGGAAGTCCACATATTGTCCAGAGGTGACTGCTGTTTAAGCTCTTCACATCCCATGCGTGGACAGACCAGGACACTCACACATGCCACTGGGAAGGCTGGTGCACACTCACACCACTGGAAGTGTGTCCACTGCAAAATGAAGATGACCACAGGCAACAGCGATGTGTTCTCAGCATGGTGTAATGCACGAGCACGCGTCTACTTAGAAAACTTTGATTTTGATTGCCAAAGAAGGCAAGACATCTTAAAACGAAGTTGAGCTATCTTTGGGTAGGATGCAAAACCGCCCATGGGTATATCACATCAGAAACGATGTGTGATTTCTTCCAGTCCCTCAACTCAAAAAAGATGAACAGATTTAACTGATGCGTTCTAAAAATAAATAAATAAATATTAAAATCTGCTATGAGCTTGAAACCAAGTAAAGAAGTTTCCAGAAACTTTTTTGGTCAGGATGAGTGCTGAAAGGCTGGTAAGGTAAAGGAACGGGATTGGGGGGGGGGGGGGAAGGTGGCATTGTGGCGCAATGGGTTAAGCTGTGGTCTGCGACGCAGGCATCCCACATGAGCCCCACTTGGCGCCCTGGCTGCTCCACTTCCAGTTCAGCTTCCCTGCTAATGCTCCTGCGGAATCACAGAGGATGGCCCAAGGGCTTGAGCCCCCACACCCATGTGGAAAACTAAGACACCACCATCACGCATCTGCCCGAAGTCCTTCCTCACAGTTGAAAACCATGGTGAAAGAGTCTCATCACTCCATTTTTAAAAACCTGTGGTTTCGGTAACAGGTGAACTCCATGGCTTACTCAACTCGCAGGACTCAGATGTTGACCAGGAGCAAAGGCTCACTGCCCGACCTGCATTGGAAGCCAATGCAGCTTTAGAGGTGAGAAAGGCTTGGTCACACAGCTGACAGCCAAGCAGCAGGCGACAAAGCAAATCTGCCCCAGGGCTGGGCTCTGAGCAGGTGTTCCAGCTGTGCGCAGAGGTGGATGAGGCAAGTTCCAACTGGGGAACTTTAGCACCAGATGTGCCAGTCAGCAGATGCCCCAGCTTCTGAAGGTTCCAGCATTCAGGTTCTGGTCAACATTGGTTATCAAAAGCCAAAGGCTTCCTCCTCTGTGCATGCCCAGTTCTGTTAGCAGCATCATTGCTGACTCTTAAATGTCCCTCAGATCCTAGCGCCCTGAGTGTTTCCAGTCCTCAGTGAGATGTAACCTGTGATGCTACTTCCAGTTAGCACCAATAGAAATGGTTTGCTGCAGGTAGCATGGGGAGGCAAAGTATCTACCTGCAGGGGACCACATGTGGATAGAGACCCAGAAGGCTTGGCTCCTGGTTCTCCAGCTCCTCATCAACCGTGTCACGGGTCCCTGAGCCTCAGGCAGGGGAGGCATCCACGTGGGCCACATCACAGCCATCCATCCCGCGCCCTTCATCCTTGGGGCACATCTGAGCTTTCACTTATTATGTAACAGGGTTTTGGGGATAGAAGCAAAATGTCCTTTGCAGGTCATCTAGTATAAAAATAGGCAACTTATTAAATTTATTTTGTTGTGTAAGTATCCCTCTATCCTCACTCTTCGGCGTGAAAGTTTATTCTCTTAGTTCTCTTTGTCTTTTTCAGATAAGAGATTTAATGTGTTACTGTGGTGCAGAAAATCAATGCTTTGAAATCAATGGTAATTTTTCAGGCTGTTTAAAATTATTCACATGGCTTGCTAAGCCTGCTGCTGATAGAAAAACAGTTTTGTTGCAGAGGAAATTTTCAAGTTTGAAACATCACCACTGGGGTGTCTGCAGCGTTTCTTCTTAGAACTAGAACATTTATCCCACAACACTCAATGATTCAATCCAGGCAGCATTCGTTAACCCCATTGTGTGCTGGAGGATCTTGTGGATGTAAAGCTGAACTGGCTGTTAGCTTGGTCCTCAGAGACTTACAAATGGGGTGGTGTGTTAGGGCCAAGGATCGGGCCATGGGGTTGGCCAGCAAATATACTAGCATATTGTACAGATGAATCGTTAACTGATACACAGAAGAGTGGGATGACGGACATAAATTGCAGTGGAGATTCAAAAGGGGCAGACAGCGCCTTTGACTTTAGGAAGCCACTTCCTGGAAGAAGGGCCATTATGGACAAGCACTGTTGAGGGCATGAACAAAACCCATCCCACCCAGGACTGACCCCCTGGAAAGCAGGTATCATTATTCCCATGGTGCAGAGAAGTGGTCTGGGACGTGGTGACAGGGCTTCAGTGATTGCCAGGAGCAGGTGGAGCGGGAGCTTGACCCCTTGTTCACTTTCTCCATAGAGCCTGGTGCTGGCTTTGGACTTGGGTCTTCAGGGTGGGGAGTATTATCATTGCAAACTTTGCTGGTGGACAAAGATGCATTCCAGGAGAACTGCCGACTGCAGGAGTGACAGCACAAGCTCAGAGACACTGAATTCTGCAAGTTCAGGGCTGGGTCTGGCACGGCACCTTGACAGGGCTTAAAAAGACCAGGAGACTGAATTTTCCTAGAACCCACTCCAAACTTGAGAACAGTGTGTCCCGTGTGAAGACTCTGGAAAACGATTTGCAGCAACTCATAAGTAGAAGGAAGGTTGATTTTCATCTGCCACCAGCTATTCTGCCTCTTGCTTTGAGAGAGCTGACTTCTCTTGGGACTAAAGGCAACCCCTTGTTCCAGATACCGAAGCCAAATGGGTTTTTGATGGGCCTTATCCTGTCTGTGCTTATGCGGGCCTGAGGCCTGGCAACTCATGCCCATGACGCTTTTCTTCACCCTGTTGCCGCACCCAGTCACAGGGGTGTCGCTCCCCGTCTTTGTGGAGGAACGACACTAAGCCCTGCCTAGGCTTCATATCCGAGTCACGGCACCATTATGTCGCTCCCCCTCTTCGCGGAGGAACGACACAGGACCCTGCGCTGTTCTTTTATCTGCTCGGCCCTCCCCGGGTTTGCTGCTGGTTCTTCCCGGGTTGGCTACCGACCCTTCCACCTCCGTGGAAGGGCGGTTCCCCCTGCCACATTCCCCACTTCCACGGGGGAGCGGCACACCGCCGGCCGGCTCTCTCGGGGGCTGCACAGGTGTTCCTTCAGATAGATGTTCCTGGTGCATGTTGTCTCTCTCCTCCTTTATAGTCCTCTTCCACCAATCCCAACTCTGCTACCCACATGCCGAGTACGCTGCTCTCCTCCAATCAGGAGCAAGATCAGCTCCTGCAGCTCAGTCAATCAAATTGGCGAGAGGCAGCTGCATAGAAGTTGTTACTCCCTTCTCAGCGCCATATTGTGGGAGAGCAGATGCATAGAATAAGTCTTAATTCCAGTAACTTAGTCTAGTCCGAGTTGCTCCCCACACAGGGGGTCACTCCTCAAGCCTGACCTACCCATATAGAACCTCTGAGAATTCAAAAAAAAAAAAGCTGCCTTTTCTGGACAAATGTGGCACAGACATTGCCGCACTTGCTGATGCGACCATGAGCTGGCCCTCAGGCTTCCTCCATCCTCAGCAGGGCACAATCTGCACACCATAGGGGCCAACCCGAGCATCCCCTCTGCTCTTCCCAGGGAGAGCCAGTGCCCTGCTTGGCTCTGTCCCCACTGCCCCCAGAGAAATGTCTTTGCCGAACTCAGCACTTGCATCATCCCAACTAAGGATGCGGGTTGAAGAGTGACTCCCAACCTCTCCCCCACCCCATTCCGGTGACCACTCCAGACAGTGCACCTGGGGTGCTGGGGAGGAGAGGGTCATAACTAAATAGATGGAGAGCTAGCCTGACTGCCAGGGCCTTGTTCCAGCTGCCAGGTACCAGATGTGTGGGCTGCACAGAATCTCAGCTCAGCCAATCAGTGATCATTCACATCAGGGGGAGAGAACCTGCGTGAAATTCGATACTGACATCATCACTACACCGTAAACAAACCTTGCTCAGATAAATCATCAAAGGCAGAGGATGCCCAAGAAAAATAGCAGAGACGCACTCCAACCCAGGGGGCGGCGGGGGCGGGGGGGGGGGTTGTAGTTGATGTGTGTTCTGGAGAAATCCTGTCCCTTGTGGCTTTCTCTGGGACAGACTTTCTCCTTCACACACAGGGGAATCCCTTTATCAGCAACAATGAGACTGAGACCATGTAAATAATTTGATTTTTTGGTAGAAACAAGCCATCTATAATGCATTCAGGGAGGACTCAACGCACACATCATGGTGAAGAATCTTCTTTTGGAAAAGGCATTTTCGTCAACCCCTAAACTGAGATCTTAAACCTGAGGAAATTGTAAGTAAAAATTTTTCTGTAATCGGAGTCTATAGATTCTGCCTATTTAGTACTCCAAAGCTGCTACAATCCAAAGTTTCAGAACATGGAAGCTCCTGTGGACAAGTAGGGAAAGTTGGGGTGTTGGCATACATCTGTTCCCCAAAATGCAGCACTGTCCTTTGCGTGGGCCACTGCCATAAGCTTGGGTGAGGAGATTCCTTTATGCTTGCCTTCAAGCGAGCCACCAGACCCTTTGGTGTGCATTTGTGAGGGTGACAGAGAAGGCAGGCCAGATGCAAGCTGACCTTGCCTCCTGCTGCCTTTTTTTTTTTTTTTTTTTTTTGACAGGCAGAGCGGACAGTGAGAGAGAGAGACAGAAAGGTCTTCCTTTTGCCTGCCGTTGGTTCACCCTCCAATGGCCGCCACGGCCGGTGTGCTGCGACCGGCGCACCGCGCTGATCCGATGGCAGGAGCCAGGTGCTTCTCCTGGTCTCCCATGGGGTGCAGGGCCCAAGCACCTGGGCCATCCTCCACTGCACTCCCTGGCCACAGCAGAGAGCTGGCCTGGAAGAGGGGCAACCGGGCCAGAATCCGGCGCCCCGACCGGGACTAGAACCCGGTGTGCCGGCGCCGCTAGGCGGAGGATTAGCCTAGTGAGCCCCAGCGCCGGCCTCCGGCTTCTAAATGGAGCTGTGGACTCTTTATCAGGCTGCACCAGCCCCTCCGGCCCCTACTCTGAGGCCGCGGCCCCTTCTCCCACTCCACCCCTCTTGCTTCTTCCATGCAGGTCTGCAAGGTGACTGGGTTGTAACCTGTCCTGTCCTTCTCAGCAAAGGCTGCCAGGAAACTACAAACTAGTATTTCAGTTACCCAGAGACTGAGAACACACTACAGCACGCTCCAGGCCCCGCTGGTGCCCCACGACGTAAAGCCTTTTCTTTGCCAGCACACATGGCACAGGCTTTATTTTCTGAGGCTTTCAGAGATTTAAAAATGCCAAAGAGATTCTGGCTGTATAAATGTCTCCACAGCGATGTTGTCATTTTGTAGAGAAAAGAAAGCACACTCCACCACCGCCCCTTTCAGGGTCCGAGCTGCGGCCCAGCCCCCTCCTTTCACAACCCCTTCCTGCCACACCCCATCCTATTCATATTCTGATCTTCGTCACACTTGAAAAGATGTGATTTCCAACGTTCCTACCAAAGAGAAAATCTTCCTCGGTGTTTAGAGCCTGCCATCAAAGGCCTTCGTCAGCGTTTGTGGCCGAGCCCGCTGCAGAGGGGCGTGAAGGAGTCAGTTGAGCCATATCCGATGTGCGCTGGAGCTGGAGGGGCACTGGCTACTCTCAGGGCCGGCCCCCACCCTCCCCCAAAGCCTCCCAGGCTGGACAGGGGAGCTGGCCACGCCCCGAGGTGCGAGGCTCCCGGGGCAGGGGCTCTATCATCGCTCTTGTCTCTGGGCCGCCTCCAGAGTGGGCCATGTGCTTACCTGGGGGCAGCAGTAAAACCACACACCGCAGCTCACCCAGGCCTTCCAAGTTCAGAACTCACAAGCTTTTGATCGAGCGCAAGAGGTTACCCTTGCATGCAGCAGGCGGGCGTCGGTTTGCCAAACAGCTGAATGCAGTAACAAGATGTGATGGGGAACTCTGAAACCATCTGGGAAGGTTTGCGGATGGCCTACTGGGTGTCGACTGATGGGAATTGCCACACATATCCCTGCTCTTAAGGAGCAGAGAAATCAGCGGGCCAGGGGTGGGAGGGGTGCTCCCTCGGTACTTGGGGATCCGGCATCTTGGCTGTCTTCCGGTGGAAGCCACGTTGACACTGAGACCTGCCCGATGTAGAGTCGGGGTGGTGGGGGGGGTCTGGCAAAACCACGCCGGCTGCGACTGGAGTAACGGCTGGGCTCAGGGAGGGGGCAGGCAGTGGGTGGAGGAAGCAACAGTAACCTGGGACATGAACAAGATGCAGGGGAGAGGTGTGTGAGGAGGCCCAGAGTAGTGGGGCGACTGCTGAATGGTGGCAGTCTCCCCCATGGGGACTCTGCTGGAGGAGGGGGAGGGGGATGAGGAGGTGGAAGTGGGGGAGGAGA
The DNA here is from genome assembly GCF_964237555.1 of Oryctolagus cuniculus. Taxonomy (NCBI): domain Eukaryota; kingdom Metazoa; phylum Chordata; class Mammalia; order Lagomorpha; family Leporidae; genus Oryctolagus; species Oryctolagus cuniculus. Next base: position 83,832,634 of record NC_091436.1, read on the forward strand.
CATCCACCATGGCTGAGGAGCAGGTGTCTTAGGGAGGGAACAGACTTGTTCGGCTTCAGGCTGTCTCCGTGTCCCTCTAGACCATGGTGCAGAGAGGTCTGGAGGACCATGAGGTGGGGGTGCGGAGCACAGAGGGGAATCTGGGCTGGAGGGGAGGTCACAGCTCACAGGTAGCTGGGGACCTGTGTGGGGATCCCAGGCTTTCCTAAGTACTTTTACAGCCTCCTCAGCAATCAGAAATTTGGTGCTAATTACAGATACCAGCAGTCCTCATTTGCATATTAACAACTGAATGTACTAATTACAAATTAGCTCTATCTATTCATTAAAACAAGCCCAGGAGGCTTTTCTTTTTTACTTGGAAAGCCTCCGATAGCATTTAGAGAAATGGCTGTGTGTGCACCTGGAAGTAATAACAGCTGTTTTCTTGCACGCCATTGTTTAAATCAGATTGGCACAGTAGAGGCAGTGGTGATTTCAAACCAGAGAGAGGATTCGGTGTTGCATGCTCCCGAAGCCAAAGCACGCATGCGGATAAGAGTGTTTCTGCAGTACCATTAAAAGTGCAAACTTCTAGCTTTTTCCGTAAGTTGTGTATTGCTCCTCCTACCTGAGGAAGCAGGGTCCCCAGCGTCCCCTTACAGGACCCTGAGAGCAGAAGGCTCTCTGTGCCTGAAGGGGGGAAAGGAGGTGCTGGCCTCCGATGGGGAGACTGGGAACGAATCAGAGACGGGCTCAGGGACGCACGAGGCCAACGGACGACTTCCAGCACCTTCTGGTGTACAAGGGGGCTCGGCCGTGCAGCGCTCAGTGCTGACTTACCCGGAAACAAGTCGACTGTGAAAACAGAGGAAGGGAGCTGTCTGTGTGGGAGAGCTCGCCTGGTCCTCCACCATAGATCTCAAACTGAAGAAAACAAAAGAAAGCCCAAAGCATCCTCAGGATGCCGGCTACAGACGCGGGTCAGCAGCAGAGGGAGATGTGGATTTGAGGACTGAATGCGGAGGGCGCCGGCTGGGCAGGCCTTCTGTTCTCTGTTATGCTCCTGTAGTCATGTTTGACTTATAACCTATGGCCATGTGCTCCTTTGATAAGAAAATAAAGATACAGCCCTGAAGTCACGGAAAACAGATTCATTTGCTTTCGATTGCTAAGCAAAGGCACGAACGAGTCCTGCAGCCTCCAGTCTACTCACTCTCCAGCAGAAAAGGAGCAGCTGCTGTGTGAGCCCTGCCCCGCCAGGCCCACGCACGCCGGAGCACGCGTGGCCAGGATGCAGGCGATCTCGGCTGACCTCAGATGCAGTCCTTTGGTGGCACTCGCCTGCCTCAACGTCTCCAGGGGCTTCGCCATAGAACACCTGAGAAAATCCACAACCTTCAGGGCCTCTGTGGTACGGGCCCTGCCAGCAACAAGCCCCCACACTCGGGCTCCACCTACATGACTGTAGCAGTGAAGTACACACACACACACACACACACATCACATATACATACCACATACAAACCATATACATACACAACACACATACCACACCATACAGCACACATAAAACACACCACACACACCACATACAATTTACACACACTACACACACACATCATACACACCACACACACCATACACACCACACATACCACATATATACCATATTCACACACAACACACATACCACACACCATATAATACACATAAAACACATCACACGCCACACACATACCACATACACACCATGTACACACATATACTGTACACAACACATGCACACACTGTACACACACCACATACACATACCACATAAACATATATACCACACACACCTATACCACACACACACCACACAATACACCACAGACACACACGGTGCTCTGAATTGTCCTCCACCACCCCAGGGCCCTGGCTACCCCCTACTGCCTGCTCACTCACCTTTTCCGTGCTACTCCAGATCCTCTCTCCCCACTGTGACTTCCAGCAAGCCCAGTGCCTGCCTCTTACATTATCTGTGCCCCCCCACACCTACTTCGTGAGCCTCAGGGCAGGCACTGTGCCCAATACAGGTTGCTGAGGAATCTGATTACTCTGGAGAGGTAGCAAAAGCATGATAGCAAATCCTTCCTTTTGCCTTATTCTCTCCCTGCCTTCCACATCTGTCCCCTGAGCCACTGTCCCCTCAGCCTCTGCCTCTCCTTTCCCCTGCAGGAGGGAGGCACAGTCCAGACCCAGTGTGGAGGGAGGCAAAGGCTGCGTACGACACTGGCCTCCAGCCCCGAGGGATCCCTGTGTGACGATGCCCCAGCTGAAGGCCAGCCTTCTTGCAGGCTCAGCTCTGAGTTTGCTTCCTGAGGGATGAAGACCAGCGGCAGACCCTGCCCTGCGCTCTTCCCCGGCGCTAGCTGCACCCGGCTCGGATGCTCTTTGGAAAAGCTTCATCTTCTGTGCGCCTGACTAAGGGGTCGCAGCAAGAGCACCACATTCGAGTCCCACACTGCTCATGGAAAGAACCCCAGTCCAGCTGAGGCGGGAAGGGTGAAGTGCCAGCAGCCCAGACAAGCAGCAAGAGCAAGGAGCACGGAGCCGTCAGGCTGAGCGATGGTGGGAACACGTGCGATGACAATGGCAAATGCTTCTACAATTTTTTTTTTTTGACAGGCAGAGTTAGATAGTGAGAGAGACAGAGAGAAAGGTCTTTCTTCCATTGGTTCACCCCCTAAATGGCCGCTACGACAGGTGTGCTGTGCTCATCCGAAGCCAGGAGCCGGGTGCTTCCTCCTGGTCTCTCATGCAGGTGCAGGGCCCAAGCACCTGGGCCATCCTCCACTGCACTCCCTGGCCACAGCAGAGAGCTGGACTGGAAGAGGAGCAACCAGGACAGAATCCGGCACCCCGACCAGGACTAGAACCCAGGGTGCTGGTGCCACAGGCAGAGGATTAGCCAATTGAGCCGCGGCGCCGGCCAACTACAATTGTTTTTTTAATTTTCATTTTATTTGATAGCCAGAGCAACCAAGAGACAGACAGACAAATAGAGATTTTCCATCCTCTTGTTCACTCTCCAAATGCCAGGGCTGGGCCAGGCCAAAACCAGGAATCCGTAACTCCATCTAGGTCTCCCATGTGGAAGATGGCCCAAGCCTTTGAGCCCCTGCACCCATGTGGGAGAACTGGAGGAAGCTCCTGGCTCCTGGCTTCAGATTGGTGCAGCTCCAGCTGTTGCGGCCATCTGGGGAGTGAACCAGCGGATGGAAGACTTCTCTCTGTCTCGACCTCTCTCTGTAACTCTGCCTTTCAAATAAATAAAATAAATCTTAAAAAAAAAAAAAAAGAAAAGAAAAAGCAGCACAGGCTTGGGGCTGGCGCTCTGGTGCAGTGGGTTAAATCCCCAGCTTGCAGGCAATGCCAGCTCTCTGCTATGGCGTGGGAAAACAGTAGTAGATGGCCCAAGGACACTGCACCCACATGGAAGACCTGGAAGAGACTCCTGGCTCCTGGCTTCGGATCAGCTTGGCTCTGGCCATTGCTGTCATTTGGGGAGTGAACCAGTGGAATGGAAGACCTCTCTCTCTCTCTCTCTCTCTAACTCTTCTGTCTCAAAATAAATAAAATAATTCTTTAAAAAAGCACACGCTTTAAATACTGCTCCCCAAGGTGTGCCCTTACTCTGTGTCTGGTCCAGACTTCCTGACGCACCTGCAGCTGCAGGAGCGAGTGAGTGAGCAAGCGAGCTCGGGGATCTTATCAGCAGTGAGCTCACACTTCTGCAGGCTGATGGCTCCGGGAGCTGGAGCCTTCCGCAGCGCCTCAGTAATTTCAGATGTTGTGGGAGGGAGTTCTCATGGAAGAATCACACTTTCAATCCAAAATTAAAGCTCAATTTGGTCTAATTGTCCTTGATTTTATCAGTCGCACGAAATGGCTGATTCCATATGCAAAAATAAATAAAGAGTTGGGCAGCTTTGAGATTCCTTTCTCCTCGGGCGGGGACAGATCCCATCAAGTTCTCTTTCGCTGTCTCTCACACTATTTTCATCCGCCCAACAGTGCTGATTGTCCTCTATCCTTTGCTATTTTCTCTCCCTTCTTTGCGCTTCCCCTAGCCCTTACCAAAAAAAGCAAAGCATAGTCTCCGTGTGCGTCTATCTCCTCTGTCTGTGTCTTGGGTAATTTTAGAATGGAAGTTCCTTCTGAGCAAGAATAGTTCCTTCACGAGATGATGACACCCAGAGTCTGGATCGCCTCTTTAAATGGTGAATTGGCACACAACGAAGATAATACAAGTGGTCATTGACTTCTCCAGCAACAGCGTCTTTGCAAAACCCAACGCTGGAGACCACACCCGGGGCCTAAAACAAAGAGGCCGAGAGGCCAGCCCAGGGCTCTGGGGGCAGAAGGTCTTCAAAGAACAACGAAACATGTAGCCCAAGCAGCAAGGGTAGTGGTGGCACGCGGCCCTAGGCCTCAGAAGACGCACGCTGGGACTGCCTCTGCCTCCCGTCAGCTGTGTGGTTGCAGGTGAGTTCCTGCAGATTTGGGCACTCAGCTTCCCAGCCAGGGAAGTGGAAGGCGGTGGGTGTGGCTGGAGTAAGATCCCCTGGGGAGGAGGCAAGAGGTGGGTAATGACCCAGAGGACATGATGGAGACCCAGCCGCAGCAGTGGCAGGAGGGACACAGGTGAGCAGAGGTGTTCGAGAGAAATTTGGGAGGTGGAGTCCACAGGACCTGGGACCCAATGGGTGTCAGGTGAGACACTCTGTTCTGCCTTGGGGACCCAAGCGGGTGTGGCTGACACGGGTTGAGGTGGCAGCCAGAGGAGAGGGACTCAGGAGTTTACCATCTCTGCTGGTTTTTTAAGACGTTCGTGGATTCGTGACTATTGTCCCATTAAGGGGTGTCGTCTAGGTCAGGTATTGTGGTGCAGCAGGTTAGGCTACTGCTTGGGAAGTCTGCATCCCATATCTGAGTGTCTGGGATTGAGTCCTGCCTCTACGCTATCCCACTAACACACCTGGGAGACAGCAGAGGATGCCTTACGGGTAGTTCAGTCCCCGCTACCCACGTGGGAGATCCAGATGGGGTTCCTGGCTTGTGGCTTGGCTTGACCCACCCTGGCTGTTGTGGCTATTATTTGGGGAGTGAACCAGTAGATGGAAGAAACCCCTTTCTCTCTCTCTCTGTCTCTCCCCTTCTCTCTGTCACTCTGCCTTTCAAATAAAATGAATAAATGAAACCTAAAAAATAAAAAAGCATTAATTCTCTCCTTGAATACAGATGAACTCACCTTCTCATAATCAGAACAATCAACATAAGTAGCACTTTGTGACTCTGAAAGACAATACAGCATCTACGTGGCTCCTTCCTGGGACTCGTGCCTGGAAACCCAGCTGGCCGGCTATGAGGAAGCCACAGCCGTGGTGGAAGGCTGTAGATGATGAGTGAGCCCAAGAGACAACCAGACATGTGGGCGATGAACCTCTGTGCTGTCTCCAGCCACAGCCGCTGTCTGACCGCTGCCCCTGCGAGAGACCGTGAAAGAGCCACTTGGCTGGGCTGTGAGAAGTATCGGCGGTGCATAGGCGTGACTGTGCTCGGTCACTGTGTCCTGGGAGTTTTTAATGCAGCCACGGGTAACACGCAGGCAAGGACACTGTGTCCCTGTGTCTGGATCCCCATAAAAAGCCCAAGGAGGGATGAAGGCGCCATTTGAAGAAGTGGACATGTACAGGGAGGGTTAAGAGAACTGAGGAGGGTGGTGAACCACCTGGTCAGCACCGTGATGAGCCATTCCTGTCTCGAGGCCAGAAGGGAGCCAAGCAAGGGAGCAAGGTGATGGGGAACCAGGTGGGCATGGATGGAAGGGACCTGGGAAAAGCCAGCACCCCAGCAGTCTCTGCCAGACTGTGTAGGGGGTGAGAGGGTCATTAACACCCCCACTCTCTCTCCTGCTGCGCTCCGATGTCTAGTGGCTGAACCAGCTGGAGGCCAGAGGGTAAGAGAGGCCAGCCTCACCGAGCCGCCCAAAGCTGGCATTTGGCAGCAGGGAGTGGGAAATGCCCAGCATAAATGAACAGAGTGAAAAGAGAGAAACACAGCATTGCATGACAAAGTGAGGCAGAGGGGCCTCCAAGGGACAAGGAGACGCAGAGGTTGCACAAGCAGGAGGAGAGCTGGGGGCATCGGAGGGAGGGCTGCAGCCCAGAAAACCCAGCAAGGGAAGAATGTGAAAGGGAAGCAAGAGGCCAATGGTGCCACACTGACGTGGGGCCTCCCTGCGTTTGCAGACTCTGGGCCTTCTTGGACTCAAGACTTGGGTGAAGCTTTGTGGCCCAAGCAGCGGGACTGGAGCCACTTCTGTGCTCAGTGTGGCGCTCATGTCTCAGGACTTGGGGCCCTTCCCTGGCTCAGGGTCACCGCTGAAGTCTTCTCAGAAGCAGGACGGAGGACATCCTGGAGGCCAGAGTTCCAATCAGGATTGTTAGGGCTGTGTCTGCCACCTGCCCGTGTCACAGCATTTTGCAGTCCTTGAACCCTCATCCTGGGGGTGGGGAGGGTGCAGAAGAATTGTCCAGGAGAACTTTCTGGATGGTAGAAACGTATCATCTCCTGCAGGAGCCACTAGCCACAGGTAGCTACTGAGCTGTGTAATTCTCACCACCTTACATTGAAATGTTGTGCCACCATGGCTGGACGGATTTTGGCCCTGGACGACGCAGGCACAGGCAGGTTGAGCAGCCGAGGAGGCCGAGGAGCAGGTCTCTCTGTTCTGGGGAATGAGAACACAACCCATCTCGCTTTCAAAGAAAATTCTGGGAGCTTAGATAGCCTCTGGCCCAGGGGCCTACCTGACAGAGGAGGATGCTGGGTCCCAGCAGGTTCTTGTGACCTGGGAGGATGAAGCCCCCCACCCCCACCCCACACCCCAAGAAGGGCCCTGCTGGTCTCAGTGGTTTCATCCCCAGGGCTCTGCATGCCCACCTCACCTGCCAGCTCAGCACTCAGATCATTGTTCAGGGTGTGTGACAGGGATGCTGCACTCCCAGGAAGAAGATGGGGGCGGAGCCATTCTGGCCCCCGCAGAACCCCCTGGGGAACCCTACAGTTCAATGCCTTTCCTGCACCCTCCTTCCAAGGGCCTGCTGGCGAGTGCCCTGAGAACTACCCCCTCATGCTCGGGGCCTAGGTGCAGGTCCCAGACCCCAGCCCAACTCCCACCCACCCAATGTAAGGCTGGCGCTCTTGGCCGCTGCAAAGAGAAGAGGCCCTTCCTGGCACGGAGTTTCACTGCTGGCATCCCCATTCCTGCTGGGATTGCTCGGGAGAGCGACTACAGCGCCAGCAAACTCAGATTCTTTTATTTTCTCTTCTGATGAATCACGTTTTAAATACTGTTAAGGCAACGGAAGCTGGTTGATCTTGGCCTTGCAACCAGATAGCTCCGTGTCTGGGTGCTCTGCTGTGGGCCTTTCTTTCCTTCCTTTCTTGGTAGAGATCGTGTTCTTGGATCAGCCAAGGCAGAGACACAGATGTCGGTGTGGGCGAGAGCGCTGCAAGTCCTTCTCATTACTTCTGTATCCATCAGTGAGGGCCAGAGCCAGGGAGGAGCTGGGCTTTCCTAGAGGACAGCAAAGACAGCAAGGCTGGGAGGTTCCCGTCGCCCAACACACAGGGGCTTCCGGGGCCCACGGGCAGCCTACTGTTGCTCCCTTGTTCTCTGCTCATCCACCCTTCCACCCATTCTTCCTTCCTTCCCTCTGTCCATCCATCCGTCTGTGTGTCCATCCATCTATGTGGCTGAAAGCCCAGCACTGTGGAGTGGCATCGCGGAGGAGGGTGGGCGTGGTCTGGCTCACTGACCGCTGACAGTGTCAGCCCTCGTTTCCCTTTGGGGCAGGCTGGCCACTCCCACAGGGAACATCCCCTGCATTTCTCGTCTTGGAGAGAATCTGATTTCATGGGTGGACCTCTGCGGACATTAGCAGCAAGAGGCACAGAGACATCCACTGGGATCGGGTTTATTTTCAGCCTAGATCCTCTGATATCCTGAGCCAATGCCTTTGCCTTGAGGGGAATGATCACCAGACACCACAGAGGAAGCCCATTGGGGCGGCATGAATGGGAGCATCTGTAAAGTTAAGCCCAACGCCTAACCCAATTGTTTTCCTCCGGGAAACATTCTGAGGCCGTGGAAAATGAGCAAGTGTTGGGCAGAGGCACCAAGACCTTGAGGGACTCAAAGAGAAAGCGTGCCCACTTTCTTTGCAAAGATTTAGCATTCCATTCAGATGTGGCTCAAGAAGAGGCTGTTTTGTGCCTTTCTACCCTGAGTGAGTTTTGCTGCCAGTGGCCAGAGCACGAGGCACCCACGTGGGCTTTAGAGCAGGCAGAGGTCGGGGCTGGGCAGACGTGGAATCTGATGCCCAAGCGAGGCAGGTGAGTGTTGTCTGCTTGGTGCTCATCCAAAACCAGCTCGCTCTCTCTCTCTCTCTCTCTCTCTCTCTCGCCAGGAGCTGAGGCTGGCGCCCACGCCGCAGGGAAAGTTTGTCACTTTATCCAGTTCTGTTCCCTGAGCATTCAGGAAATGTGTTGCCTTAAATCATGGCACCATACACATGGCAGCTCAGTCTCAAAGGAACCGTCTCGCTGGAGAATAATCTGGCCGTGCCAATGGTAGGATGATCATTTTCCACACCAAAAACACACTGAAAATGTTGGCTTTTAAGACACATCAACAGCAGGCATGCGAATTCACTTGCTATGCCAAGGGAGGGCAGAGAAAGCATGTTTGGTTCGGGTAGCAGCCAGAAACGCACAGCTGCCGGCTGCGGCTTCCCCTGCAGTGGCCTCCACGCCCCAGGACAAGCGACCTGTGCTTCTCGGAGGAGGCGGCGCCTGGGCAGGGGCTTGTAGGTGACCCCCTGATGCTCACAACGGATGAGGCCTTTTTTTTTTTTTTTTTGACAGGCAGAGTTAGAGAGAGAGAGAGAGAGAGCGAGAGAGGGAGAGAAAGGTCTTCCTTTTTCCGTTGGTTTACCCCTAATGGCCGCTGCGCCCGGCGTGCTGTGGTTGGCGCACCGCGCTGATCTGAAGCCAGGAGCCAGGTGCTTCTCCTGGTCTCCCATGGGGTGCAGGGCCCAAGCACTTGGGCCACCCTCCACTGCACTCCCGGGCCACAGCAGAGAGCTGGCCTGGAAGAGGGGCAACCGGGCCAGAATCCGGCGCCCCGACCGGGACTAGAACCCGGTGTGCCGGCGCCGCAAGGCGGAGGATTAGCCTAGTGAGCCGCGGCACCTGCTATGGATGAGGTCTTTGCCTAGCTTTGGGACGGAGATCAAGAGTTGGCCCCACTCCTGCCCTTCCTTACAAAGCCGCGGTGACTAAGGGACTCACTTTGCTTCTTGCCTGTAGCCAGTTTGTAGCCAATGAAAAGCTGAGCTGGCCTCGCTCAGGAAGCAGCCAGAAAGCATGCTCTCTCCCTTTACGACACTGCTGCACACGTGCTCTCCTGGGAGCCGCAGGTCACAGGAAAACGCCTCCGCCGGTTCTCAGCCCTCTCAGTGCCTCCGTTTGCAGGTGGGAAGTTGCAGAGGCCTTGTTTCTGGTCACCTCTCTTGCTCACCATTGCTTTGTCCAGTGAACCGCAGCACCCCCAGATCTCACCAAGTGCTGGCTGCACCCTAGTATTCTCCATGAACATTCATTTTCCTCTCATGTGATGTTAGGAAATAAGAACAAGCCAGCGCTATGGCTCACTAGGCTAATCCTCCGCCTGTGGCGCTGGCACCCTGGGTTCTAGTCCCAATTGGGGCACCGGTTCTGTCCCAGTTGCTCCTCTTCCAGTCCAGTTCTCTGCTGTGACCAGGGAGTGCAGTGGAGGATGGCCCAAGTGCTTGGGCACCTGCACCCCATGGGAGACCGGGAGAAGCACCTGGCTCCTGCCTTCAGATCAGCTCAGCGCCGGCCGTAGCGGCCATTTGGGGAGTGAACCAACGGAAGGAAGACCTTTCTCTCTGTCTCTCTCTCTCATTGTCTAACTCTGTCACAAAAAAAAAAAAAAAAAAAAAAAAAAACACACACACAAAAAAAACCAAAACGCCACGTAGGCATCCTCTTCTTTGCGTGGTAGAGAAGTAAGAACAGATGCCACCTTCGCAATAGAATGTCACCCCAGATGCTGTGACAGGGTAGCTGCCACAGCCCACAGTCTGTGCATCAAGGCTGGCCTCGGGGAGCGCCTGCTTCCAAGGCTGGATTTACGCTGGTGCCAAAACTCAGCGGTCTTTTCGTTCCTCCTGCCGATTATTGCTCAAGTCCCTGGACAAAGGATGTGCTGTGCCTGCCAGAGAGACCTGCAAGAAAGAAGAAAGAAGGGGGCTAGCTGGAGAGTTTTGGGATTTGAGATGGACCCAGAGGTGAGCCCTGTGGATTTACGCATGCTCTAGGGAGACCCCGTGCCTAGAAATGCCAACTGGCTCAGACAAGCCCAGAGAAAAACCTGCCTCGCCCAGCTAAAGCACCCTGCAAAGGATGATCCTTTAGGACAGAACTCCTCTGACTATGCCCACCTTGGGCAGGCAAAGACAAGACAAAGCTGCAGCCATTGCCCTCCCCACTTTGGCTATGGAGCTGGTGCTTGGAGCCCCATGAACCACACCTTCCCTGCATTAAGGAGGCAGCACTTGCCACTCCCCGCCTGCCACTGGGGTCTGTGGGATGGAGCCTGTGCACTGAGTGGGTGTCACAACATCCCCCCTCCACGCCCTCACTTATAGCAGCTACAGAGACTGGGGAAGGAGTGCTGTGGTTCTCTGTAATCTTCTCTGAAGAAAAAGATTTTTTAAAAAAAGTCTATGAATGAAGTTGTAGGCAAACTCTCAAGTGTCCTGTGATTGACTGGTCAGAATCATCCCGGCAATAGGTTTGAGAACCAAAATAATGCTGCACAGGTTTCAGGCTGACTTCCCGGTAGCACACGGGGGGACAGATGGAAATAGCGCCACAAAGTCCTTGAAAACTAAAGCAACATTTAAATCACAAGCCCAGAAAGGGGGATAGGATGTGTGTTCTGACCCTCAGCAAGTCAGCCTGCCTCCAAAAACACAGCATTTCCTAGGTACCAGAATCTAATCAAAGTGTCCAAGTACAATCCAAAATAATGTTCTCATCAAGAACCAGGGAAAACCCGGTTCAAATGAGAAGGTGAAATTAGTAAAAGCCAACCCTGACATAACGCAAATGTTAGAATAGTCTTACAAAGATTTTACATTTTAAAAGGATTTATTTATTTGAAAGGCAGAACACCAGAGAGAGATAAAGAGAGATAACAACCTTCCATCCACTGATTATTCCCCAGTTGGTTGCAATAGTTAGGGCTGGGCCAGGCCAAAGCCAGAAGCCAGGAACTCTACCCTGGTTTCCCACATGAATGACAGGAACCCAGATATGTGGGTCATCTTCCACTGTCTTCCCAGACACATTAGCAGAAAGCTGGATTGGAAGTGGAGCAGCCAAGCACTCTGATGTGGGATGTTGGTGTTGCACGTGGCAGCTTAACCCACTGTGTCACAGTGCCAGCCCTTTGCAAAGACTTCAAAGAAGCTATTATAGGCCAGCGCCATGGCTCACTTGGCTAATCCTCTGCCTGCGGCGCTGGCACCCCAGGTTCTAGTCCCGGTTGGGGCACCGGGTACTAGTCCCAGTTGCTCCTCTTCCAGGGCAGCTCTCTCCTATGGCCCGGGAAGGCAGTGGAGGATGGCCCAAGTGCTTGGGCCCTCTACCTGCATGGGAGACCGGGAGGAAGCACCCGGCTCCTGGCTTCGGATCGGCGCAGCGCTGGCCGTGGCGGCCATTTGGGGGGTGAACCAATGGAAGGAAGACCTTTCTCTCTGTCTCTCTCTCTCACTGTCTATAACTCTACCTGTCAAATAAAAAAAAAGCAGCTATTATAAACATGTTCTAATAAGAAACAGTAGCACAGTAGCACAGTAGGTTAATCCTCTGCCTGTAGTGCCAGCAACCCATATGGGCACCGGTTCTAGTCCCAGCCACTCCTCTTCCAATCCAGCTCTCTGCTGTAGCCTGGGAAAAGCAGTAGAAGATGGCCCAAGTGCTTGGGACCCTGCAACCACATGGGAAACCTGGAAGAAGCACCTGGCTCCTGGCCTTGGATTGGTGCAGCTCCGGCTGTTTCGGCCACTGGGGAGTGAACCAACGGACGGACGACCTTTCTCTCTGTCTCTCCCTCTCACTGTCTGTAACTCTGCCTCTCAAATAAATAAATAAATAAATAAATCTTAAAAAAAGAAACTATTAATATCCTTGAAACACATAAAAAAGTATAAACTCTTGGCAAAAAAAGGGAGGAGGATATATAAAAAAAAAAACTAAAGGGAAATTTTAGAACTGAAAAATATAATAACCACAATGTAAAAACTCAGTAGGTTCAATAGCAGAATGGAGATGAAAAAGAAAGAAATTCCTGGAAATTAAAGATAAGGAAAGCATCTTAACAGCAGCCATAGAGGAAAATGCCTTACCTGTCGAGGAAGAAGTGAGTTTCTCATCACAAACCACAGAGCCCAGATGGAAGGGAAAGAACACTTCTCAAGAGCTGGAAGAAAAGAACTGTCACCTGGAAGTCTACGTCTAACAAACATTTTTAGAAATGAAAGTGAACTAAAATCCTTCTCAAATTTCAGTTCGCACACCTGCTGGGGAAAAAAAAAACTGCTATCTAAACTTCTTGGAGAAGAAAGGAAATTGTGACAGATAGTCATGAAGAAAAAGAAGTCGGGTACTAAATGTCTATAGATGGACTATTCGTCCCTTGAGCTTTAAAGAAATTTGATGATTGGCAGTGAAAAATCGTAACATTGAAATGTGGTCCCCAGTGTACACAGTGGCGCTATTTGTGGCAACCCAGTGTACACAGTGGCGCTATTTGTGGCAATTACATCGTAACCGAAGAGGAGATGGAGGTAAGATCTTGGCAGTTTACTTGAGGGAGTAAGTTATTGACAATGGTAGACTATAATGGGTTATGTATGTACTCATGTTGTCATCACTTTAAAAAATCTATAAGAGATACACTAAAAATCATTCTAGATAAAATGGATACTAGAAATTGTTCCAGGAACCCAAAGGAAGGCAGGAAAGGGAAAGCAAAGGAGTGTAAAAAAAGGGATGAGCAAACTGAAAACAATGAAATCCTAAAATACCAACAATTACATTAAATGTAATGTCTAAATCTGTTGATTAAAAGACAGAAATTGGAGTAGGCATTTGGCGCAGAGGTTATGGTACCTCTTGGGATGTCTACATGCTGTGTCAAGAGTGCCTGAGTTCTGGCACTGGCTCCACTTCTAATCCAAATTGCTGCTCACGTGCATCCCGGGGGGCAGCAGTTGATACCCAAGGTGTGTCCCTGTCACCCATGTGGAAGGCCTGGAACGAACCTTCAGCTCTTGACTGACCAGGCCCAACCTTGTCTGTTGCAGGCATTTGGGGAATGAACCAACAGATGGACAATCTCTATCTTTTTCTCTGTCCCTGTCTTTCTACCTTTCAAATAATAGAAAATGAAAATAAATAAATAAATAAACGAGATCAACAGGGTGGAGTAAAAAATCTTGTTCCAGTGATATGTGGTCTATGAGAAATTCATTTGAAATGCAGGGATGTAGTGTTTAAATGTAAAAGGGTGCAAAAATATAGACTGTGCAAAACTGATCAAAAGGAAGACACAGTATTTTTGTATTAGGCAGTGTAGGTTTTTGTGCAAAAGAAATTGCCAGGGAAAAAGAAGCATTTTCCTTTTTTTTTTTTTTTAAAGATTTATTTATTTATTTGAAAGAGTTACACAGAGAGAGAGAGGAGAGGCAGAGAAAGGTCTTCCATCCATTGGTTCACTCCCCAATTGGCTGCAATGGCTGGAGCTGCACCGAAGCCAGGAGCCAGAAGCTTGTTCTGGGTCTCCCACGTGGGTGCAGGGGACCAAGGACTTGGGACATCTTCTACTGCTTTCCCAGGCCATAGCAGAGAGCTGGATCAGAAGTGGAGTAGCCGGGTCTCAAACCAGTGCCTATATGAGATGCTGGTGCTTCAGGCCAGGGTGTTAACCCGTTAAGTATTTTCCTTAGTGATGTGGGTCCATTCATGAAGAAGACATGTGAACTCACTGTTATCTGTCAGACATTAGGGTTTCCAACACAGGAAGTAAAATCTGACATAGCGAAAGACATATACAATTAGTGACAGACTTCTACACTGTTCTTTCAGTAACTGAGAAAACCAACTAGACAAGATTTCAATAAGCATATTAGCCAATGTGATCTAATTAACGTGTATAGGAAAACCCACCCAGTGATGACAGGATACATATTCTTTCTCAGGTACATGTCAAATATTCACCAAGATAGACAATATCTTGAATCCTAAGATAAACCTTAACCACATTTAAATGAATTAAGACCGTCTATATACAGCACAGTATGTTCTGTACTAAATCAGTAACAACAATGGCAACAAGAAAAAACCTAGACAAACCTTCAAGTACATAGAATAATAGCACACCTCTCAATAATCTGTGCATAAAAGAGGGAGTCTCAAGAGAAACTAAGAATATATTGACTGAAATAAAAAGAAAATACAATAAAAGAAAATCAAAATCAATGAGGTACAACTAAAGCAGTGCTTAGAAGGAACTTTGTAGCACTAAATGCTTACACTGGGAAAGAAGAAAGGACTCAAATCAATAATCTAAACTTCCATTTCAAGATACCAGAAACAGAGGAGGGGAAAAAACAAAGTAAACAAAAGATAAAAAGTAATAAGAGCAGAAATTGATGAAGTTTGAAATTGAAAACAGAAAATAATATAGAACATTAGTTAGACTAAAATTCGATTTTTTGAAAAGACCAATACAACTAAGTTCTAACAAGACTGACAAAGAAAAATATAGAAGACAGAAATAATCAATATCAAGAATTAAAGTGGATATTGCTGAAGATCACAAAGATATTTAAAAGGTGGCAAGAGAAAACTAAAAACTCTACACACCTAAATCTGACAATTTTGATGAAATGGGCCAATTCCTCAAAAACTATAAGCTACTAAAACTCACTCAAGATAAGACAAATAATCTGAATAGTCCTGTAACTATTAAGAAAATAAAATTCATAGTTAGAAATTTTTCTGAAAAAAGCACCTCCACATTTACTAAATATTTCTATCAACCATTTAAGGAAAAATAACACCAATTTTGTATAATCTCTTACAGAAAGTAGAAGAAAGCAGAATACTGCAATTCATGCTATGAAGCCAGCATTACCCTGATACCAAAACCAGACAAAGGGAGAGAGACACAGAGAAAGGACTATTGACCAATACCCTACATGACCATGGACACAAAATCCCCAATAAAAAGCCAACAAATAGAATCCAGCAATATAGGAACATAATGATACATCATAGCCAATAAAACAATTTCCCTACTTGTAGATGATATAATCCTGTGTGTAGAAAACCCTATAATTAATACAAAATCTCTTAAAGCTAAAATGTGAGGTTCAGGATACAAATGGAAATCAGAATTAAAAACAGAATGCCATTTATAACAACTTTAAATAATCAAAATCTTAGGATACAGTCTGAATGTTAAAAGTGCAAAAGACTAATGAAATAAATCTAAGAACTCAACAAGTGGAGGGCATACTGTATTCAGGGATCAGATTTCACATGATAAAGAATTGCTTTATAGGTTTAATTAAATTCCAGTCCCAGCACGATCTCTTGCAGATGTAGAAAGGCTGAGTGTAAAACTTATATGTAAAGGCAATAGAACTAAATCAAGTTTGAAAAAGAAAAATAAATCTGGAGTAATCACGTTATCTGGTTTTACTAACAGTGTGGGACAGTCATATGGATCAACAGAACAGAATCCAGAATAAGGCCACAAAACTGCAACTACTTTTTGATAAAATCGCAAAAGTGATTCAAAGGGGGGTTGGCGCTGTGGCATAGTGAGTAAAGCCGCTGCCTGTAGTGCCAGCATCCCATATGGGTGCCTGTACAGGTCCCCGCTGTTACTTCCAAACCAGCTCTCTGTTATGGCCTGGGAAAGCAGTAGAAGACGGCCCAAGTCCTTGGACCCCTGCACTGGTGTGGGAGACCTGAAACAAGCTCCTGGCTCCTGGCTTTAGATCAGCTCAGCTCTGGCCATTGAAGCCAATTGTGGAGTGAACCAGTGGATGGAAAATACCTTTCTCTCTCTCTCTCTGCCTCTGCCTCTCTGTAACTCTGCCTTTCAAATAAATAAATAAATCTTTAAAAAAAAAGTGATTCAAAGGGAAAGGAGAATATTTTCAACAAATGTTAGAGAAAAGAATGGCATCCTCAACCTAAACTTTGCACTATAGATAAAGATTAATTCAGGGGCCCGCGCTGAGGCACAGTAGGTTAATCCTCTGCCTGTGGTGCTGGCGTCCCATAGGGGCATGTCTTAGAGTCCTGCTGCTACACTTCTGATCTTGCTTTCCTGATGGCCAGGGAAAGCAGAAGATGGCCCAGGTGCTTGGGCACCTGCACCATCATGGGAGACCCAGAGAAGCTTCTGGCTCCTGGCTTTGGATCGGCTGAGTTCTGGCCATTGCGGCTATGTAAGGAGTGAACCAATGGATGGAAGACCCCTCTCTCTCTGTTTCTCTCTCTGCCTGTAATTCTGCCTCTCAAATAAACAAATTTCTCTTAGAAAAAAAGAAAGAAAGAAAGAAAGAAAGAAAGAAAGAAAGAAAGAAAGAAAGAAAGAAAGAAAGAAAGAAGGAAGGAAGGAAGGAAGGAAGGAAGGAAGGAAGGAAGGAAGGAAGGAAGGAAGGAAGGAAGGAAGGAAGGAAGAAAGAAAGAAAGAAAGAAAGGAAGAAAGAAAATATTTGGTGCTTATTTACCTTAATATGACAAACACCTGCACTTAAAAAAAGATTAATTCAAAAGGAATCATGGTCTAACTATGAATCCAAATGTTCAGAATAATACATAGGAGAAAATTGGGCATGGCACTATGGTGCAGTAGGTGAATCCTCCACCTTCGGCACTGGCGTCCGGATCATATGGGCTCCGGTTCAAGTCCCGGCTGCTCCTTTTCTGATGCAGCTGTCTGCTATGGCCTGGAAAAGCATTGGAAGATGGCCCAAGTCCTTGGGACCCTGCACCATTTGGGAGACCTGGAAGAAGCTCCTGGCTCCTGGCTCCGGATCATCCCAGTTCCAGCCATTGTGGCCATTTGGGGAGAGAAGCAGCAGATGGAAGACCTCTCTCTCTGTTTCTCTCTCTCACTTTCTGAAACTCTACCTCTCAAATAAATAAAATCTTTAAAAAAAAATAAGAGAAAATCCTCATGACTGAGGGTTAGGGGAAGATTTCTTTAGACAGGACACCAAAAGCACAATCCATAAAAGAAAACTGTTCATTTGGATCTCATCAGAATGAAAAATGTTTGCTAGGTGAAAGATACTGTCAATAGGATAAACAAGATGCAGATGAGAACAAACTACTTGCAAATCATATGTCTGACAAAGAATTTGAAGCTAGAAAATAGAAAGTACTCTTTAACCTCAACAGCAGGAGCACAATACAAACAGGAAATGGGCACAAGATTTTAATGATGCTCTACCAGATAGAATATAGAAGTGGTCCCCAAGAAAAAATGCATATTATAAAAAACTGCATGGATTTCAAAATCTTTTTGCATGAAAATATACTAGTCTTTTCATTCCATCTTTCCATGAACTTTGAGAAGAGCCCTCCTGGATGGCCAAATAAGCTTATGGAAAAATGTTCAACATCGTTAGTCATTAAGGAACTACAGATTCAAACCATGATGAGACACCATTCTTGTTTTTTTTTTTCTTTTTAAAGATTTTATTTATTTACTTGAGAGGTAGAGTTACAGATAGAAAGAGGGAGACACAAAGAGAAAGGTGTTTTATCTACTGGTTCACTCCCCAAATGACCTCAATGGCAGGATCCAAAGCCAGGAGCCAGGAGCTTCTTCCATGTCTCTCACGCAGGTGCAGGAGCCCAAGCAGTTGGGCCATCTTCTGCTGCTTTTCCAGGCCATAGCAGAGAGCTGGATCAGGAGAGGAGCAGCTAGGACTTGAACCAGCACCCATATGGGATGCCGGTGCTGCAGGCGGAGGCTTAGCCCCACTACGCCACAGCGCCGGCCCCAAGAGACCATTCTTGTAATGACTAAAATAAAGTCCTGGCCATACCAATTGCTGGCAAGGATGTGCAGCATCCTTTACAAGAAGCTGCCAGACTATTTTCCAGAGTGGCCACATTATGTAACTTCCCACTGGCAAGGTGTGCGTTCCAGCTGCCCTGTTCTCTCTCCTCCCTCTCTTACTTCAGACCATCAAGTACCCCCAGTTTGTCGGAGAGCATCTTGAGAACAATGTCCACAAACACTGTCGTGCCCAAAATACCTGCATGAGCAAAGCTGAGGCTTTGTCTCCAGGTGCGGAGGAATCTTTAACCTCTAGGCATCTGCTCCACCCATTGGCTTCCCTGGAAACCAACGTAAGAGGAACTCGGTGAGGAATGCTGACCAATCATCACATATTACTAACATAGAGTAAGCTAAGAGGAGTGGAATTTGCTTATGTGCATCAACCTCTGTAGATGTCAAGGCTGGCCCAGAAGGGTCCAGGGTCAGAATCCAGGGCTAATCACCTGGATTTCTACCAACTGTGCTGCCCGAAAACACTCCCACTGGGGTTCGTGTAGATGCTCTCCCACGGAGGAGCACTTACTTGCTTTTTCTCTGTGTCGCTGCTCACTGGGAGCAAAGATCCTGTCTTCCAGGGCGTGTTCATCCAAGACATTGGCGGCATTTACAACTAGGACTGGGCCCTGTGATGGCCATCACAGACTTCAGTCCCAGCTAGGGTAGTCTTTCATGTTTTTAAACATTTTTATTTATTTGCTTGAGAGGGGTAGAGAGAGAATGAGCTCCCATCTGCTGGTTTGCTCCCTAAATGCCTGCAATAGTCGGGGATGGGCCAAGCTGAGACCAGGAGCCAGGAACTCAGCCCAGATCTCATACATGGGTACAGGAGGCCACGTACTTAGGCTGTCACTGCTGCCTCCCAGGGGGCATATTCGCAGGAAGCTGGAGTCAGGAGCCAAGTCAGGACTCAAGCCCAGGCACTCTGATAGGGGATGTGGAGGTCTTACCCACTGTGCCAACCCTGGCGTAGTCTTCACATCCTTTGAGATGCTGCATAGACAGAATCACCTGGATTGTTTCTCCCCCCAGTTCGGGCGTCACAGTCTTGGTCTCAGAAACGTCAGGAGAACACTCGCTCCATGGTGTAATGGCGATCAGATGCTGCCCATTGTGATCAGGGCTGCTGGCGCTGCCCAAATCCATTCTCCCCTCTTCCTTTGTAGAACTGCTGTTTATTGTAGGAGGTAGCTCTATGTCCAGCTAATAGATACATTTCCCAGCTGCCTGCACGGGTAGGTGTGGCCACATGAGTAAATTCTAGTCAAGCCAGTGAAACACACTATGAGGGTAATGTGCGGGACTTCTGAGAAAAGCTATTTAAAAGACAGACCGGCGCTGTGGCGTAGAGGGTAAAGCTGCTGCCTGCATTGCTGGCATCCTATATGGGTGCCTGTTCAGGTCTCGGCTGTTCCACTTCCAATCCAGCTCTCTGCTATGGCCTGGGAAAGCAGTGGAAGATGGCCCAGATGCTTGGGCCCCTGCACCGACTTGGGAGACCCGGAACAAGCTCCTGGCTCCAGATCAGCACAGCTCCAGCCATTGTGGCCAATTGGAGAGTGAACTAGTGGATGGAAGACCTCTCTCTCTCTGCCTCTCCTTCCCTCTCTGTGTAACTCTGACTTTCAAATAAATAAATAAATAAATCTTTAAAAGAGGAAAGAAATAAAAAAATAAATGCAAGACAGGCAGTTGTTATGTGGCTTTGTTGTGGTTGCCCCTTCCTCTTCCCTCTGATTTCTGCCTGGAATGTGGGTGTGAGAGCTGATGTTCTCTTCAGGATGAAAACCAGAAGCTAAAGAGCTAGCATCAAAAGACTGAAGGCACGTGGGTCCCTGATCCCCAGGCCCTCCCACGAATGCCACCTGTGGAGGTTTATGTGCGGGGAAAATCCACTTCTGTCCTGTCTTTGCTTTTCCTAGCAGGTGAATACAGTTGCTAAAAGCTGCCTATCGTCTGGGCCAGGTGCTGTCCTGGCCGGTCAGCCCTGAGGGGCCTCTGCTGGGGCTTGTTCCTGAACAACACGTGCTGGTTTCACCAGAAGCTCTGAAGGAAGACAGAGTTGGAAGAGTAGCCAGGAGGAGGCTGTAGGTGGGGAAGAGGATGGACTTTGCCTTGGAGGGGATGGAGCGTGATTGTTGAGTGAATGCGTGTGAACTTCAAGCCACGGTGTAAGTGGGTGGAAGGGTCATCTCGTTCCAGGGCTGCTTTTCTGAGTCACTCTCCTTGCCCAGGAGGCTGCCTGTTACACCTCCAGATCCCACCATTTGGAAGCCATCACTGGCCCCTGTGGAATGAAACCAGGGAGCTGGACAGCTGGGCCAGCGCCTCTTGAAGAGTACCTCACTGCAGGCACTCTTGAGTCACTGCATCTGGGGTGACTCACTGTCCCGTCTCTGCCAGACAGGCACGTGCAGTGAGGATGCATACAGCAGCGGGCAGCTGATGCAAGCCCAGGATCCTGGATGTGTGGGAATGGGCGGCTCAAGTCCATTCAGGACGGGACAGCTGCCCATGCACACGCAGGCCTGTGGACAGCTCAGAGCTGAAGGAGGACTGACTTCCAGCCCTCGGCTCCTGTGGGGGTTGCAGTGCCTGTGCCAGCCCTGTGTGAACAAACAGTGAGCAAGAGGCAACCCTTGTTCTCCTCTGGGTGACCTCCTGGCTCTGACTGTGACATTGGCACAGGACAAGTCCCCCGTGCTCCCGGGCTCCTTGGTGCCCTGCCCTCCCTCATCTCAGGGACAGCCATGGTGGCTGTGTTGATGGCCACGAAGAGTTCTATGGCCTCCAAATTGAGTCCAGATCCTTTCTTTCGCAGCGGTGAGAGGAAAGATGGCATCCTGTCTTTTTGCCCGTCTTCCTCCACCTTGCTCTGGGCAATTTGGCTTGATTTTAGGGGGCCAGCTCCAGCCGGTGCCAAACTGGCCCAGGCCCTGCTGGTGCTAATGCAACCGGAAGGCACAATGTGGTTCTGCTCTCAGCTCGAGATAGGAATTTAAATTAAGCCTCATTTCGCTGGGTGCTCTCTTTTGATTTATCGGCAGATGCCTCTTGCTGTTTGAGCCTTGTTAAATTGCTAGCAAACACTTCACTGACCAGCTGTTCCTATTAAGCCAAAAGAGCGCTGTGGAGCAGGGTCAATCCCTTGCACTTCGGATGCTTCTTATATGTCATCCCTACGGAGCGGCCACCAGGAGGGCATTATCCCCTGCACCCCGGGAGACGGCTGGCTAATGGGAATAAGGGATTCTTGTGCCTACGAGTGAGAATGGGCGGGGGGCCAGCTGCCCTGGTCAGGGACCATTTCTCCATTCTGCAGGCTGGGTTCTTGGGTGAAGGCAAGGGCCTAATACCCAGCCATTGGGTTCACATCAGGTAGGTCCTCTGCCTTCGGAGCCCAGTTCTTGTGCAATGTTCTTCCCTGCACTTGTGAGCCAAGGATGTGGTTTTGGCGAGCCTGAGCCAGCCTACCAAGCACAGGCACAGGTACATCTCACTGTGTAGCCGAGGTGTTCCCAAGGAGAAGGGTGTAAAACACTTTCATGGGGGCTGGCACTGTGGTATAGTAGGTTAATCCTGTGCCGGCATCCCATATGGGCTCTGGTTCGAGTCCCAGCTGCTCCTTTTCTGATCCAGCTCTCTGCTGTGGCCTGGGAAAGCAGTAGAAGATGGCCCAAGTGCTTGGACCCCTGCACCTGTGTGGGAGACCTGGGAGAAGCTCCTGACTCCCGGCTTTGGATCAGTGCAGCTCCAGCCATTGTTCTCTGTCTCTCCCTCTTACTGTCTGTAACTCTACCCCTCAAATAAATTAAAAAATCTTAAAAAAATAAACACTGGCATGATGTGTCTTGTACTCAGGCCAGTGCTATGTGTCAAGTATCCCCTTTGTGGGAAGCTCAGGGCTGCCCTCTGGTGCATGCTGCATCTTGGTATGAATGAGAAAGAGCCCCCAACCTCGGGGTGGACACAGCTCAATCCTGGGGCAGCGGGTAGCAAGCATCTTCCACATATAGCCTCTACTTCCACTCTTGTCCATGTGGGGTGCCTCTGTGCAGTGCGGGAGCTGCACAACTGCACTGGGCCCCCATCAGTCTCTCCTGGCACTGAGGGAGCTTGCTTGGCTGTCTGCCCTTTTTCCTATGCAATATGGTTTCCCCACTCTGCCATATGCCCTTGTCATGTCCTATATCCTATACTCATTCCCTTCTGTTTCTCCAATCTTGAGCCCACCAGGTGATAGGTGGGCTCTTCCATGGGGACAAGTATGTATCAGGGTGGTCCCTGAGTGAGGTCATCCATAGCCATCTATAGGCTATGTCAGGGCCTGGGCCTGGATCAGGCACCTGCCAGATCAAGGGGCCTGGGCAAGCCCCGCCCTTCAGAGCTTGGTGGCAGGGCCAGTGCGGTACCAACACTTGAGCCCGGGAGGGAGGGGCTCAGGAAGTCAGACCAGAAGAGCGGCTCCTGGATACAGCTGGTCCAGGAAGAGCATTGTCATCCCTCACCCCTGGCTGCATCCTGGTAGGTGTTTCACTGTGAACATTCCGGGCTCTGAGTGGCTTCCAGGTAGGGTCGAGTTCTCAGGTTGTCCATGGAGTGTCTCTGAGGATGCCCAGCCCCTTGGCAAACTTCTTGATGCCAGCAACAGGCAGTCCCGATATTTTCAAAGACTAGCTGTAACACCCCTCCTCCCACCATGTCACACAATGGGATCTATTCATTCTCCTAAAGAAAGACCTGTCTTCACCTTCCTTCCCTCCCTCCCTCCCCTCCTTCCTTCCTTCCTTCCTTCCTTCCTTCCTTCCTTCCTTCCTTCCTTCCTTCCTTCCTTCCTTCCTTTCATCCTTGGTAAAGGTTTTGTTTTCATTTGCTCCTTTGTGGCCAACGACCTTTCCAGCGATGCCCAGTAGTTTTCACACCCTGCCCCCTTTGGAGATGCCCCGGAAGCTCTGTGTCCTCCAGCACTGCCCAGCCCACATGTACCCCAGGACCTTTGCAGCATGGAGCTATTCCATGCGCTCAGTGCAGTCTTCCGGTTAAGTCCAGTTCGGGGATCTTCTGTGAGTGCAGCTCCTTGCATTTTCGCCTGGTTAAAGCCCATCTGCCCCTTGTCCATCCACTCACCAGCCTTGCAGTACTTCCTGGCACGCTGCCCCCTCCACTCCTCAGTGTTTCCGAGCAGACTTCAAGGATTCCTCCCCCTTTCACACGGTTCTAACTAGAGAGTCAGGCTTCTCTCTGCAGCGTTTAGGCTCAATTTTCTGTACTTTTCTTTGTTCTCTACTGACAAAATGATGTTGGTCCATTAGATACAAGGGAGGGAGGGAGGACAGAAGTCCAGCCTCCCGCCTTCCCCCAACCACACAGCAGAAAGGGAGGCGGCAGAAAGGCCGTGAGCTGTGGATCAGGCCTGGGTTCACTCGCAGTGCCTTGCCAGCTGTGTTACCTTAGGCAACTTATCTAAACTCTCTGAGCTTCAACTTCCCAGCTATACAATGGGATGGAGCCATTTAATGGCCGGGAATGATGGAGTGGTCAGTCTTGCTCAGGTGCCCGCGTCTGAATCTATCTGGGCTATTGTTATAAAGCACCAGAGACTGAGGACTTCTCAGCCACAACGATTTGTTTCCCATGGTCCTGGAAGTGGTGAGGATCAGGGTGTAGGCAGGTTCAGTGTCTGCCTCACAGCTGGTGCCTGTGCACTGTGTCCTCAGGTGGCAGAAGCGGTGAATGAGCCGCCTTGGACCACTTGTATAAGGACGATAATCCTTAGAAATGGCTCCGCCCTTCTGACCTGACTGCCTCCCCCGGATGTCGCCTCTTAGTAGCATCACACTGGTGGTTAGGTCTCACCATACTCATGCTGGGTGGCACATTCAGCCCATAACACCTGTCCCCCTTTGCTTCCTAACCTGTACTCTAAAATCAAAGAGAAACTACTGGAAAAGCCTTAAAAGGCTGACTGCGGGTGCACCCATGTTTGTAGCAACTCAATTGTCCAATAATGGATGAATGGATTTAAAAAGTCCCATCTGTAATTATATACAGTGGAATATTTTTCAGCCTTATAAAAGGAGGGAACGTCTGACACATGCCACAATGGGGGTGAAACTTCAGGACACTGTGCTGGGTTCAAGAAGCAAGTCCCAAAAATGGCCAAACATCGTTAGGATTTCATTTCCAAGAGGTCCTTGGAATGGTCAAGTTCCCAGAGAAAGAGAACGGTGGCTGTCAGGGACTGGGGTGAGGGAGAACAAGGAGTTAATGTTTACCTGAGTGCGGCATTTCAGTTTTGAAGAATGAAAGGAATGCTGGAGATGGGTGGGGGTGCTGACTGTGCAGCCGTGCGCATGTGCTCACTGTACACTTACAATGCTTTAGAGGATACATTTCGTGTTGTGTGTATTTTACCACAGTTAAACAGAGGAAAGCTGAGCTGGTCCTGTGTGGCGGGTATGTCGACTCAACTGCGAAGCAGTCGGGAGGAGCTGTTTTGTTTTACAGAAATGCTTACCGTCATGATGCATCCACACCGGTGAGGAGGATGGAAGGGCACTGTGCTAAATCCACTCCACTTGGCTGCACTCCGTCACTGTGAAGTATTTTCTGGGAAACAGAGCTGCCTCCAGGAGTTTGGCAACAGTCAGAAGCAGAGTATCTCAGGGCAGGTCCCAGGCCCCAAGGTGTGACGACGTAACGGGAAAATCCGGGGCCATACCAGGCCATTACTCAGGAATAGAGCGCGTTGGCAGGAGTCAGGCTCGGGGCGGGACCTGGCTCGGCTTGGCCAGCTTCTTCCCTGTTCTTCCCACTTACGTGAGCCCATTGACGTCCCTCGTGCTGCCTAAAAGCAACAGGAAAAGCGGAGGTGTGCCGGGAAGGGAGAATGCACAAAACTAGCACCCACGGGTGGGTTTAGAGGCAAAAAAGACATTTGCGAAATGCGGGGTGGATCACAATAACTGAACTCTGCGATACACAGTGTTCTGGGCACCATGGCTGCAGACCTCTCTGAGCTCATGATTAGCCCAAGGCCTCACAGTTGGGGGCAACAGAACAAGGTTCAAGTTCAAGCTGTCCAGCTCCAGGGCACAAACCCTGGGCCCCACAAGGAAGGGAAGAGATGGAAAGAGCAAAAGCACAGCCCCAGGGAGTCTCTCAGGAAGGGCGAGACATGGTCATCCACAGTGCTCAATTCTGGAAACTTGGCATGAGCCAGTCTCAGAGGCTGGAGAGGGGCCTCCGTCAGAGGTAAAGAAGCTCCTAAAGTCTTTCTTCCCTCCCTCTCTCCCTCCCCCCCCCTCCCTCCCATCCATCTATTCATCCTTCCATTCTCTGATCCTTTTACTCATCAGTCTCCCTTCTGCTATGGTCTGAATGTGTCCACCAACGTTCATGTGTTGGAAACGTAACTCCCAATACAACAGTGTTGGCAGGCAGGGCCCAGTAATAAATGATTAGTGAAGGAGGTGTTTGGTGCAGCCGTTGGAACACTGGGATGCCTGGGTTTAAGTCTCAGCTCTGCTCCCGATTCCAGCTTCCTGCTACTGCATTCCCTGCTAGGCAGCAGATGATGGCTCAACCACTTGATCTGAATGGCCGGAGGACTGAGTTAAAGGGACATGTTGCGAGGAGGGGGGAGACAGTGGGAACAGGCCAAGCAAAGGCCCCCAAGGTAGGAGCTGGACTGAGAGAGGCTCAGGCACATGGCTGGAGCCCGGTAGGTGAGGAGGGCAGCAGCGGATGCTGGAGCTGTCCCAGGCATCACAGTCATGAGTGTGTGGTGGTGGCAGCGGGAGCAGGTGTACAGGTCTCGAGGACTAGTCTAGGAGAGTGACGTGCAGACTTGCCAGGCTTTGCCAGGGCTGCTCCTGGAACTTTGCAAACTCACCAAATGTTAAAGCTCAGCCTATGATTTCTTGGGGTGCAGGGTAGGGTCCGAGTGACCAATATGTTATTGCAATATTTGTAGATGCCACGTGGCTTAGGAATGCACCCCAAATGCTTGTCGGGGTGGTGGCTGGACATGGGACAAGTCCAGGTACCCTCTGCCGGGAGATTCCCTCAGCAGTGTCTGTTGGAGGGCAGGGCAAGGAGAAAGCACTCGAGTAGAAGTGTCCACTACAGTAAGAGACACAATTTTGACCCCGGAAGAGATTCCTCCCTGGATCATTAGAAACAGGAGCAGTTGTTGCCAGCATTGTGGTACAGTTGGTTTGAGTGTTGGCTGCTCCACTTACGATCCAGTTCCCTGTTAATGTGCCTGAAAGCAGTGGAAGAGGCCCAAGTACTTGGGCCCCTGCAGCCATGTGAGGGCTCCTGGCTCCTGGCTTCAGCTTGGCCTAGCCCTGGCTGTTGGGGCCACCCGGGGAGCGAACCAGCAGATGGAAGACCTCTCTCTCTCTCTCTCTCTTTCATGTAAACCCAATAGGCCTGGCCCCTGCCAGCAGTGGCCAGTGCAGAGACCCTAGAAATCCACTTTGTTTCTGTGTTTAAACAATTCCCCAGGAGGGCTGTGAGAAAGAAGTCAAGCCAGGGTTTCCGTCTTTCCCTACCCAGGTCCTCTCCTCACACACCTCTAAGTAAACAACAACAACAGCGGCAGCAGCAGCCAGGGAGCGACTGTGAGCCTCTGTCATGGAACGCTCCCTAAACAGAGATATCAGCAGAAGGAGATGGGTTATTTATTCCTCGGAATAAGTGGCCCTGGGAGCCGCCTCTGAGAGGCAGATTCCCCAGGGCCGTCAGGCCCGCCCAGGTTTAAGGTTGTGGCCAAGGCGCTTTGTGGGGCCAAGTGAAGAGGGAGACGGCTCGGGAGAGCTACAGGCCTGAAAGCGAAGACGTGGGTCCTGCTGCGCTCGCCGCGTCCTGCCGTCATGGGCTGTCACAGCGGGCGAGGCGGCCTTGAGTGATGAGCCTGCCAGTGTGGAGGATTTCACATTTATCTAATTTTTCTAAAAGACATTTTTATACCCGGAGATGATGATCCGCGGTGTCCCTGTGGAAGTTATCGATGCCCTGACTTCAGGGCTGACAAAGTAACGTGCAATTGACGGCACCTGGCAGCCGCCGGGGAGGGAAAGGTGTCTCTTAGCAGTAAGCTGATTGAGAGGACTTTGGGAGATTAGAACCAGCAATAGCAACGCTGCGGCGAGAAGGGATGTCAGTCGGGGCTCTCAGCTTGTGCTGAAGGGGAAAGAGCATTATAGACCCTGACTGTGAAATGGACAGGAGTCTGACTTGTGCACGTGTGTAGTGTTACTAGGTTGTCCCCCTCCGCGGCTGGGAGCCCCGGGAGAATGGAAAGAAGACACATCTTCAGGCCCAGAGCAAGTAGGCTTCACTTCTGGTCGAAATCTGTCACTTGTCTGGAAATCCTCCCAGGAGACCACCACATACGGGCTCCACCCGTCCTCCGGGGTGGCACCCACCAATCAAGGCTTTGCACTTTTAACTGGCATCTTAAATAGACACACTTATTATTGGAAACATTACAGAAGTTCAGCTCAGGTCTTAAATGTCGTCGTTTGACGTTTATGTTCTCATGCAATTTATAATTCTTCACAGAAAGGTTAACACTTAATTAAAGTACTGCGGGGAAATTGCCTTTTGCATCAGCTTGGGCTTTGTGCTTTCCTTTGCTTGGCATGGAAAAAAAACTCCTCTTCCCTGATCTACGGGCCTTGGTTCGACACCGTGGCCTCAGGACCTAGAAGGAAGCCCAGGGCTGTGCCGAGGCCGGGCCTGCTGCTCCAAGTCTGAGTCTCTCTGAGTCTCCCGGCCTCCGAAAGCAGCAGCCTCTGTTGAAAATCTCCTGGCAGGGGGAGTGGGTGACGGGGCCATGGGCCAAGCGTGCGACTCTGTGCCTTTTGTTTCTGGCTGGAAACCAGCAAAGGTGAAGCTAGACGCATTTTTGGGTTTCTTCTAGATTTAATTACTCCGAGGAAGGGACACTGTTAGGCATGGGAAGAAAGCTTGGAAGACCATGGACTGGGGAACTGGAGAGGTGTTTTACTTACTGCTCACAAGCTGTTCCTGGGGCCTAAGCCCCACAGTTGGTCTGACCCTCTGTAAAAAGTTAAAAACCACTGTTAATCCAACCCAGAGTGAGGTTACTCTGCACCAATTGAAGGGGAAGGGTCTTCTCAAGCCCCTCCTGCCCCTCAACCAGATTTTGAGAAGGGAGCAGCCGTTCCTGGTGGAGATCCATCTGCTCCTGGGTTTCCTGACGTCACAGGAAGACGAGCATCAGGACCTGGGCATACTCAGGAAAACACAAGGACCACACCTCTGGAGCACCTGTGCATTTGCCGGGGCCACAAGTCCAAGCTCAGTGTAGAATAAAGTTGCCTCAGACTTTTTGTTACACCCGAGAGAAGCATTATGACACTCGAGAATACTGTTTGGAGTCAGCTCTGCTTTTCAACTCCTTATCTGTACGGTTTGTCAAAGGCATTAAAAATGAAAGTATAGGAGTTTTATCAGAATAAACAATTAAAAAAGGAAATTTAGCTGTTGTTGAAAAAGCCCCCAAACAAATCTCAACAAACAAGTGGCCATCAGTTTTGTACAAGAGCTAATAGTTTCTTAGAACTTACTGTGAAATAATAAAGGCATTTATACACAGATTAAGAAAAGATCATTATGACAGAGTATATGAAGAGGAACCAAATCAACATGGCAACAAGATTTGCTACGCATTGCTGCCTTCTGAATTGAGAACATTGCACCATTCATGGCAAGTTAACAGCACACCCTACGGCTGGGTGACTGTCATTGCCAGGTGCTGGCTGCTTCTAAATCTGACCCTCATCACCTGCCGCCTGCCAGGGTACACATCCGCAGGAAGCCGGGATCGGGAACGGAGCAGGGACTTGAGCCAGGCAGTCCAATGTGCTATAAAAATATCCCCAGCAGTGCCTTCGCTGCCGCCCTAAAACCCCACCCCTCTTGACATCTGAAAGCCCCAAATGGCAGTGACACAGAGGCGCCACCATATAGTTGCGTGGTGTGTAGCGTGTGCAGGTGCTTATCACTTATCAGCTGTTATGATCTTGGGCAAGCTACAT
This sequence comes from Oryctolagus cuniculus, assembly GCF_964237555.1. Lineage (NCBI taxonomy): Eukaryota > Metazoa > Chordata > Mammalia > Lagomorpha > Leporidae > Oryctolagus > Oryctolagus cuniculus. The sequence goes on from NC_091436.1 coordinate 83,861,977, forward strand.
GGCCTCTGTATCTCAATGTCTACAGCTGTGAAATGGGGAGAATTATGAGATCCACCACACAGGATTAACTGAACTAAACATGTAAAATGCTACAACAGTGCCTGGCTGCCAGCCTGGTGAAATATTAGCTCTTGTCATCACTACGGTGCATTAACTTGGCTTGGCTGTGGGGCAGGTGGGTAGGGGCTGAGCTTCCGTTAACTTCCTAAACAAAAATCTGCCAGACCTTGGCATTTGGCAGGGCAAGTGAGAAAGAGGTTAATTGTCTTAGCCTTTCTAAAAGCGCTCTGATGAGAAATACCAGCCTTGGCAAATGAACTAGGAACAAATAAATATACTCAGTGTTTTTGGTCACATCCTCTATTATTAGTAAGAAGCACATTTCCTTTCGGGGTGAACATTAGGGACAAAAATAAGGCTCTTCAGATTCCCAGCCCTCTTATCAATGCTGCTGAAGCACTTGGGCTTGCATTGAGACCCAGTGGCAAATGCATCCTTACAAAAGCAAATGTGGCACATTTAGGATCCTATTCACTTTGAGTAAAAAAGAGGGGATTTTGGTGCTGGAAACGCAATGTACAATCTTGCAGAGGCTATTAACATTCTTAGATGGGGTTCAGATCATGGCTCCTAGGGTCCTCAGATAGAGAGCAGTTCAGTTTATTTCAAGGCTGCCGAAAGCTCTGTGGGCATGCGGGTACACATTTACTGTCTACGAACAGGCAGATTTACCTTTAATAGCAGGTGATTTTGCCGAGCCTATTTCTCAATTTCAGCAGGTACATATTATGTCTTTCAGGGAGTTTCGCTTTTATTTGGAACCAGTGAAAGAACAAGAAAAAAAAAAATCAAAGGGTTGCCTAATAGCATGACTCTTCCCAAATCCTTTAAATCAATTTTGCCTTCCCCTGCATTACCAAGCTTTGTGACTTCTTGTATTATGTGAGTTCACAAAGCTAAAAAGCCTTCTCTTGAGTATTCAGAGTTTTTGTCTGAAGAGCAGCCTGCAGCTCCAAGGGTACTGGGGTAAACTTGTTTGTCAGGACGTCCAGCCTTGTTGGGGAAGAAGGGAAGAGTGAGATGCCCTTGGTACAAAGAGTTCTCATGCAGCTTTGTAAGTTAGAGGGAGACAGTCTCCTCCAGGGCTGCCTCCATCACCCAGACGCATTTCTGCCTTGCGCTGAGGGTCTGGGGAAGCAGGTGAACTCCTGCCAAGTGGACTTTGGCCAAATGTCTCATGAAAACTCTGAGTTGCTTCTAGAACCTTTTAATCCAAACCTTCACATGTAAAATTCAAGCACAGTAGTTTACCTCTCGAGATGGCTTCTGGTAAAGACCTGGTTATAACAAATTGAGTTCTGTCACAGTACCTAGGGAGACCAACCACTCACTTCCTGCTGAGCCTGGTCCTGCAATGCTGGGGCGTTTTAGAGTCTGAGGCATGAGGCTGAGATGAAGTTCAATTCCTTTTCTTGAAGACGTGGAGAAGAGCAGTCTAGGGGAGACCTGCTGCTGGAAACTGGGGAGGAGGGTTCTTTTTTTTTTTTTTAAGATTTATTTTATTTGTTTAAAACGCAGCATTAGAAAGAGTGAGAGAGAAAGGGAGACTGTCGGGGGGGGGTAAGGAATGCAGGGGTGGGAGAGAGAGAGAGAGAATCTCCTATCCACTGCTTTACTCCCCAAATGGCCACAGTGACCAACATTGGGCCAGGCTGAAGCCAAGGGCCTGGAACTCCATCCGGGTCTCCCACATGGTGCAGGGTCCCAAACACGTGGGCCATCTTCTCTTGCTTTCCCACGTGCACTGGCAGGGAGCTGGATTGGAAACAGAGCAGCTGGGACACAAACTGGTGCTCGTACTGGATGCCAGCGTTGCGGGCGATGGCTTAACCTGCTGTGCCACAACGCCGGCCTCCGGCTGCCTTCTTTCCTCTGGTTGCTTCCACGTCAGGCAGAAACTTGCCTCTGTAAATAATCCAGTGACACTTAACACAAACCGAGTAACTCGAGGGCTGCTTCAGCGTTTAAATGGTTCTAGGAAAGTTTTTAAAAACTGCTTCAGCATTTATATTCCAGAGTAGAAAAGGACCGTCATGGAAAAACACAATCAACTGTGACCAGCACAAGTGGAAAAAAAGCTGAACATGACAATGAGACGCCTCCTGGGCGGCATCGCAGGGAGGCAGCCCGCGCTCGCCTCGGCAGCGTGTGCAATTATGTATGGATGAAAAATTACAGGGCTAATAATTACAGCAGCAATTGTCCACTTGCAGAACGATTAGCCCTTTGCTCCTCATTCTCCGAAAGTGACTAATCGTACCCACAGCAAGCCAACCCTCAGTGCACTGTTTTTGGGAGGAGACTTCAGGTTTGCCAGAAAATGCCCCCAACAGAAGCGGGAGACCTTGGGTGCCACGAGGCCAGTGCCCAGAGACTCAAGGCTTTGCAATGCTCACCGTGTAGCCCAGGATAGGCCCTGGGAGTGGTGGTTGAGGGGGAGGGAAAGCTAATGCCGCAGGTCTTGTGCATCCCATCACGCCATCTATATATTAAAAGATGAGGAAGTAAAAATAGAATTCAGGTAATGATAACAATTATGCTTAATGAGTACCTTTCATCAGAGATCATAAATGCCTTCTGGTTAAATCTCACAGCCTCCGGTGAGATGTAAGGGGCAAATATTTGTAAGCTAAACTTCACTTTCCTGTGCAAGAATCAGAAGTGCTTTCAGCAGTGGTGAAAGTCCTCAGTGTCTGAAAGGATGGGGAGAGGATACGACTTAGAGATTTCTGACTTCCGGCTCCCGAAGTTATAGTCCTGCTCTTTTGGTTAAGGTAAACATTTTTCCCAAGTGAAGGTCTGTAGTATGTCCATGGTTATAGATTGGCAAAGAGAGCTCCTGCCACACACCTGTCACCCTCCCGCACTCATTCCCAAGGAGGCTACAATGAGCTCCTGGCTCTGTCAGCTGAAGACTATAGGTCTGGTGAGATGCGCGGTGAACACTCAGGGCAGGAAGAGATGGCCTGGCTCTGAGGACTTCCCAGGACCTGGGGACACCCTCGTGCTGGCAACCTGGTCCCACGACTCTTGCTGTTGCTCAGACCTCAGACCCGAGCTCACAGCACCATTCAGAAGGTCTTGGTTAAGCAGTCGTGCCTTTCCTTGCAAGGGATGGTAGCATATATGCTCTTGAACCTCTGCTTCCAGCCTCTTGGAGTCCTGGAACAGGCCCCTCTCTGACCAAGCCTGGTCTTCGTTGTCCAGCCTTCTGATAGTTCGGCTGCAGACTCTCCTGGATGCTGGTTTGCAGTTTTTGCATTTGCTGTTGACAGGTAGGAGGGCTCGCTGGGTGACGGTGCCTCTGCCCCAGCTCCAAGGGCAGTAGTGGTGAAACAGGAGATTTTTTTTTCTCATTGCTCTTTCATCTGAAAGCTGGCAGACTCTTGAGGAGGAAGTCTCAATGTGGCTCACTGAGCCTGAGCAGCTCCAGGCTGGACAGGGGCCCCCGCCTCAGTTTCCCTGGTCTGGGGAAGCTGAGTGGCTGTGGCGGCCTGGTGTTACCTGGATCAGGAGCTGGCTCTCCCACCACCCGCTCCTCTCCTGCTTGCCCTGTCTGTCCATCTCCATATGACTATATTCCAAGTAACAGCGCAAGCTCCCCTGTGCGCCTCTGTCTGGGTCCTCTTCCCCAACTGCCTCGGTTCGTTTGCTCTAAGGGGGACAATCTTCTAATAAGCGCCCTGATGTTTTTTTCTCTTCCCATGCTCAGTGCTGTACCCTCTGTTCCATACCACCCACTTCCCAGCTTTCACAGTATCCACCTTCCTCAGTGTTTCCCTAGGAAGTATGGAGGTGCGGCTGTCTAGTCTGCCTTCCTAGCCCCGAAGCTCAGATACCAGAGACATCATGGCCTCAGGCCAGGATCCTACAGGGATCCAAAAGAAAGGAAAAACACTTGTTTTCCTAGGATTTCTAGCTTCGAAGATGCTGGGCACACTGCCAGCCTTCCTCTTATCTCTGTTGGCTGGGCTCCAGCAAGATCATTTACGCCCCAAACAAAATCATGTCTAAAACATGAAAGTTAGGTGCTTAATGCTTTTGGTGAATTGTCTTGAGACCATTTTAATTCAGTATTGGAAACTCGGAACTTCCAGAGAATGGAGCCTTGTACTCTTCTCCTTCTCCTGCATTTAGCTCAGACGTTTTAATACTCCATGGATGAGGTTACAAATGCATACCAATTTCAAAAAAGCAACTGCTTGCCTCTGTACTAATAAAAATCTATGCCCTTATTTAAGGGAAACATGAGCACACATTTTCAAAGTTTAACCCTGTTAGTTCCCAGAATATTTGTCCATGTCTGTCTAAAGGTCAGGTTTGTGTCAAGCTCTGGGAACCATTTTGCACACACTTTTAGACGCAGACTTACTCAACCAAAAATTCTGAATTGGAACTGTTCCTCTCTCAGGCCACTTCTTTCCCTGAAAAAAGACCTTTAAGAACTTAAAAAAATATACATTTGTTTATTTAAAAGGCAGAGGGACAGAGAAAGAGAGAAAGAAAGAGGGAGGCAGAGAGAGAGAGAGAGAGAGAGAGCGAGCTCTTCCAATAGTCAGATCTGGCCAGACTGAACTCAGGAGCCAGGAACTCCATTCTGGTCTCCCACATGAGTGCTAGGGGCTCAAGTACTTGTGCCACCAGCTGTTGCCTCCCCAGGTGCATTAGCAGGGAGCTGAATTGGAAGCATGGAGTAGCTTGGTGCTCCATTATGGGATGCAAATGTTGCAAGTGGTAGTTTAACTGGCTGGGCCACGATGTCAGCCCCAGCCTTTGCAATCTTTTGACTCCAGTTAGTGCCTTGGTTGTGTCTCTTGTCTGTGGTAGCAGCAAGAGCTGAAGTACCTACTTCTGAAACCTCAGGGGCTTTCCAGTGGCTTCTTGGTGGAAGCTCATGGGGCTCCTTCATGTTGTGGCCCCAGATGCTGGGGGCCAAGAAGCTGTCTCGGCTCATAACCTTCCCTTCACCTTTAGAGAGCTCCAGTTGTCCCCACTGCCATGACTGGCAGACTTAGAGAAAGCCGGAGAATTCTGCCTTGGGGCATTTTACCCTGAGACACGACTTTTTAATTTATCCACTAGGCTGATCTGCTGGAGGTAAAGAAATGTTCAACGAATTCCACTGACAGGTCTTTCCCTCGAATCATCCCTCAAACATTTTGCAATCTTATATTAAAGACTATCCGGTCCTTATTCCCTGTTTTTGGTTTTTATCTCAGGTTTTCTTCAATTTTGCATTGGGTTACCTACTTACTCTGCCCCTCAATACCACTCTATGCAACTTATGATGATGATGATGATAAAAGACAGTGCATATAAAGTGCTGAGCATAGCACCTCATACAAAGGAATAGCTCAGTAAATGTTAGCCATTATTATAGTGATGGCAGAAAGAGATTGAATCAACATACTATTTAAACATTTTAAGTCGGCATTTTCCCAGCTGTTAAGAATAAGATGTAATGCAGCAATGAAAGATGAGACCTTGGGAACGTGAGATGGGGGGAGAGGGAGGGAAACACCTAGACTTGCATTTGAAGTTGGACTTCCTTTGTTACCTTCCAGAGGATCAGCAACATTGCCTCCTGTGTAAAGATTGTTTTTGCATGCTAAGAAACTCCCTTCATCATCTCTGATTTCCCGAGGCATTTTGTCATACTCTCCTAGTAAGCTAGAAAGATGCTCAAGGAAGCTTTTGTTTCTGAATTTTGATTTTGGAGTCTCAGATGCAGGGAAGCACATAGTTTAACACCACAACTAGCTGTCTCATCTGACACACTCCATTGGATACTAATCTCAGTTCTCTCACGTGTCTCCCATCTCTCAGGCCCTCAGAAAAAGATCATTTCTCCAGGTGGATAGCTACCAATCTGGCAGATGTTCCCCAAATGGGGAATTCATTTACTCATGATTCAGACGCTTGTAGTTCATCAGCTTTAGAGATGTTTTTGTTGCCTAACAGGCAGATCTTTGAATGGTTTTATTATTCTATCAGAGTTCAGATGCTGGCTTGACCATTCACTGGCTTACGTAATTTTATCTAATAGTCTGGACTTTCAGTACCCCAGAGCTTGATATTTCTGAAGTGCAAAAAGCTATATTTTCCATCAGATGCTAGAATATTGCTTTGTACTCTGATATTAATGTGAGATGTTCCAAAGACAGTGGTCATTATCACCCTCACGCATTTTTAGCTGAAGGGATTTAATAATGCTGACTCTAATTTCCTTTTGGTCTGATAATTACAGGGCATGTGATTGTAGTACAAATAAAGGTTAACATCTGCCTTGATTTGTCTCAACCCTTTTTTCCCTGTGCTTTATGTCCAGAACGCTGGCTGTCATCACAATTATCAAAGAACTTCTATTACATGTGGGTATTTTCCACGGCACTCCACCAGACAGAGAGTTCCCTGGTGCTTTACCTTTTAAGAGAGACAATGTCGATGAATAAGTATGAGAAATTTACCAGTCCATCCAAGTGTTTAGCAAGGCTTTCTAGGGGCCGTCCCACAGGACACTGGTTATAAATGAAATGAAACCGTCATTCTTTATTCGACATCCTGACGAAATTGTTTCTCCATAGGACAAATGAACTAGAAGTTGTTAAGGGTTTTTTAGAGAGACTATACCACAACATAGTATCTTTTTCTATGATTTTTACTCTCATTTGATATTTGAATTTTGAATGGGAATTTCCTTCCTCTCTAAAGAATATGCATCTTCAGATTGTGACAAGGAAGAGCAAGGAGTTCAAATGAAGTTGAATATAAACCAAAAGGATTTCCCAGGAGAAAATAAAGAAACAACTAACAGGAACAGGGATTTGACATGTGAGATTTGAGAAGAAAGAGGGATTGAAGAGTTTAAGCCATGGCATCATTATCTAAAATTTTAAAACATACTCACAGAAATATGAGTATAGTTTGTGGATACCTGCACATATTATGAAAGTATGAAACAAGTACAAATGGAAAACACATCTGTCTTAGGATAGTGTTAAGTTCTTAGGAGAAGGAGTGGAAGGGAATCAAAGAAGTCTTTAAACGGGCTTCAGACTCATTTGTGCTGCTTTCTGTTTTTAAAAATAAGATTTAAAGGAATTATGGTAAAATTTTAAGATATGTTGAATATTGGTAGATGGTAAATAGCTGTGTTAGTGTTGTTTGCATTTTTGTGTATTTTATTTATTTCACATGAAGACATTTCTTAAAAAGTTTAAGGAAATGTACTGTGTACTTGAGGAGAGGAATAGAATCATGGAACCGATGACTTGAGAGATTAAAATGTAATACTAGTTTATGATCCATGTTTTGTGAATGAAGACACCAAGTTTGGACGGGTCAAATGAATTTTCTGAAAGTCACAGAGCTGGGTGCCACCAGGATGTAACTCAGGTCTCTGAGATCCCTCAGCTACGTGTGATAGCTGTGGTCCAGAAGCAAAATGTTGTCAGTGATGACATATGTCCTGCTATCACTCCAGGGTAAGTGCTAGAACTTTTCACTGGAGACATTCATTGCAAACATGTCTGGACATTTATTTAAAGAAGACAGCTTGGGCTTGAGATGAATTCAATTCAACAAAAATATTGAGTACCCAGTAAATGCAAAGTGTTGTGTTTTGTCCCCAGATGAGGTTCTTATAGATCTTTTTCATCAGTCACTAACTTTGTGGTGGTTTTCTTCTCAGTTGGCTTAACTGAGAGTCATAATAAAAAGGACAAATGTCCTTGATAAATCAGAGGGGCAGTTAGAAGCCAAAGACTGAGTGGAGAAAAAACTCCTGGTGCAAAGCAGCCTTGAACTCTCTAGAAGTAAAGTCCATATTTAGAAACAAGTGATGAAGATTGGCTATCACCAAGTCGGGCAGAATAGCATGATGGTATCCCCATGTAAAACCATGAATAATGATGGCATTATGAGAGTCACATTTTTAGAATCTATAAGTAATAGGAGGGAAAACTGTCCTTCCTAAGTCATTTGGTTGATAGTCCGTGCAACAAACATGATTATGAAGCCACATGGAACAAGACAGATGATTAAAGTGTTTGAAGGAAAGGGAAGAATAATGGATTGTTCTACAGAGGATACTCTCCATTGGCAAACAAGTGGAAATAAGCCCAGAACTGCAGTGAGTGTTAAATATAAGGCATTTCTTGCTGTTTGTGTCAGCAAACATGGGAACAGATTTATTGAAATAGATTTTGGAAGTTCCATCTCTAAACAAATTCTTTTTTTTAACTTTTATTTAATGAATATAAATTTCCAAAGTACAGAATATGGATTACAATGGCTTCCCCCCCATAACGTCCCTCCAACCTGCAACCCTCCCCTTATCCACTCCCACTCCCCTTCCATTCACATCAAGATTCATTTTCGATTCTCTTTATATACAGAAGATCAGTTTAGCATACATTAAGTAAAGATTTCAACAGTTTGCTCCCACACAGAAACATAAAGTGAAAAATACTGTTTGAGTACTAGTCATAGCATTAAATCTCAATGTACAGCACATTAAGGACAGAGATCCTACATGAGGAGTAAGTGCACAGTGACTCCTATTGTTGACTTAACCAATTGACACTCTTGTTTATGGCATCAGTAATCAACCTAGGCTCTTGTCATGAGTTGCCAAGGTTATGGAAGCCTTTTGAGTTTGCCAACTTTGATCTTATTTAGACAAGATCGTAGTCAAAGTGGAAGTTGTCTCCTCCCTTCAGAGAAAGGTACCTCCTTCTTTGATGACCCATTCTTTCCACCGGGATCTCACTCGTGGAGATCTTTCATTTAGGTTTTTTGTTCCCCCCAGAGTGTCTTGGCTTTCCATGCCTGAAATACTCTCATGGGCATTTCAGCCGGATCCGCATGCCTTAAGGGATGATTATGAGGCCAGAGCGCTGTTAGGACATCTGCTATTCTATGGGTCTGCTGTGTATCTCACTTCCCATGTTGGATCGTTCTCTCCCTTTTTGATTCTATCAGCTAGTATTTGCAGACACTAGTCTTGTTTCTGTGATCCCTTTGGTTCTTAGTCCTATCATTATGATCAATTGTGAACAGAAATTGATCACCGGGACTAGTGAGATGGCATTGGTACATGCCACCTCGATGGGATTGAATTGGAATCCCCTGGTATGTTTCTAACTCTACCGCATCTCTAAACAAATTCTAAAAATGTATCGATTTTTGTGGGACTTAATTTTCTTTAGGGTCAGTGGTTACAGCAGCAATGTTCTCAAATGTTCTTCCAAATTCATGATTCTAACACTATTTTTGGATAAATGTTGATTAGCCAGAAGAGCTAAGTATCATTTGCCTAGTGCAAGTTCAGGTGCTTCAGGTTCCATGGTATAAATAGATTGAGGGAGCTGGGGGGAGTGAGGTGAGTGGGTACTCAACCAGTGAGGCAGGGATTGACAATTGAGCAGCAGACTGAATGGAGATGGGAAAAGTTTCCCATCTACATTTCAGCTGTGGGGTAGTGGGGGCGGGGGACATACATTCTTGCTGAGAGCCCTGCTCAGTCATGTTCATGTGGTCTCACACAGTGACAATGGCAAAAATATGATAGTGAAGTGATGGGGGGGGGCACTGCAGAGATAACTTACCAATACCCACCCACTCCTATCCTCACCCATTAATCACAGCTATCCACAAAGTCACTGGGGGCATGAAGATCTGGACACTCGGGGATGTGGTGGGACTCAGATAGGGGCCAGGGACATGGGGAGGGAAGGGAAGTTGGAGGTTGGCTAGAATGACTAAGCTTCCAGTTTACCTGAGATGAGCCTGACTTGACCTTTTTTTTTTTTTTTCCTTTCCTGTAAATTATTAAAGTGTAGCCCCTTTCCATCTCCAAAGTGTCCCCATTTAGATGCTAAATTATGTATTCATTCCAGAGGGGCACAGGGCATAGGACAAGCACATAGACGGTCCATCTTAATCCAACTGAGAGCATTAAAGTCAGCCTTTGAAAATGTTGGCACTGTGACGGTTTGAGTTCTGACTCACAGCTGAGTGAAGGAGCAAATGTCAGCCTCACCATCATTCCTTACATCCAACTATTACGGGGGCTGTGAATTTAAATGGTTCCTGTCTCTGAAGCTGCAAATGAGCCCTGTCAAATTCCCAGGGTTATCAGGGTCCTCGTGGAGATGCGAGCTCAGACAGGGCAGTCTATGCACCGCAATGACCTTCCCAACCCTGCCGATGGCAGTTTGAATGTCCTCTGCAGAAGTTGCTTTTATAACAATTACCTCCCCATGAAAACACGGAGAGCTAAGCCACATATATTTTGCAGTAGGTTTGAGAATATATTCCTGGAAGAATTAGCTGATTATCTTTAGGATCAACCAACGTTGACTATCATCCTTGCACAGGTGAAAGAATGAATGGTTAAATCTGAAAAGAAATGTGAGTATTTCAAAAGAGTTGGATCCTTTTGCCATCACAATCATGTTATTCTTGTATTCCACCCCCCGCCCCAGCACACTCTTCTGATAACGTTGTGATATACAGCCCATGTGTGAGATCAGACGGAAGCAGGCATAGAAATGAGATGAAATGAACTTCAACAATAGACAGTGTTAGATATTCTGGGCAGTTCTCCCTGTAGGCCAGGGAGTGCCTGATAATGAAATGAAGGTCTCTGGGCTCACCAGCAAACCACAAAGCAGCTAATTTGGTATTTCTTGCAGAAAAAGAACTGGAAGCTGCACAGGGTTTGTTTAGGAAAGAACTTGGCCAAGTCAGTTGATTAGGGTGTTTCAGGAAGGACAGATTATGCTCCAATCACTGGCAGAATACAAACTAGAGATGTGAAGTGAATTCTATCTAGGAATGGACTTTTCCAGAATCCCACACTGGGGCTGAGTGGGAGTGCTCCATGTCAGAGAAAATCTTACCTTCCTCTCTTCACTTCAGGCTAAAACGCCACAGAACTGCCAAACAACAGCCCCTCCCCAGGCACTTACCTGAGTGGAAGTGCAAAGGACACCAGGACACCAGTCTTCTGTGTGTGTGGGCATGGCTTGCATGCAATTGGCAGCCCCTGGAATAATGAGAGCAGCTTGAAACAGTAGATTCCACACTGGATTTGAAGCTGCAAAGGTAAGATCCATGCCTTGTGGCAGAAGAGGGTCCCAGAGAGCAAGGGGTTCCTGACACCTTTTTTTTTTTTTTTTTTTTAAGATTTATTTATTTGAAAGGCAGAGTTACAGAGAGGCAGAGGTGGAGGGGTTGGGAGGGGAGAGAGAGAGAGAGAGAGAGAATTTTCCATCTGCTGGTTCACTCCCCAAATGGCCGCAACAGCCAGAGCTGTGCTGATCCAAACCCAGGAGCCAGGAGCTTCTTTCAGGTCTCCCATATGGGTGCAGGGGCCCAAGGACTTGGGCCTTCATCTACTGCTTTCCCAGGCTGTAGCAGAGAGCTGGATGGGAAGTGGAGCGCCAGGACTCAAACCAGCGCTCATATAAGTGCTGGCATTTTGCAGGTGGCGGCTTTACCTGCTATGGCCACAGCGCCAGCCCCTCCTGACTCCTTCTGAGGCTTCTTAGGTAAAGGTGCAAGCTGGGCTGTCTTGTCTTTCCCCATTCAGAGGACAAGCCGGGAGAGCAAGAACTTCTGGTGGGGTGGATGCTGGAGGAGAAGGAAGTGGGGAGAGAGAGGAAGCTCCTGACAGGGAATTCTTGCTGTTGAGCCCTCTGCCAGCTTTAGACAGTATGGGTTTGGAGCGGGCAACCCCAAGTTGTGTGGCTCTGATGTGTTCACAGATCATTGGTAGGGGGCTGAAGCTGATAACAGGTCACAGGGCTGCAGAAATAATGATCCCCTCAGGCCAGGGGCAGCCAGAGTCCCTTGGCCTCAGTGCACTGCTGAAATACTCATCTCTGCGGATCCTCTGTGGCAAATAAGGCTGTGGAGCCCTGAAGCAGACTCCTCACTCTGGGAGAGTCCTGGTGGCAGTTAGGTGGGGGGGAAATTGAGGATGGATGTGGGGTTTATTTCTACAGTGGGTTGAACTGTGTCCCCACCCCCACCCCAAAAGATATGTGGAGGACCTAATCCCCAGTGTCCGTGACCTTACTTGGAAATAGTCTTTGTAGATGTAATTAAGATGTAGCGATTAGATCATCATGGATGTCGGGCGGACGCCAAATCCAACAACTGGCGTCCTCCTAAGAGAAAGGAGTGATTTGACACTCACAGGCAAGGCCATGGGCAGAGGGAGGCAGAGATGGGGGTTGTGCAACCACATGCCAGAGAACTCCAAGAGCTGCCAGATACTGAAGAATGAAGGAGGGCTTCTACAGGAGGGCCTTTGCCGGTACCTTGAATTTGGGGTCCTCTTTGGCCTCCATGACTGGGAGAGAACACATTTCAGTTGCTTAAGCTAGAAGGCTTGTGGGTGATTTGCTGCAATGGCCCTAGGAAACAAATCCAACTCCATCTCGTCATTGCTTTTCATGTGAGTAACTTGAACATGAACATGTGCGTACTCCACTCTATTGGATTCTATCCTCTTCTTTCTCCCCACATCCGCCCTTCCAACTTACTTTCCTTGGTTCCTCTCTTCCCATAAATGTCTTCCCTAACCACTCCACTCAAGGGACTGTTGGACAGCAGGACTCATTCCTGCCGTGAGTGTGCATGGTTTCTGCCATTGGCTCAGTCTGGGGGAGGGCACAGCCCTCAACAGGTTACTCCGAGTACAGTAGCTGCTGGGGTGTCTGTGGGGACAAAGAGGGAACAATTCATTCAGTGGGCCCAGTGGGGCATTCTTCCAGGGAGTGGTGGTGGTAGCATTTGAGCCCTCTCTCTGGAGGGTGAGAAGCCTGGTAACAGCCGCCCTAAGCAGAGAGCAGGATCACTTGGGGGACATCTCTGATGAGTATTCAAGGTGATGGATCTTTCACTTTGCTCTTTTCTGCTCCTGTAGCATGTGATGAAACACAGACTCCTTGGTACATTCTATTACCTATATTCCATTTGCCCAGAGGACATTGCTGGTTCAGAGTCAAGATTGCATTGGGCATGGAAATTGATTATAGCTCAGAGCTGTGCTGACAGATGTGGTCTGTTCTCAGCCTGGTGGGTGCAGAGGTACCATATTGATTCCAGAGCTTCCCATGAACTGAGGGCTGACTGGAGAGAAGAGAACCGGCTCACGGTGTAACAGAGCTCCTGGGGCCACTTGAGATCTCCTGGGGTCCTGGGGCATAAACCAGGATGCTTGAAGGCTGTAGTGATATGCACAGACGGGCACCGTGGTTCCGACTCACCTAGAGCTCACCTGGCCCGTGAAGGACTCAACAAAGATGTCTCTGCCCCAAGGGGAATGAAACGCGAGTGAAGCAGCCTCATTTGAAAATCAAAAGCACTTTGAAGGCTGAGGCTTTAGTACTGTTCAATTTTTGAAAGTATGCTTTTGACTTTTAAGTCAGTGGCTGGGTTTAAAAAACCTGCTCTTGACTTTCGAAGCATTCCACCTTGTAACTGGAGCCAACTCGGTTTTGGTGCGCTAGTCCGTGGACAGTGCTCCACATATGCCAGTTTAAGCTGAAGGAGGTTAATGATGCTGCCCAGCTTAGAGGCAGGCTCATGTGAAACAGAAAGCGGTCAGCTTAGGGTAAGGTGGACCAGGGCGAGGGAAGCAAGCAAGGTGCTAAGGTCTGAGGGAAGCGTCAGTTCCTTACATGGCATAAAACCCTCCAGTGAGTCAGGTGCAGGGTTCCGACTTTTCTTGTTTGTCTCAGAGAACTTTGCTTAGTCCATTTGTGCTTCAATGTCCTAATCTGTGACATAGGCATCCTGTTAGCATCATCTCCAGCTATTGGATATAAGGATGCATTAATACATGGGAGATGCCGAGCACTGCCTGGCATGGTCAGGTAGTTGTTAAAGATCTGTGACTGTTGTGCTCAGGGCCATGAGCCCTTCCTGCAAAGCATCACACGGGACGACCACAGGGAATGCCCAGCACCTTGTTACTGCTTGGCCGGGGCTCAATAAGTGGGAATGCCCCTCTCCTAAAGGCATTTCACGGCCGACCTAGATTCTGAGGTTGGGACTCAAGGCGCACATTGCACACGGGTTGAGAGCGAGTGTGCAGAAAGTTCCAAGGTCTCTGTGCCATGCCCTGTTTAGGGCAGCCCTGGGAGCCTGCCTGAGAAGAGAATGGCAGCTATAACTCCCCAAGATGTCAAGCCTGGCAATGAACAGAGCCGCCTCTAGGGACCAGCCCATTCCCTTAGGGCTGTCCCTGGAAACGGCCAGTGGTGCATCCAGCTCAGGCCCTGTGAGCCTTTACTCAGGGTTTGCATCAGTGGTGTGCCAGGGGGTGCAGGCTGGCCCATGGCACAAGCTCCTGGAGAAACAGAGTGAAGCACTGGCTTGGTTTGCACACACACCTGGTCTCACTGGATGCTCACCATCACCTTGTACAGTGAGTGTGGATGTCCCCGTTCTTCCAGGAGAGGAAACTGAAGCTTGGAGGGAGCAGTGACTTACTGCACAGCTGGTCAAGGTAGAGACAGACTCAAACTCAGTCCAACTCGAAATCCCAGTGCCTTTCCCACCATCAAACCACCTCTTGATTTGGGCATCTCCCCAACTAGACACACATTTCTGTTATTTCTTCTTCTTCTTCTTATTTTTTTTTTTTTTTTGACAGGCAGAGTGGACAGTGAGAGAGACAGAGAGAAAGGTCTTCCTTTGCCGTTGGTTCACCCTCCAATGGCCGCCGTGGCTGGTGCGCTGCGGCCGGCGCACCGCGCTGATCCTATGGCAGGAGCCAGGTACTTATCCTGGTCTCCCATGGGGTGCAGGGCCCAAGCACTTGGGCCATCCTCCACTGCACTCCCTGGCCACAGCAGAGGGCTGGCCTGGAAGAGGGGCAACCAGGACAGAATCCGGCGCCCTGACCGGGACTAGAACCCGGTGTGCTGGCGCCGCAAGGCGGAAGATTAGCCTAGTGAGCTGCGGCACATTTCTGTTATTTCAATAAGATATTTTTTCTTTATTTCATTTTAAAGAGAAAAAGCAATATTATTTATGTTCAGTTAAATAAAATCACTTTTTTCGTATGCAGAAGAATATGTAGAAGGCTTAGAGAATAATATGAACATACAAACTTTTAAAAAAGAGATTTATTTATTTTATTGGAAAGGCAGAGTTACAGAGATGCAGGGGCGAGAGAGAGAGAGAGAGAGAGAGAGGTCTTCCACCTGGCGGTTCACTCCCCAAATGGCCCCAACAGCTGGAGCTGGGCTGATCTGAAGCCAAGAGCCAGGAGCCAGGAGCTTCTACCAGGTCTCCCACACAGCTGCAGGGGCCCAAGGACTTGGGCCATCTTCTACTGCTTTCCCAGGCCATAGCAGAGAGCTGGATTGGAAGTGGAGCAGCCGGGACTTGAACTGGGCCCATGTGGGATGCTGGCACTACAGGCAACAGCTTTACCCACTATGCCACAGTGCTGAACCCCAAATTTTTAATTTACAGAAAATCCTATATTTCTGTAGAGAATCCACCTAGTTTGGTTTATAAAAGAGGAATAGACTGGGAAATTATAGGAAAAGTCCATTTCCCTTTGCATCTGGAATAAATTGAACTAGAATATTATGGTTATAATTTGCCATAGGAAAAATACTTTGAGGAGAGAACTTTTGAGTTGTTTTGGATATTCATTTCTGTGACATAGAAAAATAGCCTTGCACTAAAGGAGAGGTGATAACAGGAACATGTAGAATTTCAGTGAGATCTGGTTTTCCAACCTCAACCTTGTTGGTATTTGGGTTAGATAATTTTTTTAAATTAAAATATTTAAATTAAATTAAAATTAAAATTAAATTTAAATTAAATTTAAAATTAAAATATTTAAAATATCATATGTTCTCCCTGACGGTGACAACTAACTGAGCACCAAAAAGGAAACCTGTTAAAGTGAAATGAACACTATGAGAAACCATGACTTGATCAGCCCTTGCCCCGACTGTTGATGAACAACTTAATACATTATCCCTCTTAGTATTTTTTTTGTTTGTTCTACTTAATACTTTTGGTTGAATACTGTAATCAATACACAGTTATTCTCAAGTGTTGAAACTTAACTGAAAAGTGATCACTCTTAAATGTAAGAGTGGGAATAAGAGAGGGAAGAGATGTGCAATTCGGGACATGCTCAAGCTGACTTACCTCAAACGGTAGAGTTAGAAACATACCAGGGGATTCCAATTCAATCCCATCGAGGTGGCATGTACCAATGCCATCTCACTAGTCCCGGTGATCAAACTCTGTTCACAATTGATCATAATGATAGGACTAACAGCCAAAGGGAGCACATAAACAAGACTAGTGTCTGCAAATACTAGCTGATAGAATCAAAAAGGGGGAGAATGATCCAACATGGGAAGCGAGATACACAGCAGACCCATAGAATGTTTGATGTCCTAAACAGCACTCTGGCCTCAGAATCAGTCCTTAAGGCACACGGATCCAGCTGAAAAGCCCATGAGAGTATTACAGGCATGGAAAGCCAAAACACTCTGGCAACAACAACAACAACAACAACAAACCCTAAATGAAAGATCTCTGCGAGTGAGATCCCAGTGGAAAGAGTGGGTCATCAAAGAAGGAGGTACCTTTCTCTGAAGGGAGGAGAGAACTTCCACTTTGACTACGACCTTGTCTAAATATGATAAGAGTGGGTGAACTCAGGGGGCTTCCATAGGCTTGGCAGCTCATGACAAGAGCCTGATGCCATAAACAAGAGTATCAATTGGTTAAGTCAACAATAGGAGTCACTGTGCACTTACTCCTCATGTAGGATCTCTGTCCTTAATGTGCTGTACATTGTGATTTAATGCTATTACTAGTACTGAAACAGTATTTTTCACTTTGTGTTTCTATGTGGGTGCAAACTGTTGAAATCTTTACTTAATATATGCTGAACTGATCTTCTGTATATAAAGAGAATAGAAAATGAATCTTGATGTGAATGGAAGGGGAGAGGGAGCGGGAAAGGGGAGGGTTGCGGGTGGGAGGGAAGTTATGGGTTGGGAAGCTGTTGTAATCCATAAGCTGTACTTTGGAAATTTATATTCATTAAATAAAAGTTAAAAAAAAGATTTATTTATTGATTTGGGAGGTAGAGTAACAGAGGGAGAGACTTAGACAAAGGTCTTCCATCTACTGGGTCCCTCCTGAAATGGCCGCAACGGTGGGAGCTGAGCTGATCTGAAGCCAGGAGTCAGGAGCTTCCTCCAAGTCCTCCACATGAGTGCCTGGGCCCTAGCTGCTTTCACAGGCCATAGAAGAGATCTGGATTGGAAGAGGAGCAGCTGGCCCCCATGTGTGATGCTGGCTCCACAGGTGGAGACTTCAGCCCACTATGCCACAGTGCTGGCCCCAAATATTTCTTCACTGGGGTGGGTGTCTGGTCTGGAGTTCATCAGCATCCCTGGCCTCCACCCACTGGATGCCAGTAGCACACTCTGTCATGACAACCCAAGATGCCATCAAGTGTTACCAAATGTCCTTTGGGGGAAAAATCACATGCAGTTGAGAACCACGGAGCTGGGTGGAAAAGCATAATCATCAATTAATATGCATGCTTATCATCACGGCTTGTGGCATTGTACCAAGAGCACAGCTGCTTCCTCACCATTCCCAAGGGGGACTGGCAGAACAGAGAGACCTTTCCACTATGGGATCATATTAGGATTCTATTCTTCTTAAAAACAGAGAAAGCTTTATCGAGATACAATTCACAAGCTGTAAAATTCACCCTTTTAAAGAGTACCACGCAGTGGTTTCAAGAATATCCACAGTTGTGCAACCTGTATCACTATTTAACTTGTCTTTATCTCCAGAAACCTGCACATTCATGGGCAGTCAGCTCATTACTAGCTCTCCCAGCCCCTGGCAGTCTCTGCTCAATGTTTTGCCCCCATGGGTTTGTGGGGTTCCATTCTCAAGGGTGAGATGTTTGGCTTAAATGCTGTGTTAGTCTGTTTTTCATTAAAATCCCCAATGGGAGCTTCTTGGCAAAGACAAGGTTTATTTCAGCTTAGAGTTTGGAGGTTCCAGCTCAGGCTCAGGTGGCTCCATAGTCTGGTGTCTGTGCAGAGGAAGGGTCCCAGGAAGCAGAGAGAGAAAAGCTAGGCTCAACTGAAACTCTAACAATGATCAATCATCTCACAAAAACCAGTCTCTGAGGGTACACCCTTAGTCACCCAAATACCTCTTACCAGATCCACCTCTGAGATGCCATAATTAGATTAAGTCTCCATCCTTAACTTGTCAACCACTAACATTACACCTGCATGAGCTTTAGGGGAGACAAGTCTTACTGAATCCATAACAAAATCTAATAGCTAATGTTGATGGCGTGCCATGTCTTCATCCAATGACTCCTCCCCATTGCCTTAGGTGTTTCATTGTTTTACACTTGTTTTTATTTTTTATTTTGATTTTAGTTTTTAACAGATTCAATATGATTTATAGATACAATTCTAAGAACATAATGGTATTTCCTTCTTCCTCCCTCCCCCTCCACCCTCTTTCCTTCTCTGTTTTTTTTTTTCATTTTTGAGATAACATTTTAAATTCCCATTACAGTAAAAAGTCTTAATACTTCACCAAATAGGAAGTTTAACAAGAGAAAAACAAAAAGCTTTAGTTTAGTGGGAATATAGACAACAGGCATAAATAATAATTGAATGGAAAAGTGACCATTTCATTAATAATTGGTAAATTTTAAAGTAATCACAGATCATCAAAATTATAGTAGTATAGCATTCTTAAACATTGGTTTGACACAGATATAAAACAAAGTTTTCCAAAACTCTTTTTGAAGCAGTGCTGATACACACAGGCTTTTCTTTTTTAAAAAATTTTGGCTCCCACATATAAGGGAGAACAGGAGGCATTTGTCTTTCTGTGTCCTGTTTATCTTACTCAACATGATGTCCTCCAGTTATATCCATTTTGCTGCAAATGGTAGAATTTCATTCTTTTTTATAGCTGAATAATATTCCATTGTGTCTGTATATATGTATGTTTGTGTGTGTGTATGTGTGTGTGTGTGTATATATATATATATCACATTTTCTTTATCCATTCATTTGATGATGGACACTTTGGCTACTTCCAAATTTCAGCTATTGTGAACAGTGTTGCTATAAACGTGGTGGTGCAAGTATCTCTTTGATACAATATGTTCATGTCCTTTGCATATATACCCAGTAGTGGGATTGCTGGATCATTTGGCAAGTCTGTTTTTAGTTTTTAAATAAATCTCCACCTTGTTTTTCACAGTGGCTTAAATAATTTACAAGTGATCCCCTTTCTCCACATCTTTTCCAGCATTTGTTACTGACTATGTTTAGGAGTTTAGCCATTCTGACAGGGGTGAGGTGATATCTCATTGTGTTTTTGATCTGCATTTCCCTGATGGCTAGTGATGTTAAGCATTTTTTTTTCATATATTTCTTGGTCATTTGTTATTTCTTATTTTGAGAACTGTTTATTGAGGTCCTTTCCCCATTTCTTAACTGGGTTGATTTTTTTTTTGTTGTTGTTGTTTTTCAAGTTGCTGGTATATTTGGAATATTAATTGTCTGTTAGATAGGTAGCTTCCGATTATTATTTCCCATTCTGTTAGATGTCTCTTGACTCTATTAATTGCTTCTTTTGCTGTACAAAAGCTTCTGAGTTTGCTATAGTCCCATTTGTTTAGTTTTTCTTTAGTTGTCTGTGCTTTGGGGGTCTTGTCCAAGAAGTCGTCCCCTATGCCAGTGTCTTGGAGCAATTCCCCTATGTTTTCTTCAGCAACTTCATAGTCTCAGGTCTTAAATTTAGGTCTTTGATCCATCTGGAGTTGACTTTTTGTATATGGTAGAAGGTATGGATTTAATTTCATTCTTCTATATATGCTTATCCAGTTTTGCCAGTACCATTTGTCGAAGAGATTATCCTTACTCCTTTGTGTGGTCTGAGCACTTTTGTCAAAAAGCAGTTGACTGTATGTATGTAGATTAATTTCTGTGTTCTCTATTCTGTTCCATTGATCTACGTAGCATATTATCATAGCTTTGTAGTATGCTTTGAAGTCAGGTATTGTGATAACTCCAGCTTGATTTTTCTTGCTAATGATCACTTTGGCTATTTGGAGTCTTTTGTGATTCCATATGAATTTTAGGATTGTTTTTCTAATTCTGTAAAGAATGTCTTTGGTATTTTGAAAGGGGTTGCATTGAATCTGTAGATTGCATTAGGTAGTATTGACATTTTAATAATATTGATTCTTCTGATCCATGAGCAAGGAATATCTTTCCATTTTTTTGGTGTCCTTTATGATTTCTTTCATCAATGCTTGACAATTCTCCTTGTAGAGTACTTCACTTCTTTGATTAAATTTATTCCCCCAATTTTTTTGTGGTTGTTTTGAACGGGATTTGTTTCTTGGTTTCTCTTTCAGTGAGTTTATAAGTAGCATATAAAAAGCTACCATTTTTTCTGTGTTTATTTTGTAACCTGCAACTTTACTGGAGTGGTTTATCAATTTAAGAGCTTTTTGGTGGAGTGTCAGGTTCTTCCATGTACAAAATCATGTCATTTGCAAACATGGGTAATTTGACTTCCTCTTTTCCAATTCTGATGCCTTTTATTGCTTTCTTTTACCTAATTGCTCTTGCTAAAATTGTTTTGAATAGGAGTGGTGAAAGTGGCCATCCTTGTCTTGTTCCAGATCTGACAGAAAATGCTTTCAGCTTTTCCCTGTTCAGTATGATACTGGCTGTTGGTTTGTGATCTATAGGCTTCAGAATTTTGAGGAATGTTCCTTCTTTCTTTCTTTCTTTCTTTCTTTCTTTCTTTCTTTCTTTGACAGGCAGAGTGGACAGTGAGAGAGAGAGACAGAGAGAAAGGTCTTCCTTTGCCATTGGTTCACCCTCCAATGGCCTCTGCAGCCGGTGCGCCGCGGCTGGCACATCACGCTGATCCGAAGCCAGGAGCCAGGTGTTTCTCCTGGTCTCCCATGGGGTGCAGGGCCCAAGCACTTGGGCCATCCTCCACTGCACTCCCTGGCCACAGCAGAGAGCTGGCCTGGAAGAGGGGCAACCGGGACAGAATCCAGTACCCCGACTGGGACTAGAACCCGGTGTGCCAGCGCTGCAAGGCGGAGGATTAGCCTAGTGAGCCGCGGTGCCGGCAGAATGTTCCTTCTATACCTAGTTTCTGAAGGTTTTTTTTTTTTTTTTTTTTTTTTTTTTTTTTTTTTTTTTTATCATGAAGCGGTGTTGAATCTTATCAAATGCTTTCTCTGCGTCTATTGAGATGACTTTATGACTTTTGTTCTCATTCTATTGATGTGACTTATGGCATTTATTGATTTGTGAATATTGAACCACCCTTGCATTTGTGGGATAAATCCCTCTTGATCATGATATATGATCTTTTTGAGGTGGTTTTGGATTCCATTTGCTAGCATTTTGTTGAGAATCTTTGCATCTATGTTCATTAAGGATATAGCTCTATAGTTTTCTTTTTGTGTTGTGTTTTGGTATAAAAGTAATAACGGCTTCATAAAAAGAGTTTGTCAGAGTTCTATCCTGTTCAATATTTTGGAGTAGTTGGAAAAATATTGGAGTTACTTCCTCTTGGAATGTTTTGTGGAATTTAGTAGTAAAGTCATCAGATCCTGGACTTTTTGAAAGACTTTTGATTACTGCTTCAATCTCATTGTTTGTTATAAGTCTGCTTAGATTGTCCATATATTCTTGATAAAATCTTAGTACGTTATATGTATCCAGGAATTTATCCATTTCTTTGAGATTTTCCCGTTTATTAGTGTATGGTTTTTCATAGTAGCTTCTTACAGTACTTGGTATTTCAGAGGTGTTGGTTGTAATATCTCCTTTTCATCTCTATTTTTATTTATTTGAGTTTTTCTCTTTTTGTTATTCTGGCTAGAGGTTCATCTATTTTGTTAATCTTTTCAAAAAGCCATCTTTTTGTTTTGTTAACCTTTTATATTTCTTTTTTTAAATTTCAATTTCATTTATTTCTGCTCTGATCCTTATTATTTCTTGCCTTCTGCTGATTTTGGGTTTGGTTTGTTCTTGTTTTTCTAAGTCTTTGAGATACATCATTAGATCTTTAGTCTGAGACATTTCTCTCTTTTTTAATGTAAGCACTTAATGCTATAAACTTCCCTCTTAATACTGCTTTTGCTGTATCTCACAGGTTTTGATAAGTTGTTTTTCATTTTCATTTATTTCAAGAATGTTTTTCATTTTCTTTTTAATTTTTTCAATATCCATTGATTGTTCAGTAGCATGTTGTCTAATTTCCAAGTACTTATGAATGTTCTATTGTTCTTTTTGTTGTTGATTTCTAGTTTTATTTCTTTATGGTCTGAGAAGATGCATGGTATGATTTCATTCTTTTTTTTTTTAACTTTTATTTAATGAATATAAATTTCCAAAGTACAGCTTATGGATTACAATGGCTTCCCCCCCATAACATCCCTCCCACCTGCAACCCTCCCCTTTCCCACTCCCTCTCCCCCTCCATTCACATCAAGATTCATTTTCGATTCTCTTTATATACAGAAGATCAGTTTAGCATACATTAAGTAAAGATTTCAACAGTTTGCTCCCACACAGAAACATAAAGTGAAAAATACTGTTTGAGTACTAGTTTTAGCATTAGATCTCAATGTACAGCACACTAAGGACAAAGATCCTACATGAGGAGTAAGTGCACAGTGACTCCTGTTGTTGACTTAACCAATTGACACTCTTGTTTATGGCATCAGTAATCACCCTAGGCTCTTGTCATGAGCTGCCAAGGCTATGGAAGCCCCCTGAGTTCACCGACTCTGATCATATTTAGACAAGGCATGGTCAAAGTGGAAGTTCTCTCCTCCCTTCAGAGAAAGGTACCTCCTTCTTTGATGACCCACTCTTTCCACTGGGATCTCACTCACAGAGATCTTTCATTTAGGGTTTTTTTTTTTTTTTTTTTTTTTTTTTGCCAGAGTGTCTTGGCTTTCCATGCCTGAAATAGTCTCATGGGCTTTTCAGCTGGATCCGTGTGCCTTAAGGACTGATTCTGAGGCCAGAGTGCTGTTTAGGACATCAAACATTCTATGGGTCTGCTGTGTATCTCACTTCCCATGTTGGATCATTCTCCCCCTTTTTGATTCTATCAGCTAGTATTTGCAGACACTAGTCTTGTTTATGTGCTCCCTTTGGCTGTTAGTCCTATCATTATGATCAATTGTGAACAGAGTTTGATCACCGGGACTAGTGAGATGGCATTGGTACATGCCACCTCGATGGGATTGAATTGGAATCCCCTGGTATGTTTCTAACTCTACCGTTTGAGGTAAGTCAGCTTGAGCATGTCCCGAATTGCACATCTCTTCCCTCTCTTATTCCCACTCTTACATTTAAGAGTGATCACTTTTCAGTTAAGTTTCAACACTTGAGAATAACTGTGTATTGATTACAGTATTCAACCAAAAGTATTAAGTAGAACAAACAAAAAAAATACTAAGAGGGATAATGTATTAAGTTGTTCATCAACAGTCAGGGTGAGGGCTGATCAAGTCAAAATTTGCTGAGACTTGATTTGTGGCCTAATATATGGTGTATCCTAGATGATCCATGTGCTGATGAGAAAAATGTTTATTCTGTAGCTGTTGGGTGAAATGTCCTGAAAATGTTAGATCTATGTGTTCGATAGTAAGTTCCAAATCTGATGTTTACTGATTTTCTGTTTGGATATCTGTCCATTGATGAGAGTAGGATGTTGAAAACATTCCCTATTATTGTATTGGAGTTTATCTCTCCCTTTAGGTCTGATAGTATTTTCTGTATATATCTGGGTGTGCTGGGTACATATATATTTATGATTGTTATGACTTCTTGCTGAACTGAACACTTTATTAAAATATAATATCCTTCTTTATCTTTTTTACAATTTTTGATTCAAAGTCTGTTTTATCTGATGTCAGGATAGCTACTCCTGCTCTATTTTGTTTACCAGTTGCCTGGTACATCTTTTCCCTGCCCTTCACTTTTAGTTTTTGTGTGTGTTTGTGGTGAAGTGAGTTTCTTGTAGGTAGGATATAGTGGGGATATGGTATTTTATACATTCAACCAACCTAAGTCTTAGTTAGAGATGTTAATCCATTTATATTTAAAGTTAGTATTGATAGATACAAACTAAAATTGTCATTTTGTTGATTGGGTAATGATTCTACCTGCTCTGTTAGTAATTTGGTGTTGTTATGTGTTTTTGTATTTATTTCTAATGCAGAACACTCTTCAGAAACCCTGTGAATATAGAATGGGGTAAAATTATGTCTTTGCAAAAACTGATGAAGAGAGGGGAGGGAAGGAGGGATGTCAAGGGGAAGCAGAGGAGTGAGGAGAGTTTAGGGAGTGCGGGTTTCTTCTTGGAACTGTACCACAGGGCCACTTCCTCTTTGAGCTTTTTGTATCTGGATGACCATGTCCCTTTCAAGACATGGGAAATTTTCAACTATTATTTCATTTAGCAGGTTCTCAATGCCTTTATTTTTCCTTGTCCTTTGGGAATACCTATAATATGGATATTTAGTCATTTAATAGTATTCCACATTTCTCGTCACTTTCTTCATTCTTTTTAATTCTTTTCTCTTTATTTTTTGTCGAATTGGGTTATTTCAAAATGCTTGTCCCTGAAGTCAGAAATTCTTTTGTCTACTTGGCCTACTCTGCTGTTAAAACTTTCAACTGTGTTTTTAACTTTCCTGCTTAAGCATTTCATCTCCAAAATTTCTGTTTGGTTCTTCTTAATGAGTTCTATCTCCTTAGCAGTATTTTCTTCACATCACTAATTGATTTCCTCATTTCTTTAATCTTTCTGTATTCTGTTGCAGCTTGTTGAATTTCCTACGATCATTGTTTTGAGTTCTATATTTGTCATTTCATAGATTTCCTTCAGTTCAGGATTTAATTCTGGAGGACTACTGTGTTCTTTTGGAGGTGTCATGCTACCTTACTTCTTCATGTCTCCTGTATCCCTACACTGATATCTGTGCATCTTGTAAAATTGTCCTTTCTTCTTTATGAAGTAGGTTTTATTGAAAAAGAGTTTGGCTGGCGCCATGGCACAATAGGCTAATCCTCCTCCTGTGGTGCCAGCACACCAGGTTCTAGTCCCAATTGGGGCGCCGGATTCTGTCCCGGTTGCCCCTCTTCCAGGCCAGCTCTCTGCTGTGGCCCAGGAAGGCAGTGGAGGATGGCCCAAGTGCTTGGGCCCTGCACCCACATGGGAGACCAGGAGAAGCAACTGGCTCCAGGCTTTGGATCAGCGTGGTGCGCCGGCTGCAGCACACTGGCCATGGCGGCCATTGGAGGGTGAATCAACAGTAAAAGGAAGATCTCTCTCTCTCTGTCTCTCTCTCTCACTGTCCACTCTGCCTGTCAAAAAAAAAAAAAAAAAAAGAGTTTCTGGTTTAACTGGAATGCAGGGTATCACTTGACTTGTTGCTCTGGCTTTGGTTCTATGTGAGCCCAGGAATGGAGTCTTTGAATCAATGTCAGCTGTGTCTATAAGTGACACAGTGGTCTAGTCTGCTACAGTTCATAGGGACAGACATGTGGCTTTGAGAAGAATATGGATTTTCCAGGGTTTATGTCTTTGGTCCACAGAGAGTTTGATGTCAGTCAGTGAATGTGATAGCCAGGATCTTATGCTTGGTACTGAGGGAAACATGGGTGGCTGTTCCCTTGGTCTACTGGCAAGTCTGAGTGATGCCAGGGCTTGTGGCACCAATTGATGTGGCTCTAGGATGGTGTGATGCAGATGGACCCTTCTTCAGGTCCTGCTAGGAGAGTCCAGCTGGAATTGTGGCTTATAATACCAACAGCCCTAGTCTTAGGACTAGGGGATGTGAACTGAAATGTGCTCCAGTCCTATAAGGTGACTATAGGATATACAACAGATTTTGCTCTTGAAAATATAAGTCCAGGTAGGTTCTTGCCTAGGTCCACCTGTCTGCACTGGGCCAGAATGTGCACAGCTGAGAACAGAGCATCCACCGAGTGCCTGGCTCAGCTCCAAGTGCTCACACTCAATTTTGAAAACAGCCCAGTGAGCTGCGGGCTCTCAGGTATGCCCATTTTACAGGAGGAGAGACTGAGATCCATAGACCCGAGTAAGTTACACTAGGTCCCTGGAAAGTGGTAGAGGGATATCCTGGTCTAGAGTCTGGATCTACAAATGTTGCACAACACTGCTTTTCAAAGCAACACTTCCAGGGGCCCTGATGAATATAGGTCCCCTTAGTTCTCATGATGATCCTATAAGGTGAATATTATCACTCACTCATCAGGATGAGGAACCTGATGCTTAGAGAAGGACTATCATGCTCAAAAGTGGCAGAACCAAGATTCAAACCTGGGTTAAAATGTCTTCATCTCTAGGGGCTGGCACTATGGTGTAGTAGGTAAAGCACTACCCATAGTGCTGGTATCCCTTGTGGGTGCTGGTTCTATTCCCAGTTGCTCCATTTCAGTTCCAGCTCTCTGCTACGGCCTGGGGAAACAGTGGAGGATGGCCCAAGTCTTTGGGCCCCTACACTCGTGTGGGACACAGAAGCAGCTCCTGGCTCCTGGCTTACGATCAGCTCAGCTCCAGCCTTTGTGGCCATTTGGGGAGTGAAGATTGCTTTCCCTCTTTCTGCCTCTGCCTCTCTGTAGCTCTGCCTTTCAAAAAATATTTTTTTAAGTAAAAGTGTGCAACAATTAAAAAAAATCTTCATCTTAAGGAATGCTGCCAAAGACAATACCAATGACTGACTCCTGAAGGTCAGCCTGGAAGCCTTAGCTCTTATCTCATGGAAAGAAGACCCACTGATTATGAAGGAAAATTGGCCCAATTGTTTTCTTATCTCCAAAGGAAGATGAGAGACAGGCAAAGTTCTTCTAGAAGGATGTGGAAAGGAGAATGGTATTCCATTGTGAGGTCCAGAAAAACAGCTAGGAGGAAGATGGATTCAACTGTTTGCATCCTTGAAAGAATCTTCCAGGATTGAGAATGGACTGGCAAGCATATGGGTTGAGCCTAGAGAGGAAAGCCGGTGACCAGGCCATGCTCAGTCAGAATGCTGCTGTATACTTCCCTGGGGAGGCTCACCTCCTGCACAGCCCTGCCTATCTGGGAGACAAGCTCATCTTGAACCCATAAATATAGATGTAAGCACCTTGGACCTGAACGGAAGCTCATCAAAGAAGAGAGCTAATTACAGTGCTAGTTATTTACATAATTTAGATGACAATCTTGAAAACATAGTTATATTTCAGAGATTCATGACTTTAATCAGATTGCAAGGGATGAAGAATAACACAGATCAAGTCAGGTTGATTTGCACAAGTATTAAACATATAGGTTGGCACCTACACATAGAGAAAAATGCCAGAGATTGCAAGTTATGTTATAGCCATTCTAGAGAAATGGGATAATGGATCAAAAGGGAAAGTATGAAAAATAAAAATTGATCAAGGCAGTTATTTGAGTGTAGAATGAGATGGATCTGTAACTGCTTTAATCAAAGCATATGGCTGTAACATAAAAGAATATATCTTAGTGAAAGCTTAGTGGGTAGGAACATGGTGTAAATGAAAGGATTTTATTATCATAAAACCATAAAGTTCAATTTTATGCAAAAATAAAAATGACAAGCAATATAACAATTGAGCTATCCAAGAAATAATATTCCACAGACGTAATCTACTTTCAGCCTGGCTATAGACAGTTTGATTGCTTTTGTAACAGACAACTGGCCACATGAAGTGACTGGCTCTTTGTCTGGAGTCTTTTTCCTACCTCCAAACTAATGAGGATCCTCCATGAAAAAGGAATTAAAAGACAGTTTTATTTTGGTGCAAAAACTTTTGAAACCCATGTGTAGTTTTCTTCATCAGATGTGTTTTCCATGTATTGCCTGAAGACCCTTCAGACATGTTTTTTTGTCCCTATACTCTGCCTCCCACTGTCAGCCAGCCAACACATCCTCATCCTTCATTATGGGATCTCAGACCATCTGGTAGACCAGTAGAAAGAGGCCTATGGGCTTGGAGTCCCAGCATAGCCATTGATTGATTGCCTGATCTTGAGCAGCTCACCTAACTTCTCTGATCCTGTCTCCCACAGTCTCTGATCTCCTTTTCTAGTGGCTTCTTTTGTCATTTTGCTTCCCTATCACAACCACAGCATTCACCATGATGGCCTATTTGATGTTTATGTGAATGTGGCATTTGCCTTACTGTCAGATGCCTTGGGTTCCAATTCTAGAGCTGTCCCATACTAGATAAGCTTCAATTTCCTCATCTGCCGAAATGAATCTCATTGAGGCAAAGACTGAGAGCTGATCGCTCAACCCATTACCCATGGTCATGTTCCCAAGGAGAGCCCATGGAATACGAGTGGAAGTTATGAGGACCACTTAAGACATTATTCCTTAAAAACCTCCAAGATGCCCCTGTCTCCTGACGAATTTGGGGAGAGAACTAGAACCCAATAAAATACATGTTGAAGGTAGCAGAGACACAGATGGGACAGCCTTAGCACCTGAGTTGTTTTTTGGGTGAGAACATCTTTCTATTCCAACTAGGAATATCCTTTTCGGGCCTCAAGTGAGTGAGATGCAAACATCTCTTGCAGAAAGTGAACAATAACAGGTGGTTTATCTGTTGTAGCAACTAGCATTGCCTTAACTATACATCAACACCACAGAATTGTTGTGAAGATTACAATGTTTGGCAGATGTCTTAGCACATAGCAGGCTCTTAATAATGTCTGATAAATGAATGGACCATTAAGCTCTCCAAAAGATAAAACAGAATCAGTGTTTATGCTGACTACCCTCTATGCCAAGCCTAGTTTATTTTTTTTTTTCTGTTGACTTAGGTACAAATAACTGGGATTCCTCACAAGCTTTTGAGGATTGTGCTCTCTTGTGGTTAAGTTAGTATAACTTGTATTCAGATTTCTCACAGATTTCCAGAATACTGGTGCTGAATGGCAATCAAGTCATATACAACCCTCTCATTTCATAGATGAGAAAACCAGGGCTTAGAGAGGTTAATTATTCTTGAGTCATGGGCCAAAGCTAGGGCTTTTGATTCTTTTCATAATTAAAAGAGGTATTTTCTCATTATAAAAGTTACAAATGATCGTGACTGGGAAAGTAGAAAAGTTTTATTTGATGGAAAAAATAAGAGTAGCTCTCATATAGACTCGGGCTATCTATCTTACATTGTTTAATAGAGATTATGGGGTTCATATAATTTTAAATACTGGGTACAAAGGCTCAGCCCTGGACTTCAGGGAGAATTTGGGGTTCCAAGGGCTACTCTAGGGGCTGAGCTCTTGGGGTAGAATTGTTGTAGCTGCTAGGGAAAATCACGTCTCACAGGGTTAGGGAACTCCCATGTCCTACTTGAGGAAGCTGGGGTGGGGGCTTGTGAGGGTTGGAGGTTGTGTGTTCCCGAACTTCTTGCCTAGGGAGTAGGTTCTTGGATCCAGCTAGAGCCCCAGGTGTGCAGTTTGCTTTCTTCCTTTTTTAAAAAAGAGATTTATTTATTCATTATTAATTTGAAAAGAAGAGTGACATAGAGAGAGGCAGAGATGGAGAAAGAGATCTTTATTATGCTAGTTCACTCCCCAGGCGCCTGCATGGATTATGCTGGCTGAAGCCAAAGCCAACCAGCCAGGAGCTAGGAACTCCATGAGGTTTCCCATGTGGGTGACAGGAACCCGAGTACTTGGGCCACCCACTGCTGTCTCTCAGGCACATTAGCAGGAATCTGGATCAGAAGCAGAGGAGCAGAACAGAGGAGTAGGGACTTGAACCAGCACTCTAGTATGGGTCATGGGCATTGCAAGCTGTGGCTTAACCTGCTGCGCTGCTTTCAATGGCAGACAGCTGCAGCTGTGGCATCAAGGCTGGGCTTCCCCCTCCCACTTCCAAGCGAATCTCAAACATTCTCCCCTCAAATATCCAGAATGGTGACTTTGGGGGACAGCTCCCATCTTTTTGCTGTAAAGTGACTACCCTCCTATGGCAATCTGTTAAGAATTTCAATGAGCCCTAGAGAAGGCTTGTTCTATCCTAGATTCCCTTCAGCCCTCACGGAGGTGGAGACTCCAGGTAAACTGCTAAGGGGTCCAGCAAAGGGAGGCTCCTCATCCCTGGGGAAGTTTGCTGAAACCTGTCCAGCTGACAGGTCCTGCCCTGCACACGTGGGGTCTCCCTGGCAGCCTGGGGAGGGGTCAGCTTTTTAGCTTTGGTCACCGAGGAAACCACTAACTGACATTTAGTGACAAGAAGGAGATTGTTCCACTGTGGTGGAATCTGGGAACCTGGGACTGGTTGCATGTCAGTAACACCCTTGGGGCCTCATGATTGTCACTGCTCTATGAGTGACGGAGTTTAGGACAGCCTGGCAGGAAACTGAGCCTGATTTCTTGATGCCCTTACGAGAGTCCTGATTCCCTCGCTTTTCTTTCCTTGACCTCCCCTCCCACCGATGCCGCTTTCCTTGCCTGCTGTCTGTGACTTAGTGTCTACCGTGATGGAACCCATATGAAGATAAGCTGCTGTGTGACCTTTGCTGCACTTGGAGGCATAGAGTCAAATCCATCACTGCAGTTTGCTGAGAAAATGCTGGAGACAGATTCTATTCCTAATGCACAGAAAACTCCCTGAAATGCTCTTCCCGCTCCCTCCCTTGCCCCAGTACCGCTGCTTCTCCCCTCCCCCACCATAGCGTGCCTCTTCTTCCCATAGCTGTTCTCTAAGCAGCTGTTGGGAGCAGGGGCCCTCTCTCCCTGTGCTGTTTGCTATCTTATTTTCTGCCGTTTATGAAGCAAACCCAGCCAGGCTTTGAGTTTCTCCCCCACACGGCTTCTGTGATTCATAGAAAAAGCCCAGAACTTTCTCAGGCAGAGAAGAGAGCAAGGCTCTGCATATTTATATGTTAATATTTCTTTTCCGTGTCTCACAGCTTAAATTCCTCAGTTTTTGTTGTGAGTTCTTGCAACATGGCTTCCTTGCCACGGCTGATGCCTTCAGAGGGAGTGAGCTGAGACGCACGTCAGGCGATGTGAAAGCTGAACCAGGCTCCCAGAACAGAATCAATAAGGTGGTGGCTGAAATCAGGGCACAGAAAACAAAAGCCCGAGGTAGACAACAGAAGCCATCGAGTTGTTTCCATCCCCGTCTTGGCCGCTCCTTTTGCCTCCGGGGTCCTTTTTTCTCCCCGTCTTTTGTTTCTCTTCTTTCTTCTCCCTTGTTCGTTTTCTGTCCTCTCAAGCTGTCAACAGCTCCCACAGACTCTCCCAGCACAGAATTTTGCTCACTTCTGATGGCAGGAAATGAGAAATGCAAGAGGAAAACCTGCAGGGCAGGGCACGTGAGCACAAATGTATATGGGATTTCACAGATAGGGAAAACTCACCCACCCTTGCCTCCTGAAATGTGGTGTTAACACTTCCAGCCAGAGAGAAATGTGAAAATGAAGCCTCGCCTGCAGCGCAGACAAAGAAGTCTGCACCTGATCCTTCTCAGTGGCCCTGCCCCGCTGTCCCCTGCACCCCACCGCCTTTGGGGGATTGGTGGAGGCAGAGGAGAGAAGAGGGAGATGCTTCCTGTTTAGAAAAAAATCACACAGGGAGATTTTGCATGAAAAACCTAACTCTGGTTGACATGATCAATTTCTTGGTCCAGGAGGGTTCAATCTCCTTAGAAAGTGTGCATAAGCAGAGGTGGGATGGGGCGTGGGTCAAACGCTGCCCAAGGCACTTTGGAGGCTGGTTGCATCCCAGTCTGGGTTACCCCCCGGTCTGCATGCTGGCGATGCTGGGGTAAGAGCGCTGCAGCTGTCTGCTAATCACCGGCTATTGATTGACTGATTAAGCAAACATATCCACTGTGTTTTAGGGAACTCTGGAAAAGAAGGGAGTGTCATGGGGGAGGGCTGAAAACAAAGAGAAACAGTTGTCGCAAAGCGGAGAGTAAGTCTGTTTTTCTAGGCTCTGGACAGTAACTGCTCTCTGTGGGCAGCCACCGCCACCACCCCACATCTGCCACTCAGAGGGGGTTTTCTCTGATGTTGAGCAGAGGGGCACATCCTCACGTTTACTTCCAGCCCCTCAGGGTCCCCCCACCCCTATGCCAGTGAGTCCATGCAAGGACAGTTGTAGGATCTGATCTCCGGGCTCCCACCCTCAGGAAGATGTCACTTCCCTTGGACAGCGGCCCTTGTCAGAGGCTGCCTACCCCCCTGGCAAGCAAAGCACGAGGCCTCCAGCCTGGACACCTGCCTCATTAACACGTCCTCCCAAGGCTGCCACCGGCACCATCATGGACACACCGGCCATTTGCAGCCCAGGAGAACAAGGGATTTTGACTCCTCTTTATGTGAAACTCTCTTGTCGTAAGGCCGACTTGATGACAGTGAGATTTCCCAGGGAGGCCATTCCCAATTCCATTTTGCCACTCACCTTTTTAGCAAAAACATGTTGTGTGCCTATTGTGTGCTCACTGAGGTGCTGAGGCTGAAAAAAAAAAAAAAGATGAACAATACAGTGCCTGCCTTTCTCAATATGAAAAGAGGTGGTGGTGGTGGTGCAAAGGAGCGGCACAGCTCCAGGGTCAGCTTTGCGCAGCCTGCTTTGGCCTTGCCAGGGCCCCGGATGAGAAAGGAGGACAAGCATTGGGAACAGGTGTGCGCTCTTTCGCCTTCCCAGAACCAGTCAGGCTTATTTTTAGTTGATTTTGTCACTCTTAACCTTATTTTCCCCATCTTGGAATTTTACCCTCAACTCCTCCCTCATGCTGCCCCTCCCACAAGCAGTCATCAAATTGGTTCACTCTCAAACATGTCTTTGGACCTTCTCCCATAGCTTCCAGCACCACCACCCCCCCCCGCCCCCGGCCTGGATAGTGAGTGTCGGTCAGGTGCCCAACTGGTCTCCTTGCCCTGGGGCTTTCCTCCATCAGCCCTTCTGCCTCCCTGCCTACACCATTGCCTTCCTAAAATACAAATCTGATTACAACACTCCTTGCTTAGAGACAGTCTCCACTCGCTTAGCTCTCAGCATGACTGGGCTTTGCACCATCTGCAGACATTTGGTTTAGGAGGGGACATGAATGACATTCTCTGACCCAGAAGGAAGTGTGACACGGAGTGGACCATGGGCTAGGATGGGTGAAAACAGGGCTGTCACCATGGCTGCCCATTGGAGCCTCCTGCAGAGCTTACCCCAGCGCTATCTCCCAGCCCCTGGAGCTCTGGCTGAGGTCTGAGCGTCCATGGCTTTATAAAGCCTCCTGGGGGGATTCTGCTGCATGGTGACTATTACAGCCACTGTGCCGGGGAACTCAGTGGGCTCTGCTCTTAGATATGGATTGTGTGCTTTGAAAAAGGGCCCTCACAGCAACTCTACCTCCATGGAAGGGCAGCCCTAATCTTGTCTCTGCTGCTCCCCAAGCTGTAGCCAATTGACAGAATTTACCAAAAGTCAGGCTGCTTTGCAGATACTTCAACTTCTTTTTTCTTATAAGATTTATTTATTTACTTGAGAGGCATAGTTACAGACAGAGAGAGGGAGAGACAGAAAGAGGTCTTCCATCTGCTGGTTCACTCCCCAAATGGCCACAATGGCCGGCTCTGGGCTGATCCGAAGGCAGGAGCCAGGAGTTTCTTCCAGGTCTCCCGTGTGGGTGTAGAAGCCCAAGTACCCGGGCCATCTTCTACTGCTTTCCCAAGGCATCAGCAGGGATCTGGATTGGAAGAGGAGCAGCTGGGACTTGAACTGGCACCCATAAGGAATGCTGGCAGTACAAGCAGATGCTTAACCTACTGTGCTATAGTGCCATCCCCAAATAATTCAACTCTTAACCAATCCCAGACATATTTTACTTTCTGTAAGGATTTAAGCCACAAAATTTTAGTATTCTCCTTAAGATAGCATTGTAGCGTATTCTATGAAGCATGACTTGAACCAAACGCAATCTTTGTTTCTGGCTTGATTTGGAAATGATGTTCTGGAGTTGTAATACTTCCATACAGTTAGAAAATATGTAGAGTTATTCCTAGTTCACCAAGTGTTCTCTCTCTCTCTCTCTCTCTCAAATCTTATTGATCTTATAATTAATGTTTAAAAAGTATTGGCTTGTTCCCTTTCAGAGTTCAGCAAATGTGCCTGTGTGTTTGGAGTGAGGGGAGTGGTTTTGTTTGATTCTTGGCATTTTGATTCACTGCTTCCTAAGAAACACACGTTTTCTTTGGTGGGAACCACTGCATAGCAGCTGCACAAAGCTATTCCGTGGCCACAAGAAACAACTGTGTAGGAAGTCACCGGTTTTCTCTGGAGATGGTGGGTAAACCAAAGACTTCTCTCTCTCCTTCTCTCTCTCTCTCTCTCTCTCTATATATATATATATATATATTTATATTTATATTACAGAAGTCTCAGCTACTGGCCTCAGGCTAGCCCAGAGAGCCTCATTATTCAAGTCAGGGCTGGCCAGACTTTGGGGGAAGTACTGGGTGGAAATGTTCTGCCCTTTTTCCTACCAGAGGCCACACTTGATTGTCACTCCCCCCATCCACCCACTTCATGATACAAAACTAGAAATGCCTCTTTTGTCTGAAGAGCCTCTTTCTGCTGGCCTTGCTTCTTAAGGCAAGCCTTTCACTTTGTCTCTGAGGCCCTGCCCCTCCTCCGCCTTTCTTCACCAATTTTTCCCACCTGATAATTATAGAGAAAAACATTGGCAATAACACCTTCCCCTCCCCCAGCTCTTTTATCTACTTAAATATCCTTGGTGATAAGACATCGAGTACAGCACATTCATTAATTTTTAATCTGTCTCTTCTTGTGGTTGCCATGTGTCCCAGGGACTGAAGGACCCTGAACAATGGTCTCCAAAACCTTGGACAGAGCCTTCTTTTGTTGCAGGCAGGGGATATAGCCCAGGGCATAATGGAGTCTGATCAAAAAAATATCTGTTATGTGAAATAGCCTGTTCAAGGTGAATATGGATTTACATCACATTAAACTCAGGCTTGGGAGCCAGAGTTTTTGTGCCTGAGTATTATTAGCAAAGAGAAAAATAATTTTGAGATATGGCAGACTGAAAGAATTATTCCTCATCGGAGAGCAGTCTGGGAGGTAGCCCAGGGGCTCTGAGGACAGCTGCTGCAGAGACACTTGCGTGAGCAAGGACACCAGTAGCACCATGTGGAGCAGGATGCCCTGGCTTGCTCTTGGTGCCCACCAGCAATCTGCCTGCAGCCCATCGCTCCATCTGCAGTGGGCATTCTCCTTGGAGGATCTTGTCAATTTCCTAAGCCTTCAACATCCCTCCTTGTGCCTCAGTGTCTCCCAAAGCTCCATCTCCTGCTTCCACCTCCCCTGAGCTCCAGAGCCATTTAGACAGCAGTCTCCCAGGAATCGCTAGGCAGGTCCAGAACAGGATTTGCTCCCCGGAGAGTCCCAGTCCTGAGCATCCATCTCTCTCATGATGGAGGATCGCATTGCCTACCCATGTTCATGAGCTGGAACCTTAGCATCCTCCTCAAGTCTTTTCCTCCACTATTTCATCCAAGGAGTTGTTCATGAAGACTCCTGATTGTGTCTCAGATGCACCTCTTGAGTCCAGGTGAATCACTTCCCTTTGGTCCTCATCCATTCACTTGCCATGTCTCACCTAGAAGGCAAGTTCTGAGTCCTACCAGTCTTCCCCTCTGTCCTGTCTCCACTCCTGTGAGAAGCATCGATCCACAGCACATATCCTTCCTCCCTTTATCTTGTACCTCTCAACCAGTGGCATGTTGGACTCTACTTAGTAAACTCTGGAGCTCTCCATTTTCAAATTTCTCTACCTATCATTTGAATTCTTATCCTCTCCAACTCTGTGCCAGGTGCTGGGACAGGCACCATGGGTTCAGAGAGGAGAAAGGCTCAGGACCCAAGTGGAAAAGTAGATAAGAATAAAGATCATTGCAAGGAATACCAGGAGTGAGATGAATGCGTTCTGTAGGACTCTGAAGGAGGAAGCACTTCTTCCTTCTTTTAGAGAAGGCTACCAGAGAAGGTGGCTTGGAAGACAAACTCAGAGGGAACAGCACGAGCCAAGGCACAGAATCATGAACTAATTCCAAGAATGACCTTGGGATGATAAGCAAGTCTGCATGGCTCGAGGGGAGGATGGCCAAAACAGTAGAGTAGGACAGGAGGGTGGAGAGGTAGGTTGGGGTAAGACTCCAAAAACTGTGTATGTCCGGTGATGATGTGTGCGCTTCTACTTTTTGATCTCATTCATGATGAAAGTGTCTGATCTGCATCAGCATCCTTAGGCTTCTGTAACACATTGCCACAAACAGCAGGAACTGATTTTCTCACAGTTGTTCTGGAGGCCAGAAGTCTGAAATGAAGATGTCATCAGGGTTGGTCCTCTCTGGAGAATCTCGGGGAGAATCTGTTCTGTGTTGCTCTCCTAACTTCTGG
The DNA here is from genome assembly GCF_964237555.1 of Oryctolagus cuniculus. Lineage (NCBI taxonomy): Eukaryota > Metazoa > Chordata > Mammalia > Lagomorpha > Leporidae > Oryctolagus > Oryctolagus cuniculus. The sequence continues at coordinate 83,898,610 of NC_091436.1, forward strand.
AGGTTGCTGATGATCCTGGAGGCCCTTTGCCTTGCAGACTCATCATTCCGACTGCTGCCACTGTCTCCATGTGGTCTTCTGCGTATCTGTTTCCAAATTTCCATCTTCCCAAGAGGTCACACAGCTGTTGGCTCAGGGCCGACCCCAAACTGGGATGACCTCATCTTAATTTGATTACAAGAGCAAAGAGCCCATTTCTAAATAAAGTCATATTTACCGTCACCAGGAGCTAGGATGTGAATGTGTTTTTGGAGGACACCATTCAACACATAACACCATTCTTGACCTCAACTCTGTGAGTGTTTTGGCAAGGTGCATTAATTCAATTCAACAGATATTTATAGTGTTCGCTCTGTGCCAGGTGCTATTTCATTAGCTTGTTTGTGGGGTCAGGGCACAGTAGACACTAAACAACATCTTCAGCACTCAGTGCATGCTTCGTAATATATGGGGTTTCTTAGGGAAAGCCCTTTCTCAGCTAAGAGACACCCAAACCTGTCAAATTCACAGGAATGACCAATTCCACGAATGTCTTTCATTTGAGTGATTTTATTAATCCAGCCAACATCTAAGTATTTCCTACCAGCAGAGTTACCATAATCCAATTTTCTCAGGATGTTCTTGGTTTACGCCCCCTATCCTGGTATTTCATCAAGCTAGCACCCTCTCTCACTCTCACAGCTTCCTGGTTTGCATGATAAATATTATGATCACCCTAACAATAAGAGAATTACTGTGCTGTGTACTGAAGGTAAAAAGTGAAAGAGGAGCAGAGCCCTTTGGGGGCTTTATGGAACTCAGAGTGTGCCACGGGTAGGAAGTAAAGCAGCATTTCGGGCACAGGTATTTAGCTCAGTAGGTAAGACATCTGCAGCCCATATCAAACTGTATTAAGTTTGAGTGTAGGCTCTGCTCCTGAACATTAAGAGGCATTTATGACACCTAATATGTGCTTGTTTCAGGTCAGGACAAGATGCCACCATAGCACAGAGGGATTTGGATTAGAAAGTTCTTGTCAAAGCATTGAAAGTCAGTTAGAGGAGTAATTAATTGATAGCTTCTGATAGGTCTGGGGTTGCCAGCTTGGTGAGTGTTGGGGGAGCATCTCTACTTAGTGGAACATCTCATTCTCTTTCTTGGCTCCAGCCAAGAGTGAGAGGACAGAGCACACAGGTGCAGGTGTTGATGATGGCCAGAAAGAGCATAGCACAGAGTCAGTATCAGGAGCAGCAGCCTGTTGAAAAGTCTTACAGGGAAAATCCTAAAAAAAATTGTTGAAACCGCCTGTGTACCAACAATGGCTAAAAACCTTTCAGACTGTTGATGAAAAATTTTGGTGACTTGAAAAGTTGGCAAATTAGCTTTTGGCAAACTCAGAGTTTTTTTTGGTTTGTTTTCAGAGAGTTGACTTTTGGAGTGATTGGGTGTCAACAAAGAAAATCTGTGACACCGTAGAATCAGTGGAACTGGGTTGTGATTCTGGTACTTTGTTTAATAACTGTGTGACCATGGCAGTCAGTTAACTTGTCTGAGATTGTTTTCCATCTGTATGATTTGCAGGGAGGGTACTACACAAGGTTATTAAAGGATTAGGTTTGATAATATATGTAAAAGTGCTTTCCATAATGCCAGGCTCAGAGCACACGCCAGTTGTCATCAGCATTATTATTATTTTTCCAGGTCATTGTTCTCTATCCCAAATTATTAGCTGGCCAATGCCTGAGGACCCAAGGGGCCTGCAGTGTGGCTGGGGCCAGGGATCAGGAGGGGCAGACACGGAATGGAAAATGTCTTCCTGGAGTCTTTTCTTAGATGTGATTCCCAAACTGTTGCTGCAGAGCCTTGCGACTTTTCTTAGGAGATTTCTAGTGCGTCCTAGGGATATGAATGTCCAGCCCCGGCCCCTGAGAGTCAGTTTATTTGGTTTGGCCTTACCTCCTCACCTTGCGGAGGTTGTAAACATTTCCACAGGTGATTGTGACTGCCCCATGGTCCCGGAGCCCCCATACCTGACTTCAGGGGCCTTGTGTCTCTCTGGGGGTGGGGGAATATGCTGCTCCCTGCCCCCAGTCACCAGGGCCAGGAGAATGGGAAACGGAGCTGGCATCTTCCATTCAGAATGGCTCCGGGCTCTTGGCGCCCAGTGAGGAGCCACAAGACGCAGGAGGGCAGTTTCAGCACAATGCCCAGATCTCTTCCAGGGACTCGCTTGTCCCCTGCAGAACTGTATTAAAAAGGAAACTCGCCCCTGGTAAGGTATAAACTGTTAGCGTTCTGAGATGGTCAGCACAGCCTCTCTCAGCAAGCAGAGTGCTGCAGACAGTGCTTACCTCCGGCGAGCCGAGGCCGCGCTTGTGTCCTGGTCTGGTCGCCAGGCACCCAGCGTCTCTGTTCCTCCATTTGCTGTCGATTCTGTTGAGGCTGTGGTGCTTTAAGAAAGTCCCACCCGCTCCCCTGCCCCTTCAGCACACACACACAGCCCGAAGGGGAGTCAGAGGAGGGGTCGTCCTCCCTGAGTTCCCTCCGGCACCTGCAGCCCAGAGCTGTGCTTCTCTGCCTGCATCGGGGCCAGGCTAACCCAATGTCAGGGCTGGGCCAGAGGAGGCCACTACAAAGTCCTTCCCTGAAGGAGAGGCCAGCGAGGAGCTGGCCTTTGTCTTACAGCCAGAAGTCAGGGACAGAGCAGGAAATCCCTCTCTCGCTACCCATCCCTTCTTCCTTGCTCCCTCCCTCCCCCGCTTCCTCCCCTCTGCTTCTATGGTCCCATTCACAGCAGGATGAAAGCATCTCTCCCAGGGCAAAGCAATGCTACCTTTTACTGTGCAGCACCTGGGCCCTGATCTTTGGCCTCCAAAGGATCCTTGGGAGGATAAAAGCATTTTCACTGAACTCTTTCTCTCGCAGTCATCTTCTCTACCCACGAAGGCAAGTCCTGTTATAAAAGGGAGGTTTTCACATCCCATTAAAGAACACGGCCAGGAAAGCAGATCCATGATTTTACAGCCTTTTAAGGGTGCTTTTAACACTGCCTTCTCTGTGAACTTCTCTGGATGGTAACTCAGAAAGTGGCATGAGGCTTGTCAAGGGAGCTAAGCTGTTGGGATAGACCAGTAGCATGAAAGACGGGGATGCATAAGACAAGAGAGAACCAAAGGAACCAGGCGACTTGCGTGCTCAATCAATACCCAATCATGTGTTTTTTAGAAGGGAAACTGAGGCTCAGAACTTGTTGCTGAAGCTCAGGGGGCTACAGAAGAGCATCATGAGGACTGGACAATCTCTGTCCTTCATCCACACACAGTGAGTTCCTCTCAGCCACTGCTCAGTGAGAGCTGCAGCCCTTGCAGGCTGGGGACATGGCTCCTCCCCAGGGCCTGTGGCATCACGCACACCCTTGACCCCGAGCAGGTGCAGGCCCTTGTTGTTTGCTTTCACGGCTGAAGCCCCAGAGAGAGAATCCAAGAAATGGTCAGTGTCAGACAGATGAAACTTGAGAAGGGATGTAAAAACAAAGCAAGACAAAACAACTTTTAGATATTGGAGAGAATAGCATCATCTTTACAGGCAGGCTCTTCGCAACGAAGAAAGCGAAGAGCAAGCTTCAGAATGTTCTGGCCCGGGCACGGCCCACTTGGGAACTGGTGTAATGCTCTTGTAGTCTACAGGAGAGGGCGTTGGCCTGCGAAGAGGACCAGCTCCATTCTCCCACCCACCCAGCCATCCATTTCTTTGTTTCTTGCTCCAACTCTTAGGAAGTACCTTCTGTGCTGCCGGTGTGACTGTACCCTGGCTGCCCGACCCTAGGTGCTGAGTGGAGAAACCTCGATGCCATCACCCTCCCTGGAGACGGGGTCAGGAAAAGGCCTGTGCAGAAGTGGCATGTGGAGGAGTGGTCGCTGCCCAAGAGTGCTCGGGGTCTTCACAGATGCTCAATCCCAGCCCAGCTTTCTACAGCTGGTTGGATATGATTCCACATCTGGGGAAGGAGGTAGTGAATGGTCCAAAGAGAGTGGAGGCCACCTGGGGAGTGGAGCCACGCGCTCTGCCTGCCGTCAGCTGTGGCCATGGGCCGGGTCTGCAGTGAAGTGGAAGCGATGGTGCCGCCTCAGCACAAAAGCCTCATGACTTGGGTATCTGTTCCCCATCCTCCCTTCTGTGCACTGCAGTACGGATGGGGCAATGACCCAGCTTCCACCGTGCCTGGGGGCTGACACTGGGGATGGCAGAGCCACAGGAAGGAGAACTGGGCTGCCGAGTGTGTGTGTGTGTGAAGAGCTGCGGCCAGTCAAGGCCACCTTTCCCGTGCTGGAGAGAAACGCCTTTCTTATTCAACCCTTCTCCTGTTGGGCCGCCTTTACCGCACGAATACGAAGGGGTGAACAAAGCAGCCTCTTCTTCGTTTCCTGAGTTGAGAACCAGTTAGAAGAGGGAAGCTGCACCCGGACAGATACAGGTCCAAAGCGTGGAGCTTGTGACTGACAAGGCTGGGCTGGAGCTTGTGGTTTTGAGGCTGTGGCCAGTGAACTTGCTAAGGCTTCACTCACTCCAGAGTTAGGGGAGGCACCTGGTCCCCGGCACCATCGATCACAGCAGGGGCTGGGATTGTGGAGGGGCAGAGGTGGAGTCTCCAGGAGGTAGATGGGAAGCTGAGCCAAGAAGACTTTATTATTATTATTATTATTTTTTTCTCTCCCGAAAATTATTATTATTTTTTTCTCTCCTAGTCAGAGAGATCCTTTTTCCTGTTCTGGATGGAATAGGAGAGGGAGATGGGGGAGGGGAGGTGGGATCCCATAGCCTGAGCCCTCTCCCAGAAAGTGAGGAAGTGCAGATACCAGCTGAGGGGGCGCTGGTGGGACTGCAGCCTAAACCCACACACAGAAGTTAGACATGAGCCCACCCATCCTGGAAGCATCCTAGGTCATAGTTCCTGCTGAGTCCTGCTGGGCTCAGAGCTGGATGCCTGGTGCGGGGACCAGCAGTGAAAATGCCCTTGCCCTTAGCAGCCAGTTTGTGTCCTGGCCCTGAAACCAGGAATCCATTGTCTCATGCAATGGGGGTGCAGGTGGCCCCTGGGCTGGTCCTCTGAGGCTCTTTGCACCTAGACCCTGCCCTGGGCAGGGTACACTGCCTTCAGCATTGCCTTCTCAACTGGAGGTTGAGGTTTTGAAGCAAGGATTGGGAATAGGTTGCCATGCCCTGCTCCTCTGGTTCTGATTGCTGACAGCATGCTGGCATGGCGGGGCAAGGCAGCACAGTAGCAGTAGCACTTGAGTTGTGTCAGTCAGCATGTCTCTGCACGTCTCTGCAGAGGGCTGAGCGTGAGAAGGGGCAGATCCTCCCGTTCCATGGACTGGGGAGGTATTATACGAGATGTGAGAATCTCCACACATGCGGCTTTTTACTGCCCAGGCATATTTAAGAGTTTTGGTGTTGGGCCTGTTTGGAAGGAAGAATGTCTTCCTTGAGTTAATGAGTGACAATCCTGCTGGCCCTGCACCAGCGCAGGGCTCAGCGTCTCTCAACCACAGACTGAACAGATCCATAATCCATTTCCCTCTCTACCGTTTCCCGGTGCGTTTAACCCCGTGGAAGCAGCTTTCCTCTCAAACCCAGCCACCTGCTCCAAAGCCTCTAAGGGTTTCCCATTCCCTAAAACATGAAGTAGGAATCTCTTGCCAGGCACTGAAAATCCACTCTGACTTGGCCTCAGTAGATGTTTTGTGGGGTCAGTGCTGTGGTACAACAGATTAAGCTGCTGTCTGCAATGCCCACATCACATATGGGCACTGGTTCAAGTTGCAGCGGCTCCACTTCTGATCCAGATCCCTAATAATGCTCCTGAGAAAGAAGTAGAAGATGGCCCAAGTTCTTAGGCCCCTGAACCCACATGGGAGACCTGGTTCTCCTGGTTCTTGGCTTCAGCCTGGCCCAGCTGTGGCCATTGCGGCCATGTGGGGAATGAACCAGAAGATGGAAGACTTCTCTCTCTGTGTCTCTGCCTCTCTCCCTCTCTGTAAATTTACCTTTCAAATAAAGAACTAAATCTTTTAAAAATTAGCCATTTTGTGCATTTTAATTTGTCCTACACTGTAGACAAGCTGAAGTGTTGTTCATTCATGCATACCTTTGACCTTGGGAAAGGCCCCATCTTCTCAGATTGTGTAATGGGCCCTAAGAGGTCTCCTTGCTTCCACTGCTGTCTGTTCTCACTTGAGCAACCAGGGCATCCTGGAGAAAACTGGAGTCCAATTGTGTCAGTGCTCTTGTCCAACCCTCTGATGTAGGGTTGCCAGACTTAGCAAAGAAAAATGCAAGATACCTTGGCCCTGCACTTGGCCTAGTGGTTAAGCTGCAGGTTGGGACTCTGCAACCCATGTCAGAGTGCCTGGGCTCAGGTCCTGGCTCCTCTCCTGATTCCTGCTTCCTGCTGATTTGTGCCTTGGTTGGCAGCAGATGATAGCTCAAGTCATTGGGTTCCTGCTATCCATGTGGGAGACCTGGATGCATACCCAAATCCCAGCTGTCCTGCCCCAGCTGTTGTGGGAATTTGGGGAATGAGCCAGCATATTGGTGCTGTCTCTGTCTGGCTGTCTCTGTCTCTCAAATAATAATAACACAATTTTTATAAATTAAAAAATTCAAGATCGGTGCTGGCCTTGTGATGTAGTACATAGAGCCACCATCTGCAATGCCAGCATCCCATATGGGCAAAGGTTTGTGTCCTGGCTGCACCACTTCTGATCTGGCTACCTGTTAATGACCTGGGAAAAGCAGCTGAAGATGGCCCAAGTGTCCCTGCTACCCACATGGGAGACCCAGAAGGATTTCCTGGCTCCTGGTTTTGGCCTGGCCCAGCCCTGGTCATTGTGGCCATATAGGGAGTGGACCAGAGGTTGGAAAACCTTTCTCTCTCTCTGTCTCTCCCTCTCTGACTTTCAAATAAATAAAGAAATAAATGCTTTTTTAAAAAAATACAAAATACTCAATTAAATTTTAATCTCAAATAAACAACAAAGATAATTTTAGGATGGGTATATCTCACGCATACTTGAGATATACTAAAAAATAATCACAATCTATTGGAAGTTCAAATTTACATCTGCAAACTTTTCGGTTTGCAAACTTAGCCCAATGGTTTCCTATCTTACTCAGAGTTCAAGGCAATGTGCTTGCAAGTTCTCTGTACGATCTGAGCTCAGTGTCACTCTGCCCTCCTCACCCATCCGTAACTCATTGCTTTTGATTGCTCCCCACCCTGTCCTCCTCACTTCTCCTGGAACACATTACACACTGCTGCCTCGGGGCATTTGCCCTCGCTGCTTGCAGCGCTTGGAATACTCTCCCCTCCCAGGCAGCCACATTCGTGTCTCTCACTCCCTGTAGCTCCATGCAGCGGTCACCTTTTCAGCAAAGCCTTCCTGGGTGATTCAGATGGTGCCGCCTAAAAATGCTGTTCTCAACACGTGGTCATCCCTGCACTCCTTTCCTGCATCATTTTCTTCCAACGTGCTTACCGTTATCTGACAAACATGATACTTGTTTATTTGCTCATAAAGCCCTAACTGGGATGTGTGTCCCATAAGAGCAGGCACTTGATTTGTTTAATTTAGTGCTAGCATCTCAGTGCCCAGAAGAGGCCTGCCAGAATAAGTCATCAATAAGGGGTTGATGGATGGACAAAGAAACCAACAAGGAAAGATAGAATACAATACTCCAGTGATAACAGCTAGAGAAAAGTCAAGAAGAGAGTGATGGGGCTGGTGCTATGGCCGGGTGGGTAAAGCTGCCTGGGATGCTGACAGCCCATATGGGTACCAGTTAGAGTCCTAGATGTTTCACTTCCTATCCAGTTGGGAAAGTAGTGGAAGATGACCCCAGTCTTTAGGCCCCTGCACCCATATGGAAGAAGCTCCATATGCAACCTGAAAGAAGTTCCTGGCTCCTGGCTTCAGACCAGCCCAGTTCCAGCCTTTGTGGCCATTTGGGGAGTAAACCAGTGGATGGAAGACCTCTCTCTATATTTCTCTCTCTGCAAAACTCTTCCAAATAAACAAAAATAAATCTTTTTAAAAAAGAAGAGAGTGGGGCTGGCGCCGCGGCTCACTAGGCTAATCCTCCGCCTTGTGGTGCCAGCACCTGGCACCTATCCCAGTTGCCCCTCTTCCAGGCCAGCTCTCTGCTATGACCAGGGAGTGCAGTGGAGGATGGCCCAAGTACTTGGGCCCTGCACTCATGGGAGACCAAGAGAAGGAAGCACCTGGCTCCTGTCATCAGATCAGCGTGGTGTGCCGGCCGCAGTGCGCCAGCCACGCTGGCCATTGGAGGGTGAACCAATGGCAAAGGAAGACCTTTCTCTCTGTCTCTCTCTCTCACTGCCCACTCTGCCTGTCAAAAACATAAAATAAAAATAAAAAAAAAGAAGAGAGTGATGTATTGCCATCTATGTGAATTGTCTACTCTGAGAAGGTGTATTTTAGTAGGGGCTTGAATGCTTTTTTTTTTTTCTTTTTAGGATTTTAGGATTTACCTTATTTATTTGAAAGGTAGACTTACAGGAAGAGAGGGAGGGAGGGAGGGAGAGAGAGAGAAAGAGATATCCCTCATCTGCTGATTCATGACCTCCATGGCCACAATGTCTGGGACTGGACCAGGCTGAAGCCAGGAGCCAGGAACTCCATCTGTGTCTCCCATCTGGGTGGCAGGGACCCAAGCAATTGTGCCATGTTGTGGTGCTTTCTCAAGTGCATTGGCAGGGAGCTGGATTGGAAGCAGAGCAGCTGGCATCTCAAGCTGGCCCTCTGATACAGGATGTTGGCATCCCAAGTTGTGGCTTAACCCCCTGGATGAAGCTTTGATGACGTCCCTCACCTCCGGTCTTCCTTTTGTTTTTTGTTCTACCGGAAACCACCCACTTCCTCACCTCCTCCAAGTCCCACCTGAAATGCACAGAGAGCTTGGTCCTGGGACCTTGTCTTACAGACACATAAATAAAGCCACACTTTCCCCTGCATTCTGACTCACATAGCTGACAACCAGAACAAGGAGTAGGCTGGTGGGAGTGATGGGGTTCCTGGCTCACGCACGAAGATGTGCTGTAGCCACGGTTGACCTCACGCTACAATCGCCGCCTGGTGTTCTGTGCCTTCCAGGTGCTGGGCCCCTTCCTTTCGGCGAGATGGAGGCCCACGACTCTGTGTGGAGTTTCTCCAAGGCCACTCTGTGTCTTCAGTCAAGAGCTTTGCCCTGGAAGGAGGATGAAAGTCCGATTCTGTGAGGGTCGCATGCTGGGGGGCCAAGGATTGCTTATCTTACACGTTTAAAACCAGCAAACACCCTTCTCCCAATAAGGGCCATCTGGAAGATAGTGTTCTGAAGCTTAGAAAAAATCTAATGCTTTAATCTGCTTAGTGTCTTCAAACATCAGGTCTTCTTTTTCAAACTCAGCTGGGGGATAAAGTTCTTTATCTACATCTGTGCTGCTCGCTGAGAGGCGCTGGCCCTGAATGGCACGCACAGCCGTGGTGCCTTACCTCGGGAAGCCTTGCTCCGGGGATTTTGGAGACTTTGCGCAGTGTTAAACTCCTGCAGCAGGAGCCAAACTCTCTCTAAGACGGCAGGATTAGCGCCTCTATCAGGAGGGGCCTTCTCTGGCTCTGTAAACTTCACGTTTTTCTTCTCTGTCTCTTTAGGATTTGTCAGATAGATTTTGCATATTTAAATGATAACACAGTCGTGTGAAGAAATGTCTTACAGCTACCAAGTATGACAGGAATGGAGCAGCTTTGCTTTGAATGAGGAACCCAGTAACACAAATTCGAATTTCATTTCATTTTCTCTTTGGCTGTTCTGGGAATTTATATTGGCCATTTAATTTTACTTTTATGATTTTATAAGGATATTATCTCTGTGTACAATAATGCTTTTTTTTAAAAAGAGGATTGTAAATTGTACTGAAGCTTTTGAGTCTACACTTCTACAAACTGAATGTTCTTATTTTCCATGTGAATCTTGAAAACCATACTCTTTTCCTATGAATATTAGAAGACCAGTGTGAAAATCAGAAATGCTGGGATTTTATTCCATTTCATTTTATGACTCTCAGGAAATAACTTGTCTAATGGTAACAAAACAGTATGTATCAAGTCGTGACTATTTATGTTTTTGTTTGGAGACTTCAAATTAAAGCTATTTATAACCAGTGACCAAACATTGGCCTTTGTTTACAACCAGGGTAGAATAAGTTTACTGGCCTTCTGTTTACATTTGCATTATCAAAGCTTATTAATTCATGATTTTCTATTGATCAGAGGCATGAATGCGTCATAAGAATAATTGATGAGATTAAATTCATAACCTAAATAGAAAGACTTAAAAAACAATGATTTTCATTTATTAAAAGTCAGTATTACATGCAGATATCTTAATAATAACTACCAATTGTTAAATATTTACCCTGTAACAGCCACAATGTTAAATGCTTTATGTGGACTTTCTCATTTACTTCCCACATAGCCCTGTATGTTGGATTCCATTACACAGATGAGGGAGCAAAGACTTGGAAAGTGAGTATCAGCCTAGGACCACAAGGGGCAGAAATAAAATTTAAACTCCAGAGCCTGGGAGCTGAACTACTGTGCTGTAGTATCCACAGCTTTGGGTGTGCTTGTGTAAGCAGAAATACAATTCATTATTTATTTATTTTAAAAAAATTATTTACTTGAAAGGCAGATTTACAGAGAGGCAAAGGCAGAGAGAGACAGAGAAAGAGAGTCTTCCATCTGCTGATTCACCCCCCAAATGGCCACAACTGCCGGAGCTGAGCCGATCCGAAGCCAGGAAGCAGGAGCTTTATCCAGGTCTCCCACGCAGGTGCAGAGGCTCGAGGACTTAGGCCATCCTGTACTGCCTTCCCAGTCCATAGCAGAGAGCTGGATCGGAAGTGAAGCAGCCGGGTCTTGAACTGGAGCCCATATGGGATGCCGCACTGCAAATGGCAGCTTTACCCGCTACACCACAGCGCCGGCCCCACAATTCATAATTTAAATACATTTTTTTTCCTGGTGAGAATTTTAGTCCCAATTCTAAGTAGAGCTGTACACTTTATACTGCTCTCTGGGGCCTGGAATCTCACTTCCAGCCTTTCGAAATGCCAACGCTCAGCCATTCTAGTGACCAGTGCATACTTTACCAACCTGTTGCAACATAGCTCACACTTGCAACTTGAATTATGCTTAATGATAACAGAAAAAAAAATCCACAAAAGTAGCAGAGAAGCACCACTTCCATGAAGCACCACTTCACTACTTCATGAGGAATTGATGCTATCCAAGGGTACAACTGAGCAAGGTTCAATCAAGCTGAGTCTCCAAAAGACAACTAATACAGGACAAAAATGCCCACGAGAGAGGATTTGTGAATGATCCAAATAGGAGAAGTAGAGTTAGCAGAGTAAGCACGTGGTTATGAGGGCAGGGATCTGCCAGGCATGTTGGTGTCTCCCCAGATGTGTAGAACACACCATAGATGGTCAGTAAATACTTATTGAGTAAGTGGTAGAAACAATTTTCTAATCTCACGGGAGCTCCAGTATTCCACTCAGCAGATTCGCTATTCATCACAGAATTAACAGGGTTAGAGGAGACTTAACGGAGTGTTAAGAAAGAAGCAGAAATCACTTCTACATAGATTAAGGTAGGAATGGTTTTGTTGACCTCAAAGAAGGGTTTTGGTGAAAACAGAAACTTCAAGAAAGAGTTATTACCATAATTATAAAGTCTGATTACATGGACTGTTTTCAAGTAGAAGTAGATCAGGACTGGAGAAGCCTATATGGGTTGTTGAAATTTCACAGTTGACATGATCATTACAAAGAATTTTATGGATTTGAAAGTAGATAAAAGAGCTAATAAGAGATAAACAGCGTAGAACATCCCCAAAGGGCAAGATTAATGTTATCAAATAAAATCAATAGGTAAATTAGATATGTCATTCTCAAATGCCCTTCTGTGCAATATCAATATTCCACTAATAAAACAAAATGATTGCAACGTTTTTCCACTGTGCAGATAAATAAAACGAATAATGTAACTTCCTCAATTTATCACTCACTCTCCCATCAAATTTTTCTTATAACTTCCGTACCTGTTATATGAGAAAATAGATCTGCATGACATCTTATTGGAAAATTTCAGGAAATGAAACCATTGTTAATTGATTTTTATGGATTTATGTTCATTCTTTTTGTGACTTTATCCTTCGTTATTTATAAAATTCTTGGTCGATGTGATGGAAGGTCTGTCTTGCTCACTTGCCATTGCATAAGCAGGTTTTGCTTTAAACCAAACCTAGACACTAGATGAATGTTTATTGGTTCTAATGATTCCATGGGTCGGTTCTTGAGCTGATCTCTGTTGAGTTTACATGTGCGTCTGTGGTCAACAGGATCTACAACACCCCACTGAAGGGCCATGGGTAAGGGGAGAGAAAGGATCTGTGGCCATTTTGAAAATCAGTGCCACTCTGCGAAGTGAATAAGCCTGAGCTAGCTTGCTGGAAAATAAGAGGTAAGCTTAAAACTAAGGCAGCTCGCTGGGCAGACTACAAAATCCCAAACACACAAATGAGGCCTCTGGACCATCCAACTGTCAGACAAGTCACAGACTCATAGGAAGGGACACATCACTGCTGTTTGAAGCCAGTAGGTTGTGAACTGGTTTGCTGGGCAACTATGATAGGTGGCAATATGATTTTTAATTTTATTTTTTAAGGTAAACAAATTTCACGCATTTCACATGTACAGATTTAGGAATGTAGTGATACTTCTCACCCTTTCTTCCCTCTTGCCCCTCCTCCTTCTTCTCTTATTTCCTCTCTTAATTTTACCAATGATCTACTTTCAGTTTATGTTATACTCATAAGATTAACTCTACACTAAGAGTTCAAGAAATAGTAAGAAGAAGAAAAAAACAAACACAGTTTCTCAACAGTAGAGACATGGCCTGTAAAAAATCATTGACTCTCAAAATGTCAGTCTCCTATACATTACATTTTAGGTACTCTATTAGTTATCACTGATCAGGAAAAACGTATGGTATTTGTCTTTTGGGGACTGGCTTATTTCAATAAGTATAATGGTATAAGTATATATATGTATATACACCATAATTTCTTTACCTAGTCTTCAGTTGATGGACATCTGGCTATCTTGGCTATTGTGAACTGAGCTGCCATAAACATGAGGGTACAGATCACTCTTTCATATGCTGATTTCATTTTGTTTGGGTAAATTCCCAAAAGTGGGATTGCTGGGTCATATGGTATTTTCAGCTTTCTGTGGTGTCACCATACTGTCTTCCTCAATGGCTGTACTAGTTTACATTCCCTCCAACATTGGATTAGAGTGGCAATGTGACTTTGTAGTAATCTTAGTTTAAATTCTCAGAAAAAATAGCCCCTGAGGAAGATCTGTGTGTGATTTACTGAGGACTGTTCTTAGGACTATCTGTGAATGTACGGGGAAAATAGGACTGGGCAGAGGCAGAATTTGAACTTCAGTGTAGTTGTAAGAGTGGCCTTAGTCAATCTCATGTGAGCTCTGAATAGGGAACAAACTTTTAGAGGGGTCTTCATTGACATAAGGGGTCTGAGTCACTGGACTGGAGCGTCCCCTGGACAGAAAGTATAACCTGGGGTTAAGAAGCTCTGTTTGGCAGAAGGCAGTTTCAGGGAAGGACTCAGCTGTTGGTCATCCACAGCCAATACCTTTAGAGGATCATAAGGGTTGCTCTGGTCCTGCAAGAAGAAACCTGGCAGTATAATACAGCATCTGCTGTAGTGACTCCAACCATCAAAAAGTACAGTACAGCATCTGCTGTAGTGATTCTGAGATTTATTTCTGGCCTGTCCTGTGACTTGCTCTAACCAGTAGAATTAAGTGGAAATGGCTCAAGATGCTTTGCAACTTCTCCTCTTGCTCCTTTGGAGCCCTGAGCCCTGATTCTATGTTATGAAGAGGGTAAAGTTGGCCTCCTTCAGGATGAGGGAGCTTGTGGAGCCTGTGGCCAGCACCAAGCACCACACAGGTATATGGGACATTCCCAAACCATCCTACCATTGCCAAACTGTCAGAGACTGTAGTTGCATGAAAGATCTCAGGAGAGACCAGTGGGGGACAATCGGTTGGCTGAGTTAACATCAAACTGATGAGCCACAGAATAGTTAGGAAATAAAATAAATAACTTTTGGGAGTAGTTTGCTTTGCAACAAAACAAAGTCTTAGAGAAAAATCGATACCTGGAATTAAGGTACTGCCAAAACAAAAATTCAAAGCATGTGCCCTTAGCTTTGGAGCTGGGCAGTGAGTGAATCTGGAAAAGTGGCAAGGAGGCTGCTAGTGCTGGCTGGGAAGATGATGGAAAAGTGTGTGTGGAGACTGGAAAGATGGCAACACACATTGCATAGTGGCAAAAACATTATATTTGGTTACTTGGAAGATAGAAGATGTGCCTAGTAAAATTTTAGATCTGGTTAAGCAGAGTTTCAAAGAAAGTTCTGGACATGTCAAGGTGCTGCTGGGTATATATGATAAGTTATTGCAAGAGAGAAAATGAAGCAAAAAAGGAATTCTTTAGATCCCAGGACTTTCTGGGTTGGAAAATAAACTATTTCTGATTCCCAAACCCCAATCAGTAAAAGGTTGTCAAAGCACAAGGAGTCCTGGTGCCCAAGGTCAAGCCAAAGGTGTCTCTATATGTTCTTGATTTACACTTCTGAAAGATTTAAAGTGATTCCTATTAGACCATCTGAGCTAGACAAAATAACCTTATGTCATTATGCTACAGTAGCCTAACATGTTGCTCAAAGTGGAAAGAGGCCTCTGTTGCAAAGAATTGTGCATGTACTGTTTGCCCAAGAGAACGGGCCATACTATGTAAAAATCCCACAAGAAAATTGCTCAAGTTGTAAAGAAGTTTATGTCTCCTATAAACTTCTTAGATGTTGAAAGCAGGTGTCAAGAACTCTGAAAGGTCTGAAATTTTTATCCTACTGACAAGCTAACAAGTCAACCTGCCACGATTTCATAGGTACTGTCAAAAGACACGAACCCCCCAGATCAGAGACAACACAAGAGTTTATTACTCTTGGCATAGTAAGCAGCGTGGGTGTGAGCATATTTGTGTTAGTTTTCTGACAACCTATTCCTATTGGGTGCTAGGAAAAGAGCCAGATGGCACCTGTATACTCAATGGGTTGCATCACAGGAGAGAGAAGTGAAAGTCAGGGAACCAAAATCTTTGTATTAGACAATATTATGCCTTCCTGTTGCTCCAAAGGGACATATCATCATGCAGGGATATAAACAAACCTGCTCTGTACTTCAAAAGGGAGACAATATCTCTCCATTCCAAGGTTGTTCACTATACAAATCGAAAAAATGTAGTCTGGACCAAAAACAGCCAGTGTCTTTGTAAGGGGTGCAGAAATGTAAAAGACTCATGGAGAATTGTCTTCCAACAACAGGAAACTGCAGACACATGCCTTTCTAACGGAAAAAGAGGTATATCTCAGGAGGTTCTGTCAGAAGTCCAAGAGCCAGGAGGAGAAGCCATGAGAGTTGAGGGACAAGGGACTGGAGACCCACTCTCAGGGTAAACCACAAAACAACTGTCAGGGGAGTTATTCCAAGGGAGCAAAACTGGGACCTCATCAAGAAACAATCAAGTCTCTGCACACCACAGCCTCCTCCAACAGCTGGGGATCCTAGCAATGTAAGCTCAATTGTATGTTACCGTTGCTATGGACTGATGGTGGCAGGTGCCCTCCATTCTTTCCCTTTTGGAATGGGGGTGCTTATTGCTTGATTAGCCAGTCCTAGCCTTCAATTGTGTATTAGGTATGATAGGGCAGATGAGTTATCATTTAAGCTCATAGCCTTTGGATGAAGAGGAGCTTCCTGTGGCCCTGATTTAGATCATGAGATCCTGGACTTCAAGCATGTCCTCATTGGACAGAACTTTTCAGCTGTCCAAAGATGAGAGTGGGAGTCCTTTGCAAGTGATAAGAATGTGGACAATTTGTGGCTGGAAGAACTGGGACAGACTGCAAGAATAGTCACATTGACATCCTTCTTTGCATTCACGTTTTGCAATGTGACTTTGCCCAGACTTCCATAGGAGGTAAAGTCTGTTTTTTCTACCCTTTGAATCAAGACTGTCTATGTAATTTATTCTGTGCAATAGGACATTATCAAACGTGAGGTGGGTAGAGGCATATTGGGGCTTTCTGCACTTGGAACCCTGAGACACTGGGTGAGCAAGCTTGAGTTAGCCTGGAAGGATGAGCAGCCCCATGGAGTGGAATATAGACACCTCAGCCAATACCTGTCCACTTTTACACATGTGAGCAAGGTTATCCTAGAGTAACCAGTAACCAGTCACCCTGCCAGCTGACCAGACACTTGAGCAAGCCCAACAGAGGTCATTCCAGCTGGCCCAGGCAGAACCACTCTACCTTCATGCCGCACTGTGAGGAACAGTACATAGTACTTGTTTCGGCCATAAAGTTTGGAGGTGAGCTGGTATGTGCTAATGGTTTGAATATTTGTCACCATGAATTCACAGGTCCAAAGTCCTGTGTTTATGGTACTAAGAAGGTGGAAACTTAATCAATTATGGTGTTTAGAGGTGAGGTCTTTGGCAAGGGATTAGATTGGATTAGGTTGTTAGGGTGGAGCCCTCATGACGAGTCCTGGTGGTTTTGTCAGAGACCACATAGAGACGGGTAGAATTTCTCCATGTCTTTTCCCAGGTTATGCCCTGTGCCACCTAGGGACTCTGCCAGCAAGAGCACCATCACCAGAGCCGAATCCCTGTGTTGCTCTGGTCTTGGATTGTGAAACTGTGGAGCCATGAGACAAAATAAGCTTCTTTTCTTTATAATGTTAGCCTGCCTCAGGTATTATGTAATAGTGATGAAAGGCTGGCCAATACAACATGCACCAGCAGAGGAGCAGGCACTATGGCTCAGCAGGTTAAACCACCATTTGGGATGCCCACGTCTCATATTGGAGTGCCAGTTCGAGTTCCAGCTACCATGCTTCCAATCCAGTTCCCTGTCAGTGTGTCTAAGAGACCAAGTACTTGAGATCCATTACCTATGTGGGAGACCTCAATGGACTTTCTGGCTCCTGGCTTCAGCCTGGCCCAGCCTCAGTTGTTGTGGCCATTTGGCAAGTGAGCCAGAGGATGGAAGATTCTTTCTCTCTCTCTGTCTCTGTCTCTCTCTTTCTTTCTTCTCCCTCCCCAGTCTCTCTCTGTCACTCTTTCTTTCAAATAATGTTTAAAAATGTGGATAGGTATTTGCTGTACCCCCAAAACCTGGTACATAGTAGTCAATAAGTTTTTGTTGAATGAATATTTATCATGCTACAATGAATATAAAAAACATCATAACTACTTAAAAAGATGTGTCATCTGACTGAGTTTGTAAGTTACTGAATTAGTTTATATCTTGTGAAAACTACCAGGTGTGAAGATAGAATTTCAAAGCAGATATAATCATAGAAGCAATTAAGCAAAGTGAAAAATTGGAAAAACCCAGTTACATGTCTTATTTTTGCTGGGTGTCTCCTTAGCTAATAAGAGAAAAGGTAAGATTAGATTAAAAATAGATTATATTCTGATTCAGTTTTTAAAGCAAAGAGTTTAACTTATTTTTGCATTCTTTATATATAAAAAGATAAAGCAAAGCAAACAGTGAAGTTTACAGGGTAGCATATAAAATATTACACAATCTTAATCAGTCTATTTTAGGAAAAGAAGGATTGATTCCTATTTTAAACAATAGCAATGACCACAACAAATCAGAATTGGTCAGTTAGCTGCCTACAAAAGCAACTCTCGAAACTGACATAGACAAATGGACTGAAAGTTAGAATGCACAAATGCTATGTGAATAAGACATGCTGCAGTTTCTCACTAACCTTGCTTTGTCCCAGTGGGCATTGGTGGCAGAGAGAGGGTAGCGTATCCACTGGGAGTGAAATATATTAGTGTCTTCTCTCTCTACATCATATTAGAATTTTCAGGGAAACTGATAAATAACAACTGGAACTAAGGTTTGTTCATGTAGTTCTATTTCAGCACATTTAAAGACAGAAACACACTGCAAAAATAAAAACACCTCCTACTGGCATCTTTGCTGCTCTGCCCTCTGTGAGTACTCACCTGGAAGCCAGTGGGCGTCTCCTGGGCTCACATGTCTCCCTCTGCACTGTCCCTCATCATTGTACCTCTGCAGGAATTAATCCCACAAAGACTCATCCTTGTTGTCTAAGCTGCTAACTAAAACCAATCAAGCCAACAGCAAACAAGGCTCCCCTGGTAGGTGAGGATGTGTTATAGACCCTCAAATCCTCCTATCACTCTCATGCTGTGTTGACCACCTATGTCCCTGTTCAGTGATCCGGGGAGGAGCCACAGAGGGGGTAGAAGAAGCTCTCAGAAGGTGAGTGATCCCTTACAGGAGACCTGAAGGACTTGAGTCCCCAGATGGGAGGAATGTGAGTCATCCCAAGTCGAGAATGAAATGGCTCTTCTGGATGGCAGCAAATAAATCTGAGCCACTGTATTAAAGGGGGTGAGGGTGGGCATGTGTCGAGAGATGAATTTTCAGGGAATGGGAGAATCAGGCAAAATCAAAGGAGGGGGAACAGCTAAAAAATAAATAAAACCCCTCTCTGTTGCCAGGTGTGAACTTGGGGAGAGAGAAGACATTGGATTGGATTCAAAAGTACAAGGGATACAGAATACTCATGACTTAGTGTCTGTTGAGATACGAGAGTGAAAGAGAAAGCAGGGTCAGGCTTGACTTCTGAGTTTCTGACTTATATAATGGTTATGGTTTACTGAGATTTGGAACACAGAGCGAGGTCTTCAATAGGTCACGGGGGGGTGGGCATTGCTGGTGCAGCAGGTGGAGCAGGTTCGAGACTGCGATGGAAGGTCTTTCTCTCTCTGTCTCTCTCTGTGTGTGTCTCTCCCACCCCCATCTGTAACTGACTGTCAAGAAAACAAAATAAATCTTTAAAAACATGGTCGTGGAGCGACTGGCGCTGTGGCATAGTGGGCTAAGCCTTTGCCTGCAGTGCCGGCATCCCATAGGGGCACTGGTTCCTGTTCTGGCTGCTCCGCTACCCATCCAGCTCTCTGCTTATGGCCTGGGAAAGCTGTGGAAGATGGCCCAAGTTCTTGGACCCCTGTGTTTGCACGGGAGACCTGTAAGAAGCTCCTGGCTCCTGCCTTCAGTGCGGCCATGTGGGCAATGAACCAACAGATGGAAGTCCTTTCTCTCCATCTCTCCCTCTCTTTGTCTGTAACTCTATCTCTCAAATAAATAAATAAAATCTAAAAAAAGGGATCATGGCAATGCATATTATGAAAAACTATGCATGACTTTCAAATTTTTGGACCGAACAATAAGTTTAGTTAGTTCCATTTTTCTATGGATTTTTTGAAGTTCCCTCATATCGAAGGCAGAGGAGGTTCTGAGAGGAAGATGGATTTCCTCTGCTTATGTTCAGTGTGATAGGTCCATGGGGGAGCAGACTACAGAGATTGCAGACAATAGAGATGTATGGATCTGTTTGGTGCTTGGGGAAATGGGGTTTGGGATAGAGATTTTGGAATTGAAACCATAAGAGACAATGAGATCAAAGGGAGTTAGTGTGTGAGATGGGGTTGTAAGATTATCAAATAGACAAAAAATCAATTTCTACACATTGGTGACACAAGAAGGGAGAAATGCGATGATAAGATAGATTCTGTTAAAACAGCAACAGAACATTAAATCTTGGACCGTTAATATAACCCAAGACAAAAAGATTTGTTGAATCTACAACTCTCTAATGAGGACAATAAAGGCAGACCAGAGTAGGTAGGTAGCTACCACGCTATTTATGTGAAAGACTAAAAATACTAGAGCTGGTAGTATGTCCTAGATTAATATATGGATTTAATGCAATGATTATTAAAAGTCACAGCAAGATAATTTATGGAAATTTAGAAAATGATGGCAAATAATTGGTGGGCAAGAGCGATATGTAGACATGTTTTTGTATAACTCCTTAGATCATACATAGTGTTTCACAGGCTGATTTCGCTTAGTTCTCACAGCGACTCTTGTGCTGAGGTGTGGCTATCACCCCCATTTTAGGGTGACCATACGTCTCGTCTCAGTGTCCCCAGGGCAGTCCTGTTCTAACCTCTTAGCCTCATGTTCTCCATTCATTTACAGTTTCTCCCATACGCTTGCATTTAAAAAGGAAGTATTATTAACAGTTATGTCAACACACACTGGAGCTGGGTTTGGCACCATTGCCATGGAGTACTTCCAGTCTCTGTCAGGGTCTTGTCCGGTGGTGGATAAGGAGCATGAGCAGGGAACGAAATCCTCTCTGTGCTATGTGTTACATCTGAGAGATGACCTGGTACAACAGCTCCCTTGTATGCGGCATGCAAAGTACAGGTATGCTCTCCAGCGAAACAAGATGCACACAGACTGTAGGAAACAGCTGCTTCTCAGTTTCAGATGACAGTGGGAGAAGTATCTGATGCACTACTGCCTCCTACTGAAAACTTGGTATACCGGATGGCTGCCCACAGGAACCAGGAGCACGAAGCAACAGGCTGCCAGTTGGTGGGGACAGTGGGGAACTCAGGGGATTATGAAGTAAAATAAAAGAAATGGTGCCAGACAGGAAGGCATGACAGTCCCTTCAATAGAACTCATAGAATAACAATGGTTTGTCATTTAGTAGGAAGAAACAATATCCATGTTTACTTTTCACACATTTTTATTGTGACAAATTGTACACATCATATACTATTTTAGCCATTTAAAAGTGTACAGGTCTGTGGCATTAAGTATATTCATGTTATTTTGTGACCATCACCACTATCCGTCTCCAGAACTTTTCCCTTCTTCCCCAAATGAAGGTTGGTCTCCATTCAGAAACACTAACTCCCAGTGCTGTTTTACCCAGCCCCTGGCAACCACCATTCTGCTTGCTTTCTTTACGAATTTGACTACTCTAGGACTTCACATGTGTGGAATCATACAACAGTTGCCCTTTCTGTCACTGGATTATTTCACTTAGCGTGTTTCCAGGGTTCATACATGTTGCAAAATGTGTCAGAATTCCTTTCTCAAAGACTAAGTAGCAGTCCATTGCAGGTATACATCAGCTTATATTTTGCTTGGGATTTCTTGTTAATTTCTCAATAAACTTATTGCAACCCATAAAAGTTCATTTTCCATGAAGTATTGAAGGTTGGTGATGAATGCATAACTTGCATATATGTTTTGAGGTCTACCACCTGCCTAAGGAGACCAGTATTATCACTGACCACAGGGAAACCAGAAGACATAACTCTAATGAAAATGCATCAGCATTTATTTAAAAAATTAGTAACTATTTTAAGAAGAGTGATCCTGAAAACAATCACTTAACATGTGCAGCTGCAGAGGGCACATTTCATAACTCTTTGTGAATCATGAATTTTCATTTAGATAAAATTACTGTTCTAGCAGAAGATGGCCCAAGTATTTGGGCCCCTGCACCTGCATGGGAGACCTGGAAGAAGTTCCTGGCTCCTGGCTTTGGATTGGCTCAGCTCTAAATCTTTAAGAAAATCAAATCACTGTTCTAAATTGATTTCACTTAGTTTTGGCGATGTGTTTTTTCATACACATCTCAAAAATAAAAGTTGAGTGGCAGATTTCTTTTCCTTGGAAATAGTTCTATCACTATAGCCCATCCAAAAGGCTCCTTTTAAATTTTAATATTGACATTTTTCCTGCAAGGCTAAGGTTTTATGCTTCTTCCTTTTCAGTCTCCTGTTCACTATCCACCTTTAGAGCTAGCCCTCATTTTATCAGAAGGACAGGGCCGTGGCCGGGTCTCATGGAGAGATTGTGAGTGTGTGCTCCAGCTATCAGTCTCTGCTAACGTCCGAGCTGGCAGGGAACATCTTGTGAGGGAATGAGTCTTCAGATGATTGCAATCTCCAGCTGCCAGTCACCCAAGCTGATGCCCAGTGGCACATACTCTAGCTACCCTGCCAACCCCTGCTCAGATCGAGTGTTTCCAAGCAAAGTAAGGATTGTCATTGCTTAAGCCTCTAAGTTTTGGAGTAATTTGCTACTGAGTCATGGGAACTAGGTAAGGTGTCAACATGTTGGCTCCATGGTAGAAGACAAACATCGTGAAATGTTAGATGATGCTCGTTTTGTATTCACGTCATCAGATGTTACAAGGAGGAATGTGAATAATTCTAGTGCAAGATCTAGGTGACTTCTGGACACATTCTAGTTCTGATCTTTGCCCCTGTACAGGTAAATGGAAGCTTATCTTGGTCCTGAGATTGAAGAACTAAATCTTCATGTTTTTCTTCAATGCCTGCACCTATGCTTCAACAGGTCCTCTAGGAATGAGATCCTGAACAAATGATTAGCTCCCAAGATTTATAATAATAAATAATAAGTAAATAATATATAATAAATAAGTAATAACAAAACATTTATCATTTACTAAACACTATGTCTCACATAATGAACCATATATTGTGTGTATAATAATTACATTCCTTATAAGAACCCTGCAACAATAGGTATTGCTAGCTCTATTTTACAAGTGGGAAAATAAGGCTCAGAGAGATTAATCAGTTGCTTAAGACAACACAGGCAGGAGGAAGCCACTCTTCCCTAGCGCCCGAGCACATGTCTTTTCCATAGAATCACTGGATTTCTACTTGGAGCTCAATTTGCTAACCTAATTGTAACTGTCTTTGATGTTGATGATCTTCCTGCTTGTACTTCTTTTTTAAAATTTAGTTTTTGAAAGTCAGAGTTACAGAGAGAGAGGCAGAGACACAGAGAGAGATCTTTCATCCCTGGTTCACTCCCCAGAAGACAGCAACGGCCATGGCTGGGCCAGGCTAGTTAGGAGCCAGGAGTTTTTCACTTCAATTATTTTTCCACAAAAATAGGATTGCTTAAAGTAATACTTATAATGCTATATTGTTGGTTTATAACATATGATATAAAACATAGTGATTGTATATGATATAGGATATCATTGTCATACATGATTATATTTGATACATTGTGTGTGATTATATGTAAGTACATATGATACTGATATGATATAAAAATGTTATATGTACAGCAATAATAACATAGGGGACAGGAGAAATGGAGGTATATTGGAGTAGAGTTGCTATATTTTGCCAACATTAGTTTCCTGCTATTATAAAGAACACTATTATGGACAGTTTCATTTAGTTTTAAGTTTTACTTGTTGCAAGGCAGAGTGGTAGAGAGAAAGACAGGGAGAGAGAGAGAGAGAGAACGTTCATTTGCTGGTTCACTCCTCCAATACCTGCAACAGCTGGGGTTAAGCCATCCTGAAGCCAGGAGCCAACAACTCATCCTGGTCTTCCACACTAGTGGCAAGCACTTACACTGCTTCCCAGGCACTTGTACAGGAAGCTAAAATCAGATATTCAGAGAAGTCAGGTCTTGAACCAGGAGCCCTGATACTGAATGTGAGCATCCCAAAGGGCAGATTAACCTGTTGCACCACAATGCCCACATTTTTCTACAACTTTTTGTACTTTTTGCACATTTATAAATAAAAACAGGTTTTGTTAGTTTTTGCTTGTGGTAAATGTCATAGAATGGAATGAAATTGCAATATTCTTCAAACCTTTTGAGACATGTGGATGAACTGCTCTCCCAATATGTAAGAAAATTTATGAATGGATCCATTAATGATTTTTTTAAAGATTTTATTTATTTATTTGACAGGTTGAGTTACAGAGAGAAATGGCCAAGTGGCTGCAATAGTCAGGACTGGACCAGGCTGAAGCTAGGAGCCAGGAGCTTCTTCCAGGTCTCTCACATGGGTGCAAGGGCCCAAGGACTTGGGCCATCTTCTACTGCTTTCCCAGGCCATAGCAGAGAGCTGGATTGGAATAGGAGCAGCCAGGACATGAATCGGCACCCATATAGGATGCTGGCATTGCAGGTGGAGGCTTAGCCTACTATGCCACAGTGCTGGCACCACATTAATGATGTTTAATTATCATTTCCATCAGTGCATAATGATAACCTGAAGTTATTTAAATTGGCATTTGTTTTATGCCACTGAGAAAAGCGTTTTCAGCCTCGATCATTTACTGTCTGTGTTACCTTCTGTACAAACTGGTTCCTTTTTTGATAATGAAGGAAAGGTTTTGAAGAAAACTGATGGAGGACGTGGGCAGTTCTTCCACATCCTTATGGAGTCCCCTTGGCTGAAGGTCTCTTTCCGAGAAGAACTTCACAACAGAAGGACCCTCTTGTTCCCTGTCTGGTCTGAGGGCTTGCAGGTGAAACAGAGGGAAGGGAGTTGTCAGAGCAGGAGCCTTGGGTGCAAGGCTTAGCTGAGCTGGAAAAAATTGATTATTCAGGGAAGTTTTAGTGCCAAAAACATTAAAAATAACATGATGATAATGCTCCCTATTAGCAGATCTAATGTTCCTCATGGATCCAGAAATAGATTAAAACTCAGGTCAAATGAGGATCCCTGAGTCTCCTCAAGAAAAATAGTGGGAGAGAGAAATTCATTTCAAGTTTCAGAATGATCATTTCCTCTTTCCCACAAATTTTAAGGACAGCTCCTGTGATTTCTCTAGAAAATGTTCCTAATGTTCTGAGTCAGACTTTATGGAAAAAATATCCAGGATACCAAGAGTTTAAGATAGTTCCAGCTCTGAGCATTACTTCAGAACTGGGTCCCTAATACCCACTGAATTGAGTCCAACACGGTCACTATAGATACTTCAGGGACGAGATTTCTAAAAGTCTAAATTTTGATGATGAAAATTGGATACTTCCAATATTTTATATTTCTCTCTCTCTTTCTTTTTGAAGATTTATTTATTTATTTGAGAGGCAGTTACAGAGAGAGGGAGAGACAGAAAGGTCTTCCATCTGCTGGTTCACTCCCCAAATTGCCGCAATGGCCGGAGCTATGCCGCTCTGAAGCTAGGAGCCAGGAGCTTCTGCCCTATATCCCACGTGGGAGCAGGGGTGCAAGAACTTGGGCCATCTCCCACTGCTTTCCCAGGCCACAGCAGAGAGCTGGATCAGAAGAAGAGCAGCAGGGACAGGAACTGGTGCCCATATGGGATGCTGGCGCCCCAGGCCAAGGCTTAGCCTACTATGCCACAGTGCTGGCGCCAGATGTCATATTTCTTGCGTCTAATAGATCATTGAAGATCGCAGGGGATTTGAAATGAATAGCTGAATGTTGGTGAGTACAAAGCATTTTGATAACTGATGACAATGCAAAGAAAAAGCAAAGCATGTTGCCTGCCCTTGAGCTGTGTCTCAGTTATAATGTTATAACCAAATACCTTAGAGAGGATGATTCATAAACAATAGGATTTATTCTAGAGGCCGGAAAGTCCAAAATCAGGGTGCTGGCGGATCTGGTGTCTGGCAGGGGCTTCCCTTTCGCTTCCAAGCTGGCATATCCCGCCGCATTCTCACGTGGTGGGAGGCTCAGAAGGATTGGTCAGCTCTTTGGAGCCTCTTTTATAAGCAAAGCCAAAACATTAAAAAATAATGTGATGATAATGTCTTAATCACTTCCTAAAAGGTCCCCCATCTTAAGACCATCACAGCAGGCTTCAGGTTCCATGTGGATTTTGAAGAAGCACAAATATTCAGGCTGTAACAACTGGCTTATTCTAGTTTTTCTGATATCTTCCAGGGGGAGAAGCCTAGCATGTATTTTTTTTTTTTTTCATAGAGGTTGGAAGAGACCCAATTTCTCCCTCTCTTCCTGAAGTATAGAATTAACTGAGACAGAGACATGGAAATCAGATATGTGGAGATTAAAAAGGTGGGAATGCAGGGCTGGGATGAGCAGAATGGGCTTGCCAGTGCTTCCTCCTGGCATCTTTCCCCCCAGGTCCAGCCCTCCTGCACAAAGGCTTGAGTCTGTAGCCAGAAGTATTTGCTCAAAAGGTCTGGGATGGAGAGATGGAAAGAAACCAGATCCTCTAGGCTAACAGTCCTTTACAAGATAAACTTTATCCAATCAAGAGACATTAGCAATTGGCTGTCAGTATCAATCAGGGACTCTCTTTCTCTGTGCAGAGAATAAGGGACGAGAGTGGGGGAAGAGGCTGGGAGTGTTCCTTCTCTAGTCACCCACCCCAGGGGACACAGATGTACGGGCTCCCCTCTGACAGGACCCACCTGATTATAACTATAAGTGAAAGAACTTGCTTGCTTTCTGATTGTTTTAATCTGTTTCTTTTGATTTTTCTTTTAACAATTGACAGTAAATACACAACCAGGACAAATTGGGAAAAGCTGATCCAGTCTGGGCTGGACTGGAGAGACTGGGCTATACCAGGAGCAAGTGATCTTGACTTCCTTCAGCCTCACATCTCAAAGTGGCTGGCCTGGAGTCTTGCCTTGATTTGCTCTTCTGGTCAGGAGGGAGCCACATGCTGGAGACCAGAGCTGGGCTGGGGACAGAGGGCATCTTCTGGCAAGGACTTTCACAAGGATGTCCAGATTGTCATTATAATGAAGAACCAAGGATGCCGCCGCCTTCTTTTTAAGATTTATTTATTTGAAAGAGTTACACAAAGAGAGAAGGAGAGCCAGAGAGAGAGAGAGAGAGCGAGAGAGCGAGAGAGAGAGTCTTCCATCCGCTGGTTTACTCCCCAATTGGCCACAACGGCTAGAGCTGCGCCAATCCAAAGACAGGAACCAGAAGCGTCCTCTAGGTCTCCTACATGGGTGCAGGAGCCCAAGGACTTGGGCCATCTTCTACTGCTTTCCCAGGCCATAGCAAAGAGCAGGATGGGAAGAGGAGCAGCCGGGACTTGAACCGACACCCATATGGGATGCCAGCACTGCAGGTGGCAGTTTTACCTGCTATGCCATAGTGCCGGCCCCCTTCTTCTTCTTTTTTTTTTTTTTTTTAAAGATTTACTTATTTATTTAAAAGGCAGAGTTACAGTGATGCAGGGGGGGAAGGGGAGAGAGAGAGAGAGAGAGAGAGAGAGAGTCTTCCATCCACTGGTTTACTCCCCAATTGGCCACAACGGCTGGAGCTGCGCCAATCCAAAGACAGGAACCAGAAGCGTCCTCTAGGTCTCCCACATGGGTGCAGGAGCCCAAGGACTTAGGCCATCTTCCACTGCTTTCCCAGGCCATAGCAGAGAGCTGGATCGGAAGTGGAGCAGCTAGGACTCGAACCAGCGCCCATATGGGATGCCGGCACTGCAGGTGGCAGCCTTACCTGCTATGACACAGCGCCAGCCCTGGGATGCCTTCTTGCCTGGTTTAGGACCAGAGGAACTGTGTTTCTCTTGAGTACTAAGTTTATTTATATCTTACCTACAGGATGGATTTTGTGACTCATCAGCTTGTGTGTGTGTGTGTGTGTGTATTTAGCGCACAGCCAGTACACAGGTTGCTAAGATGTGCTTGTTTGTGTCATTTCTGACTTCTTCTTATGACTTAATCCTTGGTATTTGCCTTTGCTTTCTCACCTTGCTCTTACTTTGGTTACCTTGCACTTTCTGTGTCCTTGTAAGGCCCCTTATGTTCTTCCTGGAAGCAGCCTTGGTATAAATACACGAATAAATATAGTAAGCACCTGGCTCCTTGAGCCTCCGGCTCCACCTCATGCTTCACTGCTTCTTGGCCTTTTGGCTTAGTCCAAGCACGAGGCAATAGCAGGCTCTGTTCCTGCCCAGGGATGGAGCCCCAGGTCTGCACTCAGAACTTCTCTTAACTCTTCACTTTTCTGTCCAGTTTCCTAACCTTTGATTATCTGAGCATCAGCTCCTATATCCTGCATCTTTGTTATCCATCTTGTCCTCATCCTCAATCTGGATTTTTGCTTTCTGTGAATCACAGTCTTTGGACTCCTCCAGCTTTAACTAATATCTTATGGATACCAACTCTAGCCTGCCTTGCACAATACCTTAGGGCTGTGGAAAGACACTGTGCTGTGGTGAGTTTGGAGTCATTTGGATCTGATTGATCCAATCATCCATCCCATCCATCTATCATCCATGCCTCCCCATCCAATCTTCTATCCATTCACCCGTGTGCATGTGCGTGTGTGCGCATGTGTGTGTGTGTGCATGTGCATATGCGTGTGCGTGTGCATAGTGTCTTCCATGTGCCAGATATTGAGCTGAGTACTGGGGACATGGTTATAAACCAAAGATACAATCCATGCCATAGGAAGCTCGCAGTCAACTTTTGTGAATTTGAGTCTAAAACTGACTCTTGCTATGAGAAATTGGGGAATTATTTACTTTTGAGTTGTGGATTCTTAATCTATCAACTATAGGTAATAATGCCTATGACCTGAGGTCATTTCAAGGATTAAATGAGGGGTAAGTGTTTGACTAGCAGGGAAGACACTGCTTGGGACGTCTGCGTGCCATAGCAGAGTGCCTGGTTTGAGTCCTGGCTCTGTTCCCAATTCTAGCTTCCTTCTAATGTGCATCATGGTGGGCAGAAGGTGACGATCTAAGTAGCTGGGACCCTGTCACCTATGTGTGAGGCCTGGGTTGAGGTACTGGCTGGGCCAGCCTTAGTTGTTGCAGCCATTTGGGGATTGGATCAGCATATGGGAACCCTGTTTCTCTGTTTCTCAGAAAAAAAAAAGATTTTTAAACATTTTAAAAATGATTAAGTGAGAGAATGTGAGTAAGCACATAGTACCAGTATACGACCTGGAAGTAGTGCCCGGCACAGTAGTCATCACTGCTAATGTCTGGGCACACGAAAGATGCCCCCTCCTGTAACTCTCTCAGAGAATAGGTTAGGTTGCCTCTTTTCCATCTACTCATCCATCAGCCACTCTGCTTTGCATTTTGTTGTCCAGAAATTTGGTGCAATTTCTCATTTATTTTTTTTTTTTATTTTTTTTTTTATTTTTTTTTTGCAATTTCTCATTTATTTATGTCTCTGCATTACTGTTTTCTTCCCTATTCTGGATTTATTTCTGATCATATTAAAAAAATAGACCACTATTTGCAGTGAACAGTAGGTAGTGCTGTAACTTGTAAAACAGCTATCAGACAGCTAAGCTAAGCCCAAACAGATTTAACACCAGTTCCTGTATTAATAGAAACCCCTGTTTTCTGGAACTGACTGTTCCAGCAACTGCCTAATTTATCAGTTCTGACCCAACCTTCCTTAGGCAAGGCTTTCAAATTCCATTCCCAGCCCCTTCACGATCAACACTCCGTAAGCTCCCTCTGCCACGGATTCCCTTTCTCTTGCCCTGTCCCTTTCATATAACACTTTGCTAGTGGAGTCTGGGGGTAGGGGCTTGGCGCATTTAGATTCTGGGAGAAAGAGTCTCCCTCAAGAGGGATGACAGAGGCTAGTGCTGTGGTGTATTGGGCAAAGCCACCACCTGCAGTGCCAGTATCCCATATGGGCACTGGTTTGGAGTCCTGGCTGCTCCACTTCCAATCCATCTCTCCGCTATGGCCTGGAAAAGCAGTAGAAGATGGTCCAAATCCTTGGGCCCCTGCACCCCTGTCGGGGAACTAGAAGAAGCTCCTGGCTCCTGGCTTCGGATTGGCCCAGCTCCAGCCATTGCGGCTATTTGGGGAGTGAGCCAGGGGATAGAAGACTTCTCTCTCTCTGTCTCTGCATCTGCTGCTCTGTAACTTTGCCTTTCAAATAAATAAGTAAATCTTAACAAAGAGGGATGACAATGAATATGTGTGTCTAATGTGCTATCATGTACCAGAAGTCTCTGCTAGTGTCCAGCATTGTGGAGTAGCTGGTTGAACTGCCACCTGCGACTCCAGCATCCCATATGGGCACTGGTCTGTGTCTCGGATGCTACACTTCTTTTTTTAAATCTTTTTTTTAAAGATTTATTTATTTTACTGGAAAGGAAGAGTTTCAGAGAGGCATAGGCAGAGGCAGAGACAAAGAGGTCTTTTATCCACTGGTTCACTCCCCAGATGGCTGCAACAGCTGGAGCTGAGCTGATCAAAAGCCAGGAGCCAGGAACTTTTTCTGGGTCTCCCACGTGTGTGCAGGGGCCCAAGGACTTGGGCCATGTTCTACTGCTTTCCCAGGCCACAATGAAGAGCTAGATCAGAAGTGGAGCAGCTGGGACTTGAACCAGTACCAATATGGGATGCAGTAGTGCAGGTGGTAACTTTACCTGCTATGCTACAGAACCGGCCCTGGGATGCCCCACTTTTGATCCAACTCCCTGCTAATGGCCTGGGAAAAGCAGTGAAAGATGACTGAAATAAATGGAGCCCTGCCACCCATGTGGGAGACCTGGATGAAGTTCCTGGCTTTTGGCTTTGGCCTGGCCTGGACTGGCTGTTGTGGCCATTTTGGGAGTGAACCAGCAGGTGGAAGATCTCATTCTCTCTCTCTCTCTCTCTCTCTCTAACTCTAACTTTTAAACAACTAAGTAAACAAATATTAAAAAAGGAGAAGCCTGTGCAACAATCTTTTAGCTGATAAGGCAGCGCAACCAACAGCCAAAGGAAATATCGGGGCACACGTGGGGTGAGGGTGTCTCCTTGGCCTTGGCGCTCCCAGGCCACAGGAGCTGAGTGACTCCTTGGATGGGAAAAGTCCGAAGGGGCAGGGCTTTGAGTGGCAGCATGAGGAGTGCCTGCTGTATGCTTTCCCACTAACCCAATCCCCTTGCCACTCTCCACACTGCGCCAGGCGCCGGCAAGGTGGGCAGTCTTCAGCGATGGCCAGCGTTTCAGTGAAAACTGCTTGGGCTCAGGAGTTTTTCAGGAAGTGGCTGTCCTCTCGGATTTAATGAGAAGCATGGGGCTAGACGAACTTGGAGGCGGTCGTGCTCTTTCACACAAAGCCTTCTTGCCAGGGTCGCCATAGTAAGCTTCTGTTAGCGCCAGAGATTCTGCTTGCTGCCTGATCTCTCAGCAGGCTCGCGTGCTGTTGTTTCAGTAGCTGCGAACATGAGCTGAATGTTTGACACAAAAAGGAGCAGCTGGTGGTGGTACACTCGGGCACGTCATCTCCGAGCAGTTTAAAGAGGATGAATTCCATCCACTCACACGTCTTCCTTTAGAGCAAAGATGATTCTAGAGAGAGAATGCCTGCCTCTTTTACGGGGGTTGTACTGATGGGCTAGTGACTTACTGACAAATGAGAAGTTAGCTTGTCCTGATAATCATTACTGGAGGTGCTCCTGGCTATAAATTTAAGGTCAAGCCACCAGACAGAAAATTAGAGTGGTTTGTATCAAGTCATAAGTGTGGCCTTAAGCCGGACATGCTTTCAGCTGACAGGCACTGGTATGCCTGCACCAGTTGTTCAGAGTCAGCGCTTCTGTGCTGCTTATGGAGGAGTCATACCTGAGCCCTCAATGTCTCCGCCTCTCCTGTCACCTCCCAGAACTCCTGCTACCCCCAGATCTGCCGCTCAACAATGAAAGCTAATATGGCACCTGCTGCAGCACCAAGACGCTTTGCCAGGCCCTGCTCTCCCTGTTACTATTTGGAATATCATCTCTGGTCTTTTTTATAAAGAAAACAATTATTTATTGAATACAAATTTCATAGATACAGCTTTAGGAATAAAGCGGTTCTTCCTCCCATACCTGCCCTCCCACCTCCAAACAGCCCCACCTCCTACTCTCTCTCCCATCCTATTCTTCGTTAAAATTTGTTTTTAATTAACTTTTATGCAGAAGACCAACTCTATACTAAGTAGAGATTTCCACAATTTGCATTCACACAGACACAGAGTATAAAGTACTGTTTGAAAAGAAGTTTTATAGTCAATTCTCATAGTACAACTCATTAAGGACAGAGGTCCTACATGAGGAGCAAGTGCACAGTGACTTCTGTTGTTGATTTAACAATTGACACTCTTATTTATGACCTCAGTAATCACCCGAGGCTCTTGACATGAGCTGCCAAGGCTATGGAAGCCTTTGAGTCCACAAACTCCATCAGTATTTAGACAGGGCCATATCAAAGTGGAAGTTCTCTCATCCCTTCAGAGAAAAGTACACCCTTCTTTGATAGCACCTTCTTTCCACTGGGGTCTCACTCACAGAGATCCTTCATGAAGATCATTTTTTTTTGCCACAGTGTCTTGTCTTTCCATGCCTGAATGCTCTCATGGGCTTTTCAGTCAAATCTGAATGCTTTAAGGGCTTATTCTGAGGTCAGAGTGCTGTTTAGGGTGTTTGTCATTCTATGAGTCTGCCGTGTGGACTGCATCCCATATTGGAATATTCTTTCCTTTTTAATTCTATCTATTGTTATTACCAGATAGTTGGTCTTATTTATGTGATCCCTTTGACACTTAATCCTATCTATATGATCAATTACACACTTAATATGATCGCTTTAACACATAAAATGGCATTAGTACCACCCAGCTTAATGGATTTGGAGTCCCATGGCAAGGTTTTAGCTTTACCCTTAGGGTTAAGTCCATGGGAATGTGTGCTGAACTGTAAGCTCCTTTCTCTCTTATTCCCACTTGGTCTTTTTTTTCCCCACTTGGTCTTAATTAAATATTTTGGAGAAGGCATTG
Source organism: Oryctolagus cuniculus (assembly GCF_964237555.1). Lineage (NCBI taxonomy): Eukaryota > Metazoa > Chordata > Mammalia > Lagomorpha > Leporidae > Oryctolagus > Oryctolagus cuniculus. Next base: position 83,931,262 of record NC_091436.1, read on the forward strand.
ACGATTGTAGATTCCAGTTTTAGAGCTCTGGCGAGTGGTCAGACTCAGAGGGACACCCTGCAGGCCCTGCATTGGTGGCTATTTCTTGAGCAATAGAACTTGGAAAAGCAAAGACATCATAGAAGGAAAGAAAATCAGTGAGGACTCAGAGATGGTGGCTCAGAGTTTCAGAAGGGAGGCTGCAGCAGCAGGAGTGTCACAGAGGGGTTCAGGATGGCTAGTAGGAAGCAGTGGTTTGGTGGACAGAGTTTCCCATGGTTGTCTAAAGCAGGGGCAGGACAGAAAAAAAAAGACAAACAAGAAACGATGTCTTCACGGAGTAGCTAAAATCTGTGCCTGAGCAAAGAGGCCAAAACTTGCTAGCCCAGTGGGTTCCAGAGGTGGCTTCACTATCCTGTTGCTCTGCACTCACCCCAACCCCAGCCACAGGGTCTCCCCACCACTCCTGTAACACTTCAAACCCCTCCCATCTCAAGGTCCTTCTCTCTCCCCCTGCCTCAACACTGCTCCCTAGTTATGCACCTGACTCCCTCTCACCTTCTGTAGGTCTTTCTCAAATGTGACTTCTTCTGTGGCCCCTTCCCCAAACCATATCACATATACATAGCCACTCCACCCCCCTCTTCTTCTTATCACCACCAAATAAACTCTGAATTTTGCTCATTTATTTTGCCTTTAGCATTATGGCTCTTACTATAAGGCAAACTCCATGAGAGCAGGGAATTTTGGGTCCATTTTGTTCACAGCTCGATCCCTGATACCTAGAAAAGCACCTGGTGGGCACTAAGTGAAGGCTTGTTGAATGTGTGAAGGAATGTTGAAGGAAGCACTGCTAACATGCCTGCTGTGAACTGGGCATTGAGCTTTGCTTCATATATTCTCCAGGGAGCACCCTATCTGTCCTCTGAGCTGCCCCAAGTGTGTATCAGGGGCCCCTTCCTCCTTCTACATTTGTCGTTTTAATGAATGTAAATTTGAATAGCCACAAGTGGCTAGGATTATCAGACTGCAGTGCATGAGCCCTGGGGTAATTTCTGGGTGCCTGGAAGAAGCTCATCTTGGTGCCTCATTTGATTTTGTGTTGGCCTCAACAGAGTTGGACTTGATTGAGGTGAAGGAGGCATTTGCCTTTGGTGTAAAATTGGAGGGAGCTCCAAAAACCTCATTAGGAAGTTGTGGGACAATATTTTAAAAATAAGCATCAAGCAAAAATCCTTCAAGAGCAAAATATCAACATGCTAGGTAAGGACAGGATCAGTGTCCCTGTTTCTCCTTTTGCCTCCAACTCCAATATGGCTCACCACAGTGCTTTTGCAGTAATGCAGTAGCTACCACTGACGATCAAGTGAGACACAGAGAGAAGCGTCTGTGTAGTGTGCCTCCAAGGTAAATGTGTGCTCTTCAGAGTTTTTGTATGTAGAGCAGAGTGAAATGGGGGTTGTGTCTTGAAACAGTGTCTTCTGCGTCTCTGGTCTGGAGAGCATGATAACCCTCATGCTCGTGTCTGGGAAGGAGACCACAAGGGCAGAATGATGCTGACTACATGCTACTGTTTCTTTGAGTCTTTGATGTATTTGTCAGAAAATACAACAGAAGTGTGATGAGGGAATAAACACCACTCATAATCCCACTCGGGCATTTTTTTATTTATTGTATTAAGATTATTAAAAATTTAAAAAGGTGCTGTTTCGTTTTAGTAGATTACATTTTAGGTGACATAAAAGGAAAAGTTAATCATCTCTTTCCATCCTACCCAAAATTCATTTCCACTAAGGTGACCTATGTTCATAGTTCATGCTCTGTTTCTCAGTTTTATTTAGTGTTTTAATGAAAACAGGACCCTATAGCATATGTACTATTCTGCATTGGCCTACTCTTACTTAACATATTGTGTATACATCTCCAGAACCCAACCTACAGAACGTTTTTGTAAAGATGAAATTTTTAACATTTTTGTTAAGGTAATATATGCATGTAATAAAACATTTAAGAGACGATAAATGTTGTTCAGTGAAAATTAGGTGTTCCTTTTACTCCTGTCCCTAAGCCACTCACTTCTCCTCCACAGAGCAATCACTGCTGTCAGTCATCTTCTGGCGCCCTACAGAGCTATTCTATGCATGAAAACATGTGCTCTATTCTGGGCAGAATTCTTCCCACACTGTCTTCACTTGCTTTTTCACTTAATAGTATATCTTGGAAAGCATTCTGCAGCAGTACATGTAAAGCTGCCTCACTTTTTTATTTGATTTCTTTCTGTTTAATGGTTGCCTGGTTTCCATCATATGGATATACCAATGTGTACTTAATATGCTCCCTCCCAGTGCAGATACAGCCCATTTTCCTCTACCCTAGCTTTTACAAACACAGTTACAATGAATAGCCTGTAATTATATCATTGGGCACACATGTACATTTAGTTGGTAGGGTGCATTTCCAGAAATGGAATTGCCAGGTTAAATATGTGATTGTACTTTCGATGTCTATGGCCCAATTGCCCTCCAAACAGGTTGTGTCATTTCCAGTCCTACCAATAAGCTGGGTGCTAAATCCCCACACCCTTGCCAATGTGGCATATGATCAAACTTCCGTGCCTTGCTAACATGAAGGGTGAAAACTGTCATCTAAGAGAAGTTTCTATCTGCACATTTTTCTTATGAGATTGAGTATCTTTTCCTGTTTTTAAGGAAATTCATGGCTGGCGCCATGGCTCACTAGGCTAATCCTCTGCCTGCAGTGCCGGCACTCTGGGCTCTAGTCCCGGTTGGGGCACTGGTTCTGTCCCGGTTGCCCCTCTTCCGGTCCAGCTCTCTGCTGTGGCCCAGGAAGGCAGTGGAGGATGGCCCAGGAGCTTGGGCCCTGCACCCACGTGGGAGACCAGGAGGAAGCTCCTGGCTCCTAGCTTTAGATGGGCACAGTGCGCCTGCCAAAGTGGCCATTTGAGGGGTGAACCAATGGAAAAAAGGAAGACCTTTCTCTTTGTTTCTCTCGCTGTCTAACTCTGTCAAAAAAAATTCAAAATTTTTCTGTGAACTGCCCTTTTGTAATCTTTTTGCATTATATCTCCTTTGGAAGAATTGGATTACTTTCATCTTTTCAATATTGGTCTGTGAAGCATCTTTGTATGTTAAGGGCATTAGCTTTTTGCCTCAAATATAATATTTTTGTACAGCATTTATGCTAGTCCAAATAATGTCTCAATATGCAATGTGTGTATAAACTGGTACTTTTATTTTGGAGGATAGATTTCTCAATGTAGGATTACTTGTTCAAGATCTATATGTATTTTAATTTTCTTTTTAAACAGGCCAACATTGTGGTGCAGCAGGTTAAGCTGCCACCTGTGACGCTGGCATCTCATGTCAGCACTGTTTTTTTTTTTTATTTTTTATTTATTTTATTTATTTTTTGACAGGCAGAGTGGACAGTGAGAGAGAGAGAGACAGAGAGAAAGGTTTTCCTTTTTGCCGTCGGTTCACCCTCCAATGGCCGCCGCAGCCGGTGTGCCACGGCCGGCGCACTGCTCTGATCCGATGGCAGGAGCCAGGTGCTTCTCCTGGTCTCCCATGGGGTGCAGGGCTCAAGCACTTGGGCCATCCTCCACTGCACTCCCTGGCCACAGCAGAGAGCTGGCCTGGAAGAGGGGCAACCGGGACAGAATCCGGCGCCCCAACCGGGACTAGAACCTGGTGTGCCGGCGCTGCAAGGTGGAGGATTAGCCTATTGAGCCACGGCGCTGGCCGTATTTTAATTTTAATAGCTATTGCACATTACCTTTTCAGAAGCCTAAAGTAATTCATAATCCCACCAGCAGTGACTGGAAGTATCTGTTCTCCTGCACTCTGGTGAGGGTTTTACATTTTGGAGTGACAAATGCATCTTCTGCTGGTTGGTTTTAATTTGTATTTATCTGACTACTGGCAATGTTGGTCATCTTTTAATGTGTTTCCTGGCTATTTGCACTTTCTCTTCTGTGAATTTCTTGTTCATATCCTTCACCTGATTTTTTTCCTTCTGGATTTTTGTTCTCTTTTCTATCAATTTATGAGGACTGTGTATTAGCAACATAAACTATTTATTTGTAATAAACATTTTGGATTTGTACCTTATTTACAATAACTTGTGCTGTCAAATGTATCTTTTTACTTCTGGCATTTGAGCTTCCTGACTTTTTTATGAAATGTTTTAATTTCTAATTGTGGTTATATATAATATATATAAATATATAATTTATATAACATAAAGTTTAGTACTGTAGCCAGTTTTAAGTGCACAGTTCAATAGTGTTCTGTAGATTCACATTGTTGTGTAACCTAGCCCAGAATTCTTTTCATCATTCCCTGTGAAACTGTGGACCGATTAAGCCATCCCTAGGCCCCCTTCTGCCATACTCTGGTAGCCACCTTTCTGCTTTCTGTCTTTATGAATTTGCCCCTTCAAAAGTACTTCATGTAAGTGCTATCATGCATTATTTATTATTTTGTGGCTGGCTTATTTCACTTAACCTAATGTCTTCAGGTCCATCCAGGTTGTAGTTGTGTCAGAGTTTCCTTCCTGAGTTTTTGGACATTGTTAGGAAGATCTATACCTCAATCATATTAGGCTTTGTGGATCATATGGTTCCTGTCCCTTATTCATCCCTATCACTGTAGCTTGATGGCAACAATAGGCAATATGTAAATAAATGAATGTAGTTGTGTTACAATGAAATTATTTACAAAAGCAGGTGGTGGCCTGGTGGCTTGTAGTTTGTTGACCGCTGTGTTAAAGCAATAAGTCAGGTGGTAAAATCCTCTGCTCAAACCCTCCAAAGGATATTGATTTCAAATGAGTGAAAGCCCCTTTTGCTCCACCTGCTTTAAGTCGCTTTTCATTCATTCTGCTCCAGTTGCAGCAGTCTCCTCTCTGTTTCTTGGACCCATCAAACAAAACTTACACAAGGGTTGCTCTCTCTTTTTTACAGATACTCCTCCACTTATGATGGGGTTAAGTTCCAATAAACCCATTGTAAGTCAAAAACATTGCGGGTTGAACATACTCCTCACTATGGAATGTCATCACTTAGCAACCCATAGAGTTTCTTCTTGTTTTTTCTTGTTTCTTCTTGTGATCATGTGGCTGACCTGGATCTGTGGCTCACTGCTGCTGCCTAGCATCTCAGAGAAAGAAGAAAGGAAGGAAGGAAGGAAGGAAGGAAGGAAGGAAGGAAGGAAGGAAGAAAGAAAAAAGAAAAAGAGAGAGGGAGGGGGCAGGGAAGGGGAGAAGGAATATCATTATATTCTTAGAATTATAAAAATAAATACATAAATAAAAGTACAAAAGGAAAGCATGTTGTGCCTCTAATTGCTAGCAAGGGAAAATATAAAAATTTGATGTTCAAAGTATGGTTTCTACTTAACATATATTGCTTTTGCACCATAAATTGGAAAAATTGTGAGTCAAATAGTGGTAAGTCGGGGTATGCCTGTCCCTTCTCTCATGTCTGGAATGCTCCTCTCCCAGATATTTGCACAAGTCTCTCTAACTTATTCCCTTCATGATTTCACTAAGAGATTAGCATGTTGGGAGTCTTTCTTGGCCACTGTGGGGAGCAACTCTGGACTAGACTAAGTTACTGGAATTAAGACTTATTCTACGCATCTGCTCTCCCACAATATGGCGCTGAGAAGGGAGGAAACAGCTTCTACACAGCTGCCTCCAGTTCAACCAATAAACAGCAGGACCTGCTCCTGATTGGAGGAGAGCAGCGTACTTGGCGTTGTGGGTAGCAGAGTTGGGATTGGTGGAAGAGGACTATAAAGGAGGAGAGAGACAACATGCACCAGGAACATCTATCTGAAGGAACACCTGTGCAGCCCCCGAGAGAGCCGGCCGGCCGGCGGTGTGCCACTCCCCGGCGGAAGTGGGGAAAGTGGCAGGGGGAACCGCCCTTCCACGGAGGTGGAAGGGTCGGTAGCCAACCCGGGAAGAACCAGCAGCAAACCCGGGGAGGGCCGAGCAGACAAAAGAACAGCGCAGGGTCTTGTGTCGTTCCTCCATGAAGACGGGGAGCGACATAATGGTGCCGTGACTCGGATATGAAGCCTAGGCAGGGTTTAGTGTTGTTCCTCCGCGAAGAGGGGGAGCGACAGGCCACCCCATTTAAAATTCAATACTTGTATTTTTTTTTTTTGACAGGCAGAGTGGACAGTGAGTGAGAGAGAGACAGAAAGGTCTTCCTTTTTTGCCATTGGTTCACCCTCCAATGGCCGCTGCAGCCTGCATGCTGCAGCCGGTGCATTGCGCTGATCTGAAGCCGGGAGCCAGTTGCTTTTCCTGGTCTCCCATGCAGGTGCAAGGCCCAAGGATCTGGGCCATCCTCCACTGCACTTCCCTGGCCACAGCAGAGAGCTGGCCTGGAAGAGGGGCAACCGGGACAGAATCTGGCGCCCCGACCGGGACTAGAACCTGGTGTGCTGGCGCCGCAGGCAGAGGATTAGCCTAGTGAGCCACAGCGCCAGCCACTTGTATTATTTTTTTAAAGACTAATTTTATTTACTTGAAAGGCAGAGTTATAGAGTAAGAAAGAGAGAGAGGGAGATAGTGCTTCCATCTGTTTGTTCACTCCCCAAATGGTTGCAATGCCCAAGGCTGAGCTAGACTGAAGCCAGGAGCCAGGAGCTTCTTCCAAATGTTCCATGTGGGTGCAGGGGCCTAGGTACTTGGGTCACCTTCTGTTGCTTTCCCATGTGCATCAGCAGGAAACTAGATCAAAAGTGGAGCAGCAGGGACTCAAGTGCTCAATGCCCGCATTGCAGGCAGTGGCTTTACCCGATACACCACAAAGCCAGCCCCCAATACTTGTATTCTTACATAGTTTCTATTCCTCATTCCTGTTTTTCTCCCCCTTTGAAACAACCACTAATAGTGTGTGTTTTACTTATTTATAATGTTCACCATTTTCCTTCCTTGGAATGTAAGATTCACGGGGCAAGAATTTGGATCTGTTGTGTATCCTCAGCACAAAGATGTCTGGCTTGCAGTAATGTTTTCTGGATGGTTGACTATGTACTATAGAGAGGGAGAACTGAAGGTTTACATAGAAACATGGCAATTTCAGGAAGTGAGTCCTTGACAATGAGAGATACCAATTTTGATAGGGGTGCAGAGAGAGAGAGAGAGAGTTCTTCATTAGAATAAGAGAATAAGGGTGTCCATGCAGATTGATCTTCAAAATCTTGACCCCTGACATTCTGGCCAGATAGGTCTTTGTGGTTGGGGCTATCTTGCCCATTATAAGGTATTTAGCAACATCCCTGACATCTACCTTACAGACACCAGTAGTGCTTAACCCCTCCAGTAGAATAAAAAAAGTCTCTAGACATCTCCAGATTTCCTTTGGTGGGCAAACTTTCCCTTGGTTGAGAACCACTAGTCTATTGATTTAGACTGGGGAGGGAGCCTCTTTAATGCTGGCTTTACTCTAAACCATGTGAAGGGTTAGGGCATCAACTGTGAGTTTGGGGATAGGGAGTGAGTAAGACTTATGCTTATCTCCTTCCTGGCCTTTGGAACATGAAGTGTCATGTTTGTCAAAGGGGTCCAGGGTAGGCATTCTCTGTACGCATCCAGAGATTCAGTTTCTGATCAGAGAAGGAGTTGCAGAGAGCTCAGTAAAAGAATTTGGGAAGGAGAGGGGAGGTAGGGAGTTGGCTGGGACAAGGGCTTGCTCAGGAAAGTGTGGAGTCTGACAGCTCCCCTAAAAATGCAGATGGGAGGACTCCGGCTTATAAAGCGGACTGACATAAAATAAGCTTGCGCATGGAAGGCTGTCCGATGGGGCACGATCTTGAAGGTGCAGTAAGCCTGCTGGAGAAACGGAGACTGGCTCTCCCAAGCTTTCAGAGCTAAGATGAATGAAATTATTGTTTCCATTTCTACTTCAAATCAGTTACTGCTGGTATCAAAAAATCCTCACAATTTTGTATATTTGTCTTATCTTCAGCCTCTTTAGCAAGTTCCCTCATTAATTTTGATAGTATTAATGAGTTTCTTAGTTTTGTAGTTAAGCAATTATATCATCTATAAATAAGTTTCAGGCTTTCAATGTGACCACAGCCAACTGAGGCCCACTGCGTGAGACCCATTCCTGGGACTGTCTTTAGACAGCTCCGGGCTCGGTCTCACCAGTCAGGGTAGAAGCAGTTATTCTGTTCAGCCACTGGGTGGCAGCGACTAAGCATGTTCCTGATACTCCGTTGATCTGGGTTTGTCGAGAGATTTTAGCTGATCTAACTTTCTTCTGAACAGAAAAACATTTCTAGCAAATTCAAGAAAATTTAGAACCAATTGTCTATCCACTAGCTGTGAATTTGTACCTACAGATCATTTCATATCAAAGTAACCAAAATGACTACTTGCGCAATAAGAGGCATTTCTGTTCTTATGTTCCCTTAGCAAGTCTAATAACTTTTTAAAAAATATTTAATTATTTATTATTTGAAAGGCAGAGTTACAGAGAGGCACAGGCAGAGAGAGAGAGAGAGGGAGAGAGGAAGGGAGGGAGGGAGGGGGAGAGAGAGAGAGAGAGATTGAGAGAGAGAGACATGCTGGCTTACTCCCTAGATGGTTGCGAGTGCCAGAGCTGTGCCAATCCCAAGCTGGGAGCCAGGAGCTTCTTTTGGGTCTCCCACATGAGTGCAGGGGCCCAAGGACTTGGGCTGCCTTCTACTTCTTTCCCAGGCCAGAGCAGAGAGCTGGATCGGAAGTGGAGCAGCCAGGACTTAAACAGGCAACCATATGGGATGCTGGCAGCAGCTTTACCAGCTAAGCCACAGCGCTGGCCCTCTAATAACTTTTAAGATCATTTGTTGCACAAATGTTTTTTATGTCCCAGAAATTCCTGCTCTCTAGATAAGGATTAATTTTCCTTCAAATCTTTGAAAGTCTACATTATTTTTCTGTTTCCTCTGTTCCATTAGACGATTTGACCCAAGGAGGAAAGGTAGATGTCAAGGCAAGTTGACCCTCTGAGTTCCAGTTCTGTGAAACTAGACATGTAAAAGTTCTAGTCCTTGAAAGGCCAGCCCCAAGCATTTCATTTCTCTAGTTACCAGTCTTGCTGTGAACCCAGTGGAATAATCTAGTTAATAAGCTACCCTGGAAACCAACAAACCAGTAATAGAGATTATCATACCATTGGATTTTTATGGTCAAAGAATAACAACATATAAACTTCATATTATCTTAAAGGAATATGTTTAAATAAATACTCTGTACACAAATAGCTGCATTTTTAATACAATGAAAACACAAAATTTGTGTCTTAAATTCCTCTCACTCCATAGAAGAGCTCTGAAAAGATTTTCTGTAAAAAGCCAGATCATAAATATTTTAGACTTGGTGGATCATACAGTCAGTTTTATCCTCTGTAAAAATTCTAGACTGTCCATGTGAGCTAGCCAACTGAGACCCATGGTGCGAGAACCATGGCTGGGATTCTCTTCAGCTCCCTCCCTGCCCCGACTGATCTGTGCTCTCAGTATGAAAGCAGCTATTCCTATTCTCTGCTATGGTAGTAGGAAAGCAGCCTTAGACAATACATCAATGAATGGGTACAGCTGCATTTCAATAAAACTTTATTAATGAAAATAGGCGGTGTGCCAGATTGGGCCCAGGGGACATAGTTTTCCAGTATCTTGCTTTCTAGTGAAGTTGTTCAATGTGCAGAGAAGGCCAGAGTCCGGGCACACAGCCAGTGAAGTCAGACTGTGGATTGGCGGGCACATCAGCAGCCACAGAGCAGAAGTTTGTGGGAGACAGTCTGTATTTTACTTCAGGGAGGTGCACTTGAAATTAGTCCTAAAATCTCAGAGCAGGAAAGGAAGAGACAGGGGTAGGGGACGGGGAGGCTGCGGGGGTCGGATTCCCCACTTGAACTCCTTCTTGCTATGAGACTCACGCTGCTAATTATAGAGTCCTAGACCTGTTTTCAACCCTACTCTTTCCCTGGGAGTAGTGGATTATGAATAATACAGAAAGGTGCATTTTGCCCAGTCCAGTGTTTCCCAAGGGAAGCTCCCCAAAGAAACTGTCACTGGAGAATTTGAGCTTGACAGTTTCTTCTCATTAGAGATTCCCAAAGGCCTGGGGGGTAATCTGCTGTTTACAGTTACTGCTAACCTTTCACTATGAGGAATCCTAATGGATGTCTGCCTCTCTTCGGGTAGAAGGGAAAAGAAAAGTGTGTATTAGCCTGATATGGAGAAAGTCTTAGGATATAAAGGGTAGGTCAGAGGCAAGTGGAGGTCAGCATATGGCCCAATGACTTCTGGGAGTCCTGGGATGGACACTACTGGACTTCTTCACTTTTGCATCCCTGGACACTGGGGTGATGCTGGGTACATGGTATGAGCTAAATACCATCTGTGGAGTGATTAAAGGTGCAAGTTCTCATTGGGTAAAGAAATGAATTCTTTTTCTTTCTTTCTTTTTTTTTTTATTTAATGAGCATAAATTTCCAAAGTACAGCTTATGGATTACAATAGCTTCCTCTCCCCCGCAATAACTTCCCTCCCACCCACAACGCTCCCCTCTCCCACTCCTTCTCCCTTCCCTTCACATCAAGATTAATTTTCAATTATCTTTATATACAGGAGATCAATTTAGCGTATATTAAGTAAAGATTTCCACATTTTGCTCCCACACAGAAACACAAAGTGTAAAATACTATTTGAGTACTAGTTATAGCATTAATTAAACATCTAAGAGTAATTGTGTATTAATTACAGAGTTCAACCAACAGTTTTAAGTAGAATATAAAATGCAACTTTTGTGTTGTTGTGGCTTCCCCCCCAACCTCCCTCCCTCCCGTGGTCCTCCCCTCTCCCACTCCCTCTCCCATCCCGCCCTTCATCACGTTTCATTTTCAATTACCTTCATATACTGAAGATCAACTTAGTATATACTAAGCAGGGATTTCAACAGGCTGCACTCACACAACCGCACAAGATATAGGGTATTGTTGGACTAGTAGTGTTGTTTTTGAGTTTCATAGTTAAACATATTAAGAACAGAGATCCTAAGTGGGGAGCATGAACCCAGTGACTCCCGTTGTTGATTTAACAATTGGCGCTCTTATTTATGACATCAGCAATCACCGGAGACTCTTGCTATGAGATGTCTAGGCTATGGAAGCCCCTTGAGTTCACCAACTCTGAATTTGTTTAGTCAAGGCCGTATCACAGTGGAGGTTCCTTCCTCCCTTCAGAGAAAGGTACCTCTCTCCTTGATGGCCTGATCCTTCTGCTGGGGTCGTTCACCAGGATCTTTCATTTAGATTTTTTTTTTTTTTTTTTGCCACCGTGTCATGGCTTTCCATGCCTGTGAGACTCTCATGGACCTTTTAGCCAGATCCGAATGTCCCAAGGATTGATTCTGAGGCAGGAATGCTGTTTTGGGTGTTTGCCATTCTATGAGTCTGCTGTGTGTCCTGCTTCCCCAGCAGGATCATTCTCTCCCTTTTGATTCTATCCTTCATTATTTGCTTACACTGGTCTTATTTGTGTAATCTCTTCAATACTTACCCTATCTTTTTGATCGGTTGTGTATTTATACTTATCACTTTACCAAGTGTGCTGGCATTGGTACCTGCCTCCTTGGTAAGGTTGAGTTGAAATCCCCTGGCACATTTCCAGTTCCACCATTGGAGGTAGGTCTGAGTGAGTATGTGCCGTCCTATATATCTCCTCCCTCTCTTATTCCCACTCCTATGTTTCACAGAGATCAATTTTCTGTTAATTTTTAAACGCTTAAGAATGGTTGTGCATTGATTGCAGAGTTCAACCAGTGGTCTTATGTAGAACAAACCATTCAACAACAACAACAACAACAACAACACTAAAGGAAAAAAATAGTAAGTTGTTCCTCAACAGTCTAGACAAGGGCTGCTCATGTCATTGTCTCTGATAGTGTCCATTTCACTTCAATGGGTATCATTTTAGGTGCTCGTTTAGTTGCCATTGATCAGGGAGAACATACGATATTTGTCCCTTTTTGACTGGGTTATTTCACTCAGCATGATGTTTTCCAGCTTCCTCCATTTTGTTGTAAATGTCCGGATTTCATTGTTTTTTACTGCTCTATAGTGTTCCGTAGAGTACATATCCCATAGTTTCTTTATCCAGTCATCTGTTGATGGACATTTAGATTGATTCCATGTCTTAGCTATTGTGAATTGAGCTGCAACAAATATTGAGGTGCAAATGGATTTTTTCCCCCCTTTAATTCCATTTGGGTAAATTCCAAGGAGTGGGATGGCTGGGTCCTGTGGTAGTGCTATATTCAGGTTTCTGAGGACTCTCCAAACTGTCTTCCATAGTGGCTTTACCAGTTTGCATTCCCACCAACAGTGGATTAGTGTCCCTTTTTCTCCACATCCTCGCCAGCATCTGTTGTTGGTTGATTTCTGTATGTAAGCCAATCTAACCGGAGTGAGGTGGAATCTCATTGTGGTTTTGATCTGCATTTCCCTGATGTCTAGGGATCCTGAGCATTTTTTCATGTGTTTGTTGGCCATTTGGATTTCCTCTTTTGAAAAATGTCTGTTAAGGTCCTTGGCCCATTTTTTTATTGGGTTGTTTTGATTCTGTGGTGTTTTTGGATCATTGTGTAGATTCTAGTTGTTAATCCTTTATCTGTTGTGTGGTTTGCGAATAACGTCTCCCATTCTGTTGGTTGCCTCTTCGCTTTCCTGACTGTTTCCTTTGCTGTTAAGAAACTCTTCCATTTGAGGTAATCCTATTTGTTTATTTTATCTTTGATTACCCGTGCCTGTGGGGTCTTCTCCAGGAATTCTTCGCCTATTCCCATATCTTGAAGGGTTTCCCCTATGCTCTCAATTAGTTTCATGGTGTTGTGGTGCATCTCTAGTTCTTTGATCTATGTTGAGTGGATTTTTGTATAAGGTGTAAGGTCTTGCTTCATACTGTGACATGTGGACATCCAGTTTTCCTAGCACCATTTGTTGAAGAGGCTGTCCTTGTTCCAGGGGTTGGTTTTAGGTCCTTTGTCGAATATGAGTTGGTTATAGATGTTTGGATTGATCTCTGGTGTTTCTATTCTGTTCCATTGGTCAATCCATCTGTTTTTGTACCAGTACCAGGCTGTTTTGATTATAACTGCTCTGTAGTATGCCTTGAAGTCTGGAATTGTGATGCCTCCAGCCCTGTTTTTATTGTAAAGGATTGCTTTAGCTATTCTGGGTCTCCTGTTTCTCCATATGAATTTCAGCATCGTTTTTTCTAGGTCTTTGAAGAATGACTTTGGTATTTTGATGGGTATTGCATTGAACTTGTAAATTGCTTTTGGGAGAATGGACATTTTGATGATATTGATTCTTCCAATCCATGAGCATGGCAGGTTTTTCCATTTTTTTGTGTCGTCTTCTATTTCTTTCTTTAGTGTTTTGTAATTTTCATCATAGAGGTCTTTGACCTCCTTGGTTAAATTTATTCCAAGGTACTTTATTGTTTTTGTGGCTATCGTGAATGGGATTGATCTTAGTAGTTCTTCCTCAGCCCTGGCATTGTTTGTGTATACAAAGGCTGTTGATTTCTGAGTGTTGACTTTGTATCCTGCTACTTTACCAAACTCTTCTATGCGTTCCAGTGGTCTCTTACAGGAGTTTATCAGGTCACCTATATATAGTATCATGTCATCTGCAAATAGGGATAGTTTAACTTCCTCCTTTCCCATTTGTATCTCTTTAATTTCTTTTTCTTGCCTGATGGTTCTGGCTAACACTTCTAGGACTATATTGAATAGCAATGGTGAGAGTGGGCATCCCTGTCTGGTGCCAGTTTTCAACTTTTCCCCATTCAATATGATGCTGGCCATTGGTTTATCATAGACTGCCTTAATTGTGTTGAGGAATGTTCCTTCTAACCCCAATTTGCTTAGAATTTTCATCATGAAAGGGTGCTGTATTTTGTGAAATGCTTTCTCTGCATCTATTGAGATAACCATATGATTTTTGTTTCTCAATTTATTAATGTGATGTATTACATTGATTGACTTTCGAATATTGAACCATCCCTGCATACCAGGGATAAATCCCACTTGGTCTGGATGAATGATCTTTCTGATGTGTAGTTGGATTTGGTTTGCCAGAATTTTGTTGAGTATTTTTGCATCTATGTTCATCAGGGAGATAGGTCTGTAGTTTTCTTTCTCTGTTGTGTTTTTTCTGGGCTTAGGAATTAAGGTGATATTGGCTTCGTAGAAAGAATTTGGAAGGATTCCCTCTCTTTCAATCGTTTTGAATAATTTGAGAAGAACTGGGGTTAGTTGTTCTCTAAATGTCTGGTAAAATTCGGCAGTGAAGCCATCCAATCCTGGGCTCTTCTTTTTCGGTAGTGCGTTTATTACTGATTCAATTTCTTCCATGGTTATGGGTCTGTTTAGATTTTCTATATCTTCATGGCTCAGTTTAGGAAGGTTGTATTTGTCCAGGAATCTATCCATTTCTTCCAGGTCCCCCAATTTGTTAGCATATATCTCTTTGTAGTTGTTTCTGATGATTCTTTTTATTTCTGTGGTGTCTGTTGTTACATTTCCATTACTATCTTTGATTTTACAGATTTCGGTCTTCTCTCTCCTTTTTTTGGTTAGTTGGGCCAATGGTGTGTCGATTTTGTTTATTTTTTCAAAGAACCAGCTCCTGGTTTTGTTGATCTTTTGTATTTTTTTTTTGGTTTCAATTCTGTTTATTTCTTCTCTGATCTTTAGTATTTCTTTCCTGCATCTGGATTTGGGCTTGATTTGCTGCTGTTTTTCTAAATCCTTGAGGTGCATGGAGAGTTCATTTGTTTGGTTCCTTTCCAGCTTCTTGATGTAGACACCAATTGCTATAAACTTTACTCTTAGCACTGCTTTTGCTGTGTACCACAGGTTTTGATAGGTTGTGTTATCATTTTCATTTGTTTCTAGAAATCTTTTGATTTCTCTTTTAATTTCTTCGATGACCCACTGTTCATTTAGGATCATGTTGTCCATTCTCCATATATTTGCATATGGTGTAGAGATTCTTGGGTTGTTGATTTTGAGTTTCACTGTGCTATGGTCTGAGAAGCTGCATGGTATAATTTCAATTTTTTTGAATTTGTTGAGGCTCCCTTTATGGCCTAGCATATGGTCAATCCTAGAGAATGTTCCATGTACTGGGGAGAAATACGTGAACTCTGTGTCTGTGGGGTAGAAGGTTCTGAAGATATCTATTAGATCTATTTGGTCTATGGCGTCAATTAGCTCTGTTGGTTCCTTGTTGAATTTCTGTCTGGTTGATCTGTCCATTGGTGAGAGTGGGGTGTTGAAGTCCCCTGTTACTATTGTATTTGAGTCTATATCTCCCTTTAAATCCTTTAGTAATTCTTTCAGGTAGCCAGGCGCCCTGTAATTAGGTGCGTACACATTTATAATAGTAATGTCTTCCTGTTGGATAGATCCTTTAATCATTATATAGTGCCTTTCTCTGTCTCTTTTAATAGTTTTTATGTTAAAGTCTATTTTGTCTGATATTAGGATGGCCACACTAGCTCTTTTTTGATTTCAGTTAGCTTGGAGTATCTTTTTCCATCCTTTCACTTTCAGTCTGCGTGCATCTTTGCTGATGAGGTGTGTCTCCTGAAGGCAGCATATAGATGGATTCTCTTTCTTGATCCAATCAGCTAGTCTATGTCTCTTTGTAGTGGAATTAAGACCATTCACATTCAGTGTGATTACTGTTAAGTACTGTCTTTTCCCATTCATGTTTCCTGAAACGAGCTGTTTATGTATTTTGAACTTTGTTTGTGGGTTACTCTACATTCGCTTTTTTTGTCGTTAAGTTCTTGTTTTGTATTTCTGTGTGCAGCACGTCTTTGAGCAAGTGTTGTAGGGTTGGACGCGTGGATACAAATTCTTTCAGTTTCTGTTTGTCGTGGAAGATCTTTATTTCCCCTTCATTCATAAATGTTAGCTTTGCAGGGTATAGTATTCAAGGTTGGCATTGTTTATCTTTTAAAACTTGAAATATATCATGCCATTGTCTCCTTGCCTGTAGTGTTTGAGATGAGAAGTCTGGGGTGAGTCTGATTTACTTATCCCTGAATGTGATTTGTCGCTTTTCTCTGGCACATTTTAGGATTTGTTCTTTGTGTGTCACTGAGCTGAGTGTTGTCACAATGTGTCGTGGTGAATTTCTCTTCTGGTCTACTCTGTTCGGAGTCCTGGCTATCTGTTGTATTTGTGTGTTGTTATCCAGCTGCCTTTGTTTGAAGTTTTCTGATATTATTTCGTTGAAGACACCTTCCAGTCCATTCTCTCTTTCCACCCCCTCAGGGACTCCTATTATCCAAACATTACACCGTTTGATTGAATCTTGTGGGTCTCTGACCGTATTTTTAAATTTTTTAATTTCTTCTTCCTGCCTTTGAACTGACTGTATTATTTCTGGAAGTTTGTCTTCGAATTCTGATATTCGGTCTTCTATTTCATCTGTTTGATTTCTGAGGGATTCCACGGTGTTTTTCATAT
The DNA here is from genome assembly GCF_964237555.1 of Oryctolagus cuniculus. NCBI lineage: Eukaryota > Metazoa > Chordata > Mammalia > Lagomorpha > Leporidae > Oryctolagus > Oryctolagus cuniculus. The sequence goes on from NC_091436.1 coordinate 83,947,813, forward strand.
GGTCAATTGAGTTTTTCAGTTCTAGTATTTCATTCTGGCTTCTCTTTAGGATCTCTAATCCTTGGGCTTGTTTTTCATTCAGCTCTTGACACTATTTCTCATTATTTCTAAGTATTCTGATTATTAATTTTCTGAATTCTTTTTCTGGCATGGTTTCAACTTCTTCTTCTTCAGCCTCTGTTATGGTTGGTTTAGCCTGCTCCATTGGCAAGTTTATATGTTCTTCTATATTCTTATTGTGGGTTTTTGTTTTGTTTTTTGGCATTCTGTCTGGGTGGTTTTTCAGGTTGATTTCCCTCTGCTATAGGCTGCTGTGAGTCTGTACCAATATCCAGTGTAAGCAGGCTGCTCTACACAGCCCGAACGTAGACAGACAGGATGGCTGCTCTCTGCCCGCTGCAGCTTTGATTATGGTTTGGGCGGCTCCTGTTGATCCCTCAGTTCTGGATCCTGCCCTTTTCCCACAGGTGATATTCAATTTTTTCTTTTTTCTTGTAACTTGAGTAGACGGGTGTCAGGGCTTTGAGCTGCCCTCCCTTGATGCCCACCCCTAAGCAAGAAGTGTCCCGTCGCTCCACTCCACCTTTGGGCTCCACCTCTGAAGGTTAGTGTCGAGGCAAAGACAGTTCTCCTTTAAGCCAGAATGTAAACAGACAAAATGGCTGCTTCCTGCCCGCTGCAGCTCCGAGGAGGCGCCAAGAGATACTGGCTTACTCAGTCTCTCAATTAGTACCCCTGAATCACGCACTCTTTCCGAAGGTGCCACTCACTCTGTTCCATTTTCTATTTCCTCCACCACTAAGTTGTGTGTGTCTCAGTGTCCGTCCCAGGGTGGGTTGGGGGAGGGGCGGCGGCACCCCATCTTACCTCGGCTTCCAGCGCTGGTGCGTACACACTCCTGCTGGTGTCCTGTGCCTCAGGCATCCGCGTCCTCTTCGCGGGTCCACCCTGTCTCCCCAATTTCGGGAAGAGCTTGTCGTTCCCCAAAACTACAAATTCTCACCCCTCTTTGAACCTTCCCTTCCTGGACCTTCAGTGTGCTCCCTCCCTATTTTGCCATCTTCCCCTTCTCCCCAGAAATGAATTCTTTGGAACTTCCATTTCCATCGCAGGCTCCATAGCACAGAGTGAGAAAGGAGGATGCAGATCAATGGAGCTGTAGGCATTCATTCTCAAGGAATTTTGGGGTCCGGGTCATATCCAGACTTCCCTTTTCTCTGAGCCTATGAGGAACCCTCTATTTTTCGAACTCCTTCAGTGTTAATTACCCACCTAGCTCCTTAGTGTCCTAAGCAAGTGTTCCATTTTGTTTACCTTTTTTTGGGAGCCAGATCCAAGGGGTATAAAGTTGAGTAGAACAGTCTCCACCCTCAAGGAACTCATGGCATAGCATTCCTACATTCTGTTCCTCTGTCTTTTCTACTCTGAGTAGGTTAGAGTAGTAGGGTCCCATTCTCCTCCCCCTCCTTTGTTTTAACATGTCAGTACCCAATGCAGGGCTTGGGTGCAGTTTAGGGAATATTTGCAGAGTCCGTTGTGACCATTTGGGGAGTAAAGCAATGGAAGGAAAACCTTTCTCTCTGTCTCTTCTTCTCACTCTCTGTAACTTGACCTCTCAAATATGTAAATAAAACCTATCTATCTATCTATCTATCTATCCATCTATCTAAAGTGATTTAATGGAAACACTCAGGCTCAGCTCTGACCCAGCCTGAATCTTTTGGAACTGTCCAGGCTGGGAACAAGCAGCGGTCAGAGTGAAATGACTACATGTTATGTTCCAAAGAAGGGAAGTTCCATTCTTAGCTTTCCCTTCAGGTCACCCTCTTGCTTAAAGTGGCTTCAATATTACTCCCCTACTCTGATTATTAAATGAGAGATGGGAACACATGAACCCTGACAGTATGTAGTAGTCACGGTGCTCAGAAATTCTTATAGGAAAGGATTAAAACAAAACATGAGCACATTTATGAGTATGCTAAGCTTTTTATCTGAACACTTTCACAGTTTAGACTCTCAGCTGGGACTGTTTTAATTTCAGTTTGGGGCTGTCAGCTCTTAGCAACTCTGAGAAGGGGAAAGGCTTTCTTTGGTATCCTCATTCCTCCACCGCTTCACAGAGATAGAGAGCACAGCTACACTTGCGCAGGTGGATTAGCACCCAGAAGCTTAATATCAAGTCCTCACCCATCTCAACCTTGCAGTGAGCTCCAGGTTACCTGTGAGTAGGTGGTTTATGCATACAGGTAATACAGCTGCCTCAGAGGAAAGAGCCCTCCATGTATATCGAGGGCATTTAAATCCTTAGCAATACAATCTTTTAGCTGTATTGAAAAAAATGTTCAATACTTCTATGGCATGTTTTTTCATGTCTTTCAAAATTAAAGTTTCCAGTCCCCCTTTTCCTTTCCCTTGAGAATGCCATATAGCACAGGCATGGCTGGCAGAACCCCAGGCTAGTCTGTGATCAGGAACTAAAATCTTTCATCCCAGTTGGTTTTGTTTATTAATTAGATTATGGTAATTTCTTTCCCCAATTTCTCCTTAGGTGAATATTTTTGGCACAAAGGTTGCTCCTTATAGAAAAGCTGACTGTTTCTAAGAAAGACTACTGAGCTGGCTGAATCAGAATTGCTATTCTATGCATGCACTCCTTTCCTCCCTCCCTTCTTTGGCTGACCCAGAATGCCCCCCCCCCCCGCCAGCAACGTCTCCTGACCAGTCTGTATTCAACAAAGCATCTGTTGAGTGACTCATGAGCTGTCACCGCTTCAGCATGAAATGCAGCATCTCACAGTGCTATCCAAGTCCAGACTCTCTTGATTTTTTTATCTTGTCTCCTGATGGAAACTTGTTCTCTCTCAGCTAAATGTTGCACTGAAAATTAACGTATGCATTTATTGCAGCTTTAGTCAGAATTCCAACAAGATTTTATATATTTGGGTATACTGACTTTTAAAATTTATACCATAGAATAAACATGGAAACTATCAAGTAAATTTCAAAAATTGACAGTGAGATGAACTTGCCCAAACAAAAGTTAAATTACATAATGATTAAAATAAAAATGGAATAGCACTATTATATAATTATAGATAGGCCAGTGGAATAGAATGGAGACTGTACAAACAAATCTAGATATATGTAAAGAATTTGATATTTATTAAAACAGGCATCATATTTTAGTGGAAGAACCATGGACTATTTAATAACCGGTACTGGGAAAACTGGCTACTCATTTACATCATGGATTTTATATTTATACACATATTTACCATTTATGGTGCTCTTCATTCTTTTGTGTAGATCCACATTTCCATCTGGTATAATTTTTATTTTGCCAAAAGAACTTTGTTTAACATTTGTGTTAAAGATTTGTTGGTGATGAGTTCTCTCTGCTTTTAGAAAAAATTAAAAAATTATTTGAGACAAAGAGGAGGGGAAAGAGAAAGAGAGATGGGGTGGGGGGGCATTTGCATTCACTGATTCACTCTCAATGCCTGCAATACCACCCAAATCTGGGTCTGAAGCTGGGAGGCCAAGTTTTCCATGCAGGTGGCAGGAACTCCCTTACTTGGTTCATCACTGCTTCCCCTCAGAAACTGCATTAGCAGGAAACTGTATTTAGGAAATGGAGCTGGGACACTAACCCAGGCACTCTGATAGGGAATGCAGGCATCTTAACTGCTGGGCCAGATGCCTATCTCTACTGCTGCTTTTGTTTTCCTGAAATATCTTTTATTTCACCTTTTTTGTTGGAATGAACAGTAATCTTTGACAGAAAGAAACTAAATTAGATGAAACTTACAATCGCTCCACCTTACTGCTTTGAGTTCTCATAGGGATGAAAACTCAGAGTCCAAGAGTATCCTTGAGTTGAGGTCTAGGGACACCAAAGTGTTTGGAGTGCATAGAACAAAGTCCCAGACAGTGGGAGCTTTACAGAAAGAATGCTGAAGATGTGTAGAGGCCCTCTTGAACCTTCAGCAGAATGTTGATCAAAACATACATTTGATGAAAAACCTTAGACTCAAGAAAAATCACCCAAAAGGGTGATCAGGAATAGTGGTCATTTCCCACTGTTCCTATGAACTCATAATTCACAGGCCATTGAGTGGAGTACTCAGGAAGCATTCAGAAAGGTCTGGTGTCACCTGGGTAAATTATTAGCTCTATATCAAATCCTGCTGTGAACCAACGTAAGTCTTGTAAACAAGGACCAAAATGATTGATTTTTTTAATCAAAAGATCAAAAAGATAAAATTTTCAGGGAATGTAGCTGCATTCTAAAACAAAATTGTTGAGGGATATTTGTAGGAATATACAGATACCCAGGATACAACAAAATATAATTCATAATCTTTGGAATTCAATTAAAGATTATTAGACATACAATGGTGTAGGAAAATGTAACCTGGATGAGGAGAAAAAAATAAACCAAGCAAAACTAAGGACTTAAACATATGTTAAAATGAGCACACAAAGACAGTACAACAGTTATTATAACTTTAATCCATATATTCAAAATATTGAATGGAGTCGTGGAAAATATGAGAACCAAATTAAACTTCTAGAAAATTACAATGTCTGATATGAAAATACTCTAGAAGAAATTTAGTGTTAGATTAGACATTGCATAAAAAATTAGTGAACTTGAAAACATAGTAAAAAAAACTATCCAAATGGACAGGTTAACTGGACAAAAAAAAAATCAAGAAAGAAACATCAGAGTTAATCTATACTAGTGACCAGGTTGATATAATTGTTATCCACAGAATATTTCATCCCACAGCTGCAGAATACATTCTTCTCATCAGTGCATGGAACTTTCTCTAGGATAGATTGTATGCTTGTCCATAAAACAATTCTTAGCAAATTCTGAAAAAGAAAAAACCAAAATCATACCATATATCTTTTCTGACCATAATGGAATGAAGCTGGAAATTAACAACATAAGAAACTCTAGAAAATATATGCAAACACATGGAAACTGAACAACATGCTCTTGAATGAACAGTGGGGCATAGAAGAAATCAAAAAGAAAATTGGCCGGCGCCACGGCTCACTAGGCTAATCCTCCGCCTTACGGCGCTGGCACACAGGGTTCTAGTCCTGGTCAGGGCGCCGGATTCTGTCCCGGTTGCCCCTCTTCCAGGTCAGCTCTCTGCTGTGGCCCGGGAAGGCAGCGGAGGATGGTCCAAGTACTTGGACCCTGCACCCCATGGGAGACCAGGAGAAGCACCTGGCTCCTGCCATCGGATCAGCGCGGTGTGCTGGCCGCAGCGTGCCAGCTGTGGCGGCCATTGGAGGGTGAACCAATGGCAAAGGAAGACCTTTCTCTCTGTCTCTCTCACTGTCCACTCTGCCTGTCAAAAAAAAAAAAAAAAAGAAAATTAAAAATTCCTAGAACTGAATGAAGATGACAACAGAATATATAAAAACTTATGATACAGCAAAATCAGTCTTAAGAGGAAAGTTAATAGCAATTGGTGCCTACATCAAGAAGTTGGAAAGACATCAAATAAATGATCCTGTAATGTACCTCAAGGATCTAGAAAAACAAAGAAATCAAATCCAAAGTTAGTATTAGGAAAGAAATAAATACAAATTAGAGAAGAAATAAGCAAAATTGAAACAAAAATAATACAAAAAATAAAAAAATTTATTCCTCATCCCAAAGAACAACCCGCCCACACTGGAGGGCAACTACAGCAAGCCACTCAAGGGGTTCATGGAGGTCTGCCTCAACAAGGAGCCCAGCTTCAGACTCACTGCTAAGGAGCTGTTGAAACACAAGTTCATACTCCGCAATGCCAAGAAAACGTCCTACCTGACTGAGCTCATTGACAGGTACAAGAGGTGGAAGGCTGAGCAGAACCATGATGACTCCAGCTCTGAAGACTCGGACACAGAAACAGATGGCCAGGCCTCTGGAGGCAGTGACTCTTGGGACTGGATCTTCACCATCCGAGAGAAGGACCCCAAGAATCTGGAGAATAGAACTCTGCAGCCATCAGATTTGGAAAGAAATAAGATGAAAGACATCCCAAAGAGACCTTTCTCCCAGTGTTTATCTACAATTATTTCTCCTCTGTTTGCAGAGCTGAAGGAGAAGAGCAAGGCATGTGGAGGGAGTGTGGGTTCCATCAAGGAGCTGTGGAGGATATGATGCTATACATTGCTAAAGCAAAAGACTCTATTAAGAGATTATTGGAACTCATGAGACTGTTTGGCAAAGTTTCAGATATACATCAACACACAAAAATCAATAAAATTTGTGTACACAAACAATGCCATTGCTGAGAAAGAACTTATAAATCGCATTCACAATAGCTATAGAAGTCTTTAATAGATTAGGATAAATTTAACCAAGGATGTGAAAGATTTGTACAATGAAAATTGCAAAATATTAAAGAAAGAAATAGAAGAAGATACAAAGATTGGAAAAAACCTTCCATGTTTATGGATGGGAAGAAATATCCAATATCCATAATACCCAAAGCAATTTATAGATTCAATGTAATCCCAATCAAAATGCCAAAGATGCTCTTCCCAGATATGGAAAAAAAGACCCTAAAATTCATGTGGAATAACCAGAGACCCAGAATAGCTAAAGCAATTCTAAAAATAAAAGTAAAGCTGGAGGCATCATTATACCAGATTTCAAGACATTTTACAAAGAAATTAATATCAATACAGCCTGATACTGGCATAAGAATAGACCTATGGACAAATAGAATAGATCAGAGACTCCAGAAAATAATCCACTCATCTACAAACAACTAATCTTTGACAAATGAGTTAAAATCACTGCATTGTTAAAGGACAGTCTCTTCAAATGGTTTTGGGAAAATTGGATCTCTGTATGAAGAAGTATGAAACAAGACCCTTATTTTACACCCTATACAAAAAGCAACACACAATGGATCAAAGACCTAAATCTAAGACCTGAAACCATCCAATTACTAGAAGAAAAGATAAAGGAAATACAACAAGACATTGGCCGAGGCAAATATTTCTTGTATAAGACTCCAGAAGCACAGGCAATAAAGGCAAATGTAAACAAATGGGATTACATCAAGCTCAGAAGCTTCTGAACAGCAACTGGAACACTCAACAAAGTGAAGTGGCAACCCACAGAATGAGAGAAATATTTGCAACCTATACATCTGATAAAGGATTAATATCCAAGATATATAAGGAGCTCTAGAAATTCAACAACAAAGTAAATAATCCAATTAAAATGGGCTACATGAGAGTATTTTAGGCATGGAAAGCCAAGACACTCTGGCCAAAAAAAAAAAAAAAAAAAAAGAGGACCTAAATGAAAGATCTCTGCGAGTGAGATCCCAGTTGAAAGAATGGGGCCATCAAAGAAGGAGGTACCTTTCTCTGAAGGGAGGAGAGAACTTCCACTTTGACTATGACCCTGTCGGAATAAGATCGAAGTCGGCAAACTCAAAAGGCTTCCATAGCCTTGGCAACTCATGACTGGAGCCTAGGGAGATTACTGATGCCATAAACAAGAGTGTCAAATTGTTAAGTCAACAACAGGAGTCACTGCACACTTACTCCTCATGTGGGATCTGTCCTTAATGTGTTGTCCAATGTGAAATAATGCTATAGCTAGTACTGAAACAGTATTTTACACTTTGTGTTTCTGTGTGGGTGCAAACTGATGAAATCTTTCCTTAATATATACTAATTCGATCTTCTGTATATAAAGATAATTGAAAATGAATCTTGATGTGAATGTAATGGGAGAGGGAGCAGGAGATGGGAGGGGTGTGAGTGGGAGGGAAATTATGGGGGGGGGAAGCCATTGTAATCCATAACCTGTACTTTGGAAATTTATATTTACTAAATAATACTTAAAAAAAAGAAATGGGCTAAGGATGTTAACAGGCATGTTTCAAAAGATGAAATGCAGAAGGCTAACAGATATGAAAAGATGCTCCGGATCAATAGTCATTTGGGAAATGCAAATCAAAACCACAATGAGGTTTCACTTCACTCCAGTTAGAATGGTTTTCATCCAAAAACAAAAAAATAAAAAATGCTGGAGAAGATTTCAGGAAAAAGGTAAACTCATCCAACGTTGGTGAGAATTTAAACTAATGCAATCACTATAGAAGAACATATGAAGGTTTATGAAGATTTCTTGGAAACCTAAAAATAGATCAGTCATCCTACTCCTGGGAATTTGCCCAAAGGAAATGAAATTAATATATAAAAGAGTTATCTGTACCCCCACGGTTATAGTAGCTGAAGTCACAATAACTAAGATATGGAATCAACCCAGATATTCATCAACTGATGGCTGGATAAAGAAATTGTGGTGCATGCGCTCACACACACACACACACACACACACTGTGGAATATTTCTAAGTCGTAAAAAAGATTGAATCCTGTCTTTTATAACAAAATAGATGCAACTGGAGACCAATATGCTTAGTGAAATAAGCTAGTCCCCAAAAGGCAAATATGTTTTCTTGATTTGTGGAAACTAATTACAGAATTTTAGGCATGGAAAGCCAAGACACTCTGGAAAAAAAAAAAAAAGAAGACCTAAATGAAAGATCTCTGCGAGTGAGATTCTAGTGGAAAGAATGGGGCTATCAAAGAAGGAGGTACCTTTCTCTGAAGGGAGGAGAGAACTTCCACTTTGACTATGACCCTGTCGGAATAAGATCGAAGTCAGCGAACTCAAAAGGCTTCCATAGCCTTGGAAACTCATGACTAGAGCCTAGGGAGATTACTGACACCATAAATAAGAGTGTCAATTGTTAAGTCAACAACAGGAGTCACTGCACACTTACTTCTCATGTGGGATCTGTCCTTAATGGGTTGTCCAATGTGAAGTAATGCTATAACTAGTACTGAAACAGTATTTTACACTTTGTGTTTCTGTGTGGGTGCAAACTGATGAAATTTTTCCTTAATATATACTAAATCAATCTTCTGTATATAAAGATAATTGAAAATGAATCTTGATGTGAATGGAATGGGAGAGGGAGCGGGAGATGAGGGGGTGCGAGTGGGAGGGAAATTATGGGGGGGGGGAGCCATTGTAATCCATAAACTGTACTTTGGAAATTTATTTTCTAAATAAAAAGAAATCATTAAAAATTAAAAAAATTATTAAAAAAAGAAACTAATTACAGAACATAAAAAGTAATATATATGAAAAAACTAACACTTTCAGATTTGATTACAGTTTATAGCCTTACTTACTCTTGAAGATCAGTAGTTTTTCTACTTAATACTTGTTGAATTCTTTATTTAGTGGAGGTTTAAAGCTTGTCATTCTAAAGTAAATTGAAAGTATGTCATTGTAAAAATGATAAGAAAAATTATAAAAGTGAGGAGAGGGAGGGTGTGAATGATGCTCCCATTATGCTCATTATGCTCTTAAAACTGTATAAATAAAATACATAAAATTTGTCCTCTTTATATATAAAAATGTATGAAAAAATAAAAAGCATTCATGAGCTGTGGGACAACATCAAGCATCTTAATATATTAGAGTCTTGATGGAGAGAGAACAGAAAAAAATTTGAAGTAATAATGACTAAAACACTTATAAATTTTATGAATACTATAAACATTCAGAAAGGTCAACAAACTTGAAGAAATAGAAGAAAAATCAAATCAAGGCACATTGTATTTTAATTGCTCAAAGTGAATGATAAGGAGAAAGTATTAAAAGTAGCCAGAAAAGAAGAAACAAATACAAAGGAATAAATTTAAGGGCAATAGCAGTTTTTTCACCAACAACAAAACAGGGGACCAACATCTTTAAAATCTAAAAAAAAAAATCCTGTCAAACCTAGTGTCCTATACTCATGCAAATTATCAATAAACAAATGAAATATATATTTAATTTCTAGAATAGTCAGGACTAATTAAAACAATTAATTATTTTCTACTTCTTCTAAATTTAGAATCATCTGAGAAACAAAACACAGATCAATATTAAGCTTTATAACTGATAAAGTTGTTTATAGAATTAGAGAATGGTTCAGATCAATGGCAAAATTTGGATAAGCATGGATCCTTTACCTAAGATTGAGATCGTTTACTTGTGCCATAATAGATGCATCTTGCTTTGGTAATTGCCATATGACTGGGTAGACCATAAGGCACCCTCTTTATAGGCAGACAGATCTGAAAAACAAAGTCCAGATAAGTGGAGTTGAGTTAAATATTCTCATATCCTTTTCTTGAACTCAACCATCAGATAACACTCCTACCATGCAGAAGTGTGAGTGAATGAACTTGAATTTGATAAGTGAAAGGAGTTTGCGTGGGGGAATATGTGTTCTCCTCAATAACAATCATTAACAAGATAATTAAAAATAAAAATATGTAGTTGATATTAATTTTCAGCCAAGATCCTAGGAGTCTGCATTTTGGGCTATAAGAAAAAGATACGAGACAAAGATTTGAGCATAAATGAGTTTGTGTAGGATATGATTTTAGGAAATATTTGTAAGTCAGTGGGTAAATAAGTCAGTGACAGTAAAGAAAGCAATATGAATGCTTATCAAGCAGCTTACCACTGGGGGAGACTGACATTTAGTCTCATTGGAGGATTTTCAGAAACAGCACAAAAACTCCTTTCTTAGCTTTTTCCTGCCTGAGAAGTAAGGGAGCTGGGTTGGAGACTGCTCCTGGGAAGCGTTAAGTTTTTGAAACCTCAAAGACCATCCCTCTTGCAGTAACAGGTGATTCCAGAAGGAATTGAGAGCTCTTAGGCAGGGGCTTAGGAGTTTGGGCAGTTGGAAACTGGGCCATAAGCAAGAAAATGGTAGGTGCATGAAAATGATAAATTTACAGATGGGGCCCTGACCATATTCAAGAAATGCAACAGCATTTCGTTTCTTTAAATGAGAATTAACTTGACTCCAAGTTAACTTGACTTCAAGCTCTCACGCACTAGACTGGCTGAGAATTTAATGTTATTTATTATTCATTGATCCTGCCCCTGTTCAGTTGGGCAGTTTCTAGGAGACTCATGCAAACCTAGTAGGGGAGCTGTGGTCACCACTTCACCATTGTTTTGATCAAAATGATTTCTTTATGCCCATAAGCTTCATTTATCTGTGGAAGCTTTTTTATTTTTATTTTTTTAGATTTATTTATTTATTTGAAAGTCAGAATCTAACACACACACACACACACACAAAGAGAGAGAGAGAGAGAGAAAGAGATCTTCCATTTGCTGGTTCACTCCCCAGATGACCGCAATGGTCGGAGTTGTGCTGATCCAAAGCCAGGAGCCAGCAGCTTCTTCCGAGTCTCCCCCATGGGTGCAGGGACCCAAAGATATGGGCCATCTTCTACTGCTTTCTCAGGCCATAGCAGAGAGCTAGATAGGAAGTGGAGCAGCTTGGACTTGAACCAGTGCCCATATGGGATACTGGCACTGCAGATGGCGGCCTTACCCGCTATACCACAGCACCGGCCCTGGAAGCTTTTTTAAATGATTATGTTAAGGACTTGCCAGGATTAAGGATTTGCCTCCCCAGGCAGATTTCGCTTTTCCCTCTAACCTAGGTTCACTCTAGGAAACTGGAAGGTAGTTGGATATCGGTTCTTAGTTGTTGGAATCCAAATGATTGCAGCACTTCCTTTCAGTAGGCCTACCTTCAGAGAAAATCTAACAACTCCCCATCATGCTTAACCCTAGGTATGTTGTACCCATTTAGTTCTGCTTTTGGCAAACCAAAGCCAGGCAGATTGGCTGACTTCAGGCTGATGCAGCAGTTTTCTGCTCCAATTTCCTTTGAAACAATGGCTAACAAAAACCTGTCTACCTTCATAGATTGGAGTCAGGAAAGAATAATATTGAAAGAACAAATCAGAAATCAAGTCAACATGATTCTGTTGCAATGAAATCAGAATGAACCAGAAAAATTTTAACTTTTCAATATGCATGTTTATCATAGTGTCCATGGCCCTCTGTCACCTCATTATAATATCATACTTCTGCTGAGGAAACCTTTGGCCCTATTAAAAATTTCATGTTATATGGCAGCCAGACAAAGGGGGTAGTTATAGCATACAAATAGAGTTTTACTAGCTTTCAAAATAAACTCATGCTATTAAAAAATCAAGACCTGGGTTAATTAGTCCAAGGTTCATTGAAGAACAAACTATTTTAGCTGGAGTGCAAGTTTCCTGGCTATAAACTTTCATGATGTCTCTTTGTTTCAGCCCATTTCTTTTTTTTGGTTACTATATTTTAAAAAATTAATGTACAGGGCTGGTGCTGTAGTGTAGCAACTAAAAACACTGCCTGAAGTGCTGACATCCTGTTTGGGCACTGGTTCAAGCCTTGGATGCTCCCCTTCCAATCCAGCTCCCTGCTAATGTGCCTGGGAAAGCAGTGGAAGATGGTCCAAGTTTTTGCATCCACGTGGGAGACCCAGAAGAAGCTCCTGGTTTCTGACTTTAGATCAGCCCAGCTCTGGCCATTGCAACCATTTGGGAAGTGAACTAACAGAAGATTTTGCTCTCTCTCTCTCTGCCTCTGTCACTCTGTAACTCTTTCAAATAAATAAATAAAATCTTTAAAAAATTAATGTACAGTAAAGCTGACTTATTTTGGGGGATTAGTTCTATAAATTTAAATGCATACATTCATGTAAAAACAATCAAAATCTGGACACAGAATAGTTCTATCACTCAAAAAAACTCCCTCAGGCAGCTTTTTGTGGTCTCACCCTCCCCTAACCACTAAATCCTGTTGACCACTGACAAGTTCTCCTTCACTGTAGTTTTGCCATATCCAGAATATCATGTAAAGGGAATCATAAAATATGTAAACTTTTGAGAGTGGCTTCTTTCATTCAGCACAATATCTTGGAGATTCATCTGTGTCATTGTGTGATTCAATAGTTTGTTCCTGTTTTATTGAGAAGCAATTCCATTGAATGGATGTAACACATTTTATTTATTCATTTGCCCATTGAAAAACACTTGAGTTATTTTCAGTTTTTGATGATAATGAATAGAATGGTGGCAAACATTTGTGTAAATGCACATTTTCATTTCTCTAGAATAAATATCATTTTTCTGCAATAAACTACTGGATAATATAGTAAGTATATGTTTACCAGGGATACATTTCTGACTCAGTTTTTTTAACTTTTATTTAATAAATATACAACTTTTGAGTTATAGCGGCTCTTTCCCCCCATAACCTCCCTCCCATCTGCAACCTTCTCATCTCCCACTCCCTCTCCCATCCCATTCACATCAAGATTCATTTTCAATTATCTTTACATACAGAAGATCAATTTAGTATATACTAAGTAAAGATTTCAACAGTTTGCACCCACACAGAAACACAAAGTGTAAAGTACTGTTTGAGTACTAGTTATACTGTTAATTCACATAGTACAACACATTAAGGACAGAGGTCCTACATGGGGAGTAAGTGCACAGTGACTCCTGTTGTTGATTTAACAATTGACACTCTTATTTATGGTGTCAGTAATCTCCCTAGGCTCTTGTCATGAGCTGCCAAGGCTATGGAAGCCTTTTGAATTTGCCCACTCCGATCTTATTTAGACAAGGCCATAGTCAAAGTGGAAGTTCTCTCCTCCCTTCAGAGAAAGGTTCCTCCTTCCTTGATGGCCCATTTAGAAAGCTATATTTTAGAGTAGCTTTACCATTTCTTACTCCACCAGAATTGTCTTTTTCCTTTACATCCTTTCTAGCACTTGATTTTGTCAGTTCATGTGTCAGTCATTCTAATAGGTACATGATATTATCTCCTATGGTTTAATATGCTTCTGTTGGCAATGTGTCTTGTCCTCCATATTTCCTAGATTTTCTCTTTGTGTTTGGTTTCTAAAAATTTGAGTATGATAAACTTAGGTGTATGTGTGTATTGTGCTCGATGTTTCCTGTTGTTTTTTAAAAGTCTGTGGTTAGCATAAGTCATTAGTTTCAGCCATTATTTCCTCAGGTATTTCTTCCACCTTATTCTATTTTTTTACTTTGAGGATTCCAATTTTACATATGTTAGAACATTTGATATTATTTCATATCACTTGAATGCCTTGTGGAAGACATTCCACCTTTCTGTTACTATGGGTTTTAGTTGCTTCTCATTTTATTTTCCTGTATAGTTTTTCTCTCTTTACTGAAATTATCTATGTCATGTTGCATGGTATCTGCTTTTTCCATTAATGCTTTTAACATGTTTGCCATGTTATTTTAAATTTCCTGATAATTCCAACATTTATTCATATATGTCTATTTCTATGGATAATTTTGTCTCTTAATAATTTATTTTCTTTATATTTTTATATATCACATAGAGGATGCATCAGCATTTGTGAAAAATGGAAATAAAAGAATTTTATTTTGGTTCAACAGATTTTTGAAATCTGTGCATAATTTTCCAATTATATGCATTCTCCAAGAACTTTTGGAAGCTCCCCTATATGTACATGTGTGTGTTTATACATGAAAGTTATATATATTTTATAGGGTGGAAGATAACAGAGTAATTTATTTGTGCTTAAAGTGAGCAGATCTTTCTTTTAAGTCTCCGTGTGAGGAGTTGTGTCAATCAAATCAGGAGTGGGGCTGACTTTGAAGGTTCCTGTTACTCTGGGTTACCCTTAGTGTACCACAGGACTCAAGTTTCTCTAATTGTAATTTCTGTGTAGGATGTGGGTGATTACTATACTGGAGGATTTTCTATTTCTAATCCCCAGTGAAGCTCTTTCACTTGCACTTCTTCCAATATTCCATTGTTATTTTTATGCACCATTTATTACTGTGGTGTGGGGGTAGGGAAGGTGTGCTTGTGCATGTGTAGAGGGGCTGTTCTCTGATTTTCTGATTTAACCTCAGTCTTAGGCAGCCACTGTGCACTTGGATCTTGGGTGTGTGGCCCTCATAGTGTTCCTATCCTTCCAGCAGCATTATTGGTTTTAGAACACGATCCTGCCATTCTCCATAGGTAGCTTTACATTCTGTTCTCTTCTTGTTGTTGCAGTAGATTTCTATCAGTAATCTAAGACATCCATTTTCTTGCTCCTTCCCCTCCTGCTGATCAGAGCTTGGTCTCATGGAAAGGTAGAAGAATGGGTCTGCATGAAGTTTCAGCACTGGCTGCTGTCCTCACTATGCAGCACCATGGACAGACGCTTTCTCAGGCTCCTTTCTGATTTTCCAGGCAAGCCTCTGGTAGGATTGTAGAGTAAAACCTGCCAGAGGATAGGAAGCGTCCTATGTGTGTGGTCTCCAGGCGTCACACTTTCCCACTGGCCCATAATCAACCTTTAGGAAAGTTGTTAACTTGTGCTTTATTCTACTTTTCTTGTGTTATAAATGCGACTGCAATTCTATCCATCTCTTTACATTCCTAAGGTAGAACCAGAATCATTTTTTTAGAATTGCTTTTCCAAGCTGTGATTTTAGGACAAGAAGAAAGGAAGGGAAGATTCGACGCCTTCTTTTCCTCCCCCACTGCTCCTCTCCCTCAACACAAAGGCATCTTTAGAATAGCTCTATTTTTTTCTCAGTCCTGTTATTGGAATGTGCTTTCTCCTGCAAGGGTTCATGTATTGAGGTTGGCCCTCAGTGTGGCTACATGAGAGGTAGTGGGACCCATAAGAGGTGGGGGCTAGTTGGAGGTCCAAGGGTCACTAAGGGCACTGCCTTATGAAGGCTGAAGGTGATTCTCCTTGGACTCTGGGTTAGTTCTTGTGAGAACTTTGTTATAAAAGCCAGTGCCAGCACTATGCCCTTGATAATATACTGTACTTCATAAAGTGACCCAGTCTTGGGTATTTTATTATAGTAATGAAAAAATGGACTACACAGCCATTATCCCTTCTCATTTTCCCATTTCCTTGTATTTATTTACCTGTGCATTTTTCATTGTCTTGATCAGTTGAATGTGTGTATGCCCACTACATCTTTATTTACCTTCATTTTACATTGCCCAGACATAATGCACCAGCCCTTCCATGGAGATTCCTGGTGTGCACCAAAAGGGGCCCAGTCTCTGTGGTGCAATGGACTCTGCCACACAGCTACAAAGGGAAGACAAGGGGTTAACTTTTTCCCATGCACAGCCAGAGGAGTGCACATGGAGCAATCACACTTCAGGGCATTGTGGATGGAAGGCAAAAGCCCTGAATGGCTCTGTTCTCTCTGTACTTGTCATGTGTATGCATGCTTTGCCATTATAAGTGTGAGTGCATGCACACACACTCAAACATATCCCTCTGCCTGCAAACTGCAATTTCAGAATGATCATCCCGCCTTCCCCTGGCAAAGTTAGGAGCAAATAGGAACTAGTTCTGTGCCTTTTTAAAATAGAAAATATCTCTCTTGACTTCTAACTGTAAAAGTAATGTAGGATCATTGCAAAAAAATCCAAACAAAGCAGAACCGTGGTAAAAATCTGTTGCCTTTTTCTTCCCTTACTTCCCTTCAGAGCACCACTGTGCATGTTTTGGTGTACAGCCTCACAGTTGTTCTCTATTTATATGCAAAATAATTTGAATTTTAATTTTTCAAAAGTCAAGCTAACATAATTGACTGGTAGCTTTGAAGAAATGGATTAGTGGAATTTGCTTTCTTTCCTCTTGGCAGCTCAGGGTTTGCTGCTGTGATGGGCAAAAGCAAGAGACAGCAAGCCAAAAGGAAGCTGTAGTCACTTTTTAGAGAGAGAGAGTTTTCAGGAAGACAAGAGCTGAAGTAATCAAACACAAATGTAAGGACTCAGCAGCATAAGGGTGCTTTCCTGATGGAAGGCCGTCAGTAGAGGGTGGACACAGGGCCAGCTGGGTCTGCAAAGACAGGTGCAGTTACAGCGCTCTTTGCCCCACCTGAACCTTTCTTCACTGTTTTGGATTCCCTGGATTTGGGCAAGCTCTGGCCAGCCCATCCTACAAGGAAAACCACAGCTCTTTCTTGCTGTCTCTTTGCTGAAAGGCCAGTTTTGCTCCTGTTATTATTTTTTTCCTCAGTAGTTCTGGCTCCTCTGACAATGGGAACACTGACCTTCACTTTGATTTGTAAACATGGGTGGCTCCTCAGGGAAACCTCACGTCAGTAGCAAATGCCTATTTGTGTCATGTCTGCCTGGATAAAGAAGGTGCAGGTAGGACTGTCAAATGTCAGGGCTCTAAACTCAGCCGTCAGTTCCAGGGAAGGAGTGGGTTCCTAACAGCACACAAGCAAAAGCATCCACTCGTTCACAGCCCTGCTGTGCTTCAGATACGGTGAGGCTTCACACCAATACACAATTAGAGATCTGAAGCAAGGAGAGATACCTCTTTAAGCCAATCTACAGTTTGAATTTCTAACGTCCGCATCACACAGGGGTCAGCTTGACCGAAAATGTGTGAGATGAACTGCAGTCCCCGGGAGGAGCTGAGATATCACTTCACTGGGTTATCTTCGACTCACTTAGGAGAGAAATGGCTTTAATGTCAATGAAGAGATGTGCCCTTCCCCCACCCTCCAGTTATCTTTACACTGATTTCCCGAGCAAGGCTGTCTACTCAATTACTTTGATTCTTTATTGTGACTAATAATTATAGTGTTGGTTCTGT
Source organism: Oryctolagus cuniculus (assembly GCF_964237555.1). Taxonomy (NCBI): domain Eukaryota; kingdom Metazoa; phylum Chordata; class Mammalia; order Lagomorpha; family Leporidae; genus Oryctolagus; species Oryctolagus cuniculus. Next base: position 83,965,406 of record NC_091436.1, read on the forward strand.
GTTCCGCAGTGCCTGGATCTCTAGCCTTCCATCTGGTGAGATTCACTCTGTGCTGGGAGCTCCCGCTGACCTGACTGCAAAAGAAAGAAGTATCACCAATGGAGATTAATCCTTCCGTCAGCCTTGAGAAGAAGGGCCGCAGACCCCGTGTGGTTTTGCTCAGCGTGCTACCGCCTTCATTAAACAACCCACCACTGGACAAAGGGAAACAGGGCCTCTACCTCGTCCAAAAGAACACTGCTCACCATGTACTAGCTGGGCGGAGCCCATGGGTTCTGGTCTTCATGCATCTTTTTCTAGATACAATAAAGCTCTTTCAAACACTGCCACTCAATCAAAGGCAGTTTTTGTAATCCAGGAAAATTCAGGGGGAGGCTTGCAGTAATTCAGCAGTAGGTTTTCTTATTTCCTGTGGTTAGGATGAGGTCACTTGTTGATTTAAGGAACATTTAATTAATTCTGTGCCAAAGAGCCCGGGCCTGGGAGCATGGAGGCAAAAACGTGCCACATGGCTCTGCTTCGGATCCACCTTCGGCCAGTGTGTACCCAGGGAGGTAGCAGGTGATGCTGCAAATGCATGGGCCCCTGTCACCCACATGGAAGACCTGGATTGCATTCTAGGCTTCTGGCTTTGGCTTGGCCCAGCCCTGACTGTTGCTGGCTTTTGGGTAGCAAACCAGTGGATGGAACCTCCCCTCCCCTCTGTAACTCTTGACTTTCAAGTAGATAAATAAATCTTCAAGAAAATACACAGATTCTCCCTCTGTCATGGAAGGGAGGGAGCATGCAATGTTCACATCTTGTTTCAAGACCGTCTTGGCCCTCCCTCAGGGAGCCTAGGGCCAAACATAGGGAGAGAAACACACACACTGGCAGCACAGTCAGTTGGAAGTGATGAGGATCTTGGCCATGGAGGCCATGCCTGACCTCAGTGAGCACAGCATGGCCACAAGGGCAGGTGAAGCAGGGAAGAGAATTACTTTGGAAGGTCCCTGGGCCCTAATACGTTGTACAGAGATTGGTGCAACACAATTCTTACTTTTTTTTTTTTTTTTAAAGAAGATTTGTTTTATTTGAAAGGCAGAGTTATAGAGAGGCGGGGGGGGGGAGAGAGAGAGAGAGAGAGAGAGAGAGAGAGAGAGAGACTTCTATTCTCTGGTTCACTCCCCAGATGACTGCAATGGCAATGGAGCTAGGCTGATCCAAAGCCAGGAACCAAGAGCTTCCTCTGGGTCTCCCATGTGGGTCCAGGGGCCTACGGACTTGGGCCATCTTCTACTGCTTTCCCAGGCCATAGCAGAGAGCTGGATTGGAAATGGAGCAGCCTGGAATTGAACCAGTGCCCATATAGAGTGCTGGCACTGCAGGTGGTGGCTTTACCTGCTATGCCACAGCACTGGCTTTGCAATAAATTTCTTTTAACAAAAATGTTGATATCTTCTGATTATAAAGGGAATAAATGTGTATTGCAAAAAAATTGGAGAACCACAGGAAAATATAAATAACAGAAATAAAGACTGACCATCACCCCACTCTACAGAGAATCTTTGCTGACATTTCTGATCATTAATGCACAGACACACAGGGTGCATTTGTGTACGTTTCTGTACTACTGTGGCTCTCATATTACATAAGTGTGGGTGACTTAGACTTAAGGGTGTAAGGAACAGAAATTCTTTTTTTTTTTTTGACAGGCAGAGTGGACAGTGAGAGAGAGAGAGACAGAGAGAAAGGTCTTCCTTTTGCCATTGGTTCACCCTCCAATGGCCGCTGGGGCCTGCGTGCTGTGGCCGGCGCACTGCGCTGATCCGAAGCCAGGAGCCAGGTGCTTCTCCTGGTCTCCCATGGGGTGCAGGGCCCAAGGACTTGGGCCATCCTCCACTGCACTCCCTGGCCATAGCAGAGAGCTGGCCTGGAAGAGGGGCAACAGGGACAGAATCCGACGCCCCGACCGGGACTAGAACCAGGTGTGCCGGCGCCGCTAGGAGGAGGATTAGCCTGTTGAGCTGCGGTGCCAGCCCAGGAACAGAAATTCTCAGTCTAGGTTAGAAAGAAGGGTTTGGGTCTTAGGATACATTAGGTAGGATACGTGAGGAATAGTGGTGATGTATATTTCTTGTCCTAACGGACATCACACATCCATTAGGACCTGAAGGGGTATCACGCAGAGCTTCTGGCTGATGAGTCACAGCTGTGGAGATGGCTACAATGTACTCCCACTGAGGTGAGGAGAGAGAGGAGCCTCCTCCATGGGGCTTCCAAGTGCTCTGTCCAGAAGTGGCACACAGTGTCCCCTCCTGGAAGCTCACTGTTGGGACAACTGCTGTGTCTGGTTGGAAATGGCTGGAAAGGGTACAGGAGCATGTGGAACATGTGGTGAGTGTCACTGACTCTGCCACAGAGGGGACAACATACGTGGGCTGGACGTTCAAAGACTCAAAGGGCCACTAGGACCCAAGGCAGGCTGAGGGAGCCTCACCATGGCCATCCTCTGTCCTCTGGTACAGCTGCTCTACCTGTTCCTTGCCCTTCTGTGCTTTCATAACTTTGTTTCTTTTGTGACCAGGGCAACCAGGGGCATGGACATTTTCACTGTGATATGAGGGTGCTTTGTGAAATGGGCAAATCTGAACGTGCCTGTGTCGCTAAGTGAGCTCAGTGGCTTCCCCATGCAGCCCCCTTCTCTGCCAGAAGGGATGCTTTGGTGCCCCTTTTCCTGATAACTCTCAGGCCAACCACCCAGGAGCCCACAACCACTTCCTGGAAGTTACCTGTCTGCACAAAATGTGATCTCAGCAAAACGCTCCCAAATAGTGGTCCTTATTATGCAGATTCTGAACCTAGTTCTTTAGGTTCAGACTTTTTTTTTTGAAGGCAGAGTTACAGAGAGGGAGAGGGAGAGGGAGAGAGAGAGGGTGATGGGTAGGGGAGGGGGAGGGGGAGGGGGAAGGAGAGTGAGAGGGGGAGGGGAGGAGAAGGGGGAGGGAGAGAGGGAGGGGGAGGGGAGGGGAGAGGGAGAGGGGGAGGGGGAGGGAGAGGGAGAGGGGTTCACTCCCAGGTGGCTGAAACAGCCAGGGCTGGGCCAGGTTGAAGCCAGAAACCAGGAGCTTCTTCCAGGTCTCCCACATGGTGCAGGGACCCAGGGACTTAGGCCATGTTCTGCTGATTTCTCAGGCACATAAGCAGGGAGCTGGATCAGAAGTGGAGCAACTGGGACTTGAACTGGTGCCCATATGAGATGCTGGTGTAGCAAGCAATGGCTTTAGTGGTTACATCCCAACTCTGGCCCCTAGGTTCAAACTTTTTGATTTTTTAAATTTTTTATTTTTTGACAGGCAGACTGGACAGTGAGAGAGAGAGAGACAGAGAGAAAGGTCTTCCTTTTGCTGTTGGTTCACCCTCCAATGGCCGCTGGGGCCTGCGTGCTGTGGCCGGCGCACTGCGCTGATCCGAAGCCAGGAGCCAGGTGCTTCTCCTGGTCTCCCATGGGGTGCAGGGCCCAAGGACTTGGGCCATCCTCCACAGCACTCCCGGGCCACAGCAGAGAGCTGGCCTGGAAGAGGAGCAACCGGGACAGAATCCAGCGCCCTGACCGGGACTAGAACCCGGTGTGCCGGCGCCGCAGGCAGAGGATTAGCCTATTGAGCTGCGGCGCCAGCCCCTAGGTTCAAACTTCAACTAAGTAAGAGGATCTTAAATTTCACAGCAAAGGGTGCTGAAGAAAAATCTTTCTTGGAGTTAAAGTAGTAGGAGGGAGGCCATTAGTAAAAGTCAATGTTAATCCTTACCTTTTATTTGGGTTTCATTAATCTCATGTTCTGGTGCATGCAGGTGAGTTTAATTTTAGTACAATAAATATTAAATTAAAAAGAGAAGTCACACAATTCTAAGAAGGAAACCGACAGTCCTCTTACCAACCCTTGTCCTCTGTATTACCTTAATTACTTCTGTGTGGAAGCTTTCCTATTAGTAATGGCAAGAAATCCACCCTTGGTGAGCTGGATTCTAACGTGAAGGAAATATCACAGGTGCTTCCCCCATGGCAAGGGAGGCCCGGCGAGGTCCAGCGCACGCAGTTCTCAGAACGAGGACGAGATATCCTTGAATGCTCGTGGACCCAAGAGGCGAGCCTGCGCAACAGAGTGAGGCCAACTGAAATATCTTCCAGAAGGGGATTAAATGGCTTTCAGAGCCCAGGGAAATTGCCACCTGCCTTCGCTTCCTGTGGGGGAATACAGAAAAGGTTTGGGATTAAGCTTCGGTATTGTCTCCAGGAGAGCTGTTTCTGGGGAAGGAACTTTTATTCCAATTCTATTCAGAGCTCCATTTTGATGAGGCTGGGCCTATGTCCCTGTGTGGAGAGCAGGCGTGTGATTGCCCTGGAGGTTTTGTGTTCTCCCCAGTGCCCATGCAGGGGATTGTAGATGAAAAGAACTTTTGGAATTCTCAAATTTCTAAAGGCCCCAGTTAAAAACGAGAGGAGTCATTCTCATCCTGTAACTAATTGGGCCTCTACTCCTGGTTCTCTGGTAATGTATTAGCCATTGCTTGGACATTGTCAGTAACATTTTACAGGTGAGGAAGGTGAAGGTGAGGAAGGTGGATGGGTGGAGCTACTATAAACCTTCTCAAGCGCATCAGTCCGACCCATGCTCTGTCTGCGAGGCCAAAGCAAGCTTTGCTTTAAGTTTCTTCAAAAGCCAAGATCAAAGTGGGAACTAAGATCAAGAGGAAGTGGAGTTAGGCTAACAATACAATAACAGCTAATGCAGGATACCCTGAGAGAGAGGACAGATGGAGCAAGGGTGCAGGGAGCAAAGTTTTGGGCCATAGGCTTTTGTACATTTGACAAAAACACAGTTGAAAAGTGAACTATATAGTTTCCTAGTGTTTGCTGCCATTTTGACAAAAATTATTAGTTCATGTAACTAAAATTTGTATTTGTCTTCCCCTGTGATACAGGGCTTCATTTGGTGCTATCTTTGGCAGCACCTGGCTTTTAGCTGGGTTGTTGACATAACCTTATTGGAGGTCAAAGTGTAAAGGATTTTCTAGCGAGTACAGTTTTTAAAAAGTGGCTAGGGCCAATTAACTGTTCCATCCTTGGGAGCATCATACTTGAAGCTGAGGCTGAGTTCCACTACTGTTCTCCTCTTAGTAGTCATGTTCCTAGCTTTTCTCTAAGAGTATATCTAACTGATGAATTTTTGTTTGTGATACCTTGATAGAATTTTGGCTTTGCTGGGACCTTCATAAATTCTCATTGTGGGAGAGGGCGATGGTGGTAAATTAAAAGTTTATTAAATTGGATGAGCCTGCTCCTCCCACCTTCTGCAGCCAATTATGGGTTCTCTAATTTCATATCAGAATTACATGGAGGCTGGCAGGAACAGAGCTGTGATTGTAGCTTGAGATGTGTGTTCTTATTCCAGATTTTGTGTGCTTTGGGAGGCAGTGAGAGAGGTGAGGGAGGTGTGCATTTCTGTGGAAATAAACTCTGGGGAAGTGAGCCAAAGGAAATCAACTACTGTGACTTCCACAGTGACTAGAGGGCTCCGTTCCATGTCAGCTTCTAGTATTAACAACTGTAAATACACAGAGCCAATGGAAAATCACCAGGTATTTGAGTGGACTTGGAATAAGGGAGGGAAGCCTAACTGGACCATGAAAATCATTGCTTCAGCAAAAGCAGTTCATGGTAGATATCAGTTAAGAGACTGTGAAGAAATCTAGGTAGCATCCTCATTGAGTATTGAGAATATGGGGGTATAACATTGTTAAAAACAAAATAGTTTGCTATGAAAAGGAGAAATAAGAGAAGAAGTACTTCTAGATGTTGAAAATATTCCAGAAATCAAAAATGTAAAAAAATTAAACTCTTGGGCATAATTTTATCTTTTCTTTGTGCTGCTGCCTATATAACTGTGTTTTCTATGACAGAAATGTGTTCATTTTTAGAATCAGGACATTCTGATAAAGGTTATTAAAAGATTTAAAGCCTTGCATTTCATATTTTAGTTTTGTTTATTTTTATTTTACACGTGATTTTAATATTTATGTAATTTAGCTTTTGATAAAAAACTTAGCAACTGGCAAACATGATTTTAATGATCAACTGCATTTTTAGTCAGAATAAAACACTGCATGCTACAGCTGCAAAGTGGCCTCATGTATCTACATGATAAAAATAAGAACAATATATAAAATCACCTTTTTCTGGCTCCAAAGTCTTGTCACTTATGTTATTTTCGATGATTTGTCTGGAAACTATAGTGTTCTGGAACTAGATCTTGCAGACGTTAAGAAATCTTCAAGTCCAGGAAATATTATGGGTATTCTATAATTGAATATATAGAATGAAACAACATTCTTGATGTATTTGCTATTTTGAAGGCAAAGGAAATTTGATTCTGACCAAGAAACCACTGCCAAAAGAATTATGGTTTAAGTAGCAGGTGCATTTTTCACTTTGGGGAATAAGATAAGTTAAAAAACAAAAAAGGCTATAGCTCCCATTTTACACGATTTCACTTACAGCCTAAAAACAACCATTCTTAATATTTTTTCCTTGCCAGTTTTAAAGCAAGCAGAATGGGGTGAAAGATGAAAAACTGCAGGATAACAGGAGAGAAAGTGAAATGAATACTCTGTTGGGAATTACAAATAATGCAAGAATGGCAGCAAGGGACAGAAAGGTGGCCTGTAAGCAGAACACGAATCAGTAACACAGTCCTGTTACTATGACAGGAAACACTGCTCAAGAATAAAAAAGTACAGGAAGTGGAAACCAAGCATTCTTTGTTTACTGCATGTGCCCTGTTTTAAAGCATTGGTTTTGATTGTTCTATGGAACACTAAGCCCTTTGGCTGAGAAGGGGCTCCGACATAAATAGGTTTTAGACAATAACAACCTACTTATTGAGGCAGTAATTTACTACCTCAGTACCTAATTAGAATGAGGTAACAGTGTTAGCAAGCCAAAACAAATGAAAAAAAAAGGAAGCATTACAAGAATTGTATTTATTTACTAGGAAAACAGAAGAAAGGCTAATGCGTTAACCTCATGAAAACATCTGGGAGTGCCCGTAGCCTGATATGGTTGCCAGTTTCCCACCACTGTGGGAACTATAGGATGGGGACTGAGTTGCAGCCGGCTGGATCCGAGTGTAAAGAAATCACTTCCTTCTGTGATGTTACATTCTATCCAAGGGAGATTATGGGCTTTGGGAAAGAGTCCAGGGAGAGCAGAGAAGAAGGGAGGAGGGAGAGGAAATGAGAGAGGGGAAGGGCAGAAAATCATTAATATCGTATTTGTCTGGGATAGCTTCTTTTAAAAAACAGCCCTTTGAACAAAGAACTCTGCTGCTTTTCAGTAAAGAATCCAGACACACAGGACTCTAAGAAAGCCGGCTCTTTGGGGGTGACTGAGAGTGGGGGTGAGTTCTGGGGATGCTGTCCTGTGTGTTCAGGTCCTGGTGTTGGATTCCTGAGTACACAGAGGCAGCGGTGGAAGGGAGAAGTATAGAGGAAGGAATGGTTCTGATGAAGATCAAGAGCAGGCACAGAAGCAGAGTGGTGCGGGGTGAGGGATGCTACCAGCTGCCAGGGTGTGCAGCCAGAGTGGCTCACCTGGTACAGTAGACCTGTGTCTCCCTGCATCCCATTCTAATTCAAGCAACTCTGAGTCCTGGTGTGTGAACAGAACTTTTGTGTTTTTTGTGGCATCCACAGTCAGAGGACTGGCAATGGTAGAAATACAAGAATGAGTGAATGGAAGGGGATTCTGTCTCTCATTGTCTGATGCAATGCTATTCAACAGAGAGATAACAGGAAGTGCAAATGCAAGAAATGTGGGACTCTATTTTTTAAATTAAATTAAAACATTTTTCATTAAGTGTGTGTAATTTTAAATTTTCTAGTAGCATACTAAAAATGGCAAAATAAGTGAAATTGGTTTTACTAACATTTTATTTAATCAAATAGTAGCAAAATTGTCATTTTAATATTCAAAGTCATTATTTAATTGAGAGCCAGTGTTACAGAGAGAAGGAGAGACAGCAAGAAAGGTCTTCTATCTGTTGGTTCACTCTCCAGATGGCCACAACATCTGGAGCTGAGCTGATCTGAAGTCAGGAGCTAGGAGCTTCTTCCAGGTCTCCCACAAGGATATAGGGGTCCAAGCCCTTGGGCTAACTTCCACTGCTTTCCCAGGCCATAAGCTTAGATCTGGATCAGAAGAGGAGTAGCTAGGACTCAAAGTGGTACCCAAATGGGATGACAGCACTGCAAGCGGAGGCTTAGCCTACTGCACCACAGTGCTGGCTTGGGAGAGGAAGGAGGAAGAAGTGTTGCATGGTGGGCAGGAGGTTAAGGTAGGAAATATCACTATTCTTCTAATCTGTATACATGAAATATATGAAACTTGCATAACTTAAATAAAATTTTAAAAATTCATTAATGAGATTATTTATTTTCTATATACAAAGTCTTTAAACTCCAGTCTGAATTTTCTAAGTACACTGCATTTCAACTCAGACTGATCACATTTCAAATTATCAGGAACCCATGTGGCTAGTGGCTACTGTGTTGACAGTGCAGCTCTAATTTTGCATTTACACTTTAATTTTTGTAAATATATTAGCTCAGAAATGAATTATGTCTTATCAAAAAAGTTTTATTTTTTTTTATTTGAAAGACAGAGCAATGGGTAGGGAGGGAAAGAGAGAGAAGGAGAGGGGCCAGTATGATCTTCCATCCATTAGTTTATTCCCTAAATGCTCACAAGAGCGGGAGCCAGGCCAAGCCAAACCCAGAATCCAGAAACTCTATCCTGGTTTCCCACTTGAGTAGCAGGGACCTAAGTACCTCAGCTGTCATCTGCTGCCTCCCACGATGCCCAGTAGTAAGAAGCTGGGTGGGAAGTAGATGTGGGACCCAATCTGTAGTGTGATTTCTATGACCCAGTGGTGAGGCGACACTTGGATGATTCTGCATAGATGCTGTGGCTGGCAGACTCCAACGTGCCCCACAGATCCCTGCCTCCCACGACACATGCCTTGGCTGCCCTTGAAGTGAACTAGAAAAACTGACTTGCTCACAATTTAGCAGAAGCGTGGGGATGTTACTGCATTCCCACTATGGCTTCCGCTTAGGCTTTTAAAAGGCAGAGGGTTGTCCGCTGTCTCAACTCAGCAGGACGCTCCTGTCCCCGAGTTCTCTTGGCTGGAACCCTTTCAACGGTGGAAGCACCACATGGAGGCTTGAAAATGGAGCATTGGGGAGCATTCTGTTTAGTCTACTGTGTACAACTCAGCTCCAGGATGTGACAACAGACTTCTGTACAAAAGGGCTGTCATATGGCCCCCAGGACACCTGTCCTATCAGCGTATCTAGTCAAGGGCTGCGCCATGGGGGGGCTGCATGTGGGAAAGACTGACTCCAAGAAGCTACAACACACTCCAGGGCCGCCTGTGGAATTGGCTGAGACCTCTCACCCCTTGATAACATGGGGAAACAAACAAGCACACACATCTGTCATCATCTGAAAGAGCATTCTATAAAACCGTTTGAGTTTATGTTGGTAACAGGACACTCAACTCACTGCAGTCCTTCCTTTTTTTCTGTGTCTGTGCATCCCATTCCTGACACACACACACACACACACACACACAAGCACATACTCCTGCAAGCATACAACTCCATCCTGCCTTCTTCCCATTCCTGCTCATTTCAGGCCTATTTATTTAAAGCCTTGTCCAGCTGGTTACTTCATTTCATTTCTTATTTCTTTTTTTAAAGATTTATTTATTTATTTGAAAGTCAGAGTTACATGGAGAGAGGAGAGGCAGAGAGAGAGAGAGATAGAGATCTTCCATCCGATGGTTCACTCCCCAATTGGCTGCCAACGGTCGGAGCTGTGCCGATCCAAAGCCAGGAGCCAGGAGCTCCTTCCGGGTCTCCCATGCGGGTGCAGGGGCCCAAGGACCTGGGCCATTTTCTACTGCTTTCCCAGGCCACAGCAGAGAGCTGGATCTGAAGTGAAGCAGCCGGGTCTCAAATCGGCATTCATATGGGATGACGGTGCTTCAGGCCAGGGCGTTAACCCATTGTGCCGCAGCATCGGCCCCACTTCACTTCATTTCTAACTTGCGTTCGTGTAGTCCCAACCCGAATTTGCTAGTTGATCTCCCTACCCTTTATATACATCTTTTTAAAACATTTAAAATTTAACATTGTGGTGCAGCGGGTTAAGGCACTGCCTGTGATGTTGGCATTCTAAATTGGAGTTCTTGTTCAAGTCCAGGCTGCTCAACTTCTTGTCCAACTCCCTGAATTTGTCTGGGAAGGCAGTAGAAGATGGCTGAACTTCAAGGGCCCTTGCCACCCACATGGTAGACCAGATGAAGTTCCTGGGTCCTGGCTTCAGCCTGGCCCAGCCTCAGTCTTGAGGACATTTGGGGTGTGAAACAGCAGATACAAGATCTCCCACCCTGCCTCTGATCTGTCTTTCAAATAAATAAATCGAAAAATAATTCAAATGGTCTGTTGATTGTCTTCACCTTCCCCTCCCTCCGAAGCCCCTACCAGAAACTGTCCATGCCTGTCAGGCCCCACAGTGATCACCAGAGAGTCTCCCTGCACCATTATGTTGGGAATTCATTCACTACTTTCTTGGGGAATCCTCACATTTTTGGAACTCTGTGTCTTCCATTATCTTCACAATTTTTCTTATTTCTATGGAAAACATTTCTTAAATTGTTTCTTTTTTAAAAAAGTTACTTGAAAATAAAGAGAGAGAGAGAGAGAGAATCCATCTTCCATATACTGGTTCACTCCCCAAATGATTGCAACAGCTAGGGCTGGGCTAGGTGAAACCCCAGAGCTGGGAATGCAATCCTGGTCTCCCACATGGGTAGCAGGGACCAAGTACTTGAGTCATTACTTGTTACCTCCCAGGGTACACATTAGCAGGAAGCTGGAATCACAAGCGGGCCTTGGACTTGAACCCAGGCACTCTGATAATGGGGTGTGAGCATCCCATGTGCTATCTTAACTGCTGCACCAGATTCCTGCTCCTACAGTTGTTTCTTAAGAGAGGGTGCACACGAGGACAATTTTCAGGACATTGCAATTCTGAAAATATCTTTCTTTTACTCTCACACTTGACTGATAGTTTGTCTGGGTGTGCATTTCAAGTTTATAAATAATGTTCCTTCTGAATTTTGAGGCTATTGCGCTATTGTTTTTTAGTCTCCAGCATAGCTATTGAAAAGCCCGATGTCATTCAGATCCATCTTCCTTTGTGAATGTGCACTATTTTTCTCTCTGCAAGCCTTTTCAAAAATTATTATTTATCTTCTCTTTATCTCTAGTATTCTGGAATTTACAATAATGTATCTTAATATGAGTCTGTCTGCAATTTATGGAATTGCCTTTTCCAACTCGGTGTTCACACACGTTTCCTATAGTACTGCTTTGATAATTTCCATCCTCCCACTTTGTCTCTTTTCTCCTTCTGGAGCTCAGAAGTACTTTCCAGGCAGAAACTTTAGGATCTTTTTTCCTCTTATCTCTTCGGGTTTATACTTTATTTTCTGGCACGTGTCTTTATTTAATTTTTAATAGTACTTTCTGATGCTTAGTTATTCTTTTTTAAAAATGTTCTGTTCATACTTTATGAGCAAGTTCTCGTGTCTCTAAGGGCATTTACTTTATTGGGGCATGGGATTTTCTTCCATTTTCTACACGTTTTCTCTTTCCTCTGGGTTTCAGTTCATTGTTTATTCCCCGTTCCCATTCCTATTGGAGACTTTCCTCAACAACAACGCTGTTTGGCTGTCCATTTCTAATGAAAAGAAGCAATGAAGAACTGGGAATCTCGGTACACAGGTGCACGTGCATGTAGGTGTGTGAGTGTGTGTGTGTATGTGAGAGAAAGAGAGAGAGAGAGAGAGATAGAGAGGACACCTCTGAGCTGGGAGAGTTCTCAGCAGAGGTGGCAATCAGGCAGTGGAGAGGCCACTTGATTTTGAAGTGGAGCCTCAAAGTCACTTTCCGGAGTTTTGTTCTCTGAGACCATCTAGTTTCTGTGAGAAGAATTCTCCAGATTCCTTCATGTGTGCCAGAATCCAGCTGCCCGTGTCAAGGGAGTGAACAGTGTTGAAACCACACATCACTCAGTATTCACTTTTTCATGTAATTTCTTCACTGAATGTTTTCCATAATGTCTGATATCTCAGGTTTCAGAGCTTCCTTTGAGTTCTTGAGAAAGTTAATCTGCCATCTCCTGTTTGGAGCAGAGATTAGAGTAGATAGATGTTGCAAATTTGCTGACAGAATAATGTGGGAGGGAGAACTGGGGTGTCCAGCCAATCTACCCACACAAGTTTTTATCAATCCATTTTCAGTTCTATGCTTCACCACTTCTTTCTGCAGGATCTAAATGATAGTCTGAGAAGCTCAGAGATTCTATGGCTAAAGTGATTTCTCATCTCTGAAGCTCTTTCCAATACAATTTGCTCACTAAGTCAGTTCCTGCAGCTCTGTGTCCTGCTTGCTAAGATGTGTTGAAATTTCTCATCTGCTGATATTTTAACTCTTATGATTTTTATCATAAATACGTATGTTCTTATTTCTTTCTTTTCACTTCACTGGGGTCTTTAGAGTGAGAGGAGGCACAACTGTCGATCAACTTGATATATTTTTCATTTACAAAAGATCTATTTTTATTTATTTGAAAGGCAGAATTACAGAGAGAGAGAAGGGGAGAGAGAGAGAGAGAGATAGATATTTTCATCCACTGGTTCACTCCTCGAATGGCTGCAATGTCTATGGTGAGCCAGGGTGAAGCCAGGAGTGAGGGGCTTCTTCCATGTCTCCCATGTGGGTGCAGGAGCCCAAGCAGTTGGGCTATTTTCTGCTGCTTTCCCTGGCACATTAGCAGGGAGCTGGATTGGAAGTGGAACAGCCAGGACTTGAACCAGAACCTATATGGGAAGCTGGTGCTGCAGGCTGGGGCTTAACCCACTATGCCATAACGCTGGTCCCCAGGTTGGCATATTTAACCTGAAGTCTTAAATGGGCTTGTTGATGCTGATAATAAAACCAATTAAGAAACCTAGTAGATCCCCTGGGAAGGTGGGAATCAGAGCAAGGGAGAACTATAGCATCACACTCCACACCACACTCCAAATCTAAGAGTGAATGGAGTATCCTGTGGTTTAATCCAATAAGAGCCCTTTGGGGGCTCAGGTCAAAGAAAACAATTCATAAACCTTTACAAATCCTTATGTTTGAAAATGTTTACAGCTATTCAAATTACAGTAGAGTGAATTCAAAATAAATAATTTCAAATAAATAATTTTAACTTAAATGTGGAGCTATTCAAAATGCTGAGTGATGGGTAAGTAGTAGAATGTGGTGTGTTAACAAAGCAGGAGTTGGCCGGCGCCGTGGCTCACTAGGCTAATCCTCCACCTTGCAGTGCTGGCTCACCAGGTTCTAGTCCCGGTCGGGGCGCTGGATTCTGTCCCGGTTGCCCCTCTTCCAGGTCAACTCTCTGCTGTGGCCAGGGAAGGCAGTGGAGGATGGCCCAAGTCCTTGGGCCCTGCACCCCATGGGAGACCAGGAGAAGCACCTGGCTCCTGCCTTTGGATCAGCGCGGTGCGCCGGCCGCAGCGGCCATTGGAGGGTGAACCAACAGCAAAGGAAGACCTTTCTCTCTGTCTCTCTCTCTCACTGTCCACTCTGCCTGCCCCCCCCCCCCCCCAAAAAGCAGGAGTTTGGGAGGGATCTCCCGGGAGGAGTCATGAGAGAACTTTCTGGAGTGATGGACATGTTCTACCTATGGCTGCATTGGTGGTTACAGATTGCATGCACTTGTTGAAGGTCATCTAGCAATCAATTCAAAATATGAGCAGCTTGCTTATATGTGGACTCTAAGATAGTTACACTTACAGAAGCAGAGTACAAAGGTGGTTGGGAGATTTTTGTCAAAGGATGCAAAACTTCAGTTAGATGGGAGGAATAAGTTCAAAACATCAATTGTATGGATTATGACTGCAGTTAACAACATGTTACATTCTTGAAAATCACTAAGATAATAGGTTTTTAGTGTTCTTATCCCAATAAATGATAAGCATGTGAAATGATGCTTGTGTTAATTATCTTAACCATTCTACAATGTATACACACCTATTTCAAAATATCATGTTATACACCATAAAGATATACACAATTTTTATTTGTCAGTTCCTATTTGTTGAACCCTTTAGTTAGTGAAGGAGTGTAAGGTTAGTCTTATTAGTATAAAGTTACCTGAAAGTAGATATTTGTAAAAATTAAGAGATGGAATAGGAGAGGAAGGAGGAAGAAGGGTGGGAGGGAGGGCAGGTCGGAAGTATCACTATGTTCCTAAATCTGGATACATGAAATACATGGAATTTGTATATCTGAAATAAAATAGCAAAACAAATTGTGGTTATGAACTATATTTCCATTGATTTGATTTAATAAGAAAACCTTTCATGGATACCCATTGTCTTTATGATAATGCACAGCAAGATGTCTACAAACCATCCTCACATTGCTCTCCTGCTCATTCTGCTCTGCTCCACGCCAGTTAAACCTGTCCCCAGCCCGAGGAGCAGGCCCCTGCTCCCCACACACTATGCCAAGCCCACTTCTCTAGATGCCAACCCACACCCTGGTTCAGGCCTTTCCTGCCTCCTTCAAGATTGTTCAGACGTGATCTGCTCCTTTTCCTGGGAACTACTTCTGTTTACTGATAACAGACAGATTTTTGCTTCTACTGTTTTCTATTTTTTTGTCTATACCAGTACCTGATCTTTCAAAATGTACTGCTTTGAGAGGTCTCTTTTCTCTTCTCACATTATTTTCATTCCTTTATCAATATTTCATTTTTCTTGTGTGCATGTCTTATTGTCCTGGAAAAAATAGATTTTCTAGAGGGCTAGGGGTACGTATTATACACCTTTACATCTCTCCTAGTGTCTAGTACATTGCTATGCACATAGTTGGCAGTCAATAAATATTTGTTGAATGAAAGATAAAATAATAAATCATGTAGACATTTTAAAGAGAAGAAACTGGGGATTTTGAAACTAGAGATAAAGTGATTTGCTTTGTGAGGAAGAGTTGTTAGGATAGAATAATTCAAAGAATACATTGAATTAATAGGAAGCCTAAGTCATTTATAACCTGCATTTTGCAAAAATGTAAATGTAACAAAATCAACACAATTTATAAAATTAATCCACAGGACCCATGGGACTGCTAAGAGCAATCTATAATTGGGATATGGCATTTTAAAGCCCAGTGATTCCTGAATTTATTCCCATGGATTTATCGCTAGGAATCCTGACACTGTCCCAGGAGGCAGTATCTTGAGCTATATATGGTATTCTTCATGTCATCTTCTCTCCTTGCCTCCGTGTTGTCAAGATAACAAGCACTTCTGCACTTCTAGGTAGAATGTATATGCTGGAAACAGTAGGAATGAATTCAGCCGTAACATATGCTACACATTTATTATGCACAGCTTGTTAGATTCTGATTTCTGATCTGCCATTTTTTCCCTAAGGAATATAGACTTCCAGTGTGGCAAAAAATAATATGGCTATTTTGTTCTAAAGGGCAATCTATTTATATTAAAAAAAAAGGGGCCCAAAATGAACTCTTCCATAAGTCATACATGATCTTTATTTTCCTGTCTTGTAGGATGAATTTATTTATGATGAGAATGCTTTTATGGTATTGTTTTTATTTTATCACAGATAGAGTACATGCCCAGAAATTGGACGCCACACATGCCCACTCAACTTGCAGTAATGAGGGCTGTTCTCACAGATTTACTTTGCTGCCTGACAGACAACAGAGCTGTTCGTTTTATCATTGTTGCCCACACCTATCATCCCTCCCTCCAATTTGATGACTACCACAGCAATATATATATAGCAAATATCCTCAGGGACTATAATTATTCATCTTTCAGAAGGCATAAGATCTATAATGGATGAATGCTGTAGACAAGAAGCCAGTTTATAGGTTTATCTCCTAAGCGAAAGACTAATCTGTCTTTATTGGAGGAATAAACCAGTACCATTTAATAGATGAGTTGTAAGTATTGAAAAAGATTGTGTAAATGCATTTGTGTGTAGGGACATAAACACTGATCTGGTATTGCCACGAAGAAAACAAAAGCTGATGCGATTAGTCCACCAGACCACACTGTGATCAGGAAATCGAGTCCTGTCGTGACATTTTAGCTTGTTGTCTTGAGTTATGAATTACTCTTCAATTAATATCACTACTGCTGCTATTGGGAGCACCTGATTTCATCACATTTTTGAGACCAGTAGTCCATCACAGCACTCAAGCTGTTATTTCCATCAGAGATGAAGGCTTAAAGAGTCCCCTGTGGCGTGTATCTTGGTTTCCCACTGAATTTCAAGTTGAGCATGCAATCCCTTTTGCTCTCTCATGTTTAGAAGTGATTGTTACAAGCGGTGCATTTCCCCCCATTTTCTTTGCAGCTATTGTGTTGATTTTCACTAATAGAGTTTGTTTAGCCACTGAAGCATTTCAATGTTACTTATGCCAAGTGATAAAATGGGTGTGTTCAATTGTATTCTGATTTATCTTAGTTAAGGCTCTTTAGAATCCAAGGGAAACAAACACACCCATGCTAACCTAAGTAAAGAGGGGAATCTTACAGAGAAATGTCATGGACATATACGGATTCAAGGATTAAAGTGAAGAACTAACCAGTACCTTCCCAGTGTGTCGGGAGTAAATGATGGCATTCTCTGCTTCTCGCTCATCTGTCTATTAGTGCTCTTTTGGCTAATTTCTTTTCTTAGTCATCTTGCCCACGATTCATCAAGGCTACAGCATCTGGTCTATATCATGACCTTTGCTTTACTGCTAAGTCCAAACTCTTCTGAGAATCTGATTGGCTTAGTTTGTCAATGGAGATGTTGCCTTTGGGATGTTCTTTCCAAGGCTCATGGACTGGGCAGATTCTCTAAAAGGCCCTGGGAGCACAGACATGATGACACTGATGAGGCATGAACTTCTATCTCCTCCTATTCTGATTTCCTGCTTGCTTCTCCCATTGACTTCTTAAAGCTTCAAGTCCTCAAGTAACTACCTCTATCATGCTACACTAGAGCACACATACAGATTTATATTTCTAAAAGGAGTTTAAGATCCTGGAGGGCATAAATGATACCACCAATTATCTACAGATCCCAGCATCCATACCTGACACATAGTAGGTGCTCAATAATGTTTGATAGTTGAATGAATGGGTCAGGTAAGGTAGCCTCTCTGCAGATATCAGCACCGGCATCCTCAGACAGTCTGTGTTTCTCCTGGAATCTTCTTGTGTGTGTAGAATATTGAGCTGATTAATCATCCTGATTAAATTTAAATGCATTTTCTAATCTTAGGAAATTTCAGGAGTTGTTTTTCATTGTCAGCCTTCAAAAGATCAACTTTCATTTGATATGTTCTGGTGACATCATTGTATTTTGAGTCAAAGGAATACATCTTCTGAAGTGTTTAGGCCTACAACATTTAGAAACAATTTTCTGCCATGTTCTCTCTACTTAAATCTTTCCAGACCATTAACTGCCATAAGTCATTTGACTCCTTTTTCTGCTCCTTTCTGATCAGACACTTGTCTGCACTGTGATATCTATGGCAAAACCCTGGCTTTCTGTAGTCCTGGGGTAGACACTGCCTCCCAGTCCTCAGATGCTGTGTTTCATATAATATATTTGCCTTCAAAACTTTATTGCAATTTTCCTTTTTATAAAAATAAAACATATTTATTGTATACTTTTTAGGGGAAAAAGATAAGCAGGAGCAAAATACTAGTCAATCACAAGTTACCCAGAGATAGCCACTTTTTTTCCAGTGCTTTTTTCCCTATGCTCATAAGAATGTTATTTCAAACAAAAACAGTACAGCATTTCTTCACAGATATCCTAAAATAGTAACAACCCTGCTCAGACTCAGCTATCCTGCTGCATCTGGGCAGGAACCTGCCTCTCTAAACACAGAGTTCTCTGTGAAAGTTAAATCCGTGATTCACCTTAATTTTACTCTTATGTTTTAAGATGCGTGTTGTCACATTGAAATGTTACAGCACTTTTGGTCTGTTCTTTTATTTTCTGGATGCATTTAGCATAAATTGAGAAGTTAATTGAGACTCTTTTGACTCCCTGGGTGTGTGGGTGAGAATAAAAATGTTTTTGGGGGCATAGATGCAGCAGAGCAAGCAGATTGGGTGCCTTAAGCAGTCTGCTTGATGGAAGCAGTTAAAGGCTAAATTTAAGGACTTTTCAGCGGTCATAGCTGAAGCTAAGATAAGACCTTAGAGGGCATGGGAGCGCCCAGGCCAGCCTTTGTATTGAAGACCTTGCGCTACGGTGTGGGTGGAGGCACAGAAGCAGGGAGCAGAAGCTGGGGAATCCTAAAGGGTCACCTCCAGTCCAGACAGGACTTTGAGAGGCTACACACTTAGTGCAATGGAAAAGGAGAAATGCAAGGGGTGGCCAGGTGATTTGCATGAATCAAATTTGCATTGAATGAGAAAAATGTGGTCTAATAGCCCTCCTGATAATTCATAGCCATTAGCCAGCCCACATTTGGACTTCAAAAAAAAAAAAAAAAAAAAGGCAAGAAAGATATAGGGAGGGAGAGGAACAGAGAATAGGGGTACAACTGGAAAAAGAATAATTACAAGTTAAGAGTAAATGGAATTCAAGCATGTATGGCAGGGTTTTCCTCAGCTGGTCTCTTTCTGATAGAACACTTATTTTAAATAGACACTTATCGACTTGATCAGCTCTTGTCCTGACTGTTGATGTACAATGTAATACTTTATCCATTTTAGTATTTTCTCTTTGTTTTGTTCTAGTACTATTGGTTGAACTCTGTGATTAACACACAATTATTCTTAGGTGTTTAAATTTTAACTGAAAAGTGATCCCTGTTAAATATGAGTGGGAATAAGTGAGGGAGGAGATGTACAATTTGGAACATGCTCAATCGGACTTGCCCCAAAAGGTGGAGATAGAATCATGCCAGGGGATCCCAATACAATCCCATCAAGGTGGCATGTACCAATGCCATCTCACTAGTCCAAGTGATCAATTTCAGTTCACAATTGATCACACTGATGAGTCTAAGAGTCAAAGGGATCACACAAACAAGACGAGTGTCTGCTAATACTAGCTGATAGAATCAAAAAGGGAGAGAATGATTCATCATGGGAAGCGGGATACACAGCAGACTCATAGAATGGCAGATGTCCTAAATAGCACTCTGGCCTCAGAATCAGCCCTTAAGGCATTCGGATATGGCTGAAGAGCCCATGAGAGTATTTTAGGCATGGAAAGCCAAGACACCCTGGAAAAAAAAAAGAAGACCTAAATGGAAGATCTCTACGAGTGTGATCCTAGTGGAAAGAATGGGGCCTTCAAAGAAGGAGGTACCTTTCTCTTAAGGGAGGAGAGAACTTCCACTTTGACTATGACCCTGTTGGAATAAGATCGAAGTCGGCGAACTCAAAAGGCTTCCATAGCCTTGGCAACTCATGACTAAAGCCTAGGGAGATAACTGACGCCATAAACAAGAGTGTCAAAGTGTTAAGTCAACAACAGGAGTCACTGTGTACTTACTTCTCATGTGGGATCTATTCTTAGTGTGTTGTCCAATGTGAAGTAATGCTATAACTAGTACTGAAACAGTATTTTACACTTTGTGTTTCTGTGTGGGTGCAAACTGTTGAAATCTTTACTTAATGTATGCTAAACTGATCTTCTGTATATAAAGATAATTGAAAATGAATCTTGATGTGAATGGAATGGGAGAGGGAGCGGGAGATGGGAGGGGTGTGAGTGGGAGGGAAATTATGGAAGGGGGGATGCTGAAATTCATATGGAGACACAGGAGACCTCAAATAGCTAAAGCAATCTTGCACAACAAAAACAAAGCCGGAGGCATCACAAGACCAGATTTCAGGACATACTACAGGGCAGTTGTAATCAAAACAGCATGGTACTGGTACAGAAACAGATGGATAGACCAATGGAACAGAATAGAAACACCAGAAATCAACCCAAACATCTACAGCCAACTTATATTTGATCAAGGATCTAAAACCAATTCCTGGAGCAAGGACAGTCTATTCAATAAGTGGTGCTGGGAAAATTGGATTTCCACGTGCAGAAGCATGAAGCAAGACCCCTACCTTACACCTTACACAAAAATCCACTCAACATGGATTAAAGACCTAAATCTACGACCTGACACCATCAAGTTATTAGAGAACATTGGAGAAACCCTTCAAGATATTGGCACAGGCAAAGAATTTCTGGAAAAGACCCGGGAGGCACAGGCAGTCAAAGCCAAAATCAACTATTGGGATTGCATCAAATTGAGAAGTTTCTGTACTGCAAAAGAAACAGTCAGGAGAGTGAAGAGACAACCGACAGAATGGGAAAAAATATTTGCAAACTATGCAACAGATAAAGGGTTAATAACCAGAATCTACAAAGAGATCAAGAAACTCCACAAAAACAAAACCAACAACCCACTTAAGAGATGGGCCAAGGACCTCAATAGACATTTTTCAAAAGAGGAAATCCAAATGGCCAACAGGCACATGAAAAAATGTTCAAGGTCATTAGCAATCAGGGAAATGCAAATCAAAACCACAATGAGGTTTCACCTCACCCCGGTTAGAATGGCTCACATGCAGAAATCTACCAACAACAGATGCTGGCGAGGATGTGGGGAAAAAGGGACACTAACCCACTGTTGGTGGGAATGCAATCTGGTCAAGTCACTATGGAAGTCAGTCTGGAGATTCCTCAGAAACCTGAAGATAACCCTACCGTTCCACCCAGCCATCCCACTCCTTGGAATTTACCCAAAGGAATTTAAATTTGGTCACTTCTTTTGAAAATTTCTCATGGCCTTGTTCGGGAACACCTTGAGCAGTGATAAACGATGGGTAATTTCTATCAGCTTCTGAGCTAGATAATTATTTATTTTAAAGATTTATTTATTTGAAAGTCAGAGTTACACAGAAAGAGGAGAGGCAGAGGCAGAGAGAGAGGTCTTCCACCCGCTGGTTCACTCCCCAGATGGCTGCAATGGCCGGAGCTGTGCTGATCCAAAGCTAGGAGCCAGGAGCTTCTTCCTGGTCTCCCATGCGGGTGCAGGGGCCCAAGGACTTGGGCCGTCTTCTGCTTTCCCAGGCCATAGCAGAGAGCTGGATTGGAAGTGGAGCAGCCGGGACTCAAACTGGCACCCATATGGGATGCCGGTGCTTCAGGCCAGGGTGTTAACCCATTGCGTCACAGTGCCAGCCACTTTAGCTAGATAATTTACACTTTATGATCTCACTCATCCATATCAGCACTTTCCCTAATCAGTGACAATTACTGTTGTCTTGCTCTGTTCTGTTTTCAAGTGTCTACTTTTCTTTCAATTGGTTGAATGACAGTTAATTGCACTTAATTGTCTTGTTTTTATAGGACTAAACACTTTTTCTTACAAATTGGTTTATTGCTGCTGTTTACCTTGCTATATTGTAAACAACATGTTCATGATATGTATGCCTATCACATGTCCAGAAATCAGAAAATAATGTGGCATTTTGCATATGAATATGATGATTGCTTACAATGAAGTATTTTATTGAAGAAATTTGGTTGGGAGGTGTAATAACTTATATAAGGCAAAACAAGTTTTCTCATTTAAAGTAAGAGAAAATAGATTTCCCGTTGGTAGTTTCATGTAAAATATCTGATGCCATATATAGATTACTGAAATTATAGAGATGCTTTCAAATTATTCATCACAATGAATGCAAATGGACTAAAATCTGCAGGTGAACTAGAAAGATGGTCAGGTTGGATTGAAAACCACATCCATTCTTATACTACTTACCAAAGATCATATACAGTATAAGGCTAATAAATATTTAGAACCAAGGGATGGAAAAAAGATATTTAGATAAATAATCAAAAGAAACCTGGGGTAGTAATACTAATATTATGTGAAAATGATTACAATGCAATAAGAAATAAATATTAAGTTAGAATTTTTAATTTAATCTAAAATAAAGCAAATCTAAGCCCATGGACAGAATTTCATAGTTTAAAATAAATAAATAAATCAGGGGCCAGCACCATGACACAGTAGGTTAATCCTCCGCCCTGCAGCACCGGCATCCCATATGGGCGCCAGTTCTATTCCCAGCTGCCCCTCTTCTAATCCAGCTCTCTGCTGTGCCCTGAGAAAGCAGTAGGAGATGGCTCAAATCCTTGGGCCCCTGCACCCGCATAGGAGACAGGGAAGAAGCACCTGGCTCCTGGCTTCGGATCAGCGTAGCTCCAGCCATTGTGGCCATTTGGGGAGTGAACCAACAGAAGGAAGACCTTTCTCTCTGTCTCTCCCTCTCACTGTCTATAATTCTACCTCTCAAACAAATAAATAAAATCTTAAAAAGACATAAATCAAACATTTACTGAATACAAAAGAAATCTACTATTTTAGTACTATCTTTTTTTTTTTTACAGGTAGAGGGGATAGTGAGAGAGAGAGACAGGGAGAAAGGTCTTCCTTTTGCCGTTGTTTTACCCTCCAATGGCCGGCACGGCTGGCGCGCTGCGGCCCGCGCACCGTGCTGATCCGAAGGCAGGAGCCAGGTGCTTCCTCCTGTTCTCCCATGGGGTGCAGGGCCTAAGCACTTGGGCCATCCTCCACTGCACTCCTGGGCCACAGCAGAGAGCTGGCCTGGAAGGGACAGAATCTGGTGCCCTGACCGGAAGTACTATCTTAATTACTGAAATAAGGGTACTTAAAAATTTGTAGAAAATGGAATTAAAAGGTAAATTTATTTTGGTGCCAAAATATTTTGAAATTCACCCCTATGAGGAGTCTTCAACATTTTTCAATTTCTTCCTCCACCAAAATAAACTTATCTTTTAATTCCATTTTTAAAAGATTTATTTATTTATTTATTTAAAAGTCAAAGTTACAGAGAGAGAAAAAGGGAAAGACATCTTCTATCCGCTGATCCACTCCCCAGATGGCCACAACAGCCGAGGCTGGGCCAGGCTGAAGCCAGGAGCCAGGAGCTTTCACCAGGTCTCCCCAGTAGGTGTCAGGGACCCAAACATTTGGGTCATTTTCCACTGATTTTCCAGGCACATTAGCAGGGAGCTGGACTGGAAGTGGAGCAGCTGGGACACAAGCCTATACCCTAGTCTATGAAGATGTCACAGGGGGTGGCTTAACCTGCTATGCCACAACACCAGCCCTTTTTAATTCCATTTTTCCATGAACTTTTAAAAGTACCCTTGTAGATCAGACAAACATTAGCAAGGCTTTAGAATATTTTAATTGAACAATCAAACTTGATCTAATGGAACTTTTAGGAACAACACTCTTAATGCCTAAAGAACACATATTCTGGAGGCCAGCATTGTGGCATAGCTAGTTAAGCTGACACCTGCAATGTTGGCATTCCATATGGGCACTGGTTCATGTCCCTGCTGCTCCACTTCTGATCCAGTTCCCTGCTAATGGCTCAGGAAAAGCAGTGGAAAATGGCCCAAGTGCTTGGGCCCCTGACACCTACTTGAGAGACCTGGTTTTGGCCTGGCCCAAGTTATTGCACCCATTTCTGGGGCATGAATCAGTGGATTGAAGTTTCTCTCTCTCTCTCTCTCTCTCTCTCTCTCTCCCCCTCTCTCCCTCTCTCCCTCTCTCCCTTTCTCTCTCTCCCCCTCTGTAACTCTGATTTTTAAATACATAAATAAATCTTTTAAAAAAAGAATGCATATTCTACATGCTCAGGTGTAACCCATATGAAATGTTTATAAAAACTGAATTAATGCTAAGAGCCAACCCAACCAAATAGAAAAGGCTAAAACATAGGGAGAAATTAGCAAATTTTGCCAATATTAATATTAAAGATGGCTGCTAATTGACAAAGTAGGCCAAAAACTAGGAGATGTTCACTGGTAAAACATGCACTCAAAGGATTATGTAAAGAGCTCCTAAAAATAAATGAGAAAAATCAAGCAACCAATACATAGGCAAAGTTACTATCAGAAGAGCCATTCCAACGACCCACAAATATGTGATAAGTGGTCCAACTCAGTAATTGGAGAACATAAGTTAAAAGCACAAGATAATATAATTTCACACCCGCCGGCGCCATGGCTCACTAGGCTAATCCTCCGCCTTGCGGCGCCGGCACACCAGGTTCTAGTCCCGGTTGGGGAGCCGGATTCTGTCCCGGTTGCCCCTCTTCCAGGCTAGCTCTCTGCTGTGGCCAGGGAGTGCAGTGGAGGATGGCCCAGGTGCTTGGGCCCTGCACCCCATGGGAGACCAGGAAAAGCACCTGGCTCCTGGCTCCTGCCATTGGATCAGCGCGGTGCGCCGGCTGCAGCGCGCCGGCCGTGGCGGCCATTGGAGGGTGAACCAACGGCAAAGGAAGACCTTTCTCTCTGTCTCTCTCTCACTGTCCACTCTGCCTGTCAAAAAAAAAAAATATATATATATAATTTCACACCCATGGGAAAGGTGAAGGTGTAAGTGGTAGTAAACTCATATCAAGAGCCTCAAGTGATCACTGACATCATAAATAAGGGTGTCAATTATTAAATCAACAACGGGAGTCACTAAGTCACTATGCACTTGCTCCCCATGTGGGACCTCTGTCCTTAATGAATTGTACTATGAGAATTAACTGTTAAACTTGTTTTCTTTCTTTTTTTTTTTTTTTTTGACAGGCAGAGTTAGACAGTGAAAGAGAGAGAGACAGAGAGAAAGGTCTTCCTTCCATTGGTTCACCCCCTAAATGGCCACTACGGCTGGTACACTGTGCTGATCGGAAGCCAGGAGCCAGGTACTTCCTCCTGGTCTCCCATGTGGGTTCAGGGCCAAAGCACTTGGGCCATCCTCCACTGCCTTTCCCGGGCTACAGCAGAGAGCTGGACTGGAAGAGGAGCAACTGGGACAGGACCCAGCACCCCAACCGGGACTAGAACCCGGGATGCCGGTGCTGCAAGTGGAGGATTAGCCAAGTGAGTTGCGGCGCTGGCCCTGTAAAACTTGTTTTCAAATAGTACTTTATACTTTGTGTGTCTGTGTGGGTGCAAATTGTGGAAATCTTTACTTAGTATAGAGTTGGTCTTCTGTATGTAAAGTTAATTAAAAACAAATTTTAATGAAGAATGGGATGAGAGAGGGAGTAGGAGATGGGATGTGAGTGGGGTTGGGAGAGGGGTTATGGGGGAAAGAACTGCTATGTTCCTAAAGCTGTATCTATGAAATTTGTATTTGTTAAATAAAAACTTTCTGAAAAAAAAAAGAAGGGCAACACACACTCACACACACCCACACACACATGCAAATAAGTGGTAGTCAATATTAATCCTAGAATGCAGGTCAAACAAGATCGTGGTGCTCAACAGTAAGTTATTTGAAGTAGAAACACGATGCTGAAGGGCAAGGAAGTAGCCACATGAAACTTGGGCTGGTAGCTATCCCTGAGGGGAAAGTGAAGGGCACTCAATGACTGTCATTCATTAAACTGCTCATATATGTTTTATATATAGTTCCATAGGGATGCCAGATTTTACAATTGGAAAAATATTAATGAAGATAAAGGCTGGTATCAGCCTACACAAAAAGTCATTTTGGAACTTGGTAGGAATTATTTTATGGTTCATAGAAAGGCACTGTAATGGTTGGTTGTCTTGTATCTTCTTTACACTTTTTCTAATGATTTTCAGTATAGGGACTGAGTACTAGCCAATTACACCAGCAGTGTACATTAAATTCAAGTCATTATGTGTTGTCTACTTGATTACAAATGCAAAGTAATTGTTTACTGCAAACTTTGCTTTTTATTTATTTATTTTTTAAAAATTTATTTATTTGAAAGGCAGAGTTATAGAGAGAAGAGGAAAGAGAGAGAGGGATCTTCCATCCACTGCTTCACTCCCAAAGTGGCTATAGTGGCTGTTTGGGCCAGGCCAAAGCCAGGAGCCTAAGCATCTTCCCAGTCTCCCACGTGGGTGCAAGGCCCCAAGCACTGTCCTCTGCTGCTGCTTTCCCAGGAGCACTAGCAGGGAGCTGGATCAGAAATGGAGCAGCAGGGACTCAAACTGGTGCCCACAGGGGATGCTGGTGACACAGGTGGAGGCCTAACTTGCTGTGCCACAATGCCAGCCCCTATTGAAAACCTTTTAAAGACAGAAGAACCATAAACCGAGAACTGTTTAAATTAACTTTCCTGATGTTGAACATCATAGTCTAATATTGAAATCTCGCATTTAGTCAGGTTATGGTTTTTAGAGGTTTTTATCTTCATCTGGCATGTTTTCTCCATAAAATCATGCTGCTAGTATGTCCTAATGTGTATATGAATTTTCTAAATTATTATAAAATATTTGTTTTATATTCTTTTTTTTAAGTCACCATTTTATTTATTATTTTATTTATTTGACAGATAGAGTTAGACAGTGAGAGAAAGAGAGAGAGAGAGAAAGGTCTTCCTTCTGTTGGTTCACCCCCCAAATGGCCGCTACGGCCGGAGTGCTGTGCTGATCCGAAGCCAGGAGCCAGGCGCCTCTCCCTGGTCTCCGACGCGGGTGCAGGGCCCAAGCACCTGGGCCATCCTCCACTGCCTTCTCGGGCCACAGCAGAGAGCTGGACTGGAAGAGGAGCAACCAGGACAAGGACCGGCACCCGTATGGGATGCTGGCACCACAGGTGGAGGATTAGCCAAGTGAGCCATGGTGCTGGCCCCTATTTTATGTTCTTTTAAGATGATTTCAAACTTTTTAAGGAAAACGAAGATCTTTTTCTTGTGATCATTACTGAATTTATTAAAATGATATTTAGCCAAGCCTTAGTTTATGTAGTAATTTACTAAGTCAACAATCTAAAGCTCCTTTACTTGGCTGTAATGAATCACCTCAAATATCTGTCTGTGCCTGCAGATTTCTAGGACCATCTGTCTTCTATCTGAGTTGGATTTACACTGTCTGACTTTATGCTGTGTAGAAGAGGTGCTGAAAACTTGCATCACTGGCTGCAGGTTTATTCTCAAATCCTTCTCCATGCTCTCTGAAGGGTACCATTTCTTCCTTTCCCCTAATATCTTTAATTCTGCTTTGGAATTCAGTTTTTCTCTTTTAAAATTTTATTTACTTGCAGACAGCAGTTTTACTCCCTATGCCACCACACTGGCCCCAAGAAGCAATGATTTTCTAACCCTACCATAGCCTCTCTAGCAATAATAGCAACAACACCAAATAAAATTAGGTTTACAGTGGCTTTACAACTTTCCATAGATTTAAAATCCGAGGTCATTGCCATGAAATGATGTTCTTTGAATGAATTTGCAAATTAGTTAACCCAAGCAGTCAAAAATCCATGTGCAAGTGGACAACAGGGCTGGGTGCAAAGGGGAGTATTCTGGATCCTTGTCACTGACTCAGTGTGTGATTTTGGGCATTTAACCTCTTTTTAATTATCCTACTCACTATTGTCAAATGGGCTAAGATTGGGGAACAAGAGATGCTACTTCTAGGAACTTTTATTCCTTAACAGATGAACTGTGACATTAGACTAAGGCAAATTTTCTTTCAGGAAATAGGATATTATATATTTAGAGGGAACCTCCTTTTTTCTGAAGAATAAAAGGGTTTTAAATGTTTTCAGAATATGTGCTTAAGACATTACTTTTTAAGTTAAAATGTTGGTATGAGTGAACAATGAACAGTAGGAAAAATAAGAGAAACATAGGAAAAATAAGACAGAAAAAATAAGAAGTTGAAAAAACAAGAGTAGGATTAATGCACAGAAAGTGTCCTGAGATACAATTCACTTGCTACAGATGGACTGCAAATCTGACTCTCAGATTTCTTGCAGCCAACTCAGATTGGAGAGCATGATCGGTTAAATGATTCATAAGGTCCATAAGTAAAAGCAAACCAGATGCTCAGTGGCATAACTATTCCTGGTACTAAGATCAGAGAGAAATTTCCTGTTCTGAACAATGACACTTGGGTAATGAAGAGAAGCAGGCTCAACAGTTGAGTAAGTGACACAAAATTTTTCCTTTGAACATTTTTGAGCCCCCCCGTGTTTAATTTCATACACACACACACACACACACACCATTTTTTAATAAGAAAAAATTGGCAGTAAGATTGTATTTGTCCAAGATTTTGATAGGTGGAAAAGAATTTTTAGGGATGATTTGAAAGGAATAACCAGGGAGTGGCAAAGAAACACATCTAGAGGGAATAGGCCAAGTGTACAGAAATGACATGTTTTCAGGGCAGAGCAAGGGCACAGTAAGAAGTCAGAGCCATCTGGACAGAGGGGGTGTATTGCCAAAGCCCCGAAGTAGCAGAGCCTGAGTTTTGTGCAAATGTAAGGGAAACAAGCTAATAGTTGGGACAAGGTATTACTGTAATTGTAAGGAATAACATGATTTTAATAGTAACATTTAATACATCTTTTGTGTTTTCTTATATACTACTTATAGAAAAATTTATATATTTAATTAGCCTGGAAGGACTCCTACACTGAAGTTACAATTAGCTTTTTTATTATTTGACAGGTAGAGTTAAAGGCAGTGAGAGAGACAGAGAGAAAGGTCTTCCTTCTGTTGGTTCACTCCCCAAATGGCCACTACAGCCGACATTGCGCCGATCCAAAGCCAGGAGCCAGGTGCTTCTTCCTGGTTTCCCATGTGGGTGCAGGCATACAAGCACCTGGGCCATCCTCCCCTGCTCTCCAGGGCCACAGCAAAGAGCTGGAGTGGAAGAGGAGCAACTGGGACTAGAACCCGGTGCCCATATGGGATGCCGGCACCGCAGGCAGAGGATTAACCAAGTGAGCCACGGCGCTGGCCCCACAATTAGCTTTGACCATTAATCCTTTACAAAGGAAGTAAAAAGCAATCAAAAAAGGAGCAATGATATGAACAGGCAATTCAAAAAGGAGGAAGTTAGTACTTTTGTGGCTATTTGTGTGGCCAATGTACCTAAAACATGTTTTTCATTATTCTGGCAATTACAAATGCAATTTCAAATAGCAATGATATACTAGGGTTGTCTATCATAGTAAGATTCATTTTAAATGATAATACACAGCACTGACTTTCTCATACATTGCAGGTAGCAGGTGCAAACAGACACAGTCTCTGTGGGATGAAGTTTGGCAATACAGATGGTCTCCAACTTGCAATGGTTTGACTTAAGATATTTCTATTTGATTATAGTGTAAAAACTATACACATTTAGTAAAAATTGTGCTTCAAATGTTGACTTTTGATCTTTTCCAGGGCTACCCATGTATAGTATGATATCCACTCACAATGCAGCAGCAGCCAGCATGCAGCAGCTTCCAGGCAGCCACATGACCATGAGAGTAAACAATCACTCTCTTTTTTTTTTTTTGACAGGCAGAGTGGACAGTGAGAGAGACAGAGAGACAGAGAGAAAGGTCTTCCTTTCTACGTTGGTTCACCCCCCAATGGCCACACGACTGGCGCACTGCAGCCGGTGTACCGCGCTGATCCGAAGCCAGGAGCCAGGTGCTTGTCCTGGTCTCCCTTGCAGGTGCAGGGCCCAAGCACTTGGGCCATCCTCCACTGCACTCCCGGGCCACAGCAGAGAGCTGCCCTGGAAGAGGAGCAACTGGGACAGAACCCGGCGCCCTGACCAGGACTAGAACCCAGGGTGCTGGCGCCACAGGTGGAGGATTAGCCTATCGAGCTGCAGCGCTGGTCCCAACAATCACTCTTGACATCCTACTGTGTTGCTAAGTGAGGATGTAGGTTAAGTGCATTAAATGTGTTTTTCACTTAGAATATTCGTTTTTCCTTTTATTTATTTAAAAATTTTATTTAAGGTATAGAAATTTCATGTATTTTGTGTATATAGATTTAGGAACATAAATATTCTTGACCTGCAATGGGTTTATTGGGACATAATCTTATTATAAGTTGAAATGTATCTCTATACTCATATATGAAATTCCTTAAGAATCAGAACATATTTTAATTTAGTAATTCCACTTCTCGGAATTCACTCCAAGGAAATAATTTAGGACAATTTCAAGGACATTCACTGTAATCTTAAGTGATTTTTTAAATATAAAGGCTAAACAAATAACAATAAGAAATTTATTTAATAAATTATTTTTCTTCTATGTGATAGATTAATACATTCACACAAACAAGATATCACAATAGAATTGCTGACCTGAAATCTGGCAGTGGTGGGGAAAGGGCAACATTCAACCAGTGGCTCTTGTATACGTGTGTGATCCAGATATTTTAGTGGAGAGAAAAATCTGCAGTCCCCACTGATTTTAGCCTGGCTGTGAGGATTGATTGGTGGCTGGACACCCATGTAGGACCATGAGGGGCCCCCAGCTTCCCCACATACCACAGGCTTCTGGGCTCAAAGCCGCCTGTATGGAGTTGGGGCAAGGAACATCTGATTCTCTGTTGACTGGACAGGTTGGCAGGGCAGACCCAAACCTCTGCACCCAGCAACTCAGAGCCTTATGTGTTGGGGCAGGTCATTGCAGTTGGAACCATGCGAATGGTTAGGACTGCACAGATCATTTGGGTAGTTCATATGGCAGTGTGGATGAGTGTTGAACCCACTGGGAGCTAACACTGGGGATTCCTCAGCTTGGAGGAGGGGAGATGATCAATAGAGGTGACCATTCCTCCTCTTCTATTAACAAGAGGAGAACTATCACGCCTAACTTGGGTGCTACCCTGGATACTTGTCCCACCCTGGAGCTCTGACCAGAGTTCTCTGGCCACACCCACCACATACCTCTTGGTATTCACTGAAAGTGCAGACATTCCATTAAGACACAGATGCATAGTTCAAAGATAAAAGCTATCAGAAGGAAATACCAACATATAACTCCACAAATGCATAAAAATAAACGCAGAAATTCAAGAAATAAGAATAAGGAAGACAGTATGACCCCACGAAACATTTCAGTATTAGAATGTGAGGATGAAGGGATTGATGAATGCCCAAAACAGAATTCAAAAAATTAATCATAGGATTACTCAAAAGCAATCAGAAATAAACTCACAAATTAAAGAAAACCATACATGTAATGAATGAAAATTCTTCCCAAGAAGCTGACATTTTGTACAGAAATTAAAGTGAAATATTAGAAATGAAGAATTCAGGAAGGGGAGAGGGAGTGGGAAAGGGGAGGGTTGCGGGTGGGAGGGACGTTATGGGGGGGGAAGCCATTGTAATCCATAAGCTGTACTTTGGAAATTTATATCCATTAAATAAAAGTTAAAAAAACAACAACAACAAAACAAAACAAAAAGATGAAGATGGTAGAATCTGAAAAAAAAAAGAAATGAAGAATTCAGTAGATTAATAAAAAATGAGGTGGAAAGCCTTAACAATAGACTTGGTGAGGCAGAAGAAAAAATTTCTGGACTAGAAGACAATTCTTCTTCTTCTTCTTCTTCTTCTTCTTCTTCTTCTTCTTCTTCTTCTTCTTCTTCTTCTTCTTCTTCTTCCTTTTCCTCCTCCTCTTCTTCTTCCTCTTCCTCTTCCTCTTCTTCCTCTTCTCCTCCTCCTTCTCTTCCTCCTCCTCCTTTTTTTTTCCTAACTAAAATTTGCTGGGATTTGTCTTCCATTTGGATATTCTTCCTTCTTCTTCACTGAGTCTGTTGTGAAGCTTTCCATTGTATTTTTTTAATTTGATCTATTGAATTATTAATTTCCCATATTTTATTTTGACTTCTCTTTAAAAAATCTCAATTTTATGGGAAAATTTTCATTTGTGTAATGCATGGATTTCTTTAATTAGTCAATTTGCTTCTGATTACTTCTAAGGAATCCTATAATCAATTTTTAAAATTTCATTTCTGACATTTCTTTAATTTCTTCATCTTCACATTCTAGTATTGAAATTTTCTTATGTTCCTTTGGGGGCATCAAGTTGTCTTTCTTATTGTTTCTTGAATTTTGGCATTTATTTTTGGGCATTCACGGAGATACTTGTTGGATTTTTGTTCCTCTGTGATGATTTTTATCTTTGGACTATGATTTTTTGGCTTAGTGGAGCATCTGGCCTTTCAGTGAATACCCAGAGGCATGTGTTTGGTGTGGCCAGGGAGCTCTGTTCAGTACTCCAGGGTGAGGGGAATGTCCAAGGTGATACCCAAGTTGGGCATGGTAAATCTCGCTCTTTTTTTTTCAATCAGAGGGGAGGTTTGATCAGCTGTGTTTGCATAGTCTCATGTTCACCTTCTCTACTCAAAGGAGACTGATGCCTGGATATTAGCCTCAGTGGATACAATATTCATCCACGCTGCCACAAGAACCGCAGAAATGATCTGTGCAGTCCTTGTTGTGAGCACGAATCCCACAGCAATGACCCTCACCATGAATCAGGGATCCCGGAGCACGTGGAGCCTCTGTGACTGCCTGAACACCCAGCCACATCCTGTGCCCTCCCATGCAGCCACAGTGTTTTCACAGTCCCAGCACACAAAACTCCCAAAGCCACAAGCACCCAGTCCCCTGTCAGTTTTACCAGCCAGACTCAGGCACACCTCTCAGCTGGTTGTTGGGTGAGCAGACACCAGCTGGCACAGCTATTACGTATGTCCAAAATGGTACCTGTCCTCTCTCATCTAGTTACAGGATGCTAGTTCTGGGTGGTCAGGGTGAGAGAAATGAGCCACCTATTTTCCCTCTATGTTTGCAGGTACACCATCATCCATAGGGCTCCAAGCCAGACTCATGCCAGGCTCTTCCTGAAGCTTGATTGCCAGTGGCTTGGGCTGCTGCAATCTGGTCTCACCTCACTCTCTAAAGCTGGTGCTGAGGCTGTGTGTGTCCACACCCTCCACATAGATCTGCAGTGTCTATCTAATTTGAGTTGTTTTCTCTGAAGTTTTCTCCTGAGATTTCACTCTTTCCATGTTTTATTTCAACTTTTATTTAATAAATATAAATTTCCAAAGTACAACTTTTGAATTATAGTAACTTTTCCCCCAATAACCTCACCCCCACCTGCAACCATCCCATCTCCCACTCCCTCTCCCATCCCAATCACATCAAGACTCATTTTCAATTATATTTATATACAGAAGATAAACAGTATATACTATAAAGATTTCAGCAGACTGCACCCACACAGACACACAAAGTATAGAGTACTATTTGAGTGGTAGTTTTACTGTTAATTTGCATAGTACAACACATTAAGGACAGAGGTCCTACATGGGGAGTAAGTGTGCAGTGACTCCTGTTGATTTAACAATTGACACTCTTACTTATGACATCAGTAATCACCCGAGGCTCTTGCCATGAGCTGCCAGGGCTATGGAAGCCTCTGGAATTCACAAACTCCAATTTTATTTAGACAAGGCCATAGTCAAAGTGGAAGTTCTCGTCTCCCTTCAGAGAAAGGTACCACCTTCTTTGATGGCCCGTTCTTCCTGCTGGGATCTCACAGAGATCTTTCATTTAGGTCATTTTTTTTTGCCACAGTGTCTTGGCTTTCCATGCCTGATAAACTCTCATGGGCTCTTCAGCCAGATCTGAATGCCTGAAGGGCTGATTCTGAGGCCAGAGTGCTGTTTAGGGCATTCCCCATTCTATGAGTCTGCTGTGTATCCTGCCTCCCTTGTAGGATCATTCCCTCCTTTTTAATTCTATCAATTATTATTTGCAGACACTGGTCTTTTTATGTAATCCCTTTGATCTTTTTGATCAATTATGAACTTAAACTGATCACTTTAACAAGTAAGATGGCATTGGTACATGCCACCTTGATGGGATTGAATTGGAATCCCCTGGCACGTTTCTAGCTCTACCATTAGGGGTAAGCCCGAGTGAGCATGTGCCGAACTGTACATCTCCCTCTCTTATTCCCACTCTTATTTTTAAGAGGGATCACTTTTCAGTTAATTTTAAATGACTAAGAATAATGTGTGTTAATTAAAGAGTGCAACCAATGGTATTAAGTAGAACAAAAAATACTAAAAGGAATAAAACAGTAAGTTGTTCCTTGAAAGTCAGGACAAGGGCTGATCAAGACATTGTTTCCCATAGTGTCCATTTCACTTCAACAGGTTTCCTTTTAAGTGCTCAGTTAGTTGTCACGAATCAAGGAGAACATATAATATTTGTCTTTTATTTGCCAATTTAATTTCCTTTGGGTAAATTCCAAGGAGTGGGATGGCTGGGTTGTATGGTAGGGTTATATTCAGGTTTCTGAGGACTCTCCAAACTGTCTTCCATAGTGGCTTTATCAGTTTGCATTCCCACCAACAGTGGATTGGTGTCGCTTTTCCCCCACATCCTTGCCAGCATCTGTTGTTATTTGATTTCTGCATGTAAGCCATTCTCACCAGGGTGAGGTGAAATCTCATTCTGGTTTTGATTTGCATTTCCCTGATGGCTAGTGGTCCTGAACATTTTTTCATGTGTTTGTTGGCCATTTGGACTTCCTCTTTAAAAAATGTCTATTTAGGTCCTTGGCCCATCTCTTAAGTGAGTTGTTTGTTTTGTTGTTGTGGAGTTTCTTGATCTCTTTGTAGATTCTGGTTATTAATCCTTTATCGGTTGCATAATTTGTAAATAGTTTTTCCCATTCTGTTGGTTGTCTCTTCACTATCCTGACTGTTTCTTTTGCAGTACAGAAATTTCAGCATCATTTTTTCTAGATCTGAGAAGAATGTCTTTGGTATTTTGATTGGTATTGCATTGAATCTATACATTGCTTTTGGGAGAATGGACATTTTGATGATGTTGATTCTTCCAATCCATGAGCATGGAAGATTTTTGCATTTTTTGGTATCCTCTTCTATTTCTTTCTTTAAGGTTTTGTAATTCTCATCGTAGAGATCTTTAACGTCCTTGGTTAAGTTTATTCCAAGGTATTTGATTGTTTTTGTAGCTATTGTGAATGGGATTGATCTTAGCAGTTCTTTCTCAGCCATGGCATTGCCTATGTACACAAAGGCTGTTGACTTTTGTGCATTGATTTAATATCCTGCTACTTTGCCAAACTCTTCTATGAGTTCCAAAAGTCTGTTAGTAGAGTTTTTTGGATCCCCTAAAGAATCATATCATCTGCAAAGAGGGAGAGTTTGACTTCTTCCTTCCCAATTTGTATTACTTTAATTTCTTTTTCTTGCCAAATGGCTCTGGCTAAAACTTCCAGAACTGTACTGAATAGTAGTGGTGGGAGCGGGTATCCCTGTCTGGTACCAGATCTCAGTGGAAATGCTTTCAACTTTTCCCCATTCAAAAGGATGCTGGCCATGGGTTTTTTATAAATTGCTTTGATTATATTGAGGAATGTTTCTTCTATACCCAATTTGCTTAGAGTTTTCATCATGAAAGGGTGTTGTATTTTATCAAATGCTTTCTTGGCGTCTATTGAGATAATCATATGGTTTTTCTTCTGCAGTCTGTTAATGTGGTGTATCACATTGATTGATTTTCGAACACTGAACCATCCCTGCATCCCAGGGATAAATTCCACTTGGTCTGAGTGGATGATCTTACTGATATGCTGTTGCATTCTTTTGGCCAGAATTTTATTGAGGATTTTTGCATCTATGTTCATCAAGGAAATTGGTCTGTAATTCTCTTTCAATGCTGCATCTGTTTCAGGTTTAGGAATTAAGGTGATGCTAGCATTAATAGAAAGAATTTGGGAGGATTCCCTCTCTTTTGATTGTTCTGAATAGTTTGAGAAGAATTGGAGTTAGTTCTTCTTTAACTGTTTGGTAGAATTCATCAGTGAATCCATCTGGTCCTGGGCTTTTCTTTGTTGGGAGGGCCTTTATTACTGTTTCAATTTCTGTCTCAGTTATGGGTCTGTTTAGGTTTTCTATGTCTTCCTGGTTCAATTTAAGTAGGTTGCATGTGTCCAGGAATCTATCCATTTCTGATAGATTTCCATGTTTGCTGGCATACATATCCTTGAGATGATTCTTTTTATTTCTGTGGTGTCTGTTGTTACGTTTCCTTTTTCATCTTTGATTTTATTGATTTGGGTCTTTCCTTTTTTTAGTTAGTTGGGCCAATGGGGTGTCAATTTTCTTTATTTTTTTCAAAAAAACCAGCTCTTCATTTGGCTGATCTTTCGTAATTTTTTTTTGAATTCTGTTGATTTCTTCTCTAATTTTAATTATTTCTCTTCTCCCACTAATTTTGGGACTGGGTTGCCTCAGTTTTTCTAGATCCTTGAGATGCATTGATAGCACAAATTTTTTGGTGTCTTTTCAATTTCTTGATGTAGGCACCTATTGCTATAAACTTTCCTCTTAACACTGCTTTTGCTGTATCCCATAAGTTTTGATATGTTGTGTTGTTATCCTCATTTACTTCCAGAAAATTTTTGATTTCTCTTTTGATTTCTTCTATGACCCATTGTTCATTCAGGAGCATGTT
Source organism: Oryctolagus cuniculus (assembly GCF_964237555.1). Classification (NCBI taxonomy): domain Eukaryota; kingdom Metazoa; phylum Chordata; class Mammalia; order Lagomorpha; family Leporidae; genus Oryctolagus; species Oryctolagus cuniculus. Next base: position 84,001,951 of record NC_091436.1, read on the forward strand.
GTTCAGTCTCCATGTGTTTACATATGCTCTAGGAATTCCTGAGTTGCTAATTTCCAGCTTCATTCCATTGTGGTTGAGAAGATGCATGGTATGATTTCTATTCTTTTGAATTTGCTGAGACTTGCTTTATGGCCTAGTATGTGGTCAGTCCTAGAGTAGGTTACATATACTGCTGAGAAGAACGTAAATCCTTTAAGTGCAGGATGAAAAGTTCTGTAGATATCTGTTAGATCCATTTGGGCAATAGTGTTGAATAAATCTGCTGTTTCCTTGATCTTCTGTCTGATTCATCAGTTTATTGCTGAAAATGGAGTATTGAAGTCCCCTAATATTATTGTATTGGAGTCTAAGTCTCCCTTTAAGTTACTTAACATATCTTTTAAATAATATGGTGTCCTGTAATTAAGTGCATATATGTTTACAATATCTGCATCTTCCTGTTGAATTGATCCCTTAATCGTTATATAGTGCCGCTCTTTGTCTCTCTTAACAGTTTTTGTGTTAAAGTTTATTTTGTCTGATATTAAGATGGCTACGCCCACTCTTTTTGGTTTCTGTTGGCATGGAATATCTTTTTCCAACCTTTCACTTTCAGTCTGCATTCTTCTTTGTTGGAAAGATGTGTTTCTTGTAAGCAGCAAATAGATGGGTTTTGTTTTTTAATCCATTTAGCCAGTCTGTGTCTTTTAACTGGAGAGTTGAGGCCATTAATGTTCAATGTGACTATTGATAAGTAGTGACTTTGCCCTGACATTTTTTCCAAAGATATTTCTAATATATGCTTTAAACTTCCTGTGATCTTTACTGAGAGATTTTCTTCCTTTGCCTTCTTTTGTATTGATGACCATGCTTCTGTGTTTCTGTGTCTTTAGGCATCTTTAGGCATATTTTGCAGGGCTGGATGAGTGGTGACAAATTCTTTCAATTTCTGTTTGCTGTGAAAGGTCTTTATTTTACCTTCATTCATAAATGAGAGCTAGAGGCTTGTGATGGGTGTGGCCAGAGAGCTCTGTTCAGTTCTTCAGGGTTAAGGGTATGCCAAAGGTGACACACCCAGGTTTGGCGAGGTAAATCTTCTCTCTCTCTCTCTTTTTTTTTTATTCAGAAGGGAATTAATTCTGCTCAGCTGAGCTCTTCACCTCTATGGTGAACAGTGCCTGAGCACTAGCCCCAGTGGGTATAATATTTGTCTGCTCTGTCCCAAGGACCATACAAAGGATCTGTGCAGTCCTCAGTTGCAGAGTCCTCTGCAATGTTTCTCACTGGGTAGCCAAGGCCGCCCAAGCTTGTGGCGTCTCCCACCGAGACTACCCGTGTATCAGCCACACTGTGAGTTCTCCCACACACCCTCAGTGTTTTTTTCCACAGTCCCAGTTCCTAAGCTCCACACATTCACTAGGTCTTAGTCTGCTGTTATTGCTCCCCACCAGATTCAGGCTTTTCTGGTTGGTTGAGGGCGGTTGCAGCCACGAGCTGGTGTGGCTCTTCTGTATGTCCAAAATGATGCCTGCTCTATTGTCTTGCATGCCTTTGTAAGGTGAGTGGAGAGAGAGAATCATGTCTGTACCGTCCCTTTTATTTTTTTCTCTCCTCTAGTTAGGCTCTTCCTGCCAAAATTTTCTGCCAGTGTCTCGGGCTACTGCGGTTTTGCTTCACCTCTCTTTCCAGTGCTAGTGCAGAGGAGACTCTCGGCAGCTGGGCTCCCAAGCCGTGGGCACCTGTGCCCTCCACATAGATCCACCGTGTCCCTCTAATTCCAGCAGAGTTTCCTCTTCAGTTTTTTTCCCTAACTCTTCCATGAGGCTACACTATCTCCACTTTTATTAAACTATCTTTCCTAGATTATTAGTGAGCTCCCTCCCTATTAGGCCATCTTAGAGCTGACCACACACATATTACTTCTTTCCATGATTTGTAACTATCATTCCCTAGACTATAGCAGTAAGCTTCCTCCTTATTCTGCCATCTTGAAATATCTTCCCCACTCCTGTGTTTTACAAAGATCTGTTTTCAGCTAACATCATAGTTGTAAGATTAACCCTACAGTAAAGAGTTTAACAAACAATATGAAGAAAAAAATACTGTTCCATAGTATACAAATAATGCCAAAACTTACAAACAATCCAATTCCCCACCCACTCACCCCACCACATCCCACAAAAATCTTGATCAGAAACCAATAAGAATAAGAAAAAGTGCTCAATAACCTTAGACAGGGAGCACGCCGGGAGTGTGGGGATAGAACTTGAAACCACAGGATACTACTTCAAACCCACCAGAATGTATCATTTTATAAACAGATCCTTAAATGTTGGTGTGTAGGTTGCAACTAGAACTCATAAATTGCTGGCATAAGTGTAAAATGATATCATCACCTTGGAACCTTTTTTGGAAATTTTAAAATTAATACTGAATGTACATCTAACCTGTGATTCTTCAAGAAAACTACTTAGTTTTTACCTAAGATGAATGAAAACTTATGTCCCCCAGAAGAATATGATAGAAGTTTCATAACAGGAGCAAACATCTGGCACAGCTCTAAGACCCTGCTTAAGACAGCATCCTATATTGGAGTGGCTGGGTTTAAGCCTTAATTCTGCTTCTGATTCCAGCTTCCTGCTAATATGCACCCTGTGAAGCTGTGGTGATGGCTCAAGTATTTAGGTACCCACAACCCACAAAGTAAACTTGAAAGGAGTTCCTATCTCCCAGCTGTAGCCTGACTTAGCACTAGCTGTTTTGGGCATTTGGGAGAGAACTGTCAGATGCATCTCTGTCTGTTTTTCAAACAAAAGATGAAAATAAGTAAAAATCTTTAAAAAGTTCATACCAGGTTTTTTCATGCTAGTTCTATTTTCTCACATTCTGCCAGTTGCATCTTCACTTTGTTGAGTGTTTCTTTTGCAGTACAGAAGCTTCATAGCTTAATGTAATACTTTTGTCTACTTTTGCTTTTATTGCCTGTGCTTCTGGGGTCTTTTCCAAGAGATATTTGCCTATTCCAATGTCTTAGAGAGTTTCCCTGATGTTTTCCTCTAGTAAATTGATTTTTTCAGTTCTTATATTTAGATTCCTGTTCCCTGTAAAGTTGATATTTGTATAAGGTGTAAGGTAGGGATCTTGTTTCATACTTCTGCATGCATAGATCAAATTTTCTCAACACCATTTGTTGAAGATACTGCCTTTCCATAGGGATTATTTTAGATACTTTGCCTAGAATTAGTTGGTTATAGATGTGTGGATTAAATTCTTCAGTTTCTATTTTGTTTCATGGGTCTACATGTCTATTTTTGTGCCAGTGCCAGCATGTTTTGGTTATGAATGCCTTATAGTATGTTTTGTGATGCCTCTGGCTGTTTTTGTTGTTTAAGTTTTTAAGAGAGGTAGAGAGAGAGAGAAAGAGAAAGAGATGGAGGGAGGAAGAGGGAGAGGGAGAGGGAGGGAAGGAGGAAGGGAGAGAGAGAGAGAGAGAGAGAGAGAGAGAGAGAGAGAGAGAAATCTTCCATCTGCTGGTTCACTCCCTAATGGCTGCAATGGCTGAAGATGAGCCAATCCAAAACCAGGAGCCAGGAGTTTCTTCTTCATCTCCCTTGTGGATGCAGGGACCCAAGCACTTGGGCCATCACTCCCTGCTTTTCCAGGAATATTAGAATGGAGCTGGATTGGAAGTGGAGCCACTGGAACCCGAACTGGTGCCAATAAGGGATGTTAGCATTGCAGGCCAGAGATTTAACCTGCTGTGCTACAATGTTGGCCCCTGTTGTTTAACATTACATTAGATATTTGGGGTCTCTTATATTTCCATATGATTAGCATCTTTTTTTATAGATCTGAGAAAAATATTGGTACTTTGGGATCACATTGGATCTGGAAACTGATTTTGGTGGTACAGACATTTTGATGATATTAATTCTTCCAATCTACAAACCATGGAAGATTTTTCATTTTTGTGTTTGTTAATCTATTTCTATTTCTTTCTTTAATGTTTTATAATTTTCATTGTAGATATCTTTCACATCCTTGGTTAAATTATTCCATGGTATTTACATTTTGTTTTGTAACTACTGTGAATGAAACTGATCTTACAAGTTCTTTCTCAGCCATGATGTTGCCTGTGTATACAAAGGCAATTGATTGTTGTGTGTTGATTTTATGTCTTGCAACTTTACCACACTCTCCTATGAGTTCTTAGTGGAGCCTTTTGATTTTATTGTGTAAAAGATCATGCCATCTGCAAACAGGGATAATGTGACTTCTTTTCCAATTTCTATCGCTTTGATTTGCTTTCTTGCCCATGGTTCTGGCTAAAACTTCCAGAACTGCATTGAATAATGATGTTGAAATTGAGTATCCTTCTCTGGTTCTGGATCTTGGTGGAAATTCTTCCAACTTTTCCCCATTGAAAATGATGTTTGGGGGTGGGTATATCCGCTTCCCAGCATCCCATATGGGTGCCAGTTTGAGTCCTGGCTGCTCCACTTCCAATCCAGCTCTCAATATATGCCCTAGGAAAGCAGTAGAAGATGACCTTGGTCCCTGGGCCCCTGCACCCATGTGGGAGATGTGGAGGAGGCTCCTGGCTCCTGGTTTTGGATAAGCCTAATTCCAGCCTTTGTGGCCATTTGGGGGAGTGAATGAGCAGATGGAAGATCTCTCTCTCTCTCTCTTGCACTCTGCCTCTCTGTAACTGCCTTTCAAATAAATAATAATAATAATAATAATAAAAGAAAATGATGCTGGCTGTGAGTTTGTCATATATTGTCTTGATTGTGTGAAGAATATTCCCTCTATTCCCAATTTGCTTAAGGATTTTACCATGAAAGGATTTTGTATTTTATCATATGCTTTACATTGAGATAATCATATGGTTTTTGAAATTGATTTATTTTATTTATTTGAAATAAAGAGTTACAGAGAGAGGTAAAGGGGGAGAGAGAGAGAGAGAGAGAGAGAGAGAGAGAGAGGTGTCTTCGATCTGCAGGTTCTTTCCCCAAATGGCCAAGATGGCTGGAGCTGAGTTGAGCTGAAGCCAGGACCCAGGAAGTTCTTCTGGGTTTCCCATCCGGGTGCAGGGGCCCAAACACTTTGGTCATCTTCTACTTCTTTCTCAGGCCATAACAAAGCGTTGATCAGAGGAGAAACAGCTGGGACTTGAACTGGCACCCATACGGGATGCCGGCACTGCAGGCCACAGCATTGGCCCTAATCATATGATTTTTATTCTTTAATTTACTAATGTGATATATTACATTTATGGATTTTTTGCATGTTGAATCATCCGTGTATACCAGGGATGAATTCCAGTTGGTCTGGGTGAATTCTTTCTGACGTGTTGTTGGAGTCAATTAGCTAGTATTTTGTTAAGGATTTTTCTATCTATGTTCACCAGTGATACTGTTCTATAGTTCTCTTCCTCTGTTTTATCTTTTACTGGCTTTGGAATTAAAGTGATTCTGGCCTCTTAGAAGGAGTTTGGGAGGATTCCCTCCCTTTCAATTATTTAGAATAATTTGAGAAGAATTGGGGCTAGTTATTTTTTAAATGTTTTGTAGAATTTAGCAGGGAAGCCAATTTGTTCTAGGATTTTCTTTATTGGGAGGGTCTTTATTCCTGATTCAATCTCTGTTGTGATTATTGGTCTGCTTAGGTTTTCTATGTCTTCATGAATCAATTTTAGTAGATTGTATGTGACCTGGAATCTATGCATTTCTTCTAGATTTTCCAATTTTTTTTGGCATATAGCTGTTTGTAGTAACTCCTAATGACATTTCTTATTTTTTGGCATACATTGCAACATCTCCTTTGTCATTTCTGATTTTATTAATTATTTGGGACTCTTGCCCACTTTTTGGTTATTTGGACCAATGTTGTATCAATTTTGTTTATTTTTTTCAAAAAGCTAGCCTTAGGCTGGTGCCGTAGCTCAACAGGCTAATCCTTCACCTTGTGGCACTGGCACACCAGGTTCTAGTCCCAGTTGGGGTGCCGGATTCTGTCCTGGTTGTCCCTCTTCCAGGCCAGCTCTCTGCTATGTCCCAGGAGTGCAGTGGAGGATGGCCCAAGTCCTTGGGCCCTGAACCCACAAGGGAGACCAGGATAAGCACCTGGCTCCTGGCTTCGGATCAGCGCGATGCGCCAGCCGCAGTGCGCCGGCCACGGCGGCCATTGGAGAGCAAGCCAATGGCAAAAGGAAGACCTTTCTCTCTGTCTTTCTCTCTCTCACTGTTCACTCTGCCTGTCAAAAAAAAAAGCTATCTCTTCATTTCACTGATCTTTTATATATTTTGTTTCAGTTTTGTTTATTCTCTAACTTTAGTTATTTATTTTCTCTTACAATTTTGGGTTTTGTGTGCTCTTATTTTTCTATGTCCCTAACATGTGTTGTTAGGATATTTATTTGATGCCTTTTCAAATTCTAGATGTAGGTACTAATTGCTATATACTCCTCTCTTAACACTGCTTTTGCTGTATCCCATAGATTTTGATATGTTGTATTGTTTTCTTCATTCATTTCCATGATTTTTTTTTTATTTTCCTTTTGATTTATTCTATCACTCACTGGTCATTCATGAGCATGTTGTTCAGTCTCCATGTGCTTGCATTTTTTCTAGAGGTTCTTAAGTTGTTAATTTTCTATGAAAGACAGTATGGAGATTCTTCAGAAATTTGAAAAAGAGATGTGCCATATGACCCAGCCATCCCACTCCTGGGAATTTACCCAAACAAATTGAAATCCATGTATGGAAGAGTTATCTGTAATTTCATGTGTATTACAGTTCAATTAATAATAGTTAAGATATGGTATCAAATGAGATGTCCATCATTTGATGACTGGATAAAGAAAATGTGATATCTATAGCTATATCTGTATCTATATGTATAGATTTGTTAAGGATTTTTCTATATATGTTCATCATTATAGATATAGATATAGATGTATATACTATGAAATACTACTAAGCCATAAGAAAGAATGAAATCCTGTCTTTTACAACAAAATGGATGACTGGAAACCATTACCATTAGTGAAATAAGTTAGTACCCAAAATGAAAATATCATGTTTTCCCTGATTTGTGGTAACTAATATCCAGAGTACAAAATTTATAACATTTATGAGGGAAATGGACATTTTTAGGTTTGGTTATCGTTTATAGCTCTTATCTATACTCTTGAGGAATTGTGGCTTTTCTACTTAATACGTTTTGAATTCTCCATTTAGTGGAGAGTTACACTTGTGAATACAAAGTAAACTGGAAGTATGTCATTGTAAAAATTCAAATAAATTAAGAGAAAGGAAGGAGAACGGAGGGTAGGAGCATGGGAGGAAGGAAAGGTAAGGTGGCAAGTATCGTTGTGCTCTCAAAACTGTACATATGAAACACATGATATTTGTTTACCTTATATAAAGAAAAATTTCAATAAAAGTGATGAACTACTAATACATTAACAACATGCATAAATACACAGATATACTGTTGAGTAAAAACCAGACAGAAAAGAGTATGTAGCGTTTGATTCCATTTACAGGAGTACAACAACAAAAACAAGTCTATTGCAAAAAAAAAAAAAATTCAAGCTGCCTGCAGTGAGATGGATAGGGGTTAACTTTAAAGGGCTGTGAGGAAACAGGATTGACAGAAACACTTCATCACTGGTCACTGTTGCACAAATGTGGATATTTGTCAAAATCCATCCAATGTACACATACAACCTCTGCATTTTATTTATGGAAATCTTTCTAAGAAGGCCCTCAGTTGTCCTACCTCCTGATTTTTGCACCCTCATGTGGTCTAGGTGACCTGCAGAATATTGCAGAAGTAATGGATATGACTTCTGATATTGGGGATTTTATAAGATATGGTGGCAATTCGGGACATGCTCAAGCTGACTTACCTTAAACGGTAGAGTTAGAAACATACCAGGGGATTCCAATTCAATCCCATCAAGGCGGCATGTACCAATGCCATCTCACTAGTCCCAGTGATCAATTTCTGTTCACAATTGATCATAATGATAGGACTAAGAACCAAAGGGATCACATAAACAAGAATAGTGTCTGCAAATACTAGCTGATAGGGAGAGAATGATCCAACATGGGAAGTGAGATACACAGCAGACCCATAGAATGGCAGATGTCCTAAACAACACTCTGGCCTCAGAATCAGCCCTTAAGGCATGTGGATCCGGCTGAAATGCCCATGAGAGTATTTCAGGCATGGAAAGCCAAGACACTCTGGGGAAAAAAAAAACCTAAATGAAAGATCTCTGCGAGTGAGATCCCAGTGGAAAGAATGGGTCATCAAAGAAGGAGGTACCTTTCTCTGAAGGGAGGAGAGAACTTCCACTTTGACCATGGCCTTGTCTAAATATGATCAGAGTCAGTGAACTCAGGGGGCTTCCATAGCCTTGGCAGCTCATGACAAGAGCCTAGGGTGATTACTGATGCCATAAACAAGAGTGTCAATTTGTTGAATCAACAACAGGAGTCACTGTGCACTTACTCCTCATGTAGGATCTTTGTCCTTAGTGTGCTGTACATTGAGATTTAATGCTATAACTAGTACTCACACAGTATTTTTCACTTTATGTTTCTGTGTGGGAGCAAACTGTTGAAATCTTTACTTAATGTATGCTAAACTGATCTTCTGTATATAAAGAGAAACGAAAATAAATCTTGATGTGAATGGAAGGGGAGAGGGAGTGGGAAAGGGGAGGGTTGTGGGTGGGAGGGACGTTATGGGGGGGAAAGCCATTGTAATCCATAAGCTGTACTTTGGAAATTTATAAATAAAAGTTTGAAAGCCAAAAAAAAATAAGATATGGTGGCTTCCCTGTGGTCATGCTTTCATGCCCTTTGTTTTTTTTTAATATTTATTTATTTGTAAGGCATAGTTACAGAAAGAGAGGGAGAGACAGAGACAGGGGAGACAGAGAGAGAGAGAAAAAAAAAGAGAGAGAGAGAGATATCTTCCACCCACTGGTTCACTTCGCATATGGCCACAACAGCTGGGGTTGAGCCAGACTGAAGCCAGGAGCCAGGAATTCCATCTGAGTGTCTTACATGGGTGACAGGGATCCAAGCACCTGGATGATCTTCTGTTGCTTTCCCAGGTGCATTAAAAGGGAGCTGGATCAGAAGCGAAGCAGCTGGAATTTTAACCAGCTCTCATGGGATGCTGGTGCTGCAAGTGGCAGTTAAATTGACTGTTCCATGAAGTTGGCCTTTCCATGCTCTTCCTTGCTGGAGTACCTGTTCTGAGAAAACCAGCTGCCATATCTCAAGGATCTTTAGGCACCCCTTTGAGAGGAATTAAAACACTCAGTTCAATAGTCCCTGAGTAGCTGGTACCTACCAACAACCAGAGCAGGAAGCTTGGCTGGGTTTGTCCCCAAAAACCACAGGCTGGTTGCCATCCTCACTCTCATTGGAAGCCCTGTGCCAGAATTGTGTAGCAAAGCCTCTCCCAGAATCCATTCCATGGGATCTTAATAAATGTTTGCTGTTTTCTAAGCTGCTGAATCTTAGAATATAGCAGGTAATTGATGTACTCTGTATGCATAATATACCTTAGTTTAAAGATATTAGGAAATCAAAGCAAGAAGCATAACATATAGAATACTGGTTCTTTTTTTGAGAAAATAGCATGGTCCATTAAAATGTTTACAGGTCATCTGGGTGGTAGGATTATGGGTAGTTTTTATTTTCTCCTTTATGCTTATGAGTATTTTATGTCTTCAAGATATTAAACAAATACAAGGGCACTTCAAAATGTCTGTAGAAAATGGAATTAAAATACACTTTCTTTTAGTGCAAAGATTTTTTTTTGAAAACCATGTATGCAAGAGGACTTCAAAGAGTTCATGGAAATGCATATTATGAAAATACTAAGCACAGATTGTAAATATTTTTCTGAACCAAAATGAAGTTACATATTTTTAAGTTTTATTTGTTTGAAAGGCAGAGAGAGAGAGAGAGAGAGAATCTTCTATATCTTCCATCTACTAGTTCATTTCCCAAATGGCCACAGTGGTTGGTGCTGGGCCAGTTAGAAGTCAGGAGCCAGGAACTCTGTTCAGGTCTCTCACCTGGGTGCAGGGGCCCAAGCACTTGCGCCATCCTCTGCTGCCTTCCCAGACATAACAGCATGGAGCTGGATTGGAAGTGGAGCAACTGGGACTTGAACTGGCACTCTGATATGGGATGCTGGCATTGTAGGCAGCAGCTTAATCTGCTGTGCCACAATTCTACCCTAAATTTATATCTTAATTCCACTTTTTGATAAACTTTTTGAAGTATCTTTATATTTTAACTTATAAAGTTGGGCTTAACTAAAGCAAAGATGAAAATAATTCTGTTTTTTTTCTGCATGATATCCTTCTGCAGATGAGGGGTTGCCAGAGGTCCTGATGAAACCTGTACTGCAGTTACCAAGGTATATGGAGCATGGGCTTGGCTTCCTGAGTTTTCATAATTTTTTCATTAGTATGTGAGAACTACTTTCATCTTATTTTTTTTTTAATTTTGCTTTTCTTCAAGCAGGTTATTCCCAAACCTGAAAGTAGACCAAAGAATACAGAAAAAATATCCTTTGCCTACTATCTGCCTGCTGTTTGAAAGAGTGGTGACTACTCATGTTATTATTGCCTGCCTTCTTTTTTCTGCCAAAGCCATTACTACTCTTTGTTTTTTTTTGTTTTTAACAGAATCACCTGATTTTGCTTTCTTCCTTTTAAGATTTTGTTTTACTTGAAGGGCAGAGTGACAGAGAAAGAGAAGGAGAAAGATAAATAGAGGGGGGAGAAAGAGGGAGAGAGAGCGGTGAGGGGAGGGGGGAGAGGGAGGAGGGCAGGGAAAGAGAGAGAGAGAGAGTTTTCTATTTGCTTCTCAGGCACATTAGCAGGGAGCTGGATATGAAGTGGAGTGGATGGGACTTCAACTAGAACTTCAGTATGGTATGTTGGTGTCATAAGCAGAGGCCTTAACCTGCTGCACCACAATGCTGGCCACTGACTCCATTTTTAAAGAGGTTTATAACCACAGGGCCCTTTGCCTCACATTCTAAAAATCTTCAAATCTTCAATTTCTGTTCACCCTGAAAATCTGACTTTAGAAAGATGAGTCTGAGTAGAGCCAGGATTTGGTTCAGGTCAAAAGCCAGTTCCAGGACTAGAGTGTGGCAAAAGTTGGGACCAAAATATACAGCAAGTGCAGGACAATGGATGGTAGATTCCCAGAGGTCGTGTGACTGTCTCTGCTTCCAGAAAGTCCCTCTAGCACTGTTGGGACTTCTTATTTTGTGATAATCTCCAGATTTTGCAGTATCCGCAGACACCGGAGGAAAACAGCCACACGCACTGTGATGCTCACATGGGGTGGGAGCACATTCCTGGCACGACACACACACACCTCTCAGTAGATGCAGCCACAAGTGCCAACGATGACAGGCACCCAGATGTCCCAGCTGACGTTGCCAGGCCTTGTGGGAAAGGTATGACACAGAAAATGCCAGTACTGAGGAAGTGATTATTTTCATTTGCTGGGACTCTGGGTCGCCTGTGCAGTATAGGGATTCTCCATGCCCTTTGCTGTTTTCCAGAATCCTGACTGGTGCCTCATTACCCTTTTGATCAAATGATGCTGGGGGGAAGAAGACAGAAAGTCATGGTCACGTTATATAGGCTATGAGTTATTAGTCTGATTAAGATTCTTCCAGGGGTGAATGTTTGGCATAAGAGTTAATAGCTGGCTTGGGATGCCTGCATCCCACAACAGAATCCCGAGTTTCTGTTCTGGCTCCACTCCCAATTCCAGTTTCCTGCTAATTCACAACCTAGGAGGCAGCAGGTCCAAGAAATACCACCCATGTGGGAGTCCTGGATTGAGTTCTCAGCTTCTAGCTTTGGCCTGAGCCAGTCCCAGCTGTTCTAGGCATTTGGGGGAGTGAGCTAGCAGATGGGAGTTTTCTCGTCTCTTTGCCTTTGAAATAAATAAAGCAAATAGAAAATTTTAAAAAGAAAATCTGCATGAGCAAAAGTAATATGAAAACCACCTTGCACCATGTCAAATAAACAGATAACATTAAAAAACACTTTGGAGAATAGTTGGAAATGAGGGGGATCTACAAATATAGTGTCCTTTATGAAGGTATTCAGAAACTCACAGGGAAAATGTTGTATGTTCATTGGGTAGTGTTTAAGTTTAAGTGTTTAAGAAGTTCATTACGGGGGGCGGTGCCACGGCTCAATAGGCTAATCCTCTGCCTGCAGCGCCGGCATACCGGGTTCTAGTCCCAGTTGGGGTGCCGGATTCTGTCCCGGTTGCTCCTCTTCCAGGCCAGCTCTCTGCTATGGCCCAGGAGTGCAGTGGAAGATGGCCCAAGTCCTTGGGCCTTGCACCTGCATGGGAGACCAGGATAAGCACCCGGCTCCTGCCTTCCGATCAGCGTGATGCGCCGGCTGCAGCGTGCCAGCCGCAGTGGCCATTGGAGGGTGAACCAACGGCAAAGGAAAACCTTTCTCTCTGTCTCTCTCTCTCTCACTGTCCACTCTGCCTGTCCAAAAAAAAAGTTCATTAGGGGGATGACATTTTGTTTTCTACTACCTTTTTTTGTGTGTGTGTGGTAAAATACATGCAACATAAGATTTACCATCTTAACCATGTTTGAGTGTATGGTTCTTGAGCATTAAGTTTATTCACATGCAGCCATCACCCCCATCCATCTTTAGAATTCTTGTTACCTTGCAAAACCAAAATTCCATACTCATTAAACATTTCTCACCAGTTCCTGGAAAGCATCACTCTACCTTACATCTCTGTGCATTTAATTGTGTTGGGGTATTATGTAAATTAAATTATACATTGTTTCTTTTTGTAACTGGCTCATTTCCCTTAACATAATGTCCCAAAGCTCATCTATGTTGTAGCATGTGTCAGAAACTCATTTTTTTAAAGGTTTAATAATATTCCATTGGAGATCCCATTCTGCTTATCCACTCAATTGCTGATGGACAGATGGATTGCCTCTAATATTTTGGTTTTTGTGAATAATGCTCCTGTGAACATGAATTTGCTTTTTCTACCATTTGACCATGAACCAAGAGTAATCTGGAAATTTTAGACATTATTTCTTTATTTATTTTTGGATTTTTGAATTATTTCAAGGGTCCAGAATAGTTTACATAATACAGAATTGACAAAAAGAATGAATCAGAGACAAGATGCAAATAAAGTCAGTAGAGTCACATTATATTTCTAAATTTGGATTCAAGTTTTGGGCTGGGATAAATGGGAAAATCATTACTTAGTGATCTTCAGATAATTCCTAAAAGAAATTCCCTTGAATGAAATCTAAGTATTATTTGGCTTAAACTGAATTCTCTTTTGAAAGTAGCATTTAAAAAGAAAAGTGGAATTGGGGTTGAAAGGGTTCCCAGCTTCTGGTTTTGACCCTGTCCCAGCCCAGACTGTTGTAGACTTTTGGGGAAAGAACAGATAGATAGGAGAATCTCCCCACTCCCATGTTTCTCCCTCTCTCCCTCCCTCTTTCTCTCAAATAAATAAATTTAAAAACGCACAATTTTCTGGATACAATTTAAAATTTACTCTTGTTTCCAAAATCTCATTCTACTGTGGTAGATGAGTTTCTTAAGACTGCCACAGCAAATTACCATAAACTTGGCTTGGCGACTTTAAACAAATGTGTTCTCTTATCGTTCTAGAGAACAGAAATCCAAAATTGAGGCGTTGGCAGGGCTGGTGCCTTCTGGAGACTCTAAGGTAGGGTCCTTTCCGTGCTTCTTTTGTGACTTCTGGTGGCTGCTAGCAAGGCGACCATTGGTGTTTCCTGGGGAAGCTATGTGACTCTAAGCTCTGCGTCCATCTTCACATGGCCTTCTATGTGCGTCTCAAATCTCCCTCTCCCTTTTCTTTAGAAAACACCAGTCATTTGATTTGGGACTGATAGTAAATGCACGTTGTTCTCATTTGAAGATCTTTAACTTAATTATATTTGCAAAGGCTCTATTCCCAAATAATATCACATTCACAGGTAGAGGAGATTAGGACTTGGACATATCTAACCTACCACAGGAGGAATTTGGTTTTAATCATACAATAGCGTAAGTATTTAAGCCCTTCATCATTGCCCTAGTATGTGTAATCAGAGTCGCTGTGGCCATCAGGAGGAAGGTGCTGTGGCCAAATTCTGAGGACATTTTCAGACAATAGTGCATGCACCAGCCACTTGTGCTGCTGCTATTGTGTCTGCTAGAGCTGACTACCAAAGTGCAGTGTTGGTCCAGATGAGGGGAGGACCCAGACAGGCTGGTCCCGTGCCCCTTGCCTCCTAACCATTAAATGAATGTGTCTTGCTTGAAGGAGTGAGCATTGGAGACCCTGAATCTACTCTCAGACAAGAGGTCTTACTTTTCTCTCTGACTGGGTCTTGAGAAATGCCAATGTCATCAAGATGTGCTTAGGTTTTTATGCATTCTCCTCCAGTCTGGAAAGAGAGAGCATCTACTTCTACTCCTAAAATCAAACTAAAGAGTGCCTAACAGTTAGGTAGCCAGTGTAGGAACAGGAAGTTCTTGAGTCTGGGAGTGATGATGTGCAAATGTATTTGAAATTTAGTTTGGTGATTTGTGCAGGAGAAACCAGAGGGAGGCCATGGAACACAGAGAACAGTTCAGAAACTGATGCCACAATCTGGGCTTGAGAGGCCAAGGCCCAACACAGGGACTTGAGACGATAAACTCAAGGGGCCAAAAGTCTACACAGCATGAAGTTGAGGCATGAGTGAAAAATGAGTCCATTGGAGAGCGGTGGGACTGCTGACAAGACCAGGAAACCTGTAATGATTGAGTTGTCTTCATTTTCATCCTTTGTTGGAGATTCATTTGTTTTCCACTCATTTTGGCTTCTTGTGGGTCCTTTAGCCTGTTAGTGCTTTGCTTCACACTAATCACAAGTGGCTGCTCTTGCCAAAAAGTGACATATTCAATTTAGGATTCTGCCTGTTAGTTCCCTCAAGCTCTGCTGGATCATTTGCTGTAACTTCTTCTTCTTCTCCTTTTTTTTCTTGCTTATTAGTGTGTCATTTTACAGAGTGCTGCTCCAGCTGCAGAGTTCCAAGGCAGTCTTAAGACTCTGCAAAGATCTATCTTCTATGCAACATGTGTCTAGTTAAGGTTGATTTGTGTGTGTGTTTAATTGGTTGCTAAACTGTAGTATTACAGTGGTCCAGAAATGCACTTTAGGATGGCTGGCATGTTTTGCAGTCTGAATGATAATGGTTCATCAAATCTAAATTAAAGATACTGCCCTGTTTCTCTATTAGGTATGAGAAATGAGTCAGACAAGTTGCAATTAACACTTGTTCAACTCGTCATAGGGCTTTGTTTTAAAAACCAAATGCAGCGATATCATGTGCAATATTTATCTTTGCTGAGGAGCTGGTGGTACTTTCTGTTCATGTTGTTATCAGTACTCTATGAATATGCATTTTTTAGCAAGAAGTTGCTAGAGTAGGGTGGCAGGAGGTGCATAGAGGGCTGATGACCAACTTGCATGTGAGAAAGCTCAAGTGGCCTCTGGACACAGAGTTGAAGATGTCCACTCTTGACAGCAGGTGCAAGGCACAGTAATGTCAGTTACCACTTGTGGACACCACATGGAACGTTGGCCTCTAGTTGCTTGATTCTGCTGGTGTGTGAGCATTCACAAGCACTGCGCTGTACTAGTAGGAACAGAGGCAGAGAGGGACTGGGATGGCCAGCAATGAAGAGGCCCTGCTTTTACTCAGAGAGTTGTGAACTGAAGGACCAACAAGGGGCCTTGGAAGGAGCCATGAAAGTGCTGAAGGAAGAGTGCACGCCTTGAAGAGCAGGAGTCTGTCCTAGGACAGGTCCAACCAGGTAGGAACTATTCTATTCTCTATTCCTTTCTTCCCTTCTTTTTTTTTTTAACTTTTATTTAATGAATATAAATTTCCAAAGTACAGCTTATGGATTACAATGGCTTCCCCCCCATAACGTCCCTCCCACCCGCAACCCTCCCCTGTCCCACTCCCTCTCCCCTGGATGGAGAACTAGGTTCCTGGCTTTGGCCTGGCCCAGTTCTGGCTATTGTGGCTACTTGAGGAGTGAACCAGTAGATGGAAGATCTCTCTCTCTCTCTCCCCCAGGTTCTGTATTAGCAGAAGGCTGGAGTCAGAAGCCAGATAATGAACCCAGGTACTCTGATGTGGGATCCAGGCACCCTAATTGGTATCTTAACTGCAAGGCTAAATACCCACCTAGGGATATTATAAATAAATCCACTATAAACTTTCCTGTACAACTTTTTGTATGGACCTAAATTTTCCTTTTCCAAGGATCAAGGCCTGGGAGTTTCTAGGTGTTGTGATACATATTGAGTTTAGTAAGAAAATAGCAAACTGTCTTCCAGAGGGGCTGTATCATTTTTACAGTTCCATCAGCAATGAAAGGAAGACTCAATGTCTCCACACCCTTATCACTGTAATTGCTGTTATCACTGTTTCTTCAGGTTAGCTGTTCTCATAGGTGTGTAGTGATAGCTCACTGTGATTTCACTTTGCATTTTCCTCACGGCTAAGGATGGGAATATCTTTGTATGCTTATTTGTGCATCTTCCTTTTAGTGCAATGTCTGTGTCTTTTGCTTGTTTTCTAATTAGAGCTTTCATTTTTTTTTTTGCTGTTCAGTTTTGAAATATCTTCATCTATTCCAGATACAAGTTTTTTTTGTTAAATATGTATTTTGAAAATATTTTCATCCAGGCTATAACCTGAAAGGTATTTCCTGAAAAGGTATTTTACAAAACCAAGGATTTTAATTTCAAGCACATCCAGTTTATCACTTTTTTCTCCTATAATCTATGATTTTAGATTATTTTTTAACACGTCCTCTAGCTCTAGGTATGAGGATTTTGTTTTGGATTAGACATTTGTGTACTTAACACAAAAGAAGTTGGCAGAGGAAAAGCAAATGCATAAAAACAATATGAGAAAAGTAGAAACCAAGTAGCCAAGGTGTCTCCTTAATCCAGTGACAGTGAATCCAGCAATAGGATGAATTAAATGCTCCATTCAAAAGGTAGAGGTTGGCAGGCTGAACTGAGAAAGTAAGATCCTACACTGTGTTGTTTCAGGAGACACATGTTAGCCTCCAAGATTCAAAGACACATTTCAGAGGGAAAAAATGGAAAAGTTGTGTCATGAAGCAGTAATTGTGAGACAGCTGGAGTGGCTATCATATCAAACAAAATAAACTTTAAGACAATAACATTATTGAAGGAAAAAGAGATATTTCATATCCATAGGAGAATCAACTCACCAAGAGGACACAGCAATTAGAAGTGTTTATACATCTCACAGTTGAGCCTCAAGACACACGGAGCAAAAATGGACAGAACTGAAAAGAGGAACAGGCAGGTTAACAATCATGGTGGAGAGTTCAATGGTCCACTTTTTTTTTTTTTGACAGGCAGAGTGGACAGTGAGAGAGAGAGACAGAGAGAAAGGTCTTCCTTTGCCGTTGGTTCACCCTCCAATGGCCGTCGCTGCTGGCACGCTGTGGCCAGGGCATTGCGCTGATCCGATGGCAGGAGCCAGGTACTTATCCTGGTCTCCCATGGGGTGCAGGGCCCAAGTACTTGGGCCATCCTCCACTGCACTCCCTGGCCACGGTCCACTTTCAGTAAATGATAGAACAACTAGAAAAATTATGAAGAATTTATGACTTTAATCAAACTATCAGCCAACTTGATCTGACATTTATAGAACACTCCTTCCTAAGACTTCAGAATACAAATTCCTTTCTTTCTTTTTAAATGAACCAAATTGAAAGCCAAAGAGGAAGGGAGAGAAAGGGGAGGGGGGAAGGGAGGGAGAGGGAGCGGGAGCGGGAGCGGGAGAGGGAGAGGGAAAGGGAGAGGGCTCCCATCCACTGGTTTATTCTTCAAATGCATAATGGGGGTGCTGCAGCTGGGAACTAAGAACTCAATCCAGGTGTCCCGTGGGTGGCCGGGATTGGATAACTTGAGTTAACACTGTTGTCTGCCACGGTCTGCATTAGCAGGAAACTAGAGTCAGTAGAGGATTTGGACACTGAACTGAGATACTCTGATTACCATGGTACATGAGCATCTTAATTGCTAGGCCAAATGCCCATTCCCAGAATACAAATTTTTTTCAAGTGTTCATGCAGCATTGTCTAGGACAGGCCATATCTGGTAAAACTCAAGCTATTCCGAAATTAATATATTTCTAAACAACTTAAGAGTCAAGAAAGAAATCAAAAGGGAGAATAAAAAATGTGCTGATTTGAATTAAACAAAAACAACGTATAAAAAGTATGGAAAGAATCTAAAGTGCTACTGAGCAGAAAATTTACCACTTTTAAAAACTATTAAAAAAAGAAGAAAATCTCAAAGCCAGTTCATAAGCTTCTAGTTTAAAAAACAAGAAGGGTGAGGCCAGCGCCGCGGCTCACTAGGCTAATCCTCCGCCTTGCGGCGCTGGCACAACGGGTTCTAGTCCCGGTCGGGGCGCCGGATTCTGTCCCGGTTGCCCCTCTTCCAGGCCAGCTCTCTGCTGTGGCCAGGGAGTGCAGTGGAGGATGGCCCAAGTGCTTGGGCCCTGCACCCCATGGGAGACCAGGAGAAGCACCTGGCTCCTGCCATTGGATCAGCGCAGTGCGCCGGCCGCGGCGGCCATTGGAGGGTGAACCAACGGCAAAGGAAGACCTTTCTCTCTGTCTCTCTCTCTCACTGTCCACTCTGCCTGTCAAAACAAAACAAAAACAAAAACAAAAAACTTCTAAAAAAAAAAAACAAAAAAACAAGAAGGGCGAGGGCATTTAGCCTTGCAGTGGGGATACCCACCCATGTCCCATGCTGGAGAGCCTGGCTTTGATTCCTGGCTCTGGGCAATTAGGACCGCGGTGGTGATGGCTGCCCTAATTGGGTTCCTGCTACTTACTCGGGAGACCTGGATTGCTTTACTGGCTCCCAGCTTGAGTTGCAGGCTCCTGGGGGTGTGAACCAGTACCAGGGAACTTGCTGTTTGTCTCTTAAATAAATAAATACATTTTAAAACATTGGGTGAAAAAGAGAGAACTAAACCTGCAGCAATTATAAGGAAGCAAATAATAAAGTGAGGAAATTGTTGCACTAGAAAATAAAACTAAGCCAAAAACTATAGAGAAAAACTAATAAAACCAAGACTTTGTTATCTGATGGGATGAATAGAGTGACAGAAGACACAAACTATCAAAATCAGGAATGATGCAGGAGACATCATGATTAGCACTAGTAAATTAAAATCATTATAGGAGAACATTGTGAATTACTTTATGCCAGCAAATTAGATAACTTGGATGAAATGGACATATTCCTAGAAAGATACAAATTCTGAAAACTGATGGAGTAGAAAATCTGAAAAGACCTATAATAAGGAAAAGAATTGAATAAGTAATTAAAAGTCTTTCAACACTGAAAACTATAAAACATTGCTGAGATAAAGTTAAAAAGAAATAAATAGAGAAATGTTTCACACTTTGGTTTGGAAGACCCCTTGTTAAGATGGAAGTTCTCTCCAGATTGATCTATAGAATCCACACCATCCCTGTCAAAATCCTCGCAGGCTTTTTCTATGGCTATTGACAATCTGAATCTAACCCTTTTGTTCTGTTTTGTGTCAACTTCGCCAGTCTACAGGCCCCAGCTATTCAATCAAACACTAATTTAGTTCATGTGAAGGAAGTTTGTAGATATAACTTTTCTTATTTTTTTATTTATGAAGCAGAGAGAGAGAGAGAGAGAGAGAGAGAGAGACCAGGTAATAAACAGTTTGATAGGGTAGAATCCAGCTAAAACATTTGGACAGCAAATTAGGTATTGTGCAATAACAGGCTCTCCCCTTTCTCCCTCTCCCTAAGGGGCACTGATTACATTCACCTGTTCTGATTTGGAGGCACTTTGCAATCTGTGCTGTGAGAATCACTGCACTTATCACTGTCTTTGTTAAATTTCCAAAGGTGTCTGACCTCCACCCTATTTTCGGCTTGGCCTTTTGACTCAGTGTTTGTGAGGCAGGCCACACATTAAGGGACCTGCTCAGACGCTTTCCTACTCTTCCATCTCTCAGGCACAGGAAGCCTCTTTCCCAGCGCAGCTGACAGTGCCGAGCTGTCCCTTCAAGGGGACCAGTGATGCTGGGAGCTTTTTGGATTCAGGGACGTGCTTGCTGTGATCTCCATGGATTTTACAGCCTGCATTTTACAGACTTGAAGCAAGCATGGTGTTATTAGATATTCCGGAAGCAGAAGCATTTGCTCATTCCAAATTGCACGGAGGAAACTTGGCCCTGTCTGATAGTGAGATTATTGCCTTCAGTGGAGTGTAAAAGAGTCCTTCCGATTCAGCGTTTTAAACTCCTCTTTTGAAATGGTGCAGATGAAACTTGCTTATCATTGTACTTACTGGATTTCATTACAGTACTGTTGTGTGTGTCCACGGGTGGCCAAATGCCACAGCTGACTTCCCCAGTTATCAGAGTCGCCCAGCCTGATGTGCTGTCTCCCCTCTGCCCCACGCCCATTATCACTGTCCAGCCAGAGAGGACTGCGGGGGCCCTCAGCAACCCTGCCACTCAGGTTAAGCTGGACCCAGAGATGTTACATTTGCCTCTGATAGACAGTTCGGCCTCCTTCCAGCCTACCTGCCATCACATTGACAATGACTTCTAAGAGCACTGTTTCTAGAGAGGCAGCTGCTGATCTCATACTTTGCAGGGAGCTAAGAAATTCATTGGCAGGGACATGGGCTGAGCAGGGGTGGAGTTCTGAGGGCTGGCAAATCCAGTCACAGAACATCAGTTCTCTGCAGGGTTCACTGCACGCTGCTCTGGTCCCACTGCAGGCATCCAGTTGGTTTTTCAGGTGAACATGTGGAGAGAATGTGGTCTCATTCTTCAGTGTGTACTGGGGACAACTAGACAACTGAATTCAAATCTCACCAAGACGACTCTATCAGAAAGACCCAGATTTAAAAGGGGGTAAAGAAAGCAGAGATAAAGATTCCTATAATTTTATTTTTAGACTGCTAAGTACAGTTCTTTTCTCTGTCCCCCAATTTCTGAAAGAGAGTTCTCAATTTGGTTATTTTAAAAAGAGTCTATGAATTTAATTTTGATGACCTCATTGACATAGAAGCTACTTTTGACAGAATTAAAAAAAAAACTGTTCAGGTTGTTTGAGATTTTTAGCTCAAGCCTTTGTAATTGGCTGCAGACACGATGTCCAAACTGCCTAAGTATGTGGGTCACACGATGTCCACTTTCTGAGTCAAAAGCTGTGTTTGCTGTCAGTTTAAAAGATGATCCAGAGACAATTAAAAAGAAAGCATAAAATAACAGGCCATTGCATATTGCACAATTGCTAAAAGAATAGATTTTAAATGGTTTTACTACCCACAAAAAATAAGCACGTAGGTGACACATCTGTGAATTAGCCTGATTTAATCACTCTACAATATAAATATATATCGAAATGTCACATTCTACTCCATAAATATGTAATATATACAATTACTATCAGTCCATTAAAATAAAATTAAGAAAGAAAGTAATATTCCTGCAGAGAACAGATGCTGTATATCTGTTAATTCAGGGTTAATATTTAAATTATTTAAAGCTGCATGTGCTTATTTATCATCTGCTTAATCTGTCAGAGACTGAGAATGCGGTATTAAAGCTTCCACCAAAATTGCCTCTGACAATCTCCTTTTTCAAAAGGTGTTATTTTATACATTTTAAGGTTCATTTTATGCATTTCTTCTGCTTATTTATCCAGTCTGGAGATGTTATGTTATAAAATCAGTCTCTTTTGCTATATTCGATGTTTTTGGCTTAGCATCTGCTCTGTCTGATACGAATATTTCTGCTTTGGGTTTTTTGTTTTTGTTTTCGCCTGGGATAAACCCATTTTTAAATGTTAAATTTCAGCATCATTATTTTAATTTTTAATTTTATTTATTTGAAAGGCAGAGAGAGAAAGAGAAAGAAAGGTTTCCCACCTGCTGGTTTACTCCCTAGATGTTTGCAGTGGCTGAGGCTGGGCCAGGCTGAAGCCAACAGTTGGGAACCCAATGCAGATTTCCTTCATGGGTGGCAGGGACCTAAGCACTTGAGAGTCACTTGCTGCCCTCATAGGGTGCACATTAGCAGGCAGCTGGAATAAGGAGTGCAGCAGGATTCTGATATGGGTTGTGGACGTAGCCTCAGTGCTGCTTTAAACTGCCATGTGAAATGCCTACTCCAGCATCATTATGAAATGTCTTCTGTAAGAATCATCGGGTTAGAACTTATTTTCTGAGCCAATCCTTCTTAAAAGGGTTGTTATATTTAAAGCTTAGGCCATTTACATTTATCTGAACCACTAGTTCTTATTCCTGTCTTCTTGTTTTATGTTTGCCTGTGTTTTTTCTTGTATTTGCTTTTTTCCCTCAATTTTCGCTCCATGGAGAATACTGTAAGGAAGACATATTGCTTCAAATAATGCTAGTGATTTTTTTAAGTTTAAAAAATAAGTATACATTTTAATTTTCAAAGCTTAGGAATAAAGGATAAATTACTTCCTGCTACATCAAAAACATGCCAATATTAAGGAAAAAAAGATGAGAGAGAGAGATGGGGGGGGGGAGAGAGAGAAAGGAAGGAAGGAAGGAAGGAAAAGAGAAAGAGGTAGAGAAGAGTTTATAGTGATGGAGGGAGAAAGGTAATATCATTATATTTTTAGAATTGTAAAAAAGATTTATGGGTCCAGCACTGTGAGGCAGCAGATTAAGCCATGGTCTGCAGTGCTGGCATACCATAAGGGCACCGGTTCAAGTCCCGGCTGCTCTACTTCTGATCTGGCTCCCTGCTTGTGCACCTGGGAAAGCAGTGGAGTATGGCCCAAGTGCCTGCGCCCCTGGACCTATGCGGGGGATACAGAGGGAGGCTCCTGGCTCCTGGATTTTTCCTGGCCCAGCCCTGGCTGTTGTGGCCATCTGAGGAGTGAGCCAGTAAATGGAAGCTCGATCTCTTTATCTGTGTCTTCCCTTATCTCTGTAACTCTGCCTCCCAAATAAATAAATCTAAAAAAAGAAAAAGCTTTATTAGTCAAAATCCTTAAACACATTCCAATATTAGTTGTATTAGTGATTATGGATTCAGGCTATTATATACTTACAGATACAAAGTTTCTGTTTTGTTTTACTTAATTTTTATTTATTTTCATTTTATTTTGAAAGGCACAGAGACAGAGACAGACCTCCCATATGCTGGTTCACTAAATAAATGCCTGCAACAGCCAGGGCTGGGTCAGCCCAAAGCCAGGAGCCTGGAACTCAATCCAGGACTCCTGTGTGAGTGACCGGGAACATAAGGATTTGAGCCACTATTTGCTGCCTCTCTGAGTGCACATTAGCAGGAAGCTGGATCAGCAGAGGGGTAGCTGTGACTCGGACCAGGCACTCTGATATAAGATGCATGTGTCCCAAGAAGCTCCTGTAACTACTGCACCAATCGTCTGTCTCGGGTACAAGGTTTTCTTATTTATTAGAAAGACAGAGTGACAGAGAAGGCAAAAGAGTGTGTGTGAGAGATACTCAATCTGCTGGTTCACTCACAAATGCCCACAACAGCTGTGGCTGGGCCAGGAGCCTGGAACTTCATTTGGGTCTCCTACATGGATGACAGAGACCCAAGTCCTTGAGCCATCATCTGTGGCCTTCCCAGTATGCTGCATTGGAGGTGGAGTATCTGGAATTCAAACCAGGCACTCTCCTAGAGGGGATACAGTCATCCCAAGTGGCTTCTTTTTTTTTTAAGATTTATTTATTTATTTGAAAGGCAGAGTTACACAGAGAGAGGAGAGGCAGAGAGAGAGAGAGAGAGAGAGAGAGAGAGAAAGAGGTCTTCCATCCGATGGTTCACTCCCCAATTGGCTGCAACAGCCGGAGCTGTGCCAATCCGAAGCCAGGAGCCAGGAGCTTCTTCTGGGTCTCCCACATGGGTACAGGGGCCGAAGAACTCGGGCCATCTTCCACTGCTTTCTCAGGCCATAGCAGAGAGTTGGATCAGAAGAGGAGCAGCCTGGACTAGAACCGGCACCCATATGGGATGTCAGCACTTCAGGCCAGGGCATTAACCCACTGCACCACAGCGCCAGCCCCCAAGTGGCTTCTTAACCACTGAGCCAAATGCCTGCTCCAGGTACAGGTTTTCTGAGAACTGCTTTTATTTTCGAGGCTCAAGTTGGTAATATTTATTACAGTTACCTTCTGAATGTTTTTAAATTGCAAATTTATTATAGTTATTTATATTTAGCTCCAAAAATTTATTTGGTTACAATGCTATTTGCAAAGTCTTTCGTATTATTACTTTTTATTGCCTCAGGTCTTCATTATTATTTGTTATTTAATTATTATTTACTGCTTATTTGTCTAGAATTGCCTTTGAGTAACATTTTGGAGATGAGGACTAGTGAAATATATTTTGGGGTGCCTGGGAATATTTGGAAGTGCCCCTTGCCCTTTCTCATAAAGGCAGCGGATTGGGACAAGAATTTCTGAGTAATTAGTATTGTCCCCCAATTATTGCCTGACCAAGTTTTTGGTTTTGGCTTGTTACTTTAGCTCTTTAGGACTCACTTGCTATTTATGAAATCATGGTAAAAGCCAATGCCCCAATTATTTCAGGGAATTTTTTAAAAAATATTTATTTACTTATTTGAAAGGCAGAGTTACAGAAAGAGAGGGAGAGGCACACACATAGATCTTGCATATGCTGGTTCAATTCCTAGATGGCCGCAATGTCTAGGGCTGGGACAGACCGAAGCAAGAAGCTAGGAGCTTCTTCCAGGTCTCCCACGTGGGTGGCAGAGGCCCAAGCACTTGGACCATCTTCTGCTGCTTTCCTAGGTCATTAGCAGGGAGCTGGATCCAAAGTGAAGCTGCTGGAATATGAACCGTGGCTCATATGGGATACTGTATTGCAGGCAGTGGCTTTACCTGCTATGCCACAGCACTGGAACCTTCAGAGAATTTTGTGAGGCTGAAATGAGAAAATAGACTTGAAATCACATTGAGACTATAAAAGACTGCCAAAATATGAGATATGAAAATTTGTTTAACGTGAAGTATGCTGTTTTTATACTTGTTTGGCATGATGCATTTTTTATTTGCTTTTCACTCACTTCTGCTTAGCTCAGTTAGTTCTTCAAGAAGTACTTTATTTTCTGGATTCATCTTTTAGCTATATCCTTCCTGGTCCAGCCACCTGATGGGTCAGGCAAGCCTGAAGAGATCTTTCTGCATTTAAAATATCTTTTTACTAAAAATATTTTTATTTATTTGAAGTAGAGAGGGAAGGGAGGGGAGAGAGAGAGAGAGTGAGAGAAAGAGGGAGAGAAGGGAGAGAGAGAGAGAGAGAGAGAGAAAAGAGAGAGAGAGAGAGAGAGAGAGAGAGAGAGAGAGAGAGAACTCCTGCTTGCTGGTTCATTTCCTAAAGGTACACAACAACCAGGGCTAGGCTTCCTGAAGCCAAGATCCCAGGACTCAATCTGGGTCTTCCACATGTGTGGCAGAGAACCAAACACTTGCACCATCACCTGTTGCCTCCCAGTGTGCTCCTCAGCAAGAAACTGGAATGAGAAGTGGAGTGGGGACTGGAACCCAGAAACTCAGATACAGGATGTGAGCATCCCAGGCACTGTTTTAACCACTGTGCCTAAAGCCTTCTTCTAAAAATACTTTTTATTTTTCTTTTAAAATTATCTTTCATCAGTGTGAAAAAAATTGAAAATTGAGGTAAACATAAAAATGAAAATACAAATATTTATTTTTTTCTTTCTAAGATGGACAACTGTTATGTATTTCATGTACACGGATTTAGGAGCATAGACGTCTTTCCCATCCTCCCTTCCCTCCTGCCCATGCTCCCACTCTCTCTCTTCCTTCCTTTAATTTTTACAATGACCTGCTCTCAGTGTATAGTGTATTTATAAGATTAACCCTACACTAAGAGTTCAACAAATAGTAAGAAGGAAAAAAAAAAAACGCTGTTCCTCTACAATAGAGACAGGAGTTGTAAGCAATCATTGAATCTCAAAATATCAATTTCACTTATATACATTACATTTTTGATACTCTATTAGTTATCACAGATCAGAGAAAACATATAGTATTTGCCTTTTTGGGACTGGCTTATTTTACTAAGTATAATGGTTTCCAGTTGCATCTGTTTTGTTGCAAAAGACAGGATTTCATTTTTTTTATAGCTGCATAGCAATCCAAACTCTGTGTATATATACACAATAATTTCTCTATCCAGTCATCAGTTGATGGACATCAGGGTTGATTCCATATCTTAGCTATTGTGAATTGAGCCACTAAAAACACGGGCTACAGATAACTCTTTTATATGCTCATTTCATTTCATTGGGTAAATTCCCAGGAGTGGGATGGTTGGGTCTTATGGTAGATCTATTTTCAGATTTCTGAGGTATCTCCATACTGTCTCTACAATGGCTATACTAGTTTACATTCTCAGCAACAGTGGATTAGGGTACCTTCCCCCCACATCCTTGCCAACATTTATTGTTTTTTGATTTCTATATGAGAGCCATTCTAACTGGGGTGAGGTGAAACCTCATTGTGTTTTTTTTCTTTTTAAATTTTATTTATTTATTTGAGAGATAAAGTTATAACTAGAGAGGAGGAGAGACAGAGAGGAAAGTCTTCCATTCACTGGCTCATTCCTCAAATGACTGCAACTGCCAGAGCTGGGTTGATCTGAAGCCTGGAGTCAGGAGCTTCTTCCAGGTCTCCCACATGGGTGCAGGGGCCCAAGGACGTGGGCCATCTTCTACTGCTTTCCAGGCCATTAGCAGGGAGCTGGATTCGAAGAGAAGCAGCTGGGTCATGAACCAGTGCCCACATGGGATGCCACAGGCAGAAGCTTAGCCTACTATGCCACAGTGCCGACGCCCTCATTGTGGTTTTGATTTTCATTTCCCTGATGGCTAATGATCCTTATCATTTTTTTCATGTGTCTGTTGGCCATTTGAATTTCCTTTCTTGAAAAATGCCTGTTCAAGTCTTTTGCCCATTTTGTAACTAGATTGTTTTATTGTTGTTGAGTTTCTTGAGCTCTTTATGGATTATGCATATTAATCCTTTGTCAGTTGCATAGTTTGAAAATATTATCTCCCATTTTCTCAGTTGTCTCTTCATTTTACTGAGTGTTTCCTTTGCAGTGTAGAAGTTTCTCAGCTTGATTTAATCCCATTTGTCTATTTTTGCTTTGATTGCCCATGCTTCTGGAGTCTTTTAAACAAGTCTTTACGGCCGGCGCCGCGGCTCACTAGGCTAATCCTCCACCTGTGGTGCCGGCACCCCAGGTTCTAGTCCCAGTCGGGGCCCCGGATTCTGTCCCAGATGCTCCTCTTCCAGTCCAGCTCTCTGCTGTGGCCCGGGAATGCAGTGGAGGATGGCCCAGGTTCTTGGGCCCTGCACCCCCAAGGGAGACCAGGATAAGCACCTGGCTCCTGCCTTCGGATCGGTGTGGTGCACTGGCCGCAGAGTGCCGCTGGAGTGACCATTGAGGGGTGAACCAACGGAAAAGGAAGACCTTTCTCTCTGTCTCTCTCTCTCTCTCACTCTGCCTGTCCAAAAAAAAAAAAAAAAGAAGTCTTTGCCTATGCCAATGTATTGCAGTTTCCCAATATTCTCCTCTACAAATTTGATAGTTTTGTATCGTATATTTAGATCTTTGATCCATTTTGAGTTCATTTTCATATAAAATGTAAGATAGGGGTCTTGTTTAATACTTCTGCACACATAGAAGAATATTGTTGCTACTTTAATTGGGATTGCATTGAGTCTATAAATTGCTTTTGGTAGTATGGACATTTTGATGATATTAATTCTTCCAATCCACAAAAATGAAAGATTTTTCTATTTTTTGGTGTCTTTTTCTATTTCTTTCTTGAATGTTTTGCATTTTCATTGTAGAGATCTTTCACCTCCTTGGTTAAAATTATTCCAAAGTACTTGATTTTTTTGTAGCTATTGTGAATGTGATTGATCTTAGAAGTTCTTTTTCAGCTATGGCATTTTCTATGTATACAAATATTATCGATTTTTGTTTGTTTATTTTATATCGTGCCATTTCACCAAATGCTTTTTTGAGTTCTAATAGTATCCTAGTGAAGTTTTTGGTTCTCCCTCTAAATAGAACCATGTCCTCTGAAAACAGGTATAATTTGACTTCTTCCTCTCAATTTGTATCCCTTTGATTTCTTCTCTTTCCTAATGGTGTTGGTCAAAACTTCCAGGACTACACTGAATAGCACTGGTGAAAATGGACATTCTTGTCTGGTTCCTGATCTTAGTGAAAATGTTTTCTACTTTTCTACATTCAAAATGATGCTGCTGCAGTTTTGTTATGGATTACTTGAGTATGTTGAGGAATGTTCCTTCTATAACCAATTTGCTTAAGGTTTTTATCATGAATATTTGTTGTATTTTATGAAATGCTTTCTCCATATCTGTTGGGACAATCATACAGTTTTTATTCTTCAATTTTTAAATGTGGTGTATCACATTTACTGGTGTGTATGTGTTTAACCATCCCAGCATACCAGGGATAAATCCCACTTGGTCTGAGTGAGTGATCTTTTGGATATGTTGTTGGATTCAATTAGCTAGTATTTCGAAGAGGAGTTTTACATCTATGTTCATCAGTGATAATAATATATGGTTCTCTTTATTTGTTGGATCTTTTTCTGATTTTGGAATTAAGTTCATGCTTACCTCATAGAAGGAGTGTGGGACTGTTTCTTCCTTTTCAATAGTTTTGAATAACTTGAAAAGAATTGGAATTAGTTCTTTAAAAGTCTGATAGAATTCTACAGTTTTGCCATTGGGTCCTGGACTTTCCTTTTGGAAGGATCTTTATTACTGATTCAATTTCCCTCTTAGTTATTGATTTGTTTAAGTTTTCAATGTCTTCATGACTCAATTTAAGTACATTGTATGTGTCCAGAAATCTATCCATTCCTTCTAGATTTTTCAATTTGTTGGTATATAGCTGTTTGTAGTAATTCCTGATGATTCTTTTTTATTTTTGTGTTATCTGTTGTTGAATTTCCCTTTTTATCTCTGAATTTATTTTTTTTTTAACTTTTATTTAATGAATATAAATTTCCAAAGTATGGCTTATGGACTACAATGGCTTCCCCCCCCATAACGTCCCTCCCACCTGCAACCCTCCCCTTTCCCACTCCCTCTCCCCTTCCATTCACATGAGGATTCATTTTCGATTCTCTTTATATACAGAAGATCAGTTTAGCATACATTAAGTAAAGATTTCAACAGTTTGCTCCCACACAGAAACATAAAGTGAAAAATAATAGATGATTTTTTAAATGATGATGAAATCAGATCAGACCTATTGTCATGTTTAATCCCAGTGAGAGTCAAGTTGGGAATTGATAATTTCTTCTTCTTCTTCTTCTTCTTCTTTTTTTTTTTTTTTTACATAAGATCAGTTTAGTATACATTAAGTAAAGATTTCAACAGTTTGCGCCCCCATAGAAACACAAAGTGAAATACACTGTTTGAGTACTCGTTATAGCATTAAGCCTCAATGTACAGCACATTAAGGACAGAGATCCTACATGAGGAGTAAGTGCACAGTGACTCCTGTTGTTGACTTTACAAATTGACACTCCTGTTTATGGCATCAGTAATCTCCCTGTGCACCAGTCATGAGTTTCCAAGGCTATGGAAGCCCCTTGAGTTCTCCGACTCTTATCTTGTTTAGACAAGGTCATAGTCAAAGTGGAGGTTCTCTCCTCCCTTCAGAGAAAGGTACCTCCTTCTTTGAAGACCTGTTCTTTCCACTGGGATCTCCTGGGATCTCACTCACAGAGATCTTTCATTTAGGTTGTGTGGTGGTTTTTTTTTTTTTTTTTTTTTTTTTTTTTTGCCAGAGTGTCTTGGCTTTCCATGCCTGAAATACTCTCATGGGCTTTTCAGCCAGATCCGAGTGCCTTTAGGGCTGATTCTGAGGCCAGAGTGCTGTTTAGGACATCCACCATTCTATGAGTCTGCTGAGTATCTCACTTCCCATGTTGGATCACTCTCCCCTTTATTTATTCTATCAGTTAGTATTAGCAGACACTAGACTTGTTTATGTGCTCCCTTTGACTCTTAGTCCTTTCATTATGATCAATTGTGAACTGAAATTGATCACTTGGAATAGTGAGATGGCATTGGTACATGCCACCTTGATGGGATTGAATTGGAGTCCCCTGGTGTGTTTCTAACTCTACCATTTGGGGCAAGTCAACTTGAACATGTCCCAAATTGTACATCTCTTCCCTCTCTTATTCCCACTTTTATGTTTAACAGGGATCACATTTCAGTTAATTTTCAACACTTAAGAATAACTGTGTGATAATTACAGAATTAAACCAGTCATATTAAGTAGAACAGACAAAAAAAAAAACTACTAAGAGGGATAATGTATTAAGTTGTTCATTAACAGTCAGGGCTATGCTGATCAAGTCACCATTTCTCATAGTGTCCATTTCACTTCAGGAGGTTTCCTTTTTGGTGTTCAGTCAGTTGTCACCGATCAGGGAGAACATATGGTATTTGTCCCTTTGGGACTGGCTTACTTCACTCAGCATGATGTGTTCCAGATTCCTCCATTTTGTTGCAAATGACTGGATTTCGTTGTTTCTTACTGTGGTATAGTATTCTAAAGAGTACATACCCCATAATTTCTTTATCCAGTCTACCATTGATGGGCATTTAGGTTGGTTCCAGGTCTTGGCTATTGTGAATTGTGCTGCAATAAACATTAGGGTACAGACCGCTTTTTTGTGTGCCAATTTAAATTCCTTTGGGTAAATTCCGAGGAGTGGGATGGCTGGGTCGAACGGTAGGGTTATCTTCAGGTTTCTGAGGAATCTCCAGACTGACTTCCATAGTGGCTTGACCAGTTTGCATTCCCACCAACAGTGAGTTAGTGTCCCTTTTTCCCCACATCCTCTCCAGCATCTGTTGTTGGCAGATTTCTGAATTTGAGCCATTCTAACCGGGGTGAGGTGAAACCTCATTGTGGTTTTGATTTGCATTTCCTTGATTGCTAGTGACCTTGAACATTTGTTCATGTGCCTGTTGGCCATTTGGATTTCCTCTTTTGAAAAATGCCTATTGAGGTCCTTGGCCCATCTCTTAAGTGGGTTGTTGGTTTTGTTTTTGTGGAGTTTATTGATCTCTTTGTAGATTCTGGTTATTAACCCTTTATCTGTTGCATAGTTTGCAAATATTTTTTCCCATTCTGTCGGTTGTCTCTTCACTCTCCTGACTGTTTCTTTTGCAGTACAGAAACTTCTCAATTTGATGCAATCCCAAATGTTAATTTTGGCTTTGACTGCCTGTGCCTCCCGGGTCTTTTCCAGAAATTCTTTGCCTGTGCCAATATCTTGAAGGGTTTCTCCAATGTTCTCTAGTAACTTGATGGTGTCAGGTCGTAGATTTAGGTCTTTAATCCACGTTGAGTGGATTTTTGTGTAAGGTGTAAGGTAGGGGTCTTGCTTCATGCTTCTGCACGTGGAAATCCAGTTTTCCCAGCACCACTTATTGAATAGACTGTCCTTGCTCCAGGAATTGGTTTTAGATCCTTGATCAAATATAAGTTGGCTGTAGATGTTTGGGTTGATTTCTGGTGTTTCAATTCTGTTCCATTGGTCTATCCATCTGTTTCTGTACCAGTACCATGCTGTTTTGATTACAACTGCCCTGTAGTATGTCCTGAAATCTGGTATTGTGATGCCTCCGGCTTTGTTTTTGTTGTACAAGATTGCTTTAGCTATTCGAGGTCTCTTGTGCCTCCATATAAATTTCAGCACCATTTTTTCCAGATCTGCGAAGAAGGTCTTTGGTATCTTGATTGGAATTGCATTGAATCTATAAATTGCTTTTGGGAGAATGGACATTTTGATGATGTTGATTCTTCCAATCCATGAGCATGGAAGATTTTTCCATTTCTTGGTATTCTCTTCTATTTCTTTCTTTGAGGTTTTGTAATTTTCATCGTGGAGATCTTTAATGTCCTTGGTTAAGTTTATTCCAAGGTATTTGATTGTTTTTGTAGCTATTGTGAATGGGATTGATCTTAGAAGTTCTTCCTCAGCCATGGGATTGTCTGTGTATACAAAGGCTGTTGATTTTTGTGCATTGATTTTATACCCTGCTACTTTGCCAAACTCTTCTATGAGTTCCAATAGTCTCTTAGTAGAGTTCTTTGGGTCCCCTAAATAAAGAAGCATGTCATCTGCAAAGAGCGATAGTTTGAGTTCTTCCTTCCCAATTTGTATCCCTTTAATTTCTTTTTCTTGCCTAATAGCTCTGGCTAGAACTTCCAGAACTATATTGAATAGCAGTGGTGAGAGTGGGCATCCCTGTCTGGTACCAGATCTCAGTGGAAATGCTTCCAGCTTTTCCCCATTCAATAGGATGTTGGCGGTTGGTTTTTCATAGATTGCTTTGATTGTATTGAGGAATGTTCCTTCCAAACCCAGTTTGCTTAGAGTTTTCATCATGAACGGGTGTTGTATTTTATCAAATGCTTTCTCGGCATCTATTGAGTTAATCATATGGTTTTTCTTCTTCAGTCTGTTAATGTGGTGTATCACATTGATTGTCTTGCACACATTAAACCATCCCTGCATACCAGGGATAAATCCCACTTGGTCTGGGTGGATGATCTTTCTGATGTGTTGTTGCATTCTATTGGCGAGAATTTTATTGAGGATTTTTGCATCTATGTTCATCAGGGATATTGGCCTGTAATTCTCTTTCAATGCTGCATCTTTTTCCGGCTTAGGAATTAAGGTGATGCTGGCTTCATAGAAAGAATTTGGGAGGATTCCCTCTTCTTCGATTGTTCTGAATAGTTTGAGAAGAATTGGAGTTAGTTCTTCTTTAAATGTCTGGTAGAATTCAGCAGTGAATCCATCTGGTCCTGGGCTTTTCTTTGTTGGGAGGGCCTTTATTACTGTTTCAATTTCTGTCTCAGTTATGGGTCTGTTTAGGTTTTCTATGTCTTCCTGGTTCAATTTAGGTAGGTTGCATGTGTCCAGGAATCTATCCATTTCTGATAGGTTTCCTTGTTTGCTGGCATACAAGTCCTTGTAGTAATTTCTGATGATTCTTTTTATTTCTGTGGTGTCTGTTGTTACATACCCTTTTTCATCTCTGATTTTATTGATTTGGGTCTTTTCTCTTCTTTTTTTAGTTAGTTGGGCCAATGGGGTCAATTTTGTTTATTTCAAAAAACCAGCTCCTCGTTTGGCTGATTTTTTGGAGTGTTTTTCTTGATTCAATCCTGTTGATTTCTTCTCTGATTTTAATTATTTCTCTTCTCCTACTAGATTTGGGTCTGGTTTGCTGCAGTTTTTCTAGATCCTTGAGATGCGTTGAAAGCTCATCTATTTGGTGCCTTTCCAATTTCTTGATGTAGGCACCTATTGATATAAACTTTCCTCTTAACACTGCTTTTGCTGCGTCCCATAAGTTTTGGTATGTTGTGCTGTTATCCTCATTTACTTCCAGAAAGTTTTTGATTTCTCTTTTGATTTCTTCTATGACCCATTGTTCATTCAGGAGCATGTTGTTCCATCTCCATGTGTTTGCATATGCTCTAGGGATTCCTGAGTTGCTAATTTCCAACTTCATTCCTGTATGGTCTGAGAAGCTGCATGGTATGATTCTAATTCTTTTGAATTTGCTGAGACTTGCTTTATGGCCTAGTATGTGGTCAATCCTAGAGAAGGTTCCATGTACTGCTGAGAAGAATGTAAAATCTTTAGCTGTAGGATTGAAAGTTCTGTATATATCTGTTAGATCCATTTGGGCTATCGTGTCGTTTAAATCTACTGTATCCTTGTTGATCTTCTGTCCTATTGATCTGTCTATTTCTGAGAGTGGAGTATTGAAGTCCCCCAGTACTATTGTATTGGGGTCTAAGTCTCCCTTTAAGTCTGTTAACAAATCTTTTAGATAAACCCGTGCCCTGTAGTTAGGTGCATATACATTGATAATTGTTATATCTTCCTGTTGAATTGATCCCTTAATCATTATGTAGTGTCCCTCTTTGTCTCTCTTAATGGTTTTTGTGGTAAAGTTTATGTTGTCTGATATTAAGATGGCTACGCCCGCTCTTTTTTCATTTCTGTTGGCATGGTATATCTTTTTCCAACCTTTCACTTTCAGTCTGTATGGATCTTTGTTGGAAAGATGTGTTTCTTGTAAGCAGCAAATAGATGGGTTTTGTTCCATAACCCAATCAGCCAATCAGTGTCTTTTAACTGGACAGTTCAGGCCATTCATGTTCAATGTGACTAATGATAAGTGGTAACTTTGCCCTGCCATTTGCCAAAGATAAGTTCTAATATATGCTTTGAATTCCCTGTGATCTTTTGCTGTGAGCTTTCCTTCCTTGGTTTCCTTCCTTTACCTTCTTTCATATTGATGACCGTGTTTCTGTGTTTCTGTGTGTAACTCATCTTGAAGCATCTTTTGCAGGGCTGGACGAGTGGCAACAAATTCTCTCAATTTCTGTTTGCTATGAAAAGTCTTTATTTCACCTTCATTCACAAATGATAGCTTTGCAGGATATAATATTCTGGGCTGGCAGTTGTTCTCTCTTAGTACCTGGGCTATATCTCGCCATTCCCTCCTAGCTTGTAGAGTTTCTGATGAGAAGTCAGCTGTGAGTCTGATTGAAGATCCTCTGAGAGTAATCTGACGTTTCTCTCTTGCACATTTTAGGATCTTTTCTTTATGTTTCACTGTGGAGAGTTTAATTACAACGTGTCGTGGTGAGGATCTCTTTTGGTCGTGTTTATTAGGGGTTCTGTGAGCTTCCTGTACTAGGATTTCTCTGTCCTTCTCCAAACCTGGGAAATTTTCTGCTAATATCTCACTAAAAAGGCCTTCTAATCCTTTCTCTCTCTCCATGCCTTCAGGAACTCCTAGAACCCGAATGTTGGTTTTTTTAATAGTATCCTGCAGATTCCTTACAATATGTTTTAGATTTCTAATTTCCTCTTCTTTTCTTTGGTCTGACTGTATCCTTTCCTGTTCTCCGTCTTCTAAGTCCGATATTCTCTCTTCTGCTTCACCCACTCTGTTTGTAAGGCTCTCTATTGTGTTTTTCATTTGATCTATTGAATTCTTCACTTCAGTCACTATCACAGTTTCCTGTTGTACTAGTTGTTTCGTTTCATTTTGATTCTTCCTTAATATTTCATTTTCATGAGAGAGATGTTCTATCTTGTCCATTAAGGATTTCTGTAGTTCAAGAATTTGTTTTTGAGAACTTCTTAATGTTCTTATCAATTTTTTGAGATCTGCTTCTTGCATTTCTTCTATGTCATCATCTTCATAATCTTGAATTGGTGTGTCTTTTTCATTTGAGGGCATCATGGTGACTTCCTTGTTTTTATTACCTCGGTTTTTGCGTTTGTTATTTGGCATATTGGAGATATTTGGTTTCTTCACTGTGGTGCTTTTTCTTGTTATACTATGACTCTAGATTAAGTGGACTATCTGTTTTTAATGGAGCCTTAGGGCTTGAGATGGGTGTGGCCTGAGAGCTCTGTTTGGTGTGCCAAAGGTGACACTCCCAGGTTAGGCGTGATAGATCTCTCTCTCTCACTTTCTTTCTTTTTTTGATTCAAAAGGGAAGTAATTCCGCACAGCTGAACGAAGTTGGAGGTAGTTAGCAGGCAAATGATATATCCACAGGAGCCAGAGATCGGAAGCTCTTTCCCAAGGACCACACAGGGAATCTGTCCTGCCCTCAGAGTGGGCTCAAATTCTCCTTCAGTCTCCCACTGGGTTGCCAAAGTTATGGAATTGTAGCGTCTCTGGAGAATGCTCACGTGAATTCCGTGAGTTCTCTCCCCCACCGTCTCTTTTTTCACAGTCTCAGTTCAGTAGCACCACAAATTTACTAGGTCCTAATCTCCTGTTAATTCGCCCCGCCCAGAGTCAGGTTTTTCTGCTAGGCTCAGGGCCGGTGCAGACCTGAGGTTGCTCTGCTTATGACGTATGTCCAAGATGGCGCCTGCTCTTTGTCTTGCTCGCCCTTGAGAGGTGAGTGGAGAGAGAGAAACCCGTGTCCGTACCAGTCACCTTTTTTTTCTCTCTCTCTCTCTCTCTTCCAGTTAGCCTGGTGAACTTCCCCCCTCCCCGGGGTCGTTCCCTCTAGTCTCCTCTCTCCGCTTGGCTGCCGGTGTCTCGGGCTTTTGAGGTTCGGCTCACCTCGTGTTCCAGCGCTGGTGTGTTGAGTCTGCCGCTGGTGTCCCGAACTGTGGGCTCCCACGCTCTCCACGCAGGTCTGCTGTGAATCACACGTTCCGGAAGAGTTTCTTCTGCTGTTTCCTCCCCTACTCTTCCTTGAACCTGCAGTATCTCCACTTTTATTAAACTATCTCTCCCCGGACTATCAGTGTGCTCCCTTCCTATTCCGCCATCTTGCCTCTCTCTCTCTCTCTTAATTTTTACAATGATTTACTTTCAGTTTACTGTATACTCTTAAGATTAACCCTCAATTCACAATAGCTAAGATACAGATTCAATTCAAATGTCCATCAACTGGAAGACTGGATGAAGAAATTATTGTATATATGCACTATGGAGTACTACTCAGCTATAAAAAAACAAAATGCTGTCTTTTGCAACAAAATGTACACAACTGGAAACCATTATATTTAGTGAAATAAGCCAGTACCCAAAAGACAGATATCGTGTTTTCCCTGATCTGGGGTAACTAATAGAATACCTAAAATGTAACGTATTGGATTGAAATGCATATTCTGAGATTTGATGATTGTTCACAGCCATTGTCTCTTCTGTTGAGGAACTGTGTTTTTTTTTTCTTCATACTATTTGTTGATCTCTTTTACTGAGTATAGTGTTAACCTTATGATCATTATGTAAACTGAAAATAGATCTTTGTAAAAATTAGGAGTGGGAATGGGAAAGGGAGGAGGAAGAAGGGTTGGAGTGTGGGCAGGAGGGAGGATTGGGTGGGAAGTATCACTATTTCTTAAATTTGTATATATGAAACACAACAAACCTATAAAACAAATAAAATTTAAAAAATTAAAAAGATTAACCATATACTAGATAATAATATTTGCATTTATGTACCATATTTACAATAATTATTTAGACATTATTTAGTTTGTTTCAAAATTCTGATAGTTCTGTTTGAATTTTTACTTGCATATTATAACATTTTTGACTCTTGCAAATATGAAGAAATCTGTTTTCTTTATTCATTCCTTGTTTCTACTCAAGAACGTACTTGTGAATAGAATTCTTGGCCACAATTTTTCCTTTTAAAATCCCCAGTGTGCTTCATTTTATGTTCAAGAAAAAGAAAATCTGAAAAAAAGAACTCATTTTTTTCTTTGTTGGTAGCTTTCATATTGACAACTGTACATTTTTGCCCTCAGAATATGTCTGAACATGATTCCTCTTTCATTGACTTTGCTTGGCATATAACAACCATTTCAGTCTAAATTTGTGTACCTTTACCTTGGTTAACATTGCTTTCACTATACCATTGAGTTTTTTTTTCAAGTAGATTCTTATGAGCATTTTACATTTATTTCCTGATATCTCATACAATATTTGTGAAGTTTTTTTTTATAGTTTTCATCTCTAATTCCATTTTCTCTTATTTTCAGGAGAAAAACTGCCTCTGCATAGCTTCTTCTGATCTAGTGATGCTAGTGCATCGAGGACCAGCCCACTGAATCTGGTGTACAATTTATCTCAGCCCACACTTCGGGAGAAGAATGTCTGTCTGCATTCTTGCTTTATTTAATTAATTAATTTATTTTTAAAGCTTTAATTTAATGAATGTAAATTTCATAGTTACAACTTTAGGAATATAGTGGTTCTTCTCCCGTACCCACCCTTCCACCCCCACTCCCGTCCTACCTCCTATTCCCTTCCCTATCCCATTCTTCATTAAGGTCCATTTTTAGTTTAAATTTATATACAGAAGATCAACTCTATACTAAGTAAAGATTTCAACAGTTTACACCCCACCACACACACCATGATGTATAAAGTACTGTTTGAGAACAAATTTTGCAGTTAATTCTCATAGTACAACTCATTAAGGACAGACGTCCTACATGGGGAGTAAGTGCACAGTGACTCCTGTTGCTCATTTAACAATTAACACTTTTATTTATGACATCAATAATAACCTAAGACACACTACAGGGCAGTTGTAATCAAAACAGCATGGTACTGGTACAGAAACAGATGGATAGACCAATGGAACAGAATTGAAACACCAGAAATCAATCCAAACATCTACAGCCAACTTATATTTGATCAAGGATCTAAAACTAATTCCTGGACCAAGGACAGTCTATTCAATAAATGGTGCTGGGAAAACTGGATTTCCACGTGCAGAAGCATGAAGCAAGACCCCTACCTTACACCTTACACAAAAATCCACTCAACGTGGATTAAAGACCTAAATCTACGTCCTGACACCATGAAGTTATTAGAGATCATTGGAGAAACCCTTCAAGATATTGGCACAGGCAAAGAATTTCTGGAAAAGACCCGGGAGGCACAGGCAGTCAAAGCCAAAATCAACTATTGGGATTGCATCAAATTGAGAAGTTTCTGTACTGCAAAAGAAACAGTCAGGAGAGTGAAGAGACAACCAACAGAATGGGAAAAATATTTGCAAACTATGCAACAGATAAAGGGTTAATAACCAGAATCTACAAAGAGATCAAGAAACTCCACAAAAACAAAACCAACAACCCACTTAAGAGATGGGCCAAGGACCTCAATAGACATTTTTCAAAAGAGGAAATCCAAATGGCCAACAGGCACATGAACAAATGTTCAAGGTCACTAGCAATCAGGGAAATGCAAATCAAAAGCACAATGAGGTTTCACCTCACCCCGGTTAGAATGGCTCACATACAGAAATCTACCAACAACAGATGCTGGCGAGGATGTGGGGAAAAAGGGACACTAACCCACTGTTGGTGGGAATGCAAT
Organism: Oryctolagus cuniculus; assembly: GCF_964237555.1. Taxonomy (NCBI): domain Eukaryota; kingdom Metazoa; phylum Chordata; class Mammalia; order Lagomorpha; family Leporidae; genus Oryctolagus; species Oryctolagus cuniculus. The sequence continues at coordinate 84,041,142 of NC_091436.1, forward strand.
CTGGTCAAGTCACTATGGAAGTCAGTCTGGAGATTCCTCAGAAACCTGAAGATAACCCTACCGTTCGACCCAGCCATCCCACTCCTTGGAATTTACCCAAAGGAGTTTAAATTGATAAACAAAAAAGCGGTCTGCACCCTAATGTTTATTGCAGCACAATTCACAATAGCCAAGACCTGGAACCAACCTAAATGCCCATCAATGGTAGACTGGATAAAGAAATTATGGGACATGTATTCTTTAGAATACTATACCGCAGTAAGAAACAACGAAATCCAGTCATTTGCAACAAAATGGAGGAATCTGGAACACATCATGCTGAGTGAAATAAGCCAGTCCCAAAGGGACAAATACCATATGTTCTCCCTGATCGGTGACAACTGACTGAACACCAAAAAGGAAACCTCCTGAAGTGAAATGGACACTATGAGAAATGGTGACTTGATCAGCATAGCCCTGACTGTTAATGAACAACTTAATACATTATCCCTCTTAGTAGTTTTTTTTTGTCTGTTCTACTTAATATGACTGGTTTAATTCTGTAATTATCACACAGTTATTCTTAAGTGTTGAAAATTAACTGAAATGTGATCCCTGTTAAACATAAAAGTGGGAATAAGAGAGGGAAGAGATGTATAATTTGGGGCATGCTCGGGCTGACTTGCCCCAATTGGTAGAGTTGGAAACATACCAGGGGATTCCAATTCAATCCCATCAAGATGTGCCAATGCCATCTCACTATTCCAAGTGATCAAATTCAGTTCACAATTGATCATAATGAAAGGACTAAGAGTCAAAGGGAGCACATAAACAAGTCTAGTATCTGCTAACACTAACCGATAGAATAAATAAAGGGGAGAGTGATCCAACATGGGAAGTGAGATACTCAGCAGACTCATAGAATGGCGGATGTCCTAAATAGCACTCTGGCCTCAGAATCAGCCCTAAAGGCACTCGGATCTGGCTGAAAAGCCCATGAGAGTATTTCAGGCATGGAAAGCCAAGGCACTCTGGCAAAAAGATCTCTGTGAGTGAGATCCCAGTGGAAAGAACAGGTCTTCAAAGAGGGAGGTACCTTTCTCTGAAGGGAGGAGAGAACCTCCACTTTGACTATGACCTTGTCTAAACAAGATAAGAGTCGGAGAACTCAAGGGGCTTCCATAGCCTTGGAAACTCATGACTGGTGCATAGGGAGATTATTGATGCCATAAACAGGAGTGTCAATTTGTAAAGTCAACAACAGGAGTCACTGTACACTTACTCCTCATGTAGGATCTCTGTCCTTAATGTGCTGTACATTGAGGCTTAATGCTATAACGAGTACTCAAACAGTATATTTCACTTTGTGTTTCTATGGGGGTGCAAACGATTGAAATCTTTACTTAATGTACACTAAACTGATCTTCTGTAAAAAAAAAAAAAAGAAATTATCAATTCCCAACTTGACTCTCACTGGGATTAAACATGACAATAGGTCTGATCTGATTTCATCATCATTTAAAAAAAAGTCATCTATTATTTTTCACTTTATGTTTCTGTGTGGGAACAAACTGTTGAAATCCTTACTTAAGGTATACTAAGCTGATCTTCTGTATATTAAGATAATCGAAAATGAATCTTGATGTGAATGGAAGGGGAGAGGGAGTGGGAAAGGGGAGGGTTGTGGGTGGGAGGGACGGTATGGGGGGGAAAGCCATTGTAACCCATGAGTCGTCTTTGGAAATTTATATTCATTAAATAAAAGATAAAAAAAAAAAACCTTTAAAAAAAAAAAAACTGAAGGAAAGAGGTGCCAATATATAAGAGAAAAATATAAAAGCGTGTGAAACTAACTGGTAAAAGTTCCAGTACAGACAAATTCAGGATGCTGATATTGTAAACTTGAAGTATTGTCCATCTGTATCTTCAGCATGAAGAATATAAAACAAAACAAATAAGGTAACAATAACTACATTAAAATATTAAAAGATAGGCAATTTAAATATAAAATGTAATTTGTAGGGAGGAATTGGTTGCAAGTATAGAAATCCCTATTCATACTTTTTAAAGAAATTTTTATTTTTTCTTCGTGTTATTTAAAAAAAAAATAACCTAAGGCTCTTGCCATCAGCTGCCAAGGTGCATCCTTGTTTTAATAGCTGCTAACTGTCAGGAAAATTTTGCTGCACTGAGAAGCCCCTCTTATTAGATTTCATCAATTTTACTCAGTTACACATAAATTGTTCAAAGGCAACAACTGACTATTGTTGGCTCAAACTACATAGGTAGAAACTTCTGGGCCTCTCACCAGGAGCAGTGGAAGGGCTGTTAGGAGGGTCATATCCAATGAGATACGTTCCAAAAGAATTGTCTTCTATTTGTCTGTTGTCTTGTACATGCTTCATCCAAATTTTATTATGACATGTTTTGGTGGCTTGTATGATATTTATTCTTTCTTACCATCAGACATTGCATTCTTGGGGAGGTATCTTAATATTTTTCATAATTCTGTTTCTCTCTCCGGTATGCATAACTGAAATTCCCTGAAGTTTGTGGTTCACTTTTCCATAGCTGCAGTGGTTTCTTCTGTATTCCTATTTCCTATGTTCCACTAGTTATTCGAGTGTGTGGACATGATTTGGGGAGATTTTTTCAAAAAATACTTATTTATTTGAAATGTAGAGTGACAGAAAAGGAGAGGGAGTGGGAGAGGGGGAGGGAGACACAAAGGGAGATGGAGAGAAATATTTTCTATCTGCTGGTTCACTCCCCATAAAGCCATAACAGCTAGATTTGGGTCAGGTTGAAGCCAGGAGCCAGAAACTGCATCATGACCTCCTACATTGGTGGTTAGAGCTCAACTACTTGGGCCATCTTCCACTTCCTTCTCAGACACAATAGTAGGGAGCTGCAATGGAAGTGGAGCATGGGAGAATGCCGATGTCACAAGCAGTGCTTAGCCCATTGGACTACAGCACTGGTCCTTGGGGAGAGGTTTAATACCTGGGTTCAAATGATCATGTTTTTCTTAAAGGCACACATATTGCCAGAAGTTTTCTGATTATAAGTAACTAAAGTCTCACTCAATTAGCTTAGGTCAAAATAGCATTTGTTGAACTTAGGTACCTCAGTATGAGTGGAATCGAATCTCACTTTAAGAGGAATTGATTTCTTTCTATTTATTCCTTTTAATTATGGTAATTTATAATGTATCTTTATTTTCTTTTATTCAACCCCTGTTGAGTGAATAATTTGTCAAATCATAATAACTTGTTGAATCTTCCTTTAGGAGTCATATATATTTGATACTCTCAATATATCAGCTTAACACTCCACCTGGTTAACTCAAGACAATTATAAAGTCCAATGTAAACTTTCACTCATATCATCCATAAAAATTGTATCAGCAATGCTAAGACTCAGCGAAGGGAGGCAGTCATATAGGAAACTCGAGGAAGCCTTCATAAGCGAGGGACTTAGAAACACATATATTCTAGCTCTCAGAGGGTCCTTAATAGTTGTTCAACTCAACATTCTAATTTTCTAGATGAGGAAGCTGAGTTGGAAACAGTCAAAATGATTTGTTCAAATATGTGAAGGGGGGTGACGCTGTGGTACAGTAGGTTAAGCATCTGCCTGTGGCACCAGCATCCCATTTGGGCAATGGTTCAAGTCCTGGCTGCTCCATTTCTGATCCAGCTCCCTGCTGATGGCCTGGGAAAGCAGTAGAAGATGGCCCAAGTGTTTGGGCCCCTGCACCAGCCTGTGAGACCCGAAGAAGCTCCTGGCTCCTGGCTTCTGGCTTTGGAGCAGCCCAGCTCCAGCCATTGCATCCATTTGGGGAGTGAACCAATGTTTGGAAGACCTCTCTCTCTCTGTCTCTCGCTCTCTCTGTAAATGTGCCTCTCAAGTAAATAAATAAATCTTAAAAGTAAAATAAAATAACCAAATATGTGAAAGGAATACTTTGAACAGAGATAGAGCTAAATGAAGAAATAGGGGGATGTCCACGTTTTGGGATACCAATAACATTTTTCTTCTTTTGGAAAAAGGTCCATCTTTTTAGAAAATCCTTTTAGGGGATTCTCTTTGTTGTATTCTCCTACCAGGTAGCCCTACTGGGGCCTGAAAATCATACTGGCCTGTTCCCATGTGCATAATTATGGGCATGTGACCTAAATTAGGCCTCCCCATGTGCTTCCACAGAATTTCAAAAGGACATAAAGACAGATCTTCTACTAGTGCTGTCATCCTATGATCTCTTTTCTACCATATCCCCATGTTGGCAAAACTGGGCAGAAGACCACATTTCCCACGCTCTCATCATATGAGAGCTTCCTAGAGAGAATGGAGCTAAGCCACTGAAAATATCAGAGATGAAAGATGGAGAAGAGATAGCATTTGGGAGGCTGGCTCCAGACAACTGTTGCCAATGAGATTCTATTCTAGTGTATTCTGGTGTAGCTGAGGTACCTAAGTTCAACAAATGCTCTTTGGCCTAGGCTAATTAACTGTGACTTTAGTTACTTATAATCAGAAAAATCCTGGCCAATAGTGTGCCTTTAAGAAAATGGAGAAATTGAACAGATGGAGGAGGGCAGGCAGGGAATTCTAGGCAGGGAAGAGCTCCAAAATGTGGTGTTCTATTCCGACAGCTTGATAGAATTAACACCTCAGCAGGTCAAAGATGATAGGGAGTAGAGAGTCAGAGGGGCACACAGAATTGGTTCCCTGGGGTGGAAACTTCTGGGCCTCTCACCAGGAGCAGCGAAAGGGCTGTTAGGAGGGTGATGTCCCCCTACTTGGTTGGCTGTGCTATTGGTATCAGAAACAAATGAGGAAAGGAAGTAGCACTGGCTAGGTATTGTTTGATAGTAGGAAGGAATATTTCCTGACATACACACCCTCCCTAGTAGTGGCAAACTCTAGTGACAAACTAGAGCAGACAGATATTGCACTTTTTTTCCTATGTAGCTTAACCATAAACTTCCTACTGGATTTGAAAGGAAGAAGCATTCACTTATTCACAGAGGATGTAAAGCTATATATAAGAGTTCACTGCAAAATTGCTTTAGTATCATCTAGTCTTTGGTGACTGAGTATTTCTGATTTATCGTCCTTTTAAGATTGGGAAAACATATCAGTGAACTTTAAACAGTGATCATCTTCTGAACCCATTGCCTTTTTGTAGTCTTTATTTATTTGTGACATTCCCATTCCTTGAGATCCTTCAACTTATCAGTTACATTATCAATTTAATCATTTGAGTTTATTGTACTTGGATTTTATTACACTTTACCACATACAATTTAGTAGGCTTTAGTGCAGGGTCCTTATCAAGTCACGTAAGCCAATCAATATTGAACCCTGGTGTTAGATGTCATGCAAGGTGAATGCCAACGCCCAGCTATGTTGTTGAGATTATTCAGCAATGCAGAGTTGGCCATGAAACTGTGGATGGGATTGGCAAGGCTAGAGATGCACAATGTGTTAGAATCATATCACCCTCTTTTCGATTTTCACACTGACCCATTTGTGTTGGTGACTGCCTAAGAGCAGCCAGAGATCTAGTTTTCCGCTTTGCCACATAATGATAATGAAGCTATTCAGTCTGATTTTCATGGGTTTTAGGAAAATGACTGAGAAAAGTGTTCTGTGAAATGAGGGTTATTTTAGCACAGGTAGAGAAGGGGATGGGGAAGCTATTATGGGCTTCCCACAGGCCATCAGAATCTCTCTCCCCAGCCATGCTTCTAGAAGAATGGTCAGCTTTGTGATAGTTGCCTAGTATCTTTTTCTCTTGCAACCCTGCTTCCTGGTAAGGCTTTTTCTCAGGTTTTCTCTTAGTGCTGTAGTCTTGTGATCCTCTTTTCAGCCATGTGCCCCTACTTTCTTGGTTGTGCATTTGTATCAAAAACAAATGTGGGAAAGAAGTAGAGCTGGCTAAGTGTTGTTTGATAGTTGGAAGAAAGATGCCACTTGGGATACCTGCATCTTGTGCCTCCTGGGTTTGAGTCCCGACTCTGCTCCTGATTTCTACTCCCTGTGAGTGGTAATACATAGTGGGAGATAGGAATGGTGACTCAAGTAATTGAGGTCATTTCTCCCAGGTGGGAGACCTGATTTGAGTTCATGGCTCCCAGTTTGAGCCTTGCCCAGCCCTGATGGATGCAGGCATTTGGGAGGGAACCAGTGGATGAGAGTTCTCTTTGTCTCTCTCCCTCCTCAAATAAAACAAAATAAAAGAAGAAAGAAGGCTAAAAGTGGGCCATAAAAATGTAGGAGGCAGACAGACTATTCACAGACTGAAACATTAGGAAGCCAAAGACTGCAACATGGCCTGGAACAGTGGAAGAGCTGATGGTCCAATAGGAGAGAGAAATGCCAGAAAGGATTAACTATGATCTGCTAGATGGTAAGGTTTGTGTGTTTTTTTCCACTCTTGGGACTTCTTTTTCTGAGAAGAAAATCAAATGAAGTATTTAGTATGTGTTAAATGATGAATAAGGTTTTCTTTTTAAATTAAAGAATAAAGGGAAGAATAAATAAATGTTAATTCCTAACAAAATATATCAAGAACAAGCCACAATAAACTGTAAAGAAGAGATGTTAATATCTGAGAAATGCATACTATTGAGTTCCCAGTGTGAGAATTGAAAAGAAAGAGATGGGGAAGAGCAGCCAAGACTTTCTAAGTCTTCAGTCATCAGGAGTAGGTTAAGAGAATCTATCTGAAAGGGTGGGACTTAGGCAAGTATGCATCAGGTCAACTTCTCTGGGAATCAGACAAGACAGAGTTGGAAGCATAATAGCTTGTCTGGAATAACATTAGTGAAAGGTAGGGAAGTAGGGGAGAAGGAATAGGCAGAGAAAGCCCTTATACAGCAATGTCCATCTGACACTTGTAAAAAGAGAGAAGGAAGGAAGGAAGAAGTTTGTGTAGCAAGAGTCAGATGCTGGTACCCTTCTGGGAAACTAGTCTAGTCCAATGCACAGCATTCACACGAAGATTCCCTGTAGAAGAATCTAGGGTTGAATAGAAATGGCCAGAATCTAGTACTTCTAGGATCGGTCATTGATTAGGACTGCATGTGCCCTTGATCCAAATGGTATGGTAGCTCCTGAAGACTCACTTCCACGCTTCATCCAAGGTGCAGTTTAAAATATTAAGGACCGGTGCTGTGGAATAGCAAGTAAAGCCACAGTTGGGGGCTTTTGCATCCTAAATGGGTGCTGGTTTGAGTCCTAGCTGTTCCACTTCCAATCCAGTTCCCTGCTAACGTATCTGGGAAAGCAGCAGATGATGACTCAAGTACTTCAGCCCCTGCACTCACGTGGGAGACCTGGAAGAAGCCCCTGGATCCTGGCTTCAGATTAGCCCAGCTCCAGCTCTTGTAGCCATTTGGCCTCTCTGTAACTCTACCATTCACATAAATAAATAAATAAACAAACAAATAAATGTTTAAAATTCTTAAAAAGATTATCATGTTTATTTTAGAGGAGATATTAATAGTTCATTTGTGGTAACAATGTTTTCAGAAGATATATATATATATATATATAGCACTACCCTGTACTAAAGATATCTCCAGAAATGTGGAAGTTGGCATGGGAAGGGAAGAAGGTATCAATCATAAAAATGTTCCATGAAGCTAGGACTTTTGGTAATGGGTATGATAGTGTATTTCTAATATACCAAAAGTTACATTGACAACAAGTAGGAATGCCAGAAGAAGGAGGAGAAAGAAGAGGAGGAGGAAGAGAGGAGGAAGAGGAGAAAGAGGAGGAAAGGAAGAGGAGAGGAAGGGGTGGGGGGGGGAGGAGGAGGAGGAAGAAGAAGAAAAGAAGGAAAAGAAAAAACAGTTACTTGAAGGGATTAGCAGCTGTAAGTCAGCCAGGACCTGAGAGACCAAGAAGAGACAAGAGAAATGAACATTCTGCTGCCAATTTTCTTCTAGGACATTTTTCCAATTCTTGGGACACAGAAAGATGCTGAAAAGCTAAGCAGAGCTACAGATAATCTCACAGAGCTAGGTTGACAAATCATAGTTTGGGCCCACTAGAGCAGCCAAAATTTAAAGGGTAAGTATCCCGGAGAGAGAGAGAGAGAAAGAGAGAGAGAGAGAGAGAGAGAGAGAGAGAGAGAGAGAGAGAGAGAGAAAGTCTGTTGAAATAAGTTAAAACATGGCACCAGTATTCTTACTGAGATTTTTTTCTGATTCTTAAACTAGGCAAGGTCATAGGCTAAAAAACTGAATGGAAAACAGCTAAAAAGCAGAGTTGATTGCTTTTTGGGAAGTTTCTTGATGGTAAGGAGATAAAAATGGAAGTCTGAGACCTGCCAAAGTGGTGGGTTCTAGCCAACACACTAGGTTTTCAATTGACTGTATCCTAAGGGTAAGTAGTATAAGTCTTCAAAGGGTGCAACACTCATTAGTTAATTCTCTCCCAAACAATGTTGTAAATCCATTATGGAGGAAGATAATACTGTGACTCTGCAATATTTCTAACTGAATTGTAAAATATGGTGAAAGGTATAATACAGATGCTCCTTAACTTATGATGAGGTTATGGCTCGATAAACTCACTGTAATTTGAAAACATTCTAAGTACAAAATGCATTTAATATGCCTCAGCTACCAAGCATCATAGCCAAGCAACTATAGAGTACTGACTGTCTAACCCATGATCATATGGCTGAGTGGGGGCTGTGCTGCAGTACCACTGCCCAGCAATTGTGTCACATTGCATATTTCTAGCCCAGGAAAGGATCAAAATTCAAAGTTTGAACTGTAGTTTGTGCTTAATATGTGTTGCTTTCACACCATGGTAAAGTGAAAAAAAAAATCTTAATTTAAACCATTTGAATTCAGGGAATACTTTGGAAGATCTACTGACCAAGTTTTCCAAAACAGGTGAAAGTACATCAAGTTGTGGATTCAGAAGCGCTGCAGACTCTAACCAGAGAAAATACAAGGAAAATTGCAAGTAGCACATCATAGAAAAGCTTGAAAACTGAAGACAAAGAGAAAGCCTTAAAAGCAGCCACCAGGCAAACAAGAATAATACTGCCTTCAAAAGAAAACAAGTAAGAGTGATGAAAAAGTTCTCAAGAGAAATGTTGGAAGACAACAGAACGACACCTTACAGTGCAGAAAGTGAGTAAGTGCCAATTGAAAAATTCCTGTCCAGTGAAAATATTCTTCTAAAATAAAATAAAGACATGTCCAGACAAAGAAACACTAATGGAAGATTTGAGCAGCACACTCACTCGCACTGAAAGAGAAACTAAATGAACTTCTCAGGCAGAAAGAATAGGGCTGTAAATGAAACCGAAGAAATACAAACAGGAATTAGTAGTTAAAGAGCAAGTGAGAAAACGAGTGAATTTAGATGAATATCATTTAAAAAATAATAAAAACAATGTTTCTGCAGGTTTGCAGTACATGTAGAAAAATAAGCCAGTCCCCAAAAGACAGATATCATATGTTTTCCCTGATCTGGGATAACTAACAGAATACCTAAAATGTAACGTATTGGATTGAAATGGACATTTGACACTAAATAGAGGAGTAGGTGTCATGAAATTAAATTGTTATAAGGCTTTAGCTTTCACTGGTTATATAGTAAATATTCTCACTTCTATTAGACTCTAGCAATTCAGGAGAGCTGTTGTAATTTTCAGGATACCAACCAAAATAATAGTCAAGGCAGAAAAATTAAGAAACTAACAAATAAAGAAAAATGGTATAAAGGCATTTCATCAATCCAAAAGAAGGCAAGGAGTCAAACAAAAATAAAACAGGTAAGACACAATGAAAATGTATAAGATTTTAGATGTAAATCCAAATATATCAACAATTTCATTAGAGGGATAATGGATTAAATGGGATAAATATTCCAACTAAAAGATTAAATTAAAAGAGAAAAATTAATTCTGGTTGTATATTTCATATAGAAGAAACACTTTATAGTCAAGGACAATTAATCAAAAATTGGCTATATGCTGGGACATAAAGTAAGACAACAATTTCAAAAACTTGAGACCATTCAAAATATGATCGGGGCTGGCACTGTGGTGTAGTGGGTAAAGCTGCCACTTAAAGTGCTGACATCCCTTATTGGCACCGGTTTGAGTCCTGACTGCTCCACTTCTGATCCAACTCTCTGCTATGGCCTGAGAAAGCAGTGGAAGATGGCCCCAGCACCCACATAGGAGACTCGGAAGAAGCTTCTGTCTCCTGGTGTTGGACTGGCCAACTCCGGCAATTGCAGCCATCTGGAGAGTGAACCAGTCAATGGAAGAACTCTCTCTCTCTGCCTCTGCCTCTGCCTCTCTGTAACTCTGCTTTTGAAATAAATAAATCTTTAAAAAAATTATTACTAACTACTGTGGAGTTAAGCTGAAAATAAATAAATAACAACAAAACAAATAGAAAATTCAACAAACTTTTGAAAGTGAGCAGTATGCCTGTGTACAATCTGTGGACAAAAGGAGAAATAGAAATGAGAAAATATCTTGAGCTGAATGCTAATAAAACAGGATGCATCAATATTTGTGGTATGAAACTAAAGCTTGTTAGAAGGAAAATTTATGGGTTCATATAGAAGTGAAAAGCAGAACATCTTAAAAATCAATGATATAAGTATCTTGCTTATAAATTTAGAGAAATGATAGCAAATCAATCCAAAGAGAATAGACAGAGGTAAATGATAAAGATGATGATAGAAATTACTGAAATAGAAAACAAATGTAAAGTTATCTGACTCTTGCCATTCTTTTTCTGCATGAATTCACACAAACATATTACCAGAATCTGGCATCTGTGAGATACTTGACATCAGAATGAGTAAAAGCTGAATTTATGTGAAAATAAATGTGAATTTGGATTTTAGCACAGATGAATAATAATCAGCTTATAGTAAAGTTACTGAAATGAAAATGCAAAATGTGAATGTAAAGAAAACAGCTGACACAGGGGTTAAGACACAGCTTAGAATGACAGTACCCCATGTCAGAATGCTTAGGTTCAAGCCTAGGCCAACTCTAGCTTCCTGCTAATGTGCATCCTGAGAGGCAGTAGATAATGGCTCAAGTGCTTTGATCCTTGTCACCATGTGAGAGACCTGGATGGAATTTCTGGCTCCTAGCTTTGGCCTGGCCCAGCCCTGGTTGTTTAGGCATTTGGGGAATTAATCAGCAAATGGAAGATTCTCTTTTTCTCACTCTGTCTCTTGGTCTATGCCTTGCTCTCTCTCTCTATATTTTTTTCAAAAATGAATATAAAATATATGTAAAATATAAATACAAATACTAATAATTTATTTTAATCTTTTTGTAACACATTTCATAGTGTCATGCTTTGTTGTTTAGTCATTACAGTTTAAAGTTTTTCTTGCTCTGCATCTTTCTTTGTGATTATATAATTTACAGTTTAGAAAATACAGTTTATGAAAAAATGGTTGAAGAAAGACAAAAGTTAAAATTTAGAAAAGACTGGGGCCGGTGCCGTGGTGCACTAGGTTAATCCTCCACCCGCAGCGCTGCCATCCCTTATGGGCGCTGGTTCTAGTCCCAGTTGCTCCGCTTCCAGTCCAGCTCTCTGCTGTGGCCTGGTAAAGCAGTAGAAGATGGCCCAGTGCTTGGGTCCCTGCACCTGCATGGAAGACCCGGAAGAAGCTCCTGGCTCCTGGCTTCGGATTGGCGCAGCTCCGGCCGTTGTGGTCATTTGGGGAGTGAACCAACGGAAGGAAGACCTTTTTCTCTGTCTCTCCCTCTCACTGTCTGTAACTCTACCTGTCAAATAAATAAATAAATAAAATCTTTGCACAATGTAATACTTTAATACTGTAATACTAAAATATTTTTTTTTGTTCTAGTACTATTGATTGAACTCTGTAATTAACACACAATTATTCTTAGGTGTTTAAATTTTAACTGAAAAGTGATCCCTGTTAAATATAACAGTGTGAATAAGAGAGAGAGGAGATGTACAATTTGGGACATGCTCAATCGCACTTGCCCCAAATGGTGGTGTTAGAAACGTGCCAGGGGATCCCAATACAGTCCCATCAAGGTTGCAAGTACCAATGCCATCTCACTAGTCCAAGTGATCAATTTCTGTTCACAATTGATCACACTGATAGGTCTAAGAGTCAAAGGGATCACACAAACAAGACGAGTGTCTGCTAATACTAACTGATAGAATCAAAAAGGGAGAGAATGATCCATCATAGGAAGTGGGATACACAGCAGACTCATAGAATGGCAGATATCCTAAATAGCACTCTGGCCTCAGAATCAGCCCTTAAGGCATTCGGATTTGGCTGAAGAGCCCATGAGAGTATTTTAGGCATGGAAAGCCAAGACACCCTGGAAAAAAGAAAGACCTAAATGAAAGATCTCTGTGAGTGAGATCCAGTGGAAAGAACAGGACCATCAAAGAAGAAGGTACCTTTCTCTGAAGGGAGGAGAGAACTTCCACTTTGACTATGACCCTGTCGGAATAAGATCAAAATCGGTGAACTCAAAAGGCTTCCATAGGCTTGGCAACTCATGACTAGAGCCCAGGGTGATTACTGATGCCATAAACAAGAGTGTCGAATTGTTAAGTCAACAACAGGAGTCACTGTGTACTTACTTCTCATGTGGGATCTATCCTTAGTGTGTTGTCCAATGTGAAGTAATGCTATAGCTAGTACTGAAACAGTATTTTACACTTTGTGTTTCTGTGTGGGTGCAAACTGATGAAATCTTTACTTAATGTATGCTAAACTGATCTTCTGTATATAAAGATAATTGAAAATGAATCTTGATGTGAATGGAATGGGAGAGGGAGCGGGAGATGGGAGGGGTGTGAGTGGGAGGGAAATTATGGGGGGGAAGCCACTGTAATCCATTAACTGTACTTTGGAAATTTATATTTACTAAATAAAAAATAAATTTAAAAAAAGAAAGATAAAAATATTATAAAGAACCTTATGCCAATGAATCTGAAACTCTCAAATTCCTAGAATCACACATCTTACCAAAAAAAAAAAAAACCTGAATAATACCATGCCTATTAAATTAGTTAATCTGAAATTAAAACTCTACAAACCAAGAAATCTTCAGTTTTTAAAGATTAGACTGGTAGATTCTATCAAAGAATAAAATTTTATCTAAGAAAGAAATAACTTCAAGCTTACACAACTCTTCCTGGGAACACATCACAGTTTGTTTTATAAGACTAATGTAATTTTTATTGTGGGGTGGTCCCTGGTTAGGCTCAATCCAAATTATTTTCTGCATCACATGAAGAAATTCAAATAGGAGATGCAGATAAAGGTTTGTAGAGAAGCAAAATTTATTTACATGTAAAGCAAAGTTACACACTCCGGAGGAGATACTTAGGACAAAGAACTGTGCTTAACAAAGTCTAAGGTTGTCCTTTTGTATGATTTGGAAGCATAATGTATGGTGTCTGAGCCAGGGCTTAGTTGAATGTCCAATGGGAATCGATTGTAGAGTGGACTTGATTGAGTCTATATTCTTGCCCTTTTGTGGAAATCTTGCATGTGTCATGGAGTCAGATGACCGGCGGGAGTGGGAATGCCAGCCATGGTAATTATTATAATGACATTATAACAACCTAAAGGTGGGGACATGCGCTGCAGCCATTTTGGGTATTTGTAGATGGTACATTGGTAAGCTGAAAAATGAATGAAGTTGTGATCTTCTGCTACATGGTGGTGGGGCAGGGTCTGGGGTGGGCAGTGCACAGATAGAGGTTTTGGGTGATGCTTGGAAAGGGGGGTTGGAGGTACACAGAGGGGGTTGTTTTGGGCAGCATGGGTCAGGTTGTTATGCAGGCCAGGGATGCAGCACAGGTTGTCTTGGCTGTCAAAACTCATCTCCTCCCAACTAGTGCTACTTCCTTGCCTACATCATCTCGACATTAAAATATGATCAATTTTTTCACAAATTTAGAAATAAAAATCCAAAGAATATTAGCAATTATAGTCCATCCATAAATCTAAAAGGCATTACATCTAAACTAATTTGGGTTTATTTTAGAAATGTAAGCTTAGTTTAACAAATGAAAATAAATCAATGTAATTAACTACAGAAACAAAGTAAAGGCTAAAAATTATATAATCATTTTAAGAACTGTAGAAAAAGTATTTGATAAATTCAGCACTCATGCAAATGAAAAAAAAAACTGAGCAAGCAAACATCTCAGCAAGCTAAGAACAAAAAGAAATTTCTTAATTTGATTAAGAAAAAACATTTTGTAGTAAACATTAAACATTATGGTGACATACTTAGAATCTTATTTCTGAAGTCTAACATGAGATAAAGATGCCTGCTATCCATATATCTATTTGGGGTTGTATTGAGAAGACTAGCAGAGGTAGGAGACCGGCACTGTGGCTCACTTAGTTAATCCTCCTCCTGTGGTGCCGGCATCCCATATGGGTGCTGGGTTCTAGTCCCAGTTGCTCCTCTTCCAGTCCAGCTTTCTGCTGTGGCCCGAGAAGGCAATGGAGGATGGCCCAAGTTTCAGCTTCAGCCCAGTTCAAACCTGGCCACTGTGGGCATTTGGAGAGTGGTCAATGGATGGGAGCTTTCCTTTTCTGTCTCTTTTTTTCTGTTGTGTCCGAATTTCCCAATCAATGCACAAGGCACAGTCACGGATGCAAAAGCAGAGGTTTATTTTTTACCATCTGACTGGGACCCTCTACCCACACACAGCCATTTAGCAGTGCACAGGCAAAAGGCCTCCTCGTTTGCGTAAGAGAGGTTTTTATAGCCTCACATTTACAAGTACGCATGTCATCTCATATGTAGGTTACCTTCTTATTCTCTATATGGTAAGATATTAGGATCTAGCATGTTTATTGGTTCATTTAAACGTAAAGGCTATACGTTATGTGGCAGGAACGCCACACAAAGGAGACGGCATAGGGAAGAACTGGCGGGAAGCATTGGGTCATAAATTCCAGGGGAGCTGGTGGGGAGCAAAAGGTCATAAATTCCAGGAGAACTTACTCTCTTCGTTCTCAAGGGCCCAGCCTGCCTCCTTCCCGGTCCAGGATAAGGCCTGTCATGGTGCTACAGCAGGCAAGCAAGAAAGCCAGAGTACAGAAGCAAAACCAGCATTTAGCAAGCTAGGGACTCCCAACTCCCACATCTCTATCTCACAAATAGAGAAAGAAAGAAAGAAAGAAAGAAAACAAAAAAGAAAGAAAGAAAGAAGAAACTAAGAAAGAAAGGAAGGAAAGAAAAGAAGGAGGAGATCTAGCAAGTATCTAAATCAAGGAAGGAAAAGGAAGAAAGGCTGCATAGAAAGAAATAAAATTGTTTAAATATGCAAATATCATTATTAAGAATATAGAAAATGTAAAATAGCTTATGGACCTACTGGTAGAATTAATAAGTGAATTTATTAATTTTCACAGATACAATTCAAATAAATGAAACTAATTTATATTTTGATGATAGTATATGCAAAATAAAAATGAAAATTAAGTAAAAATGACATTTACAATAATATGAAAAGCAAATTCTTATTAACAAATTTATTGATGAGTAAGAAAACTGTACAAAATATTATTAAAAGCCATTAAAGGGGCCGGCGCCGCGACTCACTAGGCTAATCCTCCAATTTGTGGCGCCGGCACCCCGGGTTCTAGTCCCAGTCGGGGCGCCGGATTCTGTCCTGGTTGCCCCTTTTCCAGGCCAGCTCTCTGCTGTGGCCAGGGAGTGCAGTGGAGGATGGCCCAAGTCCTTGGGCCCTGCACCCCATGGGAGACCAGGAGAAGTACCTGGCTCCTGCTTTTGGATCAGCGCGGTGCGCCGGGCCCAGTGCGCCGGCCGCGGCGGCCATTGGAGGGTGAACCAACGGCAAAGGAAGACCTTTCTCTCTGTCTCTCTCTCACTGTCCACTCTGCCTGTCCAAAAAAAAAAAAAAAAGCCATTAAAGAGTTAACATAGAGGAACACAGCATATTCAAGATTTGGAATATTTATTTTTTTAAAGATTTATTTATTTATTTGAAAGAGTTACATACAGACAGAAGAAGAGGCAGAGAGAGAGAGAGGGAGAGAGAGGGAGGGAGGGGTCTTCCATCCTCTGGTTCACTCTCCAATTGGCTACAACAGTTGGAGCTGCACCGATCTGAAGCCAGGAGCCAGGAGCTTCCTGCAGGTATCCCACGCAGGTGCAGGGGCCCAAGGACTTGGGCCATACTCCACTACTTTCCCAGGCCATAGCAGAGAGATGGATTGGAAGTGGAGCAGCCGGGACTTGAACCAGCGCCCATATGGGATGCCAGCACTGCAGGCAGCAGCTTTATCCCCTACACCACAGTGCTGACCTCTCAAGATCTGGAATATTTAAATGATTAAGATGTCAGTTCTTCACTCCCTCTTCAAATACATATGGAATTATTGAAATCACAATTAGAATCACACCAAGTTAGTTTCTTTTTTCAAAACTGAGAAGTTAAACTCTCAAATATGTCTGGAAATACAAAGTAGCCAATGATAATATTGAAGAAGGAAAAAGCTGTAGAACTCACACTTGCTGATGTGAAAACATATAAGACAGAATAATTAAGACAAGGTGGTACTTGTAAAAGGATAGTAGAGCAGAGCAGTCGAATAGAAATAAAAGACCATATATATATATATTTATATGAAAACATATGTATGAATATATATATTCACAAAAGTGACATTTCAGTGCACTGAAGGAAACAGTGGTGTTTTCAATAAAGGCTTCAAATCAACTGGATCTCTACAGTGAAAAAGATTCTAGTTTTTACCTCTATTTCATGTTGTAGGCAAAAACTAATTCCAGATAGATTACCGATTAAACTGTAAGGTACAACATTAAAGCTTGGTGAAGTAAACTGGAAGTTATCTTCCTGACATTGGGGTAGGCAAGGATATCTTAAATAGGTGATTCAACTCACAAAGCATAAAGGAAATGGATAACTTAAGCTGCATCAAAATTAAAATTAACTAGACAAAAAAAATCAACAAAACAGAGCTAACCTACATTATTGACTAAATCGATCTAATTGATACCTACAGAACATTTCATCCCACAGTGGCAGAATACACATTCTCTTCATCAGTGCATGGAACATTCTCTATGATCGACCATATGCTAGGACATAAAACAGTTCTCAACAAATTTAAAAAAATTGAAATCTTACCATGTATATTTTTTGATCACAATGGAATGAAGGTGGAAATTGACAACATAAGAAAGTCTAGAAAATATGCAAACACATGGAGTCTGAACAACATGCTTGTGAATGAACAGTGGGTCATAAAAAAATCAACAAATTTCAGAAACAAAAGTAGATAACATAGCATGTCAAAACCTATGGAACACAGCAAAAGTAATGTTTTTTTTTATCTTTTATTTAATGAATATAAATTTCCAAAGTACGACTCATGGGTTACAATGGCTTCCCCCCCCATACCGTCCCTCCCACCCACAACCCTCCCCTTTCCCACTCCCTCTCCCCTTCCATTCACATCAAGATTCATTTTCGATTATCTTAATATACAGAAGATCAGCTTAGTATACCTTAAGTAAGGATTTCAACAGTTTGCTCCCACACAGAAACATAAAGTGAAAAATAATAGATGATTTTTTTAAATGATGATGAAATCAGATCAGACCTATTGTCATGTTTAATCCCAGTAAGAGTCAAGTTGGGAATTGATAATTTCTTTTTTTTTTTTACAGAAGATCAGTTTAGTGTACATTAAGTAAAGATTTCAATCGTTTGCACCCCCATAGAAACACAAAGTGAAATATACTGTTTGAGTACTCGTTATAGCATTAAGCCTCAGTGTACAGCACATTAAGGACAGAGATCCTACATGAGGAGTAAGTGCACAGTGACTCTTGTTGTTGACTTTACCAATTGACACTCCTGTTTATGGCATCAGTAATCTCCCTATGCACCAGTCATGAGTTTCCAAGGCTATGGAAGCCCCTTGAGTTCTCCGACTCTTATCTTGTTTAGACACGGTCATAGTCAAAGTGGAGGTTCTCTCCTCCCTTCAGAGAAAGGCACCTCCCTCTTTGAAGACCTGTTCTTTCCACTGGGATCTCACTCACAGAGATCTTTTTGCCAGAGTGCCTTGGCTTTCCATGCCTGAAATACTCTCATGGGCTTTTCAGCCAGATCCGAGTGCCTTTAGGGCTGATTCTGAGGCCAGAGTGCTATTTAGGACATCTGCCATTCTATGAGTCTGCTGAGTATCTCACTTCCCATGTTGGATCACTCTCCCCTTTATTTATTCTATCGGTTAGTGTTAGCAGATACTAGACTTGTTTACGTGCTCCCTTTGACTCTTAGTCCTTTCATTATGATCAATTGTGAACTGAATTTGATCACTTGGAATAGTGAGATGGCATTGGCACATGCCACCTTGATGGGATTGAATTGGAATCCCCTGGTATGTTTCCAACTCTACCAATTGGGGCAAGTCAGCCCGAGCATGCCCCAAATTATACATCTCTTCCCTCTCTTATTCCCACTTTTATGTTTAACAGGGATCACATTTCAGTTAATTTTCAACACTTAAGAATAACTGTGTGATAATTACAGAATTAAACCAGTCATATTAAGTAGAACAGACAAAAAAAAACTACTAAGAGGGATAATGTATTAAGTTGTTCATTAACAGTCAGGGCTATGCTGATCAAGTCACCATTTCTCATAGTGTCCATTTCACTTCAGGAGGTTTCCTTTTTGGTGTTCAGTCAGTTGTCACCGATCAGGGAGAACATATGGTATTTGTCCCTTTGGGACTGGCTTACTTCACTCAGCATGATGTGTTCCAGATTCCTCCATTTTGTTGCAAATGACTGGATTTCGTTGTTTCTTACTGCGGTATAGTATTCTAAAGAATACATGTCCCATAATTTCTTTATCCAGTCTACCATTGATGGGCATTTAGGTTGGTTCCAGGTCTTGGCTATTGTGAATTGTGCTGCAATAAACATTAGGGTGCAGACCGCTTTTTTGTTTATCAATTTAAACTCCTTTGGGTAAATTCCAAGGAGTGGGATGGCTGGGTCGAACGGTAGGGTTATCTTCAGGTTTCTGAGGAATCTCCAGACTGATTTCCATAGTGGCTTGACCAGTTTGCATTCCCACCAACAGTGGGTTAGTGTCCCTTTTTCCCCACATCCTCGCCAGCATCTGTTGTTGGTAGATTTCTGTATGTGAGCCATTCTAACCGGGGTGAGGTGAAACCTCATTGTGCTTTTGATTTGCATTTCCCTGATTGCTAGTGACCTTGAACATTTGTTCATGTGCCTGTTGGCCATTTGGATTTCCTCTTTTGAAAAATGTCTATTGAGGTCCTTGGCCCATCTCTTAAGTGGGTTGTTGGTTTTGTTTTTGTGGAGTTTCTTGATCTCTTTGTAGATTCTGGTTATTAACCCTTTATCTGTTGCATAGTTTGCAAATATTTTTCCCATTCTGTTGGTTGTCTCTTCACTCTCCTGACTGTTTCTTTTGCAGTACAGAAACTTCTCAATTTGATACAATCCCAATAGTTGATTTTGGCTTTGACTGCCTGTGCCTCCCGGGTCTTTTCCAGAAATTCTTTGCCTGTGCCAATATCTTGAAGGGTTTCTCCAATGATCTCTAATAACTTCATGGTGTCAGGACGTAGATTTAGGTCTTTAATCCACGTTGAGTGGATTTTTGTGTAAGGTGTAAGGTAGGGGTCTTGCTTCATGCTTCTGCACGTGGAAATCCAGTTTTCCCAGCACCATTTATTGAATAGACTGTCCTTGCTCCAGGAATTAGTTTTAGATCCTTGATCAAATATAAGTTGGCTGTAGATGTTTGGATTGATTTCTGGTGTTTCAATTCTGTTCCATTGGTCTATCCATCTGTTTCTGTACCAGTACCATGCTGTTTTAATTACAACTGCCCTGTAGTATGTCCTGAAGTCTGGTATTGTGATGCCTCCGGCTTTGTTTTTGTTGTACAAGATTGCTTTAGCTATTCGAGGTCTCTAGTGCCTCCATATGAATTTCAGCATCATTTTTTCTAGATCTGAGAAGAAGGTCTTTGGTATCTTGATTGGGATTGCATTGAATCTATAAATTGCTTTTGGGAGAATGGACATTTTGATGATGTTGATTCTTCCAATCCATGAGCATGGAAGATTTTTCCATTTTTTGGTATCCTCTTCTATTTCTTTCTTTAAGCTTTTGTAATTTTCATCGTAGAGATCTTGAACGTCCTTGGTTAAGTTTATTCCAAGGTATTTGATTGTTTTTGTAGCTATTGTGAATGGGATTGATCTTAGAAGTTCTTTCTCAGTCATGGCATTGCTTGTGTATACAAAGGCTGTTGATTTTTGTGCATTGATTTTATATCCTGCCACTTTGCCAAACTCCTCTATGAGTTCCAATAGTCTCTTAGTAGAGTTCTTTGGATCCTCTAAGTACAGAATCATATCGTCTGCAAAGAGGGATAGTTTGACTTCTTCCTTCTTGATTTGTATTCCTTTGATTTCTTTTTCTTGTCTGATGGCTCTGGCTAAAACTTCCAGAACTATGTTAAATAGCAGTGGTGAGAGTGGGCATCCCTGCCTGGTGCCAGATTTCAGTGGAAATGCTTCCAACTTTTCCCCATTCAATAGGATGCTGGCTGTGGGTTTTTTATAAATTGCTTTGATTATATTGAGGAATGTTCCTTCTATACCCAATTTGCTTAGAGTTTTCATCATGAAAGGGTGTTGAATTTTATCAAATGCTTTCTCTGCATCAATTGAGATAATCATAAGGTTTTTTTTCTGCAGTCTGTTAATGTGGTGAATCACATTGATTGATTTGCGAATGTTGAACCATCCCTGCATACCAGGGATGAATCCCACTTGGTCTGGGTGGATGATTTTCCTGATGTGTTGTTGTATTCTATTGGCCAGAATTTTATTGAGGATTTTTGCGTCTATGTTCATCAGGGATATTGGTCTGTAAGTTTCTTTCAGTGCTGCATCTTTCTCTGGCTTAGGGATTAAGGTGATGCTGGCTTCATAGAAAGAATTTGGGAGGATTCCCTCTTCTTCGATTGTTCTGAATAGTTTGAGAAGAAATGGGATTAGTTCTTCTTTAAATGTCTGGTAGAATTCAGCAGTGAATCCATCTGGTCCTGGGCTTTTCTTTGTTGGGAGGGCCTTTATTACTGTTTCAATTTCTGTTTCAGTTATGGGTCTGTTTAGGTTTTCTATGTCTTCATGGTTCAATTTAGGTAGGTTGCATGTGTCCAGGAATCTATCCATTTCTGATAGGTTTTCCTGTTTGCTGGCATACAGGTCCTTGTAGTAATTTCTGATGATTCTTTTTATTTCTGTGGTGTCTGTTGTTACATACCCTTTTTCATCTCTGATTTTATTGATTTGGGTCTTTTCTCTTCTTTTTTTAGTTAGTTGGGCCAATGGGGTGTCAATTTTGTTTATTTTTTCAAAAAACCAGCTTCTCGCTTGGCTGATTTTTTGTAATGTTTTTTTGGATTCAATCCTGTTAATTTCTTCTCTGGTTTTAATTATTTCTCTTCTCCTACTAGATTTGGGTTTGGTTTGCTGCAGTTTTTCTAGGTCCTGGAGGTGCGCTGAAAGCTCATTTATTTGGTACCTTTCCAATTTCTTGGTATAGGCACCTATTGCTATAAATTTGCCTCTCAATACTGCTTTTGCTGTATCCCATAAGTTTTGATATGTTGTGTTGTTGTCTTCATTTACTTCCAGAAAGTTTTTGATTTCTCTTTTGATTTCTTGAATGACCCAGTGTTCATTCAGGAGCATGTTGTTCAGTCTCCATGTGTTTGCATACTTTCTGGGGTTTCCTGAGTTGCTAATTTCCAGCTTCATCCCGCTGTGGTCTGAGAAGCTGCATGGTATGATTCTAATTCTTTTAAATTTGCTGAGACTTGCTTTATGGCCTAATATGTGATCAATCCTAGAGAAGGTTCCATGTGCTGCTGAGAAGAATGTGAAGTCTGTAGATGTAGGGTTGAAAGTTCTGTAGATATCTGTTAGATCCATTTGGGCAATAGTGTCAATTAAATCTGCTGTTTCCTTGTTGATCTTCTGTCCGGATGATCTGTCTCTTTCTGAGAGTGGAGTATTGAAGTCCCCCAGTACTATTGTATTGGAATCTAAATCTCCCTTTAAGTCCCTTAACATATCTTTTAAATAGTCCGGTGCCCTGTAATTAGGTGCAAATACATTTATATTAGTTACATCTTCCTGTTGAATTGAACCCTTAATCATTATATAGTGTCCCTCTTTGTCTCTCTTAACAGTTTTTGTATTAAAGTTTATTTTGTCTGATATTAATATGGCTACACCTGCTTTTTTTTGGTTTCTGTTGGCATGGAATATCTTTTTCCAACCTTTCACTTTCAGTCTGCATGCCTCTTTGTTAGAGAGATGTGTTTCTTGTAGGCAACAAATAGTTGGGTTGTGTTCTGTGAGCCAGTCAGCCAAATGGTGTCTTTTAACTGAAGAATTCAGACCATTAATGTTCAATGTGACTATTGATACGTAGTGACTTTGCCCTGCCATTTTCCCGGAAATATTTTCTAGTATATGCTTTGAGCTTCCCATGCTCTTTTACTGGTAGGTGTTCTTCCTTTCCCTTCTTTCATATTGATGGCCGTGTTTCTGTGTTTCTGAGTGTAGCACATCTTTAAGTATCTTTTGCAGGGCCGGACGAGTGGCCACAAAGTCTTTCAATTTCTGTTTGCTATGAAAGGTCTTTATTTCACCTTCATTCACAAACGAGAGCTTGGCAGGATATAATATTCTGGGCTGGCAATTTTTCTCTCTTAGCACCTGTGCTATGTCTCGCCATTCCCTCCTAGCTTGTAGGGTTTCTGATGAGAAGTCAGCTGTGAATCTGATTGGAGATCCTCTGAGAGTAATCTGACGTTTCTCTCTTGCACATTTTAGGATCTTTTCTTTATGTTTCACTGTGGTAAGTTTAATTACCACGTGTCGTGGTGAGGATCTCTTTTGGTCATGTTTATTGGGGGTTCTATGAGCTTCCTGTACTAGGATATCTCTGTCCTTCTCCAAACCTGGAAAGTTCTCTGCTAGTATCTCACTAAAAAGGCCTTCCAATCCTTTCTCTCTCTCCATGCCTTCAGGAACTCCTAGAACTCGAATGTTGGTTTTTTTAATAGTATCCTGTAGATTCCCAACAATATGTTTTAGATTTCTAATTTCCTCTTCTTTTCTTTGGTTTGACTGTATGTTTTCCTGTGCTCTATCTTCTAAGTCTGATATTCTCTCTTCTGCTTCACCCATTCTGTTTTTAAGGCTTTCTAATGTGTTTGTCATTTGATCTATTGAGCTCTTCATTTCATTTTGATTTCTCTTCACTATAACACTTTCCTGTTCTACTAGTTTCTGAGTTTCATTTTGACTCTTCCTTAAAATTTCATTTTCACGAGAGAGATTTTCAATCTTGTCCATTAAGGATTTCTGTAGTTCAAGGATTTGCTTTTGAAAACTTCTAAATGTTCTTATCATAAATTTTTTGAAATCCGTATCTTGCATTTCTTCTATCTCATCATCTTCATACTCTTGGCTTGGGGTGTTTTGCTTATTTGGAAGCATCATAGTGTCATCGTTGATCTTGCTCCCTCTATTTCTGTGTTTGTTACTCGGCATAGTTAATTCTTCTTGCATCACTGTGCGTTTTTTTTTTTTTTTCCTTTTTTTTTTTTTTGTACTGTGTCCGTGTTAAGTGGACTGCCTGCTGTTGGAGGAGCCTTGGAGGCTTGAGATGGGTGCGGCCTGAGAGCTCTGCCTGGTTCTTCCTGGTTAAGGGTGTGCAAAGGTGACACCCTCAGGTTATGCGTGGTAAATCTCTCTCTTTTTATTTATTTATTTATTTTATTTATTCAGGGGGTAAGTAACACCGCAGGGCACGGCTGTGCAGAATTGATGGTATTTAGCTTCCAGTCTTTGGCTCCTCTGGACTCCCACTGGGTTGCCTAGGCTACTGAATTGTAGTGACTCAGTTCCTTAGCTCTCCCCCATTGATATGTAAATCCAGAGAGGAGGCCTGCTCTTTGTCTCTTGGGAATTCTTCAAGCCTTGCAGCCTTGTAACCTTTGCAAGGTTAGGGGGAAGAGAAACCCCGAAGCTTTTTTTTTTTTTTTTTCCTTCTTTCCGGTAGTGAGTTTGCTGCACTTTCCGGCCCCCCTCTAGATTCTGACCCCCGTTTCCCCACCAATGTCTCGGGTTATTGAGCTCACCTCCCCTTCCAGCGCCGATGTGTGGACTCGGAGCCCTGAGCGTCCCAAGTCTCCCCGCTGTTGTCTGTGTGGCATGCACTCCCCTTGGAGCACTGGCGCGCAGACCCTGGGGCTTCTGCGCCTTGGTCCCGCGACTTGGCTTCCACGCGGTGGGCGACCTTGTTCTCCCAGTAGGTCCTCCGATTCACGGCTGCTCCATCCAGAAGGGTTTCCCCTGCAATTTTTTCCTGGTTCTTTTTTCTGCGGCTACCGTAACTCCCCTTTTATTAAACTAAATTTTCCTGGACTATCGGTGCGCGCCCTCACTATTCCGCCATCTTGGCTCCGCCAAAAGTAATGTTAAGAGGAAAGTTTGTAGCAGTTAGGGCTTATATCGAAATTGAAAAGGTGTCAAATAAATGATGAAGCAATTCATCTCAAGGACCTAGAAAAACAACAATAAGCCAAACCCCAAATTAGTAGGAAGAAAGAAATTATTAAAATTAGAGAACAAAAACATCAACATTTAAGCAAACAAAAAAGATCAGTGAAGTGAAAAGCTGGCTTTTTGAAAAAATAAACAATCCTGATACACCATTAGCCCAACTAACCAAATAGTAAATAAATAAAAGTGTAAGAGAGAAGACCCAAATATATAAAATCAGAGATGAAGAAAATGATGTTACAGCTGATACCACAGAAGTAAGAATAATCAGGCATTACTACAAACAACTGTATGCCAGCAACCTTGTACATTTAGAAGAAATGGATAGATTTCTAGACATGCAATGTACCAAAATAGAGGCACTAAGACATAGACAACCTAAATGGACAAATAACCAATAAAGAGATCGAAACAATAGTAAAGACCCCCAAATAACAAAAACAGAAAATGTTTAGACCCAGATGGCTTCAGTGCTGAATTCTTTTTTAAAAAAATTATTTATATATTTGCTTCTTTTTAATCTTTTTTCCCTTTTTTAAAAGACTTATTTTATTTATTTGAAAGGAAGAGTTACAGAGAGAGAGAGAAAGGAAGACATAGAAAGAGATCTTCCATCTGCTGGTTCACTTCCCGAATGGCTATAATTGCCAAGAATAAACCAAACTGAAGGCAGGAGCCAGGAGCTTCATCAAGATCTCCAACATGGATATATGGGCCCAAGGATTTGGCCCATCATCCTGTGCTTTCCCAGGCATATTAGCAGAGAGCTGGATTGGAACTGGAGCAGTTAGGACTTGAAATGGTGCCCATATGGAATGTTAGTGCTGCATCTACCACACTTTCAAAGAAAAATGAATCCTAAATGTTCTTAAACTATTCAAATCAACTGAAAGGGAGAGAATCCTCCCAAATTCCTTCTATGAAGCCAGCATCATCTTAAATCCAAAATCAGAAATAGATATAACAATGAAAGAGAACTGTAGACCAATATCCCTGATGAACATAGGTGCAAAAATGCTCAATAAATACTAGCTAATCAAATCAAACAACACATCAAAAGGATTATCCACCCTATCAGTGTGATTGTTCCCAGGGATTCAGGGATGGTTCAACATATGCAAATTAACAATTGTGATACATCACACCAATAAATTGAAGAATGAAAACCATATGATTATCTCAAAAGATAAAGAAGATGCATTTGATGAATTATAACAACTTTTCATAATAAAAACCCTAAGCAAATTGGGTGTAGAAAAAAACATATCTCAACACAATTAAGACAATTTATGACAAAGTCACAGTCAGCATCATATTTAATGTGGAAAAGCTGGAAGCTTTTCTTTTTTAAAAAAATAAATATTTATTTATTTGAAATTCAAGAATACACAGAGAGAAAAGGAGAGGCAAAGAGAGAGAGAGAGGCCTTCCATCTGCTGATTCGCTCCCCAATTCATCTCAATGGCCGGAGCTGTGCTGATCTGAAGCCAGGAGCCAGGAGCTTTATCCAGGTCTCCCACGTGGGTGCAGGGGCCCAACGACTTGGGCCATCTTCCCAGGAGATAGCAAAGAGCTGGGTTGGAAGTGGAGCAGCCAGAACTCAAACCGGCACCCATATGGAATGCCAACATTGCAGACAGCGGTTTTACCCGCTACACCACAGTGCCGGCCCCCAGAAGATTTTCTATCAAGACCTAGACTCACACAAGGATTCCTACTTTCACCCTTGTATTTTGATATAGTTTTGGAAGTATTAGCTAGAGTTATTGGGCAAGAAAAAGAAATCAAAGGTATACAAATTAGAAAGGAGGAAAGTCAAATTATCCCTTTTTGCAAATGACATGATTCTATATATAAGGGAAGTAAAAGATTCCATTAAGAGACTATTGGAACTCATAAGACAGTGTGTTAAGGTTGCAGGATATATAATCAATGTACAAAAAAACAATAGCCTTTGTATATACAAACAATGCCATGGCTGAGAAAGAGCTTCTAAGATCAGTCTCATTAACAATAGCTACAAAAAATTTACATATATTGGGATAAATTTAACCAACGATGTGAAATAGCTCCACAATGAAAATTAGAAAACATTAAGGAAAGAAGTAGAGCAGACCAAAAAAGAATGGGAAAAAGATTACATGTTCACGGATTGCAAGAATTAATATTATCAAAACATCCATACTACTCAAAACAGTGTACAGAATTAATGTGATCCCCAAAAAAATACCAATTTAAAATACCAATCAAAAGCAAAAGAAGAAGGATGCTCTTCCCAGATCTAGAAAAAAATGTGACAAAAATTAACATGGAGACACAAGACACCCTGAATAATGAAGCAACATTAAACAATAAAAACAAAGCTGGAGGCATCACAACACCAGATTTCAAGACATACTACAGGGCTGTTATAATCAAAACACCCTGGTACTGGCACAAAAATTGACACATAGAACAGTCATTAAAACAGGAACTCCAGAAATTAATCTACATATCTACAATTAACTAATCTTTGACAAATGAGCTATTTCCCAGGAAACAGGACAGTCTCTTCAACAAATGGTGTTGCGAAAATTGGATCTCACATGCAGAATTATGACACTTATCTTACACTATATACAAAAATCAACTCACAATGGACCAAGGACCTAAACCTAAGACCTGAAACCACCAAATTATTAAGAAAAACATAGGGGAAACTTCGCAAGACATTGACATAGGCAAAGCCTTCTTGGAAAAGACCCCAGAAGCACAGGCACTCAAAGGAAAAACAGATGAATCGGATTACATCAAATTGAAAATTCTGCACAGCATAGCAAACACTTAACAAAGTGAAGAGGCAACTAACAGAATGGGAGAAAATATTTACAAATTATGTTTCTAATAAAATATATAAGACGCCCAAGAAACTGAACAACAACAACAAACAACCCAGTTAAGAAATGGGCAAAGGACATAAACAGGCAGTTTTCAAAGGAAGAAATACAAATGGCCTACAGACTGATAAAAAATGTTTAGGATCACTAGCAATCAAGGAAATGCAAATAAAAACCACAGTGAGGTTTTATCTTACCCCAATTAGAACAGCTATCATCCAAAAAGACAAAAAAACAAAAAAAAAAACCAAAAACAAAACAAAAAAAAAACTGGTCAGGATGTTAAAGGTTCCCTTATACAGTATTGGTGAGAATGTAAACTAGTAAAACCACTGTGGAAAACAGTTTAGAAATTCCTCATATATGAAAACAGATCTACCATATGATCCAGTCACCCCACTCTTGAGACTATACCCAAAGGAAATGAAATCAACATATGAAAATGTTATCTATAGCCCCATATTTACAGCATCTCGATTCACAATTGTTAAAATGTGGAATCAACCCAGATGAGTATCAGCTGATGCATGGATAAAGAAAATGTGGTATATATTTACAATGGAGTATTACTCAGGCATAACAAAAAGGAAATCCTGTCTTTTGTAACAAAATGTATTTAAATGGAAATTATTATGCTTAGTGAAATAAGCCAGCCCCAAAAAGACAAATGTCATGCATTCTCTCTGATTTGTTGTTACTAATATATACAGTACAAAAAACCTTATTATATGTTGAGCTAAACTGACTTCTTGTGATTTTTGTCTGTAAATCTTACCTATACTTCTGTGGAAACATGGTCTTTCTATTCACTTGTAGAGCTTTTTGTTTTGGAAGAGAATTTGGTCTGTGATTATAAAGTAAATTGAAAATATACTATCACGGGGCTGGCTCTGTGGTGTAGTGGGTAAAGCTGTTGCCTGAAGTGCCAACATCCCATATTGGTGCCGGTTTGTGTCCCGGCTGCTCCGCTTCTGATCCAGCTCTCTGCTATGGCCTGGGAAATTAGTAGAAGATGGTCCATGCCCTTGGGCACCTGAACCTGCATGGGAGACCTGGAAGAAGCTCCTGGCTCCTGGTTTTGGATAGGTTCAGCTTCGGCCCTTTTGACCAATTGGGGAGTGAACAGGTGGATGGAAGATCTCTCTCTCTCTCTCTCTCTCTGCCTCTCCTTCTCTCTCTGTGTAACTCTGACTTTCAAGTAAAAATAAACAAATCTCTTTTTTAAAAAAAAGAAAATATGCTATCAAAAAATTAAAAGAAACAAAATGAAAGAATGGAAGGAGGATAGTATCATATTCTTGGAATTGTATCTATGAAACATGAAATCTGCTCTCTATATATTAATAAATAAAAAGTAATGAAAAATAAAGTTAAACACTAAACGAGTGGAAAAAATTTAAGAACTTATAATTATTAAGTCACCATTAAGTGAGTGAAAAGGCAAGTACAGGAGAGAGAGTTTCAAAGCATACACTTGGAATTGGCACCTAATACATATCCAAATTATATTGTAAAATTACCAAAGTAAGTAAAAAAAGGCATTTGAACCAGTAGAAAAAATAGCAAAAAAGTTTGAACAGGTTCTTAGAGAATACCCATGTGGCCAATAAACATGTGAAAAGAACTTGGTCAAACAGATAAATGCAAATGGTCAGTAAAAGGTACCACTGCACACTTACCAGGATGAGTAAACTTAAATATGTAGACCATGCTGTATGCTGGCAAAACATGCAGCAGTGTCTTGTACACTGTGGAAGGGAGACTACACTGACACAGCACTTTGGAGAACTGACAGAATCTACTAAAGTGAACATAGGCATATTGCTTACTCAGCAATTTTGCTCTTGGGTGACATGCATGTAGGGTGGTACAAAAGGCATGTCCAAGATCGTTTAGATATTTTTTTAATTAATTAATTAATTTATTTATTTTTTGACAGGCAGAGTGGACAGTGAGAGAGAGAGACAGAGAGAAAGGTTTTCCTTTTGCCGTTGGTTCACCCTCCAATGGCCGCCGCGGCCGGCGCACTGCAGCCGGCGCACTGCGCTGATCAAAAGGCAGGAGCCAGGTGCTTCTCCTGGTCTCCCATGGGGTGCAGGGCCCAAGCACTTGGGCCATCCTCCACTGCATTCCCTGGCCACAGCAGAGAGCTGGCCTGAAAGAGGGGCAACCGGGACAGAATCTGGCGCCCCAACCGGGACTAGAACCCGATGTGCCAGCGCCGCTAGGTGGAGGATTAGCCTAGTGAGCCGCGGCGCCAGCCTAGATATTCTTTAAAAACAAAAAGGATAAAAAAATTATGGTATATTCATGCAATACAATACTATATCACAGTGGGAGCAATCCACTATTGCTATACCAATAGTATGGGGGAATTTCTTAAGTATAGTATTGGGTGACACAAAACAGATACAAAAGGGTTGTCTGAAGTTCAAAAAAGCAAACTGAGTGAAGTCAGAATAATGGTTGCCTCAGAGGAGTTGTGATGGGAGTGGACATGAAGTTGGAGACTCTGGGGAAGTGGTGGCATTCCATGTCAGCCTGCTGGTAAGTTCAGGGAGACATTAATTCTGAAAATGCATCAAGTCACACACTGACGATTTGTTCACATTTTCCCTGTGCATGTTGCTAGGCTCTTAAAATGTTTATTTAAAGATATTGCATATAACTTATTTCCCGTGGAATTTGTGTACCTTGTAATTGACAACATTAACTAATAAAAAATGAGACTGGGGTGAATGTTTTGCTCAGTGGTTAAGACACTGCCTGGAATGTTCATGTCCCTTACAGAGTGCCTAGGTTCAAGTCCCAGCTCCACTACAAATTCCAGTTTCTTGCCAATGCCCACCCTGGGAAGCAGCAAGTATTGGCTTGAGTATTTAGGTCCCTGCCACCCACATTGAGTCCCTGGTTCCCGGCCTCAGTTTGGCTCAGCCCTGGTTATTTTTTTTAAAGATTTATTTACTTATTTGAAAAGCAGAGTTAAAGAGAGAGAGAGAGAGAGAGAGAGAGAGAGAGAGAGAGAGAATCTTTCATCCACTGGTCCATTCCCCAAATGGCTGCAACGGCAGGAGCTGGGCCGACTTGAAGCTAGGAGCCAGGAGCTTCTTCCAGGTTTCCCGTGCAGGTGTAAGGGCCCAAGCAATTGGATCATCTTCTGCTGCTTTCCCAGGCCATACCTGAGAGCTGGATCAGAAGTGGGGCAGCTGGAACTTGAACCAGTGCCCATAAGAGATGCCAGAACTGCAGACAACAGCTTTACCGGCTATGCCACAGTGCCAGCCGCCAGCCCTGGCTCTTGAGGGCATTTGGGGGAGAAAACTAGCAGATGATAGAGCTCTGTGTTTATCTCTATCTTCTTACTTTTCAATAAACAATTAAACATAAAAAAGAGTTGAGACTACTTTTGATGAAGCTTGCTATTGTGTTTCATGTCAGAGTTCCAAGGAGTCTTGCAGTTGTTCAGTTCAAATTCTTTCCATATACAAGAAGCAGTTACACTGGAAACCTGCCATCACTCCCATCACTCTATGGAAGTTTAAATCACTTCCTTTGGAATTTTACTCATGATTAGTCTAAAGGGTACTCAAGAAAACATGTCTTGTTTAAAAATCCAAAGTGATAAGCTCTATTTGTTTAGCTACTTCATTAGATATCAGGTGACTGTTGGTTGTTTCCTCAAAGGATAAAGATTTACTGTGTGAAGCATATTCAGTAACATCTTTGGAATAAGTCCTCAAGGGACTTCTTTGAAGGGGCACCTTTTCCTCATCCATGCAATTGCCTTTCAGAGTCTGTGTGCATATCAGGGACATTAATTTTTGATGATGTTCCATCACCCAACATTTTTCCATCTTTAGTACAGACCCATATTATATTCATGTCTTTTGACTGTATTGGGGAAAGCAGAACCAGGGAGGAGTTAGTACTTTGATTTTCTGAATACAAGGTCAGTCAGTCAGCCTTCAAAGAACAGAAGGATGACGAAGACACATGTGACAATGGAGCAGTAGCTCTCCAGGTGCAATCTCTTTAAGAAGCATGAACATCAGTTGGACACTTGCTGTAAATGCATACCCTTGAGTCCCATCCAGACCTTCTGAGAAAGCAGCTCTGGGGTGGGACCCAGAATTTGTGTTTTAGTGAGTCCTCTAGTTAATTCTGATGTATCCTAAAGTTTGATAATCACCAGCATAAGGATATGTACAGAGAAAGTGAGGTTCTTGGAGTTAGCCTCAATCCTTGTCTTACTACTTCTCACTTGGGTAATCTCTGGCATGTCTCTTGGTTTTGTGATTTTAATGTTCTCAACAATGAATGGGGAAATAATTAGTAGAATTAATCCAGGATAAAAAGGAGGTTTTCAGTATATAATACTGATAATACTTTTTGTGAGCTCTTGTTTGCCAGCTGTGCTGTAATGTTTTTTCCTTGTTTTATTTATGTAAAGAGAACAGATTTAATGTGTTTCATATGTACAGTTTTAAGCCTATAATGATACTTTCCACCCCCCGGCAACATTTCTGTCAACAATGCTAGTAATACTACTATTGATAATACCGTAATTCATTTTAATTAATTATTTTATACATAAAATGAAATTGGGAAATCTAATTTTCACTGGAATAATAACAGGTTAAAGAATTGCCCTTGATGTGTGTGATATCACAAGAGCATTAATCTCATTTGTTTGTTTATGAAGCACACTTAAAAATAACTTTGTCTTTTTTAATTCATGGGAGGCTTTCATTGTTGATGAGGTTGTTGCAGGCGGCAGGTTGTCCTTAATAGGATTCTGTCCACTGCAGGACAAACAGTACATTCTGGGACATTGAGGATGACACTGCTGAATAGAAAGCAAATGCGATTCTTTGAAGAAAATAACTGAGCATGCATCAAAAACATTGCTTTACACCTACATTTGTGCCTTCTTTCAAGTTTTAGTAGATGTAAGGATCATCTCTCCACTGCCCAATTATAAGCCACTCTGCTTTCTGGTAAATGGCCCTGCACTTATTGAGCTTCCTTTTCACATTCTGTAGCATCACACTGTAGCACACATGCTAGCCAGTGTGGTGGAGAGACTTTTTCTAGTTTATTTTGCAACCTCTCATCATCTCTGTTTTAGTGATGATGAATTGGGAAGGAAAAGCAAGTCCTTTAGTCCCGTATGCAGTGACAGTCCCGTACACAGTGACTCCACTCGGAGATTAAGTAAGGGCACCGTGAATTGTTCACCAGATGTTAAGTTGTTAACAAGCACATTGCATCAGGGGTTTTTCTTCGTGTCAGTCTTCGTTTCATAGGTTGTGGGCCTGAAAACTGTCCTGCAGCCTGTGAAGATACGGCGCTGACAGACAGGGGCACTTCCTCTACTCTTAGCCCTGTGTTAGTTTCTCTTTTTCTTCTCATTTTCCCCTCAGAGTGGCTCCTATCCCAATAGCAATAGGAGGAAATAATCAGCCTCCTGCAGCTTGTGCTTTGAAAGACAAAGACAACTTAATTTTCTTGAGATTCTTATTTCAAAACCAAGAAGTGTATAAAATAGTGTGCATTCAATGTATTTTATTTAATACATTTAATTCATCAAATTGCTGTGTTTACATACACGTTAATTCGTGGTACTATGCAAATTAAAAAGCTTGTCAAGAAAAATGAAGGCTTTCAAATTAGTCTGAGAGGTACCTATTACTCATTGATTCAAGGAGCCAATCATAACACTTCAGGAATGTCTTTTCTATACTCATCATCATCAGAGGTTTTTACAAACCCTACATTATATGTCACTCCCCACACATGGGTAAGTTACTACTCACACATGGAAACCCACTCATTTGCAGTTAAAGTGACTTTTACATTACTAGAATCTCATTTGCAAAGCATATTGGTTATTCTGGATGACAGTCATCATTTTCTCAAACCTATAAATGGTGCGAGTAGCACATATCAGAGTACTCACCTGCAAAGAGACACAAGTTTAGATGTATTGTAACACAGTATTCACGTACATTTATATTTATGCAGAGTTTGCATTCATGGGGTGAAGGTGGCTGCTGAGCTAGAACTTCTAGGCACTGGTCTTGGAGGACTGGAGTTCTGAGAAGAGGACAGACAGGCAGGCAGGACACAGTGCGGGGCAGCCTAGTTTCTTCAGAACTAGATTCATCGTGTGAGCTTTTCTTTTCTTTGTTAAAAACATTTTATTTGAAAGGCAGAGAGACAGAGACAAATGGAGATCTCCCATCCGCTGGTTCAATCCTTGAATGTCTGCATCATCCAAGGCCAGGATAGAATGAAGCCAGGTCTCCCATGTGGGTGACAGAGAACAAATTACTTGAGCCCTCATCTGTTGCCTTCCAAGGTGCCCATTAGCCATAAGGTGGACTCTAAAATTGAGCCAGGACTTGAATCCAGGCACTCTAGTATGGGATGTGCCCTACCCACTGTACCAAAATCCATCCCTGTTGTATGGCTATTTAATTTTACTTATAAGTAAGTTACTATTGGTCAGCTTTTGATTGCTTTAAAACACCAGAGAAAAATTACTTAGGAATGAAGAAGGTTTATTTAGGCTTACAGATTTGGAGGCTCACAGTCTAAAACTGGGCAGCTCCATTAGTCTGGCAAATGATGCAGGCTGGTAATAGCGGAGTGTGTGTGAAGGAATGATCACATGACAATCCAGGAAGCAGAGTAAGAGCTGCTAGGCCCAACTCAGGTTTTATAATGAACCCTCTTGCAAGAACTACCTTCTGAAGGTATTACCCAGTGACCCAAAGACACTTACGAGCCCATCTCCCATGTGTCATAATTAGATCATGTCTACCTTTAATCCATGAACATTAATCTATTAGCTACTAGCATAAGATTCTGGGAGTCAAGTTCCCAATAATACATGGGCCTCTGGGACCACTCAAACCATTATCCAAACCATAACATTATTTTTATTCACATTTGTGGAAGGAGACAGTAGTAGGGTACATGTTAGTGTATAGATCCATTCAATGGTGATGGTAATTCATTCACGTGGTATATAGAAGATGATACTACCCCTGCAGGAAGTGCTTGGAATTACAGTATATGCAGGCATTTGCAATTGCCCCATTGACTGAAATATGGGAGGTGCTATGTCCTGAACAGTTCTACACAAACAAGAATTTTACCAAAAATATAAATTGTACCCTCTCTGAGCACCAGTTTTTTTTGGGGGGGTTCGTATTCATTGATTGTTCCCATCTTGGAATCCTTGAGTGTCTAAAATTGTCTTGAGTTGTGGGAATCTGTAAGCTACACCTGTTACTTCAATTCTCACGTTTGTTCAGAGTTTTCTGACTTATGAAGTCATTATCCAACTGCTTACTCTACATCTCCAACTGGATATTTCAGAGGACCTAGTTCAACACATTCAAAATCAGACTTTCTCTTTTCCCTCAAATCTCTATTTCAACTGTCCTCTAAGTTGATGAATGGCACTGTCCTGTCAATCAAGTTAAAAACCTGGGATCATCATATCTGTAATTCTTTCTCACCTTCACATTTAACCAACTACTAAATCCTGAATTGCTACCTCCTAGATTCTTTAACTTTTGTAACTATTTTCTTCATTTCTGCTTCTTGGTTCAGCTCCTTCTCATTTCTCATCTGTATTATTTTCCTCATCTTTTAACTTGTTCTCCTGCCTTACTGCATGAGTTAGGAACTCTTTAATTGCAAGAGACAGAAAACTTAACTAAATGAACTTGCATAGTGTAGAACTCTGAAGGCTCAGGGATAGCTCAATTCAGGGATAAAAAAATTAAAAAAAATTAGAGCTCTGTCTTGCTCCATTCTTTTTTTTTTCTGGACAAATTTATTTATTCTCCATTTTAGGTAAGGGGTGATATACCAACATTAGTTACATGACTGTTAATTATCAATGTGAAGGAACAAATGTCTTCAGAATTTCATTAAATTTTGACTATTTGAGTGCCTACTTTGTGTTTCTTGCCTTCTTGATTTTCTTTTTTTTTGATTTTTTATTTTATTTTATTTAATGAACATAAATTTCCAAGTACAGCTTATGGATTACAATAGCTTCCCCCCCCCATAACTTCCCTCCCACCCACAACACTCCCCTCTCCTACTCCCTCTTCCCTTCCATTCACATCAAGATTAATTTTCAATTATCTTTATATACAGAAGATCAATTTAGCATATATTAAGTAAAGATTTCCAGTTTGCACCCACACAGAAACACAAAGTGTAAAATACTATTTGTCGCTCCATTCTTATACTACACTTTTCTCTATGTGGTTGTATCTCAGACATGCTCCCCCAGTGTGTACGTCAGCAAGAAGCTAGATTTGGAAATGCAGTGTGGACTTGGACTCAGACACTCCAATACATGCAGTGAGATGCCCAGGCAGTATCACAACTGCTGAACCAAACATCTAGTCCCATTGTGTGGCTATTTAATTATACTTATAGTTGTTACTTTCTCTCCCAGTGTGGATCATGATCAGAACTCATTTCCAAGCCTATAGCCTTTCTAGCCATCTCAGCTGAAAGATGTTGCCTCAGAAAAAGTCTCAGGACAGGCTCTCCTTGGCTGTCACTAGTATACCCAACTGAGCAAAGAAAGCAGTTAAATCATCCTACAGAAATACCATTGATAGGATGTGAGGAACAATTGTTTCCTTAAGAAAAATACAGGTTTTGTCAGGAGAAGAGAGAATGTGTACATGTGACTATGTATCTATCATATCTCTCTAATCCTACCTCTATCCATATACCAGAATAATCTTTGTATGAATAATAAGTCACTTTATTCCCTTGATAAAATTCTTCCATAATTTCCCATTGCCTGATGATACAGTCTAGAAAAGCAGGAGCAGCACCCCAAGATCTGAACTCTGTCTACTTCTCATGCTCTTCTCTCCCCTTCTCCTTACTGTCTTGGCTCCAAACATTGAGATCCATCAAATGTCTCATGCTGTGATGTGCTTTGAATTTGCAGAGAAGGCCATGCCCCATTTTCCCAGTCAGAAAATACCTATTCATCGTTTCTCTCCTAATCCCTTTCCCAGGCTCTTCTACTTTCAATCCCCTGCTGAACCTGACAGATTTCTACAGAGGACCTATGACCAGTCCTAACTTGATTGGGTGTGCCTTTTCTTTCCAGACTGTCTGCTCCTTAATGTCGGAGACAGACATTTATCTTCATGTGCTCAAATACCTAGCAAGATGCATGACCCACAGTTGGTACCAATAAATAGTTATTGAATGATTGAATAAAGAATATGATAAAAATAAGATGTTGTCATTGATAAAGTCAAATAGGATAGAAACACAAATTCGTGGCCATTGAAAAATTAAAATGCATGAGGAAAAGGAACCTACGAAGGCTTAAGAGTTGGAGGGAGGCTATTACAGTTTTAGCTGGCCACTTTGTTAATGCATTAAAAGATCAATATTTGGAGGGGTAATTTTGTAAGATTATTTGGTTATAACTGTACTTGAGATTTAATTTTTTCTTATTTATGTATTTGAGAAGCAGAGGTAGAGAGAATCTCATTTGTTAGTTTACCTTCCAAATGCCTACAATTGCTGGGGTTGGGTTGGGCTGGGCTGAAGCTTGGAGCAAGGAACTCAATCCAGGTCTCCTATTTAGGTGGCAGGAATCCATGTGCTTGAGCAATCCCTGTTGCCTCCCAGGTCCTGCTTTAGCAGGAAGCTAGAATCAGGAGCCAGAGCTGGCATCAAACCCAGGCACTCAGATGTGGGACATGGGTATCCTTACCAGTATCTTAACTGCAAGGTTAAATGCCTGTCCTAAGATTTATTTTTAAGTAATTGTGGTTTCCTGAGAAAGTTTCCCAAGATGACCTTCCATTTACTTGTTAGTATTCCCAACCAACTCGGTGCAATGAGCAGATGGCAGTGGGTGTATAAGGGCAGTGAAACGATGGGCACTGATTATTTTGTCTTCTTAATCTAAAATCTTCCCAGAGTGTGCTATTTAGATGGAAACAACAACCAAGCACTCAGGCTAATGGCCAAGGTCATTTTTCCAAGAAGGTGATGATGCAGCTGTGTCCAGTGCCCTAGGCAGGACTTGAAAGAGCCCCGTGTGCCTCCCCATTGCTGATGTGGGGGGGAGAGCCCCTCCTCCACGCCACAGGTCTGCTTTGAACAAGGCTCCAAAGAAAGCTTCCTCTTGCATAACTAAACAATCCCCTTCCCCCACCTCCCCCAGAGACTCAACTCAAAGACTATTTCTCATTAGGACTTTTCTAAGAATTTAGGGAGAGCTAAATTTGGTTTTTATCAGAATAAAGAATAGATAATGGAGATCATGGCTGTATTCCTGCATAATTCTGTCCTCAATTGACCGTCTCTAGAGTTCAAATTCTTCTGGAAAGTGCCAACCCTCGTTTTCACTGGGCTGAGCCATCATCTGAGCTAAGAATGGAACTCAGGTTTCTTAATTCCTCAGCCAGATCTCGGTCTATTAGAACACAGTGCCTCTCAATTGTGTCTTAAATTAGGCATATAGATGGGTTCGCTCACATTCTTTCTGCCTACCCAGTTTTTGCAAAGGAGCTTACCAGTGCTTCAGGATACAATTGGGAGAATTTCCTCAGTTCTGCAGTGAAACTCCTACAGACTCTGGGAGTGGGAGAAGCTGAGATTGAAAAGCTTAAGGCTCCTGGAATCTTCCAAGTGCTGCACAGTCACTCCCAACCCCCCTCCCGCAGCAACAGTCAGACCCTAAACAAAGGAATTCTCCTAGTCAGACTCCATCAGGGAAGTTCCACTTAGACTCTGTTAGCCCAGCAAATTGCAAAACTACTTGACCAGTGTGGAAAGGAATGTGCTTGGATGGACCTGTGCCTTGCTCTTGGCCATCAGTGGGGTCACCAGGCCTCTCTCCCAACTGTGGCCGTGCAGGAGTGAGCTATAAGGAATTTTCCGCCAATTGCTTGCACATCTCTGTCCTGGGAGCTGAAGGGAGCTTGGGGGCAAATTGCCTTTTATTTTTAATATACTTGATGATGTTTCAAATGCATTTTTTTTTGGTCAGTTGATGCTTATAGAGAGTGAGGGGTGGGAAGGGGGGAAGGGGAACCACATAACAAACCCAAAAGGAGAATATAAATAAATATCATTTGGAATCTTGCATAATATCAGCCAATGGCAACAGCAGGTTTTTGACAGGCCTGCGAACTTCCCCAAAACAACATCCTGCCAGCCTGGCTGTGATTCAGGCATGAGTCAAGGCTGCGAGATGGGCCGTTGCCAGCCTGCTTCCCCAGCCCCAAACGACTCCCCCCAGGCCCGTCAGTCTATTAACATTTCCAATCTGGGCTGAACTGACTTGTTATTAACAGCACTGGTCCCCCTCAAGGTAATAACACAGGGAACTCTTAGCTTTGGGAATAAAACTACAACAAAGAGAGAGAGAGAGAGAGAGAGAGAGAGAGAGATGCTTCTTCA
Organism: Oryctolagus cuniculus; assembly: GCF_964237555.1. Lineage (NCBI taxonomy): Eukaryota > Metazoa > Chordata > Mammalia > Lagomorpha > Leporidae > Oryctolagus > Oryctolagus cuniculus. The sequence continues at coordinate 84,080,192 of NC_091436.1, forward strand.
TCACAATACGATCTTTGAGGAAGGGAGGGGTGGATACACAGTTGATACAGCAGACACAATTATTAGAGACTGGAGACAAGCTCTTTCCCACCCCCTGGAGTCTTGTTATAATGAGGTGCAGACATGCTATCACCTTTTTCCAATCCAAACGAGGCATGGAGGCTGCTGAACTGGGAGGAGATGTCCCAGGGTCTTAGAGTCCCAAATACGGTGGAAATAATTTTCTATTGCCATGAGGAGCCTCCATGCTACAGACACTTTTCTCAAAGACTGTCTTTCACTTTCAAACGAGGGATGCGCTTCAAAGAACAATTCTCAGTCTGTGCACACAAAGCGGGGATCACAAGCAACAGCCCCGCCCCCTGTAAAACGACTTTGCCACCAAAGGGTTGCTGCCTTCCTTCTAGATGCACCACGATTCTTCTGAGCAGGGCAACCACAGCACAGTCGTGATTCTGCAGACACTGACTCAGAGTAGAGCTATGAAACGTGAGGTTTCTCCAGCTGACTGTGCAGCCAAGAGTGAGACACACTGGGGAGAAAAGCCACATTCTTTGTCATTTCTTTCCCTCATCATCTCTCTGTGCTAGGGCTAAGGAGCAGTGCCAAAAGCCAGAATCAGGGAGACATCTCTATTCTTCTGGGGCGAGCTCTTCACTCTCCTTGCCTTTAACACTTTGACCAACTAATGAACTGTGCTACTCACAGTGCCTTTGTTAAATTATTCTTCCACCGCTGAAAATCCAAAGTAACTTTTGATATGCTCACATCCTTTGAGAGCCCAGAGGGGATGGTTTAGGTTAAGTCCTGGCTGTGCTTCATTGCCTTTGATTCTTTTGTGATGGTTTTATACCTGCTTTTTCATCTACCACATTCATCCGCTATACAGAAAACAAAACAAACAGAAACTGATTAGCTGGATCATTTCTTAAATCCAGCCATGGATCATTCAAGCAAGCCAAGACAATTGCAGGCACGGAAATGGAGGCTTTTTGACACAGAAAGGGTATTTTGGAAATAATGGTTCTTGAGTATGCCCCCCCCCCCCCTTTTTAAAATAGCTTCCCATGGCTTATACCTTGAATGTCACTTGTCTTGTGGGAAAGCATGTCCCTTGTGGTAGAGAAATGACTCAGGTGTTTAAAAAAAAACCTTCTCAAAAAAGCGGTGATCTTGCACTCACAGAAGCTGGGACTGTGACTACAAGACTATGCCGGGAGAATTATGATGGCTGTCAGTGGGCTCTCACTCCGGAAGCAACTTCCCTGCAAGTTATGCCCACAGCTCCTGTGCCAGCCAGAGTGTGGGTGTGAACGGGCTTTCTCACAAATGCTGGCCCTAGAGTTTTGTTTTTGAAAATTTCGCCTTTGCTGTTTACTCTAGTTTTAGACATGATAATTTTCAAAACCACACTTGGAATCTGCAGTATCTTTTCAAAACTCTCACATAACTTTGGCCATGGAGGTCAGTCTTGTTTATTAGCAGTTTGTAAGCCCACGGGATGGCAAAGAACAAACTCATGGCAGTGTCGCCCAGTCAGTGAGCTCCAGCCTACACAGGGTTGTTACTATCACTATCTGCGCATTTATTTACAACCTTGCTCTCTGGGTTTCCGGCCTCCTGTCTTTGCAGCTGCCTCCCTTTCTCCCTCTTGATGGCTGCAGATCTCTGCTTATCATCCATTTCCACGCTGGCTTTGTCTGTGTCTTTCTAAGCCGACCCTGAGTAGTTTCGCAGCACACGTGGCATCATGGCATCATCAGGGACTAGTGGATAAGCTGTCTTGTCTGTTTCAGTCATTCTGGGTCTCTTTTGTCTTGTTTTCTTTTTGATGGCCTAATTTCACACACATTCTGACTAAAGACTCTTTTCAAAATAGGCAGCCAACATGGGTGTGCTATTGTTCCATGTGGCAGGCAGATTATTATTTTTTAAATGTATGCACTGCGTGGATTTATCATGTAAACTCCTATTGAAAACCGTTGCCCCGGGGAAGGATTTGAGCATTTGGGTAATTTCCTGTAATTCTCAAGTGTGTGTGTTTGTAGTGACTTTCCCTCCCCTGCCCCCTCCTCAAATGGACGTAGCTGTGCCAGAGCAATCCATAAACAATATTGATTGCACAGAAGCACAAAACTGCCAATCTTGTTGCTCGCTTGTCTCCTGCTGCAGACCCCAATCTCTGAGAAGCACTCCCCTTCACAGAGGCTCCTAAAGGAGCACAGCATTTGTATTCAAATTGAACAGGATCTAAGGCTCCGTGATATCCTACCAGTTTTCTTGGCGTCAGCACTATGTCAGTTGGGACCAGAAGCTGGAAAATTATTCTACCTGTGAAAACCTGGCAGAGACACGCATGAGTACAATAACACACATAGACACAAACATGGAGTGTGCTGCCTCCACTTGATTTGATCATCTAAAAACACTTTAGTCCTTTAATAAGTGGAATTGTTTGGGAACTTGGTTCACTGCCTAAAATCTGTGCAAGGCAGTGCCATTTAAAGATCTCTTTTCTTTCCTTTAGGGCTTTATCCTTTGAATAAATAATTCAGCTTAATAACCTCCATGATCTGTGAGGTTAATTGATACCAAAAGAAACTTTGTACTGGTTTAATGGAGCCCATCTTTGTGTGCTTTTCACTGAGTTATCCAGGGTTTCTTGATTTTTTCCTCTTGAGCCTCACATTTCCCAACAGATTCATTCTGTTCGAAAAGCCACAACCATGTAACGTGTGGTTCACATCTTGCTAATGTCTTTGGAATGCAAGGGTCAAGGTTATTATCCAAAATTCACTTTTCAAAACTATGCTTGCTAGGGTCCTCTGGGAAGCTCTGCCTTCTATCCCAAGAATGCATTCACATAAATATACATCCTCAAATGGCTACTGATCGTTGACAAGGGCCCAGCATTCTAAGTAATTGAACATTAATGTGGACAGCAATAAAAATTTCTATAGTTTAACCCCGGGCTGGTTGGCTTCCAGGAATGGTGCTTTAATGAGGGACCCACTGAATTTAGGACAGATGCTGGGTGTTATGCTAGGCTGAATCTTGGATCAAACATGACTCTGGAATGAGTCATACATTTTACTAATTTATAAGCACAGCCTTCCTTGAAATCCCAATGTAAAGACCAGCGTACTGATCTATTAAAATGAATATAACCTTGAAGTCAACAAAAATAAAGGGATTGTTCACTCACAGAGAACCCCTGTGTTGAGCCTTTTCTTCCCCATGTCTTCTAGCTTTTTATTTTATTTGAGTTTGATAAAAGGGACTATGGGAAGCCAAGAGTTTAAATCTAACTTCTGGAGGTTGGTTTTGCAATAAACAGTAAAACCTTATCTAGACAGCCAAAAGAAAAGGGTTGGACAGCAAATTCATTTAGAAACAGCATCAGACTATCCAAGTGGGCATGTGGGATTTAGCTGTGAAGCTGGCTAGGATAGAGTTGCATGTGATGGACATTTGGGGAAATATCCTCATCCTCTGTCCCCGTTAGAAACTTCTAGTCCTTAATAATTAACCATTGCTCATCTTTATCCCCCCTGCCCAAAAACCTCCACCCCATCCCTATTCCATGGCCACGCCTGACAGACCTGTCTATCCACAGTCAGAGATGCCGACTTCAGCAGACAGCTCCCCTTTCATATACTTTTTCTACCTTTAGCTTCCAGTTTTGGACTCTTGTGTATGAAAAGGTTCTCATTATAAAATTATATAGAAAAACAGGATACAAAAATATAGTTCTGAAAAAAATACCAAATATGCAAAAATGATTGCATTGGGAGAAGCATGTAAATGTATTAGAAGTCATTGTGAATGAGTGTTTTAATCTCTATACTTTTCTTTAGTTTCTCTGTTTTAAAGCATGAACATAAATAACTAGAGGTTTTTTTCATATGCTGTATATAAGATACAGCTTGAAATATAGAAAAATCAAATTAGGGAGCAAGACATGACTTAGAACACAACTTATCCTTACAAATATTAATCTTTTGACACCTTTAAAGTGCAATGAGATAATCAAAAAAAAAGAACTGACATTTTAAAGGGGCTATTAATGGGTGAAAGGCTTTGTGGGGTAGCAGGTTAAGCCATTGCCTGCAATGCCAGCATCTCATATGAGCATCAGTTCAAGTCCCAGCTGCTCCAATTCTGATCTCAGCTAATTCACCTGGGAAGGCAGTTGATAATGTCCCAAGTGCTAGGGCCCTGCTACCCATGTGGGAAACCCAGATGGAATTTCAGGCTCCTGGCTTTGGCTTGGCTCAGCCCTGGTCATTGCAGCCATTTAGGGAATTAACCAATGGATAAGAGATTCTCTCTCTCTCTCTCTCTCTCTCTCTCTCTCTCTCTTTTTCTCTATCCCTCTTCCTTTGTAATTTTGCTTTTCAAATACATAAATAATTCTTTATAAAAGTGAAGAAAGGTATTAACTATATAGCATTCTCAGTTGGTATGGATCATTTCACTTAATAAAACAATGCTCTGGACCATGTTGCTGGTTCTTTCAGACAAGACAAGAGTAGATGTATAGACATTGGGCAGAATGCACACTGCATGCTCTGTAAGGCAGTGTCTTAGTGGCTGCCCTGGGATTCTCCAATAGGCATGTTCTAACTGGTAACAGAAGGAGTCGTGTTGGGGAGGAGGGAAGAGAACAGAATAGGAAGAACAGGTGCCCCGAATTCCAACTGTGCTGCTCTTCAGGAAGCAGGAAGACCCAAGGGGCCCAGCCAAGCCTTGAACCAGGATCCTCACCCTGCTAAGCTCTGCTCAAGGCTGCAAATGGGGAGTGACAGGAGTGTTTCCTATAGGGATTGACATCTTATAAAATGCTGGGATTTGTATTAACTGCATATAGCATAACAGATATTATGTTATAAATATGTATGTATGTTGATGTGCCTGTCCATCATCTTATTCTTATACCAATGGATGAAGTATGGCTTTCCACTTGCACATAAGGAATCTGGAGATGTTGCAAGCTGGTAAAGGAATATGTGCTGTGCTAGAAGCCAATCTTGTCATCAAGTCCAGGGCACTGTTCACTAAAGCATAGCTGAACTTATTAAGACACCACCATGTTATTCTCCGATGTTGGTCTCTAGAAAACATTTCTACACTTAACTTTTCAGATGCCAGTGTGCTTCCTGTGTGAGTCCTGGGAGGCCATAGACTGTGCCTTACTTCTCTGCCCTCCTCTCGATGCCCACCCCAACTGCAGCTGCTAGCTCACACTGACACCTCCTACTTTGTTCCCTTGGTCTTTCAGCCACACACATCATTAGGAAAGTCCATAAGAACCTTTCTGGCCACTCTGATATAGGTTCAAGGGAATTAACACTCATATGCAGCCCATGTACAACCAGGGATCAAAGCACATGGATAAATACACCCTTCTCCCACTATTGAATGACAATTCTCATGTATGTTCTGCATGATTCCTGAAACAGTTCCTGGTAGGGTTATGCACCCAGAGAAGAGATCACAAACCAGTTATGAAAATAATACATGTCTATAATAAAAATAGAGAAACTGGAGAAAAGCGTAAAGATCAAAATGCTCACAGTTACTGCTCAAAAATGCACCTTGGATTAGATTCCCCTTAATCTCTATTCCACTTTTCTGACTATCCAGTTGGCCTCTAGTTTAAAAAAATTTTCTCTAGGGGACAGGTGTTAAGATGCCTCTTGGTATGCTCACATCCCACATTGCAATGCCTGATTTTAGGCCTTGGCTGCACTCCGGAATTCAGTTTCTTGCAGTGTTCACTTAGAGGCCATTGGTTATGGCTCAAGTGATTGTCCTTGCTGCCTACGTGGGAGACCAAGATTGAATTATTTGCTGCTGGCTTCAGACTGGCCCAGACTGGGTTGTTGTGGGCATTTGGGCAAAGATTCAGAGTTTGGGGGATGTCTCTCTCTCTCTGTCTCTTTTCTCGGACTCCCAAACGAATCAAATGAATTAAAAATATTTTAGAAGTCTTCTTTGGAACCTGACAAAGACCCTCATATAGGGAATGCCACTTCTAGGATTTATTAGGCTGAGAAGTTTACTTCATGGTATATAAACTAAATTATTGATATTTGTATAGGAATTCATAGGTTTCAAATTTCTTTTCAAAGGCATCATCTAACTTTAATTCATCAGCTTCTCACCAATATTTCTTCCCAGCTCCACTCCTAACAGCTTGGACAAAGTCATTGCAATTACCTCAATATTGGTCTCCCAGCTCTTGCTTTTCCTCTCTCTAACCCCTGTCCCCACATGGTTTTATTCTCAACACAACACCCAGAGTGTTCTATTGATATAAAAATCAGATCATGTCACTCCCCTGTTGGAAACCCTCCAATAGCTCCTCTTCCACTCAGTACAGAAGTCCTGATGATGGCCCAGCAGGCCTTCCTAGGCAGGTCCTCCCTATCTGTTCCAGTTTTCACAATTGCTTATCCACATAACTGCATTGGCCTCCTTGCTGAACTTCAAACATGCTAGAAACTCTTGCCTTGGGATGCTTAGAGTTTCATCTACATGGAATGCTTTCCCCCGTATAGTCACCATAGCTCATGCCTTTCCTTCTTCAGATCTCTAGCTGAGTCTTACCTTCTCACTAAGTTTTTTTCCTGCCTCCTGTCTGACACTGCAGCTCTGCCCTCTCTCAGCATTCACTGTGCTCACCCTCCCTGATGTGTTTTTTTTTCCCCTATGGTAATATCATCTGACACAATCTATATTCATTTAGTTGCTATAATATTCCTGGCCTTTTCCTCCTGCCTGATGTAAAAAAGCACAGATGTTTGTTTTTCTTACTCCTATCCGAGTTCTCAACACAGCCTTGCACACTATAAGTGCTCAGTACGTATTTGAGAGAGTGAATGAATGAATGAACAAGTGAATGAATGAATGAACTCTGTGAGTTTGACTTTATCCCTGTTTCATAGATAACAGAACAGAGAGTCAGAAAGACTAAAGGATTCTATCAAGTTAATAAAAATAATGAGTAGAAGAGTTGTGACTTGAACTAATTTTCCTATTTCCAATGATGCTTTTGCAAGAAAAATGGAAACAGTATTTGGGTTCAGCAATTCATACTTAAATTAGATTTATGAGAATACAATATTTGTGTGGGGAAGAACTGATAATGAACTTAATCAAGTATTTGCAAAGCAAGCACATCTGAGGCTTCCGTATTTTCATCTTTGCAATGCCTCCAGAAAGCCCAGAACCATGTTTTTGATGCATCTCCAGGGCATGAAAGCATGTGTGCATGGTCTCATTTTTATTTCTCCTGTTCTTATTTCCTCTTTTAACCTGATTTCCTCATTTAAGTGTTTTTTATTTTGTTGCAGTCTACGGCTTTCTTTGCAAGGTGCCTCAAGTCTTCTTTTGGAGTTCAGCAACAGCAAGTAAAGAAAGAAGAATCATATTGTGGTATTATCCTACTGTTAAGGGTTGTGTGATCTACTGAGAGAAAAATGTATAGGTGGGATACAGCCTGAACAAAAGGGGGCCTCACTGATAGAACCTGAGCTGTTCACGATGTCAACTCCAAGAAGTAGCCGACAGAAAGATGTGATTTAAGTAATCAGATTTCAGCTTTAGGCTTTTAAGAGGCTGGCAAAGGAAGGATAGTGCTATTCCCAAGAACTAAGAAACACCTTAGATTTCCACCCCTTGCAAGCTAATGAGTATGCTACTTGAAGACATGAGATTCCCAGGTCTGAGGTAGAGAACAGTTTATTATGCATAGCAGTTGCAATAGCCAGAGTACTAGCATTTTTGCTCTTATCTGCAGGTTCCATTTCCCACATGAAAAGGGCCAAATAGTGCCTGCACACACAGTGGGTAGTGTTACAGGAGAGGAACCCTGAGCTTAGAGAACGCAACTGTTGGATAAATGGGCAGTAAGCCTGTCAGCTAAGTGCTCCGGAGGGAGACACCATCTCTATCTCCCAAGATTTTTTACTAGACAAACATTCTTAAAAATTAGTCTCAAATATTTGTGAAAGATTCATCTAAAGTAGTCTCATAGCAGCTATATATTCTGTAAATGCAGATTATAGCTTCTTTTTTTTTTTTTTTTTTTTTTTTTTTTTTTTTTTTTTGACAGGTAGAGTGGACAGTTGAGAGAGAGACAGAGAGAAAGGTCTTCCTTTTGCCGTTGGTTCACCCTCCAATGGCCGCCGCTGCAGCCGGCGCACCGCGCTGATCCGATGGCAGGAGCCAGGATCCAGGTGCTTTTCCTGGTCTCCCATGGGGTGCAGGGCCCAAGCACCTGGGCCATCCTCCACTGCACTCCCTGGCCATAGCAGAGAGCTGGCCTGGAAGAGGGGCAACCGGGACAGAATCCGGCGCCCCAACCGGGACTAGAACCCGGTGTGCCGGCGCCGCAAGGTGGAGGATTAGCCTATTGAGCCACGGCGCTGGCTCAGATTATAGCTTCTTAAACATTACTTCCATGTATCTCTTTCACTTCTAATGTCTTCCACTGGCAGGCAGTGGCCCCCTTAATCTACCTTCTTACTCTCAACTCCTCAGACTCCCTCTGTCAAAGCCAATACAGACTCTGGGGTTATTCCCTTTTTTTTCTTTCTGTTCTTATTCTTTATTCCGATCAATAATAAACCTTAACACTACACAGTACAACTGCCACAACCCTCCATTTCACCAATTCTCGCTCTTTCTATTCAATATCAGTTCTGCATCATAAGCTTAGGAACCGGGCTGCCAAGACTGAGTTTTCTTTAGCGAGCAGGGCAGTAAAGCTGAGAAAATGAACATCTTTAAAATTCTGGTCCCTGTCTTAGGATGTCTCCAGCACCACCAGATCATCTTGTCTGTCTTCCTAGCAGTCTCTTCTAATCCCTTCTTCCCCTTCCAAGGGTTCGGGGTTCCAGTATTGATTCCAGATTGTTTGATAGTTAAAGAAAAAAAACAAAAGAATCTCAAAAAGTTCTCCAGTTTCAAGTATTCTGGTTGAAAGAGGTCTGAAGTAGTGACTTTTTTGAAGCCTTGAGATTTTGGCTCCTGGAGTTTAATATGAGCATAGTGACATTTCTCATGGTGCTACCCAATCAGGCTCTCGGAATTGCCAGTTTTAGATGTTTTTCAACTAAGGTGCTTTCCTACCATCCTTAATAATGTTACTATCTCCTCCATTTCATTGGTACTCCCCTGCTCTTAGACTTCTGTATATAACCCCACCTCCTCTCCCAACAAAGTGTTGCATTTTCACTCTCAATGGGCTTCACTTCATAGTTTCAGGGGGAACAGAAGTCTTCCTATTCCTGACAATGAATTACCAATTCTACCTGCATCTATTCAGTTGTCACCTAGAAAATCTCCAAGAACACAGACTTATTCTCTTACCTAGCCGCAGGAAACTCATGCAGATTTGGGCACCAGGAACTCTATGACACTGCTGTTGTTCTCACCACTTGTAAGTGGCTTGGGAGGTAAACAGAAGGAAGGAAGGAAGAATCTGAAACAATGTTGAGGTGCATGACAGCAAAACATCTAGACTGCTTTTTGAACAAAGCATTGGTAGAAAGGTGAATGTCGAAGGCACTTTTTATGAGGACTCAACATTTTATTGGAAACTGGAAGAAAGGTGACATTTCTTATGTACGGAGAAACTTAGCTGATTGCATTCTTGAGTTGTGAGGAAAGCAGGTGTTGTGTGATAAACTCGAGTACTTAACTAAAGAAAATGTCAAGCAAAGCGGTCCCAAATGACATCCCAGGTGTCTAAGTGTAGAGAGGGATTTGGGTCACTCACAAAGAGGAGGCCACATGAGCACAGAGGCAGAAACCACAGCCGTAAGAATGAAGAGCCACGGAACAGACAGGCCCTTGATTTCCAGAGGAGCTGGCCTGTCTGATGTCTTCATTAAAGATTTCTGGCCTCCAGATGTAGGAGACAGTAAATTTCTCCCATCTGAAGTGACCCAGTTTGTCACAGCAGCCACAGAAACACAGCAGGTCCAAGGTGAAGCCTGGGTCTCGTGCTTTCCCAGAGGTCAGCAAACCCATATGATGGCAACTTGTCACCACACTGTGTGCTCTGAACAGAAAACAACAATCACCACACATGTTGTCTTCTCCCCTCTATGTCTCTTCCATCTCTCAGAAACTCTGCTTTCTAAGGGCATCACTGACTACCCTTGGCTCCCCGTCCTTGCTATCCTTGTCTCACTGTCCCAAGCACTGGGTTCTGGCAGTTCCCCGCTTCGTCTTCAACTCTGCTCCTCTCCCCACTCCTTCCTTCTCAGCCTCCCCTGTAGTTCAGCATCTGCTAACCAGCCCATGAGTGCTAGGATCTCTCAAGGATCTATCTGTGAAGAACCTTAAAAATCAAACCAAGATGGAGTGACTTAAGCTAACACTATTAAAAACAAGAAGTCACCTTTGCCCCAAATAAAATTAAAGTTTAAAAATTATAGCCCTAAACTTTTTCCCCCAAAGCTAAAATTAGGTGCAGCTATAAAAATAAGGGACCCTATGCTTAGCTAGCTGCGACACTTGTGCCTGGCTGTGCTAAGACCTAACCCAGTTTGTATGCCTCCTAATACTCAAATAACGGTGTGGGAAGCGGGACGCTGCTCTCCCTCTAGGGGAAAGAAGGGAGCGAGAAGTCGTCCCCCTCAGGGTGAACAAGATGACGCTGACAGGGAAAGGAACTGCTAAAGAAGTAAACAACAAAATGGCGACGAGGTGCATGCCTCCCATGTGATCCCGCAGCTGATTGGATAGAAGACACATGCCTTTCACATGATCAGCTCACGGATTGGACTGCTGTGTGCATGGACTCTTTTGATTGGTCGCTGCGGGTATATAAACCGTGTGGCTTTGTGCTGGGGGTGCTCTCTGGACTCCCGAGTTCAGGAGGCCCGTCTGCACAGACGCCGAATAAATCTTCTCGCTTTTGCATCAGCTGGTCTGGACTCTGAGTCTTTGGGGTGTGCCTCTCGACGTGTTAGCATCCTCACCCAGAGGGTCTAACATCTGGGCCCTTCTTTTCTTTCTTTCTCGCTCTATAGACTGTTTCTGGAATATCCACCTATCTCCATGGACTCAGTAAGCATCCATGGGATCCCAAATTTACACTGCCAGCTCAGATTTCTTTTTTGAGTTCCAGATCTATATTTACAACTGGTTACTTTATGTTTTTACTTGGATGCCTCATACTCACCAAACTTAGTGTGTCCTTTCCCTACCTCCTTCCCTCTGGTCCCTCCTTCAGGATTTCTCATCCTGGTAATCATTACCCTATTTGAGTCATATCTAACCCCATTCATCTCCTCATGATCAACTTCAATTCATTTCCAGGGCCTAACTGTTCCACCTCTAAAATAGATCCTGAATGTGGCCACTTTCCTCCATGTTCACTTTCCCCATTTAATCCAAGCCATCATCGCGTCTCACTTGGGCTTCTGCAGTAGCCTCCAAACTACTTCTCTCACTTTGCTCCATCCCAGATGTTATACAATTGAAAGAGTGAGCCGTTAAAACTTCACAACCAATCACATCACTCTCTCACTTTAAACTTTCTAGTGGCTTTCAACTTCAGTTAACTTAAATCCTGATCAAAAGTCTATGGGGTCCTGAATCAACTGTATGTGGATGCTGTCAGATGTCACCTAGAATATCTCCAGGAATGAAGGCTTATTCCCTCAACTGTTGGGAATGTGACTGGCTGCCAGCCCTTAGCAGGTGGCTCCCTTTGGGAATTGCCTTTCTTAAGGAGATGGCCCCTTTTCCAGGGTGGGGTGACTGATGGTTATGGGGGTGAGTGGTAGTAAAGTCCAGACTTCTCACCTTAATTTGGCCATCTACTCAGTGAATTCAGAAGGTTAACTTCTGTGGATACCACATCACTACTCAGCTTCTCCCTTGCCTTGACCTGTGTGCTTGTTCTTCCCCCATTCCATGGATATGGACCGGGGAATCTCCCACACAATGGTCTCCAGCTCAGATTGCATTTCCTAGAAACCTGATCAATGACATGTTGAGACCAAGGGATGTAATAATCATGATGTCCTTTTTGTTGCTCAGGTTATCCAAAAATGCCTGCAGTCTTTGGGGGCACTTTCTAGGACATTGGCAAGAGTATGAATGAGGACAGTGGGATGCTTTAGAGGTACAGGGGAAAAAATCATGCCATGGGATGAAGGGTTGATGAAGTGGAGCTACTTACCTGGAGTAGCATGAACAAAGTAGACATATGACCACTCTCTTTAGCTTTTGAAAGGCAGGCAAAGGGAAGAAAATTGCACTTTGTGTTGTTCCAGGTACTATAACTAAAGAAATAGATGAATGTTCCTGGGTCACACATTTAGACCCCACATAGGGAAAAGTTTTCTCGTAGCAATGTAATAGCATTATTGTGAAAAAGCAACTTCAGTTTTACTAAACTTGTGTGGCTTCATCTTGGAGATAAAATTTCAGAGATTCCTGGGCTTGCAGAACCATTGACCAGATGACTTACTTCCCCATGACAATATTTTGTTCTAGCACAGGGCTTTACAAAGTACATGAGAACCTTGATGGGTATAATCAGAAAGATGGGTTCCATGACTGAGTAAATTTGGTAAAACAGTTTAACAGTGTTAGGTAAGTTGGTTTTACTGAAGGATTTCTTAATGTTTGCTATGTCACAACTACACAGTGGAAGTCTGCAACGGCCATCCAGAACTAAGTTTTGCTCAGAACTCATTTTGACCAATGGCTAGTGCTATGCTTTAAATGTGATTTGTTCAGGTTCATATGCTGGAAGCTTGGTATTCCATGTTGTCATATTGAGAGGTGTCAGAACCTTTAAGAGGTGGGACCTGGTGGGAGGTAATTAGATATTAGGGATACCACACAGAGAATCATTACCTTTCTGGTGGTTATTGATTAGATCTCATGGGATTGGATTAGTTACTGCAAGAGTGGGTTGTTACAAAACAAGGCCACTCCTTGTGTTGAGTTTCTTCTTCTCCTCCTCCTTCTTCTTTTTGGCAGGCAGAGTTAGACAGTGAGAGAGAGAGAGAGAGAGACAGAGAGAAAGGTCTTCCTTTTTCTCTTGGTTCACCCCCTAAATGGCCACTACAGCCGGTGCGCTGCGCCGATCCAAAGTCAGGAGCCAGGTGCTTCCCCCTAGTCTCCCATGCGGGTGCAGGGCCCAAGCACTTGGGCCATCCTCCACTGCCTTTCAGGGCCACAGCAGAGAGCTGGACTGGAAGAGGAGCAACTGGGACACAATCCGGTGCCCCAACCAGGACTAGAACCCAGGGTACCTGTGCTACAGGTGGAAGATTAGCCAAGTGAGCCGCAGCACCTGCCATGTTGAATTTATTCTGCATGCCTTGCTCACCTCACCACTCTCACATGCACTCATGCTGTGTGACCATCTGCCAGTTACAACACATTCAGAGGGCACTCACTAGAAGCCAAGAAGATGAATCTGATCCCAAAGGTTCCCCTATCAGAACTAGGAGCTAAACGGACCTCTTTTCTTTAAAACTTACCAAATTTCAAGTAATTTGTTATAGCAATACAAGATGGAGTAAGATAGCTAGTCAAGGGAATAAGGCAAGTGTTTCATGCAATTCTCTTGAAGAAATTCTTCTTTGAAACATTATATTCTTCAGAGTCAATAGTAAGGAGAAGATAATTCTTAAACAAGAAAAATGAAAATACAAATTGTTGAGTACTGATAGTTAGAGTTCCTAAAACTGTTCATGCTGGATAGAAAGTTACAGATTTCCCTCTGCTTTATGGAGGGTATATTTCTTTCTACACACTAAAGTGTTAGCACAGGAGTGTGCTTGCTAACTTCATTCTTGGCAGTATTTGGGCAGATATCAAACAGATAAAAGCCAGAGCATTATTTTTGCTTTTATTCTTTAAAGGTGTTACACTGAGTCCTCTTTAGGCTTATTAAGTGTTTACATTTAGAGATATCTATACAATCTCTGGAGAAAGAATTCCTCCAAATACATTTATAGACAGAACATATAATTGAGAGAATGCTTGATTTCTATAGTCAGCATTCAGGATATAACAGGGAAGGAACAACCCAGCAAGTTTTACCAAATTTACATTGACCAGCTTCTTTTCTGTCTTGTGCAATACAGAAACTCTAGTCAGTTCCAATGATCCAGCTGCCTAATCAACACCAATAATTAAACCCTCCACACTTGCTCCCCCTTATTCAGCATTCCCAGTGATAATGTATCCACCCTGGAAGAAAGTACCAAGGCTGTTGTTATGCCTGTCTTAACTATTCTGTTAACTCTTTGGTGGAATTCTCATTCCACAGTTATAGTAACTGCCTTGATGCTTTTCAGGAGCATGCTAAGTGCTCAGAAAGTTCAGCCACAAAGTGTCAGGCAGATCCTATGACAGTGAAGGATGGGAAGTGGCTCCTACTGCTTTCTGATTGATAGGCAAACAACTGCACTTACTTATAAAGCTTTAAATGGATAGAGAATGCAGGAGAAGATCAGAAGAATTGTAGGATTAACCTCTGTTTCTCAGAAAATTTTTTAAGTTACTATCATCGAGAATTTATTGAAACTCTGAGAGATGGAATTATTTTAAAATATTCTGTTTGCTATGGAGACATTTTCTAAGGGGAAAAATGATAGTTCAAGGTTGATGAGGAGTGTGTTAAACAGAATGGGGCTTTTCAAATTCACACCTCAAAGTCTCTAAATTATAAGGAAGCAAACCAGGTAATGGCAAGTATCGAATTAATTCATGTGAGAGCTAATAAATTCTCTCTAAGTTGAAGGAATGGTATAGGACCATTGTGAAGCATGTTGGTTTCATCCATGGTAGGTACTCCCTGTCTACTGGAGCTTCTTTTTGGTGAAGAACACATGCTTCCCCCTGCCACACACACACACACACACACACTTAAAACACTGCTACTAAACACCAGAGATCATGTTCCTATGGCAACTATAGCCCATTTTATTACAGCCAACTTTACACAGAGTCAGTTTTAGAAATCCAGTGTGATGAAATGGGATATCCGTTCACATTTGTTCAAGTTAAGCCTTCTGTATTACATGTGATAACATGTTCTTGCTATTGGCTAGGACTATATAATCCATCAAGAGTCATACAAATTTTAGAATTTGACTATTTCATATTGCTTATGAGGTGAGCCAAAGTCCTCAAACACAAGGGATCACCAAGATGACTAACTCACGTTACTCTGTGTCTAACATGCCACCTGCAACTTAAGAAACCCTCTGAGTGTGGTTAAAATATACCCCAACTGCCAAGGGAAGTTTGGGGCCACTCTCAGAGGAGTCAATGCTGTTCTATGTACCTTGGTATGTTTTCTGCCTCCCTGTTAAATTTCTGTCACACTAGCAAATCTAGGGGCTATGAGGAATCTGTCAGAAAGGTTATCTGGCATCATCCTGTCTTTAGTGGAATGACTATGGACTTGGAGTCTTCAGCCCCTCACCTGCTATTCACTGACTTCTTGACCAGGGAGAGTGATTTAGCTTTCCCACATCTCAGTTCTTCACCTGCAAAATGACAGTTAGGGCTATGTGACCTGTAAAGTCTCATTTTGCTCAAATAGTCTGTGACATTGTGTTTAGTGGAATGAAATACTTCTAACAAGTGAGATTTTCCCACTCTGTATGTGATCAGAAAGGAAAGTGGAGAACAAAATTACCTGCACTCCTGCAAAACCAAAGTGGACTTCAAAAACTCCAGATATCTGTATATATAATCTATTGCTTTGCCATTAAAAGGAAACAGAACCTTCAGTCAAATGAGACAAAGTGGGTAGAGGTCTGGCTTAGCTATTAAGATGCCACTTAAGACACCTGCATCCCATATCAGAGTCCTTGGGTTTGCTTTTCAGCTGTGCTCCTGACTCCAGCTTTCTGCCATTGTGGACCTTAAGAAGCATTGGTGATAGCTGAATTAATTGGGTTCCTGCTTTCCAGGGGAGTCCTGGATTGAGTTGCCAGCTCCCAACTTTGACCTCCTATCCTCGTTGCATTTGTGGAGTGAATCAGCAGAGGTATATTTCTCTCTCTCTCTCTTTCTCTCTCTCTCTCCCTCTCTCCCTCCCTCCCTCCCTCTTATAAAATACAGTTGTGACTGGAAGGATGCTTATCCTGGTCCTGTCTCCATGATTGTAGTCCATAGTGAAAAAGCATGTATGGTAACTTTGCAATAGGATAAGAGCAGGGCAGGAAAGGCCAGAAATTCCACTGGAGAACGTGGTAAGAAAGTTGGCATTGTCTCTCACTGCATCTGGGGAGCAACAGGAAAATGGGAAGAAAAGGTGGCACTCTGCTTGCTCTAAAAGTTCTGAACATGGTATTAGATTTGAGATTTCCTTCTTCAAAAGCACAGTCACTCCTTCCTCCAGATACTGCTGGGCATCCTGACATGTTGAGTGACAGGTCTTTTCCTCCTGATTTTTGACCAGTATTGCCTCTGTGAATCAGTCTGTCACCCTCACCCCCTGCTACATGGTGTTGGCAGAACAGAGTTAAGATATCTCTTTGGCTGCTCCAGCATTTGCTTTATGGGGACAGAGGCTGTATTTTTCTAACCAAAAAATTGGGAAAACTTAGCGTGACAAGTACGAATGTACTTATGAGACAAGGACAGAATATTAGAAACCAAGGCTGTCCTGGAATGCCCTTGATTCGCTGCATGAGGTTGATAGCTTATCATTCTTTGGCGAAAGGATAGATTGGGGTTTTCCTGTTAACTGATATGATTCCATTATAGGCAGCCAGGCTTTGACGACCAGTGCTTGGAACCTCCCTTGCCTTTCAGATGTATACAGAAGTAGAAGTTTTGGAATCAAGTCTGGAACAAAAGGAAGCACAAGGCTTTCAGTTCCCTTAAGCACTAAGAGGATGACAATGGTTCAGGGTCATTTTCTCTCCTGTTTCAGGACATCTGCCACCTGTCCTTTCTGGTCTGGACCAGCCCTGGAACACTTCTAGAATGGCAGTCCCATGAGGGCAAGAAAAGTCTGTTTTCACGGCTACATTCACAGCAACCAGAAGTGTGCCTGGTACATAGTAGGCAGTAGCTCAATAAGTACTTATCAAATAAATGAATGATATTACTTGATCTAACATGAAGCTAACCAAATTCTTTTCATAAGCTTGTGGTAATATTTGAAATAAGAACATTTTTACAAGAGAAACTTGTGATGGGAAAAGAAAAGACCGCTTCTATCCCCATACCATTTGATTTTGCTAATGGATGAATTCCCCTTTTTATATTTAGCAACACTCAGTGATATTTCCTCCTGAATGACGGAACTCTCAGGTGCTTCTTGTTTATTTCTTCGACCCAGACAGCAGTACACAGAAAGGGCAAGAGTCCTCGAGGTGCAATGTCAGATGTAGCTGGCGTGTGAAGCCTGTTTCAATTCAATCTTTAGCCACTGTTGCCTTGTTTGAGAGCTTTTTATGAGATATGTCTGTGCAACTCTATCTAAAACAAATATCACTTTTTCCTCAAAGTCATTTCTATCCTGTTTTATTTTCCATTAAAAAAAATTCCAATTCAGCTTCAAGTAGTAATAACAGCAGGGTTCCACTTATTTCAAATCACCAAAACCCAGTGTTATTTCAGTAATGCCATTCTCAGAGAAGTCTTACTACTCCAGAGTGACCATTTTATGTTTTTCTAAATAAAAACAAATAATAAAATCACAATAAGACTTATCTATCTCAAATTTCTAATAATTTAGACAAGGAACTGGGCCAAAGTTTACTTTTATGGTACCTTGGAAGAAAGGATTTGTTAAGTCAGTCATGATGGCAAAAAATTTAAATGGTGTAGAACCGTTGCTAAGCAGCCTGGCAGCATATTAACATAAGTAAATATGCAAATAACACTCTTTTCTATACATTGGAGCATGTTCCCTAAGGAATTACACTAGGCAAAATTATTTTTATAATTTAAATGTATGATGAATGTCTTTTACATGTGAATGGTGCTTGGATGTACAATGTACTGAACAATTGCATACAGCACATTTAACCATCACAACAACTCTGTGAGATAGCCTCATGCCCATTTTACAGATAGGAAGCCTTCAGAGAGGTTAATGAACTAGTCCAAGGACACATGACTGGACAATGTCAACACTTAATTGAATGTAGGTCTTCAGATGATAGGTCTTCATGAGTCTGTATGTCACTTTACAGCTACAAAGATGTCCGTAATGACTTTAATACTCTGTAATTAAACCTTTCATTAATTCAGACAGGACAATTAGCCAAATTAATGTGTTTCCCCAAGTCAGTGGATAGAGTCAAGAGGAACTTTAGGAAAAGATAAGACAGGTAAAAGTAGCACCGCTGTGATCATTAAATAGTGCTGATAATAAGCACTTCTCACAGTCAGGAGTTTTAGAAGGTTCCCTTCCATTTACGTCTTAACAAATGAACCCTAATGCAGAGGAATGCCAAAAAGTTTGGACAGATACTGGTAAAGGGGCATCCCAGGCAGTGAAGGCAAGCAGGCTGGCCAAGGACAGTTGGGCTCTGTATTCATGGCCACCCTTCCTTGGAGGGGGCACAATGAAAGCCAGTGGATTGATGAAATTTGCAATGAATCAACACAAAGAACATTTCTTATATAAAAGTTTACACTGAAGCTTTTGCTCCTCTGTAATAATATCTTACAAAGAGTCTTCTACCACTGTTGGCTGTCATGAAAAGAAAACATAACTCACCCATTGTAAATGCACCACTCCCTGCCGCCCCCACCCTGATTTTATGTTTTTCTAGAGAGAATTTCTGGGAGGATTTATAGGCCAGTAGCTGGTTGTTTCTGGCGGGAGGAAGTGAGCTGCTGTGGAGTGTAGGAAGGAGACTTTTCACTGTGCACTGTGTGCCCTTTTGATATTTTTGAGTCATATGAAAAAGTGCACCCTCCCCTCTCTGAAACCCCCAACTCAAGCAATGTGTAAATGAATCATGGGTGAAAAATCAAATCCCCTGAAGGATTTGATTGCCACTCCCCTGTGTCTTTTCTCTTCCTCTGGTTAGCTTGGAGGCCATGTGAAATGCTAGGTGAATAGATATTCCTAAATTGTCTCCTGCAAAGAGGTTCTGATATATAAAATTCTAGCAAATAGTTGAGAGAACTTCCTTGGAGATGAAATTATGGAGTAACACTCAGAAATGTGCTGTTTTGTTTGGTATTTTTGTCGCTCCCCCTCTTCGTGGAGGAACGACACAGGACCCTGCATTGTTCTTTCATCTGCTTGGCCCTCCCCGGGTTTGCTGCTGGTTCTTCCCGGGTTGGCTACCGTCCCTTCCACCTCCGTGGAAGGGCGGTTCCCCCTGCCACTTTCCCCACTTCCGCGGGGGAGCGGCACACCACCGGCCGGCTCTCTCGGGGGCTGCTCAGATGTTCCTCAGGTGTTCCTTGTGCATGTTGTCTCTCTCCTCCTTTATAGTCCTCTTCCACCAATCCCAACTCTGCTACCCACACACCGAGTATGCTGCTCTCCTCCAATCAGGAGCAGGTCCTGCTGTTTATTTGTTGAACTGGAGGCAGCTGAGTAGAAGCTGTTTCCTCCTCTCCCAGCGCCATATTGTGGGAAAGCAGATGCGTAGAATAAGTCTTAATTCCAGTAACTTAGTCTAGTCCAGAGTTGCTCCCCACAATTTTGATATTAATTTATTTGGACAGATTTGTTTTTTCACAATAGGCTGGCCCAATGGCTCCTTGGCTTGAAATTCCTACCTGTGGCCAGGTTTCACACGCTCTTTCTGTGTACCTTAATATTTTGTGGTTCCAGAACCAGCAGAATACTAATTGTCCCCATGTAGTATTTGTAACAAAAACAAAGAGCTGAATTGCCCTGCATAACAGACAAAATCACTTTGGCCACTGAGTCAAAGCATAGTTCTTGGAGAGTGGAATTAAATGATAAGTTTATTTTCATGCAAAAAAGATTGGTTTTGAAATCCTTGCATAGCTTTTCCAAAATATGCACTTTTCATGAACTTTCTCAAAACTTCATATATGAAGCACTTGGCTTGTATGAATACATTAGTTCATATTTGAATAAAATAAATTAAACTTATTGCATGAGTTAATGTTTTTAAAGCACTTAAAATAGTGCCTAGGGCATAATAAACTTTCAGTGAGTGTTAGTAACTATTCTTACTTTTTCATGCTGTAGTGGACAGCTTTGGTGAATTTGATATATCCTTTTTTTAAAAAAGATTTATTTATTTATCTGAAAAGCAGAGATGCAGAGAGGCAGAGAGAGAGAAAGAAAGAGAGAGAGAAAAAGAGAGGTCTTCCATCTGCTGGTTCACTCCCCAATTTGCTGCAACTGTGCTGATCTGAAGCCAGGAGCCAAGAGCTTTTTCCGGGTCTCCCACACTGGTGCAGGTACTTGGGCCATCTTCCACTGCTTTCCCAGGCCATAGCTGAGAGCTGGATTGGAAGTGGAGCAGCTGGGACTTGAACGCACACCCATATGGGATGCCAACACTGCATGCGGCAGCTTTACCCACTAGGCCAGGAGTACTGGCCCCAGATGTATCCTTTATTGAGCCAATTCATAACATCTATATGAGGGTACTTCAAATAGTTCATGGAAAATGGAACTAAAATATAATTTTATTTTCATACAAAATTTTTTTAAATACATGCATAGAGTTTTTTCATAATATGCAATTCCCATGAGCTTTTAGACTACTGTACTCCTGTATATAAGATTTCATAATTCTTTTACACAAAGTCAACTTACATTTTGATTCTGTTTCATTAAATGTCCTGATACTCCCTTGTACTGAAGTTCTACATGTTCAGATTGTGATGAGCTCCAAAAGCACAAAGCCTTCCTCAGGAAATGTACAGTCTGGTTGAGGAGACAAGATACAGATGTTAAAGAAGGTATCCCACAACTAAAATATGCTGTCTGAAGCAGTAAGGGAATGGGTCAGATCACAGAATCATCAACAGAGAGAAGGAGGAGGAGGAGGAGAGAGAGAGAGAGAGAGAGAGGGAGAAGGAGAGGGGGAGATAAAGATCTGTTTTTGCAAGGCCAAAGAGCAGGAGATTTGCATTGCCCTTTGAAGGACTCTGAAGGGAAGAGCAGAGAAGCAGAGAAGAGGATGATGGGCCTGTTTTCCATGGAAGGAAGAGCAGGAAGGCGAGTTCCAGAGTCCGAAGTGAACAGATAGAGGCAAGCAAACATGGTCACATGATTTGGGACCAGCTTGGGGAATTTCTGCAACAACAACAAGTCACTGAGGGTGGCAATACTTCAGGTTAAATGAAATTTACCATAAGATTTTTATATTACTCTCATAGACCAGCTGGCTGTCTTTTGGGCGTTTTGTTGGAATGTTTGATAAATCATTCTATGTGGACCTTCACAGATAATGAGAATCAGGCCAGCTGAAGACAAATGAGATAAGAAATTGTAGACATGAACCTGACCAATGAACTCTCAATTTCACTGAAATTACTAAGGGTATAACAATCATTTGCTCAGACAATATTCATTCTGAAGAGACTGCCAAAGGGGCAAAAGTTTCTGTATTCAATTGCATTTCGAAGAATCCTGGAATACAACTAGAAAACCTACAGACTATTAATTAAGTTCTACCCAATGAAAGACTTTGTATTACAAGTGCCATTTACTAAATATCTACTTAAGAAGCTCTTTGAATGATGATTTTTAGAATAACATTCATTCTTCTCAAACAGATCTGAGCTTTTAAAAATTCTTTTGGGGCAATAACCATGCTACTTAACATTTATAGGATGCTAGTTGCTAGGTGCTGTCACTGTGTCTAATGTTTTACTTGTTTTAGCTCATTTAAGTCTCCCAACCCTCACTTGTGAGCACATTTATGTGATTTTTAAAAATGTGGCAAGTAAAGCTTAGAGAAAATAAGTAATGCTCCCAAGATCACATGATTAGAAAGGAGTAGAGTAAAAATTTGAATTCAGGTGATCCACTCTCACAGGTTGAACTCTTAATCAGATTCATCATCAGTGGTATTCAACCATGTCCCCACCAAACCTACAGAGGGATGTGGGTCTCCATCCACAAACAGCAAGGCGTCTCTCTAGAAGATACTCACCCTCAGAACATTCTTCTATGTTCCTTTTTCCCCTGGTACATGTTCATCTGCCTCCAAATGATTAATACCAATTCAGGTATATTAGGCATCATCTGGGAAGAAAAGTCCATTTTTTAAAATTCTAATTGAAATGATCAAAAAGAATTCTATGGATACAAAACTCACTGTATGAGTGTCATAACTGGCATCTTGATATTAGTGGATGTGAAATCAATGGTTACACTGCTTCCTATTTCATCTTGGCCTGAAAGCTGAAGTTCATGTTTTGGGGAATTATAGAGCCACATGAGACCTATTCCTTTGTTTTCAAGAAAGGATCTCCAATATCTAACCACTACAAAAAAGGCACCATTCGTCCCCTTTCTCTTACATTGTAATAATTACTGATGTTTCATCAGGAGATTCTTCAGATACAATTTTAAAGATCATTCCCTCTGTGCAAGAAATGACCTTATGTAGAATAGAGAATAGTTGAGAACAGCATTTGTTGAGCAGCTTCAGATAAGCCAATTAAGATAGTCATTAGGACAGGTCATGGCTTTGTCTCGTCCAAAGTCAAAAATTTCAGTTGTTTAAACTGTTCTTGTAAACTAAGGAATTATAGTTAAAATCCCTTGAAACATATGCTTCCATCTGTTCTCCACTCCCGACCTTCACTCCTATCCCATCATTCAGCTAACAAGAATGTAGTAGGTCAGAGGAAAGACCCCAAATAAGCCAACAACACTCCTGGGACTGCACCAAGTTCAAAACCTCCCATGAAAGAACAATAGCATCATCTTCACGGATGAAAGACAGCATATGGTGGTTGTGTTTACCTTTTGGAACTTAGCCCTAGTACTCTGTGCATCTGAATTTACAGAGGTGTAGAGTTAAGACACAATTTCCTAAGCTTAACTTTTAAAATTAGTTATCCTTTTCCATTTTTATTAAGTAATGTGCACAGGAAATTATTATATATCTGTATATATACATATAGAACTGCTTGATACTCAGAAAACAAAAATAACAAGGATGTGACTAAGAAATAACAATTGGAAGCATATGTCACATATTCCATACATTCTTAATTTTGCATCATCATTATTTTATTTTTAAAAGCAACGAATCTGGCTGGCCTTGTGGCATAGTGGCTAAAGTTGCTGCTTGCAACACTGGCATCCCATAAGGGTGACAGTTTGTATCCTGGATGCTCCATTTCTAACCCAGCTCCCTGCTGATGGCCTGGGAAAGGCAATGAAAGATGACCTAAGTGTTTGGGCTCCTGCCACCCATGTGGGAAGACCTAGATGAAGTTCCTGGCTTCTGGTTTTGGCCTGGCCCAGTCCTGGTAATTATGGCCATCTGGGGCATGAACCAGTAGATGGAATATCTCCCTCTGTCTTTCTGTCTCTCCCTCTCACTCTGCTCTCTCTCCATAACCCTTTTAAATCAATCAATCAATCAATCTTTGAAAACAACAAGCCATAGCAAGTTTTGAGGTAGACTATTGGTTCTATTTTCCTCTTTGACAAATCTCATATCATATATCTGATATTTATGTGTCTAAGTATTTTTCTCAGAAAGGCTTATTTTATTCTTACAGAAAGTCTGTGCATTGACTTCTACTTTTTTCTCATTTTGAAATATAAACTTATGCCTTAAATGACAGGTCACCTATTTGTAAGTTTAATGAGCATGATTTTTGTAATGCAGAAGCCACTTAAGAGTGTGCCAAACATCTCATGGGCATCGACACAAGTTCTGCACAATTTCACTCATTGCCAAGACACTCCACATGGAGATTTCTCACTATCCTGTTGAATTAACATATGGCTTTCCTATCTTTTTCTTCTCCAAAGTCCAGAAATCAAAAGCAAGTATTTTTTTCTTCCATAGGTTACTTTGTTATAGTAACTGAGAGACAGGTTACTTGAATATTTTCCGGTACCCTCTCCTTATTGTTCCATCACATTTCAGTCGCATTACTTAAGTGGCTTCTTACACCAGAGTCGTTAATCAGGCTTGATTTTTGTTCCTAGAATTTGTCGCGTTCGTGGGTTTTCAGCATCAAGAGGCTTTTGTTTACTTGTGTTAACACAGGCTGGCTTTCCTGGTGCATACTCATGATTCCAAGCTCCACCTTCTTCTCCCTTAGCCTAACCTGGATGCTATTTGAAAGAGAATCTGTTTCCCATAAGGGTTGCATTCTAAGATGAAGTGCACACCCTCTCTTTGATGTACACCCAGAACATCATTACAAAACAAGGCTGCTAATTCAAAGACTAGTGGGAAGAAGTCAAACACTTTGAGACCTGTAGCTTTTCTTGCAAGACCCCAGAACATTTCACTGGTGAAAACCGATAGTTGAAACCCTTGATGAATGAAGAGAATCTAAACTTGACTACAAGAACAATCACAGGAAGCATTGAAGAAGATTCTTAAATCAAATCTAGAACACGTCATTACATGGTGTTTTCTGCTGCTTCTGATCCAGCTTCCTGCTAGTAAGCACCCTGAGAGGCAGCAGGTGATGACTGAAGTACTTGGGCCCCTGCCATTTATGTGGGACACTTGTGAGTTTCTGCCTCCTGGCTTTGGCTTGGCCCAGTCCTGGCTGTTGTGGTCATTTGAGTAGTGAACTAGCAAATGGAAGATCTCTGTCTGCCCCTCTGTCTTTCTTTCACATGAAAAGTAAGAAAGAAAAAATAATTAAAAATTTAAAAAAGAGAGAGAAGAGGAAGAAAGGTGGGAGCGTAGGCAGGAGTGAGGGTAGGGTGGCAAGTATCACTATGTTTCTAAATCTGTATATAGAAAATTAATAAAATTTGTGTACCTTAAATAAAATTTTAAAAACAGAAATTCTGAAAAAAATTTTAAAAAATAACAACACTGGCACATACATTTCAAACAGTAACACTTTTGTCTGCCAAAAAAGTGGGGAGTGGGCATTATCATAAAGACCTAAAATGTGTGGAACTCATCCCATGAGAAATAGTTTCAAAAGTAAGAGGCCCTGTGTTTCTCAGGCTGTAGAATATATTCATTTTTTTTCTTCTCTTAAGTTTATAATTAAGAGCAAACCACAAACAAAATAAAAACCTTCAAACAATGAAACATTATAGGCAGAAATTTTCCTGACCTAATATTAATACAAAGGATATTTTAAATTATTAATATTCAATATCTTAAAAATACTCACAAATAATTTTCATCTTAGCATTATTGTTTATATTAGAGATATATTTGTAGTCCATATTGTACAGATTTATAGATTTTAGTCATAGAAATCTTTTTGCATTAGTAAAATTATATATTTTAAAAATTTTCTAGTTGCAAAATTTTTCCTAGAAAACAATCACAGTCCCATTTCAATAAAATGGCAGTAAACATATATTCTTTTTTTTTTTGACAGGCAGAGTTAGACAGTGAGAGAGAGAGAGACAGAGAGAAAGGTCTTCCTTTTTCCGTTGGTTCACCCCTCAAATGGCCGCTACAGCCGGTGCGATGTGCCGATCTGAAGCCAGGAGCCAGGTGCTTCCTCCTGGTCTCCCATGCGGGTGCAGGGTCCAAGCCCTTGGGCCATCCTCCACTGCCTTTCGGGGCCACAGCAGAGAGCTGGACTGGAAGAAGAGCAATCGGGACAGAATCCGGCGCCCCAACTGGAACTAGAACCCAGGGTGCTGGCACCACCCAACATATATTCTTAAAAAGGATGTTAAATAAAATTTCTAGAAGGCTTCATCTTTATCTCCTAATTTTTGTAGGTCCTGAATTCAGCATCAGCTTAGCTGAGTGGGTCCAGGTGAGGGTCTCTTTAGGGGTTGCAGTTGAAATACCATGTGGGTCCGCAGTCGTAAAGGGTTTTGTTTTGGGGGAGGATTTGCTTTCAAGCTTAATAACATGTCTGTTGGCAGAAGGCCTGCATTGCCAGGGCTCCTGAAATATCTTTATGGCACTCTATTCCCCCAGAGCAAGGATCTGAGGGGGAGACCAAAGAGGAAGCCACAAGCCTTTATGTCTGATCTTGGTGGTCACACATCTTCAGTCTCATCCCTTTCTATGCATTAGAAGCAAGTTACTAAATCCAGCCTGTACTTAAGTGGAAGGGACTTAGCCTCCAATTTTTGAAGGAAGGAACATAAAAGAAATTACAGAATATTTAAAAGCCCTCACAACTTCTAGCAAAAACTAGATTCTTTTAAAAAATTATTTATTCATTTATTTTTAAGGAATACAATTTTCATAAGTACAACTTTAGGAATATAGTTATTCTTCCCACAATACCAGACCTCCCATCTACACTCATACCACTACACCTCCTCCCTCTCCCCTTCCCAGTCTTATTCTCCAATAAGATTAATTTTTTTTTTTTTTTGACAGGCAGAGTGGACAGTGAGAGAGAGAGACAGAGAGAAAGGTCTTCCTTCTGCGGTTGGTTCACCCTCCAACGGCCACGGTGCTGATCCATAGCCAGGAGCCAGGTGCTTCTCCTGGTCTCCCATGGGGTGCAGGGCCCAAGCACTTGGGCCATCCTCCACTGCACTCCCGGGCCACAGCAGAGAGCTGGACTGGAAGAGGGGCAACCGGGACTAGAACCCGGTGTGCCGGCGCTGCAGGCGGAGGATTGGCCTATTGAGCTGCGGCGCCGGCAGATTCATTTTCAATTATCTTCGTATACAGAAGGCCAACTCTATACTAAGTAAAGATTTCAACAACTTGCAAACATGCACACACACACACAAATTGTTTGACAACTAGTTTTTTTTTTTACTTTTTTTATATTTTATTTTATTTAATGAACATAATTTTCCAAAGTACAGCTTATGGATTACAATAGCTTCCCCTCCCCATAACTTCCCTCCCACCCACAACACTCCCCTCTCCCACTCCCTTTCCCCTTCCATTCACATCAAGATTAATTTTCAATTATCTTTATATACAGGAGATCAATTTAGTATATATTAAGTAAAGATTTCAACAGTTTGCACCCATACAGAAACACAAAGTGTAAAATACTATTTGAGTACTAGTTATAGCATTAATTAAATGCCTAAGAATAATTGTGTATTAATTACAGAGTTCAACCAATAGTCTTAAGTAGAACATAAAAAATACTAAAAGGGTAAAGTATTAAGTTCTTTTTTTCTTTTTCTTTTTCTTTTTTTTGTTTGTTATATAGTTATTTTTTTGATTTAATGTGAATTTACAAAGTGCAACTTTTGTATTGTTGAGGCCCTCCCCTCTCCCACTCCCTCTCCCATTCCGCCCTTCATCACGTTTCATTTTCAATTACCTTCATATACTGAAGATCAACTTAGTATATACTAAGCAAGGATTTCAACAGGCTGCACTCACACAACCGAACCAGGTATAGGATATTGTCCGACTAGTAGTGTTGTTTTTAAGTTTCATAGTAGAACACATTAAGGACAGAGATCCTACGTGGGGAGCATGTACCCAGTGACTCCCGTTGTTGATTTAACAATTGGCACTCTTATTTATGACGTCAGCAATCACCCGAGACTCTTGCTATGAGCTGTCTAGGCTATGGAAGCCCCTTGAGTTCACCGACTCTGAACTTGTTTAGTCCAGGCCGTATCACAGTGGAGGTTCTTTCCTCCCTTCAGAGAAAGGCGCCTCTCTCCTTGATGGCCTGTTCCTTCTGCTGGGGTCTTGTTCACCAGGATCTTTCATTTAGATGGTTTTTTGCCACCGTGTCATGGCTTTCCATGCCTGTGAGACTCTCATGGACCTTTAGCCAGATCCGAATGTCCCAAGGGTTGATTCTGAGGCAAGAGTGCTGCCATTCTATGAGTCTGCTGTGTGTCCTGTTTTCCCCGCAGGATCATTCTCTCCCTTTTGATTCTATCCTTCATTATTTGCTTACACTGGTCTTATTTGTGTAATCTCTTCGATACTTACCCTATCTTTTTGATCGGTTGTGTATTTATACTTACCACTTTACCAAGTGTGCTGGCATTGGTACCTGCCTCCTTGGTAAGGTTGAGTTGAAATCTCCTGGCACATTTCTAGTTCCACCATTGGAGGTAGGTCTGAGTGAGTATGTGCCATCCTATATATCTCCTTCCTCTCTTATTCCCACTCCTATGTTTCACAGAGATCACTTTTCTGTTAATTTTAAATGCCTAAGAATGATTGTGCATTGATTAGAGAATTCAACCAGTGGTCTTATGTAGAACAAACAGAGCAACATCAACAACAACAAAAATACTAAAAGGAATAAAATAGTAAGTTGTTCCTCAACAGTCTAGACAAGGGCTGATCATGTCATTGTCTCTCATAGTGTCCATTTCACTTCAGTGGGTATCATTTTAGATGCTCGTTTAGTTGCCATCGATCAGGGAGAACATATGCTATTTGGCCTTTTTGGACTGGCTTATTTCACTCAGCATGATGTTTTCCAGCTTCCTCCATTTTGACAACTAGTTTTACAGTTAACTCTCATAGTACAACTCCTTGAGGACAGAAGTCCTGCATGGGGAGTTAATGCACGTGACCTCTGTTGTTCATTTAACAATTAACACTCTTGTGTATGAATTCAGTGATCATCCAGGGCTCTTGACATGAGCTGCCAAGGCTATGGAAGGCTTTTGAAGCCACAAACTCCATCAGTATTTAGACAGGGCCATAAGAAAAGTGGAAGTTCTCTCCTCCCTTCAGAGCAAAGAGCATCCTTCTTTGATGGTCACTTCTTTCCATTGGGATCTCACTCACAGAGATTCTTCATGTAGAACATTTTTTGCCACAGTGTCTTGGCTTTCCATTCCTGAAATGCTGTCATGGGATTTTTTTTTTTTTTTTTTTTGGCATTTAAGAACATGGTCTGGTCCTTCCCTGATTCACCATATTTACCTGGAGGCACAGGTGGGCACCATAATACTCTAAGGCAGGAGGTCCTCCTTTAGTCTTAAGTCAGGCAGACTAGAGTGCTTCCAATTATTTTTAAAAGAACCAACCCTTAACTGGCTTAAAATTTGAAAGTCTTTTGCAATTGTATTCCCCTTTGCTTGATTTCTGTAACCCTTTGTATAGTGTTTGGGACAATATTAGGTATTTTAACTCAGTATCAAGGTGTCTGAGGGTGTATTTGAGGGGTGCTGCTACCATCTGTCCTCACATCAGTGTGGTGGAGCCCTTCTGCCTGGACCTGGCAGGGTGGTCTAGAAGGGCAGAATCTTGTTGCCATATTGTTTTATTTGTTGAAATGGAATAGATCATTACATTGCTTAGGGAAATGAACTAACATTTTGCTGCAGAAATTCAAAATCACATTATTCTAGTTCCATGGCTGACAAAATTACAGTTGAAGGATTATGTTTTGTTTTTTCTGTCTAAAATTATTTTGCAAGAAACTTTTCATGTATCTTCAGCCTTCACATTTATCACTTTAATAGTTCCATAACGGTCTCCTGAGATGA
Source organism: Oryctolagus cuniculus (assembly GCF_964237555.1). Classification (NCBI taxonomy): domain Eukaryota; kingdom Metazoa; phylum Chordata; class Mammalia; order Lagomorpha; family Leporidae; genus Oryctolagus; species Oryctolagus cuniculus. The sequence goes on from NC_091436.1 coordinate 84,109,731, forward strand.
TATACCATGGATTATATAACCATTCCTTAATCGTTAGCTATTTGTATTGTTTCTGATTTTTCCATCCACTTTCATAAATGATATTGCTATAAACATCTCTGTACAAATAGTTTTCTTTTTCCAACATTTTAACTGTTTCCTTGGGGCAATGTTGCTCAAAGTGGATTATTTATTCTAAAGATGTACACTACTGTTGTAGTTTTTTAGAGTTTTTATTATAGAAAATTTCAAATGTATACAAAAGTGTAAAAATATAATTAACTGGATGAACCCACCCTCTGGGCTTCAGCAGTGATCAGCTCACAGGGGTTCTTGTTCATCCATTTGGCCACTTTTTCTCCTTTCCCTTCCAAACTGGATTATTTTGAAGGAAGTCCCAGAAATCTATAATTTCAGGTGTAAGAATTTGTGGACTCAGTACTGATTGCCTTATTGTCTTCTGCAAACTCAAATGAAATTTTTTAATAAAATTCAAATATGATCAGCAAAACATATAAAAGAAAAAAACTCATTGATCAGACTTCATCAAAATTTTAAAGTTTGTTCCATGAAAGACCTTGCTATCAAGATGAAAAAAGAGGAAAAAGACGTGAAAAAAACAACAAAGACTCCATGGGATAAGAGGAGAGAAGACTGAGACACTGGTGCAGCCAGCCACATGGCACAGCCAGCTGCTGGCTGCGAGCCTCCATCTTACCACATCAAGGTGGGAAGAAATTGCTATGTGCCCCGCTGCTTTAGCTGAGAGGCAATTTCACAATTGCCCACTGACTTTTACTTAAGCCTGGGGAGCTGACTGGGATCTAAGCGACTGCCTGACTTGGAGCAGGGAGGTCACCTTGCTTCTTTCTCCTAGTACAGAGAGCCATTCTCAGCAGGAAAAAGCACAGCAGTTAGGAAGAGATACCATCTTAGGAGTGGAAGGAGTCAGAGGCATCCCATGTCACTGCTGATATTGCTGCCTCTGGTAGAACTATGAGGGTCACACTGACTTTGAGTCTGGCCTGGAGCACTAGCTGGGGGCAAGGTGCTCACCTAACTCTAAGAAAGGAGAGCACATTGCCTGCTTTCCATCCTCCACAAGGGCTTCCAGCAGCAAGCAAGGAGGATGTGCCATCTTGATAAGGTGAGTGCAGGCAGCAATGGCTCATATGCATGCAAGTAGGGGATTTTATCTCAGGAACAAATCATTGTTCTTTACTGAATTTGAGTCTGGCCCGGAAGGTTGGCCGGTGGCATGGTGCTCAAGTGCCAGTTGTGGCTTTGATCTGAAAGGTCCATACTGCCGGGATGGTGGGGTGACAGCGTTTTCCAACAAGAAGACCGGAGACAAGTTTCGGTGAAAATCTCTAGAAAATATGGAAAATAAGAAGGCTGAATAACACTCTCCTGAGTGAACAGTGGCCATAGAAGAAATCAAAAGGGAAATAAAAAATTCCTGGACATGACTGAAGATGACAACACAACAAACCAAAACTTATGGGACACAGCAAAAGCAGTAATAAGAGGAAATTTATAGCAGTTAGTGCCTACATCAAGAAATTGAAAATGGATCAAATAAATGATCTAACAAGGCATCTCAAAGACCTAGAAAAACAAGGACAAATCAAATAAATAATTAAAATCAGAGAAGAAATAAACAAAATTGAAACCAAAGAAACCACACAAAAGATCAGTGAAATGAAGAGGTGCTGTTTTGAAAAATAAACAAAATTGATACACCATTGATCCAAGTAACCAACAAAAGGGAAGACCAAAATTAATAAAATTAGAGCTAAAAAAGGAAATGTCACAATGGATACCACAGAAATAAAAAGGATCAACAGGAATCACTACAAATAGCTATTTGTCAAAAAATTGGAAAATCTGGAAGAAATGAATAGATTCTTGAACACATACAATCTACCAAAATTTAGGCACAAATACATCGAAAATCTACACAGACCAATAACCAAGGTGGAGATTCAATCAGTAATAAAGAAAAGACCAGGACTGGATGGAGTCACTGCTGAATTCTACCTGACTTTTAAAGAAGAACTAATGCCAGTTCTTCTCAATTCTCCCAAGCTCTTTCTTTGAGACCAGCATCACCTTAATTCCAAAACTAGAAAAAGATAAAATAATGACAGAGAACAATTGACAGTATCTCTGAGGAACATGAATGCAAAAATCATTAATAAAATACTAACTAACTGAATCCAGCAACACATCTGAAAGCTTATTCTTTTAGACTAAGTGGTATTTATCCCTGGTAACCAAGGATAGTTCAACATATGCAAATCAATAAATTGTGATACATCAGATAAACAAATTGAAGAGCAAAAACTATATGATTATCTCAATATTTGCAGAGAAAGCTCTTGATAAATTGCAACATCATTTCATGATGAAAATCTTAAGCAAATTCCATATAGCAGAAACATTCCTCAAGACAATGAATGCATTATTTGATAAATTCACATCAAGCATCATATTGAATGGGGAAAAGCTGGAAGCTTTCCCACTAAGATACAGAATCAGACAAGATTGTCCACTCTCACAATTGCTATTTTATATAAGTTCTAGAAATTTTAGCCAGAGCCATTATGTGAGAAAACAAAATCAAAGGGATACAGATGGGCATGGAGGAAGTCAAAGTATCCCTGTTTGAGGCAAAGAATTTCTGGAAAAGACCCGGGAGGCACAGACAGTCAAAGCCAAAATCAACTATTGGGATTGCATCAAATTGAGAAGTTTCTGTACTGCAAAAGAAACAGTCAGGAGAGTGAAGAGACAACCGACACAATGGGAAAAAATATTTGCAAACTATGCAACAGATAAAGGGTTAATAACCAGAATCTACAAAGAGATCAAGAAACTCCACAAAAACAAAACCAACAACCCACTTAAGAGATGGGCCAAGGACCTCAATAGACATTTTTCAAAAGAGGAAATCCAAATGGCCAACAGGCACATGAAAAAATGTTCAAGGTCACTAGCAATCAGGGAAATGCAAATCAAAACCTCAATGAGGTTTCACCTCACCCGGGTTAGAATGGCTCACATGCAGAAATCTACCAACAACAGATGCTGGCGAGGATGTGGGGAAAAAGGGACACTAACCCACTGTTGGTGGGAATGCAAACTGGAAAAGCCACTATGGAAATCAGTCTGGAAATTCCTCAGAAACCTGAATATAACCCTACCGTTCGACCCAGCCATCCCACTCCTTGGAATTTACCCAAAGGAATTTAAATTGATAAACAAAAAAGCAGTCTGCACCCTAATGTTTATTGCAGCACAATTCACAATAGCCAAGACCTGGAACCAACCTAAATGCCCATCAATGGTAGACTGGATAAAGAAATTATGGGATATGTACTCTTTAGAATACTATACCGCAGTAAGAAACAACGAAATCCAGTCATTTGCAACAAAATGGAGGAATCTGGAACACATCATGCTGAGTGAAGTAAGCCAGTCCCAAAGGGACAAATACCATATGTTCTCCCTGATCGGTGACAACTGACTGAACACCAAAAAGGAAACCTCCTGAAGTGAAATGGACACTATGAGAAATGGTGTCTTGATCAGCATAGCCCTGACTGCTAATGGACAACTTAATACATTATCCCTCATAGTATTTTTTTTTGTCTGTTCTACTTAATATGACTGGTCTAATTCTGTAATTATCACACAGTTATTCTTAAGTGTTGAAAATTAACTGAAATGTGATCCCTGTTAAACATAAGAGTGGGAATAAGAGAGGGAAGAGATGTATAATTTGGGGCATGCTCGGGCTGACTTGCCCCAATTGGTAGAGTTGGAAACATACCAGGGGATTCCAATTCAATCCCATCGAGGTGGCATGTACCAATGCCATCTCACTATTCCAAGTGATCAATTTCAGTTCACAATTGATCATAATGAAAGGACTGAGTCAAAGGGAGCACATAAACAAGTCTAGTATCTGCTAACACTAACCGATAGAATAAATAAAGGGGAGAGTGATCCAACATGGGAAGTGAGATACTCAGCAGACTCATAGAATGGCAGATGTCCTAAATAGCACTCTGGCCTCAGAATAAGCCCTAAAGGCATCGGATCTGGCTGAAAAGCCCATGAGAGTATTTCAGGCATGGAAAGCCAAGACACTCTGGCAAAAGATCTCTGTGAGTGAGATCCCAGTGGAAAGAACAGGTCTTCAAAGAGGGAGGTGCCTTTCTCTGAAGGGAGGAGAGAACCTCCACTTTGACTATGACCGTGTCTAAACAAGATAAGAGTCGGAGAACTCAAGGGGCTTCCATAGCCTTGGAAACTCATGACTGGTGCATAGGAAGATTACTGATGCCATAAACAGGAGTGTCAATTGGTAAAGTCAACAACAGGAGTCACTGTGCACTTACTCCTCATGTAGGATCTCTGTCCTTAATGTGCTGTACACTGAGGCTTAATGCTATAACAAGTACTCAAACAGTATATTTCACTTTGTGTTTCTATGGGGGTGCAAACGATTGAAATCTTTACTTAATGTACACTAAACTGATCTTCTGTAAAAAAAAAAAATAAATTATCAATTCCCAACTTGACTCTCACTGGGATTAAACATGACAATAGGTCTGATCTGATTTCATCATCATTTAAAAAAAATCATCTATTATTTTTCACTTTATGTTTCTGTGTGGGAGCAAACTGTTGAAATCCTTACTTAAGGTATACTAAGCTGATCTTCTGTATATTAAGATAATCGAAAATGAATCTTTTTTTTTTTTTTTTGACAGGCAGAGTGGACAGTGAGAGAGAGAGACAGAGAGAAAGGTCTTCCTTTGCCGTTGGTTCACCCTCCAATGGCCGCCGCGGTTGGCGCGCTGCGGCCAGCGCACCGCGCTGATCTGATGGCAGGAGCCAGGAGCCAGGTGCTTTTCCTGGTCTCCCGTGGGGTGCAGGGCCCAAGCACCTGGGCCATCCTCCACTGCACTCCCTGGCCACAGCAGAGAGCTGGCCTGGAAGAGGGGCAACGGGGACAGAATCCGGCGCCCCAACCGGGACTAGATCCCGGTGTGCCGGCGCCGCTAGGCGGAGGATTAGCCTAGTGAGCCGCGGCGCCCTGAAAATGAATCTTGATGTGAATGGAAGGGGAGAGGGAGTGGGAAAGGGGAGGGTTGCGGGTGGGAGGGACGGTATGGGAGGGGAAGCCATTGTAACCCATGAGTCGTACTTTGGAAATTTATATTCATTAAATAAAAGATAAAAAACAAAAACAAAAACAAAAACAAAGTATCCCTGTTTGCAGATGACATGATCTGGGGAATCAAAAGATTCCACTAAGAGAAAATTGGAACTCATAGCAGAGCTTGGTAAAGTTGCAAGATATAAAATTAACACACAAAATTCAATAGCCTTTGTATACACAGGCAATGACATTGCTGAGAAATAACTTGTAAGGGCTGGCACTGAGGAGCAGTAGATTAATCCTCTTCATGTGGTGCTGGCGCCCCATATGGGTGCCAGATCTAGTTCTGGCTGCTCCTCTTCTGATTCAGCTCTCTGCTGTGGCCTGAGAAAGCAGTGGAAGATAGCCCAAGTGCTTGGACTCTTGCACTCGCATGGGAGATCCAGGAGAAGCTTGTTGCTCCCGGCTTTGGATCAGCCCAGCTCTGGCCATTGCGATCATTTTGGGGAGTGAACCCATGGATGGGTGAACTTTTCTCTGTCTCTCCCTCTCACTGTCTGTAACCTACTTCTCAAATAAATAAATAAATAAATAAATCTTTAAAAAAAGAAATAATTTTTAAGTTCAGTCTCACAATAGCCATGAAAAAATTTATATACCTTAAAAAAATTTAACCAAGGATGTGAAAGATCTCTTCAATAAAATTTACAAAACACTGAAGAAAGAAATAGAAGAAGACATAAAAAATGGAGAAAACTTCCATGTTCATGAATTGAAAGAATTAGTATCATCAAAATGTCCATGTTAACCAAATAATTTACAGATTCAAGGTGGTCCCAATCAAAATACTGACAGCATTCTTCTCAGATCTAGAAAAAAGGTGCCAAAATTCATGTGAAAACACAAGAGATTGTGAATAGATAAAGCAATCTTGAATAAAAACAATAACAAAATACAAAACTGGAGGCATCATAATACCAGATTTCAAGACACACTACAGGGCAGTTATAAACAAAACAGCCTGATACTGGGATAAAAATGGACATATAGACCAATGGAACATGAAAACCCCAGAAGTTAATCCAGACATCTACAACTGGCTAATTTTTGAAAACCAAGCCAAAATCAATCCCTTAAAAAAGGAAAATCTTTTCAGCAAACAGTGCTGGGAAAATTGGATCTTCACATGTAGAAGTATGAATCAAGACCCCTTACACTTTATACAAAAACCAACTTCAGTGGATCCAGGATCTAAATCTCTGATCTGATACCATCAAATTGCTAGTGGAAAACATTGGGGAAACTCTAGAAGACATTGGCATAGGTGAAGACTTTTTGGAAAAGACCCAAGAAGCACAGTCAATTAAAGCAAAAATAAAGAAATGGTAGTATATCTAGCTAAGAATCTTCTGTAGTAAAAAGAACACTTTAAGCAAAGTGAAGAGGTATTCAGCAGAATGAGAGAAAATGTTTGCAAACCATGAAATTGATAAAGAATTAATATCCAGAATTTATAAAGAGCTCATGAAACTTAACAACAACAAAACAAACAATCTAGTTAAGAAATGGGCAAAGGACTTGAACAGGCATTTTTCAAAGGAGGAAATGCAAAAGACCAACAGACATATAAAAAATGCGTAGGGGCTGGCGCCACGGCTCAATAGACTAATCCTCTGCCTTCGGCACCGGCACACTGGGTTCTAGTCCCGGTCAGGGTGCCGGATTCTGTCCCGGTTGCCCCTCTTCCAGGCCAGCTCTCTGCTGTGGCCCGGGAAGGCAGTGGAGGATGGCCCAAGTGCTTGGGCCCTGCACCCCATGGGAGACCAGGATAAGCACCTGGCTCCTGGCTTCGGATCAGCGTGGTGCTGATGAGTGACTATCATCCAAAACTCAAAAAGCAATGAATGCTGCTGAGGATGTGGGGAAAATGGTACACTAATCCCTTGTTGGTGGGAATGTAAAGTAGTACAGCTCCGTGGAAGACAGTATGGAGATTCCTCAGAAATCTGAAAATAGATCTAGAATATGACATACCTATCCCACAGCTGGGAATTTATCCAAAGGAAATGAAATCAGCATTTTTTGCCCTCATGATTATTTCAGCTCAATTCACAATAACTAACATATGTAATCAATGCAGATGTCCATCAACTGATGACTAAAGAAAATGTGATATAGATACACTATGAAGTACTACTCAGTCGTAAAAAGAATGAAATTATTGTGTTTGCAACAAAGTGGATGCAGCTAGAAATCATCATTCTTAGTGCTATAAGCCACTCCCAAAATAACAAATATCATGTTTTCCCTGATTTGTGGTAATCTCAATATGTAGAGTTAAAAAATGTAAAATAGATGAGTGAAATTAAAATTTTGAGATTTGATTATTGTTCACAGCCTTTGTCTATACTCTTGGGGAACAATGGTTTTCTACTCAAAATTTGTTGAATTCTGTATTTGGTGGAGGGTTAAACTTGTAATTATAAAATGAACTAAAGTATATTATTGTAAAAATTAAATTAAAAATAAGAAAGGAAGTACAAGGGAGAATGGGCTCATGAGTGTGAGGGAGAATAGGTTGGGAAGTATCTTTATGCTCTTAAACCATATATATGAAATCCATGAAATTTTTTCACCTTATATAAAAAAATTTAAAATAAGAGTTTTGTTTCATCTCCAGGGAATGACTTTATTCTTTGTAGGAAAAATGTCATAATTCTCCTGTACAAAGAATTAATCCAAAAACTATTTGGGAAATGACCTTAAGTAAAATTATAAACAAACCTAAATTATAAATGGTTTTTGACATGTTTTAAGGTCAAGAGCAAGTGTATGACATATTCATCTTGTATTAAGCAGCAAATATTATTTCTGTCATCACAAAAAAATTTAAATACCCCCCTCCAAAACAAAGGAGATGAAAATAGGGAGCCAGTGTTGTGGTGTAGTATGTACAGTTGCCGCCTGTCATGCAGGCATCCCAAATGAGCACCTGTTTGTGTACTGACTACTTCACTTTCAATCGCGCTCCCTTCTCTTGGCTGGGGAAATGCATGGAAGATTGCCCAGATGTTTGGGCCCCTGCTACCCATGTGGGAGACCTTGATGAAACTCTGGGCGCTTCTGTCTGGCCCAGCCCTGGGCATTGTGGCCATCTGGGGAATGACTCAGCAGATGGAAGATTTCTTTCTCTCTCTTTGTCTCTCCCTCTTTCTCTCTCTCTGTAACTCAGCTTTTCAAATAAATAAATCTCAAAAAAGATGAAAATGCAAAATTATGGATTGGAAGCAAATATTTGCCAATCACATATCTGACAAAAGATATATAAATATCCTATGCTATATAAGTATTTCATATTTATATAGATTTATATTTCAATATATAAAATGTATATATATATATATATATATATATATATATAAAGTATTCTGTAACTCAAAAGTAAAAACTGGGGCCAGAGCTGTGGCATAGTGGGTAAAGCCACCACCTAAAGTGCCGGCATCCCATATGGGTGCTGGTTTGAGTCCCGGCTGCTCTACTTCTGATCAAGCTCACTGCTACAGCCTGGGAAAGCAGTAGAACATGGCCCAAGTCCTTGGTCCCCTGCACCCATGTGGAAGACTGGGAAGAAGCTTGTGTCTCCTGGCTTTGGACTGGATTGGCTCAGTTCTGGCTGTTGTGGTCAATTGGGGAGTGAACTAGCAGATGGAAGACCTCTCTCTCTCTCTCTCTCTCTCTCTTCCTCTCCTTCTCTCTCTATGTATCTCTGACTTTCAAATAAATAAATAAATCTTAAAAACCAAAAAAGTAAAAACCACCACCACCATACCACAGTAAAACCCCTAACAATTGCATTGGAAAGTGAGCAAAGGCATAGACATGTTGATGGAGAGGATATACAGATGGAAAATAAGCATCAGTAGTCATTGGGGCAGTAAATATTAAGATTATGATGTTCCAGCTCTGTCACCTATAAGAGCAACTAAAATGAAAGAGTAGTGACAGTACTAAATGCTTTTGAGGATGGAGAAGCTGAATCTGTCACTCACTGCTTTTGGGCATCTACAAAATGCTCACTCTGAATAATGGTTCACCACTTTCTTTAAACCAGCTCACCTTTCAACCAGCAACTGCACTCCAGGACATTTATCTCAGAAACAAAAATTTATACACACATCTATTCATAGAAACTTTATTTATAATATTTGAAAGACTGGATACCATCCCAAACTACCTCACTGGATGAATGGTCAAATGAAATGTGGTACATTCATACCATGTGATACTCTTCAGCAAGGAACAAACTATTGATACATACAGCAACTTGGATTATCTCAAGCTGCTCCATTGGTGAAAAAAAAAGAGCCAATCAAAAGATCACATATTGCTTGATTTCATTTATAACACATTTTAAAAATGAGAAAGGGATCACATGAGGGGAGATTTTTTGGTGAATGAATAATTTTATGTCTTGATGCCATGGCAGTTTCAGGTCTGTCACATTTACACATGTGGTAAAATGGCATAGAGCTATGTACACACCTGTTACCAATGCCAAGATCCTGGTATTGAGGTGGTGCAATAGTTAAATAAGATGTAATCCCTGGAGAAACTGGGTGTGGGAGAAGCTTCCTGTATGCCCTTTCTAGGGAATCTCTCATTATTTCACACTGAGATGTTAAAAATTCAGATATAGATCTCTGCACATTATTTTTAGTTTGTAAGAATTAATTTGGAGCACAGAGACCTGCAGCACTGAGTCTGCTCTGACCATGAGGAAACCTACCTGACAGCCGCCTCCTCAGAGTTTCTTACAACTTTTTACAAACAATTCACTCTGTGTAGAAGTTAGAGGAGATTGCTTCATAGTGAACTGACGTAAGGAACACTTGGCAGGTCTGACAGATCTTCCTAATAAGACAGGGGCTTTCCAGGACATTTTAGGAGTAGACGTGACTGCAATAAACAGTGGCTCTTTCTTCTTGGCTAAAAATCATTTTCCTTAGGAAGCAGGACTCTGAAAAAGACACTTTTACTTGTCCATATTTATTACAGCTGAAACCTCAAAAGCTAGGGCCAATGTAGTCGCCTAAATTTTGCAACTCAACATATGGATTCCTATTCTATCATATCAGGTACAGATTTGTGAGAAACCTAGACACTTGAAAGGACACAGGTAACAGAAAGTGTTAATAGCCTTATCAAGGTAACAACTTAGCATGCATATATGCTTATGCCTACAAACACCAACACACATAAACACACATATATAGATATTTGACTACATTTGAGGGTATTTCAAAAAGTCCTTGGGAAATATGTATTATGAATGAATTTCAAAATATTTTTGTATCACAATAAATTTTTCTTTCAATTCATTTTTTTCCATGAACTTTTAGAAGTTCCCTGGTATACCAGGAAGTCTGGTATTTTTCCCTAGGAAACATTGGAGCAACCACAAGTAACCCCTAGTTTTCAAATCCAATAGACTTCTTTCAGGTTTCATATTGCCCCCTTCATAGTGTTTTATGCTGATAGCCTTCTTGAAATTCTAGACGCACTCTGATTTCGTCCTTGCTTCAACCTCTGCTCCATGGTTATTCTTTCTGAGCCTCGTCTTCAGGCTTCTCTTTCTCCACCATCACTCACACTTTGGGCAACTCAGGGTTTGGTCTCTGCACTCTTCTTTTTTTTGCTTATATCGTCTCTCCAAGGAGGCTGACTGGCAGTTTCCTTGTTTGTCAGCATGCCAATGACACCCAAATCTTCTTTCGTAGCCTCACTATGGCCTTACACTCAAAAGTCAGACATCCAATGACTACTGCACATTCCACCAGAATGTTCTATCAGAATCTTAAATTTCCTTCGTTCAAACTGAACTTAATGTCTGTCTTTTCACACTGGCTCCTTTTCCTCATCTATTCTTCACTTTGCTAAACATATGTTGAAGCACCTAATACAGAAATGATGGAATCCAACATTTACTTTCATTTTTACCTACCCAACGGATCCCGGTTTCTTTTCCATCCTGTCTGCTGAAGTTCTCTTGACTCTATTATATTCCCCATTCCAGTTGTCACCGCTCTCTACTTTCACCATTTTCCAGTATTGTTTGTTCTGTTTCAATAACCTCCTGACTACTCCTCTTGCCTCTAGACTTAACCCTTCTCCCTACACTCCCCACTCCCTCTACCTTCCATATTCCCCCCCCCCCATTTTCTAAAGCATATGGCTATGTCTAATGCCTCCGTGCTGAATGCACTGATGTGTTCTTATTGCTAGTCTTGCTCCTGCAAGTCCCTTTGCTCCGAATGTATGTAACACCCTGCTGCTTGCTGCCTGTGAAGTGTGTATCCCTCAAGATTCCTCCTGCATGGGGGCTTTTTTGGCACCCCTACATGTACTGGACTATTCCCTCCTTTGTGCTCTGTCTGCATCCCACAGAGCCTTCTATTCTTTTCTCTGCATGACTTCTGTTTACAAATGTGTCTCCCTCTTCTGACCTGTAAGTCTCCTGAAAAAAGGACCAGTGTCAAATTTGTCTTTGCTTCTCCAGCACCCAGCACAGTGTCTGGTGCATTGTAAGAACCTGATGATCATAGCTCAGCTAACATTTATTGATCCATTGTTACATGCTGTGTATTATTCTAAGTATTCAACACTGACTCTCATTTAATCCTCCTAACCATGACATGGGTTCTATTTTGCTCCCACTTTACAGATGAGGAAATGCTTCTTAAATTATAATTAAATGTATTTAAAATGCACTTGACGGATATTTATTGAATGAAAGATAAGAAATGGATGAATGCCCGACTACTCAATCTTCTCTCTGGGAATAAGACCCTGAAATATCCCACTGAATTTAGTTCACTGCAGGAAGGCCGCCAGCCCCATATGTCATCCTGGCATAACTGTTGCATTTTATGATCTGAAGAGGGACTGAAACCATCTCCCATTATCATAGTCTGTCTCCTGATTCCAAAGCACACTCTAAGACATATGCCTGTTATATACCACTAAACGTTTTTCACAGAAAGTCCACAGATTCTGTAGCATGGTTAGTAGGTTGTGATTCTCCCATCCTCCAACCTCCCCAGGGTGAGGAGGGAGATATGGTTGCTGAATTCTAAAGCCAATGTCCGAGATAAATTCAAAACTTCTGTGTAAAAGCTTGTTTCCTTTCTGATATAGTATCTTTGTAAATAATTTTCCAGGCAAGTCCCTTATCTTTAATTGGATTGGAGTACATATAATACACTGCACATGCTTTGATTTCAAAATAAGGAGTTCTGGTGGGTGCAAAGACATAGATGTAGAATCACAAACCTGAGTTTCGACTTCCGGTTCTACTACTTAGTAAGCATATTACTTTGAATGAAATATATAATGCTTTAACCTCAGTTTCTTCAACAGGTCATCAAATGTTTGTCAAGTGTCCATAACATGCTATCACTGGTCCAGGCTCCATCTAGATGGAGACATCTTCAGGGAAGTGCTGTAAGGTTTAGATGGAAAGTGTTTGCTGAAACATAGCTGGTAGGGCCAGTACTGTGGCGTAGTGGGTAAAGCTGCTGCCTGCAGTGCTGGCATCCCATGTGGGCGCCAGTTGGAGTCCCGGCTGTTCCACTTCTGATCCAGATCTCTGTTATGGCCTGGAAAAGCAGTGGAAGGTGGTCCAAGATCTTGGGCCCCTACACCCTCGTGGGAGACCTGGAAGAAGCTCCTGGCTTTGGATTGGCTCAGCTCCGGCTACTGTGGCTATTTGGAGAGTGAACTAGCAGATGGAACATTCTCTCTCTCTCTCTCTCTCTCTCTCTCTCTATATATATATATATATATATACCTCTCTGTAACTCTGCCTTTCAAATTAATAAATAAATCTTTAAAAAAAATAGCTGGTGCTCGCCATCCAAAGGTTTGTGATTTTTTTTCTTTTCTATACTATCAGCACTAAGAATGATCATATGCTAAGAGTATAATTCAAATTTTACCCCAAACTCATTTTCAGTTTGAAAAGAAGGATTAAAGATCATCAGAATGATTCTCAAAATCTATATTATAAACATATATGTGCAAACATACACATATGCACCCCAAAAGCTTGAAATCTAGTTAAGTACAATTTGAAGTTTTGTATTTTTTGAGTGTTAGTTGGGAAAATACACCATTGTAAGTCTCAGAAAAAAATAAACAAAAAATAAACTATCATATTGCTTTTTATAATGCTTTCTAAAGGAAAAACATGGGAAAACAGCATGGTAACCTAAGGAAAGCAGCTGAGAGCTAATTCCATATCTTAAACATCTCCATCCTCATGACGACTACCCCACTGGTCAATGCTTCTCAGAGTCCTTCTGCTTGGGGCTTGGTGTAGGTTGTTAGGAAATGGTTTCGTGTCAGTTGCTGCTTATTTCCCTTGATTGATTTTGCATCTAACTCAGGAAAAATGGTGATTCCTTCTCCAAGACACTATGTTTACAGTACATGTTTCTACAAGGGTATATTTTTTAAATCCTGGGAATTTTCCAATACTAATAGCTGTTAAATTGTTTTAATGGTCTCAGGTCTCAGAGGAAGCTCTGAAGTTAACATACATAAAAAGTCACTGGATAACTTGAATGGTTACTTGCTGCTTTCATCCAGATAGAAAAATTATGTGTTTATGATTTCCCTTTAATGCAGTATTGGCACCCCTTCTTTGGTACTATCAACCCAGCTGCATGTATGCATACACTCACACAGGAATGCACACACATACACACAGATTTCCCAAATGCAAGAGAGTAGAATTAATTTTACTCTCCTCTGGTGCTATATATGAAATTTGTTTGTCTGTTTTTAATGAATTAGTAGCTAAAATGTCTATATTAGTCTTTTGCTTGTGTTTCACTTATTTAAGTAGGTGTTCATTGCACAGTTTTTAAAAATTATTGCTATAAATGATATCATCCATGTTGCCTATATACTGTTGGGGGGTACAAATAAAAAAACCACCACTTTGGTTTTCTTAAATGGCTTGTTAGAGCATTATATTCATTTTTATCACAGCAACACTTCTGCATAATATAAAAACATTTTCTAAAATGCTCTGATAACGAAGGCATGATAGCCAGAGTATAAGGCTCTTCACTTGGCAATTCATCACCCAAAAACAATTTTCCCAGATGATACATTGCCAAGATTCATGCTGCTGGATGTGCATAAAGAAAAGATCACATATTGTTCTGTAACCATAATCTAGTATTACTAAACAATAAAAAGACAGATGTACAAAGCCTTGGACTGAGAATAATTATTTAAATTATTTAAAGTATCCTGAAATAGCTTCTTCCAAAACTTGTTTTCATTAAAGAATTTTTGAGACTGCCATCCTTTCTCAAATTCTTTATGGATTGCCTCTTGTCAATGATCAATTTAAATTGATTCCAATTTTCAGCTCACAATCCATTGCATTCCAATTCGTCCACAGAAAGCCTCCTCAGTGCTACTCAAAGTTGTAAAAGCAGGGTTCTTCAAAACTTGTGAAAGTGTTCTTTTTGCTCTGAAGTGCTTCAGAGTGGCAGACTCTCAGAACCATCACAGCAGTGCTGAAGACAGTGGTACTGAGCTTACAACCATGGCTGGCTGTAGAGGCAGAGTGCTTGTGAGGTCTCCTTGAGCTCAAGTCGACCAGGTTTTCACACACAGGATTAGGTCATGTTCTTCAAAGGGATGAATTTATGTTTGATATTTTGTTATCCCCTCCAAACATACAGGCTGCAAACACCAACAACCCTTTGAAAATGGACTGGCCTCCTGTGACCCTCAGGCTGGAATGCAAGAGTTTTGTGCTGTGGATTCCTTCCCATTCCCATGGAAACAGTCACCAGGAATGATTTTGCTGTCATTTTCAAGCACTTACCCTGGTCTCAATGATCTGGTGCTGTGTTCACGGCAGTCAAAAAGGACATGAACATTAGTCTTGTGGAATGAATTCAAATAACTGTCATCTGACAGATGGAAAGTCACATACCTCCCAAGAAATCTTTTAAAATACATATTTTTATGTGTTTCTTATTATGGTATATATATTATATGTAATAACATATTATGTATATGGCATAAAAATTGTGGAAGGATGCATAAGAAGCTACACATAGTTATTACCTAGGGAGAACTGAAACTGCACAGATGGGAGACTAGAATGAGAATTTTGCAGTTTCTTTTTTAACTTTCTATTACAGAAGATTTTAAACATAGTGAAAATAAAATGCTGTAGTGAAGCCCCATGTACTCATTACACAATTTTAACACTTGTTAACTCATGGTCAGTCTTGTTAACTCCCAATCTCCACTAGGTTATTTTGATGCAAATTCAAGACATCATATAACTTAATCCACAAACATTTAGCATTTATCTTTAAATATAAAGTATTTTAAAAACTGTATATATAAACCTACCACCACATCTTAATATAGTATCAATTATTTAAATATTACAAAATAGTTTCAAAATGTCCTTATTTAAATATTTTTAAAAATCAAATATGCCGTAGTCTTTATTGTGAATTTTATGTAGTCAATTGATTCTGATGGAATGTTTTGTTTATTTTTGCCAAACTCTTCTACCTGTAACTAAACTTTGGTTGCAATTTAACCATTATTTGACAAATGAGGTTGCAACCCAAATTGATAACTTTTCCCAATAACAGTGTTGTCACTAAATATAATGCCATGTACTCTTACATTATTTTTCACTCTTATAGAAGTTCTACTACTAAATTGAAACGTCTTTCAGCTTTAGCACTGCTGATTTCAACAGCCCCAGCTATCATTTTAGACTTCTGCTTAGTTGTAAGGATAAGAATACTGTTGATTCATAGCTTGTAAGATTAAAAAAAAAAAACAACAGTCTTTTTTTTTTTTTTTTGAGGTCATGATCCAAGAGAGGTCCTGGAGGCATATGGTTACTAAATCTCTTAAGTCTCTCTTACTTCGTAACTTCTCCTTTTCTTTTTATACTTTCCCCTTGACACTTTTTAAGAAATCCGAGTCTATAGCCTGCACCCTGGTTTCTGTTGATTGCTTCCACAGTGCCATTTTACATGTTCCACTGTCCCCAGTGTATATATAAGCTGAAAGTTAGATATAGAGGCTTAAGATGCAAGTTCGACATTTTCACAAGACTTCATATATAGTGTTTTGTCCTCCCAGGAAGACATGCAAAAATGTACAGATGTTTTTCTTTTTGTGATGTTAGCAGAGATTCTTGAACATTGCCTAGACCTATAATTTCACTGGAGATCTAAACGAAGTGAATGAATCATCTATTCAAAAAATTAAAGATTTTTCTTAATTAGGAAATAAAGTAATGCAGTAAAACTACACTGTAATGTGCTAAGTGGTCTCTAAAAAAATCAGTCATGCAAAATGACCAGAGCAAGTCTGCACAGCTAGTCCACCTGGTGTACTGGAAGTTCAGTCATGCCATTTGAATCCCACTGATCCCAGATATGGTTTGGTGCCATCTGGTGGTACATGCCCACCCTGATGTAAACATTGATGAGGATATGATTCTGGGCTCTGAGGTTGACTGAGACTTCCAAGGTATCAACAATAATTGCAGGAATGTCCTAATGAGCTGGTACACACTTTTCCAATCCAATCTGGAGAATTGGGCTGTGAGACTACTGGGCACAATAAAACACATTTTAAGTTTTCTATTTCTCAAGAAGGGACTATCTTCCATTTTCCTAGGAGGTTCTCTCTCTTCAATTTTCCTACCATTCCCCAACTCCCAAAATGTAAAAAATTTTAGTGTGCTCTTACATGAACATGGCGACTTGGCTTAGGAGTATAACTAATTGTTGATGGCATTGTAGGCAAATTAATATTCTTATAGCAACTACTTAACTGTACATATGAAGGAGTCTTAAAATGTTCATGGAGAAGTGCCTATTAAGAAAAATATACACATGGATTTTGAAACTTCTCTAACTAAAGCAAACCAGTATAACTTGTTAAACATGCATCTCTAAACAAGATCTAGTTTGTGGCACTAAGGATAAGACATAAGGTTGAAAAAAAAAAAAAACTCCTATCAGAGCAATATGGATTTTGCTAAAATTGAAGCAAGAACAAATATCCAATTCATGATGAAGCTTGGTTGGAAGAAATGTGTAATTATTTTTATCCTACCAAAAGTTTAAGGAGACAATGCTCTCAAAGAAATCTGGAGTTTACAAATGGCTAGCTCATTTTAAGGAGGAATAAGATGATGTTGAAGCTGGAGCCTGCAGTGGAAGATCATCTACACCAATTTGTAAGGAAAAAATGGTACTGATTCCCAGCAGAAGGAGCAACCAACATCATAGACATCTCCATTGGTTCATATTACACAATCCTGACTAAAAATTAAAGTGGAGCAAACTTTCTGCTGTACAGGTGCCAAACTATGACATCAGCTCAGCTCAGATAAGAGCAGAGCTTTCAATGTAAATGCTAAATAAGTCAGATAAGAAGTTTATCTTTGAAGAATTGCGATAGGACCTAAAACATAGACTTAGTAGTATGATGCTGAAAATCAAGCACAATCAAAGCAATGGTTACCAAGAGGTGAAATGGTTCACTCAAAGCAAAAGTTGACTGATCAAGAGCAAATTCACCACAATAGCTTTTAGGGTGTTCAAGGAATTCTTTTCTTGCTGACTTTGTGGAAGGGAAAGGAATGATAACATCTATGAATTATGCAACTTTTTTTGAGAAGGTTATCCAGAGCTTTAGCAGAAAAAAAGAACTTCACCAGAAAGTCTTCTCCACAATGACAATTCTCCTACTCACTCCTCTCACTAAAGAAGAGCAATTTTGTAAGAGCTTTGATGGAAAATCATTAAGCACCAACACTGCAGTCCTGGTTTGGCTCCTTCTGACTTCCTTTTGTTAACTAATCTTAAAACAATCTTTAAAGCATGACCATTTTTTTCTGGTTAATAAGTGAAAAAAGACTGTACTGACATGGATAAATCACCAGGCCCCTCAGTTCTTTAGGACTGGACTAACAGCTAGCATCACTCCTTACAAAGATGGCTTGAACTTGATGGAGCTTATATTGAGAAATAAAATTTATATTTTAGAATTTTATTCTTAAATTCCATTTTCTATGAATATTTTAAAGACACCTCATACACAAAGTATAAAGGAAATAGGTTACTCATAAACTTGCTACTTGTAGTAAGTAATCATATCATCTTTTGAAGTATTTTCTTTCAAGTATTTCTCCAATATGTTAATATATATATATATACACACTCACATATGTAAAAACAAGTTTTTGTAGCTGTAGACCCTGTTATGAAGAGTAAACCAGTAATGTAGATTGCTGTAGACACATACTAGAGTGCCTCTGCCTCATGAGGCAACGTGGGTGTCACCTGTCATACGTTTGGTGGCTGATTGAGTCTAGTACAGACAGAACTGATCAAAGAAGAATTAGTGAGATCTCCTCCTGGTAATTGAAAGGTTACATCAGAGAAGAGGTAGATGGAGTGTACACATTTGATGGCTGTGCCCTCTCCAGCAGATGGGAGAATTTCTGTTGCTCTGACCTCAGTGCACACTTGTTGGACTCTTCCCTAACATCTCCTCATTTAACTTTTATTTTGGCTCTGTGAGATAGCTCAGTTTCCTTCCAACAAGGTGGTTGCTAATAGAGTACATATTTAATTATTTCATTATAACTATTCATGATTGCTAGCAATTTTCATAATACTGCTTCAGGGTCTGGCACGGTAGCACAATGTGTTAAACCATCACTTGCATTACTGGCACCTCATATTGGTGTGTGTGCCAGTTCAAGTGTAGGCTACTCTTCTTCCAGTCCAGCTCCCTGCTAATGCACCTGGAAAGGCATAAGAAGATGATTCAACTATTTGGGTTCCCACTACCCATGTAGGAGAACAGGATGGAGTCCCTGACCCCTGCCTTCTTTCTGACCCAGTCCCAATTGTTGTGGCCATTTGGAGGAATGAACCAGTGAATGGAAGATCAATCTCCTCTCTCTCTCTCTCTCTATCTCTGTCTCTCCCTCTCTCTCTGTTGCTCAACTTTCAAGTGAATAAATAAATCATTAAAATAATGCATAAATCACTTATCTAAACAGTATACAGACATTCATACTTCAAATTATTTCCTTAACAATTATTAAAAATCTTATGCTATGTACTATAAAAACTAACTGCAAGAGGAATAAGAGGATCAAGTTACCAAATTACTACAATTTTGTAACAAGTGTTAGTCTTACTGCATCTTCATAAAATAAATCATTGAAATAATGCTTTAATAATTTATCTAAACAATATACAAACATTTATATTTTAACTTATTCCCTTAACAATTATTAAAAATTTTATGCTATGTACTATAAAAACTAGTTATAAGAGGAATATCGAGTTACCAAATTACTACAATTTTGTAACAACTGTTAGTCTCACTGCATCTTCATCAAAATGTATTATCATAATTTATGAAAATCTTTGCTAATTCAATATGGGTGAAGTTATGGCAAAGCTATTTCAGTTAGAGTCTTTGTCAGTGATGTTGAGTACTTTTGATATTTGTGCATTTTATTCTGCCAATTTATATTTGCCATTTCTCATAGGGTTGTGAGTCTTATTCTTGGTTGGTAAGATACAGCCCATTTGCTAGGGTATTCTTTCCTATAATAAATATTTCTTTCATTTATGTTTGTTTGTATTTTTTAAATGTATGAATATTTTTAATTTTTAGGTAGTTAAAATTTTAATATTTTCTTCCAAAAGTTCTTACTTAGTTTAAAAAATTCATATATCTCCAATTTTATATAAATATTCAAATAAGGCTTTTAAGCATTTAAATCTCTGAGATTTACATGATTTTATGGTGCAGAAAAGATCTATCTTTTTCTAAAGTAAATAGCTAGATCTTTTAAAAAAAGATTATTTTTTAGATAAAGATTTATTTATACATTTTAAAATAAGAGAGAGAAAGAGGGGGAGGGAGAGAGAAAGAGAGAAAGAGAGAGAGATATTTTCTATCCAATGGTTCACTCCCTAGATGGCCACACAGCTAGGCTGAGCTGGGCCAAAGCTAGGAGCCAGGAGCTTCATATGGGTCTCCTACATGGGTGTCAGGGACACAAACACTTGAGCCATCTTCTGCTGCTTTCCCTATGCTATTAGTAGGGATCTGAATCAGAAGCAGAGCAACCAGGACTTGAACTGGTGTCTATATGGGATTCTGGTGTTGCAGGCGGCAGCGTTACCTAATTTGCCATGATGCCAACACCAATTTCAATACTATTTTTTCAGCAGTCTATAATTTTCCAATAGAAAACTTAACATGTATGAAAATCACTTAATCTATTCCAGTTCTTTAATTTGTTTACCCACTTTTATGCCTGCTCCACCATAAGTAGTCTATTTTTATTTTATAATATGTTTCAAATTCTGACAGGTGAACATCCATTTCTTACATTTATTTTGCAAACATTTTGGCTATTCTTTTTTTTTTTTTTTTTTTTTGACAGGCAGAGTGGACAGTGAGAGAAAGAGAAAGAGAGAAAGGTCTTCCTTTGCTGTTGGTTCACCCTCCAATGGCCACCCCAGCCGGCGCGCTGCGGCCGGTGCACCACGCTGATCTGATGGCAGGAGCCAGGTACTTATCCTGGTCTCCCATGGGTGCAGGGCCCAAGGACTTGGGCCATCCTCCACTGCAC
The DNA here is from genome assembly GCF_964237555.1 of Oryctolagus cuniculus. Lineage (NCBI taxonomy): Eukaryota > Metazoa > Chordata > Mammalia > Lagomorpha > Leporidae > Oryctolagus > Oryctolagus cuniculus. Next base: position 84,130,616 of record NC_091436.1, read on the forward strand.
TCCCTGGCCACAGCAGAGAGATGGCCTGGAAGAGGGGCAACCGGGACAGAACCCGGCGCCCTGACCAGGACTAGAACCCAGTGTGCCGGCGCCGCAACGTGGAGGATCAGCCTAGTGAGCCGTGGCGCCGGCCCATTTTGGCTACTCTTATAAGCTAATTTTTCCTTAAGATAATCTTTAAATTTTTTTATTTAAGTAAACAAATTTCATGCAGTTCATACATGCAGGTTTAGTAACATTGTGATATTTCCCATCCTACTTTCCTGCCCATCCATGCTCCAACCCCTGTTTCTCCTTCCTTATTATTCCATCTCTTCATTTTTACAATGACCTACTCTTGATTTACTTTATACTCATAAGATTAACCCTACAATAAGTAAAGAGTTTAACAAATAGTAAGAAGGGGGAAAAACCTGATTGTCAAAAGTAGAGACAAGGGATAGAAAGGTCTCTGCGAGTGAGATCCCAGTAGAGAGAAAGGGCCATCAAAGAAGGAGGTACCTTTCTCTGAAGGGAGGAGAGAACTTCCACTTTGACTATGACCTTGTCTAAATAAGATTGAAGTCAGCGAACTCAAGAGGCTTCCATAGCCTTGGAAACTCATGACTAGAGCCTAGGGAGATTACTCATGCCGTAAACAAGAGTGTCAAATTGTTAAGTCAACAACAGGAGTCACTATGTACTCACTCCTTATGTGGGATCTCTGTCCTTAATGTGTTGTCCAATGTGAATTAATGCTATAACTAGTACTCAAACAGTATTTTACACTTTATGTTCTGTGTGGGTGCAAATTGATGAAATCTTTACTTAATATATACTAAATCGATCTTCTGTGTATAAGGATAATTGAAAATGAATCTTGATGTGAATGGAATGGGAGAGGGAGCGGAGATGGGAGGGATACAGGTGGGAGGAAAGTTATGGGGGGAAAGCCATTGTAATCCATAAACTGTACTTTGGAAAATTATATTTACTAAATAAAAGTTTAAAAACAAACAAAAAAATCATGGAATCTCAAAATGTTAATTTCATTTCTATACATTACATTTTTGGGACTCTATTAGTTACCACAGATCTGGGAAAACATATAATATTTGTCTTTCTGGGACTGACTTATTTCACTAAGTATAATGGCTTCCGGTTGCACCATTTTGTTGCAAAAGACAGAATTTCATGCTTTATTACAGCATAGTAATAGTCCATATATTTCTATCTATATCTATATCCATGTATATAATATATATCACAATTTCTTTATCCAGTCTTCAGTTGATGGACTGCATTGAGTCCATATTTTAGCTATTGTTATTAAACTGAAACAAAAATGAGGGTACAGATAACTTTCATATGCTGATTTAATTTAATTTGGGTATATTCCCAACAGTGGGACTGCTAGGTCATACGGGATATCTATTTTCAGCCTTATGAGGTGTTTCCATACATAGATTTGGCTGTGTCCCATAATTTTGATATGTTGTATCATAATCTTCATTTGATTCTAGAAACTTTTTGTCCCCTCATTCATTTCTTCTTTTTTTTCCTCTCTTTTTTAACTTTTATTTAATGAATATAAATTTCTAAAGTACAGTTTATGGATTACAATGCTTTTTTCTCCCCCCATAACTTCCCTCCCATTCGCAACCCTCCCATCTCCGCTCTCTCTCCCATTCCATTCACATCAAGATTCATTTTCGATTATCTTTATATACAGAAGATCAATTTAGTATATATTAAATAAAGATTTCATCAGTTTGCCCCCACACAGAACACAAAGTGCAAAATACTGTTTGAGCACTAGTCATATCATTAATTCACATTGAACCACACATTAAGGACAGGCATCCTACACGAGGAGTAAGTGCACAGTGACTCTTGTTGTTGACTTAACAAATTGACACTCTTGTTTAAAGCGTCAGCAATCTCCCAGGCTCTAGTCATGAGTTGCCAAGGCCATAAAAGCCCCCAGAGCTCGCCGACTTTGATCTTATTTAGACAAGGCCATAATCAAAGTGGAAGTTCTCTCCTTCCTTCAGAGAAAAGTACCTCCTTCTTTGATGGCCCTTTTTTTCCACTGGGATCTCACTTGCAGAGATCTTTCATTTAGATCCTTTTTTTTATTTTTTGCCAGAGTGCCTTGGCTTTCCATGCCTAGAATACTCTCATGGGCTCTTCAGCCAGATCCGAATGCCTTAAGGGCTGATTCTGAGGCCAGAGTGCTGTTTAGGACATCCACCATTCTATAAGTCTGCTGTGTATCCCGCTTCCCATGTTGGATCGTTCTCTCCTTTTTAATTCTATCAGTTAATATTAGCAGACACTAGTCTTGTTTATGTGATCCCTTTGACTCTTAGGCCTATCATTATGATCTATTGTGAACAGAAATTGATCACTTGGACTAGTGAGATGGCATTGGTACATGCCAGCTTAATGGGGTTGTATTGGAATCCCCTGGCACATTTCTTTTTTTTTTAACTTTTATTTAATGAATATAAATTTCCAAAGTACAGCTTATGGATTACAATGGCCCCCCCCCCATAACGTCCCTCCCACCCGCAACCCTCCCCTCTCCCACTCCCTCTCTCCTTCCATTCACATGAGGATTCATTTTCGATTCTCTTTATATACAGAAGATCAGTTTAGCATACATTAAGTAAAGATTTCAACAGTTTGCAACCACACAGAAACATAAAGTGAAAAATAATAGATGATTTTTTAAATGATGATGAAATCAGATCAGACCTATTGTCATGTTTAACCCCAGTGAGAGTCAAGTTGGGAATTGATAATTTCTTCTTTTTTTTTTCTTTTCTTTTCTTTTTTTTTTTTTTTTTTACAGAAGATCAGTTTAGTATACATTAAATAAAGATTTCAACAGTTTGCACCCCCATAGAAACACAAAGTGAAATATACTGTTTGAGTACTCATTATAGCATTAAGCCTCAATGTACAGCACATTAAGGACAGAGATCCTACATGAGGAGGAAGTGCACAGTGACTCCTGTTGTTGACTTTACAAATTGACACTCCTGTTTATGGCATCAGTAATCTCCCTATGCTCCAGTCATGAGTTTCCAAGGCTATGGAAGCCCTCTGAGTTCTCCGACTCTTATCTTGTTTAGACAAGGTCATAGTCAAAGTGGAGGTTCTCTCCTCCCTTCAGAGAAAGGTACCTCCTTCTTTGAAGACCTGTTCTTTCCACTGGGATCTCACTCACAGAGATCTTTCATTTAGGTGTTTTTTTTTTCTTTTTTTTTGGTTTTTTTTTTTTTTTTTTTGCCAGAGTGTCTTGGCTTTCCATGCCTGAAATACTCTCATGGGCTTTTCAGCCAGATCCGAGTGCATTTAGGGCTGATTCTGAGGCCAGAGTGCTGTTTAGGACATCCGCCATTCTATGAGTCTGCTGAGTATCTCGCTTCCCATGTTGGATCACTCTCCCCTTTATTTATTCTATCTGTTAGTATTAGCAGGTACTAGACTTGTTTATGTGCTCCCTTTGACTCTTACAACTTTCATTATGATCAATTGTGAACTGAAATTGATCACTTGAACTAGTGAGATGGCATTGGTACATGCCACCTTGATGGGATTAAATTGGAGTCCCTGGTATGTTTCTAACTCTACCATTTGGGTCAAGTCAGCTTGAGCATGTCCCAAATTACACATCTCTTCCCTCTCTTATTCCCACTCTTATGTTTAACAGGGATCACATTTCAGTTAATTTTCAACACTTAAGAATAACTGTGTATTAATTACAGAATTAAACCAGTCATATTAAGTAGAACAGACAAAAAAAAAAAACCACTAAGAGGGATAATGTATTAAGTTGTTCATTAACAGTCAGGGCTATGCTGATCAAGTCACCGTTTCTCATAGTGTCCATTTCACTTCAACAGGTTTCCTTTTTGGTGTTCAGTCAGTTGTCACCGATCAGGGAGAACATATGGTATTTGTCCCTTTGGGACTGGCTTATTTCACTCAGCATGATGTGTTCCAGATTCCCCCATGTTGTTGCAAATGACTGGATTTCGTTGTTTCTTACTGCGGTATAGTATTCTAAAGAGTACATATCCCATAATTTCTTTATCCAGTCTACCATTGATGGGCATTTAGGTTGGTTCCAGGTCTTGGCTATTGTGAATTGTGCTGCAATAAACATTAGGGTGCAGACCTCTTTTTTGTTTGCCAATTTAAATTCCTTTGGGTAAATTCCAAGGAGTGGGATGGCTGGGTCGAACGGTAGGGTTATCTTCAGGTTTCTGAGGAATCTCCAGACTGACTTCCATAGTGGCTTGACCAGTTTGCATTCCCACCAACAGTGGGTTAGTGTCCCTTTTTCCCCACATCCTCTCCAGCATCTGTTGTTGGCAGATTTCTGTATGTGAGCCATTCTAACCAGGGTGAGGTGAAACCTCATTGAGGTTTTGATTTGCATTTCCCTGATTGCTAGTGACCTTGAACATTTTTTCATGTGCCTGTTGGCCATTTGGATTTCCTCTTTTGAAAAATGTCTATTGAGGTCCTTGGCCCATCTCTTAAGTGGGTTGTTGGTTTTGTTTTTGTGGAGTTTCTTGATCTCTTTGTAGATTCTGGTTATTAACCCTTTATCTGTTGCATAGTTTGTAAATATTTTTTCCCATTCTGTCGGTTGTCTCTTCACTATCCTGACTATCTCTTTTGCAGTACCGAAACTTCTCAATTTGATGCAATCCCAAATGTTAATTTTATCTTTGACTGCCTTTGCCTCCCGGGTCTTTTCCAGAAATTCTTTGCCTGTGCCAATATCTTGAAGGGTTTCTCCAATGTTCTCTAATAACTTGATGGTGTCAGGTCGTGGATTTAGGTCTTTAATCCATGTTGAGTGGATTTTTGTGTAAGGTGAAAGGTAGGGGTCTTGCTTCATGATCCTGCACGTGAAAATCCAGTTTTCCCAGCACCATTTATTGAATAGACTGTCCTTGCTCCAGGAATTAGTTTTGGACCCTTGATCAAATATGAGTTGGCTGTAGATGTTTGGATTGATTTCTGGTGTTTCTATTCTGTTCCATTGGTCTATCCATCTTTTTCTGTACCAGTACCATGCTGTTTTGATTACAACTGCCCTGTAGTATGTCCTGAAATCTGGTATTGTGATGCCTCCGGCTTTGTTTTTGTTGTAAAAGATTGCTTTAGATATTCGAGGTCTCTTGTGCCTCCATATGAATTTCAGCATCATTTTTTCCAGATCTGAGAGGAAGGTCTTCGGTATCTTGATTGGTATTGCATTGAATGTATAAATTGCTTTTGGGAGAATGGACATTTTGATGATATTGATTCTTCCAATCCATGAGCATGGAAGATTTTTCCATTTCTTGGTATCCTCTTCTATTTCTTTCTTTAAGGTTTTGTAATTCTCATCGTAGAGATATTTAACATCCTTGGTTAAGTTTATTCCAAGGTATTTGATTGTTTTTGTAGCTATTGTGAATGGGATTGATCTTAGAAGTTCTTCCTCAGCCATGGCATTGTCTGTGTATACAAAGGCTGTTGATTTTTGTGCATTGATTTTATACCCTGCTACTTTGCCAAACTCTTCTATGAGTTCCAATAGTCTCTTAGTAGAGTTCTTTGGGTCCCCTAAATAAAGAATCATATCATCTGCAAAGAGGGATAGTTTGAGTTCTTCCTTCCCAATTTGTATCCCTTTAATTTCTTTTTCTTGCCTAATAGCTATGGCTAGAACTTCCAGAACTATATTGAATAGCAGTGGTGACAGTGGGCATCCCTGTCTGGTACCAGATCTCAGTGGAAATGCTTCCAGCTTTTCCCCATTCAATAGGATGTTGGCTGTGAGTTTTTCATAGATTGCTTTGATTGTATTGAGGAATGTTCCTTCCAAACCTAGTTTGCTTAGAGTTTTCATCATGAATGCGTGTTGTATTTTATCAAATGCTTTCTCGGCGTCTATTGAGATAATCATATGGTTTTTCTTTTGCAGTCTGTTAATGTGGTGTATCACATTGATTGTTTTGCGCACATTAAACCATCCCTGCATACCAGGGATAAATCCCACTTGGTCTGGGTGGATGATCTTTCTGATGTGTTGTTGCATTCTATTGGCGAGAATTTTATTGAGGATTTTTGCATCTATGTTCATCAGGGGTATTGGTCTGTAATTCTCTTTCAATGCTGCATCTTTTTCCGGCTTAGGAATTAAGGTGATGCTGGCTTCATAGAAAGAATTTGGGAGGATTCCCTCTTTTTCGATTGTTCTGAATAGTTTGAGAAGAATTGGAGTCAGTTCTTCTTTAAATGCCTGGTAGAATTCAGCAGTGAATCCATCTGGTCCTGGGCTTTTCTTTGTTGGGAGGGCCTTTATTACTGTTTCAATTTCTGTCTCAGTTATGGGTCTGTTTAGGTTTTCGATGTCTTCCTGGTTCAATTAAGTAGGTTGCATGTGTCCAGGAATCTATCCATTTCTGATAGGTTTCCCTGTTTGCTGGCATACAAGTCCTTGTAGTAATTTCTGATGATTCTTTTTATTTCTGTGGTGTCTGTTGTTACGTTTCCTTTTTCATCTCTGATTTTATTGATTTGGGTCTTTTCTCTTCTTTTTTTAGTTAGTTGGGCCAATGGGGTGTCAATTTTGTTTATTTTTTCAAAAAACCAGCTCCTTGTTTGGCTGATTTTTTGTAAAGTTTTTTTGGAATCAATCCTGTTGATTTCTTCTCTGATTTTAATTATTTCTCTTCTCCTACTAGATTTGGGTCTGGTTTGCTGTAGGTTTTCTAGATCCTTGAGGTGAATTGAAAGCTCATCTATTTGGTGCCTTTCCAATTTCTTGATGTAGGCACCTATTGCTATAAACTTTCCTCTTAACACTGCTTTTGCTGCATTCCATAAGTTTTGGTATGTTGTGCTGTTATCCTCATTTACTTTCAGAAAATTTTTGATTTCTCTTTTAATTTCTTCTATGACCCATTGTTCATTCAGGAGCATGTTGTTCAATCTCCATGTGTTTGTGTATGCTCTAGGGATTCCTGAGTTGCTAATTTCCAACTTCATTCCTGTATGGTCTGAGAAGCTGCATGGTATGATTCTAATTCTTTTGAATTTGCTGAGACTTGCTTTATGGCCTAGTATGTGGTCAATCCTAGAGAAGGTTCCATGTACTGCTGAGAAGAATGTAAAATCTTTAGCTGTAGGATTGAAAGTTCTGTATATATCTGTTAGATCCATTTGGGCTATAGTGTCGTTTAAATCTACTGTATCCTTGTTGATCTTCTGTCCTATTGATCTGTCTATTTCTGAGAGTGGAGTATTGAAGTCCCCCAGTACTATTGTATTGGGGTCTAAGTCTCCCTTTAAGTCACTTAATAAATCTTTTAGATAAACTGGTGCCCTGTTGTTAGGTGCATATACATTGATAATTGTTATATCTTCTTGTTGTATTGATCCCTTAATCTTGATATAGTGTCCCTCTTTGTCTCTCTTAACAGTTTTTGTGGTAAAGTTTATGTTGCCCGATATTAAGATGGCTACGCCCGCTCTTTTTTCATTTCTGTTGGCATGGTATATCTTTTTCCAGCCTTTCACTTTCAGTCTGTATGGATCTTTGTTGGAAAGATGTGTTTCTTGTAAGCAGCAAATAGATGGGTTTTGTTCCTTAACCCAATCAGCCAATCGGTGTCTTTTAACTGGACAGTTCAGGCCATTAACGTGCAATGTGACTAATGATAAGTGGTAACTTTGCCCTGCCATTTGCCAAAGATAAGTTCTAATATATGCTTTGAATTCCCTGTGATCTTTTGCTGTGAGGTTTCCTTCCTTTACCTTCTTTCATATTGATGACCGTGTTTCTGTGTTTCTGTGTGTAACACATCTTTAAGCATCTTTTGCAGGGCTGGATGAGTGGCAACAAATTCTTTCAATTTCTGTTTGCTATGAAAAGTCTTTATTTCACCTTCATTCACAAATGATAGCTTTGCAGGATATAATATTCTGGGCTGGCAGTTTTTCTCTCTTAGTACCTGGGCTATATCTTGCCATTCCCTCCTAGCTTGCAGGGTTTGTGATGAGAAGTCAGCTGTGAGTCTGATTGGAGATCCTCTGAGAGTAATCTGACGTTTCTCTCTTGCACATTTTAGGATCTTTTCTTTATGTTTCACTGTGGAGAGTTTAATTACAACATGTCGTGGTGAGGATCTCTTTTGGTCGTGTTTATTAGGGGTTCTGTGAGCATCCTGTACTAAGATTTCTCTGTCCTTCTCCAAACCTGGGAAATTTTCTGCTAATATCTCACTAAAAAGGCCTTCTAATCCTTTCTCCCTCTCCATGCCTTCAGGAACTCCTAGAACCCGGATGTTGGGTTTTTTAATAGTATCCTGAAGATTCCTGACAATATGTTTTAGAATCCTAATTTCCTCTTCTTTTCTTTGGTTTGACTGTATCCTTTCCTGTTCTCTATCTTCTAATTCCGATATTCTCTCTTCTGCTTCACCCATTCTGTTTGTAAGGCTCTCTATTGTGTTTTTCATTTGATCTATTGAATTCTTCACTTCATTATGATTTCTCGTCACTATCACAGTTTCCTGTTGTACTAGTTGTTTTGTTTCATTTTGATTCTTCCTTAAAATTTTCATTTTCATGAGAGAGATGTTCTATCTTGTCCATTAAGGATTTCTGTAGTTCAAGAATTTGTTTTTGAGAACTTTTTAAGGTTCTTATCAATTTTTTGAGATCTGCTTCTTGCATTTCTTCTATCTCATCATCTTCATAATCTTGAATTGGGGTGTCTTTTTCATTTAGGGGCGTCATAGTGACTTCCTTGTTTTTATTACCTCGGTTTTTGCGTTTGTTATTTGGCATATTGGAGATATTTGGTTTCTTCACTGTGGTGCTTTTTCTTGTTATACTAAGACTCTAGATTAAGTGGACTGTCTGTTTTTGATGGAGCCTTAGAGGCTTGAGATGGGTGTGGCCTGAGAGCTCTGTTTGGTGTGCCAAAGGTGACACTCCCAGGTTAGGCGTAGTAGATCTCTCTCTCTCACTTTCTTTCTTTTTTTGATTCAAAAGGGAAGTAATTTTGCACAGCTGAGCGACATTGGAGGTAGTTAGCAGGCAAATGATATACCCACAGGAGCCAGAGGTCGGAAGCTCTTTCCCAAGGACCACACAGGGAATCTGTTCTGCCCTCAGAGTGGGCTCAGATTCTCCTTCAGTCTCCCACTGGGTTGCCAAAATTACGGAATTGTAGCGTCTCTGGAGAGTACTCACGTGAATTCCGTGAGTTCTTTCCCCCACCGTCTCTTTTTTCACAGTCTCAGTTCAGTAGCACCACAAATTTACTAGGTCCTAATCTCCTGTTAATTCGCCCCGCCCAGAGTCAGGTTTTTCTGCTAGGCTCAGGGCTGGTGCAGACCTGAGGTCGCTCTGCTTATGACGTATGTCCAAGATGGCGCCTGCTCTTTGTCTTGCTTGCCCTTGAGAGGTGAGCGGAGAGAGAGAAACCCGTGTCCGTACCAGTCACCTTTTCTCTCTCTCTCTCTCTCTTCCAGTTAGCCTGGTGAACTTTTCCCCCCCGGGGGTCGTTCCCTCTAGTCTCCTCTCTCTGCTTGCCTGCCGGTGTCTCGGGCTATTGAGGTTCAGCTCACCTCGTGTTCCAGTGCTGGTGTGTTGAGTCTGCTGCTGGTGTCCCGAACTGTGGACTCCCACGCTCTCCACACAGGTCCACTGTGAGTCACGTGTTCCGGAAGAGTTTCTTCTGCTGTTTCCTCCCCTACTCTTCCTTGAACCTGCAGTATCTCCACTTTTATTAAACTGTCTCTCCCCGGACTATCAGTGTGCTCGCTTCCTATTCCACCATCTTGCCTCCCGAATCCCCTGGCACATTTCTAATTCCACCACTTGGGGCAAGTCAGCTTGAGCATGTCCCAAATTGTACATCTCCTCCCTCTCTTATTCCCACTCTTATATTTAACAGAGATCACTTTTCAGTTAACTTTAAACACCTAATATTTGTGTGTTAATTACATAGCTCAACCAATAGTATTAAGTAGAACAAAAAAAAATACTAAAAGTGATAAAGTATTACATTGTACATCAACAGTGATGACAAGGGCTGATCAAGTCACCGTTTCTCATAGTGTCCATTTCACTTCACCAGGTTTCTGTCCTGTCCATAGAGAGAGTAGAGACTTTCCCAGAGCCAGCTGCCTGGCTGGCTTTGATATATTGAGAGGCTGGGAGCATCTCACAGTGCTATTTGTTTCCACTTGAAATGAATCTTTTAATTGTTTTAACTGAATTTAATGGTATATCACAAAGTTATTGGTTTCACTTTGTTTTTTAGAGCTACCCCAGTTATTCCCATTGGTCTTACATGAAAAATAATCCTATCATTTATGTATAGAGATTCACGATGCAAGGTTTCTAAGAAGGTGGAAAAGATGGAGAATTGGTGGAATTTCCTGGTAAAAGATAATAATGGGTTAGAAGTAGGCAGATTGTAGGTTGAGTGGCAGGAAGTTGAGAGGGGTATTATCCAATAAGAGAGAGGCAGTTATCAGCTCTGGTCATCTGTAGTGGATGACCACAGTGGGAAAGGAAATGGATCAAAGAACCATGATAGGATTAGTCAGGGCTGTGAAGAACACAAGAGAGATCGAGGGTTGTTAGTTTAGTGTGCTACTAGTGAACAGATATTTTCCCCTCATACTTTCTGATTGGATATATGGGAAAGTAATTGATGTTAAAGTATGTTTTTCCATATTCTGACCAAATAGTGAGTTCTCATTCTTTTCAAGAGGATTTAGCCTTTAAAAAGATTTTAAACTTAAAGAGAGAGAGAGAGACAGAGAGAGAAACTTAGATCCATTGTCCATTGGTTGACTCAACAAGTGGCCAAAATGGCCAGGCAGGGGTGAACCAGGCCAAAGCCAGGAGTCTGAAACTCCATCTGGGTCTCCAATGAGAATGACATGGCCTCTGGCAATGGAGCCATTTTCTGTTGCTTTCCCAGGTACACTAGCAGGGAGCTGGATCAGAAGTAGAGCACCTGGGACTAGAAGTAGCAGTCCAATATTGGATGCCAGTGTCACAAGTGGTGGCTTAACCCTCCCTGCAACACTATCTCCTCTCAAGAAGCTTAATTTTTATTTTTATTTTTTTTTTGACAGGCAGAGTGGACAGTGAGAGAGAGAGAAAGAGAGAAAGGTCTTCCTTTGCCATTGGTTCACCCTCCAATGGCCGCTGCAGGTGGCGCGCTGCGGCCGGCGCACCACTCTGATCCGATGGCAGGAGCAAGGTACTTCTCCTGGTCTCCCATGGGGTGCAGGGCCCAAGGACTTGGGCCATCCTCCACTGCACTCCCTGACCACAGCAGAGAGCTGGCCTGGAAGAGGGGCAACCGGGACAGAATCTGGCGCCCCGACCAGGACTAGAACCCGGCGTGCCGGCGCAGCAAGGTGGAGGATTAGCCTAGTGAGCCGTGGCGCCGGCCTAAGAAGCTTAATTTTTAAACATGATTTGAAACAAGTTTTGAACTTTAACCATGTCATCAATAAATAGTAATTATCTCTTATTTTAATAATTTTAAAAATATCATATGGTATTTGCTTTAGATTTTATTTTCATGAACTCATTGTGTAACTTTGTACAGTAACATTTATAGTAGGTACTTTTGCTTTGATTCTGATTTTAACCAAGATACCTTTAGTATTTTATCCTGAAGTGTGATGTTCTTTGATGATTTAATAATGTTCAGAAAGTCTCCAACTTCTAGTTTTCTATTCTTAAAAAAAGTAGAATGGATTGCATCAAAATCTCTTTCAGGATGTGTCTATTTATCCCATAATCTATTTCTTATCAAATCTACTTAATAGATCTGTGAATTTTGCGGATAAATCTTGCTTGGTTGATTTTAACATATCCTTGTGTTTAGCTTGCTCACAATTTATTTCAGGTTTTTGGATATATCAAAAAGGGACTGGCTTTTCTTTTTGTTTGAGTACAAGAGCCATGTTAACTTTATGAAATAAATTATGTAGCTATCTGTATCTTTCTGTTCTTTGGAGCAATTTTTGTAGCATTAGCTGTTCCTTGAACATCCAAAAAACTCCATCTGGTTTCAGAGCCAGTATTTCTTTTATGCCTTTTCCGTGCTGTGTGTGTGGTTGTCTATTTGATTTTCACCCCTTCTTGAGTCAGTTTTAGTAACTTACTTTATAAAAGAGAAGCATATATTTCTTTGGAATTTTCTATTAACTGAGCAATACATTGCCTTATAATTTTAGAATTTGTATCTGTTGTTATAACCTCAGTATTACTCCTATTTACTGGCTTCCCTCTACCCTTCTATAGCTCTGCTAGAGCACTGTCAACTTTATTCTACTTCCTTTGTTATTTATTTGTTGAAAATATACTTTATTCAATTTAGTTCTTTCTTTTTCTTTTTTTGATATTCTCTAAAGAGCTGAATTGGATGATTTATTTATTTTTGATCTGACTCCTCAACATTGTAACTATTCCTGCAAATTTTTTGTTTGAAAAATGTTCTGTAGCAATTTTTGCTTTCTATTTATCAAATAGTTATTAAAGAATATTATTTGGGGGAAGATCCATGAGTATATGTATTGTTATAAAAAAGCCTACAGTTTTCATTTTTGCTTACACATTAGCTATTAGTTTATTGGTTTAATTACACTGTAGATAATGTTTCTAATAGCTTCCATCTTTGTAAAAGATTGAGGGTTTTGGTAGTAGATCAAATGATAATTATAAAATTCTCACAATATTTGAAAGAAAATTTATATAGCACAAGATTAGATTAATTTCAGCTAAATACTCAGATTGATTTTTGTCCATTTTCTTGGTATGTCTAGTAGATTTTAATTTTTTAAGAATTATTTATTTGAAAAACAGAGACAGAGATTTTCCATGCACTAGTTCACTCCCCAAATGCCACAGCAGACAGGACTGAGGCAGCCCCAAATCAGGAGCTAGGAACACACGAGTAGCAGGGACACAGGTACTTGATCTATCATCTGCTGCCCTCCAGGATGCATGTTAGCGGAGCTTCAATCTGGAATGGAGCTGGACTGATAGGAGATGGAGATGTCCCTAGTGTCATACCCACAACATCAAAAGCCCATCTCTATTAATTTTTTCTGTTTTTCATAATATATTTGTTTTGCTTCAGAAGTATACTCTTCCTTTTACAAACAAACAAAAATTCCCCCTGGTTCTTCAGTATTTTTGTACTTTTTTCTCTCTTTAATCTCTATTAGAGGCTTATCTTTATCAAACTCAGACTTGGACAATAGAAGTCATTTCCTTGCCTGTGGCTCTTCTTACCCTCCACTTGGGTGGTTTTGGATCTACAGCTTGTGGTCATCATGGCACATTCAGTTCTATTTTTATCTTTAAATGCTGGCAGGTGTGCACTGCATATGGTGCTATAGATTGAGATAGGTTTATGTCTTCACTTGATTGTTTTTCTGATACATGAGAAGCCCCAGTTCCTCAGGTGTACTCCTGTCGTTCTTCTCTACTCTTTCTATTTTTAATCCAGCATTTAACATGTTTGAACCACACTTAGTTGGGCAACAGGCATAATACCAAATCAACTCTTACTTTCAATCTGTTATTTTCTAGAGCTCTAGGTACTGATATTACCTTTTATTTAAGGCATACAAATTTCATGCATTTAATATATACAAATTAAAAAACATAGTGATTCTTTCCACATTATCCTCGGTCCTTCCTGTACTTCCAACCTTTGTCCTTTTCCCTATCCTATTCCGATTCAATTTTTTTAACAAAGATCTACACATAAGATTAACCCTACACTAAGTAATTAATTTAACAAATAGTTATAGATTCTGGGTATTAATCCTTTATCAGTTGTATAGTTTGCAAATGTTTCTCCCAATTTGTCAATTACCTTTCCACTTTGCTGAGTGTAGTTTTTGCAGCATGGAAGCTTCTCAGCTTGATATAATACCATTTGTCAATTTGGCTTTGATTGCCTGTGCTTCTGGGGTCTTTTCCAAGAAGTCTTAGCCTATGCCAGTGTTTTGCAGGGTCTCCCCAATGTTCTCAAATAATTTGATGATATTGGGTCATAGATTTAAGCCATTGATCCATTTTGAGTGGATTTTTGTGTAAGATGTAAGGTAGGGGTCCTGCTTCATACTTCTACATGTGGAGATCCAGTTTTCCCAGCACCAATTGTTGAAGAGACTGTCCTTGCACCACGGACTGATTTTAGCTCCTTTGTCAATGACAAGATGGTTGTAGATGCATGGAATGATTTCTGGAGTTTCTATTCTGTTCCTTTGGTCTTATCTATTTTTTTGTCAGTATCAGGCTATTTTTCTATCATAGGGGAAGGTTTTATCAGCTCTTTGGGCATAGTCACTCCCTTACTTCCTTTCTTCCAAGGTGATCAGTGCCTTGATACTAGCCCACAGTGGGTGAAATACTTATCTGTGCTGCCACAAGAACTACACAAATGATCTGGGTAGTCTTCCCACAGCTATATTGTCAGTGGCTTTGGCTGCTGCTGTCTGGTCTCATCTCACTCTGCAAAGCTGGCACTGAGGCTCTCTGCTGCAGTGGTCCTGTGCTACACTTCCACACCCTCCCCGTAGAGCTATAGTGTCCCTCTTCCTTCTGTGGAGTTTCCACTGACATTCCTTTCTTTCTTTTTAAAAAATTTTTAAATATTTTATTTATTTATTTGAGAGGTAGAGTTTAGACAGTGAGAGAGAGAGAGAGACAGAGAGAAAGGCCTTCCTTGTGTTGGTTCACTCCCCAAATGGCCACATTGGCTGGAGCTGCACCGATCCAGAGCCAGGAACCAGTGCCTCTTTCCAGTTTCCCATGCGGGTGCAGGGCCCAAAGACTTGGGCCATCTGCTACTGCTTTCCCAGGCCACAGCAGAGAGCTGGATCAGAGGAGGAGCAGCTGGGACTAGAACTGGCGCCCATATGGGATGCTGCTGCAGAGCATTAACCTACTGCGCCATGGCGCCAGCTCCTCCACTGACATTTTCTCTCTCACTCTTCCCTGAGATTGCACTCTCTCCACTTTTTTTTTAAAACCATCTTTCCTTAGCCTAAAGCAGTAACATCCCTCCCTATTCTCCCATCTTGAACTATCTCTCAGTATCAATATTTTTTTGTCTGCTTTGGCTTCCCAGATTCTTTTGTCACTGGTGAAGAGATGCCAGAAGCCACAATAATATTTAAAAGAAACATAGTGAAGCCCACGTTAATAATGACAATTTATTGAGAATGTGTTATATTCTTGGCATAGAATCTTCCTGGTAAACATCAATGCTGTCTGATGTTTTTCCTTCATGCAAGGAACCACTGGACATATTTTTGCCTGATTCCCTTCTAAGCAATTGATTTGTCTTATTTTATGTATATTGATTTTATATGCCATCAAGCTTCCCTTTTTGTTTCATGCTAGAAAGCCAAGGGTCTACTCATAACAAGCGGTTTAGAGTGAAGACATACCATTTTAGATTAATCTCAATAGTGATTCCATTTTTATATCACTGCTTTTATTTGTAATGTATTTCTAATTGATGAATTTCCAGTATTAAATCTGCCTTAAATTCTTTTTATAACAAGGTAGAGTAGTAAAGTAGTTTATGTTCTTTTTAAAAAAAGATTAATTTATTTATTTGAAAAACAGAGTTACGAAGAGAGAGAAAGAGAGAGAGAGAGAGAGAGAGAGAGAGAGAGAGAGAGATCTTCCATTTGCTGGTATACTACCCAAATTGCTGCCATGACTGGAACTGGGTTGATCTGAAGCCAGGAGCCAGGAGCTTCTTCCAGGTCTCCCAAGTGGGCACAGGGGTCCAAGGACTTGGGCTGTCTTTCACTGCCCTTCCAGGTACATTAGTAGGGTGCTGGATCAGAAAAGCAGCAGCTGTGATTTGAACTGGTGCCCATATGTTATGCCAGTGCTGCAGTTGGTGGCTTTACCTGCTATGCCATGGCACCGACCTCAGTAATTCATGTTCTTATATCTGTATCCAAGAATAGTCATGGATCTGGAAGATACAAAATTGCACTTTTAACAAATTACATGAAGCCTTGTGATTTATAAAGTTCTGACTGTTGTGAGGCTTAGATTCTTGCTTTTAACTTATTTTTACCACTTTCCTTAGGTGCTAAATGTCAAGAATTATAGTCCTTGGCCAAAATGACACCAGACTTTGGAAACTTTGTCCTCACAGAGCCCACCTCCCCTTTTCCTTTCTTTCCTCACTTGGGGCATCAGAGGTGAAATAGAAAGAGCATGGGATGGGGGTGGGTCAGCTGCTAAGCTTAGTTTCCGCTCCAGCCCTTTCCAGCACTGCAAGGTTTGGCCAGTTCTTGAGCCTTGTTAAGCCTTATCTCCTTTTAACTCCAAGCGGAGAGCTATCACACATAGATAACAGGCAGCTTGTCATGTTTTAGAATTTGAATACATAAAATAATTATGTCACATTCCTGAAGCATACAAGGCCCTGACCAAAGGTAGACATTGTTATTGTTGTGTATTGTTATTGTTGTGTATTGTTGTGTATGCTTGCCTTTGGTGGGGGACAGGTTCCTCCTGAAGCATTCACTGAAGTCTTCATTTGAGCCTATGTTTCATATACTCTGGATCCTACACTTGGACCTCCTTCACAGACATTCACAATTACCACGTTTTCCATTCCTTTAAGGCCATAGTTCTTGCTAAATTATCATGAGGTTCTATTACACACTAGTATATTATAAAATAACACTTTTCCAGACTGACTTCCATAGTGGCTTTACCAGTTTGCATTCCCACCAACAGTGAGTTAGTGGAGTTAGTGTCTCTTTTTCCCCACATCCTCACCAGCATCTGTTGTTGGTAGATTTCTGAATGTGAGCCATTCTAACTGGGGTGAGGTGAAACCTCATTGTGGTTTTGATTTGCATTTCCCTGATTGCTAGTGATCTTGAACATTTTTTCATGTGTCTGTTGGCCATTTGGATTTCCTCTTTTGAAAAATGTCTATTGAGGTTCTTGGCCCATCTCTTAAGTGGGTGTTTGTTTTGTTGTTGTGGAGTTTCTTGATCTCTTTGTAGATTCTGGTTATTAATCCTTTATCAGTTGCATAGTCAGCATGTTAGAGCAGTGAGGAATGGTTTTACTACCTCTTAGGCACAATGTTTGTCAGTATCCAGAAATATATATTTATCTTCATCATACCTCCTCTTAAAGGTTTGGTTTCATAGTTCTTGGGATGTTCCCAGAAAAATAAATGTACATTTCCCTTTTTACAATTAAATTTGTTTATTTGACTAGTTAATAGATAGCAAGAGACAGAGAAACAGAGAATTCCCATCCAATTTTTCACTCCGCAAATGGCCATTATGGCCAGAATTGGGCCTGGTCAAAGCTGGGAGCTAGGAAAGCAATTTAGGTCTCCTGTGCAGGCGGCAGAGACTCTGCTTGAGCATCACCTGCTGTCTCCCAGGCCCTGAATTGGCAAAAAGCTGGAACTGGGAGCTAGATCCAGAAATAACCCCAGGCACTCCAATGTGGGAGGTGGGCATCTTAGTCACAAGACTAAAGGTTTGTAGAAGTTCTCTTACTTTACTACATCTATAGGATACTTCAAAAAGTCCATTGAAAAATTGAAGTAAAAGATAAGTTTGTCTTGTTGCAAAAAATGTTGAAATGCATGTGTGAGAGCTCAACACGAAATAAAAATGTTTTTACTCTCAGAATTTATTTCTAGGGATGTGGGACACAGAAAACAAGCCAATAAATACATTCTGTGCATGGTATGTCAGATACTGATACATGTTCTGAGACAAAAATAAAAATAAGGGACTGGAGTGCTAGGGACTAAAAGAGTAGTACAATTTTTAATAAAGGTAGTCTCTGGGTTTAAGAAAGTGTGAAGATTTCAACTGGGTTCATTTGCATTTCACAATCTTGCTAGGCTACAGATGACTAAAGAAGTAAATTATTATTAGGCATGGAATAACTCAGATATCACCATGTAACCACAGAGCAGTCAGCATCTATGGTGCATGTAGGAAGCAGCTTAGGTGTGGACCCAGTTGCTAAGAGATCTGGCAGCACCAGCAAATGCCCTGAAATGAACCTGGATGGTCCAGCTGTGCCTGTGTCAAGTATTATTCTTTAAAAAATTATTGTAAAGATTTATTTATTTACTTGAAAGGCAGCTACAGATGAGAGAGAGTCAAAGGGGAAAAAGAGAAGAGAGAGAGAGAGAGAGAGAAAGAGAGAGAGATCCATATTCCACCTGCTGGTTCACTCTCCATATGGCTGCAATTGCTGGGGTGGACCAAGGTGAAGCCAAGAGACAGGATCTCTGAGTCTTCCACAGGGGCACAGGGGCCCAAATAATTGGATCATCTCTGCTGCTTTCCCAAGCACATTTTGTAAGGAGCTGATGTGGAAGTGCAGCAGCCGAGAACAGGCACCCATGTAGGATGCCAACATTGCCAGCAGAGGCTTATACTGTGCCACAACAAGGACCCCATCAAATATATTTTTTTTTGGACAGGCAGAGTGGATAGTGAGAGAGAGAGACAGAGAGAAAGGTCTTCCTTTTGCCGTTGGTTCACCCTCCAATGGCTGCCACAGCTGGCGCGCTGCGGCCGGCGCACCGCGCTGATCCGAAGGCAGGAGCCAAGTGCTTCTCCTGATCTCCCATGGGGTGCAGGGCCCAAGCACTTGGGCCATCCTCCACTGCCTTCCCGGGCCACAACAGAGAGCTGGCCTGGAAGAGGGGCAACTGGGACAGAATGCGGTGCTCCGACTGGGACTAGAACCCGGTGTGCCGGCGCCGCTAGGTAGAGGATTAGCCTATTGAGCCACGGCGCCAGCCCCCATCAAATATTATTCTAATGAAGACCTTTGCATGTTGATCTGGGACAAAAGCAGAAAATTGCACCTTAGGTTAAATGCTTGAAAAGCACGCACACACACACACACATTTTGAAAAATCTATGTGCAGATTTCAATATCACTATTCTCTCTCTCTCTCTCTCTCTCTCTCTCTCCCCACCCCCCCGCCTTCAAATAAAATGGGTCAATCAATAAACTTTAAAAATAGATTCATTCCTGGGGCAGCATTGTGGCATACTGGGTAAAGCTGCACCTGTGATGCCAGCATTCCGTGTGAGCAATGGTTTGTGTTGCAGCTGCTCCACTTCTGATCCTGCTCCCTGATAATGTGCCTGAGAAAAGCAGTGGGAGATGGCCTACGCACATGGAAGACCCAGATGAAGCTCCCAGCTCCTGGCTTAGGCCTGGCACAGTGATGACTGTTGTGTCAATCCGGGAGTCAACCAGTGGATGGAAAATTTCTGTTTCTCTTGCTCTTTGTAACTCTTTCAAACACATAAATCTTTAAAAAATATTCACAGTACCAGTTGTTTGTTGGAAAATGTGAGTGCCCCTTCTTTCTCCTCCTATCCAGGCTCTGTCCAGCCAGGTATCTATGCAAGTGCAGCATGGATACCCAGGGCTGAGTGGGTGTGTGTCCATCTGAAAGGCAGTGCCTTCTTCCCTACCAAGGGGAAGTTGACATCAAAACGCTTATTTAGAATCTGCACAGTTTTCCCTGTGCTCTTGATAAAGACTTTCATATATTGCTACTAATTGTTTGGAAGTAATCCTAAATTCTCAGAATAATAGGCATATTATAATATTATATAAACTTATATTTCAACAGAAGCACAAATTTCATTTCAAATATAAGAAATTGGGGCTGGCGCTGTGGCATAGTGGGTAAAGCTGCCGCCTGCAGTACTGGCATCCCATGTGGGCACCAGTTCGAATCTTGGCTGCTTCTCTTCCAATCCAGCTTTCTGCTATGGCCTGTGAAAATATTAGAAGTTGGCCCAAGTCCTTGGACCCTGTACACACATGGGAGACCTGGAGAAAGCTCCTGGCTCCTGGCTCCTGCCTTCGGATCGGCGCAGCTCCAGCCGTGGTGGCCATCTGGGGCTGAACCATCAGATGGAGGACCTCTCTTTCTCTCTCTCTCTCTGCCTTTAAAACAAATAAATAAATCTTTTTTAAAAAGTATGAGAAATTATTTTGTGTTACTCTATGGAATTGAATATTTAGAAATTGACCAAAGAAAAACAGTCCACTTGGCTTGAAGAATTTTGATAAATAATTTAAAATTCTCTACTCCATTTACAATTGCTATGAATGATTTTAAAATTGTGTTTAGGTATTTGTCTATTCAGTTTCTAACCCAGGTTAGAAATGCCTGGAATAAAATAGATCTTCAGTAAGTGATCATTGTATATGAAGAGGAAGAGAATGAGGAAGTGGAGTATGACACTGATGTCAGCTAGAGAGTATTGGCAAATCAATTCTTGTTAAAATACTCAGCAATGTATTGTCTCTGCCAGGCATTTGCATTTGAAAGGAGGATCATAAAGACAAGATGTGCAGAACTCTAAAAAGAATAAATGTTGAATAGTGTCCATTTGAAGTCTTGACATTTTAAAATTGATGCACAGTTGGTCCCCAAATCCACAAATCTTACCACATGGTCATTACAAACTCAGATTGTTCACAAATATTATAATCTTGTTATCATAGATATCATAATCTTGCAATCAACCAGTAAAATAATCAGCCCTGTATTTCATCCCCCAGGGATAAACCTCTGGAAAGAAACTCTCTCCACTCTCACATCAGGTGAATTCATCCCTGTCTGAGAACGAGTAGTTAATGATGCTATCTAACCTTTAGGACTCAGCCAATTTCCTCACTTCTGCATACAGATCAGGAGGAGAGGATGGGGCAGGGGATAATTGAATCAGAACCATTTTTTGGGGCTGTTGAGACTATTGAGCCCAGGTCTCTGGAATGGGCTCCAGTGCTTTTTACTACATATTTAAGTTAGAAGGGAAATGGATTCAGCACCCATACATGTTAATTATCAGTGGCCCTCTGGTTCCCTACACAGTGTTGGGAGTTTTGAGTTTCTCAAACAAAATTTTGCTGAATATAAAAAGAAAAATACAGCAAGTGAGATAATAACATTTGTCAGTTTCATTTACAGCTCATTTAGCTTGGCTGAATTAATGAGTACCTATTAGGCAGACTTGCAAGGACTTCTTCACATGTTCTTAAAGAATACCATACAATTAAATATCACAGTGGTAGAAAAGAAATATAGATGTAGAGAAAAAATTCTCAAATTGATAAATTTTTTAGAGCTGTTACTTTTTTCTGGTTCAGAACCATAATATGGGGCATGCTATGGTTTGAGTACCAGGTGGTTCCTGAACTCATGCAGGAATTCAAGTTTTCTTTTTCTTTTTTTTTTCTTTTGAGAGGGAGAGAGAAGCATGGGGGCTCTTATTTACTAGTTTACTTGCAAGATGCCTACAGCGGCTGTGCCTGGAGTAGAGCTGGAATTAGGACCTAGTAACTCAATCCAGGTTTCCCATGTGCGTGACTGAACTCCAATTACATTAGTCATCCCTGCTGCCTCTCAAAGTTTGCATTAACGGGAAGCTGGAGACAGGAGCCACAGCTGGGATTTTTTTTTTTTCCAGAGGAGAATTCATGACTGAATTTACTAAAACAGAAATTTGGAGTTATCACTATTTGTATATTTATTGTTAAACTTTCAGAAGGTTAATGAATAAAAACCTCTGTTCTTCCCCAAGTTGAGAATGATTAAAATACAGGCATATGACATTTTTCTCAAACCACATACAAAATAGAATAGAGCCGGTGCCGCGGCTCACTAGGCTAATCCTCCACCTTGCGGCACCAGCACACCAGGTTCTAGTCCCGGTTGGGGCACCGGATTCTGTCCCGGTTGCCCCTCTTCCAGGCCAGCTCTCTGCTGTGGCCAGGGAGTGCAGTGGAGGATGGCCCAAGTCCTTGGGCCCTGCACCCCATGGGAGACCAGGAGAAGCACCTGGCTCCTGCCATTGGATCAGCACGGTGCGCTGGCCACAGTGCGCCTGCCGCTGTGGCCATTGGAGGGTGAACCAATGGCAAAGGAAGACCTTTCTCTCTGTCTCTCTCTCTCACTGTCCACTCTGCCTGTCAAAAAAAAAAAAAAAAAAAAAAAAGAAAAAAAGAATAGAGATCTAAGTGTAAGAGATTAAAATATAAAAGCCTTAGAAGAAACTCTTTTATTCCTTGTGATCTTGCAGTAAGCAATGATTTCTTTTTACTTAATTAATTAATTAAAAAAATAAAAAAGGTTAAGGTAAAGAAATTTCAGATATTTGTATATACAGATTAAGGAATATAGTGATACTTCCCACCCCATCCCCTTCCTTCCTCGCTTATCCCCTCTCATAATTTTTACAATGATCTACTTTCAGTTTACTTTATACTCATAAGATTGACCCTACACTACTGCTTCTCCGACTTTTCGCTAATATCAAGTGTAACCCTACACTAAGTAAAGAGTTCAACAAATAGAAGAGAAAAACACCATTCCTCAATGGTAGAGACAAGGGCTACAAACAATTATTGAATCTCAAAATGTCAGTTTCTCTCCTATACATGACATTTTTGATATTCTATATGGTATTTCTCTTTTTGTTACAAAAGACAGGATTTCATTTTTTTTTTTACAACAGAGTAGTATTCCATACTGTGTGTGTGTGTGTATGTGTGTATGCATATCACAATTTCTTTATCCAGTCATCAGCTGATGGACATCTGGGTTTATTCCATATCTTGGTTATCTTGATTGAGCTGCAATAAACATGGAGGTACAGACAACTCTTTCATATGCTGATTTCATTTCATTTGGGCAAATTCCCAGAAGTGGGATTACTGGCTCCTATAGTATATCTATTATCAGTTTTGTGAGGTATCTCTATACTTTTTTACACAATGGCTATACTAGTTTACATTCAAACCAACAGTGGATTATGGTACCTTTTTCCCAATATCCTCACCAGCATTTATTGTTTTTTGATTTCTGTGAGAGCTGTTCTAACTGGGGTGAGATGAAACCTCACTCTGCTTTTGATTTGTATTTCCCCAATGGCTAACAATCCTGAACATTTTTTTTTATGTGCCTGTTGGCCATTTGAATTTCCTGTCTTGAAAAATGCCTCTTCAAGTCCTTTGTCCATTTCTTAACTGGATTGTTTGTTTTTTGTGTTGTTGAGTTTCATGAGTTCTTACAGAATCTGGATATTAATCCTTATCAGTTGCATAATTTGCAAATATTCTGTCAATTGTCTCTTCACTTTGCTGAGTGTTTACTTTGCAGTGTAGAAGCTTCTCAGCTTGATGCAATCATATTTATCTATTTTGACTTTGATTGCCTATACTTCTGGGGTCCTTTCCAAGAGATATTTGCTTATACCAATGTCTTGCAACATTTCCCCAATGGTTTTCTCTAGTAATTTGATGGCATAAGGTAATAGATTTATATCTATAATCCATTTTGAGTTGATTTTTGAGTAATGTGTAAAGTAGGGGTCTTGTTTCATGCTTCTGAGTGTGGAGATCTAATTTTCCCAGCATTATTTATTGAAGAGAATGTCCTTTCTTTAGGGATTGATTTTAGCTCCTTTGTCAAAGATTAATTGGTATAGATGCGTGGATTGATTTATGGAGTTTCTATTCTATTCCATTGGTGCACGTGTGTATTTTTGTGCCCTGTAGTATGCTTCAAAATCTGGTATTGTGATGCCTCTAGCTTTGTTTTTGTTGTTTAAGATTACTTTAGCTATTCGGAGTCTTTTGTGATTTCCATATGATGTTTAGCATTGTTTTTCTAGATTTTGGGAAGAATGCCACTGGTATTTTTATTGAGATCACACTGAATATATAAATTGATTTCAGTAATATGGACATCTTTATATTAATTCTTCCAACCCACAAGTATAGGAAATTTTTCCATTTTTTTGTGTCTTCTATATCTTTCTTTAATGTTTTGTGATTTTCATCATAGAGATCTTTTACCTCCTTGTTTAAATTTATTCCAAGATATTTTTTTGCAGCTATTGTGAATGTGACTGATATTAGAAGTTCTTTCTCAGCTATGGCATTCTGTATGCATACAAAGGCTGTTGGTTTTTGTGTATAAATTTTGTATCTTACAGATTTACAAAACTCTTTTATGAGTTCCAGTAGTCTCTTAGTGGAGTCTTTTGGTTCCCGTACACAGAGAATGTTGACATCTGCAAACAGGTTTAATTTGACTTCCTCCTTCCCAATTTGTATCCCTTTGATTTCTTTTTCTTGTCTTATGTCATTGGCTAAATCTTGCAAGACTATCTTGAAAAGTAATGGTGTGAGTGAGCATCCTTATCTGGTTCCAGATCTTAGTGAAAATGCTTCCTACTTTTCCCCATTCAAAATGATGCTGGCTGGTGCTTTTCATATATTGCTTTTGTTGTATTAAGGAATGTTCCTTCTATACCCAAGTTACTTAACATATCATGAAAGAATGTTGTATTTTATTAACTAGTTTCTCTGCATCTATTGTGATAATAATATGGAATTTATTATTCAAATTTTTAATGTTATGTATCACATTTATTGATTTGCATATGTTAAACCATCTCTGCATACCAAGAATAAATCCCATTTAGTTTGGATGAATGATCTTTCTTTTGCTATTGGATTCTTTTAGCTATTATTTTGTTTGTTGAGGATTTTTGTGTCTATGTTTATCAGAGATTATTGGTCTAAGTTCACTTTCTTGTGTCTTTTCCTGGATTTGGAATTAAGGTCATGCTGTTTTGTGCTGACCTCATAGAAGGAGTTTGGGTGGATTCCTTCCTTTCAATTGTTTTGGATAGCTTAAGAAGAAGTGGAATTAGTTCTTTAAATTTCTGGTAGACTTCAGCTGTGAAGCCACCCAGTCCTCCTGGGCTTTTCTTGTTGGGAGGGTCTTTATTACTGAATCAATCTCTGTCCTTGTTATTGGTCTGTTTAGGTATTCTATATTTTCATGACTCAGTTTTGGTAGATTGTATGTGTCTAGGAATCCTTCAATTTTTTCTAGGTTTTCCAATTTGTTGGCATATAGCTATTTTGTCATAATTCCATATATTCTATTTGTTTCTGGTGTATCCATTGTTACATCTCCCTTTTCATCTCTCATTTTATTATTGTTGGCCTGCTCTCTCTTTTTTTTGGTTAGTTATGATAATTGGTGTATCAATTTTGTTAATTTTTTCAAAAAATCAGCTCTTCATTTCACTGATCTTTGTATTTTTTGTTTCAATTTTGTCTATTTCTTCACTAATTTTAATTATTTTGTTCCTCCTACTAATTTTGGTTTTGGTTTGTTGATATTTTTCTAGGTCCTTGAGATGTCTTTGTAGGTCATTTCTTTGATGCCTTTCCAATTTCTTGATGTGGGCACTAATAGCTATAAACTTCCCTGTTAACACTGCTTTTGAACAGCCTGGATTTGAACTCAGGCACTTTGATGTTGGACGCTGGTGTTTTGATTGATAGGCTAAATTCCTGCTCCTCATGTAGGAATATAATCATCAAAGTCTGAAGTTAATGGTGCTAAGTGGCTGGAAATTGAATCCAATTATGGTGTTCAGAGGTGGAGTTACTGGGTACATGTACTCAGGAAGTAGTTCTCGTGAGAGGGTTCTTATAATAGCCGGAGTCTGAACTCAACTGCTCTCTCTGCTGACCTACCTTGCACTCATCCTTGGATGTGCTCTGTGATCATCGTTTACCATGCACTTCAGAGTTCAAACCCACAGTGTCACATGGTTTTGGATTTGAGCCTCCAGAATTGTAAGTTAAACAAGCTCCTTGTGACCTGTTGTACTAACAAAAAGGTGACTAATGCAGAGCAAAACTCACACATATATGGAACACCATTTCTATCCACATGATTGCACTGAGCGTTCAGGGCCCCTATCTGAAACATGTGTATGCTTTCCTTCTATCTTCTAAATTTTGTATCATTTCATTTGTGGCTCCCCTGAGACACTTCCTATTTACTATTCTGTGTGTAGTGTTTGGCTCATTTATTGATTCTCTTTTGGATCATACACTATACAACCCTGTCCATTTTACAGCTTCATATTTTCCCTAGTACTTAGCTCAGTTTTTCACACATTGTAAGGTGTTCAACAAACAGTTACAAATTAACAGATCACAAGAAAAAAGAAAAAAGAATAGTTCTGGGGCCAGTGCTCTGGCATAGTGGGTTAAGCCACTGCCTGCAGTGCTGGTATTCCATATAGGCACTGGTTCAAGTCCCAGCTGCTCCACCTCTGATCCAACTCTCTGCTAGGGCCTGGGAAAGCAGTGGAAGATGTCCCAAGTGGTTATCCCCCTGCACCCACGTGGGAGACCCGGAAGAAACTCCTGGTTCCTGGATTCAGATTGGCTCAGCTCCAGCCATTGGGGGCACTTGGGAAGTGAACCTGTGGATAGAAGATCTCTCTCTCTCTCTTTCTCTCTCTCTCATTCTTTAGCTTTGTATCTCAATAAATAAATAAATCTTAAAAAAGAATAGTTCCTGAAAGTTTATAATAGCTAATAAAAATGAGCAAATAATTTTCTTTACAGTTTTTTCTGTATAACTGCCTCTATATTTGGCACTTAAAATCATTTATTTGTGTCTTTATATTAAGAGGGCAAAATAAAACCTTACAAAAGCTAAGTAAATATTGGCCTAACATTACACAGTCAGACTCAGAACTTAACCAGAAGTCTGACTCCAGATCCTGTGAACTTTTATATCATGCCTTCCTATTATTTTTAATGGTTGATGTCATTTTAGCATGAAAACAGCACAATTATTACTCAGATAGCCATTATGCCGAAGTTACTAAAATTGCTGAATATTCTTGAGCCAAAGACCAAACACACACTCTGAAGTTGGCTAGAAGAGTGCAGTGCTGGTCTTGCAGTCCATGCTATTGTGGTTTGATTGATGTTAT
Organism: Oryctolagus cuniculus; assembly: GCF_964237555.1. NCBI lineage: Eukaryota > Metazoa > Chordata > Mammalia > Lagomorpha > Leporidae > Oryctolagus > Oryctolagus cuniculus. Next base: position 84,157,534 of record NC_091436.1, read on the forward strand.
TTTCATTTTGAACATTTAAGACAGATTTAGATGTAGTGAAACAACAGCCTGTTTCTCTTTCCTGAGTATCATGGTACCTAGTAGAGGAAGCAAATTTTGTGGTGCAAGAGTTTTAATCAAAGGTATTGTCAGGGAATAGTCCGCGGAGGTATCGCTAGGAGGAGGTTTTTTACTTTCGGTTTTGACCGGGGGGCTTTCCTACGGGCAGGGCTCTCCGGAGGTGGAGGGATCGAGGTCGTGGTAAACAACAAGATGGCGGCAGGACCCCCGCAGTGAGTCTGCCTGCCTGCCTGCTGCGTGACACCTCACCTGATTGGCCGAACGACGCGTGCCTTTCACGTGAACAGAGACTGGATTGGTGTGCCCGATGCATGGACTCTAGCTTGCTCCTGATTGGTCGCATTTTGTATATAAGCCGTGGGTGTAAGGAGGAAGTTCTTTTTCTCTCCTCTCCTTTCCTCCTCCCTCTGTCACGTTTACTTTCTCTAATAAAAAGTCTACTGAAGACGGATAAACGTCATTCGTTCTTTTCTCGCCCAAGAAACCGTTGTCGCGGGCCCTGGGTTGAGTCTGCTGGCCAGACTCCCCGAGACGTTTGCGGCATCCTGGTATGTAGAGCTGGGTCTTTAGTTTGGTATTATAAAGTGAGAACAACATTAATATGACATAGCCACGTATCTTGTTCCTAGTGAGGAACTTCTTAAATTCCCCTTAACTGGAGCAAGGATGTTGGTTTCAGAGTCTGAGTGAAGATGTAGGATGAGATGGATATTGTGTGATGAAAGAACAAGCCCAGTGGAGCAAAAGGGACTAATGAGCCTGCACGTGTCATTTATAATAGAACACAGGTTGATTCTGTGGTATCTTAGAATATTAACTGCTAAGTGTTTATTTCTCATCTTATTTTGAGTAATACTATTGGTGGAATAATGATATCACTAATTCATTTGGCAGTTTCATCCATACTATTGAAATGTTTGTAAGTCTTTTCATCATTTTTTTAGTCTTTCCATATTTTTAGAAAATCTCTGGTTTTGAGTTATGGTAGCTATTCTAGCACTGTAAAAAAGGAACATCAGAGTATTTAATTAATGCACACTTTTAGAAATTTGACAGGGGCTAGCCTGAAATTTATCTTTGATAGATTTCCCTTAACTATAATTTACTAGGCTAATTAAATTGGGCACGATTGAAAGGAAAATGTTTAAATAACTTTTGATATATGAAGATAAAAAATAAATCTTGAGGCCGGTGCCATGGCTCACTAGGCTAATCCTCCGCCTTGTGGCACCTGCACACCGGGTTCTAGTCCTGGTCGGGGCGCCAGATTCTGTCCCGGTTGCCCCTCTTCCATGCCCGCTCTCTGCTGTGGCCAGGGAGTGCAGTGGAGGATGGCCCAAGTCCTTGGGCCCTGCACCCCATGGGAGACCAGGATAAGCACCTAGCTCCTGCCATCGGATCAGTGTGGTGTGCTGGCCGCAGCGCGCCAGCCGGGGCAGCCATTGGAGGGTGAACTAACGGTAAAAAGGAAGACCTTTCTCTCTGTCTCTCTCCCTCTCTCACTGTCCACTCTGCCTGTCAAAAAAAAAAAAAACTTGAAGAAAATCATATATGTGAACATAACTTACAGTAAATAGGAAATACATGCCATACCATCCTAACACTATTTTATAAAAAAATATGGAGTGGATGTATTATTATTAGTCAAATATACTGGAATTGTGCAGGTACATAACATAATGAAAAAGTGGCCAATTCAATAAGAGGGCTTAACAGTTCTAAATATGTATTCATCTAGCATTAGCACTTCCAAACAGATGAAACAAAGTCTGTCAGAAACTGAAATGAGAAGCAAATCAATCCACAATTATATTTAGAAACTCAAATTCTCTTTTCTTAGTAATCAATAGATTTAATTAGGAAATCAGTGAAGATATCTCAGTCCTGGATAATATCATCAGAAAGTTGCACCTATTTGAGATTTATAGAACACTTCATCAAATAACAAGAGATTAAGTAATCTTTTGAAGTATACACAGAACATTCATTCAGATACAACATAATCTTAACAAATTAAAAAATTCAATGTCATACAAAATATTCTCTGATCATGATGAAATGAAAATAGAAACCAAGCATATACATATAAAGGAAACTCTCTAATTTATTGGATATTACACAAAATATATATAAATAATCCTGAAGCCAAAGAAGAAGTAGCAAAAAAATTAGAGAATATTTTTGATTGAACAAAAGTGAAAATATCAAAATTTACAATATGAAGCCAAGAGAGAAATGTATTATGCTTATAATATTATAAGAGCTTAGTCTCAAATAATCTAAGTTTTCTCCTTTAGAAACTATAAAAATAAGTGTAAAATAAAACCAAAGCAAGCAGAAAGAAGGAATTGATAAACATTAGAGCAGACATCGATGAAACTGAAAACAGAAAAACAGTACAAAAACTCAATGAAGCTAGAAGCCAGTTATGTGAAACAATAGTAAAATTGATAAATTTAGGCAACACTGACAAAGGAAAAAAGAAAGAAAACACAAAGGATCAATATTAGGAATGAAGAAAGGATTACCACTACTCTTCAAGGACATTAAAAAGATAAAAACTGAACAATGTGTGCCCCTAAATTTGAGAACTTCCATGAAATATATTTTTTAAATGACAAACTACCAAGACTTACTCAAGATGAAATAGATAAACTGAGTAGTCCTATAACTTGCATTTGTTATTAAAAATCCTCTGAGAAATAAATTTCCAGACTCAGATGTTTTCACTGGCAAATTCTACCAAATATTTCTTAGAATAAATGACATGAATTCTACACATTATTTTCTAACAAATGGAAAACAGAATGATTCCCAACCTACTTAGAGGCCAGTTTTACACTGATAACAAATCCAAAGACATTGCACAACAATACTGTTGGGTGGGTGTTTGACACAGCAGTTAAGGCATTGTTTAGTATGCCACATTCCATATCAGAGAGCTTAGGCTTGAGTCCTAGCTGTGCTTACAATTCTGACTTCCTGCTAAATTGCACACTGGGAGGCAGCAGGTGATGACCCAAGTACTTGGAGATGCATGTTAAACTTCTAGCTTCTGGCTCTGGTGTGACCCAACCCTGGCTATTAGAAGTACCTGGGGAGTAAACTAGTGAATGGAACTTCTCTCTCTCTCTCTTTCTCTCTCTCTCTCTCTCTCTCTCCCTCTTCCTCTCAGTTTCAAATAAAATATGAATAAATAAAATTTAAAAAAAATAAAAGTATAGAAATAGATCCATAAAACAATGATTAATTGATTTTGATAAATGTTCAAAAGGAATTCAATGGAGAAAGCACAGTCTTAAACAAAATAGTGTCAGGAAATTTGGATGTGTATGTGTAAAACAAGTAAACCTCTACCTGAACTTCACAATTTAACAAAAGTTAACGAAAAATGAGTAACAGATTTAATAGTGAAAGATAAAATTATAAATCTTTAAAGGAAATATAAGAAACTCTTTGTGTGCAGGGGGTAAACAAAGATTTTAAAGGTGGCATCAAAAGAACAATTTAGAATAGAAAAAATGGACAGATTGCATCTTATGAAAATTTAAAATTTCTGGTTATATTCACCTGAAAACGTGCACATAAATATTCATAGTTATTCTATTCATAATCACCAAAATCAAAACAAAACACATATGACCTCAGGAGGTGAATAAAATGTGGTTATATCCATACGGTGGGATATTACATAGTGATAAAAATGAACTTTGATTCATGAAGTTTCTTAGGTGAATTTCAAAGTCATGCTCAGTGAAAGAAGCAATCTCAAAAGCTATACTCTCTGAGTCCATTTATGTTATTTCCTGGAAAAGACTCAACTATGGTGATGAAGAACTGATCAGAGAATTTCAGTAGTTTGGGGTAAGGGAAGGATGTGACTAAATCAAGATAGCACATGGATATTTTGGAGATGTTGGAACTATTCATTTATCCTAAACGTGGGGGTGGCTACAGAAATTTATACAATCTTAAAAATTCATGGGAGGGTATACTAAGGGAAAAAGTCAATTTTATCAAATTCTATCACTTCTTGGCCTTTTGGCTACGATCAAGTGTAGTATCAAATTCTGCCACTTTAAAAAAATAAAATAAATACACAATAGGGCAAGGAGACTTTAATTCATTTGTGTGTATGGCTTTTCCACCTTACAGTCTTGGGTTATAATAGGCAAAAAAGTGGTAGGGGCCGATTTGACTTCATAAACTTGATAATTTCAAGGCTGGAATTTTGGTGCAGCAGGTTAAGCCATTGCTTGCGATGCCAACATCCCGTATCAGAGTGCCAGTTTAAGTTCTGGCTGCTCAGCCTTTGATTCAGCTTCCTGCTGCTGTGCCTGAGAAGGCAGCAGAGGATGGCCCAAGAACTTGACCCAGACCTGGTTTTGCAACCATTTTGGGAGTAAACCAGTAGATATTGTTGTCTCTGTCTCTCCCTTTCCCTTATGTGCTCTGCCTTTCAGAAAAAGAAACAAACACATAAATATTTGAAAAGAAAATTATTAATCCCTGGAGGCCAAAAAATAACATAAGCAATATTAAAAGATGTGACATTCTAGGAAAAAATATTTACAACAAACTTAAGTTGAGATAATTTAAGGAGGGCTTATGTAAGTGGCCTTCAAGTCCGGTGCTCTCAGAATTTTCTAGAAGGCACTTATAAACATTGCCACTCTTCCCACCTGTGTGTAGGTCATTTTATATGTAGTGACCAAATATTCTCAGGCCAGTATGTATTGATCTGAAAAAACATGATGCTTTTGAGATGCCACACTTCCCAAGATTCACTTTAGAACTGAGATCAAGCTTTAATGAGGAAAGAAGGTATATTAAGTTCTTTTAACATGATTTATTTAGTGGCTGGCCTTGTGGGTAAAGCCACCACCTCTGACATTGGCATTCCATATGGACACTGGTACAAGTTTCAGATGTTCCACTTCTGATCCAGCTCCCTGCTCAAGGCTTGGGGAAAGCAGTGGAGGATAGCCCAAGTGTGGGTCCCTGAAACTCACATGAGAGACTCAAGCTCCTGGCTCCTGTTTTTTGCATGGCCCAGCCCTGGCTTTTGCAGCCATTTGGGGAGTGAACCACTAGATATAAGATCTTGTTGAGGTGGATTCGTTCTGAAAGGAGGAGCATGGTGGGGGCAAGAGGCATAGTCACCACACAGACCCCGGGAGCCGGGTGAAAGCAGGCCAGAGGTGAGCAGCCTGCAGACTCGTTTATTTCAGATGGTACAGCAGGTTTTTTTTTTAACTTTTATTTAATAAATATAAATTTCCAAAATACAGCTTATGGATTACAATGGCCTTTTCCCCCCATAACTTCCCTCCAACCTGCAACCCTCCCATCTCCCACTCCCTCTCCCATTCCATTCACATCAAGATTCATTTTCAACTATCTTTATATACAGAAGATCAATTTAGAATATATTAAGTAAAGATTTCAACAGTTTGCACCCACACCAAAAAACAAAGTGTAAAATACTATTTGAGTACTAGTTATAGCATTAATTCACATTGGACAACACACTAAGGACAGAGATCCTACATGAGGAGTAAGTGTACAGTGACTCCTGTTGTTGACTTAACAATTTGACACTCTTGTTTATGGCATCAGTAATCTCCCTAGGCTCTTATCATGAGTTACCAAGGCTATGGAAACCTTTTGAGTTCGCCGACTCTGATCATATTTAGACAAGGTAATCGTCAAAGTGGAAGTTCTCCCTTCAGAGAAAGGTACCTCCTTCTTTGAAGACCTGTTCTTTCCACTGGGATCACAGGGATCTCACTTGCAGAGATCTTTCATTTAGGTGTTTGTTTTTTTTTTTTTTTTTTTTTTTTTTTTTTTTTTTTTGCCTGAGTGTCTTGGCTTTCCAGGCCTAAAATACTCACATGGGCTCTTCAGCCAGATCTGAATGCCTTAAGGGCTGATTCTGAGGCCAGAGTGCTGTTTAAGACATCTGCCATTCTATGAGTCTGCTGTGTATCCCGCTTCCTACAGCAGTTTAAATAGCCAAGGCAGCCAATCCAGTCAAGGGGCGGTCTATGCCCTAACCAATCACAGCCGGTTGCCAGGCAGGCTCCGTTGCCATGTGGTTTCCGAAGCCATCCAATCACAGCCTGTTGCCATGCAGGCTCCATTGTCAGTGGCCATCTTGGCATGGCCTTCTCATTCCACCACAAGATCTCTCTCTCTGTTAACTCTAAATTGCTAAATAAATACATAAATCTTTTAAAAATTATTTCTTTATCAGGTAACACATTTCTTTTGGGTGATGAAATGATTAATGATTCTATGCATTATTTATAGAAAATGTGGAAAATGGAGAAAAGTGAAAAGAAGAAAGTAGATATTTCATATCCATACATTTGCATATTCACATTTGTGTATTCATATCTGTACATATTTGTGTAAATATTTGTGTAGTCACATACTTTTAGCTGTTTTTTTTTTCTAGGCAGCTATGAGTTTTGTTTGCTTTAAAAAATGAAATAAAAGCCCTACTCACTGCTTTATATGATGCTTTTCTTCCACAGTCTGTTATATCACATTGCATGGATGTAAGATAGCATATTTACTTACTTCTATATTGCTTGATAAGTAGATTGGGTCTAATTATTAAAGTCTTTTGTGATAATAAAAGAGAGAGGAAAGTCAAAAGAAGGGTAGTCACTGAGGATTTAGTACAAACATACCAAGTGTGAGTGTCCTTACATTTGAATTGTAAATTGCAATTGCCATTCAAAGTAAAATATCTTGGGTGCTAATAATTTACTCTGTTCTGCCAATGGTGTTTCTCTGTCTGCTATATCACAATAGCTTCCCTTCTAGTTCATGTAGGCAAGATCCAGAGGCAGCTCCCCAGAGCACAAAACTCTAATCTTACATGTCAAAGTTAATACCAGTGTCTGTCTGTGTCAGTGGGACATTGGGCCTTCAAATAATCAGCTACTCTGGTTTGTTCAATAATATTAAAAATTCAACATTTTTAGACTCAGCCCTAAGACTGGGTTGGCACCCTTAAAAGTAGGAGGCTCAAGGACATTTCAAGTTATGTTTTGGTCATGGAGGTTGTTTGCAGCAGTTCATCAGCAACATCTCTCTTCTGACTTCCTTCTAAAAATAACATTCAGAGCCCATTGCATTTCTACTTTAACTTACAGTTTAAAATAAAGTTTGCAGAAGGGATGATCCTATACTATTTGATCTGATACCACCACAGTCCTGTGAGGTAAATGACAGGTGGATAAAAGTGGCAAAAGCATTTCCTATCCTCTCCATATCCTGCTTCCTTGTCTCCAGATTTCTTCCATGGATCACAGTCACTGGTGATCAGTGCAACCATGATGTAAAGATGTATGTGTGAGGTGAATCCTCCCTCTTTGAACTGTTGCTCCCAGCCACAGAAAGCAAGCTTGCCCTCTGTTTTGATTTGGGGTAGAATGGCCATTTCCCCAGCTTTTTTCTTTCTTCTTTATTTACATGTAAACTGAATGCTTTGGTCTCCAGAGACTCGTTGGCCTAGTTGGCCTTCTAGCAAAGGGAGAAAACCCACTGGGCTTAACGTGATGCTGTTCAGATTACTACAAGGTATATGCAGTAGTCCAGATAACAATAAAATGATCTCTGTTCTCATCTTGCCTCTGTTATTTGTGTGTGCGTATGTGTGTGTGTGTATGTGTGTCTGTTCATGAAAATTTTTATCACTCCAATCTCACCAATACTTCTTAGAGGAGTGATTTATGATCATAGAATGGAGAAGGAAAATAAGACTCAGAATAAGGTGAGACTAGCCCAGGGTCTCATGGCTGATAACAAAAGACCTTTCCCTTGCTCTCAGGGTTTCTGATCTTTGGGTCACCACACCAGGCTTATAATACTTTGTCTCTCCTGGGTCATGGTCCACATCTTGGCTACTCTTCCTTTTGTCAGTAATAGCAGTAGGCAAGCTCTTCCTGTGGGTATGTAGCTTTTCTTGCCATCACCCACTTGTCATGCGACCTCCCTATCATCATTCCTCTACCCTGTGATAAGGACAAAGAATGATGCTGCTACTGCTCCATCTATCCCAGGAGTAGAACCTTTCAGGAGCTATTGACTTCTGTGTTCAGGAGTAACATGGACAGCAGGTAGTTTTCTGCAGTGTTAGGGCCATGTGAGAATGAATGTGTTTAAAAACCCTGATTCCAGAGCATCTCTCCAGGAGGCTCCTGGCAGAGTCCATCCTTTATTTCCTTGCATGACTTATTCTGCTTCACTTGTCACTGAGACAAAGGTATTTTTTATACTTACTGAATTTATTCTAAATGCCATGAAAATAGATGGCATGCAAGCAGTGTGCAAACTCAACTTTCAACCTCTGCTATTCAACTTGAGAACTGGTGTATATATTTTACAATTTCAAGTTACTTTCTAACTGACTGTAGGAAAAGTTCTTTATGTCAATCTAGAGAAGCAACCAATTTTCACTGAATGCTAACGCAATTCAGTCCTTCTTGTTTGCTTTCAGTCTCATCACAAATAATGAGCGTTCTTTTCCTTTTGCCAGAAATAATGGACTGTGTTTATAATAAAAACAAATGTACGTTTGCAATCCAGGTTTAAAAAGCCAAAGTTGAAATATGCCTTCTTCTCTTAGTACTATTATTTTTCACTTTCTCTTTCTCTCTCATATACAAGATACAGTCATTGACTCATGAAAAGAATGATAGAAATAGAAAACTGCCGTTTTTCTCAAGAGATATTCCCCACCTTCCACAATCATAAAGAAAACCTTTTGGTATTTATTACTAAGGTTCCCATGAACCTCTTATATCTGCAGAGTATCCTTGTTGCCACGGGGTTGGGTGAATTCTTATTACACACTACTATCAAACAAAAGTAAATGATCAATGAAATAGGTACTTATGACTTCACAAACAATACCTCTAGCAGTATGTTTCCATTGTGATTTTCTTTTCCTTAATTTATTGAACTATTTAACAAAAGTCTTCACAGTGTTCTTCACATTTGACTAAAGTCTTCATTGTGGCTGAGCATTGACTAGTAAAAACAGAAATGAAAAACCTTCAATGGTCTTGGGAATGTATATGAGAAAAATGCTATCCAGGTAGGGCACACATATTGGAATACAAAGATCTTTACATGTATTTTAAATGCATTAGCATTATTTTTTTAACTAGGTCTATGTTCAGGAGGGTTATGTGCAAAAGTAAAGGTACAGCTAACTTCATTTGATGCCTAAATAGTTTCTTTGTAGTGAACATACCACTTTTTAATCATGCTATTAGGCATTAATCTTTCAAATGCTGTGAACATATCTTCCTTCCTTATAAGTCCAAGTTCCCAGATGTGGTTTGTCAGGTTACTTGTAATGGATATGCTTTCAACCTCTTCATGTAAATTGTGTTACATTTGTAATATATGTGTGAAAAGCTGTTAAATGATGTTGTCAACTACTCCGAACACCAGTCTTGGGAAATGTTCCAAGTATTCTCAGTAGATGGGATTCCAAGCTGTAGGAGGAGGGTTATCTTTTTTTTCTTTTTATTTATTTGAAAGATAGAGTTAGACAGTGAGAGAAAGAGAGAAGAAGGTCTTCCTTCCATTGGTTCACCCCCCAGATGGCCACTGCTGCTATCATGCTGCATCGATCCGAAGCCAGGAGCCAGGTGCTTCCTCCTGGTCTCCCATGTGGGTGGAGGACCCAAGGACAGACTTGGGCCATCCTCCACTGCCTTCCTGGGCCACAGCAGAGAGCTTGACTGAAGAGGAGCAACCGGGACTAGAACCCAGCGCCCCTATGGGATGCCGGTGCTGCAGGAAGAGGATTAACCTAGTGAGCAACAGCGCTGGCCCCTAGGAGGGTTCTTTTTCAAGTCCTCTGAGAAAGGGAATCACTAGAGCAAACTCCCCCAACACTGAGGTCCTCTCAACCTCAAGATAAAGGTCAGTGAACAATCATGTATTTAGTAGAGGTGGCACTGTCAAGGGAGAAATTCATCTCCTATGGCTGATATTTTACAGTTTTGGGTCATTAACAGCTAATGAGGTGGAATACAATACCCTCTTCCTTGTCATTGGAAGTCGTCACCAGATGGGAACTTGGATCCCTGGAAAAAACTAAGGGAGGCATGGAAGCAAATACCACTATGGATGCTGGCAATACTGACAAACAGAGATGTCTGCTGCTAGCCTCCTCCTCTACAAAGAACAAGGAAAATAGATAAATGCTTGGATTTACAGATGAGTGGCACTGGAATGGGCCGAGGAAGAGATGGGGACCCTAGAAGACCCAGAGACCTAAGAGATTGATCTAAAAAGTAAAATATAAAGCATACTGGACAACTGTCATCCTGATTCCCCAGCCAGGAAGATATCCCCTACATCCCCTTACAGGGGAAAGGGTGAATAGGACAATTTAAATGCAAAAGTCCAATGAGATGCATTGTCATTGTGGACCTTGGAAACTCTAGTGACAGAATAGTTCCACAGCCATCAGGGGCTCAGAACACAGTTATCTGGGAGCTCTCCAGAGTCTGCACTGTAGAGAAGTTTCTTTCATAGTCTACCTTCAACTCTCAGAGCCCAGAACACTGCAGCATGGTGACATATTGTGGGTGGAGCCTACTGCCAGTCTCTATCAGCCTGGGTGCCAAGTTGTCACTGAACCTGAGGACATGCACTTTGTATTTAAATGCACACCATGGCTACCATTGCCCTTGAGCTTATGATACAAGCTACATGCTCCCCACAGCCACAATCAGCTTGGAGTAAACCAGAATGGCTGCTGGGTCTAAGGGCACATGTTGTATTCTGCAGCCACCACTCTGGCCACCCCAAACTTAATCCTGACTAACACTGGATCTGAGAGCATGTGTCCTGTGCTAATTGTTCCCTGAAGCAGCTGCTGCCCTAGGTTTTGCATCCTATGCTACATGCTCCACACACAACACACACCTCCACTCAGCTGGAGGGTTCATGTACCATGCTCACTGCCCCTCAGCTGAAAAGAAATCCCAGTGTGTTCTGTTTGCCAGGCTCCCATTGTTGGAGTGGCCATGTAGTAGGGACCCCACCACAACTGCTGGAGCTGCTAGCACCCCTTCACCTGAGTTACTCCCAGAGTCAGGAGGGCCCACAATGCAAACAAAGCCATCAATTAAAGCTGAATAAGCTATAGGGAAGCTACACTGAGGTACCAAATTAGAACCAAAGCCAACATAGCCTACAAGACTGACATCCTAAGACATCTTTAGGAGAAAGCCGTTTACTACAAAGTCCACCCTGTAAAAGTGCAGAGACAACTAATTCATCGAATATGAGGATCTCAATGTAGGGAAACACGTAGCATGAAGAAACAAGGTAACATGAAGCTTCTAAAGGAAGTCAATATCTCTCCAACAGCAGACCCCAAAGAGAGGGGGATTGATGGAATTCCTGATAAAGAGTTCAAAAGAATTATCTTGTTATACTGTGACTCTAGATTAAGTGGACTGTCTGCTTTTGATGGATCCTTAGAGCTGTGATGGGTGTGGCCAGAGAGCTCTGTTTGGTTCTTCAGGGTTAAGGGTGTGCCAAAGGTGACTCACCCAGATTGTTCTCTGGCTCTCTCTCTCTCTCTCTCTCTCTCTCTCTTTTTTTTTTTTTGACTCAGTTGGGAAGTAATTCCACACAGCTGAGTGGAATTGAGGGTAGTTGATGTATGAAATCTGGCCCCTGTGGGTATTTGGTTACCCCTGGGACCACACAAAGAGTTTATGCAGCCCTCAGTGTGGTCTCAAATTTCTCTGCAGTCTCTCACCAGGTTTCCCAGGTTACCGAGTTTGTGTACTCGGTGAGTTCTCTCGCCTCCCCCTCAGATTTTCACAGTCTCAGTTCGTTAACTCCACACTTTCACTAGGTCTTAACCTCCTGTTATTTCTCCCCACTAGAGTCAAGGTTTTTCTGCTTGGCTAATGGCAGGCACCGCTTTACATACGTAAAATGGCGCCTGTTCTTTGTCTTGCTTGGCTTTGTAAGGTGAGTGGAGAGAGAGGCTAATGTCCGTGCCGGTTCCCCTTATTTATTTGTTTTTTTTCTCTCCTCCAGTCAGCCTGGTGAACTTTCCCCAGTGGGGCTTCAGGCCTCATTCCCTGTAGGCTCTTTCTACCTTTCCCTGCCAATGTCTTGGGTTACCAGGGTTTTTGTCTCATCTCCCCTTCCAGCGCTGGCACACAGACTCTGTGGCTCGGCTTCTGCAGCGGCTCGGCTCCCACGGCTTGGCTTCCACGCGGTGGGCGACCTTGCTCTCCCTGTAGGTCCTCCATGTCACATCCACTAGATCCAGAAGAGTTTCCTCTGCAATTTTTTCCTGAGCCTTTTACTGAGGCTACAGTAACTCCACTTTTATTAAACTATCTTTTCCCAGACTATCGGTGCGCGCCCTCACTATTCTGCCATCTTGGCTCCGCCACCCAAAAGAATGATCTTAAGGAAACTCTGTAAGATTCAAGAGAATACGAGTAGACAGTTTAACAAAACTAGGAAAAGGATGCATATGAGTAAGAACTTTAGCAAAGAGATGGAGGTCTTGAAAAAGAACCAAACAGAAGTCTTGAAAATGAGCGACTCAATAAGTCAAATTAAAAATACAGCTGAAAGCCTCAATAATGGAATACATTAGGTAGAAGAAAGAATATATGACTTTGAGGATAGGTCTTATTACGATAGGCCCTATTAAATATCCCAGTGAAAAAAGAAATTTAAAAGAATTAAGATAGCTCCTGATATACCACTAAATGAACAAATATTCAATTTTTGGGAGTGCTCAAAGGTGAAGAAAAAGGTAGAAAGGTTGAGGCAAACCTATTCAATGAGATAAGAACTAAAAATTCTCCCCCAATTGGTAAAGAAGAGACACCCAGGTACATGTGGCCCATTGGTCCCCAAATGGACATGGCCAGGAAAGATCCTCACCTTGACATGTTATAGTTCACTATTAAAAGTGCAACATAAAGAGATAATTCTGGGGGCTGGCACTGTGGCATAGTGGGTAAAGTCACTGCTACAGTGCCAGCATCCCATAGGGTGCCAGTTAGAGTCCTGGCTGCTCCACTTCCAATCCAGCGCTCTATTATGGCCTAGGAAAGCTGTTGAAGATGGCCCAAGTCCTTGGATACTTGCACCCACGTGGGAGACCTAGAAGTAGCTCAGGCTCTTGGCTTTGGATTGGCCCAGCTCCAGCAGTTGTGGCCATTTGGGGTGTGAACTAGTGGATGGAAGACTTCTCTCTCTCTCTGCCTCTGCCTCTCTGTAATTCTGCCTCTCAAATAAATAAATATTTTTTAAAAAGAGAGAGAATTCTGAAAACTACAAGAGAAAGACACCGAGTCACATTTAAGAGAACCCCCTTTAGACTAACAAGAAATTTCTCAATGGAAGGATAACGGGTGAGGGGAATGCAATGACATATTCCAAGTTCTGAAGGAAAAGAATTTCTGCCAAACAAGAATATTAAACCCAAGAAAGCTTTACTTTAAAAATAACTCCAAAGACAAACAAAAAATAGGGAACATATCACCACCAAATCAGTCTTACAAAAATCCTTAAGGGAGTCGTATCAAGAAGTAAAACAAAATCAACTATAGTGGAAAAACAGGAAAATATAAAACCCACTATAAAAGTAAATATTCAAATGAGAGAAAGGAAGGAATCAAACCTTTACAGAATGCAGTAAACCAACTAAACAAGAAAGAGGAAAAACAAGGAAGAAAAGAATAAAATATGTCGGAAAAAAAAGAAAAAAATTTAAAAGACAGGAATGAGTCCTTATTTAATCAATAATGACGTTGAATGTAAGCAGACTAAACTCACCAATTAAAAGATTCAGACTGGGTGAGGCATTTGGCTTAGCAGCCAAAACACTGGTTAAAATACCTGCATCTCAAGTTAATGTACCTAGGTTCAATTCCTGGCTCCAGCTCCTTATTCCAGGCCACGCGAGACAGCATGATGACACAAGTAGTTGGATTCCTGCCATCCATGTGCCAGACAACTTTCAGAGTTATTGCAGGCATTTAGGGAGTGAATCAGTGGATAAAAGTTTCTCTCTCCCTCTCTTTCCCAAATAATTTATTCCATAACAGAACATACGTTAGGTCACAAAAGAAGTCTCATCAAACTCAAAAGAATCAAAATTGTATCATGTTTCTCTTTTGACCACACTGGAACAAAACTGGAAATCAGAAACAAGTATATTTTATTATTTTAAAATTTGTATTAATATTAAAGCAAATTTCATGTATTTCAAAGGTACAATTCTGAGAAGATAATTATACTTCCTTCCTTCCCTCTGTGCCTTACTCAATCATCCTCCTTGCTCATTTTTTTACTTTAATTTCTGAAAAAATATAATTTCAGTCTACGCTATAATCACAGATTTACATACCACTAACTATAACACTCAACAAGTGAAAAATAGAAAGACCACATTTCCACAATAGTAAAAACATGGGCTAAAAACAACAATCAAATCAGAAGATGTCAGTTTCATTCTTATACATTTTTAAAATTCTATATTAACTACCAAGTATAAGAGAAACCATATATTTGTCTTTTGAGGGACTGACTTATTTCACTAAGAATAATGGTTTCCAGTTGCATCCATTTTGTTGCAAAAGACAGGATTTTATTCTTTTTGGTAACTTAATAGTATCCCATAGTGTATATATATGCCATATTTTCTTTGTCCAGTCATCAACTGATAGATATCTGGGTGGATTCCATATCTTAGCTATTGTGGCTTAAACTTCAATAAACAGGAGGTACAAGTAACTCTTTCATATGCTTATTTCATTTTATTTGTGTAAATTCCCAGGAATGGGATGGCTGTTTTCAGATTTTTGAGGAATCTCCATACTATCTTCCATAATGGTTGTATGAGTTTATATTCCCAATAATAGTGGATTAGAGTACCTTTTACCAGACATCCTTGAAGCATTTATTCTTCAGTTTTTGGATGGTAGCCATTCTAATTGGGGTGAGGTGAAACTTCACTGATTTTTTTTTTTTTTTTACATTTCCGCTATGGTTAGTGACCCTGAGCATCTTATCATGTGTCTGTTGGCCATTTGTATTTCATCCTTCAAAAAATGCCTGTTTCATGTTCTTTTTTTATTCTTTTTTTTTATTTTTTGACAGGCAAAGTTAGACAGTGAGTGAGAGAGACAGAGAGAGAGAGTTATGGACAGTGAGAGAGAGACAGAGAGAAAAGTCTTCCTTCCATTGGTTCACTCCCCGAATTGCTGCTACGGCTGGCGCTGCGCCAATCCGAAGCCAGGAGCCGGGTGCTTCCTCTCCGTCTCTCATGTGGGTGCAGGGGCCCAAGCACTTGGGCCATCCTCCTCTGCCCTCCTGGGCCACAGCAGAGAGTTTGACTGGAAGAGGAGCAACCAGGACTAGTTCTCGGTGCCCCAACCGGGACTAGAACCCAGGGTGCTGGCACCACAGGAGGAAGATTAGCCAAATGAGCCATGGCGCCAGCCTACCTGTTTCTTAACTGAATTGTTTATTTTGCTGTTATTGAGTTTCCTGGGCTCTTTATAGACCCTGGATGTTAATCTTTTATCAATTACATAGCTTGCAAATATTTTATTCCATTATCTCTGATGCTTCTTCACTTTGTTGAGTGTTTCATTTCCAGCACAGAAACTTCTTAGCTTGATGAAATCCCATTTGTTTCTTTTGGTTTTGATTGCCTTCACTTCTGGGGTTCTTTTTCAAGAAGTATTTGCCTAAGCCAATGTCTTGCAGAGTTTTCCTGATGTTTTCTTCTAGTCATTTGATGGTATCAGGTCATAGACTTAGATCCTTGTTCCTTTTAGAGTTGATCTTTGCATAAGGGGTAAGGTATGAGTCTTGTTTTATACTTCTTCATGCAAAGAACCAATTTCTCCAGCACCATTTGTTGAAGAGGCTGTCCCTTTTACAGGGATTGATTTTAGATCATTTGTCAAAGATTGCTTGGTTGTAGTTGTGTGGATTAATTTCTAGTGTTTCTCTTACATTGGCCTACATGTCTATTTTTGTGCGGGTACCAGGCTGTTCTATTTTTTTTAATTAACCTATAAGATGAACAGATTAGGAGCATTTTTACTTGATTATAACTACCCTGTGATACATGTTGAAATCTGGTATTGGGATGCCTCCAGCTTGATAAGCTCTTTTCCTGACTGTTGATGTACAATGCAATACTTTATCCATTTTAGTAATTTTTTTTGTTCTAGTACTATTGGTTGAACTCTGTAATTAACACACAATTATTCTTAGGTGTTTAAATTTTAACTGAAAAGTGATCCTTGTTAGGAATTTGGAAAACATTATGCTGAGTGAAATAAGCCAGTCCCAAAGGGACAAATATCATATGTTCTCCCTGATCAGTGACAACTAACCGAGCACCAAAAAGGAAACCTGTTAAAGTGAAATGAACACTATGAGAACCAGTGACTTGATCAGCTCTTGTCCTGACTGTTGATGAACAACTTAAAATGTTATCCCTCTTAGAATTTTTTGTTTGTTTGTTCTACTTAACACTTTTGGTTGAATACTGTAACCAATACACAGTTATTCTTAAGTGTTGAAATTTAACTGAAAAGTGATTGCTGTTAAATATAAGAGTGGGCATAAGAGAGGGAAGAGATGTGCAATTTGGGACATTCTCAAGCTGACTTACCTCAAACGGTAGAGTTAGAAACATACCAGGGGATTCGAATTCAATCCCATCAAGGTGGCATGTACCAATGCCATCTCACTATTCCAAGTGATCAATTTCAGTTCACAATTGATCATAATGAAAGGACTAAGAGTCAAAGGGAGCACATAAACAAGTCTAGTACCTGCTAATACTAGCTGATAGAATAAAAAAGGGAAAGAATGATCCAACATGGGAAGTGAGATACACAGCAGACCCATAGAATGGCAGATGTCCTAAACAGCACTCTGGCCTCAGAATCAGCCCTTAGGCATTTGGATCCGGCTGAAATGCCCATGAGAGTATTTCAGACATGGAAAGCCAAGACACTCTGGCAAAAAAGAAAAAAAATGACCTAAATGAAAGATCTCCGTGAGTGAGATCCCAGTGGAAAGACAGGTCATCAAAGAAGGAGGTACCTTTCTCTGAAGGGAGGAGAGAACTTCCACTCTGACTACGACCTTGTCTAAATATGATCAGAGTCAGTGAACTCAAAAGGCTTCCATAGCCTTGGCAACTCATGACAAGAGCCTAGGGTGATTACTGATGCCATAAACAAGAGTGTCACTTTGTGAAGTCAACAACAGGAGTCACTGTGCACTTACTCCTCATGTAGGATCTCTGTCCTTAATGTGCTGTACATTGTGATTTAATGCTAGAACTAGTACTCAAACAGTATTTTTCACTTTGCGTTTCTATGTGGGTGCAAACTGTTGAAATCTTTACTTAATATATGCTAAACTGATCTTCTGTATATAAAGAGACTTGAAAATGAATCTTGATGTGAATGGAAGGGGAGAGGGAGTGGGAAAGGGGAGGGTTGCGGGTGGGAGGGAAGTTATGGGTTGGGAAGCTGTTGTAATCCATAAGCTGTACTTTGGAAATTTATATTCATTAAATAAAAGTTAAAAATAAGATTGCTTCAGTTATTCATGGTCCCCTGTGTTTTCATGTAAATTTTGGGATTTTTTTTTCCTAGATCTGAGAACAATGTCCTTGGTGTTTTGATTGAAATTGCATCAAACCTGTAAATTACTTTGGACAGTATGGACATTCTGTTGATATTAATCCTTCCAATCCATGAATATGGTAAATGCTTCCTTTTTTTGTTTGTGTCTTCTTTTGTTTCTTTCTTTAGCACTTTCTAATTTTTATTGTAGAGATCTTTTACATCCTTTGTTAAATTTATTCCAAGGTATTAAATTGTTTGTATTTGTTGTGAATGGGACTGATCTTACAAGTTCCATTCAACCATAACACTGTATGTGTATGCAAAGGTTTTTGTGTGTTGATTTTATATCCCACAACTTTACCAAACTCTCTTATGAGTTTCAAAAGTCTCAGTGTATCTTGTCACCACAAACTGATAATTTGACTTTCTCCTTTCCCATTTGTATCCCTTTGACTAATTTTTCTTACCTAATGGCTCCAGCTAAAACTATAGGACAATATTGAATAGCAATAGTGAAAGTGGTCACCCTTGTCTGGGTCTGGATCTCAGTGGAAATGCATCCTACTTTTCCTCATTCAATATGATGTTGGCTATGGATTTGTCATATATTACACTGACAATGCTGAGGAAGGTTCCCCTATACCCAAATTGCCTAAAGTTTTACTATGAAAGGATGTTGTATTTTATCAAATAATTTCTCAGCACCTATTGAGATAATCATATAGTTTTTATTCTCCAATTTGTTAATGTGATTTATCACATTTATTGATTTGTATATGCTGAACCATCCCTGTATACCAGGGATAAATCCTATTTGGCCCATGTAAATAATCTCTTTCTGATGTTTTTCTGCATTCAATTATCTAGTATTTTGTTGAGGATTTTTATATCTTTGTTCATCAGTGATGTTGGTCTGTAGTTCTCTTTCTTTGTTGTATCTTTTTCTGGTTGGGGAAACACTTTAAGGCATCCCTGTAGGCAATGATTTAATGGGCAAGATCTATAAAGCACAGGTAACAAAAATAAAAGTAGATAAATGGGATTGTATCAAACTAAGAAACCTGTGTGCACCAAAGCAAACAATCAGCAGAGAAAAAGTGGTCATAAATACTGGAAAAGAAATCTGAAAACTACTCAACTAACAAAGAATTGGTATCTAGAATATACAAGGAAATCAAAAAGAAATAATCCAGTTTAAAAAATGAGAAAATGACCTTATTAGATATTTCTCGAAAAAGAAGTACAAAAGTCCAGCAGATACATTTCAAAAGACCCAATTTCAATAGCCATTAAGGAAAAGCAAATAAAAATAACTAGATATCACTTCATCCCAGTTTGAATGTCTATTACTAAAGAGATTAAAAAAAAAAACAACAAATGCTGGTGAGGAAGTAGGAAAGATGGAACTTATATTTTGTTGGTGAGAATGTAAATTAGCACAATCATTAGAACAATATTGTGGTAACCCCCAAAATGAAATAAATATATCATATGATTCAGCAATCCCATTTTTGTTCATATATTCAAAAGAAATGAAATCAGCCTATCATAGAGATGCTTGTACTCTGATGTTTATTGCCATACTATTCACAGCAGCCAACGTGTAGAATCAATCTAGGTGCCCACTGATAGATGCGTATATAAAGCAAATGTGCTATTTGTACACAATGAAATATTATTCACATATAAAAAAAGAATGAAATTCTGTCATTTACGCAAAATGGATAGAACTGGAGGTCATTATACTAAATGAAATAAGCCAGACAGAAAAATGAATACTGCATATTCTCTCTCATGTATAGAAGCTTTTAAAAGTCCATCTGAACTAGAATAGAGATTACTAGAGGCTGGGGAGTGTGGAAGAAAGAAGGACAGATGGAGGTTGGATAATGGATACCAAAGCAAAGTTAGATAGAATAAATACGTTCTAGTGTTCCACAATATAGAGGGATAACTACAGTTTACAGTATTATATGCTTTTTTTTTGACAGGCAGAGTTAGACAGTGAGAGAGAGACAGAGAGAAAGGTCTTCCTTTTTCCGTTAGTCCACCCTCCAAATGGCCGCTACGGCTGGGGCACTACAGCTGGCCCGCTGTGGCCAGCGCTCTGTGCCAATCCGAAACCAAAAACCAGGTGCTTCCCCCCTCATCTCCCATGTGGATGCAGGGCCCAAGCACTTGGGCCATCCTCCACTGCACTCTCGGGCCACAGCAGAGAGCTGGCCTGGAAGAGGAGCAACGGGGACAGAATCTGGCGCCCCAACCAGGACTAGAACCCTGGGTGCTGGCGCCATACGTACAGGCGGAGGATTAGCCAAGTGAGCAGCGGTGCCGGCCTATAATATTATATGCTTTAAGAAGAACTAGAAAAAAGAGAATCTCAAAGGTTCCAAGAACAGAAATGATGAAACAGATAGAAATGCTTTCATGACCTCATCAGAACATGTTATATAAAAGTCTTGAAATACTACACTTCACCCCACAAATGTGTATAATTACTGTATGTTGATAAAAATGACAAACACATTTATAAAAAAGCTAAAATTGGTAAAATAAAATAAATACTAGTGTAATTCCCACTCCTTCTCCTTAGGTCAGAAGAGGCACAGCTCTATTCTGGAAAGATTTGGAACCAGCAATTTGAGAGAGAAGCTTTACATCAAGACAATAGGTACACTCATCTTCAAAGACAGGTGGTTATTCTCATCAAGAGTAGAAAAGCCAACTGAATTATTGTCAACTAACTTAGGTGTTAAAAGTGGTGTCCTCCAAGAATGATGCACTGAGTCCCTACTACCCCAGAATGTGAACTTATTTGGAATGAGGGACTTTACAGAGTTAAGTAAATTAACATGAAGTCATTAGGGTGGACCCCATGCAGTTATGAATGGTGTGTTTATAAACAGGGCAAATTGAAGCACAAACACATGCATGGAAGAAGGACCATGTGAAGAGACAGGGAGAACACCAGGTGAAGATGGAGGCTGAGAGCTGAGTGGTGCAAAGACTGCCAGCTACCAAGAGGAGGTTTTTTGTTTGTTTGTTTGTTTGTTTGTTTTGACAGGCAGAGTGGACAGTGAGAGAGAGAGAGACAGAGAGAAAGGTCTTCCTTTGCCGTTGGGTCACCCTCCAATGGCCGCCGCAGCCGGCGTGCTGTGGCCGGCGCACCACGCTGATCCAGCCAGGTACTTATCCTGGTCTCCCATGGGGTGCAGGGCCCAAGTACTCGGGCCATCCTCCACAGCAGAGAGCTGGCCTGGAAGAGGGGCAACCAGGACAGAATCCGGCACCCCGCCTGGGACTAGAACCCGGTGTGCCGGTGCCGCAAGGCGGAGGATTAGCCTAGTGAGCCGCAGCGCCTGCCCCAAGAGGAGTTTTGAGAGGCAAAGAGCAGGTTCTTTCTCACAGCCCTTGGAGGCAATCAACCCTTTCAACTCCTTGACTTCAGATTTCTGGCCTGTAGAACTCTGAGACAATACATCTGGTTGTTTAAGTCATCCGGTGTGTGCTATTTTGTCATGGCAGCCTAGGAGACTAATATAGGGGGTAAGCTAATCACAGAAAAATAACTCAGTACTGAAGAAGACCAGTTACTACAGACTTTTCTATTCTCTGAAATTGTACAATTGATAGGTGCCATTAGGAAGATGATACTTTCAGCCATTTTCAGGGTCATAATCACAGTCATTTACCAGGTTCAAGCAGAATAGTCAAGGCCAACTTGTGAGCACAGGCATCTACCTCCGGAAATATATCCCCTGCTGAACTTAAAGCTCTGTCTTTTCCCGGTACTCATCTCTACAGTTTTCTCTCTTTTCAAGAGGTTACATTGGTTTTACAGATTATCGTGCTTGCTTAGCTGCCTTCCCAGGTTGGAATAGTAGAAGGGAAGAAGAGAAATAAAATTAAATTAAATTAGTCTTAAGCTAAATCTTCATATTACTGTCATGACCTTAGCAAGTACCTTTCCTGCGACAGTGTTATGAGAAATTTCAAGCATTAGGCAGCAGCTACAATTTTCCGTCTACCTCCACTACCAATTTTTTCTTTTTCTGAGTGTTCCAGCACCTGCTGGAGGCAAATCAAGCTCTTGAATTGTTAGGATGGATGCTCAGACCAGTGGTATCTACTTTCTGTGAAAATGTTTTTAGGATAATCTGTTTTCATCACATCAAGCACTAAGACAGTCAGTTAACAGAAGAAATATTAAAGGCAATATTTTTTATTAAGGTAACCCACATACTATTTTTTCATTTAAACATTAAAGTGGAAGTAGTCAACAAAGTCTTATTGAGGAAGAAATAGGAAGGAAATTGATTCAAAAACAAACAGATGCTGCTGATATCATCTCTGGAAGCTGGGAAACTGGTCCACTTTAGTCTCTCATCTTTTTCACCTTCTCCTGAAGTACCACCCACTTTTTTGCCATTCATTTCAGCTTGTCTCCCAATATGCCATCTGTCTGCCTCATCTGAGAAAGCTCACAGATGAAGAATAAAATAGGGTAAGATAAAGGAGGCCAAATTATGCTAGAGGGTTGTGATGGAAAAAGAGATACCCCTGGCCCACTTGTCTTGTTACTGTTCACAGTTTCATACCTCCTTGCCAATTTGATTTATGGATATAAACATACAGTCAATGACAGCCAGCCTAGAATTATAATCTCCACAATTCTGAGGAGACAGACCTCAGGTTAGTTTGGTTTAATATGACTAGAGTTTCTCACTGCAATGCAGAGAAAAAGAAATAACTGTGCATACAAAGGCCACAAAATTAAAGATTACAAGAACATCTTGGATGTTCAGCCTTCCCTTCTACTCTTTCTTTGGGGGGGTGGGTGAGGGAAGAATGCTCACCATAATAGCATGAGTCCATCAACAAATGCACGTGTCAGATTGTGATAGGAATCTCCAGTGCTTTTAAACCCTACCCCTCAGTGATCTCAGTGCCAACTTCATCTCACTTATTTTTGTTTTCCATTTTCGCTGTTATTCACTGCACCCTTCTCAACGGAATTTTAGCGATTTAATTTCATCTAATTGTGGTAAAATTAATCCATTCAAATTTAGAAACCTTTTATGTATTTCCTCAAGAGAACAATTTGCTCTATGATCCTAACCAAGACAAATTTCATTCCTTCACTGTTCACAACCCCTTCCCATCAAGTCTTTTGGCAAAGCATTTGACGTGCTTCTTTCCTCCTACAAAACTCATCATCTGTCTGTGGATCTAGCCATAAATAAGTAAAGGAAAGAATCTTTTCTTAAATGTCTAACGTCTGGAATTACGCCTCATAGAGCCACATTTACAATTCCAATCATCACATTGCTCTGAATATTCATCTTTGGTTTTTCATCAGCTATCAATACAGTCTTTTTTGATGCATAGCTGGAGTCTAGCCTCTGGTTTCTTACTCCCAGCAGTGATTGGGATTTTTCAAGTCCTCCTTGTATAACTCTGTACCTACTTTTACAAATTCTATTCTCTTCTTTTATATCTAATCTATAATTTATGGCTTTGTCACAAACATTTTTAAAATATTACCTATCTGTTTAGTTTGTGTTATTATTTGCACATCTGATCAATGCCTTTTAAAAAAGATTGCCTTTGTTAGATCTTCTGTAAATGCACCAAATACCGTCAGACTTGGGAGATAGAACTTCTCAATCTCCATGATTTATTCGTGAAATGTTCTAGATTTAAGGAATCCAAAATGACCCCCAAATAGTCTATTGAATGAGGTAAAGAGTGCAGAGATGACAGTCAGCAAACAATAATGACAATTACAGAAACCAAGAGAGGAGCAGGGAAAGGCATCCCCAAGGCTGGGAACTAACTGAATGTGGGAAGTCACCAGCACAGGCAGCTTAGCCATTCCCAACCCCCAATTTCCATTACAGCCAAATCTCTCCTGCCTGATAGTAAAATCAAGGGGGGGGGGAATAGGGTTCTTTTTCTCAGAATGACTTGCTTGAGGATCACTGAAAAATAAATAAATAAAAGAAATGAGAAAAAAAAAAAAAAGAAATCTGCTCATATGTTTGATGCTGTTCATTCTTAAGAAAAGTGCCTGTGTAACATTTAGATACCTTTTGAAATCTATCCATGCTCTTCCTACCTGCTGGGCTCAATTTCAGAACCTAGAGCTGTCATTAAGGAAAAATAGCAACCTTTGTTCTCTCCTCCAGGCACAACATGTTGCACTGCATTCTTGTTTCCAAAGGAAAAAAAAAAAAAAACTCCGTTATTTTCTTCGACTCAGAAGCCAGATCCAAGCATTTCCTGTGCATTGGTGCTGGACACACCATCACGATGGTTCACTGGGCAAGATTTTCTTTCACATATTTTAAAGGTCCCTCGTGAAGACATCAGGCCACTTACAGTAATGGATGGTTTTCATTCTCAGTGTAATAAAGGCACATTCCTGAGGCAGACATTTCCCTCAGAGATGGCAAACATTAGAAGTTTCAGAGGTTGAATTCAAATCTGTCCCAAGCTTTCAGTTTATTCGCATCTCTCAAATTTGAAAACTGGATTGGAAAAGTGAATTCATATAGTATATTTATTGACTTAGCCTGATTTTATATGCTCAATGTTTCTATCTTAAATTTATCACAGACACAGCAGGAAAAAACACATGTATGTATCTTTCTATTTTCAACTTTTCTATGTTCTTTTTATTAAAGTATGTTGCTTAGAGACAATGTTTTGCTGGATTTTATTTATTTATTTATTTATTTATTTATTTATTTATTTTGACAAGCAGAGTGGACAGTGAGAGAGACAGAGAGAAAGGTCTTCCTTTGCCGTTGGTTCACCCTCCAATGGCCGCCGCGGAGCTGATCCGAAGGCAGGAGCCAGGTGCTTCTCCTGGTCTCCCATGGGGTGCAGGGCCCAAGCACTTGGGCCATCCTCCACTGCCTTCCCGGGCCACAGCAGAGAGCTGGCCTGGAAGAGGGGCAGCTGGGACAGATTGCGGTGCTCCGACTGGGACTAGAACCTGGTATGCCGGCACCGCTAGGTAGAGGATTAGCCTATTGAGCCGCAGCGCCGGCCTGCTGGATTTTATTTTAAAACCAAATCTGGGAGTCACTATGTTTTCATAATGAGCTTAACACATATATGCTTATTTATTATATTAAGCTTTATCTTTTATGGCCTTACTGCGTATTTTGTATCATTACAACTTATCACATACTGTTTTCAAGAAGCCTTTCATTAAATAATCACTTTTCATTCTTTTGGTTTGAAAGTTGCATATTCTATTTTTGTCATACTGAAATTTATGCCTAACTATGTAAGATGTATAACATGCGTATGCTTTTTTAATATTTATGCATTTATTTAAAATATTTTATTTATTTATTTGAAAGATAGAGTTGCACACAGAAATAGGAACAGACAGGTTCACTCCATCTGCTGGTTCACTCCCCAGTGGCTGCAATGGCCAGAGCTGAGCTGATCAGATGCCAGGAGTCAGGAGCCTCCTCCAGGTCTCCCATGTGGTACAGGAGCCCAAACCCATGGCCATCTTCCACTGCCTTTCCAGGCCACAGGCAGAGAGCTGGAGCAAAAGAAGAGCAGCCGAGACATAAACTGGTACCCATATGGGATGCTGGCGCAGAGGGCGGAATCTTAGCCCACCAAGCCACAGTGCCAGCACAAATAATTATTTATTTTAAAAAGGCTTTATTTATTTATTTGAAAAGCAGAATGTGAGTTAGTGAAGCCATTGTGGAAAACAGTGCAGAAATTTCTTTAACAAACAAACAAACAAAAAACCTAGAAATAGACTTGCCATGTGATCCAGCAATTCTTCTACTGGGTATATATCCAAAAGGCTTGAACACAATGTATAAAGAGATACCTACACCACCATGTTCATAGCAGGACTGTTCACAATAGACAAGATTTGAAACCAACCAAGATGTCCACTATCAGATGAATGAAAAAAGCAATTGTGGTATAAATATACCATAAATACTACTCAACCATAAAAAGAATGCAATTCTACCATTTGCAGCAAAATGGGTACCACAGAGGACATCAGGATGAATGATATAAGCCAGAAACAGAAATACAGATGCCACATGTTCTCCCTTACATACGGGAGCTAAAATTTAGGAAGCAAACAAAAAGAAAAAGAGAAAAGAGAAAGAAAAAAATAAATATCTATGTGTATTAGTATTGCTGCAAATATAGTCATATAAAATTTTGTTCTATAAATTTGTCAAACTAACGGTTAAAAATATTTAAACTACCACAATTTTAATAATCAGTGATTACTTTAAAATTTATTGTATATGAGTGATATAACCATTTTTCCATTCAATTATAGTTTATAGCTGTTGTCTATATTCTCACTATTCTAGGGTCATTTTATTTGTTAAACTTCCTATTTGGTGAAGTATTAAGCCTTTTTACTGAAATGTGATTTTAAAATATGTTATCTCAAAAACCAAAAAATAGACAGGGAAGAGGGAAAGAGGGTGGGAGAGAGAAAAAGGGAGAGAGGAAGGAAATATCATTATATTCTCTTTTTTAAAGATGTATTTATTTATTGGAGTTACACAGAGAGAAAAGGAGAGGCAGAGAGAGAGAGGGAGAGAGAGAGATTGATTTTCTGTCTGCTGATTCATAATAGCAGCTAAGTCTGAGTCAGGCCAAAGCCAGGAGTCAGAATTCCATCCAGGTCTCCCACATGGATGACAGGAGCCCAGTTACTTGGGCATCTTCTGCTCCCTTTCCAGGTCCATTAGCAGGAAGAAGCAGAGCAGAGGCAAAGCAGCTGACTCTTGAACTGGCATTCTGATATGGGATGCTGGTGTTACAAGTGGCAGAATAACCCACTATGCCACAACACCAGTCCCTAATCAATTGATTCATCCAATCTCTTTCTTTAAACAAGAAAAGTGCTTTATCACATTATCATCTGCTTTCATGTCTCCATCACTAACCCCCCTTCCTGGATGTTATCTAAAATGCAAGCCCTGTGTTGTTTCTCAATTTCTTTTTCTGTTCACTTGCTTTGTTTTTGTTTATCTGTCTTGATCTTTGCCTTTTGAGATTATATTTTGTCTAAGTTACTCTGTCTCTTGAAGTCTATATCTCTTTTGGTATTTTCTTATTTGTTTCAAGTAATTTTTCAGAGGATATATTTTTTTTAAGATTTTATTCAGTGATTGGAGAGGTAGAGTTACAGATAATGAAAGGGAGAGACAGAGAGAAGTCTTCCATCTGCTGGTTCACTCCCTAAATGGCCTCAACTGCTGGAGTTGAGCTGATCCGAAGCCAGGAGCCAGTTTCTTCCGGGTCTCCCAAGTGGGTGCAGGATCCCAGGCTCTTAGGCCGTCTTCCACTGCTTTCCCAGGCCATAGCAGACAGCTGGATGAGCAGAGGAGCAGCCAGCACTAGAACCAGCACCATAAGGGATGCCGGTGCCACAAGCAGAGGATTAACCTACTGCGCCATAGCACGGGCCCTTCAAAGAATGCTTTAGAAGGAGGTTTTTTTAAATGAACACCTTCAAAATTTTAGGTCTGATATGTCTGACAATTTGTTCACTTGTCTTTGCATTTGAATAATAGATGGGATAATACATTTCTCTCTCATCAATATTTTTAAAAAAATCAGTCTGGTGTCCTCCTGCATTTAGCTTTCCTGTTGAAAAGTCAGATGTCAAGGTGATTTTTGTTCTTTTACAAATTGTCTCTTTCTGGAAGCTTTTAGTTGCTGTGAAATCTCACTCCAAATTTTTGAATTTCATTGTAATGAGTCCAGTTATGAGTGTATCTTTATCTTGTTTGACATTCTACATTATTCCAACTTGAGATTCTCGTATTTCCTTATTTATCAGAGGTTTATCCGTGTCTGTCTCCTCTTTCTTGTTTGTTTTCTTCTTTCCCTTCTGTGCCTTCTGGGATTCCTTTAATTTCACTCTTGATACTTGTATTTCAATGATCTATATTGCTTTAACTTTAAAAACTCTATCTTGTTGGCTGGCGCTGTGGCTCACTAGGCTAATCCTCTGCCTGTGGCACTGGCACACCAGGTTCTAGTCCTGGTCGGGGCGCCGGATTCTGTCCCGGTTGCTCCTCTTCCAGTCCAGCTCTCTGCTGTGGCCTGGGAGTGCAGTGGAGGATGGCCCAAGTGCTTGGGCCCTGCACCCGCATGGGAGACCAGGAGAAGCACCTGGCTCCTGGCTTCAGATCAGCGCGGCGGCCATTTAGGGGGGTGAACCAACAGCAAAGGAAGACCTTTTTCTCTGTCTCTCTCTCTCACTGTCCACTCTGCCTGCCAAAAAAAAAAAAAAAAAATTCTATCTTGCATCCCTCCCTGCTGTCTTCCAGGGTCAATTCCTCAACTTACTCATTTGGCGCCAGTAGTCATAATGCTATATATAGCTGATCTATATTCCCAGTATTTTCATGTTCATCTTTATGACTTCTTGTTACACATTTTATTACCAAAATCTTCCTTATATTTTTGAGGCTAAAGAGATCTTCAATTTAAATTCTTTTTTTTTAACTTTTATTTAATGAATATAAATTTCCAAAGTACAGCTTATGGATTACAATGGCTTCCCCCCCATAACGTCCCTCCCACCCGCAACCCTCCCCTCTCCCACTCCCTCTCTCCTTCCATTCACATCAAGATTCATTTTCGATTCTCTTTATCTACAGAATATCAGTTTAGCATACATTAAGTAAAGATTTCAACAGTTTGCTCCCACACAGAAACATAAAGTGAAAAATAATAGATGATTTTTTTAAATGATGATGAAATCAGATCAGACCTATTGTCATGTTTAATCCCAGTGAGAGTCAAGTTGGAAATTGATAATTTCTTCTTCTTCTTTTTTTTTTTTTTACAGAAGATCAGTTTAGTATACAGTAAGTAAAGCTTTCAATCATTTGCGCCCCCATAGAAACACAAAGTGAAATATACTGTTTGAGTACTCGTTATAGCATTAAGTCTCAATGTACAGCACATTAAGGACAGAGATCCTACATGAGGAGTAAGTGCACAGTGACTCCTGTTGTTGACTTTACAAATTGACACTCCTGTTTATGGCCTCAGTAATCTCCCCATGCTCCAGTCATGAGTTTCCAAGGCTATGGAAGCCCCTTGAGTTCTCCAACTCTTACCTTGTTTAGACAAGGTCATAGTCAAAGTGGAGGTTCTCTCCTCCCTTCAGAGAAAGGTACCTCCTTCTTTGAAGACCTGTTCTTTCCACTGGGATCTCACTCACAGAGATCTTTCATTTAGGTTTTTTTTGTTTGTTTGTTTGTTTTTTTGTTTGTTTGTTTTTTTGCCAGAGTGTCTTGGCTTTCCATGCCTGAAATACTCTCATGGGCTTTTCAGCCAGATCGGAATGCCTTTAGGGCTGATTCTGAGGCCAGAGTGCTGTTTAGGACATCCACCATTCTATGAGTCTGCTGAGTATCTCGCTTCCCATGTTGGATCACTCTCCCCTTTATTTATTCTATCGGTTAGTATTAGCAGGTACTAGACTTGTTTATATGATCCCTTTGACTCTTACAACTTTCATTATGATCAATTGTGAACTGAAATTGATCACTTGGACTAGTGAGATGGCATTGGTACATGCCACCTTGATGGGATTGAATTG
The DNA here is from genome assembly GCF_964237555.1 of Oryctolagus cuniculus. Classification (NCBI taxonomy): domain Eukaryota; kingdom Metazoa; phylum Chordata; class Mammalia; order Lagomorpha; family Leporidae; genus Oryctolagus; species Oryctolagus cuniculus. Next base: position 84,186,910 of record NC_091436.1, read on the forward strand.
GAATCCCTTGGTATGTTTCTAACTCTACCATTTGGGGCAAGTCAGCCTGAGCATGTCCCAAATTGTACATCTCTTCCCTCTCTTATTGCCATTCTTATGTTTAACAGGGATCACATTTCAGTTAAATTTCAACACTTAAGAATAACTGTGTATTAATTACAGAATTAAACCCAATTTAAATTCTTGATCTGCCTATTTTATTTCTTGATATGATATGGAAGAGTTCGCTGAATGTGCAATTTTATATTGGCGGTAATCCTCTAGTGTTTAATTATTTTTTGTCCATGAGCTTTCTCCCTCCTTTCTGTGTTGAAATCAGCTAATTGTTCAGGTTACATGTTTCAAGAATGTGTCTCAGCAGATATATTTGCTGGTCTAGTCCAAGTCCTAGCCTGGGTCTCCTGTTGAGGTTAAAGAAGAAGAAATAGATGTACTCTTGGAGAAAAAGTTTCAGGCACTCAACACTCATGTTGAATAATGTCTTTCATGGAACGTCTATAAAGTAAAAGAACATTTAATGTGACAATCTCCTTTGATTGTAATCTGTTAGTGCTGGGGAGATGCACAGTAGGAAATGGAAGTGCCGGCTGTCAGGCAAACAACTTTTTCACCAGCTCCTCACTGAGGCAGATTGACCTGAAGTTGCTCTCCATTAACAGCAGCACAGCCTGATTTAGACTGCTGCTGATGTTGCTGGCTTTCCCATAAGAGTGATGTAGGTGGGGAGTATAAAAAAGAAAGGAACACAGAAGATTGCCAACAATCCATTTTCTTCATGCAAAAAGTATCTCTCTGTCTCAGGTGGACATTCTTCCATATACCTGCCTCTTAATACTTTCTAATCACCAGACATTTCTCATATATTTTCTGGTTAATTTTTAGGATCTTCTTTACCTTGTTGTCCGGTTCCTTTTGCTACCTATTTTCATAGTGTTTAGCTCATGTCTTTACCCACCTCTGACACAAAGTGCTCCATAAATGTTTGGTAAATAAGTGAAAGATAAAAAGATGAAAATTTAAAGGTAAAGCTTGGAAATCTCTGATGTGAATATGGGGAAAAGTTGGGTAGTACTTGTGATTAAGTATATTCTGTTGGTGATCTAGTCCAAAGCATAACTGCTGGTTTAGTTCCACGTATGAGGAAGCTGAAGTCTTACTAAGTCTTCCATGAACAAAGAAACATGGAAATTTATTGCTGCATTATCTTATAACAATATAAATTCAAATGACAGCCACTCATTATCAGTTTTTGCTTCATGTATTTTGAAGATATGTTGTTGGTACATGCATATTTAGAGTTGTTAAGTCTTTGTGGTGGATTGCTCCATTCATCATTATGTAATGTTCTATCCTGTCTCTACTAATTTCCTTCTTTCTGAAACCTAATCCTGATATTAATATAGCCACTGTTGCTTTTTTATTATTATTGTTTGCATGAATACTCTCCTATTCCTATTCCTATTCTCCAAATCAACACCTTATTGATTTGATCTTGTTTCTCAGCTGTCAGAGCTTTTGGATAAAAGCATTTGCTTTTTCAGCGTGTCATTTCATCTTACAATCTGCATTTTTGGATGAATGACTTTATATTTTGTTGTTGTCATAGTTTATTGTTGCTGTTTGGTTTTTGAAATTTATGACTTGAGCTTCACAGAACAAAAATTCAAGATTTTCTATGGAAAAACATGTCCCTGATACATCGGAGTCATGGAACTTTTTCTCTCCCTTCAGGATAGATGCCTAATTTTCCTCTCATAGTGTCTTTCTGCAAGCAATATGTCTGTGAAACTAAGAGTTCACTAGGAATTGATATCACTTTTTAAGAACCAGAGACTTCTTAAAAAGGATAATTGCAACTTGTAGCTTTCTTGGGAATCTGCCTTAGAAATCTATGAGTAAATGCTAGGAAATTGATTGGAAAAATCAGGAACGCTGCTTTCAGCTTAGATATCTGTCTGTGACAAGTCCAGTCTGGAAATATTCTTCAAATGAGGGCAAAAGGAAATGGCAAAATATTTAATTGAGAATGAGTGAACTACATTAATGTAGCTTACTATACTATATGCATATCACAAATTGTAACATATATAAATTTGAGTTCTAATATCAATGTTGAATTCTTCTTTGCTAAGGAACTGGGGAAAGACTTTTAGTCAAGGATTAATAGGCAAAAAGAGCCTATTACATTTCATGCATAAAAAGAGTGTAGCACCTCAGGATTCATGCTGACCAATTTGCGGGTCGTTATTTTAATGTTAGAACTGATACAGGTTCTGCCTTTAATTCAGATTTCATCATGAATTTGCCATGCAACTTTCTCCCTACTGCTCCTAAAAATCAATTATACTTAATGATAATAATAACAATAATAATTTTGCTTTATATCTGAATACTACTTAAGAACTTACACTTTTATATGAAGAATGCCATATAACATAAGGGAAGGTCAGATATTTGTATAAAGATTTATTATTAATAAGTAAATATCTACAGATTCTATATATATACACACACACATATTTGACCTTTATGCTTTCTACATTATTTATACTTTTTTAATAAAAGCACATTTTGTGTTTATAAATGTGTTTATTGTACTATGTAATGTAGATACTCAATGCCTTTTAGAAGAAGATATACTGACAACATCAAGTTCTTTAACATATGAATTCTTGTAATTAGGCAGATTCTAGTGAAGGGCGTATGCTAACCAGCCCTCCAGAGCCTGTGAATCAACAGAATTAGAAAAAAGTCTGTGTACTGTGTACGTATCACAGAATCAGTTACCCTGTGCCTGTGACAGCAGTCAGCAGTGCTGAGGACAATCCATAGGTGTTGTCTGCTGGCAAAATCAGATAAACAGAAAAAAATCCCCGTATTCAAAAGACAAATTACTGGTATTAGAAAGAATGAAAGGAAAGAAGAAAGGAAGCAAGGAAGGATGGATGAAAAAAAGAGGAGAGAGAGAGAAGAAGAGAAGAAGCACGGAAGGAAAGGAAAAAGAAGTCAACTTTCTGCTTTCTGAGAAAGGAAGCATAACCTTAACATGGAGAGGAAGAACGTAGTCTGGTTAAGACACCTGTGTCCTACACTGGAGTACATGGCTTCAATGCTTGCCTCTGGCTTCTGACTCCAACTTTCTGCTAATGTAGACCAAGAGGAAGCAGGTGATTGCTCACGAAGTTGGGTTGTTGCCGCTGCACTGGGGACTTGGGTTGCATTCCCAGATCCCAGATTGGACCCCAGCCTAAGCACAGTTATTGTGGGTATCCAAGAAATGAACCAGTATATGAGAGCTCTTCTCTCCTCTCTCTCTCTCTCCTCCTTCTCCTCCCATTCTCCTCCTTCTTCCACCTCAAATACATAAATACAATTTTTAAAAGTATGAGAACAGGCCGGCGCCGTGGCTCAATAGGCTAATCCTCCACCTTGCGGCGCCGGCACACCGGGTTCTAGTCCCGGTTGGGGCGCCGGATTCTGACCCGGTTGCCCCTCTTCCAGGCCAGCTCTCTGCTATGGCCAGGGAGTGCAGTGGAGGATGGCCCAAGTGCTTGGGCCCTGCACCCCATGGGAGACCAGGAAAAGCACCTGGATCCTGGCTCCTGCCATCGGATCAGCGCGGTGTGCCGGCTGCAGCGGCGGCCATTGGAGGGTGAACCAACGGCAAAGGAAGACCTTTCTCTCTCTGTCTCTCTCTCTCACTGTCCACTCTGCCTGTCAAAAATTAAAAAAAAAAAAAAAAGTATGAGAACAAGGGACTGGTGTTGTAGCATAGCAGGTTAAGCTGCTACCTGTGATGCTGGCATCTCATATGGGTGTGGGTTCGTATCCTGGCTGCTCCACTTCCAATCCAGCTCCCTGCTAATGGCCTGGGAAGGCATCAGAAAATGGCTCAGGTGTTTCAGCCCCTGTCACCCACACAGGAGACCCTGATGGTGTTCCTGGCTCAGGTTTTGGACTGGCCCAGACTTGGCCTTTGTGACCATCTGGGGAGGGAAACAGCAGATGGAAGATCTGTCTCTGTAACTCTGACTTTCAAATAAATAAATAAAAATCTACACTAACCTACACCACTTTGGGCTCTATGCCAAAATAATCTACCTTGGCTTGAGATTTTTCCCACAGGAGTTGTTGTAAAAACATAGTGAGTGGGTGCCTAATAATTCCAGTCACCTAGGATGATGCCCAAGAAGCCCACTTTTTCTCACCCTACCCTGGATACTGAAGTGATCAATAGGATTAAGAAATTAAGAAATGCTGGGAGCAGGGAAAACCATGGGACCCTACTAACTGCTCTGTGGATTCCATTAAAAAACCTTACAAGTATCCTGGGATACTTTGCCTGTAGACCCTCAATCGACTGGCCTATAACTACTCCCAATACTCTGTGTGTCTCACTCACCCTCAAACCTGCTCTCTGAACATACCCCTTGGACAGTGAGTGCAAACACATGTGCAGATGGCTAAATCAATTTTGGGGGATTAGGGGAAGGCACATAGGCACGAGCATTTGAAGACACTGCTTTAGGGACAACACGCAGGCAGATCTCAGCACTGGAGCTGGCTTTGTGGGATGAAGGGAAGAAAGAAGATAATTTTCAGAATTCCCTTCCTGAGAGAAAACAACAGTCATGATGCAGGTACATTCATGGTGAAGGTCTGACAGGGCCTCAGGATCCCCAGCCAGGCTGACTGGGCCTTTCCTGAGGCCAGAAAGTAAAGACTGAAGAAAGTAATTGCTTCTTCAGACGTAAAGTCAGCAATGTAAAAATTCCAACAACACAAGAAAAGCAAGGAAACAGGATACCACCAAAGGAACACATACTGCTATAATCACCATTTCCAAAGAAATGGAGACCCATGAATTTCTTGACAAAGAACATAACAATAAATGTTTTAAGGAAGCTCAGTAAAGTACAAGAAATCAAAAATCAATAACAAAATCAGAACAACCACACTTGAACAAAATAGAATAAAGAGAGAAATCACAAATAAAAAATAACCAAACAGAGATTCTAGAGCTGAAGAATACAATGGGTTAAATGAAAAATGCACTGGAGAGCATTGATTTTAGACCTGGTCAAGCAGAAGAAAGAGCTATAAACTCAAAGACAAGCTGTTGAATGTATACAGTTAAAGGAGAAAAAAGAAACAAAAATAAAAAGGAATGAATAGTCTATAGGATTTGTAGACATCGGTTATTGAGCTAACATTAATATTATGAGAATCTTAGAGGCAGAAAATAAAAAGATACTAGCTTATATAAAGAAATAATGAAGTTATATGTACATCTATGTACATGAAGCTCAAAGATCTCCAAACAGGTACAACCCAGACTTCATCAAAACACTTCATCAAAGACTTTTGAAAATGAGAAAATTGTCTTGTCACATTCAAGGAAACCTCTATAAAGTTATCAGGGGATTTCCCAACAGATATCTTACAGGCTAGGAGAGTCAGGTGATAATATTCAAAGTGCTGAAAGACCCGACAAACCAACTAACCCATCAAAAAATCTTGCCAACCAACAATTCTTTACTTAGCGAAGCTGTGTTGATAGAAGGATATATAAAGTCTTTGCCAGACAAATGAAAATGTAATTTTTTTACCATTAGACCTGCCTTATGAGAAATAGTTACGGGAGTTCCTCAAGCTGAAACAAAAGGACTCTGATTAGTAATATGAAAATCTATACATGCCTAAAACTCACTGGTAAAGCTAAGCATATAATCAAATTCAGAATATTTTGACACTATAATTACAGTGTGAGTTATCTTCAAAAAGTTTTGGAAATGCCTATTATAAAAAAAACCATATAGGGACTTCAAAATTTTTGCACCAAAACAAACATATCTTTTAAATTTTTTTCTTTTTTGTTTTTAATAAAATTTTTTAAGGTATACAAATTTCGTGTATTTTGTATTTACAGATTCAGGAACATAATGATACTTTCCACCCTACCCTCCCTCCCACCAATGCTCCCACCACCGTTCTCCCTCTTCCCTCTCTTATTTCCACAAATTCTCTGAGGCACTCTCACGTGTGTGGGTGTGAGAGTGAGTGTGTGAGGGTGTGTGCGTGCGTACATATAGTATATGTGCTAAAATATATCTAGGTGCTAGGATTATGAGTAGATTTTTTTTCTTTTTCTTTAAATGTTCTACAGAGAACATGTGTTGCTTTTTAATTATAATTAAAACCATAAATTATTCTTCTAAAAAACTAAGCAAACAAACCTTGGGGTCATTTTAAATTTTTAAAAAATTGTTATTAATATGAAGAGAACAGATTTCAAGTGTCATTTTTATTCTCTTCGTTCTCATATTTTATATGAGCACTTAATTCACTTGCAAGTCTTACCAGTGTCTCCATGAAAATGTACCCTTTCCCACCACCTCCTCTGCCTGCGCCCTAACCATGCAGTACCCTTCATTTTATCATCTTATCTGGTCCTCCTGCTTCCACTCCCCACAACACTAAAGTGTCTTTTAAATCAATAGATTTGATCCTGTCATTCTTCACCTTAAATGCCTCCATTATTCTCTGAATGAAACCTAATGGCTGCATTCTGTCTCTGAGGCCTCAGTGACTTGGCCCCTGCTTCCTGCTCTGGCCTTGTCCCCTGCCACTCTCTCTTCAGCCCCTTTTGCTTCCACACCACTACACTCGCTCACATAAATGTTTACATGTATCAGGTAGTTTCTGGCACAGGGCCTTTGAACTTGCTGTGCATGCCTAAAATGCTCACTTCTCTAGAGAGGCTTTCACTCCCACCTCATCAGCCTCTACTGTCTTATCCCACCTTATTGTTCTCCATGGCAGCTGTAAAAACCAAATGTTAGATTGTATTAATTATCTATCTCTGCTTATGACCTGTTTTTCTCTTGGGAATGCAGGCTCCTTTGCTTATAATATTTCCTTCCTGTTACTCAGAACAGTGCCAGACACACAGCAGAGGATGAGTAATTATGTGCTGAATGAAGAAATTGGCTTCATCAGAGAAACGCAAATCAAAACCAAGGTTCTACCTCACCCAGTTAGAGTGGCTCTCATAGAAACCAACAAACAACAAGTGCTGGTGACGATGTGGGGAAACAGGTATTCTAATCCACTGTCAGTGGGAATGTAAACTGGCCCAGCCACTGTGGAAGAGAGTATGGGGTACCTCAGAAATCTGAATATAGACCTACCATATGACCCAGCCATCCCACGCTTGGGAATTGACCCAGACCAAAAGAAATCAGCATATGAAAGAGTTATCTGTACCCCATGTTCACTGCAGCTCAATTTACAGTGTCTAAGATATGAAATCAGCCCAGATGTCCATCAACTGATGACTGGGTAAAGAAATTATGATGTATGTACACTATAGAGTATTACACAGCTGTAAAAAATGAAATCTTTCTTTTTGCAACAAAATGGATGCAACTGGAAACCATTATACTTAGTGAAATAAGACCGTCCCAAAGAGACAGATACCATATGTTTTCCCTGATCTGTGATAACTAGTAGAGTACCTAAAATGTAATATATTGGAGTGAAATGAACATTTTGAGATTTTTTTAAAGATTTATTTATTTATTTGAAAGTCAGAGTTACACAGAGAGAGGAGAGGCAGAGAGAGAGAAGAGAGGTCTTCCATCCAATGGTTCACTCCCCAATTGGCCACAACGGCTGGAGCTGCGCCTATCTGAAGCCAGGAACCAGGAGCTTCTTCTGGGTCTCCCACGTGGGTGCAGGGGCCCAAGGACTTGGGCCATCTTCTACTGCTTTCCCAGGGGCGCTAGCAGAGAGCTGAATTGGAAGTAGAGCAGCTGGGTCTCGAACTGGCGCCCACATGGATGCTGGTGCTTTAGGCCAGGGTGTTAACCTGCTGTGCCATAGCGCCAGCCCCACATTTTGAGATTTGATGATTGTTTGCAGCCCTTGTCTCTTCCGTTTTGTTTTGTTTATTTTTCATACCATTTGTTGAACCTTTTCACTTAGTGTAGGGTTAAACTTCTGATCATTAAGTAAACTAAAAGTAGATCTTTATAAAAATTAGGAGTGGGAATGAGAGAGGGAGGAGGGAGAAGGGTGGGATCCTGGGTGGGAAGTATCACTATGTTTCTAAATCTCTATCTATGAAACACATGACACTTGTATAACTTAAATAAATTTATTTTAAAAAAGAACTTGGCTTACTTCCCAATGTGCAGCCTGCAGCAGAGCAGAGTCCTCCCCAGGCTTGGCCAGGGAAGGATTTGGAGAGTGGGCGGGGAGGATGGTTTGATTTAACTCCTAGTTGCTTTCTTCCAGCATCTGGGTCATACTGTGGCAATGCTCACATGTCTAAAAGTTCTTGTCCAGTTTCCTCAAACACTGCAATCAAAAATCATTGACAGCAAACATTTGTGTGTTCGGCTGACTTTAGTTAAGATTTCTCTGAATGAATGGAGAGAAAAGAAAAAAAAAACTACAGGGAAAACGACAGTTATGGTTACTGTGAAACTACAGCACCCCCTGGCCACTGTGGCTTTCACACACGCCCGGGACTCTCCAGTTTCTTTCTCCTTTCTTTCCTCTCCACCACATTCCTCCCCATTCCTCCCACAGAGTAGCTTTCCCTTCCTTCAGTGATTGGCAGTGCCCATCCCCAGGCCTGGTGGGTGGAGAGAAGGGGATGAGCACTTTCTGTCTTGATAACTTCTGTGAATCCTTTCCCAAAGACTCTCATGTCCCCAACAATTGCTAATATCAATGCTACCTCCTTAACTTTCCTTTACCATATTGTATACCAGAGACAGAAACAAAGGTCAAAGAAATTATTCTGTCAAGTACAAGCACAGAAGACAGGCAGGCCGAACTCAGATCTTTCTTCCATAAAAATTAATACCTTGAGCATGTGGAAATGTCTGTTTCCCTTTTTAATGCTCCAAATGGAATGCATTTCATTCTTTGAACCCTTATTAATTTGGTATAGGGAAAATGCTATCTCTTTAAACTGTCTTTATGTTATCATTTAAACATGTTTGCTGTAACATCTTTATGCAATGAGTTGAATTTTTTCCCTCAAAAAAAAAAAAAAGGAAAATGGAAACAATTTGAATATAACCTTGTTGTTTGCCTCCTCTACCTTGTAGTCATTTCATGGCCACCCTATTTCACTGATTTTAAGATATGTATTCTCACATTTAAGATCTTACTGTTGAAGGTGTATGGGTTATATTATGCTGGACCTGAAGAATTTGTCATCTTAAATGTACTTTAAAATATCATATTATAATTTGATATCAAAATAAAAAGATTTTGTGTGCTGAGAAATGAATGTAAGTAAAACAGTAGGGTATTCACTACGTATTGATGAGGAAAATATCCACTGTTGCAGAAATAGCCACAATTCCATTTATTTACAAAGTGACAACCTAAGACTTAGGAAAGGAAGACTCTACTAGGAGAGGAAGCTTACTTACTCTCTCCACACCCCAGACTCAGGCAAAAGGATTATCTATCACAAGCCAAGCAGAGTGACTGAAGGAGATGTTGCCAAATCCCTCTGGAGTATATGCACCAAAACAAGGTCAAAGCTAAAAGATGGCGATTGCACAACCTAAAGATAATAGTTTGATTGGTAACATTTTGTCTTTCTTAATAGTGTGTTCTTGGGGCCAGCGCTGTGGTGTAACAGGTAAAGCCGCGGCCTGCAGTGCCAGCATCCCATATGAGCGCCGGTTCGAGTCCCGGCTGCTCCACTTTCAATCCAGCTCTTTGATATGGCCTGGAAAGATGACCCGAGTCCTCAGGGCCCCTGCACCCACGTGGGAGACCCGGAAGAAACTCCTGGCTCCTAGCTTCAGATCAGCTCAGCTCTGGCCATCACAGTCATTTGGGGAGTGAACCAGTGGATGAAAGACCTCTCTCTCTCTGCCTCTCCTTCTCTCTTTGTGCAACTCTGACTTTCAAATGAATAATCGTTAAAAAAAAGGTTTGAAGGAATACTTTATCATTATCAATGATATTTATCATTAAAATATATAAGTGCTTTGAGTTTCTATATTTTTGACATTTTCTTATTTGATTCTGAAAAATCAGTGAGACATTTATGATAATTGCTAATTTATTATTATTAGATAATTCTTTTATAGTAGCAATATTTTCATGATTATTATGTTCACAATACAATTGAGAAATGGTAATAACCTATATAAAATACATAACATGTTATAAAGGATTGTATGATATACAGCAATATAAAAATGATAATTGTCATGATCATTATGTCACTGCTGCAATTGAAAAAAATGAAAGCTCAGAGACATTAGGTGATTTTTCCCAAGTAATACAGTCCATATGCAACAATGTGCCTCTTGGGATCTCACCACAGAAAGCTGTGAAGATTCTATCTTCTGTAAGCCTTGTCATATGCCAGATGCAGTAAACGGGTTTTTTGGAAAAAGGTGCCTAGATCTTTCTCCAGACTAATCCTGCATCCCCATGGCTCAGGGTGGGAAGGAATTTATTTAGTTAGGGTTTTTGAATTGTAAGAGTTTCTAGTCAAATTGGCTCCAGCCAGAAGAAAATGTATTGTTTCCTGGGAAATACAGAGCTAGGGCCGGCTTCAGGGTCACTTAATTCAGTGATTCGGTTGTATCAATAGAGACCCAGGTTCTTCCCACATTTCCCACACTGCTATTTTCACTATTGGCTTCATCCTCAAGTCAATAGCAGACCCACTACAGCCGTGCCAGATGTAACATCTAGGCAGGACCACAGACAGAAAAGAGAGAGAATTCCTGCTTGTGTGTCTCTGTCAGGAAGAAGGGAATCTTGGGAGTCACTCAGCATGACTTCCCTTTTGCCTTGTTCATCAGAATTTGTACACAAACTCATTCTTGAACAAATGATAGGCAAGGAAGGTGAAATTGCCCTTACAGCAAGTAAGGAGATACCTGGACTTGAGAGTAGTCACAAGCCATCCCTTTGGGTGAGGAAAAGCATTTTTTCAGAGATGCTGTTTAGGAATATAATCTATAAAGTGACACTTACAAAATTATTCATTCTAATGTTTTGTCATAACCATTGGTTAATAAATTAGGTTCATCTTATAATGTCCCTGCAATTGAAAATACACACAAATAATTTATAAAGTCATGGTAGGCACTACTGTTTTTAAGCTTTTTCAATATTAGTCAATGAGTATGCCACACTTGAAACTCCAGACACTTAACCCTGTACTATCACGGTGGAAATAGTAGAAGAGAACAAATAATCAGCTTTGTAGATGGTGGGATAAAATCACGAAGGCCTTGGTTGGCTGATAACTGAATGACAAGATTATATGTGGCAGTTGTACTATTAGATCAGAAGTGAAATCATGAGAAGGTTATAGAAAAGCCCTTGTATTCTTTTAGAAGCCATTTAACAAGAAGCAAACAAGACTAGAGTTGGACTACAGCAGAATAATTGATTACTCTGCTAGGGAAAAAAGTATATGGAGTCATTTTACCCTAGAACAAGGAATAAAAAGAAGAGCTTAAAATTGCAACTTTGTTCTGAAAAGCATTTTTAACTAAATGCCTTCATCATTTAATAAAAACTATATATGTTATTACATATGAAATACAATGTGTTCTATAACAAAAAACATAGTAACTTTGCTAATGCAAAGGATATGTGTGTGCGTGTGATTATTGTCATTAGTTCACTATACGAATTCATTAAATGGTAGAAATTGGGCAATTGGGAAAACAGCATATTCATATTTTATTTCTTTTTTTAAAGTTTAGGATTTATTTAGAGAGTGAGAGAAGCACACAGGAACGTGAGGGCTTTATTAATGGAGAGTGGGTCAGAAAGAGTAAACAGGGCTCTTCATACCAGTCTTTCAGGGGTCCATTCGAGAGCCAGCCAGGGAATGTGGGCAGGCAAATGAGAGAGCAGGCAAGCAGCAGCAAAGTGGGGGCAGGATCAGCACTCTCTGGGCCTGTAATTCACTTCCTAAAGAGGAGTGGTTACAAAGTCTGATTGACAGGTAGAAGGATACAGTTGAGATCACATGGGGGCAAAGGAATGTGGCCTCCAGCTCACAAATCTAATACTATCTCCCTGACTAGTCCCATATCACTCCCTCCACCCCAGAGATTCCTGACACTTAATCTTAAATTGATGCTGAAGGGCCTAGACTCATAATATCGTCTGTATTTACTTTTTGCTGACATGGGATACAGGCCCTGCCTGTCTCAGGTCCAGAAATCTCTTCCTATCTTATCTAATGACTCCATTTCATGAGCTGGAGAACTTTCAGTCACCACCAATGGCTGTGTCCCCTGCATGGTCATCACTACTCTCAGAAGTTGTTGAGTTATGGAACATGCAAATTTATCTATCAGCATAAGCAACACTGCAACAAAGCAAATTGCAAGTGGAGTGCCCTTTAAGGTGGAAAGAACATATTTTACGGACCCCCAGCTAGTAGGTGATGGTAGGCTATCTTTATGTAGATTATAAAACCATTTGGCCTGAGCATAGATTTTTATTGTCTCTTTCAGTGAACATATTACTGCTTGAATAAAGGTGGCAGATTCCATCAATCACTGCACGTGTTCATCCTTGTTCTTTTGATACATCTACCTATCTAAACACTAAACACATAAAAATGCTAGTTTTACCAACCAGCTCAAAGGGATTAGGGATCCCAAGACAAGTTTTCAAACTGTACCCTTAGAAGGGAGTCCATAGGAATGAATTTATGCAGAACTATATAGCTGAACAATTTCTTTGTAGGACCTGAGAAGATAAACACACACAGCTCTTTGTGAGCTTAACTATCCTTAAGCACGTGACTTACATACATGCATTAGCTATAATTTTGACACCTTAGAGTCTCCATTTGTACACAAAATGGAGCCCATTATCTTACCCAGCCCACTGAGGGGGCTCCAGAATATTTTTCCTTCCTTTTTTTTTTCAACCAGCATAAAGCTAAAACACCATACCAAAATAAAAAAGGAAAACATTGCTTAGTCTGAGAAATGCCATTCCAGACTGCCAAAAGGAAAACCAGTGTAAAGCTAAAATTTTAAAAAGCCATAACACAAAAACAAAATTGGAAAACCATGTGGTCTAGGAAGTGCCATCCCAGAAGGCCAAAGGGAAAGGCAGCATAAAGCCAAAATAAAAATATAAAATAAAAAATAGCCAAAATAAAAAGTCATGCTGCTAATCAGGCATGTAGCATGTGGCCGGGCATGGGGTGTTAGCCGTCACAAAGCACACCAAACACCAGAGTAAGGGAAAGGGTTTACTGGGGAAAACCAGCAGGCTGGAGGGAAGGGGCGAAGAGGGAAAAAGGGAGAGAAGGAGAGTATAAGAGAGAGAGACAGAGAGGAGAGGAGCTAGCGAGGAGAGAAGAGAGAGAGCAGAGAGACAAGAAGGGGAGAGGAGAGCAGACAAGAGGAGCCAAGAGAGCTACGTGTTCAAGAACAAGTCCTTTTAAAACTTGGCTGGAGGGTGGGCAGGGAAGCAGGAGCAGCGAATCCCATTAGGATGGGGGTGGGGCTTGACACAGGTAGTTGGGCCACCTGGCTTTCAGCAATGATGGCAGGAGCCAGGGCATAAGATGTAAATCAGGGTGTAGATAGCATCATAGATAAAACTGCGCCATTTTCCTAACATGGGGGCCACCATCTTGGGGGTGGAGTCTGTTGCTCATCTTCTGGTAAGGGCATAAGTCCCCATGGGAGCTGCCATCTTGGCAACCACGAGTTTTTAATGGAGCCCACCATCTTGGTAACCATGTGTTTCTAATGGAGGCTGACATCTTGGGATAAAAATTCCACATTCTGTGGCAGGAAGTGGAACGCCTGCTATGTTTGGAGTCCCGCCTCCCTGATGTTATCAGTTACTAGGCAACAGGGCCTATTTCCTCACCAGAAATTAGCAATTGAAAACATGTCTGATTTGGAAATCAAAAGACTGGAGAGGAGGAAAATGTTCAGTAACTCTAAACCCATTCTGTGAAACTTAACTTAATCTCCACAAATAGACAAATTATCCTTAAGAATATGTTACAAGCAGCTTGGAAACATCTATATGTCGACAAATGATCTGGAACTGGACCTACTTTCTCCCAACTTTTCTCCATAATTCTATTACCTCTAACAACCTGAATTGGCTTTTGCTTTCCTGAAGCTACCAAAATTAGGAACGTGAAAAACTTTAATATTTGCATCTTAGCTGACCTTCCCAAACCATGAGCATTGAGAGAAAAGAAAATGGGTGAGGGGGAAATTTTCAAGCCTCAGAAACTGTGCATTTCGAGGCAGGAGCTGCCCAAGCTCTGCCACATCTTTTTTTTTTTTTTTTAATTTTATTTAGTAGATATAAATTTCCAAAGTACAGTTGATGGATTACAATGGCTTTTTTCCCCCCATAACTTCCCTCCCACTCACAACCCTCCCATTTCCCGCTCCCTCTCCCATTCCATTCACATCAAGATTCATTTTCGATTATCTTTATATACAGAAGATCAATTTAGTATTTATTAAGTAAAGATTTCATCAGTTTGCCCCCACACAGAACACAAAGTGCAAAATACTGTTTGAGCACTAGTCATATCATTAATTCACATTGATCCACACATTAAGGACAGAGATCCTACACGAGGAGTAAGTGCACAGTGACTCTTGTTGTTGACTTAACAAATTGACACTCTTGTTTAAGGCGTCAGCAATCTCCCAGGCTCTAGTCATGAGTTGCCAAGGCCATGGAAGCCCCCTGAGCTCACTGTCTTTGATCTTATTTAGACAAGGCCATAGTCAAAGTGAAAGTTCTCTCCTCCCCCCCCTTTTTTTTTTTTTTTTTTGACAGGCAGAGTGGACAGCGAGAGAGAGAGACAGAGAAAAAGGTCTTCCTTTTGCCATTGGTTCACCCTCCAGTGGCCACCACCAGTGTGCTGCGGCTGGCACACCGCGCTGATCCGATGGCAGGAGCCAGGTGCTTCTCCTGGTCTCCCATGGGGTGCAGGGCGCAAGCACTTGGGCCATCCTCCACTGCACTCCCAGGCCACAGCAGAGAGCTGGCCTGGAAGAGGGGCAACCGGGACAGAATCCGGTGCCCCGACCGGGACTAGAATCTAGAACCCGGTGTGCCAGCACCGCAAGGTGGAGGATTAGCCTAGTGAGCCAGGGTGCCGGCCTCTCTCCTCCCTTCAGAGAAAGGTACCTCCTTCCTTGATGGCCCGTTCTTTCCACTGGGATCTCACTCACAGAGATCTTTCATTTAGGTTTTGTTTTTTGTTTTTTGTTTTTTTTTTTTTTTTTTTTTTTTTTGCCAGAGCGCATTGGCTTTCCATGCCTGAAATACTCTCATGGGCTCTTCAGCCAGATCCGAATGCCTTAAGGGCTGATTCCGAGGCCAGAGTCTGCCACATCTTAAAACCAAAAACCACCTTGCCTCTACAGCTTGTGAAAACCAAAAAGCCTGCCTGAGGCCCAAACCTCACTTGTTTGCTCAGGTGCCTTTCCTGAGAGAGGGACCAAACTGCTTGTGGGGAGCAAACCGGACTAGACTGAGTTACTGGAATTAAGACTTATTCTATGCATCTGCTCTCCCACAATATGGCGCTGGGAGAGAAGTAAACAGCTTCCGCACAGCTGCCTCCAGTTGAACCAATTAACTGTAGGATTTGCTCCTGATTGGAGAGCAGCGTACTCGGCGTGTGGGCAGCCGAGTTGGGATTGGCGGAGGAGGACTATAAAGGAGGAGAGAGACGGCATTCACCGGGAACATCTATGGGGAACATCTAAGGGAACCCGTGCAGCCCCCGAGAAAGCCGGCCGGCGGTGTGCCGCTCCCCTGCGGAAGTGGGGAATGTGGCCAGGGGGAACTGCCCTTCCACGGAGGTGGAAGGGATAGTAGCCAACCCGGGAAGAACCAGCAGCAAACCCGGGGAAGGCCGAGCAGACGAAAGAACAGCGCAGGGGCCTGGTGTCGTTCCTCCACGAAGAGGGGGAGCGACATAATGGTGCCGTGACTCGGATAGGAAACCTAGGACGGATAGGAAACTTAGGAGGGAAGAAATGACTCGGATTAGGAAACCTAGGTCGGATAGCAAACTTAAGAGGGAAGAAACGGGAAGAACTGGGAAATTACCGGAGAGAGAGACTAGCAAACAGCCTAGGGAAAAGCCGGACGAAAAAGGAGCCGGAAGAAGCTATTGAAAGCCTAGGCATAGACTCAGATACGGACTACGGGGGGAAGCTGGGAGAAATCTCTAAGGTCAAAAGCGAAAGTGAAAGCTAGAACAAACAGACTCGGATGCGGACTGTGGGGAGAGGCCAGGAGAAATGAGGGAGGAATATTGTTGGAAGAAAACTTAGGGAAACATACCGGGTAGAGAAAAGTGTTAGGGAAATTGAAGCCGCGGGGGGCAGGCCAAGGCGGACACGAAAGCCACTTTGGGATTCTCAAGTTAGCCCGGGAATAGGGGGCGAAAAGTTGAAACCAGAAGCTGAAACGTGAGCCTGGTTGGGATCCGTCTGATTAGCCCGGGGAGCAAAGGACGGGAAGCCAAACCGTGGGGCGGAGACGTATGCTGGGTTGAATTCGCCAGGCTAGCCCGGGGAACTTAGATTGAATGCTAGTGGCGGACACGTAAGCTACGCTGTGTTACTCGCGGAAGCCGCCGCGTGCAGAGAGCATGGGGCGTGAATAGATAGGGAACGGGGCTGGCGCGAGGCCGTGGTGCAGACGCGAAGGGCGTGGAGACCGCGGAGCGCGTGAAGCCAAGCCGCGCAAAGCCGGGAAGCCGCGCAGATGAGAGAGGCTGAAGCGGCTCAGAGCCAGCGAGGCGCCGAGAAGCAGCCTCGGGGCGGGGCGAGGCGCCGGGAAGCTGCAGGGATAAGAGAAACAGAAGTTTAGAAGTAAAGTGAGAGAAATAGGAATGCTGGAAGATAGAAGTAAAATGGGAGAAATAGGAATGCCCGGAGATAGAGAAATAGAGAAATAGAAAGGCCTCCCCTCAACATGGCAATGAGAAAGCTTGGATTCGGTCTGCCTGATTAAGTGAGGTGATGAGCACCTGGGCGGCTAGCAGCTTATGCGCCGCAGGTCACCGAAGACAGGCACGAATTAACATCAGTAAGGCTTCCCCACAATGCAACAATTAGGAGGCTTGGATTCGGTCTGCCTGATTTAAGGCGGTAAGCACCAGCAAGCAGCTCGACCAAAGCATGAGCTGCAGGTCACCGAAGATAGGCACAAACCAACACTAATAAGTCTCCCCCACAATACGGCAATGAGAAGGCTTGGATTCGGTTTGCCTGATAGAGCTTGTAAGCCCCTGCAGGCAGTTCTAGCAGAGCACAGCATGCGCTGCAGGGCACCGAACACAGGCACGCATCAGCGCCTAAAAACCTCCTCACAACATGGCGAAGAGAGGACCCGGATTCGGTTTGCCTGATAGGACTTGTAAGAGCCTGTGGCAACTCTAGCAAGTAGAGCAGAGTGTGTGCCGCGGGACACCGAAGACAGGCGCGTATCAACGCTAAAAAATAAAAAGAAAGGGGGATCTGTGGGGAGCAAACCGGACTAGACTGAGTTACTGGAATTAAGACTTATTCTATGCATCTGCTCTCCCACAATATGGCGCTGGGAGAGAAGTAAACAGCTTCCGCACAGCTGCCTCCAGTTGAACCAATTAACTGTAGGACTTGCTCCTGATTGGAGAGCAGCGTACTCGGCGTGTGGGCAGCCGAGTTGGGATTGGCGGAGGAGGACTATAAAGGAGGAGAGAGACGGCATTCACCGGGAACATCTATGGGGAACATCTAAGGGAACCCGTGCAGCCCCCGAGAAAGCCGGCCGGCGGTGTGCCGCTCCCCTGCGGAAGTGGGGAATGTGGCCAGGGGGAACTGCCCTTCCACGGAGGTGGAAGGGATAGTAGCCAACCTGGGAAGAACCAGCAGCAAACCCGGGGAAGGCCGAGCAGACGAAAGAACAGCGCAGGGGCCTGGTGTCGTTCCTCCACGAAGAGGGGGAGCGACACTGCTTGTTTGCTTGTTTGTTGCACGTTTCTTGAGAGAAAAATTGTGAAAGCTGGGACAAGAGTCTGTGAGACAGAACAATTTTCAGGACTTAGAAGCTGGGTGATGCTTAGACAAAAAATCTGTTCGAAAGTCCCTTACCCTGTTGCTGTTTTAAACAGATATCTTATCTGTTTGTGGTCACCATTAAGTTATGGGCTAGCCTAAGCCAAAATTTAATATTTTGGGTCCTTGCCATTTACTTAGATAAGAATTCTAAGCACCAGCTCAAACAAGACATGCATCATGGTAAAGTTGAGAATTTATTCAGAGAATGAGGGAAATACAGAAGAATATGAGGGCTTGGTTATGGGAGAGTGGGTCAGAAAGAGTAAATGGGGATCTTCATAGCAGTGTTCAGGGGTTCACCTGGGAGCAAGCCAGGGAGCATGAGAGGGCAGACAAGAGCACAGGGGAGCAGTGGCAAAATGGGGTTCATTTTAAGGATTATTCAAAAGGTAGAGTCACCGCCCCCCCCCCCCAGAGAGAGAGAGAGAGAATTTCCCATCTCCTGTTTCATTCTACAAATGGCTGCAACAGCTGATCTGGGCAAGGCCAAAGCCAGGAGCCAGGAGCTTCAGCCAGGTCTTCCACATGGGTGGCAGTGCCCCAAGTACTTCCACATGGGTGGCAGTGCCCCAAGTACTCAGACCGTCTTCCTTTGCCTTCCCAGGTGCATTAGCAGGAATCTGGTTGGAGGGTGCAGTAGCCAAGACTTAAACCAGCACTCCAATATGGGATGCCAGTGTCACACGGGGTGGCTTAACCTGTTAAGCAATAATACCAGCCCCTCTGTACTCATATTTTAGTTTATGACAGAGAGGATTTACAAAGATCCATGGACATGAATCTTACTACGTAGTTGCTTAAATTTGAATAGTGTTTCTATGTGGGTGCAAACTGTTGAAATCTTTACTTAATATATGCTAAACTGATCTTCTGTATATAAAGAGAATTGAAAATGAATCTTGACGTGAATGGAAGTAGAGAGGGAACAGCAAGGGGGAGGGTTGCGGGTGGGAGGGAGGTTGTGGTGGGGGGAAGCCATTGTGGTCCATAAGCTGTACTATGGAAATTTATATTCATTAAATAAAAGTTAAAAAAATAATAAAAAACAAATAAAGATAATTAAAAATGAATTTTAATGAAGAATGGGATGGGAGAGGGAGTAGGAGATGGAATGGTTTTTGAGTGGGAGGGTGGTTATGAGGGAAAAACTGCTATAATCCAAAAGTTGTACTTTCAAAATTTATATTTATTAAATAAAAGTTTTCTTAAAAAAAGGAATAAAGAAAAGGCAAAGAATGTTGTATACAATTCACAGAAGGCCAGCTACAATGACGAACATAAGCAAAGATATTCAACGTTAATAATACATAATTGCAAAATAAAAAGAAGTAATACCAATTCTGTCCTATTGCGGTGGCAAAATTTAATGACAAGATCCACTGTTGTCAAAGGGAAGGAAGCAAACTCTTCTGCATGGTTGGCAGAAGTGTAAATCGGTGCTATTCTGTGTGATGGGTTGCTAGTGTGTCTGAATCCTTCTGTGTGCCACTTCAGAACTCCTTGTCTTTCACCAGTTTCTGATTCCAGTCAGATCTCCAGTCAGACACTGGTGACCCAGTGTGGATTGATTTATTTCCTGTCCCAGTCAGGACTTCTATATATTCCATCACAAAAATCTCCACAGAAAGGGGGAAATCAGAGTGCTGGGGAGGGAATATGCCATGGAAAAAATCCCTGACGAGAGTGGGATAGAACTGGTGATTGATAAATATTTCTCTTGTCCATTCTTCCCTTCTCATTGCAATAGATGGTCCTAACATATCTTAGTGGATTCTCAGACAATCTTGATTCATGCTTCCTTTGGCTTTTCAGCAATTCTTAAAGGATTAAGCCATGAGGCACACAAAGTAGTGCAGCCAACTCAGTATGGCTCTAAGTATTGGCTCTCCTTCCTTCCTCACTTCACTTCCTTCTCTCACTCATGTTCTCTGGGATCACATTTCTCCTAAAGCAGTAACACATGGGCTCTCATCACAAGCTCTGTGGAAGATGGGCTATGGCAAGTACCTGTGCCCCATCTGGCCATCACACCTTCTGATATCTGTCCTGTAGACAGTAAGCTTGCTGAAGTGTTATCAGAGCCATACTCATATTCACCTGCAGTAATCTGTGTAATTGGCAGAGAATCACACTATATTAAATGAAAATAAGCAAGTCACTGGGGATGGACTATTGAAATATATATAAATCTCTTTACCTTTCATATAGGCATGAAAAAAGTCATCAAGAAGCGGCCGGCACTGTAGCACAGTAGGTTAATCCTCCACCTGCGGCACTGGCATCACATATGAGTGCCAGTTCTAGTCCTGGCTGCTCCTCTTCCAATCCCGCTCTCTGCTATGGCTTGGGAAAGCAGTAGAAGATGGGAGATCCAGAAGAAGCTCCTGGCTCCTGGCTTTGGATCGTCACAGCTCTGGCTGTTGCAGCCATTTGAGGAGTGAGCCAGCAGATGGAAGACCTTTCTCTTTGTCTCTCCCTCTCACTGTCTGTAACTCTCTCTCTCAAATAAATAAATAAAAATCTTTATTAAAAAAATCATCAAGAAGAAATTCAAACTATGAATAATGGTTGTTTTGTAGTATGTATAATATCAGATTGGATGCATGCAATTTTTTTCCTTTTATAATAAACAATATTAATAAATCTAACCAATAAATATTTTTAAAAATGCTTTTGGGAATATAAAGAAAGCAGATTTCATGTATTTCAAAGACACAATTCTAAGAACAAAAGGATACTTACCTCCCTCTCCCTTTCTTTCTTTTTTTTTTCTTTTAATTTTTGTGGTAACATACTTTCAGTTTACTTTCTAGTCATAGGCTTAAAACTCCAGTAAATTTAGTGTTCAACAAATACAAAGTAGAAAGACCACTGTTCTGCATGAATCAAACCATAACGTGTTTAGTTCACTCATACACTTTTTTTTGTATTCTATATTAGCTACCACAAATCAGAAGAAACATACGATATTTGTCTTGTTTGGTCTGGTTTATTTCACTAAGCATCATGGTCTTCAATTGCATCTATTATGTTGCAAAATACAGGATTTCATTTTTTTTATGGCTAACTAGGATTCTATTATATGTTCCACATTTTCTTTATTCAGACATCAATTGGATAGACATCTCGGTTGATGTCATATCTTAGCTATTATGAACTGGGATGCTACAAATACAGGGGTAAAGATAACACTTTCATAAGCTGATTTAATTTTGTTTGGATATTTTCCCAGGAGTGGGATGGCTGGGTTATATGATAGAATTATTTTCAAATTTTGGGGAAATTGGCATATTGATTTACATAATGGTTGTATTAGTCCACATTCCCACAGTTTCTTAGGATACCTTTTTCTCCACATCCTTGCCAGCATTTGTTTTCTTTTTTGAAATTTTGGATTATAGGCATTCTAACTGGGGTAAGGTGAAATCTCATTGTGATTTTTATTTGCATTTCCTTGATGGCTAGTAATCCTGAGCATTTTTCTTGTGTCTGTTGGCCATTTGTATCCCATCCTTTGAAAAATGCCTGTTCATGTCCTGTGCCCACTTCTTAATAGGATTGTTTGTTTTGTTGTTGCTGAGTTTCTTGAGCTCCTTATATATTCTGGATAGTAATCCTTTAACATATGCTCAGCTTGTAACTATTTTCTCCCATTCTGTTTGTTCCCTCTTCACTTGGTTGTGTGTTTCTTCTGCTGTATAGAGCTTCTTAGCTTGATGTAATCCATTTGTCTGTTTTTAACCTTTGTTGCCTGTGCTTCTGGGGTCCTTATCCTAGAACCCTTTACCTATGCTAATGTCTTGCAGCTTTCCTCAAGTAATTTGAGTAAATCAGGTCTTAGATTTAGGTCCTTGATCCATTGTGAGTTGTTTTTTGTATAGGGTGTAAGGTAGGGGTCTTTTAAAAAAAAACAATCACACTCCAAGGTGCTTAATATTATTTAGAGTGAAAAAATTTCACAAATATGTAACAACTCAAGACATGTGAGAGTAGTTCAAAAAGTTCGTGGAAAATACACATCATATTTTAAATCTATATTTCTATGAACATTTTTTAAAAAGATTGATTTATTTATTTGAAAGACCAAACAACAAGGGAGGGGTGAGACAGATAGTGAGAGTAAGAGAGATCTTTCATCTACTGGTTCACTCCCTAAATTGCTGCAATAACCGTGTCTAGGCCAGGAGGAAGCCAGGCGCTAATAACTCCATTCGGTTCTCCCATGTAGGCTGCAGGGTCCAAGTATTTTGGCCATCATCTTCTGCCTTCTAAGGCAAATCAGCAGGGAGCTGTTTCAAAGTGAAACAGCCAGGACTTGAACCAGCACTCTAATAGGGGATGACGGTTTCACAAATGGTGACTTCCTCTGATACAACACAATACTTGTTCCTCCAAGAACAGTTTTGCTGTCACTTCATATAAGTTTTTCAATCCTTGTGTCTCTTTCCTGACAAATTGCTACCCACTATCAATATGGGACTCACTTATCTCCTATGTTGCCTCTGTCCCCAAAGCTGTCAGCATTACCTCTTCTATTTCCATTCTTTCGTAGATGCTTACAAGAAGCCCAATCTAGTGACAAAATCCAAGCTTCCAAACTGCAAAGAACTTCACAATCATTTCACCAATTTAGAGCTGAAGACACTGAGCTCAAAGGAGAGTGGGGATTTGCTCAGAGCAAATAGAGCAGGGACTAAACCCCAGCTATCCTTATTGCTAGATGGATTCTCTTTCCATTCAACGGCAATCAGATGAAGTAATTAGGTTACAGCATGGGCTGATACTGTGGAGCTATTTGATTTTATCCCTCTAGGTAATAGAAATCCTTAATCTACACAAAAGTACACATCTTCAAAGGGAATTGATGGGGAAAATCTCTTAAGAGAATGTCAGTGAGGAAACACCTGGAGGGGAGGTCTACTATGGCACAAGTCACACCTCACATGGGCCATGTGTACATGTGTTTATGTACACATTGTCTTCAGTTCTACAAGGAAGATCTCACCAATGGTCAGTGACATCACACCAAGGCCATATGTGTGTGGTGATTTGAGAGAACTCTACAGAATTTCACTTACTCTATTAGGCTTGAAGTAGCTGTTATAATTCCTGGGATGGACCAAGGTTCATTGTGTCAAATTGTCTTAATGCCCAAGTGTGTACAATTCAGGAGGATTGCCATTTGCTGCTCTCTGATCATTTTCTTTTGATTTGCTAACCTTTCTTGATGCAATTTATCTTGTTTTGTCCTCTTTTGGGTAATGTCTTTTTAAACATCCCTGTTATAATTGGTGCTGGAACTCACTGATTGTGCATGACAGAAAGGAACTTAAAGAAAATTATGCATTGCTCTGATCTAGCCTAGGGCACACAAATCAAAGCTTCCATTGTAGACAAGACATAGTAAAATTGAAAGTAGCTACACTTTATATGGAAATTAGCTGCCCCTAGAATGCAATATAGTCAAGCATATATCAAGGCAAAGAAATGAACATATGAAACACATTTACTCAGGTGGAATTTTGCCTTCCCCCTTTCTTCATATATAAAACAATTTTCATCAAAAATTAAAATTTAATTTATTAACTTATACATAGTTGGTATATTTGAGAAAATTTGGAAATTCCCCCTCTGTAAATAATATTTCACAGAGACTTAAAAAAATAATCAGGACCTAAAGCACTAATTTGAAAACACTGTCTTTTGCTGATGTAATCAAGAAAAAGAAAAAAGAAAGTGTGTTTTTCCTCCAGAGCAGAAATATGTAAATGAAGATGAAGATGCTACTTTTTCTTTTGATTGCTTTTTCTTCTTACATTACAAAAGAAAATTCCAAAGTAAGGTAATAAGTATTTCAAGAAAAATTTAAAGCTAAAAGAAAGTAACTGCTTTGTTCAAATTAGTTGTTTTGCTTGTAGATTAGTCTCCATCTCAGGGCTGGCATCAACAGCTGTCACATGTCAACTCTTTGTGCAGAAAAGAGGGGGAAGAGGCCTTGATCTCAGGGATGTGGCTACTTCCTTGCAGATGATTACAGATCACAACATTTCCTGATCTCCAAAATTCTTGGTTTAAATGAAATGAGATTCTGACTTTTAATTGTCATGGTAGACTTCTGCATTTATTTGCAAAAACACAAACTGCTCTGATAGTTTATGTAGAAAAAGAATTTATTAAATTGTGTCATGTACCTCATAGAAAAAGCCTGAAGGGCCAGAGAATGAAGCTTGGAGGCTATGCAGCCAGAATCATTCCCAAATCACACTACAGGATGCTTCTAATGGAGATACCCCCATAGGCAGACACTGAGCTACAGCTCTCAGTGCCATGCCAGGTGTCCAGGAACTCTGTTAGGACAGGTTGAAAAAGATGTGGCACACTGGGAAGCCCAGCTACTTACTATGAGTATCTATTACTGTTCGTTGGTGACTGAACACATTGTTTAGTATTTTTAATATCCCTTATTCTTCTACACATGGACTGATACCATTTTATAAAAAAAATTATGCATGCCTAGAAAATATGGTTTCTCTGAGGCTGACATTAGTGTGAGGTAAAGGTGCCAGTGATTTGATTAAAAAGCAATTTTAAGCATAAGTTTGTATATATGACCTATGATTCCTACAGGAAGATTTATATTTAAGCATGTGCATCTTTCAAATTTATTTATTTTTATCTACCTGAAAGGAAGAATGAGAGAGAGAGAGAGAGAGAGAGAGAGAGAGAATCTTCTGTCCTCTGGTTTACTCCCCAAATGTCCACAAGCACTGGGCATTATTTTGTTAAAAGTATTTTATTCAATTTTAGTTCATTATATTTTATTTACTGTCAGTTAATTTTCTTCTCATGCTGTCACTGGAAAGCCAGAGGATGGGGCTTTCCCATTTGTGACACCCCATTTACTCCTGACCCCTCGAATCATCCCTGCTATTATCACTTTTCAAAAATTGCTTATAAAATGGTCACCATGGCCTTGCAATTAGGAGTCAAATGGAAGGTTTTCACTTCTCAATTGACCTGCTGGTTTAACAGCAAATAATTAAATTGGCCACCTCCTTTTCTCTTTTTTTGGTTTCCATAATGGCATTCCCTCTTGTTTTTTCCTCCACATCCAGCAATTCATTTTTTAGTGTTATACTGGTTCTTTTCTCTTTACACAACCATTCATAGACTGCTGTCTTCTCCTCTCTACATATGTAACTCTGATCTTACTCATTCCTTCAAAAAGTTTCTCTAATCTGATGATTCCTAAATCCGCAACTCTAGCTGTTCATTTTGTCCTTGGGTAGTTAAAAGAAGGCTCCAAAAAGTGTGCCTGACTTTGGCCATGTTATCTCACATTTTTATTTTAGGAACAAAGAATCACTCAAAATAGTTTAAGAATCAGAAGCTACAACAGGGTTGGACCTCAAGGAGACAAAGAGCTGTGGAGGCAATTCTGTGATTAAAAAGATTCTGCAGACCAGAAGCAAGAGTGCAAATCAGCAGAGCTTCATCTTGATGACCCATCATAAATGTGACCTGGCCACATGCCTTTCTACTCATTAAAAAGAAACATTTTTGTCTCATTTCCTAGTTCCTTGAGAGAGAATATGACTGCTCATATTTAACTTTTCTTCTCTGACCTCAAGTGTACAGAGTTGAGTTAATCACATTCAGATACACTGTAATTTGTCTTTGCAAGGCCAAATTATTTTTAATTTTTCTCTTATCTCATGCTCACTCTTGCCCATCTCCATTTTCATTATAGGCATTTGTATAATTAATGTCCTTGGATGGTCTGTGTCTTTGAAAGACATACAGCATTGTTTTGTGCAGAGCATTGTTTTGTGCAGGTCTGCATTTAAACCATATAAATTATGCTATATTATTTTCCACTCAATGGTGTTTTAAAAACACACATTTCTGTTTACAGGGTTAGTTTTGCCTGCTGCAGGCTCTTTCAGTGTATGCATTCATCATATTTCACTTACTCATTCTTTTAGTGATAGATGTCTGGGTTGCCTCCAATTCCCTACTTCCGAAACAATGCTTCAACTAACAACCTTGCACATGCCCATCTTTATGGCTTGGTGACATTCATCTTCTGCTTCACATATAAAGAAATGAACTACAGGATGTATGCATAACCGGTTTTACTAAATATTGCCAACTTACCCTCCAGAATGACTTACCAATTTACATTTCTCCTTGCAGTTCCTGAGGGTTCCTATTTCTCTGCATCCTATCAATACTAGTATTAGTGCTTTCTGAGTTTTGCCAAAGTGGAATCTAAAAATAGCTTATATTTTGAAGTTAGCTCACTCAGATGCCAGGTGACCTACTGTTGGATTATATGAGCATATCTAGTTCAGTCATACAGCTAGTAAAAGTTGGTGTCCTGTGGTATCATGTGGTGGGTTGTATTTCCCATTTGTAGTAAGGTAGGGGCAGTTTCTCCTAACAGGATTTGTGGGTAGGGCAAGACCATCCTGTTTTTAAATTCTCCTTCCTGATGCCCTCCATCTTTTTGTTAGAGTGATTATACCAAAAGTAAATCTGCCTCAGTTCATAGACTAAAGATTCTGCCTATAGACCAAAGGTTATGCCCATGCCGAATGCCTTAGTTTGCTTTGCTGTCTGGCTCCTAATTGCTCAGGCCACACGGCAGCCCCGTAGTGTTTCTACCAGGCCACAATTGTTTATACTGCCATGCTTTTCCTTTCTGTTTCTTGTGATCAGAAACTCTTCCGACATTCCCCAACTCACTGTCCTACTGCAGTCCTCGTGATCAATGCTTTTTGACTAAAGCTTTGACTTTAGACTCAGCAATCGTAAGAACAACTCTGCCCACTCCAATCGATTTGCCTCCTTTGGTTTTCCTAGCCACTGTCAACTTTCCCAGGAGAGCATCTACCCTTCCTGTATTTGATTGTGCTATTGGCACTTCCTGTTTGGCTCACGCTCTTTGAAGGCAAGAAAAGCATTTTATTTGTCTTTTTATTCCCAGAATCTAGCACAGTGCCTAAAACTAATGAATGCAGAGCAAAAGTTTTCAAATTAATGAACGATTTTTAATGGAGCTATGAACTGGAGTCTACAGAGCTTGTATGACTTTTTCAATGGCACACAGGTAGTCAATACTGGAATTGGGAGCAAAACCAAGGTCTCTTGATTACTACCGCTTCTCAGTATGTCATGAAGAATCCTCTGCAGAGGTCTCAGAATGCCTGGGATCTTGTTTAGTCTTTGCTTCCTATCCAGCTTCCTGCTAATGTGCATCCTGAGAGGCAGCAGATGATGGCTCAAGTATTTTTTCCCTACCACCTATGTGGGAGACCAGCTGGAGCTTCCGGCTCCTGGTTTTGGCTGGAGCAGCCCTGGGTATTTGGGGAGTGAACTGGTGAATGAAAGATCTCTCTCTCTCTCTCTCTCTCTCTCTCTCTCTCTCCATTTCTCTCTCTCAATAAATAAAGATAAAATAAGCAAAAAACCTGATAAATTTAAAAATTCATCTTCTAAATGCCAGGAAACACTGTACCATGTAGTGTGATGTAGGCTTTTTAGGCTTTTACAACTTTCATTTGAGTTTCCCCCCTTTACTGACAATATTGAGCTGCATAGAAGTAAAACTTTTAATTGCACTCTGTATTCTAAATTGTATGAAAAAATTCACCATGAACTCTAAAATTAATTATTTTTTAAAGATTTATTTATTTATTTGAAAGTCAGAGTTACACAGAGAGAGGAGAGGCAGAGAGAGAGATAGAGATAGAGAGAGAGGTCTTCCATTGCTGGTTCACTCCCCAATTGGCCGCAATGGCTGGAGCTGCACAGATCTGAAGCCAGGAGCCAGGAGCCTCCTCCTGGTCTCCCATGTGGGTGCAGGGGCCCAAGGACTTGGGCCATTCTCCACTGCTTTCTCGGCCATAGCAGAGAGCTGGATTAGAAGTGGAGCATCCGAGTCTTAAATAGGCACCCTGATGGGATGCTGGCACTGTAGGCAGCAGCCTAACTCGGTATGCCATAGCACCGACATCAAATTAATTATATAATGTACTATTTGTTTTACAAAGCTGACATCAATGACAAAATATTTTTCTTTTGTCTTACTCTTTTTTCCTACCATTTCTTGATGATTTATCAGAGAAAACAGCAATCAAAGTCATTATTTCTGTTCAGAAACTTTGCAGAGGCATTTATAATACTCAACTAACTATTATAGAACTGTGTCCTTTTCGGTCTTTGATGGGCCTTGAAGTGTTTTGCAGAAATTCTCCACCCACTTCAGTTTTCTCCTTGACCCGAGAGAATATCACCAAGCTCCCGCCAGAACTGAGAAGAGAAATCGTTCTTCCTTTATTTTTCCATCCTATTGAGAGCATCGTTCAGCTGGAGCTAGCAATGCTTATGGCCGTTAACTCCAGGCATTTTCTCTTCCACTTTAGAAATGGGACAGACGGGTGTCAGAGGAAGTGTGGGAGTTCTTGAGGCTTCAGCCACAAGACCAGGAGACTGCTTGCAGCTGTTGCTAATGCCTTCTCAATATACACACATCTGCGGAAGGGGCCAGATCTCTCCACAGTCCCTAGAATGGAGTTCATTATTTCTGTGATGTGCATTAGTGGCAGGCATAACAATTATCCAGGGAACTTTAGGAAACGCAGATGAACAGAGAGGCTCTATCTTGATCATGCAAATCCTGCAATAGAACCAGGGACTCCTGATTCTCAGCTTATTGTTCCCTGTCACCCAGAAAATAATTTCTCATCCATCAAGGCTGACACACGGGCTGGGTAGCATTAATGTTTACAGTCATCTGAGATTCATAATGTTTGTGCACATCAGAGGCAAACTAGAAATTGTTTTCTGTTAGCATTCACATATATTGTTTAGATACCTAGCAGTGCTCTTTCTATGATGCCTTTGAAGAGTTTTGGTGGGAAGGGTCAAGGGCAGAGGAAGCAAGTAGGAGGTAGTGGTAGCATGGAGACATGTGGCTCGTGTTGCATTTCTAACCCTTCATAAAATGATTCACAAAGCCTAACAATTGAAAACCATCACATTAAAATCATGATGTTGGGGCTGGCAATGCAGTGTACTGGGTAAAGCCACCCCTGTGATGCTGGCATCCCAAATGGGTACAGGTTCGAGTCCTGGCTTCTGATCTCTCTGCTGTGGCCTGGGAAGGCAGCAGAAGATGGCCCAAGTGCTTGGACCCCTGCACCCATGTGGTAGATCCAGAAGAAGCTCCTGGCTCTTGCCTCAAAACCGGCTCAGCTCTGGCCGTTGAGGCCATGTGGGGAATGTGAGCAGATGGAAGATCTCTCTCTGTCTCTCCATCTCTCTGTAACTGTGCCTTTCAAATAAATGAATAAATGTTCTTTAAAAAAAAAAACACTGCATTTCAAGGAAAAATCTTATCTGCTACCTTATCATGAAATAACAAATACAATTATTTGCAAATATGAAAGACATGTTTGGGAACCATAACTTTTATACATTTATTAGTATACAATTAATTATACTGTTTGATATAAAATTATTATGTATTCTTATTTGATATTCATATTAATTAACTAGCAGTTGGAACTTTCAGCATCATGCAGACAGGACAACCTTCCCCTTGCTAATAATGTAGCTGAGTTTGAGAAATATAAAAATTTGCTTGTGGGAAAAAACTAGTTGTGTCCTCATAAACTAACTTAGTGGGTCTGTTAGCTCTATTCAAACAAAGTATTAAGAACTACTCAAAAATAAGATATTTCCACAATTTTCTAAAAATCTTTTTGATCATGAAAATAGGTAATAAGTAGCTAATAAGCACAGTAAATATTATCTTTTAAATTAATATTTATTTATTTATTTATTTTCCTTTTATTTGAATGACAGGAAGACAGAGATACAAATAGATCTTCCATCCACTGATTCACTCTGCAAATGCTTGTAATAGCCAGGGCTGGACCAGGCTAAACCCAGGAGCCAGGAACTCCATCAAGTCTCCCACATGGGTGGCAGGGACCCACACACTTGAGCCGTCACCAGCTGCCTTCCTATGGTGCTCATTCGCAGGAAGCTGGAACAGAAAATGGAATGAGGCACTCCCATATGTGATACAGGTTTCCCAGGAGGTGTCTTAACTGCTACACCAAACACTCATCCTTTAATCTTCAGCATTTTGTGTTATCCAGAACTCGGTGACTCTTCAAGGCAGGCAAAGATAGAAAAAAGTAGTTTCCACTAAACCAGGGTTCTGTCTGTTCTGTTTAGTTGCAGACTAGGTATTGGCCCTTCATTTTTATGTGAATATGTGTAGTTTCTTTTTAAGGGTTAACTGATCTACATCTACACACACACACACACACACTTCAGCAAACATGTAAGGGAAATTACTTAACTCCACGTCTATTTATTTCTTTAATACTTAGACCCTGTTAAAATAAAAAAGATGTATAAGATTACCTGCATGTCCATTTTGGAGCCATGAGAGGTTGGTAAAATATCTATTCTAGATTTAAATGCATTTCAAAAGAGAAAATTCATTTTCCCTTTGTCAGTTGAGAAGAAGGAGGCCTTGATGAGATTTGCGTTGTGAATCTCTGATTTCTTAATCACAGATTAATAAGGTTCTGAAGAGGTATTTCCTTCAGTGTACTCTCCTCATTCTGGGCAGTACTTCACTGAAACTAGCTCCAAATCATAACCCCTTCCTTTTCAACCTTTGGAATTTGCCAAATAAGGAAACTGTTTTGATTTCATTGGTAACCCTTTCCCAAGGAAGAGAATACACAAGACAGCCATACGAGGCCCAGTGTCAGCCCCTGCAAGCTCCTGAGATCTTTTTAGACTCCAGTGAATCTGTCAGGATTGCGGCATCCCCAACAGGCAGAGCATGGTCAGGTTTGGACCCCGGGGTCTCCTTATTGGGACTTAAAGAAGCAGCCCTTCAGCCTGCACTTGCCCCAGGAACTGTTTGGCATCTTCTAGTTTGCAGACTGCCAGTATGTTCCACTTTCCATCTCCCCTCCTCCTTGGATGAGGACTGTGGGCCCCAGGTGCCAAGCTGTGGAACATAATTGTCTACTGATGGTGACATCTGGTTCTTTGGCAAGCTTCTTCCTGAGTTTTTTTTTTTTTTTCCTAGTGAATAAATGATAGCTTAGAGCGTGGTTATAATAGAGCTTTGTTTCTTAACATGTTTGGGCCAGGTTTATTTCAAATTCATCAGCTTATGCTAAGGGTAATCTATGAACCAATGATAACCCTGGCTTCCAGTTACTCTTCAGAAAATCTTGCAGCCATAATTATCCTGAAGTAAATTCTGCAGCTGATTTTACAAAAACATGTTTCTGTTTCTATTTTCTATGCAAAAGTAAGGAAGACTGTTGACTCTTTACAATTGAAGAAACAACATTTGCAATTGTTTCATGCTAATCTAAAGTAGAAAGAAGGTACTTTTTATGAATTTTCTCCGGAGAAAATTCTGAACTTCCATAATATGAATACTGTCTAGGCATTCTTTGTACTTATTAACATACTGCATTCATTATCCATATTGTACTTTTAATATTCCAAGGTTGTCTGTGTCTAATCATCATTATGTAGGCCTTGGCCTACGAACTACCAACAAATGAAGAAAAAAGTAGTAAAACAAATTATTACTTAAAACAAAATATCGAGATAATTTTTTTAAAGAAAAACAAAGTCCAAAGTGCTAGCAAGGTAAAAATTTGACCCTAATCTTCCCGCTTCTATAATATACAATTCTGACAAGTGTCTTGAATTTTAAAAAAATATTTTTATTTATATGTTTATTTGAGACAGAGATTGATAAAGAGAGCTCTCATCTATTGATTCAGTTCCCAAATATCCTCAATGGCTAGGGCTGGGCCAAGGCTATACCTAGGAGCCAGGACTCCCAGATGGGTGTGGCAGAAACCCAATTACTTGAGCCATCATCACTGCCTCCCAGGGTCTGCATCAGAGAAACTGGAGATAGTAGCCAGACCCAGGAATTGAAACTGGGCACTCCAACATGGGGTATGGGCATTTGGCATTTTTACCCTAAGTCAAATAGCCACCCTAGGCACACTTTTTTTCTTTTTTTTTGACAGGCAGAGTAGACAGTGAGAGAGAGAGACAGAGAGAAAGGTCTTCCTTTGCCATTGGTTCACCCTCCAATGGCCACCGCAGCTGGCGCGCTGTGGCCGGCGCACCGCGCTGATCCAATGGCAGGAGCCAGGTACTTATGTTGGTCTCCCTTGGGGTGCAGGGCCCAAGTACTTGGGCCATCCTCCACTGCACTCCCTGGCCACAGCAGAGAGCTGGCCTGGAAGAGGGGCAACCGGGAAAGAATCCGGTGCCCCGACCGGGAATAGAACCCGGTGTGCCAGCGCCGCTAGGCGGAGGATTAGCCTAGTGAGCCACAGCGCCGGCCAGGCACACATTTTTAAAGATGGAAAACAACATTTCTACAAAGCTTGATACTGAAATATTGGTATATTTCTATTTGCTGAAATGACATATCCACTAGTTTATCTTTTTTTTATTTTTTTTAACTTTTATTTAATGAATATAAATTTCCAAAGTACACCTTATGGATTACAATGGCTTCCCCCCCATAAAGTCCTTCCCACACACAACCCTCCCCTTTCCCACTCCCTCTCCCCTTCCATTCACATCGATTCAATTTCGTTTCTCTTTATATACAGAAGATCAGTTTAGCATACATTAAGTAAAGATTTCAACAGTTTGCTCCCACACAGAAACATAAAGTGAAAAATACTGTTTGAGTACTAGTTATAGCATTAAATCTCAATGTACAGCACACTAAGGACAAAGATCCTACATGAGGAGTAAGTGCACAGTGACTCCTGTTGTTGACTTAACAAATTGACACTCTTGTTTATGGCCTCAGTAATCAACCTAGGCTCTTGTCATGAGCTGCCAAGGCTATGGAAGCCCCCTGATTTCACTGACTGATAATTTTTAGACAAGACCATGGTCAAAGTGGAAGTTCTTTCCTCCCTTCAGAGAAAGGTACCTCTTTCTTTGATGACCCGTTCTTTCCACTGGGATCTCACTCACGGAGATCTTTCATTTAGGTTTTTTTTTTTTTTTTTTCCAGAGTGTCTTGGCTTTCCATGCCTGAAATACTCTCATGGGCTTTTCAGCTGGATCCGCATGCCTTAAGGGCTAATTCTGAGGCCAGAGTGCTGTTTAGGACATCTGCCATTCTATGGGTCTGCTGTGTATCTCACTTCCCATGTTGGATCATTCTCTCCCTTTTTGATTCTATCAGCTAGTATTTGCAGACACTATTCTTGTTTCTGTGATCCCTTTGGTTCTTAGTCCTATCATTATGATCAATTGTGCACAGAAATTGATCACTTGGACTAGTGAGATGGCATTGGTACATGCCACCTTGATGGGATTGAATTGGAATCCCCTGGTATGTTTCTAACTCTACTGTTTGAGGTAAGTCAGCTTGAGCATGTCCCGAATTGCACATCTCTTCCCTCTCTTATTCCCACTCTTACATTTAACAGTGATCACTTTTCAGTTAAGTTTCAGCACTTAAGAAGAATTGTGTATTGATTACAATATTCAACCAAAAGTATTAAGTAGAACAAACAAAAAAAAATACTAAGAGGGATAACATATCAAGTTGCTCATCAACAGTCAGAGTGAGGGCTGATCAAGTCACCGTTTCTCATAGTGTTCATTTCACTTTAACCTGTTTCCTTTTTGGTGTTTAGTTAGTTGTCACCTATCAAGGAGAACAAGTGGTATTTGTCCCTTTGGGATTGGCTTTTTTCACTCAGCATAATGTTTTCCAAATTCCTAACAGGGATCACTTTTCAGTTAAAATTTAAACACCTAAGAATAATTGTGTGTTAATTACAGATATTAAATGCTAGATGACACTACTATGTGGAATTATGTATTTTTCTACAAATAGTTCTTGGGAAGATAAATTCAGATGATCCGGGAGATATGCAATATCCCAAAACTTACCACTCATGTACCTGTGAGGTTGTATTTGCCTAAATTTTAGCTTAGTCCTAGTGAATATATATTATGCAATTTCTGCAAAGTTTAGAAAGCAAACTGAATGATTAGAAGGATCAATAATCAAATTTACCACTTTTAGAGCTAAGTTTACTTTTAGAGTAAACTATGAAGAGTCAAGAATAAGATTTAATATGAAAACTAAACCCAGAATTAAACATAGCATAATTACAAGTGGAATTCATCCCCCAAAAGGTAGGCAGATTGTTGCAGGAAATAGCAAGATGGGAAGTTGAAATGCTCAAGGAAGCAAATAATGGCAGAAGGATGTCTTAGCTGTGAAGCTGAGGAGGGATAAGGGGAACTTCAGAAATACCACAGGGGGAAAAATGGTTAATTTAACAGTTATCTGGAAATAGAACAGAAAAGAAGGAAATTAAAAAAGATTATAAGAGGAAACTTTTATAAAACGCTAAAAAGAAAAAAATAAGGGGAAGTGGCAAGCCTTCAGAATGACGAATGTGACTGAACAGTCTGGGGGAATAGCTTTGAGCCAGACTCCGACTCCTTCCCTCAACCTCTGAACGATTTGAGAGTGGTCTAGGCACGCTCCTTTCACCTCCTCCCCCACTTCGATTTCCTCACTTCTGCCCCAACTTCCATCACTATGCTCTCCACCAGCACTCTCTCCCAGAACCCTTTTTCACTCACTGCCTTGTTGACCCCTACTACCAGCTCCTGGATCTGGCTGTTTCTCCTTTGGCCTCCTAGATTTCTGCTCCCCTGGGCCTCCCACCTCCTTCTGGCTACCCAGCCTGTATCTCAGTGCAGACACCTCAGAGAGGATGGGTCCAAATCATTGGCTTACTTTTTCTTCTTTCCCAAACTCCACTCTCACTTAGGTGTGCCAGCCTCTTCACCTGCCTGTCCCACTGATACTTCAAACTTAAGGGATTCGAAAAATAAGCATCTCCCTATTGCAAACCTTAATCTTGTATTCCCACATTCTGCTGTTAACATCACACTGTCTTCCCTAGCACAGCTACCTAAACTCAAAAAAACTCATTATCTTGACTTTCCTACTCTTCTCTGCTTCCTGGATTCAGCTGTCAAGTCAATTCTGCCTTTGCATTATCTCCGTCATTCGCTGACTGTCATCGTCACTACTCTGTCAAGGCTTTTGTAACAATAACTTTCTTGCTGCTTCCTGACTGCAATATCTCCCATAGTATGACCTGATAGTATGATATGAGTGAATACTTTATTAATAAGTAACATAAACATTCATTTAGTCAATATATATTATGAGATGAATATTACTTAGCTCTAAAAAAAAATCAAATCCTCTCTTTTGCAACAAAATGGATGCAACTAGATACTATTATGCTTAGTGAAATAAACCAGTCCCCAAAACACAGATATCATAGGTTTTCCCTGATTTGTGGTAACTAAAATACAGAGTACAAAAAAGTATGTAGATCAATGAAATTGGCATTTTGAGATTTGATTATTGTTCATAGTCCTTGTCTATACTCTTGAGGAAGTTGTTTTTATACTTACTACATTATGAATTCCTTATTTAGTGGAGAACTAAGCTTGTGATTATAAAGCAAATTGAATGGCCCGGGAAGGCAGTGAGGATGGCCCAAGTGCTTGGGCCCTGCACCTGCATGGGAGACCAGGAGGAAGCACCTGGCTCCTGGCTTCGGATAGGTGCAGCGCACCGGCCACAGCGGCCATTTGGGGGGTGAACCAACGGAAAAAGGAAAACCTTTCTCTCTGTCTCTCTCTCTCTCACTGTCTAACTGTGTCTGTCTAAAAAAAAAGTATATCATTGTAAAAATTAAAAGAAAAATTATAAAAGGCAGAGAAAGGGTAGGAGTATAGGAGAGAGGGAGGGTAGATTAAGAATATATGATCTTTGTTCACTTTATATAAATAAAAGAAAAAATATACATATCAAATATTAATCAATGGAGATAAAAAAGTTTTTACATCTGGAAAAAAGGAATATTAAGAAGTATTTTATAAGAATGATTCTTTTTTTAGGATTCTGAATTTCTAATGTAGTAACATGAAGTTTCATATATCTTTGAAAGATAAAAAGAAATAGGACTTTATTTGTTGAAAAATAAATGTAATAAAAATAATAACGTTGATGGATACGGC
Source organism: Oryctolagus cuniculus (assembly GCF_964237555.1). Classification (NCBI taxonomy): domain Eukaryota; kingdom Metazoa; phylum Chordata; class Mammalia; order Lagomorpha; family Leporidae; genus Oryctolagus; species Oryctolagus cuniculus. The sequence goes on from NC_091436.1 coordinate 84,223,200, forward strand.
TGCTAAATAGTAGTGTAAGATACTCTACTTTCTTATGGATTCTCCTTTTTTTTTAATGTTTTTAAAACATGATTGATTATTCATGAAATGAACACTAGGTTCATCACTCAAACTAAACCATAGTAATAAGACTCAGTGGTCCCACTGACCCATTTACTCCAGTCTCTCTTGTTTCAGTTGGTTTTCACCCTGGGACCTGTGTCTGTGGGTGATCTCTGAGTACCTTTGCTGTGGGCAAATGTTTCTATTTTCTTTGCCCATTTGGTAACCAGAAAAGGATGTGGGTAAGTTCAAAGGGAAGCCAATGGCTTTAAGACTCTTAAAAAATGCTCTTAAGTTCTGGTTTAAATTTTGTTTTAAATAGTCCATTATAAAAAATATACTTCTGCTTTCAGAAAATACCCAAGCTCTGCCTCAAAGGCAAGTTGCTGATTGTTAAAGGGGAGTATATGGTACAAGAGCGAGCCAAGTGTTGATTATAAGGAAAGGGGAATGGTTCCAGCTAGTTAATGAAGCAACCTGCTAACGCTTTCTGGTAGGAAAAAGTGATCAAGGACTTTGCTTCAGTCAAACAGTGCCGTTTGATTTCTCTCATCCTCTCATCTTCAGAAGGGTTGAGCAATACAGTGGGGTGTTGTAGACAGAGGCTGTGTGGGATTTGTCATTAGCTGGATTCCAATTCCACTCACTTAGCTACTATAGGACCCTGAGTAAGTCAGACTCACCAAGCCTCAATTTCCTCATTTACAAAATGGGAATAACAACAGCCACCCAGTTCTCATGTGCTGTAAATTCAGACACCCTAAATTAAATGTTAATAAGTAGAAGGAAGGTGATGAGAACCAAAATTAGCATTTTTAGTTTAACTTATACCTAAAAAAAAACCAAATATGACAGAAATAGAATATTAAGAAAATTAAATAAATATAATCAGGTGCTCACTTAATTTCATTTTTATAGGAATTATTTTTAAAGCAAATTCTGATTTAAACAAGTACTGTGCTCTGAAATTCATTTGAAAATTAGTTGTTTTTTTTTTGTTTTTTTTTTTGGTTTTTTTTTTTTGTTTTTTTTTTTTTGTTGTTTTTTTTGACAGGCAGAGTGGACAGTGAGAGAGAGAGACAGAGAGACAGAGAGAAAGGTTCACCCTCCAATGGCCGCCGCAGCCGGCGCGCTGCGGCCGGTACACCGCGCTGATCCGATGGCAGGAGCCAGGTACTTATCCTGGTCTCCCATGGGGTGCAGGGCCCAAGTACTTGGGTTATCCTCCACTGCACTCCCTGGCCACAGCAGAGAGCTGGCCTGGAAGAGGGGCAACCAGGACAGAATCTGGTGCCCCGACCGGGTCAAGAAACTAGAACCTGGTGTGCCGGCGCTGCAAGGCGGAGGATTAGCCTAGTGAGCCGCGGCGCTGGTAGAAAATTAGTTTTGAAATGTAGTATGTTTTACCAAAGAATCAATGCTACATATGGTACTTAAGTCCCCTGCATGACCTGTAGAGACTGCACAAAAGTAAGGGAAATGACAGGCTCTTACAGGTTGGCCTGGGACCCTAACCACCCCATTCAGTGTCTCCGTGCAGAGGCTTGGGGATCATTTGTGATTCTTTTGTTGTTCCTTGGGACATAGGAAAACAACATCATGGAAGTTCAGTTAGTGGCTGTGTTCTCTCCATAGCTCCAGCACATGATCAAGGAAATCCTTTGCTGCCTAGGAATACGCTGACCCCTGCCTGCCCTCCATCCAACATACATAGTGCCAAAGAGTCCATATCCTTGGCTGGCACAGTGGCTGGCACAGTGGCTAATCCCGTGTGGCGCCGGCACACCGGGTTCTAGTCCTGGTCGGGGCGCCGGATTCTATCCCGGTTGCCCCTCTTCCAGGCCATCTTTCTGCTGTGGCCCGGGAGTGCAGTGGAGGATGGCCCAAGTGCTTGGGCCCTGCACCCCATGGGAGACCAGGAGAAGTACCTGGCTCCTGCCATCGGATCAGTGCGGTGCGCCAGCCATTGGAGGGTGAACCAACGGCAGGCAAAAGGAAGACCTTTCTCTCTGTCTCTCTTTCTCATTGTCCACTCTGCCTGTCAAAAAAAAAAAAAAAAAGTCCATAACCTCTCTCTGTTCAACATACGCCTCCTGCTTTAGTCATGATGAATTTTTGGAAATAAATTCTTGGCAAGAGTAAAACTTGCAGTGGAATACCACCCTTCCTGCTGCTTCTATGGTGGCTTTTTTTTTTCCTAAGAAGATATGGCCATTTAGGAACTGTCTCTCTTGGTCAGGGATCCAAGAAAAGACAGGTCAAGTTGGGGAAGGAGTGGGGGGAAGTAATTGCAGGGCTTAGAATGGATGTCTCTTTCCTCTGAGAAGTTCCTTCATAGACAGAATTAATAGACGCAGGAGTTCATATTTTCAGTGGGAAGTTTGTGAGATGAAGTTCCCAAGGACTATTTCTTCACTGCATGTTTATTATCTATGGATAATTCTTGTTCCATTGTAAACCACCATTTGATAGTATAAGATAAAAAGAGAAGTATGTTAAAAGATACAATTCCATGACAGGATACATGAGCCTGTATTAGAAGACAAATCTAGGCCGGCGCCGCGGCTCACTAGGCTAATCCTCCACCTTGCAGCTCCGGCACACCGGGTTCTAGTCCCGGTCGGGGCGCCGGATTCTGTCCCGGTTGCCCCTCTTCCAGGCCAGCTCCCTGCTGTGGCCTGGGAAGGCAGTGGAGGATGGCACCCCATGGGAGACCAGGAGAAGCACCTGGCTCCTGCATTCGGATCAGCGCGGTGCGCCAGCCATGGCGGCCATTGGAGGGTGAACCAACAGCAAAAGGAAGACCTTTCTCTCTGTCTCTCTCTCTCTCACTATCCACTCTGCCTGTCCAAAAAAAAAAAAAAAAAAAAAAGAAGAAGAAGAAGACAAATCTATGTACTTTCTGCAAGCTGGCAATGTGTCTCCCTCAAGAGGTCATCTCTGCTGGAAACCTATCTTGACTGCCGTTCCCAACAATGCCACTTTTCAGCATGCAGCAGCCAAAATGGTCATTGCCCAGTCCCCCTAATAGAAATGAAGGTTTCATGGTTTCAAGTCAATGGATGTACAAAGAAATCTGTGAGATTCTGTGTGGTTAGTAATAACTGAGCCAATATTTTCAGCTTTGTATTATGGTGATAGCTAAATGGTAGCCGTTTCCAATTTCCCAGTTTCAGAATGGTTCTAGGGCTGCCATGTGGGGCTGCCCATTTTGTGCACTGAGCACAGGGGGCTCACTTGGGTGTTTCTGACACTGAAATCCAATCAAGCAGCCTAATGTAGAGTTGGGCTGGCGAGGAAGAGACACCTTTCTGATATCTGCATTGAAATGCTGGATATACCGGTGACTAATGCAGTTAGTTCTCACCCAACACCATATTTATCTTGTTACTTGCCTGGAGAAAAAAATTGCAGCCAGAGAATGTCCTAAGGGAATTAGTACAACCCATCTCATTAATCTCTGTTTATTCTACATTAAAGGTGGTACTTTAAATTTTTATTAAGGAAGGAGGATGGGAGTTACTACTTGTCGGTTGTCTCCGATGTGGTAGGCACTCTGTTACTCCGTTGAATGCTGCTAAATGGCTTTAATAAAAATGGGCAAAAGCAGCGGAAAGAAAACAAGCAACTAATAAGCACATTTTAAATTAGCATATTACTATTCAGCACATTATAATACACTTTGTCTTTTTTTTTGATAATCAAGATCTTTATTGATTTAACTGTAACAGCAACCATTGAGAGAATTTCATTTTCCCCCTAATTTCCAAACATGTGCTGGTTTAGAAGGTCAATTAAAAAACACAGACTGGACATGGAATCACACAGGACTGCTTCATGAACTCCACAGTGCCCTTGGCTGTCCATCCACAATAGTGCACATTTTGTCTTATCACAGAACTTCTGTGAAAGGACTGATGTCCTCTATATTTGATAAGGAAGTTGTAAAGACGTAAGTGATTAGTAAATATTCATTCTAATAGACTTAACCCAAGTCTCCAGACCCTTAATCCCAAGCTGTTTCTCTTTGAAAGAAAACTTTTATTTTTTTATTTTTTAAAGAGTTTTATTTATTTTATTTGAAAGGCAGAGTTACGGAGAGGCAGAGTTTCAGAGATGGTGGGAGAGAGAGAGAAAGAGACAGAGAGAGAGAGGTCTTCCATCCACTGGTTCACTGCCCAAATGGCCACAATGACTGGAGCTGGGCTGATCTGAAGCCAGGAGCATGAAGCTTCTTACAGATCTCCCATGATGGTGCAGGGGCCCAAAGATTTGGGCCATCTTCCACAACTTTCCCAGGCCATAGCAGAGAGCTAGATCAGAACTGGAGCAGCCGGGACTCGAACAGACACCCACATAGGATGCTGGCTTTACAGTGCTGGCGCCAGAAGAAAACTTGTAAGTTAACAGAAAAAAATGTGAGCCATAACTTGGATCTGAAAACAGTGTAAGTAAATTAAAAATAGCCAGAAATTTTCTTGATGCCTAGGGAGATGACAGAGTTCACTCAGAACTTTAGTTTAGCAAGTGCCTTAAAAAGGAGGTCCTTCAATGTGAGGTAGGGAAGCCAGAAAAAAATTAGTCTCAGATTCAGTGTCAAGGGGAAAAGGAAGGCGATTTAATAGTTTTTTAGGTAATCTTTTAACAATTTAGGCTATCTTTCCAGGACACTGTAAAAAACAGACTAATACTGACTTAATCTAGCTAATTATAACATTTATTTTCATAGATCAAAACATTTAGCATAGCTTTATGCTTATGAATAGAATAATAGCCTAAATCATCATGACATCATGGAATAAGCTATAGTAACATATAACACCCAGGGAAATGGAAGGAATTCAGCATTTCAACTTAGTTAAGAATTTAGTGTTTCAGCTTAGTTAAAAATACATTTGGGGGCCAGTGCTGTGGCTTAGCAGTTAAAGCTACCACCTGCAGCACCAGCATCTCATATGTATGCTGGTTCCAGTCCTGGCTGCTCCACTTCTGACTCAGCTTTCCTAATGTGCCTGGGAAAGCAGCAGAAGATGGCCCAAGAATTTGGGACCCTGCACCCAGGCTGGAGACCCAGAAGCAGCTTTTGGCTCCTGGCTTTGGATTGACTCAACTCCAGCCATTGCTGCCATCTGGGTAGTGAACCAGAGGATGGAAGATTGCTGTCTCTGTCTCTCCCTCCCTTTCTTTCTGTAACTCTGCCTTTTAAATAAGTCTTTTTAAAAAAAGTTTTTGATTAATTTTGAGTGAATGACTCAACTGAATTTCTCAGAAACCTATTACCTTATTCAACATCAATATGCCTTTCATCATTAACATTTATCACACTTCGTCACGAATTATTTATTTACATAACTGATTGATGGCTGTTCCTCCCACTAGAACCAAGCTCAGTTAGGGCAAGAAATGTCTGGCACAGAGGAGACACTCAAGGTTTTTGGAGTACAAACAGTAAATAAACAAGTGAATGAATACTTTTTGACTAATAAAATTAACAAACAGGTATAGAACTCTCACAAAGGCAGTTTTTCAATGTTGTATTAGATACATTACTTAGGTAACAAAGATTTGGAAAAAGTGAGGATATGAATATTGAAATATCATTGAAATAAAAGTAGAACCTTTGTTAAGCCAATGATCATTCTGCTAAGATGAATTGACTGCCAAGCCAATTCTATTATTTCAGAAACAATAGACTATTTGAGAATGGCATTCTATCAAAGAACTGTGCTTTATTAAGATCCAAAAGCTTTTAGTTGTATTGATGCTATACAGACCCAGTTTTCATTCCTTTCATTCTTCTGTTCACCTGTCTTTCCATCCTTTCATTTATCTGCCTTTCTGTTCTTCCACTCACCCATTAAGCCATTCTCCTACCTACTTGCTTTAACAGCCACATTTCCATCAATGCATCTTTCTCTCTATCCCTTCACCTAGCTATTCATTCTTTCTCCATTCTTCCATTCATCCACCCAATGGTCCCTTTACTCTTTCTTCTCAGCAAAAGCTTATTGCTTGTTGATAATCAGAAAGTAAGAGTAAATCGCATTGGAAATCAAGCAAGTTGGAGAATGTACAATTATATCACTTATAATGGTCCTAGTAGCCATCCAGGTAGTTTATCATATTGTAGCTCAGAACCAAAGATAATCAGTTGTAATTATCAAGGTTAATCTAATAACATTTTTCTGTTTATCCTTTGCATTATTTGTATACTCTGTTCAAGTGCCATTTCAGCTTCTGAAAACACATCATATCCATCCTATCTGTCCTGATGAAAGTCTTTTATTATTAATTTTAGGGAGGTTCTACTTACTGCTTTCAACATTTGAGAGATGCATTTGGTTTCATTATTCAGCTTCATGAATAGGAATAATTTCTTCCTTACAATACTCTTTTAAAGACCCATCATCCTTGATTCTCAATTAAAATTTAAACTCAATATTTTGCATATGTTTTGCTGCAGTTCTCATTTCATCTCAGGTAAGCCAGCCGACCCCCTCTTCCCTCCTGGGACATGCCCTGGCACTGTTTTCATTAACTTCCCCCTGGTGTTTGTTTGGATATTCAGATGATGATGAAGTGGATGTTGTTCTCATTATTCCTGCCTCAGGATGTGGTGGACCACCATCTGCAGATGCCGTGTAAGTGATCATCTTGGCACTGACCCATATGCCACCTTTGTAGTCATGAGTATTCTATCCAAGAGATGCCATCTGGTTTTCACGGAAGCTGTTGGAAAAGTGGGGGTCTATGTTTTACCGCAGAGATGCATGTTCAGAGAAAAAAACTGAACATTTTCCATTCCCATTAGGGACAGAGCATCAGCTGTTGTGTTCTTTGCCTCAAATTGTCTCATAGCGTATATCTGCGTTGTTAGAGTTCTGTTTTATCAGATGTATTCAGGAACCCTCTACACTGTATGGAGTGGGGTTAGGACATGGGGTTGGGTAGAAGAAAGAAGATAAGAACAGCTACTCAAACCACAGCACCTAAAGAGCTCACTTGGTTTATCCCAATATACTGATCATGAATCGATCGTTTTTAAGATGCAGACAACTCTTTGAGGTTTTTAGCTTTATTTGTTTTATTCAGAAATAATTTCAAATTACAGGAGAATTCCGAAGACTCTCCAGTATTATCTCTCATCCAAGTTCATTAATACCTAACATTTTGGTGCATTTGCTTTATATATGTTTAATCTGGATCATTTAGGAGTGTTTTTTAAATTGTGCCTAATTTATCACTAAATACTTCAGGGTGTATTTCCCAGGCAGAAGACGTTATTTTATACAACAAGAGTGTACTTGTCAAATTTGAGAGATTTAATATTGATGTTTTGTTATTAACTAATACAATTCATAATTTTAAGACTTAAAGCCAATACTAAAATTACAAAAATTTGCCACCATGCTTTGCCTTTCATCAACCTGGCTTAAAAAAGAGAGAGAAAATTATAGTCCTCTGGTCATGTGACCTCTTCTTTTATGAAAACTTGACAGTTTCTGAATGCCCAGTACTCTCAGACAAGTTCCTACTGAAGCAAGACAGCCTTGTTTTCCAAATTCTTTCTTCTTTCCAGAAATTCACCTACTTCAATGATTAAACTCCCAGATGATAAGATTTTAGGTGAACAACATGTACTCTTCAGACTTTAAAATAACATCATTGATTTTCTGGAAGTCTTCAAAAGAAAATGCATAGAAATAAGCATTATTTATACAGATATCTCTTTCATAATCAGTAACTATTCATCTCCTCTATTCACAGGTTTATCAATCAGAAAGAGGGCAACTAACATCTGAAAGCAGCTGGCAATGAATAATACTTCAGAAGTTTTCTCTTAGAAGTACAAATATTCTTACCTCATTCATATTTCTTTACAAATTTATGCATTTAGTGTGTTTAATTTTATTTGTGGTTTATTTTCACCATTAATTTATTCCCTTACTTACTGATTTATCCAGACAAAGGTCTTAAAAATCTCAAAACAGAATGATGATTCATCCCAAATATTTTTCTTATGTTTTCTCTGCACTGACAATAGCTAATCTCATATTCAAAAAGAATGTTTTCCTATAAAATTCCCTTTAAAAATAGTGAAACATTGAGATAAAAGACCCCGATTGGCAGAGTAATTAGTTGGTCAACTGCTTTTTTATCACATAAATTACTTTTCTGTCAAGTGACAACAAATGTAATTTGAACTGAGATTAATTACATAATAATTATGCTTAACATAATTGGTTAAATAGAGGAATTTCTTATGAAATGGTAGATTCTTAAATTTATACAAATAAGACCAGATGGTGAACAGCTAGTTTTAATTAAATTAGGTTTGATAATTGTAGATGATTAATTTTAGATTTGACTCAGATTAGCAAGAATATATTAAGGAAATTATTTTCAGTTTTTCAATAGGATGATACTACATCATGATGCTTATAAACCCTGATACCTGAGATCATATTAATAATCTCTTAATTTCACTTTGATAAATAAGACCTTGGAAAAGGTTGCTAAGACTTTGGAAAATAAGAACTTGGACAATCTTGCTCCTTTCCTTGGAGGTCTAAGATTAAATGTGAATCTTGCTTGTATGAAAGTTTAAGAGCTTCTTCTTTATAGAGGAGGGGGTGGGTAGGGAATGGGGTTGAACTAAATGATTTCCTGAAGATACTTCCAATTCCCAAAGGTGATGACTAAGGCATTACTGCAGAATTAGGCATGCTATATGTGTTAGACCACAAAAATGGCTTCTGAAAAGGATTTAACAAGCCCACAAAAGCCCATAATGTGGAGGAAAGGTTTCTCTTCGTTTCTTTTCATCCAGAAGATATCTTTCCACAGCATAACTTATGAACTTTAGCACAAGTGTTCTTTGAATTGTTCTAACCACAAGAGCCATGGGACTGTCATTTTTGAAAGAGTCTGAATCTAGACATAAAAAAAAGTTTGGCCCACTGAAAGGCCTGCCTCACACCAGGTAAGATTCATTTCCAGACTGCATCAGCAGCTTCTGATTATGTTTGTTTACTGGTTCATTCATTTACTCATTCATCAAATATTTATCACCTGCATAGCTCTGTGTTGCTGATATTGTTAGCCACTTGCTTTCAAAATACAAGACTGTTGATCCAAGAACTCGATTTCTACATTTGACTATCTCTGCATGCTTTCAGCAATATATCTTCAGCTCCTTTGCCGTTTTCCTCTAACAGAAATACGAAGCCTAGGTCTACCTTGAGAATAATCTCATGATGAAGTTGTCTGAACTTTCAAATGTCCCAGCCAGGAGAACAGTTGCTGGGGTGAGATATCCAAATGACAGCACATAGTCACAGTCATGTGCATATGATCCTACGAATGAAGAGGTAAGCTAAGGCCATCTGGCTCTTCTAACATAGCTTCCTTGCTAGTGAGGCACCACCATAGAGAATGGGGAATTAGACCCTAGCTCAGCGGCTTTAGCAGGCCTGATCATAACTGCAGCAGAAATTCACCTGAAAAATTATACAGGTGTCATTCACTGACCTGAAACTAGATGACTACAGCCAGCTAGAATAACCTCTTTGTTTTGGGGTAGACCCATAAAACCTGCCAGATTACAGACCAGAAGAATGTTTCCATGAGCTTGAAATTAGAACAGGAGAGTCGGATTTCTGAAAGGCTATTTTAAATTATTTTTGCTACAAAAATTATGTACAAGTATTGTAGGAATGTCACAAAATATCAAGAGATGGAAAGGACAAAAACTACTTTAAATTCCATCATTCAGCAATAACCATTCATCAATTGGGGGTGTATCATTCTAAATAAGTTCCTATGAATATTTACATTTATTTAGCAGAGGGAAAAGGTGGTTGTTCTATTCAATTTTGCAACCCAAGAGCTTGATTGAATAGCATATTGTGATTACTTTTCTGTGTTAGTAAGTATGTTTCAGCACAATTTTACAGAAAGAATATTTCTTAATGACAATGACTTTAAACCAATCCCTTATTTTTAAACACTAAAGAATCTTTTAATTCATCTTATCTGATAAACTTTCCTTGTCCACTATTGCTGAGTTTTTGATGAGAGAACAAGGGCTATTCATCTGGAATTGGACCACTCTCTGGGCAGCATTCATGAAAACAGCAAATCTACCACCCAATTCTTTTTTTCTGCATTCATCCTTTTCTGTACACTTTCAATTACCTAGTGATTATAATCTGTTTTTATGGAATAAATTTTAGATTAGTTACCTCCTGGTAGCATAAAAATTTAATCAGGAAAGTATATTAAATCACCCAGGCTAATAGAATAGTACAGAAAAAAATGTCTTAGGTGAATGGTTCAAAACCTTGGCAGCATGCTAGACCCACCTGGGAGGCTTCTGAACGTCTCCACACTCAAGCCTCACCCTGGTCCAATTCGAGCTGTGTCTCTGAGTGATCATCCTGGACATCAGTCAGGAGGGTCATACTGCCCAGTTAATTACCATGTGCAGCCAAGTGTGGGTTCTATATTGAGTCTTCCTCTTTGTGCGAATATGAAATTTCTTTTGATTTCTCTGAATCTTTGAATCAAACAATGATGGAGATATGTTGGGTGACTGACCTGAAATAGGAATTAACAGATGGATGGGGAAGTCCAACAGGGATGCTGCCTCCTCCCTTCCCCTGCAACAGACACTGGGCAGCAGCTGCCTTTGAAACCCATGGGAGGAAGCCTTGCTTTACAGAAGGGGTAAGCTGTGCTCTTCATAGCGACAACTGCAACAAAACCAATCGCCTTGATGGCTGTTGAGGCAGTGGGTGTTCACATCAGCTCTCGGGGGCTGGTGCTGTGATCCTCCCCAGGCTGTGGGGAAGAGTTGGAAGGTGGGCCCTGGGAGCCTGACATCTGGTCCAAGCTTAGCCTCCTGAAGCTGTGTAGACTCCAGGAGGGTACTTAATTTCTCTGTGCTGAAGTTCCTGCATCTATGAAATGCAAGTTAATAATAATTAATAATCACCTCTGTTTTGAGAAGAATAGACTAACACTCTAACTTGTAGGGAAAAAAAGGATCTGACACTCATTAAAATAATAGAACAGTGGTTCGCAAACAAGGGTTATGTTGCCGCCTACCCTAGGATATTTGACAATGTCTAAAGACATTTTTGGTGTCAGAGTTGTGAGGGAATGGGTTGCTACAGGCAAGTGGTGGGTAGCAGCCAGCAGTACTATTAAATATCTTACAATGCATAGGAGAGTTCCCCACAACAAAGAATTATCTGGCCCCAAACATCAATACTGCTGAGGCTGAGAAACTGCAGGGGATATTGGATAGTTTCTCAGTTGGACCTGAAGAAAGTAGGCTGAACAATTTATCTAAGACCACACTGCGATGGGGCTAGCACTTAACTCCAAGTCGGGAAATGCAGATTTGTCTTAACTATCTTATGAGGACATGGTTTATGGATGTGGGATTTGTATTCTTTTCCAGGGGGTGGGCACCTCATAAACTTTTCCCTGGATTTGAAAAATGACATGAGGACCTATAGATTATAGTCCACAAATGACAGAACGTGTGTGTGTGTGTGTGTGTGTGTTTATTTGCATGTGTGGCAGAGACAGAAGCTGTGCTGAGTTGGAAATGCTGACTACCTTTAGCAACTCTGACTACCATTACTTCTCACTCTTTCACCTGCTTATCAAGGGGAGAATGGAAAAGGGAACTAAAAACGGAGTGATGTAAAGGGTGATATAAATGTCATTTAGGCTGTTTGGGACTGTCAGAAACATAGGGATGGATGTGTGCCTTCAAACAACTAGGAGATGTCCCCAGCCTCACCGTCCCCTGGAATCAGTGCACACTGCAAATGTATCCCCATATGTTTACTGACGCAGACAAACTGTCCGGGTGGATTTAACAATAGTACATATTTCAATTTCTGGGCTACTTCATTCATTCTCCAGAAACCATGAGTAGACAAGAGCTGTAATGAACAGGCTGACGCATTGCAGCAGGCCTCCATAGTTCAGACAGTTTAAAAGCCGGCAAAATTAATAAAAGGTGCATCCCAGTATGCTTTTTTCAGTCTGTTACAGGAATGGGAAATTGCATAACACCTAGTGCAGAGACGGTAATAAGACAGCACTATGTGATAGACTTTGCAAGTTGATGATCACCTCTGGGTGGGTGCCCATTAGGAACCTTAATGAATCCCTCTTAAAGCATCATTTTCACCAGCGGTTTCTTGGAGCAGCTCTCAGGCTGGGCACAGGCAGAGGGCTGGCCCCCACCTTTACTCCAGGCCCATGTCCCTTTTTTTTTGTATGGTGCTCACGCTGAAGAGCTTTCTCCATTATGCACCTCCTGGTACAAATCTAATTCCTCACCTGCCTTATTGTGTGTTGAAAGCTGTGTTCTCCCCATGCCCATTTTTCAGCCATATCAGCTATGCAAATCAACACCTCTCCTTGGATTGATTTTCTTTGTGAGCCGGGAGCCATTTGTGATGTTTCTGCTTGGGAGTGTAATTTAAGCTGTTTCATTGTTGAGTTTTTCAGAGGCCATTTTAATTTCCATACAGTAGGTATTCTTTCCTCCACTTGCCCCAGATCTCAATCTATTTCTATAGAGAATTGATTCTGTATTTGATAATAGCCTCATTTACAGTATATTCTGGAGTTTCCAAATGCCAGGCTGAGTAGCATGAAATGCATGTACAACATGACAGTTTTTCAACACTTCTGGAAGAGATACAATGCCTTAACACGGGAATAAAATTACCTGTCTGGAAATAGAAAATTGAGAACACAATGATCACTGCCTTTTCATCGTGAAAAATGAAATATGACAATGACACTGCATTGTGAATGGTGTACATCTCATAAACATAAAAATAAATCATATATAAACTAAAAGGGAGTATTTCATGGCATTCTATGCATTTAACATATTGAAAACTGTGTATCAGTTGCAAAGTATTAAACCAATATTTTTCAGAAATGTAAAATACGTTTATTTAAATTTTCAGAGCACTACAAACTTTCTTCCCATACTGGATCAAAAATATAATTAACACATGTTAGTTTATTAGAATAATATGTGCAGCCTTGTTTTTGTTTACCTGTTCTTCATGAGGTTGGAAAACATTATTACAAGGGTATGTTTCTAGGCATGGGTGTTTTTATTTTTATTTGATTATATTAATATGTCTATACTATGAAATGTTAATTTGATAGTTGGTAAATCAACCTGCATTCTGGGCATCTTATATTATACTCATTATTCCATGTTTGAATTTAAAAAGATTAAAAATGTAATCTGTTGGAAAATAAACTATGTAAGTATTAAAACTAATTAAAGGGGCTGACACTGTGGTGTAGGGGATAAAATCACTGCCTGCAGTGCGGGCATTCTATATGGGCGCCAGTTCGAGTCCTGGCTGCTCCACTTCTGATACAGCTCTGTGCTGTATGCTATGGCCTGGGAAAGCAGCAGAAGATAGTCCAAGTCCTTGGGCCCCTGCACCCATGTGGGAGACCTGGTAGAAGCTCCTGGCTCCTGGCTTCGGATCGGCACAGCTCCACCATTGTGGCCATTTGGGAATTCGGACCAACGGATGGAAAACTTCTTTCTCTCTCTCTCTCTCTCTCTCTCTCTCTCTCTCTCTCTTTGTAACTCTGCCTCTCAAATGAATAAATGAAACTTTTAAAAACCTAATTAGGGGCCGGCGCCATGGCTCACTTGGTTAATCCTCTGCCTGCGGTGCCAGCATCCCATATGAGCACCAGGTTCTAGTCCCGGTTGCTCCTCTTCCAGTCCAGCTCTCTGCTGTGGCCCGGAAGGGCAGTGGAGGATGGCCCAAGTGCTTGGGCCCCTGCACCCCCTGGGAGACCAGGAGAAGCACCTGGCTCCTGGCTTCAGATCGGCATAGCTCCGGCTGCAATGGCCATTTGTGGGGTGAACCAACGGGAAGAAGACCTTTCTCTCTGTCTTTCTCTCTCTGTCTAACTCATCTGTTAAATAAAAAAAAAAAAAAAAAGAAACCTAATTAAAGATTTCAATAGATTTATCCATAAATCGAAAATAATCCAACATTTAAAGTATCTCATAAAAGCAATAAAATAGTTAAGCCTAGAAATTTAAATTAAATTAAAAATAATTGTGTTAGTTGTGAACAAATGTGTTAAGCATTTACATATAATTATACTTGCTAGTTTTAAATTGAAAAATTCTGGACTTTTAAAAATAGTTGTATAAGGGGTGAGCATGTGGCATGTCAGTTAAATAACCACTTGGGACATCCACAGGGCATACTGGGGTGTCTAGCTTGAGTCCCAGCCACTCTGCCTCTGACCCATCTTCCTTTTAATGCGCATCCTAGAAGACAGCAGGTGATGGTTCAAGGACTTGGATCTGTGCCATCCATGTGGGGGAGCCCGATGGAGTTCTGGGCTCCTGGTTGTGGTCTGGGCCAACACTGGCTATTGTGGGCATTTGGGAAGTAAACCAGTGGATGGAATAGCTTCGTCTGTCTGACTCCCTTTCTTTCTGTCTTTCAAATAAAATGAAAATAAATAAAAGAATTTAAATAGTAACGGAAATCACCCAACTAGAAACTATTTTCATTATTTAAGGTTAGAGGAGAAAATGTTAAATAAATTTTACAAAATTATGTCAAATTATAACCAAAAGCATATGAAAAAGATTAGCCATAAAACAAACTATAGATAAAAGGAATATAATTGAACTAATAATGCATATCAACATTTTAAAAATGGCTTTCATTCCTATTTACTTTTTTGGATAAAGGGACTATGTGTGGAAAAAAAAAACCTTAAATTCAACTAAGTGCAATACTATTTAAACTTAGGACTGTAAGTATGGGATGGTGAATTAAATTACATTTTAAAATCAATAACTTCCTATAGAATTGTCTCCTACTCTTCCTACATTTCTCCCTTATTTTAAACAATGATTTGGTTTTCCTTTCTTTTGACTTAACTGTAATAAATTTGCATATATTCTTTTTATTTTTATTTATTTATTGACAGGCAGAGTGGACAGTGAGAGAGAGACAGAGAGAAAGGTCTTCCTTTACTGTTGGTTCACCACCCATATGGCCACTACGGCTGGTGCGCTGTGGCCGGTGCGCTGTGCCAATCCGAAGCCAGGAGCCAGGTGCCTCCTCCTGGTCTCCCATGTGGGTACAAGGCCCAAGCACTTGGGCCATCCTCCACCGCACTCCTGGGCCACAGCAGAGAGCTGGACTGGAAGAGGGGCAACAGGGACAGAATCCGGTGCCCCAACCGGGACTAGAAACCCGGGGTGCCAGTGCCACAGGTGGAGGATTAGCCTATTGAGCTGTGGTGCCGGCCTTGCATATATTCTTTTAAGATTTGCCTTTTCATTCCATGAATGCAGCTACAGTTCATTGATTTTTACTGTTGTATATGGAGCTTTCAATGTGAAAAATGTATAATATGATTGATTTATCTATGTTAACATCAGTGGGCATTTGAATTGTTTTTATTTTTCTACTACAATCAGTAGATTGTAATATAATGCTGTTCTTTTACACAAGTACCTTAGCACACACAGGCAAATACTTTTCCAGAGTGTATACCTAAGAACGGAAATTCTGGGTTGTACAGTGTGTGCATGCTCAGATATTGTAGGTAATGCCAAACTGTTTTCCAGAGTGATTGAACCAGTTTACAATTCTATCAGTATGGGAGAGAGTTATTATTAGCTTCACAGTTATGCAAGCACTGTGTATTTTATGTGACTGTCATTTTTAGTCCTTGTTAATACTCCTGTGTAACTGTGGTCTTCCTATTTTTACTTCTTGAATATTATGGTTAGTGGTGAATTAAGCTTGTGATTATAGAGTGGATTAAATTTTTTTTAAAAAATAAATTAAATAATAAATTAAACTTTTTTTTTTAACTTTTATTTAATGAATATACGTTTCCAAAGTACGAATAATGGATTACTATGGCTTCCCCCCCATACCATCCCTCCCACCCACAACCCTCCCCTCTCCCACTCCCTCTCCCCTTCCATTCACATCAAGATTCATTTTCGATTATCTTAATATACAGAAGATCAGCTTAGTATACATTAAGTAAGGATTTCAACAGTTTGCTCCCACACAGAAACATAAAGTGAAAAATAATAGATGATTTTTTTTAATGATGATGAAATCAGATCAGACCTATTGTCATGTTTAATCCCAGTGAGAGTCAAGTTGGGAGTTGATAGTTTCTTTTCTTTTCTTTTTTTTTTTTTTTTTTTTTTTTACAGAGGATCAGTTTAGTATGCATTAAGTAAAGATTTCAACAGTTTGCACCCCCATAGAAACACAAAGTGAAATATATTATTTGAGTACTCGTTATAGCATTAAATCTCAATGCACAGCACATTAAGGACAGAGATCCTACATGAGGAGTAAGTGCACAGTGACTCCTGTTGTTGACTTTACCAATTGACACTCCTGTCTATGGCATCAGTAATCTCCCTATGCTCCAGTCATGAGTTTCCAAGGCTATGGAAGCCCCTTGAGTTCTCCGACTCTTATCTTGTTTAGACAAGGTCATAGTCAAAGTGGAGGTTCTCTCCTCCCTTCAGAGAAAGGTACCTCCTTCTTTGAAGACCTGTTCTTTCCACTGAGATCTCACTCACAGAGATCTTTTGCCAGAGTGTCTTGGCTTTCCATGCCTGAAATACTCTCATGGGCTTTTCAGCCAGCTCCGAATGCCTTTAGGGCTGATTCTGAGGCCAGAGTGCTATTTAGGGCATCTGCCATTCTATGAGTCTGCTGAGTATCTCACTTCCCATGTTGGATCACTCTCCCCTTTATTTATTCTATCGGTTAGTGTTAGCAGGTACTAGACTTGCTTATGTGCTCCCTTTGACTCTTAGTCCTTTCATTATGATCAATTGCGAACTGAAATTGATCACTTGGACTAGTGAGATGGCATTGGTACATGCCACCTTGATGGGATTAAATTGGAGTCCCCTGGTATGTTTCTAACTCTACCATTTGGGGCAAGTCAGCTTGTAATAAATTAAATAATAAATTAAACTTTTATTTATGTATTTGGTAACTTTAAACCTATCTGGTGGCGAGAAATATATTTTGTTAGTTTTTGATTTATTTGTTTGTGATTATTTTTTCTCCCAGAAGCCTTTTACTTAAGAAATAAAAAACAAACTTAGGCTGGCACCGTGGCTCAGTAGGCTAATCCTCTGCCTGCGGCTCCGGCACCCCAGGTTCTAGTCCCAGGTGGGGCATCGGTTCTGACCCCGTTGCTCCTCTTCCAGTCCAGCTCTCTGCTGTGGCCCGAGGAAGGCAGTGAAGCTTGGACCCTGCACCCACATGGGAGACCAGGAGGAAGCACCTGGCTCCTGGCTTCTCATCGGCGCAGCGCTGGCTGTATCGGCCATTTGGGGTGTGAACCAATGGAAGGAAGACCTTTCTCTCTCTCTCTCTCTCACTAACTCTGCCTGTCAAAAAAAAAAAAAAAAAAAAAAAAAAAAAGAAGAAGAAGTGGAGCAGCCGGGACATGAACTGGTTCCCACAAAAACAACAACAAACAAACGATGTATTTCATAGATACAATTTTTCAGAATATAGTGAATCTTCCTAACATACCCACCATCCCACCCACACTCCCACCCCTCTTCCTCCTCCATCTCCTATTCCCATTCTTATTTTTTACTAAGATATATTTTCAGTTAACTTTATATACATATGAATAACTCTATACTAAGAGTTCAACAAACTGTATTTTTTAAAAAAACTGTTCTTCAATTGTCAAACAAGGGTTATTCAAAATCATTGCATCTCTAAATGTTAGTTTCATTTCTATAGATTACCTTTTAATGCTCTATTAGTTATCACAGATCAGGGAGAAATATGGTATTTGTACTTTTGGACTGGCTTATTTCACTAAGTATGATATTTTCTAGTTTCATCCATTTTGTTGTAAATTACAAGATTTCTTTTTTTTTTTTTTTGCTGCTGTGTAGTATTTTATGATGTATGTATCCCATAATTTCTTTATCCAGTCTTCAGTTGATGGGCATTTGGGCTGATTCCATATCTTAGCTGTTGTGAACTGAGCTGCAATAAATACAGGGGGTCAGATAACTCTTTCATATGCTGATTTCTTCTCCCTCAGGTAAATTCCTAGAATTGCAATGGATGGGTCATATAGTAAGTTCAGAGTTCTGAGATATCTCCATACAGTCTTCCTTTTTTTTTTTTTTTTTCATTTGACAAAGAGAGGGACAGAGAGAAAGGTCTTCCTTTCATTGGTTCACCCCACAAATGGCAGCCATGGCCAGCGCTGCACTGATCCAAGCACTTGGGCCATCCTCCACTGCCTTCCCAGGACACAGCAGAGAGCGGGACTGGAAGAGGAGCAACCGGGACTAGAACCTGGTGCCCATATGGGATGCCAGTGCTGCAGGCAGAGGATTAACCAAGTGAAGCCACAGTGCTGGCCCTCCATACAGTCTTCCACAGTGGCTGTACCAGTTGACATTCCCACCAACAGTGTATTAGGGTAACTTTTCCTGCACATCCTCACCAGCATTTGTTGTTTGTTAATTTCTGTATGAAAGGCATTGTAATGGGGGTGAGGTAAAATTTCATGTGGTTTTGATTTGCATTTCCCTGATGACTAGTGATCCTGAGCATTTTTTCATGTGTCTGTTAGCCATTTGGATTTCCTCTTCTGAAAAATGCCTGTTTAAGTCCTTTTTCCATTTCTTAATTGGGTTGTTAGTTTTGTTGTTGTTGTTTCCTAATCTCTTTATATATTCTGGTTATTAATTTTTTATCAGTTGCATAGTCTGGAAATAATTTCTCCCATTCTGTTAGTTGCCTCTTCACTTGCCTGAGAGTTTCTTTTGCAGTGCAGAAGCTTCTCAATTTGATGTAATCCCATTTGTCAATTTTGCTTTGATTGCCAAATTTGTGTCTCTGGTGTCTTTTCTAAGAAATCTTTGCCTATGCCAAAATAATGTCTTGCAGGGTTTCTCCAATGTTCTTTAATAATTTGATGGTATCACGTCATAGATTTAGGTATTTAATCCATTTTGAGTGAATTTTTGTGTAAGGTGTAGGATAGGAGTCTTGCTTCATACTTCTGTATGTGGAGATTCAGTTTTCCCAGCACCATTTGTTGAAGAGACTGTCCTTGCTCCAGAGTTTGAGATTAGCTCCTTTGTCAAAGATAAGTTGATTGTAGATGCATGGGTTGATTTTTGGCATTTCTATCTGTTCCATTGGTCTGTCTATCTGTTTTTGTACCAGTACCAGGCTGTTTTGATTATAACTGCTCTGTATTTTGTCTTGAAATCTGGTATTGTGATACCTGTGACTTTTTATTGCTGTTGTTGTTGTATAATACTGCTTTAGCTATATGGGGTCTCCTGTGTTTCCATATGAATTTCAGCATTTTTTCTAGTTCTTAGAAGAATGTCCTTGGTATTTTGATTGGTATTGCATTGAATCTATAAATTGCTTTCGGTAGTATGGACATTTCGAAGTTGTTGATTCTTCTAATACAAGAACATGGAAGATTTTTCCACTTTGGGGGAATTTTTCTATTTCTTTCTTTAATTTTTTGTAATTATTATTATAGAGATCTTTAACATCCTTGGTTAAATTTATTCCAAGATATTTGGTTTTTTTTGGTAGTTATTGTGAATGAGATTGATCTTTAAAGTTCTTTCTCAGCCATGGCATTGTCTGTGATTACAAAGGCTTTTGGCTTTTGTGTGTTGATTTTATATCCTGCCACTTCATCAAACTCTTCTATGAGTTCTATGAGATCTCTGGCTTTTTTTTTAGTTTTGTAATTTCTTATTTAACTTCTGACTAAAATTTCCAGAGATTTCTCTTCTAACTCAGATATTCTTTCTTCTGCCTCACAAAGTCTGTTCGTAAGGCTTTTGACCACAGTTTTTATTTGTTCTATTGAAATCTTCATTTCCAATATTTCACTTTGATTTGTTTATAAAATTTCAATTTTGTGGGAACATTTTTCATTTTTATCATGTACAGATTTTTTTAGTTCATAGATTTGTTTCTGATTACTTGTATCTAATCCTATGATCAATTTTTTGAATTCCATTTCTGGCATTCATCAATCTCTTCATCTTCACATTCTAGTACTGAAGTATTGTGTTCTTTTGGGCATATTATGTTGTCTTACTTATTTTTGTTTCTTGAATTGCTCGGTTTATTATTAGGGATTTGTGGAGATATTTTTTTCTTTTTCTTTTCCTGTGATGCTTTTTATCTGAACTATGCCTCTATGGCTTAGTGGAGTGTCTGCCCTTTCAGTGAATACCCAGACACATGTGCTGGGTGTGGTGAGGGAGCTCTGTTCAGTGCTACAGGGTGAGGGGATTGTCCAAGATGACAATCTCTCTTTTTTTTTTAATTAGAGGGGAGGTTCGATCAGCTGTGTTGGTGTAGTCTCATGCTCACCTCCTCTCCTCAAAGGAGACCAATGGCTGAGTGCTAGCCCTAGTGGGTACCATTTTCATCCATGCTGCCACAAGAACCACACAAAGGATCTATGGAGTCCTCATTGTGAACACAAATCCTGCAACAATGATCTCACCTGGGAATCAGGGAACCCCAAGCATGTGGAGCCACCCACAGTGACTGCCCAAAGTTCTATCCAAACCCTGTGCCCTCCCATGTAGCCACAGTGTTTTCACAGTCCCGGCACTCAGTCATGAGCTTCCAGCCCCTGTCAATTCTCCCAGCAAGACTCAGGCATCTGTTCTCAGCTGGTTGCTGGATGCACAGATACAAGCTGGTGCAGGTTTTATGTATTTCCAAACTGGCACCTTCCCTCTCTCGGATAGTTAGAGAATGCTGGTGTTGGTGATCAGGGAGAACCATGCCCCTCCTTTTTTTCCTTCTAGGTTGACAGGTACACTGTCTCCCTCAGGATTCCAAGTTAGACTCAAGCCAGGCTCTTCCTGAAGCTTTTTTGCCAGTGGCTTAGGCGGCTGCAGTCTGGTCTCACTTCACTCCAAAGATAGTGCTGAGGCTCTCAGCTGCTGGGAGCCTGAGTTGTGTCATATGTTGGTGATTATTAATGAGATTATTGCTTTTCATTCATTAATTTAGTGCATGGTGCTCCCTCCTTTGTGAAATTGCTATCTCTGCCTACTTTGTTTATATTTTCCACATATATTTATGTAGATACATATATTTGTAGGAGTTCTTTATTTGTCATGGATACTAATCCTTTGTTATAAGGAGTGATATTGAGCAGGAATGTATTTCTAGTAGTATAATAGTGGTTTCTTGTTGGTATCTATTCTCATTGCCTGTGCTGCACTAATTATTAACTATTTGGGTAGTGCCTTTATTTATATATGCTGCGAATACCCCCTTTCAGCAGATGACTTATCTTTCCACTCCCCTTTTGGAGTCTTTTAAGGAATAGAATTTCTTCATTTGAATGGATTCACATGTATTAATCTTTTGCCATAAAGATTGTACTTTTTCTATAACTTGATTAAGGTCATGACATATTTTCTTATGAAGGTTTTATACTTTTGTCATTTGCATTAAACTCCTTGGTCCATTTGAAATGGATGTTTCTGTATTCATGAGATACATTTCAGCATTTCCCATGCAATTGTTTGTAGCAGCATCCCCGCTGGGCTTACTCCAGGTTCTTCCAACCATGAGAGAAAGAATTCAAAGTGTAGGCATAAAGGTATGCTGGGAAGCAGGATTTACTAAAGGCAAAGCAAAAGCGCACACTCAAGAACTAAGTGCAAGCAGGCGAGAGAGAAGGGAGAGGGGAGAGAAAGAAAGAAAAGGCCCAAAACAGAGAAAACCCCAAGTTAGGGAAAAATCGGTCACAAAAAATCCCCCTCAACAAGCTTAGGCCTATATTATCCAGATGCACAGGGGATGGCATCTGGGGTGGAGCTTAACTGAATATTCAAAAAGTGGAGGACTTGGGGGAGGGGATTAGGTGCCACTCATTCCTGTGCCCTTTTTTGGAAATATCAGTAGTGTAATAGCATCGGGTCTATGATGGGAGTGTAAATATGTCTCTCCTTGGTAATTTTATAATAACAACATTATAATGACCTACTGGTCATTGCAGAGACACATCCTATAGCTATAAAGGATATTTCCAGCTAGTGTTAGTTCCAAGTTCTCAGCATTGTGGAACTTGCAGTTTCCCACCCAGGGAAAGGTGGGGGAGGGCAAAGTGGCCCACGGAAGGTGGGCCTGGATTGTGCACAGAAAGGGAGGTTTGGGTGGTGCACAGAATCAGGGTTCTCTTGTAGGCTTGGCTGGGCTGTCACGTGGGCTGGGACAGGCCAGGCTGTCATGCAGGGACTTACCACAATTGGATTGGGTGCAACTGTCAAATCACAGTTCACCTGAAGATGTCAATCAGTTGCCCGCATTACCACACAGATACTGGGAGCTGTCCAACAATGGGCTTAGGGTTGTCAGTCAGTAATGGGCACTGCTGCTGCACCAGTCACCTGGGGCTGTCAGACCTCTGCTCTTCTCCCGTCTACCTCCCTTCTCTAATTGCAATGAACAGATTGTTCTAGCCTCTCCTCAAGACATCCAAGATGCAGCACGAACAGCCAATAACTTTCCCCTTGCCCATTAGCCCTCTTTTCTCCCAGGGGTCAGCAGTTCCCGCTATGCCTCTGTCACTATTTCTAGTTAATGTTGCTACTGCCTTCATGGCTCATTTCCACTGATTCCCGCCCCTCCCCACCACACCCATTTCAGCCTGCTTCTCTCCAATCTACACTTCTTATTTCTGAACTCACATCTAAAGATTCACCTTTAAGAGACACTGGCCACTGATCAGGGCATCCCCCCTTTCACTACATACTGTTTTTATACTATATAAGCCTTCGGTTTTGAACTAGTATTTTGTTTCTGAGTGCTCAGGGACTACTTATCTACCTTCTCCTCTCTCCTCCTAATTGCTTCTGGAGTGTTGGTCTCTAGAAAGTGATGGTTTTATGATAATCACAACTGATATTTGGAGCAAGGATCTAACATAGGGCAAACACCCATACTCTGCTGAGTAATGGTAGGCTCCAGATGGGCCTGGAGAGGTAAGAATCTTTTCATAGTCTCCAGAGTGTCACTGATTTAAGAGTGGTAGGCTCAACAGCAGATGTCAGCAGTAGTCCAGGGAGCATGGTCAGGTGGTGTAGTATGGAGGTTTGCTCATGGCTGGATACATTTACATCCAAAATAGGGTAGACAGTGACAATGCATCTTCTTGCTGCTATGGTCAGTGTCTCCCCTTCTGGCCAATTCACCATCCAGACATCAAAGGTGGTCAGGGCTGAAAGACTGGTCCCCTGTACTGTAGCGGATGACTGAGGGGTTTTCCGAAAAACCAGTAGCAGGCAATCAGCTTTAGGATGGCCCACCTGGAAACCTCAGGGCAGTGTCTCCCTCTGAAGGCAGACCAGAGTGCCACAAGGGTTTGAACATAGACTGGAAGAAGTCAGGCTGGAGCAGCAAGTGTCTAGCTTTGTGTTTCAGATGCAGGATTCTCACCCCCAGAAAACACGTGGTGAGACACAGCACAGTCACACAGTTGCCCACAATCAACTCCTTCCCCACAAATGAAAGTTCTCAGGACTGCCATTCTCTTCTAGGTCACAAATTGCTGCATATTTCCCAGAAACACATGTTGCTCAAATAAGATTCACAATTACCCAGTGGTTTCTTCGGAAGAGCAAAAGAACATAATAATCAAAGCATCTCCCTTGGGGTACTCTCCCAATAAAGTCTGACCTCCATCCCACAGAAAGTGGTGATCAGAGGGTTAAATAGTCTGAGTTGCTCCAGAAATGATTAAACTGACCCAGTGGTTTACACCCTCGTAATCTATGCTCCAAGCTTTGCCCTGAGCACATACCTTTATTGATACTATGCAAGCTTACATTTTCTCATGTACTCATTCAGCAGTCATTTAACGGACATGTGTTTCATGCCAAATACTGTGTAGGATCTGAAAAGGAAGAAAATTCTCAGATGTGGGAAGTGGGGGCAAAAAGTCTTCACCACATTTAGATGTTGTATAGGTTTTTGAAGCAATGTTGGCAATTTTATGTGATAGGGACTCCCTCAGAACCACAGGAAGACCCATCCATAAAATAGAAAAATCTTTTTGTTCTCTGTGGACTATTCTATATAAAGGATTGTCAGGTCAACTTGATGAAAATCAAGGTTCTGCAAAAATTGCATGGCAGAGTTTCACATTCATTTTTAACTGCTAAAATGAGCAGATAAACCAACGAATTATACAAAAGTCACCTACTGTCATGCATACCATTATAAAGAGGACAATTTCTTCAAACCATTGAAAGATTTGCAAAGCACAACCACCAGACTCCTGCTCATGGAGTTGTGCTGCACATTTAGGACACTTGCATAAGTAGAGACAGAGCAAAAGGTGAACTTCATGGGTAGTGATTAAATGCTCTTCCTTTGCTACCACATTACTTGTTACATCCTCTAGTTCCTACTTTTCCTGGCTTCAGCCTTTAACATTGTTCAAGAAAAAGTGACACAATGTACTACTTACTGAATGATCTTGCTTTTTCATGACAAAGTACTTGTCTATTCAAACATGTTTAGTTTTGGATACGTGCCATTCAATTTTCAACTTTGAGGTAGTAAGTACTGGGCATAGTGTCCATGACTGAAAATTTACATAATGGTTATTATGTCCTTTTTGATAAGCAATCATCTATAAATTAATATTAAACAATAATTTTCAGGCTGCTAAGGGTGAATGTCCATTCTTCATATTCTGGACTTAACATTCTCCCAGCTTTTTTCCACCCTGCAGACCCACTAATATACCTCATGGGACAATAAAACAACATCAGGAATTGACATAGTGTACTGAGGAGCACAGTGTTTATTGAGTGTGCAGCTCATGTATATTGGCAGAATCAGAATCTTGCTTCCTTGTTATGGATTTTTTTAAACTATTAAAACATTTTTTTTAAGATTTGTTTATTTGAGAGGTAGATTTACAGACAGTGAGAGGGAGAGACAGAGAGAAAGGTCTTCAGTCTGTTGGTTTACTCCCCAAATGGCCACAACGGCCGGAGCTGCGCCGATCCGAAGCCAGGAGCCAGGTGCTTCCTCCTGGTCTCCCACGTGGGTACAGGGGCCCAAGAACCTGAGCCATCTTCTACTGCTTTCCGGGGCCACAGTAGAGAGCTGGATTGGAAGAGAAACAGCTAGGACTAGAACCATTGCCTATATGGGATGCCAGCACTGCAGGCAAAGGATTAACCTACTGCGCCACGGCGCCAGCCCCTGGAACATTGTTTTTTAAAAATTCCTTCTTTATGGTATTATGTTTTGTAATATTATTGATCTCATCAGATGGTAACTTTCTTGTGAGACTAATGATAACAAATAGTTTTAATTGTTAACAACTATTCTACATTTGTAAAACAAATTGGTCTTGGAAGATACTATCACAGGTAAAGAAAGTGGTTGATCCAATAGCCAATGTTTATAAACATCTTGCAGATGAAAGCTACTGTACAGGCAATTCTGCAAAAGGATGTTGCTATCCTTTCTGCATCCCATGGCAGTTGTACACAGCAGTTTAAACCCGAAATTCTTTCAATGTACATTTCCTATCTAGTTGTCAATCTCTGTCTAGTACCACTGTACACCTAGGAAGTAAGTAAAGGGCATAGAATAAATTGAAGAAGAGGAAATGGAAGGGTCAAACAAACTAAAAATGGAGAAGTAAACTATAAATAGATCTTCCCTGATGGTTTTGCCAGAGCATACCTTGTATCTTATAACTTCCTAAAAACTATTTACTTCATGTTAATATGAAAATAGCCAGAGTCATCCTCCAGATTAATTGAAGGTTGAAAGGATGAATATGTACTTTTAAAATGAAAAGATTTGAGAATCACTTAACCCAGAGATCAATCTTTGCCTTACTAATGGTGAGACACCAGACAGTGTCTGCATTCGAGAGTGCTGCAGTGTGAAGGTCACTGCTCCCGGCCCTCTGCCTCATAAAGCATTCTTGACCTAACTTTCTGTTACAAGGAAAATGTGAGATGGAGGAAAGAGTTAAGGAGATCAGGATGAAACAATTGGGTAAATACAGAAGGTAGGACATCCTTCAGGACACCTGGTCTTCTTTACTCCATAAATCAATGTCATTAAAATAGGAAGGAGACATAGACTCTTGGATGTAGGGACTTCAGCAACCTGTAGATAAATGGAATGTGTGGGTCTTGAGAAAATCGTGATTTAAACAAGCCAATTGTGAGAAATAATTTTGGAAAATAACTAGGATAAATTTTAGTATGGATTAAATATTAGATGTTATAAGAAATTTACTATAAATTTTATTAGATGTATTAAAAGTATTATGATTCTGTACAAAATAGTTTTACTCTTTTAAAGGTATATACTAAAATATTTTAATATATAAAATTTAACACTTTAGTAAAAAGTTGAACTATTGTGGCAGAATATGAACTATTATTAGATCTAGATGTTTTTCTCTTATATCTCTCTATATAATTTTTATATATGTATATAGGTTTAGAATTAAAATGAAGTATTTTTAATCTTTTGTATGATATTTACCATTTTTTCTTATGAGTGAGATAGGCCTTATAATCTTCCTTCTGAGTTGATATGACTTTATAATTATTAACTGCTATTATCATTGTTATTATAAAGGTAATATATGCAAGCAACTGAAACTCTGATATCCTACTAACAGGAATAGAATTTGATACCAATACTTGGAAAATTATCAACTTATGCATTGATTTTGCCATATTTTTATTTACGTAAAATTCAAAAGAAGGAAAAGGTGTCATTAATATTAGAGGTAGGTGGTCATTACTCTTGGAACAGAGATGTTAGTTAATGGGAGGATCTGTAAGCTTCTGGGGTGCAGGGTCCAGTGTTTCGGCACTATGGGTTAAGCTCTCCTTGTGAAAAAGGGCAAGTTTGAGTCTTGGCTGCTTCACTTCCAATCCAGCTTCCTGTTAATGCATGTGGGAAAACAGCAGATGATGGCCAAAGTACTCAGAACACTGGCACCCACTTGGAAGACCAGGATGGAGTCCCTAGCTCCTGGCTTGGGCCTGGCCCAGACACGAGTGCTGCAGTCATCTGGGGAGTGAATCACTGGATGGGAGATATAGCTCTCTGTTGGCCTGCCTTATAAATAAATAAATAGTAAATAAATAAATATCATGATTTCTTTGATGCTAATATATCCTGTATTTCAGTCTCAATGAGGAGGCTGGCTTTGTAAAATTCATTAAGTTGCATACTTGCAATTTGTGCACTTTTTTGTGTGTCTTCCTTGTCAGTAAAAAGTTTACACTAAAAACCATAATCCATGTGTACTGTCAAACATATATTACTTCCTTTTAGGGAATCAGTCAGATGTGAAACAATGATAAAAAAAAAAAAGCCCTCTATTGCATCAATACAGAATCTACTTCCCAATGCCTCTCTTCTTTTAAGTGAAAGTAATGGTTTCTGCACAATAATCTTTCCATCTAATAGGTCAATGGATTTAAGATTTCTGTTCCTAAAGGCAATGGCTGATACCACCCTTTGAATATGTAGTGATGGTATTTTTTAAAAGTGTATTTATTTTTATTTGAAAAGCAGAGTGACAGAGGGAGACACAGAAATCTTTCCTCTATTGGTTTGCTCCCCAAATGGCCACAAGAGCCAGAACTGGGCCAGGCCAAAGCCAGGAACTAGGAACTCCATCCTGGTTTCCCACATGGGTAGCAGGGACCCAACTACCTGGGCCACCATTTTCTACCTCCCTAAGCACACTAGTAGGAAGCTGTATTAGAAGTGTGATAGCCAACACTTGAACCAGCACTTAGATATTGGATGAAGGCATCCCAACTGGCAGCTTAGCCCACTGTACCATAATACCCACTCCACAGCGATAGTATTTTAAGGCAGCAAAGGCTGCTTCACACTGTGTTCCCAACACTGTATCTTGAAAACTGTGGAGGGCCAGTGCTGTAGAGTAGCGGGTAAAGCTGCCGCCTGCAGTGTCAGCATCGCATACGGGTGCTGGTTTGAGTCCCGGCTGCTCCACGTCCGATCCAGCTCTCTGCTATGGCCTGGGAAAGCAGTGGAGGATGGCCCAAGTTCTTGGCCCCCTGCACCCGCATGGGAAACCAGGAAGAAGATCCTGGCTCCTGGCTTCAGATCGGCACAGCTCCAGCCATTGCGGCCAACTGAGGAGTGAACCAGTGGATGGAAGACCTCTCTCTCTCTGCCTCTTCTTCTCTCTCTGTGTAACTCAGACTTTCAAATAAATACATCTTTTAAAAAAATGTGGGAACTTTAACCCTGAATATTCACTTCGTGTGAGTTTAAGTTACAGGTCTAACCACCAAATTGCAGAGGTATTTCAGGTCTTTTTTTTTTTTTTTCCCACAAATGTACCCAAGTGAGAATGAATTTTGACATTTTCTGAATTAGCACTTTGTATATTATTTTGTATACTGTGACTTTATATTCAGATATGATTTAAATACCAACACAAGCAAGTGTTTTCTGATATTAATACAGAATATTTTAATGTTCTTGAGTTCTTCTTTTCAGTTAAGTTTCTACCTTTCAAGGATACCATAGTAGTTGTGACTTTTCTATGATCTGTTGCGGAAGTTGATCACAACATAATGGTGGAAGTGGAGACAATAGAGGCACTTATTTTCATTAGTAAAATGTAAAAACACTGATTAAGATTTTACTATGTGAAGGATCCCACTAAGGGACCTGACATTACCCCTGACTGTGCCTCTTTGTATTTTTTCAGTAGACAAAATGGATCTGAAACTCCCATAAATTTTAGCAAAGCAGAGCTTCATGTACTTGCGTGTGTCTGCCTTGTACTATTAACACATGATATTATCTTGTAGGGGCTTGTACAAGTGAGATAGGTAAAATAATATTTTTCATTAATAATAATAGCTATAATTTATTAAGCATCTTCTATTCTTTAGGAAGTAGGTGATTAGTTCATTTTGAATGGGTTTATTATATTAGTTTAGTTAAACATGCTTTATGATATTGGTTAAAGTAATCCTTGATACTTTATGAGTAAACCCCAAAATTTCAATGGCTTAAGATGATAGACAATTATTTCCTGCTTCCTTGATGTCTGATCTATGGTATATGAAGGTGTTGGCTCTGTATCGTCATTCAGACATCCAAGTTGATGGATGCTCTATCATTTTCTTTTTTTTTTAAACTTTTATTTAATGAATATAAATTTCCAAAGTACGACTTATGGATTACAATGGCTTCCCCCCCCATACCGTCCCTCCCACCCACAACCCTCCCCTTTCCCACTCCCTCTCCCCTTCCATTCACATCAAGATTCATTTTCGATTATCTTAATATACAGAAGATCAGCTTAGTATACATTAAGTATGGATTTCAACAGTTTGCTCCCACACAGAAACATAAAGTGAAAAATAATAGGTGATTTTTTTTATGATGATGAAATCAGAGCAGACCTATTGTCATGTTTAATCCCAGTGAGAGTCAAGTTGGGAATTGATAATTTCTATTTTTTTTTTTTTACAGAGGATCAGTTTAGTATGCATTAAGTAAGGATTTCAACAGTTTGCACCCCCATAGAAACACAAAGTGAAATATATTGTTTGAGTACTTGTTATAGCATTAAATCTCAATGCACAGCACATTAAGGACAGAGATCCTACATGAGGAGTAAGTGCACAGTGACTCCTGTTGTTGACTTTACCAATTGACACTCCTGTCTATGGCATCAGTAATCTCCCTATGCTCCAGTCATGAGTTTCCAAGGCTATGGAAGCCCTCTGAGTTCTCCGACTCTTATCTTGTTTAGACAAGGTCATAGTCAAAGTGGAGGTTCTCTCCTCCCTTCAGAGAAAGGTACCTCCTTCTTTGATGACCTGTTTTTCCACTGCGATCTCACTCACAGAAATCTTTTGCCAGAGTGTCTTGGCTTTCCATGCCTGAAATACTCTCATGGGCTTTTCAGCCAGATCCGAATGCCTTTAGGGCTGATTCTGAGGCCAGAGTGCTACTTAGGACATCTGACATTCTATGAGTCTGCTGAGTATCTCACTTCCCATGTTGGATCACTCTCCCCTTTATTTACTCCATCGGTTAGCGTTAGCAGGTACTAGACTTGTCTATGTGCTCCCTTTGACTCCCAGTCCCTCCACCATGACCAACTGTGAACTGAAATTGATCACCTGGAACAGTGAGATGGCATTGGTACATGCCACCTCGATGGGATTGAATTGGAATCCCCTGGTATGCTTCCAACTCCACCACGTGGGGCAAGTCAGCCTGAGCATGTCCCAAATTATACATCTCTTCCCTCTCCCATTCCCACACCCATGTTCAACAGGGATCACACTTCAGTTAATTTTCAACACTTAAGAATAACTGTGCATCAATTACAGAACTAAATCAGTCATATTAAGTAGAACAGATAAAAAAAACTACTAAGAGGGATAATGTATTAGTTGTTCATTAACAGTCAGGGCTATGCTGATCTAGCCACCGTTTCCCATACTGTCCACCTCACTCCAACAGGTTTCCCTCTTGGTGTTCAGTCAGTCGTCACCGATCAGGGAGAACATATGGTATTTGTCCCTTTGGGACTGGCTTATTTCACTCAGCATGATGTGTTCCAGATTCCTCCATTTTGTTGCAAATGACTGGATTTCGTTGTTTCTTACTGCGGTATAGTATTCTAAAGAGTACATATCCCATAATTTCTTTATCCAGTCTATCGTTGATGGGCATTTAGGTTGGTTCCAGGTCTTAGCTATTGTGAATTGAGCTGCAATAAACATTAATGTGCAGACAGCTTTTTTGTTTGCCAATTTAATTTCCTTTGGGTAAATTCCAAGGAGTGGGATGGCTGGGTCGAACGGTAGGGTTATCTTCAGGTTTCTGAGGAATCTCCAGACTGACTTCCATAGTGGCTTGACCAGTTTGCATTCCCACCAACAGTGGGTTAGTGTCCCTTTTTCCCCACATCCTCGCCAGCATCTGTTGTTGGTAGATTTCTGCATGTGAGCCATTCTAACCGGGGTGAGGTGAAACCTCATTGTGGTTTTGATTTGCATTTCCCTGATTGCTAATGACCTTGAACATTTTTTCATGTGTCTGTTGGCCATTTGGATTTCCTCTTTTGAAAAATGTCTATTGAGGTCCTTGGCCCATCTCTTAAGTGGGTTGTTGGTTTTGTTTTTGTGGAGTTTCTTGATCTCTTTGTAGATTCTGGTTATTAACCCTTTATCTGTTGCATAGTTTGCAAATATTTTTTCCCATTCTGTCGGCTGTCTCTTCACTCTCCTGACTGTTTCTTTTGCAGTACAGAAACTTCTCAATTTGATGCAATCCCAATAGTTGATTTTGGCTTTGACTGCCTGTGCCTCCCGGGTCTTTTCCAGAAACTCTTTGCCTGTGCCAATATCTTGAAGGGTTTCTCCAATGTTCTCTAGTAACTTGATGGTGTCAGGTCGTAGATTTAGGTCTTTAATCCATGTTGAGTGGTTTTTTGTGTAAGGTGTAAGGTAGGGGTCTTGCTTCATGATTCTGCACGTGGAAATCCAATTTTCCCAGCACCATTTATTGAATAGACTGTCCTTGCTCCAGGAATTAGTTTTAGATCCTTGATCAAATATAAGTTGGCTGTAGATGTTTGGGTTGATTTCTGGTGTTTCAATTCTGTTCCATTGGTCTATCCATCTGTTTCTGTACCAGTACCATGCTGTTTTGATTACAACTGCCCTGTAGTATGTCCTGAAATCTGGTCTTGTGATGCCTCCGGCTTTGTTTTTGTTGTACAAGATTGCTTTAGCTATTCGAGGTCTCTTGTGCCTCCATATAAATTTCAGCACCATTTTTTCCAGATCTGAGAAGAAGGTCTTCGGTATCTTGATTGGTATTGCATTGAATCTGTAAATTGCTTTTGGGAGAATGGACATTTTGATGATGTTGATTCTTCCAATCCATGAGCATGGAAGATTTTTCCATTTCTTGGTATCCTCTTCTATTTCTTTCTTTAAGGTTTTGTAATTTTCATCGTAGAGATCTTGAACGTCCTTGGTTAAGTTTATTCCAAGGTATTTGATTGTTTTTGTAGCTATTGTGAATGGGATTGATCTTAGAAGTTCTTCCTCAGCCATGGCATTGTCTGTGTATACAAAGGCTGTTGATTTTTGTGCATTGATTTTATACCCTGCTACTTTGCCAAACTCTTCTATGAGTTCCAATAGTCTCTTAGTAGAGTTCTTTGGGTCCCCTAAATACAGAATCATGTCATCTGCAAAGAGGGATAGTTTGAGTTCTTCCTTCCCAATTTGTATCCCTTTAATTTCTTTTTCTTGCCTAATAGCTCTGGCTAGAACCTCCAGAACTATATTGAATAGCAGTGGTGAAAGTGGGCATCCCTGTCTGGTCCCAGATCTCAGTGGAAATGCTTCCAACTTTTCCCCATTCAATAGGATGTTGGCTGTGGGTTTTTCATAGATTGCTTTGATTGTATTGAGGAATGTTCCTTCCAAACCCAGTTTGCTTAGAGTTTTCATCATGAACGGGTGTTGTATTTTATCAAATGCTTTCTTGGCATCTATTGAGATAATCATATGGTTTTTCTTCTGCAGTCTGTTAATGTGGTGTATCACATTGATTGTCTTGCGCACATTAAACCATCCCTGCATACCAGGGATAAATCCCACTTGGTCTGGGTGGATGATCTTTCTGATGTGTTGTTGCATTCTATTGGCGAGAATTTTATTGAGGATTTTTGCATCTATGTTCATCAGGGATATTGGTCTGTAATTCTCTTTCAGTGCTGCATCTTTCTCTGGCTTAGGGATTAAGGTGATGCTGGCTTCATAGAAAGAATTTGGGAGGATTCCCTCTTCTTCGATTGTTCTGAATAGTTTGAGAAGAATTGGAGTTAGTTCTTCTTCAAATGTCTGGTAGAATTCAGCAGTGAATCCATCTGGCCCTGGGCTTTTCTTTGTTGGGAGGGCCTTAATTACTCTTTCAATTTCTGTCTCAGTTATGGGTCTGTTTAGGTTTTCGATGTCTTCCTGGTTCAATTTAGGCAGGTTGCATGTGTCCAGGAATCTATCCATTTCTGATAGAAATGTTTGCTGGCATACAAGTCCTTGTAGTAATTTCTGATGATTCTTTTTATTTCTGTGGTGTCTGTTGTGACATTTCCTTTTTCATCTCTGATTTTATTGATTTGGGTCTTTTCTCTTCTTTTTTTAGTTAGTTGGGCCAATGGGGTGTCAATTTTGTTTATTTTTTCAAAAAACCAGCTCCTCGTTTGGCTGATTTTTTGGAATGTTTTTCTTGATTCAATCCTGTTGATTTCTTCTCTGATTTTAATTATTTCTCTTCTACTAGATTTGGGTCTGGTTTGCTGTAGGTTTTCTAGATCCTTGAGGTGAATTGAAAGCTCATCTATTTGGTGCCTTTCCAATTTCTTGATGTAGGCACCTATTGATATAAACTTTCCTCTTAACACTGCTTTTGCTGCGTCCCATAAATTTTGGTATGTTGTGCTGTTATCCTCATTTACTTCCAGAAAATTTTTGATTTCTCATTTGATTTCTTCTATGACCCATTGTTCATTCAGGAGCATGTTGTTCAATCTCCATGTGTTTGCATATGCTCTAGGGATTCCTGAGTTGCTAATTTCCAACTTCATTCCTGTATGGTCTGAGAAGCTGCATGGTATGATTCTAATTCTTTTGAATTTGCTGAGACTTGCTTTATGGCCTAGTATGTGGTCAATCCTAGAGAAGGTTCCATGTACTGCTGAGAAGAATGTAAACTCTTTAGCTGTTGGATTGAATGTTCTGTATATATCTGTTAGATCCATTTGGGCTATAGTGTCGTTTAAATCTACTGTATCCTTGTTGATCTTTTGTCCTATTGATCTATCTATTTCTGAGAGTGGAGTATTGAAGTCCCCCAGTACTATTGTATTGGGGTCTAAGTCTCCCTTTAAGTCCGTTAATAAATCTTTTAGATAAACTGGTGCCCTGTAGTTAGGTGCATATACATTGATAATTGTTATATCTTCCTGTTGAATTGATCCCTTAATCATGATATAGTGTCCCTCTTTGTCTCTCTTAACAGTTTTTGTGTTAAAGTTTATGTTGTCCGATATTAAGATGGCTACGCCCGCTCTTTTTTCATTTCTGTTGGCATGGTATATCTTTTTCCAGCCTTTCACTTTCATTCTGTATGGATCTTTGTTGGAAAGATGTGTTTCTTGTAAGCAGCAAATAGATGGGTTTTGTTCCTTAGCCCAATCAGCCAATCGGTGTCTTTTAACTGGACAGTTCAGGCCATTCACGTTCAATGTGACTAATGATAAGTGGTAACTTTGCCCTGCCATTTGCCAAAGATAAGTTCTAATATATGCTTTGAATTCCCTGTGATCTTTTGCTGTGAGGTTTCCTTCCTTGGTTTCCTTCCTTTACCTTCTTTCATATTGATGACCGTGTTTCTTTGTTTCTGTGTGTAACACATCTTTAAACATCTTTTGCAGGGCTGGACGAGTGGCAACAAATTCTTTCAATTTCTGTTTGCTATGAAAAGTCTTTATTTCACCTTCATTCACAAATGATAGCTTTGCAGGATGTAATATTCTGGGCTGGCAGTTGTTCTCTCTTAGTACCTGGGCTATATCTCGCCATTCCCTCCTAGCTTGCAGGGTTTCTGATGAGAAGTCAGCTGTGAGTCTGATTGGAGATCCTCTGAGAGTAATCTGACGTTTCTCTCTTGCAGATTTTAGGATCTTTTTTTATGTTTCACTGTGGAGAGTTTAATTACAACGTGTCGTGGTGAGGATCTCTTTTGGTCGTGTTTATTAGGGGTTCTGTGAGCTTCCTGTACTAGGATTTCTCTGTCCTTCTCCAAACCTGGGAAATTTTCTGCTAATATCTCACTAAAAAGGCCTTCTAATCCTTTCTCCCTCTCCATGCCTTCAGGAACTCCTAGAACCCGAATGTTGGGTTTTTTAATAGTATCCTGAAGATTCCCGACAATATGTTTCAGATTTCTAATTTCCTCTTCTTTTCTTTGGTCTGACTGTATCCTTTCCTGTTCTCTGTCTTCTAAGTCCGATATTCTCTCTTCTGCTTCACCCATTCTGTTTGTAAGGCTCTCTATTGTGTTTTTCATTTGATCGATTGAATTCTTCACTTCAGTCACTATCACAGTTTCCTGTTGTACTAGTTGTTTCGTTTCATTTTGATTCCTCCTTAATATTTCATTTTCATGAGAGAGATTTTCTATCTTGTCCATTAAGGATTTCTGTAGTTCAAGAATTTGTTTTTGAGAACTTCTTAATGTTCTTATCAATTTTTTGAGATCTGCTTCTTGCATTTCTTCTATCTCATCATCTTCATAATCTTGAATTGGGGTGTCTTTTTCATTTGAGAGCGTCATGGTGACTTCCTTGTTTTTATTACCTCGGTTTTTGCGTTTGTTATTTGGCATATTGGAGATATTTGGTTTCTTCACTGTGGTGCTTTTTCTTGTTATACTATGACTCTAGATTAAGTGGAATATCTGTTTTTGATGGAGCCTTAGGGCTTGAGATGGGTGTGGCCTGAGAGCTCTGTTTGGTGTGCCAAAGGTGACACTCCCAGGTTAGGCGTGGTAAACCTCTCTCTCTCTCTCTCTTTCTTTTTTTTTTTTTTTTTTTTTGATTCAAAAGGGAAGTAATTCCACACAGCTGAACGAAGTTGGAGGTAGTTAGCAGGCAAATGATATTTCCACAGGAGCCAGAGGTCGGAAGCTCTTTCCCAAGGACCACACAGGGAATCTGTTCGGCCCTCAGAGTGGGCTCAAATTCTCCTTCAGTCTCCCACTGGGTTGCCAAAGTTACGGAATTGTAGCGTCTCTGGAGAGTGCTCACGTGAATTCCGTGAGTTCTCTCCCCCACCGTCTCTTTTTTCAGTCTCAGTTCAGTAGCACCACAAATTTACTA
The DNA here is from genome assembly GCF_964237555.1 of Oryctolagus cuniculus. NCBI lineage: Eukaryota > Metazoa > Chordata > Mammalia > Lagomorpha > Leporidae > Oryctolagus > Oryctolagus cuniculus. The sequence continues at coordinate 84,259,332 of NC_091436.1, forward strand.
GGTCCTAATCTCCTGTTAATTCGCCCCGCCCAGAGTCAGGTTTTTCTGCTAGGCTCAGGGCCGGTGCAGACCTGAGGTCGCTCTGCTTATGACGTATGTCCAAGATGGCGCCTGCTCTTTGTCTTGCTCGCCCTTGAGAGGTGAGCGGAGAGAGAGAAACCCGTGTCCGTACCAGTCACCCTTTTCTTTTTCTCTCTCTCTCTCTTCCAGCTAGCCTGGCGAACTTCCCCCCACCGGGGGTCGTTCCCTCTAGTCTCCTCTCTCCGCTTGCCTGCTGGTGTCTCGGGCTATTGAGGTTCGGCTCACCTCGCGTTCCAGCGCTGGTGTGTTGAGTCTGCCGCTGGTGTCCCGAACTGTGGGCTCCCACGCTCTCCACGCAGGTCTGCTGTGAATCACACGTTCCGGAAGAGTTTCTTCTGCTGTTTCCTCCCCTACTCTTCCTTGAACCTGCAGTATCTCCACTTTTATTAAACTATCTCTCCCCAGACTATCAGTGTGCTCCCTTCCTATTCCGCCATCTTGCCCTATTGTTACTTTTTATCTCTATCTATCATTTTCAATATGTGGTTTTCTAGATGGTCCTAGAGTCAAAACCCAATCAACAGAAAGTGAAAGAGGAAGCAGATAAAGGATCAGGCCAAAGGCATTTATGAATCAGGCAATATGTCTCTCCCCCCACCTACTCTTACATTCCATTGGCTACTATTTCATCATATAACTTTAGTTAGCTATAAGGAAGACTGAGAGAAGCAGTTAAACTGTGGACTCATGAGGCCAGAAAAATGTATTTAGTGGGCAGCTAATCTGTTTTTGCCATGTGAGTCTTTTCAGGAAAGATTGTGAGCAGGGCACTGAGTAAAATATGATTGGCAATTAGTGTCGTCACTCAGTCCACCATATTTGTGCCTCAGTATTTACAGTTATCTTCAATTACCACCTTCCCTACAGGTTTATGAACATTGATCCTTAGGTTTAAGATTTATTTAATTTAAAGTCAGAGTTACACCGAGAGAGAGGCAGAGAGAGAGAGAGAGAGAAATAGAGAGAGAGAGAGAGGTTTTCTATCTGCGGGCTCACTCCTCAACTGGCCACAACTGCCAGAGCTGTGCAGATCCGAAGCCAGGAGCCAGGAGCTTCTTCCAGGTCTCCCACACAGGTTCAGGGGTCCAAGGACTTTGGCCATCTTCTACTGCTTTCCCAGGTCTTAGCAGAGAGCTGGATCAGAAATGGAGCAGCTGTACTTGTACCAGTGTCCATATGGGATGCTGGCACTACAGGCAGTGGCTTTACCTGCTACGCCACAGCGGCAGCCACAGGTCATTAGGTTTTTATTTTTAGGGTAAAACTGAGAGGTAGAGAAGGGACAGGAAAAAAACAAAGTGAAAAGACAGACCTGCTAGACTGCCTGGTATGATGACATTATAAACTTGTTTTTCTCCATGGCCTGTGTTCTTCATTCACACATTCTAGGAATAAGCGATGAACAGTTTTCCCTTTAGATATTTTGCCCCATTCTTGGGACTTGCCAATGCTTTGCCAGCTAGCAACTCAGCATGTACACAACAGAAGTTGTCAAGCCCTTTTGTGTTTTTCTAACTCTTTAATCAACTGTTTAAATAAGGGAACACAGAATGTACTCATTTGGTTTACAAAAGGTAAGCCATTTGCTTAAGAAAAGATGTAGAAAATATTTGTTTTTGAAAATGGGTTTGAATGCCAAGATTTCTGTGGTGGTAGTAAACAGAGTAAAGAACAAAGATTGGTTAGAGAAATGTGCCAAGAAGTTCATAAAAATCATTGTGATTTAAAAAAGAGTAAGAGTCCCATAATACAACACAGCAAGTATGTTTAGATGTGCTTACACATGCACACACACACACACACACATACACACACATGCTCACTTAAAAATAAACTGGCAATCAACAGTACATTAGGAACTTTTTCTTCTTCATACTATTTGTTGAACTCTTCACTTAGTGTGGGGTCAATATTATGGGTATAAAGTAAACTGAAAATAAGTCTTTGTAAAAATTCAGAGTGGGAATAGGAGAGAGAGGAGGAAGAAGGGTTGTAGCACGGGCAGGAGGGAGGGTAGAGTGGGAAGTATCACTATATTCCCAAATTTGTATATATAAAATATATGAAATTTGTTTACCTTAAACAAAATAAATAAATAAAAATAAAACAAAAACACGATCTTTTACCTTTCCTCTTGAAAACTCCACATAGAAAATATCTGATTTCCTAAGGAACATATGTTACTGTGTCTGTATTTTTACAATGCTGGAAAAGAAATGCACAACTAGGAGTAATTTCAGTGCCCTATTCGAGGACATTTTATGACCTTGCTTGAGGCTTTGGGAATTTTGGAAATAATGGAGTAATCATTGGCACAATGTTACCAAAGAATAGCTGATCTTAAAAAAAAAAAAGTACAAGTAAAGCTACCAGTCTCTTCAATGGGTAAATCAGCAAAATAACCCCATTTGCCCAATATTTCAAATTAATGCACATTGTAAGTCATATCTCTATTGGACACTTTCTATAGAGTCCTTTAACATCTCCAGTAAAAACTAAGCTGTGTGCATGTGCTTTCTACCTCACTTTGATGCTTACTGTTACACGAAAGCAGAATAGGATGCCACTTGAGATTAAAATGACATAATATTCAGAAATGCAATTTTTACAGTAGAAAGGGGCTATCACTACTACCAAAACAACTTCAGTCTCTTCTTTAAATGCCAGAGGTGTTTTAGTATATCATTTTTCTACTTTATGTTATGTGGTTATCAATCAATAGTTATTTACCTGAGGAAAAAAATCAGAAAATAAATTTTTTTTAAAAAAGAAGTGAAGAGTGAGAGCTTGAAGAGTTAGAGATTTATATCACTTTAAAGTTTATTTGGTGGAAAGTTGAAAAATGCATACTTTAAACAAATGTTTGCTAAGCACTCTGAACTGTCTTTCACCCTATGTAAATTTTCTTTTAAATTTTTTTTATTTAATTTTTTTGACAGAGTTAGACAGTGAGAGAGAGAGGGACAGAGAGAAAGGTCTTCCTTCTGTTGGTTCATCCCCCAAATGGCCACCACGGCCAGAGCTATGTCGATCCGAAGCCAGGAGCCAGGTGCTTCTTCCTTGTCTCTCATGTGGATGCAGGTGCCCAAGCACTTGGGCCATCCCCCACTGCCCTCCCAGGCCACAGCAGAGAGCTGGACTGGAAGAGGAGCAACTGGGATTAGAGGAGCAACTGGTGCCCATATGGGATGCCTCAGGTGGAGGATTAACCAAGTGAGCCACGGCGCCACCTCCACCCTATGTGAATTAATTAAACATTTTAAATATCCTTGAGTTGGAAGGTGATAAAAATTTAGGATATTTCACAGGAATACTTAGAAAAATATGTAAGTATTAAGAAAAATCACTACTACTTCTTCAAAAAACTTTCAGTTCCAGAATTTTTAGTATTTGGCCTTTATATATTTTTATTGTAATGGGAGAAAAAAATGGCAGATCTTATTGTTTAATTCAAAGATTGCCTTGTTACTGTTAGACTGAGGCAAATTTTGGCCCCAGGACATACATGTAAATGAGTGAAACTCAAGTTGTGACACCAAAATTAACAAAAAAAAAAAAAAAAAAAGAGGGGGGGTGGGCAGGGGTGGAACCCATGGACATTCTTTCTGGAATACCTTTGAGTTCAAATAAAATGTCAATCTCAGAGCCTTGTATCAGATATACAAACACAACTCCACATTACCCGTATGCATCAACCCCCCCAAACACACACATACCATGAAAATGGTCGTTGTCTATTCTATCAAAGCAACAGTGCATGGAAGAAATGGAGACTTCAGGACTGGATAGAAAAATTGCAGGTCTTACATGAGGGAAGTTCAAAATTTATGGAAAATAGAATTAAGAGATAACTTTCTTTTGGTACCAAAAAGACATTGGAATCTATGCAGTTTTTTCATATTTTCTACACAAACACATGTACCAGTCACACACACAATACAATCACACAAACATATATATTCCAAATACAACAGGCACACATGTATGCGTTCTACATAGTTAAACACACAGTCATATACATACACTACACACTCATTATACATTGACTCACATACATGAAATATATAAGATACATACAAATAAACCACACATGCATATTCTATACACATTCAATTGTCAGCTAAAGATAAATAAGTAAATAGGATAAAACAAAACATTCCATTACCTTTTCTCTACTGTATTCATTGTAAAAAAAATCTTTGATGGAAATTTGGTCCTCATGTTGATATACTCTACATCTACATGGAATATGCCCTGGCAAAAAAAATGAGAACTTAGATTTTCAGTGTATTTTATTATGTAACACCAAATTTAATGAAATATTGTTTTATCTTTATCTTAGCTATTCTACTTTTCTCTCGGGCATATACTATCTCTCATAATATTTCTACAATAGGATGACTACTCTTGTGCTTAAAGTGAAAATCCAAGGCTCATTGAGTGTAAGTTTTTTGTTAAAAGGCTATTAGTAAAAATTCACAGAGCTATGATTCTAAACTAAGACAGACATGTCCTTTTTCTACTTATGTTTTCTTTTTGACCCCCACCCCCAAAATACCTGTGAATCATTGGATGACATTCCTGCACACTGAGCTTCTTTAATGGCCCCGTTCTTTCCATTGGGATCCTCTTTAATTTTCATTTATTTAATTTTATTCTAGCTATTGCCATAAGTTCCAACTGACACTAATTGTAGCAAGGTGAAAGTGCAGAAACAGTCATGACTCCTATAGAGCCAGTGCCATAGCTGTTTCATAAACAGATTGGTCTAGGTTACTGGATGGTTGGAGAACATCCCCGAGAACCTGATTATATTCAGAGGCAACCCCAGCCTTTGAGATGGGCAGTTGTGTATTTTATTAAAGCAATCAACATATGGAAAAAATGGATATTTCAGGGCTGAAGGAAAATTTGCAAGTCATAAGTGAGAAAAGTTCAAAAAGTTCATGGAAAATGGAATTAAGAGAGAAGTATTGAAATTGAGGTATTGTTTTTCTTTCTCTCTTTATTTTTTATTTAGTTAATATAAATTTTCAAAGTACAGTTAATGGATTACAATGGCTTATCCCCCCATAATTTCCCTCCCACTCACACCCCTCCCATCTCCCACTCCCTCTCCCATTCCATTCACATCAAGATTCATTTTCAATTATCTTTATATACAGAAGATCAATTCAGTATATATTAAGTAAAGATTTCAGCAGTTTGCACCCACACAGAAACACAAAGTGTAAAATACTGTTTCAGTACTAGTTATAGCATTACTTCACATTGGACAACACACTAAGGACAGATCCCACATGAGAAGTAAGTACACAGTGACTCCTGTTGTTGACTTAACAATTTGACACTCTTGTTTATGGTGACAGTAATCTCCCTAGGCTCTATTCATGAGTTGCCTAGGCTATGGAAGCCTTTTGAGTTCGCCGACTTAGATCTTATTCCGACAGGGTCATAGTCTATTCTATCAAAGCAACAGTGCATGGAAGAAATGGAGACTTCAGGACTGGAAGAAAAATTGCAGGTCTTACATGAGGGAAGTTCTCTCCTCCCTTCAGAGAAAGGTACCTCCTTCTTTGATGGCCCTGTTCTTTCCATTGGGATCTCACTCGCAGAGATCTTCCATTTAGGTCTTCCTTTTTTTTTTTTTTTTTTTTTTCCAGGGTGTCTTGGCTTTCCGTGCCTAAAATACTCTCATGGGCTCTTCAGCCATATCCGAATGCCTTAAGGGCTGATTCTGAGGCCAGAGTGCCATTTAGGACATCTGCCATTCTATCAGTTTACTGTGTATCCCGCTTCCCATGATGGATCGTTCTCTCCCTTTTTGATTCTATCAGCTAGTGTTAGCAGACACTAGTCTTGTTTGTGTGATCCCTTTGACTCTTAGACCTATCAGTGTGATCAATTGTGAACTGAAATTGATCCCTTGGACTAGTGAGATGGCATTGGTACATGCCACCTTGATGGGATTGTATTGGGATCCCCTGGCATGATTTCAATAAATTCTTTAAAGACTCTTCATGTGCATGGATTTCAAAATTTTTACACCAGAATGATTATCTTTCAATCCCATTTGCATGAACTTTTTGAAGTGACTTCATACAACTTTTATACTATCCTACATAGTGCCTGAAACATGAACACTTAAAATCACTTATTGTATATATTATGTATAATGTATATGAAATTAGAAGACCAGCACTGTGGTGCAGCAGGTTAACACCCTGGCCTGATGCGCCAGCATTCCATATGGGTGCTGGTTTGAGTCCTGGCTGCTCCACTTCAGATCCAGCTCCTTTCTATGGCCTGGGAAGGCAGTAAGAAGATGGCCCAAGTCCTTGGGCTCCTGTACTCATGTTGGAGACCCAGAAGAAGCTCCTGGTTCCTGGCTTCAGATCAGTGCAGCTCAGGCTGTTGCAGTCAATTGGGGAGTGAACCATCAGATAGATGGAAGACCTCTCTCTCTCCCTCTCTATGCCTCTCCTCTCTGTGTGTAACTCTGACTTTCAAATAAAAAAAAAGAAATTAGAAGATACAGTAAGTTAGTGGAATTCCTTCCTTCCATTCTTCTTTCTCCCTTTCAGCTTTCATTCTTTCCCTCCTCTTTCTTCCTCCTTTCCTTCACTCTTTACCCTTGTTGCCTCTTGCTCTTGCATTGAGTAGCTCATTTATCTTATCTTTTAGTAAGAATTTATATGTACATGTACCATGACTTAAGTGATTGATTCTAAAAGTCACAAATGTCATTTCTGTATGTGCAAACTCCACTATAGCCAATTACAAAGGTCAGATTATAGAGTTGTTCAGAAAAATAAACCTTCCTAAAAGGAATCTCTGTGCAGCAACTGATACAAGATCCTGCTTTACATTCACTACAAGCTTTCTCTCCACTAATTCTTATCATTTATCAAAGCGCCAGCATAAAAATCTCCTGTTCCATTTATAAATAATAAAGAATTTATCCCTCACAATCCCAAATGAAGAAAATCTGTTATTTCTCCCTTGTGTCCTGAGTTTCTTTTGCCATAGCACTTTTACTCTAGAAGTCTTGGCTGCAATTTGAAGTGGTATTATCCATTTTACTATAGTGGAGTTTTATAAATTACAGCCTGTCATCCAGTGAGCATTCATAATTGACATCTGATTTCTGCTCATTCAAATATTTGTGTGAAGTTTGATATTTTGACAATGCATCGAGGATAATAATGGTTAACCAATAGAAACATGTTATGAATAAAACAATATTATATCCTATATACTATGCAAATTTTATTATTTGACTCATTCAAAAATATGTTCATTGTGAGATGTTAAATTCAAACATCACTGTCATGTGATTTTTGCTGCTTAATAATTGCACATATAAAGGTAAACAGTGTTTTGAGAAATGAATTACAGGGAAATGCTTAAATAATTGTTATAGAATCATTTAATACTTAAAATGTGGAGGACAGAAAATTGTGTGCAATATTTTACTGTAGAAACTTTTTTAAAGAGTGTGGTTGAATTCGCTGTAAATAACACCCTGACCTCAGAATCAACCCTTAAAACTTCCTGGTCTGGCTGAAAGGCCTGTGAGAGCATTTCAGGCATAGAAAGCTAAGACTCTGTGGCAAAAATATCCCACATGGAGAAACTCTGTGAGACTTCGATGGAAAGAAAGGGCCATCAAAGGAAGACGTACTCTTCTCTGAAGGGAGGAGAAACATCCACTTTGCTTATGACCATGCCCAAATACTGATGGATTCTATGATCACAAAAGACCTCCATAACCTTGGCAGCCCATGGCAAGAGCCTTGGGTGACTGATGTCATAAATAAAGAGTGTTAATTGTTAAAGGAACAACAGAAGTCATTGTGCACTTACTCCCCATGTAGGACCCCCATCCTTAATGAGTTATACTATGAGAATCAACTGTAAATTTTGTTCTCAAACTGTACTCTATATGTTGTGTATGTGTGTTGTGATGCAAACTATTGAAATCTGTGCTTAACGTGGAGTTGATCCTCTATTTATAAAATCAAACTAAAAATGATCCATAATGAAAGAGATGGGAGAGGAAGAGGGAGAGGGAGGTGGGATGGGAGTTGGGGTGGGAGCGTGGGTATGGGGGAAAGAAACCCTATGTTCCTAAAGTTGTATCTATGAAGAAATACATTCATTAAATAAAAACATTAAAAAAAGAGTGTGGTTAGAGAGCAGCTGTCCAGGGTGCTGATATATGGGACCTGTCAAATGTGGACCTAAGTAAGCAAGGAGTTCACAATCAGTGATCAAATTACCACCTATTCTCACTATGTACATTCTCTGGAGAGATAAAGATTAGCAAAAGACTCTAATCCTAGAGCTTCTCATTCTGCTTCCCTCTGGATTTTTATCAAATGCTACTTTCAGACTTTCAAAATCAAGGCACAGAGAATGTGTAGAATTGGTAGAGGTAAAAGATGTGTATCCCAGGTACCAAAAAACAAATAAAGAATGTATCTCTACATTTCAGTGATCATTTCACCATATGTAGCTCCAACTGAAGACCTATGAACCTGAGTGGTATTTTGCCACTCAATAACTGTGGCCTTGGACAATTCACCTGTTTTTCTGAATGCTAATTTCTTTGCTTGTAGAATGAAGAAATAATGACATCTTCCATGGTTTACTTTTATTGTCCTTCTGTACTTATTTACATGAAAGAATTCCGAGCATAGAGATTTTTGTCTATTTTGTTCATTGATCTATCTAACAGCTTAAAATTGTTTACCAGAACCCAGAAGAGGCTCAATAAATATCTGCTGAATAGATAAATCAAGGAGAACAAATTTCTTCAGCTTGAAACTAAAACTGCCCTCAGGTATCTTTAGATGCCAGGAAAAACATAACAGAAAAAGGAATTTGAGTATATAAAAGTCAAAAAAATAAAAATGGAAAAAAATAAAATGATAATTTAAGATAAATGTTATGGTGGATAAAGCAAAACTGGATAACCCTAGACCACAAAATTTGGAAGGTGCACTTGTTAAAGCACTGCAGTACTCGACACCATCCCCTGCATTACAAGAGGTACTTTGAATCATTTAGAATCTTTCTCTGACTTTGTGGGGGAGGCATGCTTTGGCACATAGAACACTTATTAGGGATTTGTGTTGAGAGAAAGAAAGACAAATTTGGCATTGAAGGCTCTTCTCTGACTTTCTATCCAAAAGCGTGTTGTCTGGTATTGTGCAGTGTTATCCTGGCTTGTAATTTTCACATTGTTCAGATAGCTTCATCTCATTCTGGCCTTTGTACACTATGTGTAATATTCACCCCTTTTGAGAGTGTTGATCTCTTTCTTTTCACCTCACCAAGTGTTACATCTTTTAAAGTCACATGCCAATATCAGCAACTCTCATGATGATACTTCTAACTATTCCTTACTCCATAATCCCTTCTACTAATAAGCTTTCATATCATTTAATACTATACTATTAACTTTGTTATTTGAACATAAATTACTAATTATTTAGTTGTCTTTCTTTATATAAGTGTTTTCTCATTGGCTGAAGTGAAAATATTTTTATTATATACTTAAAATACCAAGTACATTTCTTTACTGTATAGTTGGTAGAAAATATAGATTTGAGGCCGGTGCCGCGGCTCACTAGGCTAATCCTCCGCCTTGTGGTGCCGACACACTGGGTTCTAGTCCCGGTCGGGGCACCAGATTCTGTCCCGGTTGCCCCTCTTCTAGGCCAGCTCTCTGCTGTGGCCAGGGAGTGCAGTGGAGGATGGCCCAAGTACTTGGGCCCTGCACCTCATGGGAGACCAGGATAAGTACCTGGCTCCTGCCATCGGATCAGCATGGTGCGCTGGCCACAGCACACCGGCCGCGGTGGCCATTGGAAGGTGAACCAACAGCAAAGGAAGACCTTCCTCTCTCTCTCTCTCTCTCTCTCTCTCTCTCTCTCATTATCCACTCTGCCTGTCAAAAAAAAAAAGAAAATATAGATTTGAGATAAACATATTGCTTGAATTCCTTTTTTTCATACTCACTTTGAGGATCCATGAACAATTATATCTTGTTCTACCTAGGGATTATTTCATATTCTTATGATTACTGGGAGGTTCATTGCAATTTATTATTTTGTTAGTGACACTTTGGGCATGTTAGTGAATTTTCCTGAAATATGTGGATGACTCTAAGATGGAGTAAGTTTTAGTCCTCTGTTGAAGGTGAGAATTTAAAAGGCTCTAACTTGGAAGTAAAATCATTGAAAGTGAGCTTAACAGGACAATCAAGAATGCATTATAGTATATTATGTTGAAAAGGCATTCCTAATAGATTGAACAAATTAAAATGTCATCATCTTATTCTCAAATAAATTTTAACTATTTCATCAGCCCACTCATCCCCCTTCATCCAACCTGTTTCTCCACCAAGAGCTTCCTCTCCACCAAAGGTAGTCCCTTCCTATCCTCATTCTCTTCACATCCTGCTTGCTCACAACTCCTTGCCTACCTTAGTTCAATACCTTCCTCACATAGCTCTGATTTTTCCTCTTTCTCTTTTCTTTTTAAAAGAGTTATTTATCATTTGAAAGTCAGAGTTACAAAGAGGCAGAGAGAGAGAGAAAGAGAGAGAGAGGTCTTTCATCCACTGGCTCACTTCCCAAATGGCCACAATGGCCAGAGCTGGGCCAATCCAAAGGCAGGAGCCAGGAGCTTCTTCCAGGTCTCCCACATGGGTGCAGGGGCCCAAGGATTTGGGCCATCTTCTTACTTTCCCAGCTCATAGCAGAGAGCTGGATTGGAAGTGGAGCAGCTTGGACTAGAACTGGTGCCCATATGGGATGCCAGCACTGCAAGCAGCAACTTTACCCTGTATGCCACAGCACTAGCCCCCTTCTTTTTCTTCTCTGGGAGATGTTCTGTCTTCATTAGGGCCTCTAAAGACTTTCCTGATGAGTCCAAGTAGCATATTATCTTTACCAAAAGCTTGCAGAATATATTGTCTGCACAATAGGATTTATAATGTGGTTGTGCCCAGTCTTATAATAATCTCTGTTTTCGCCATGTAAATCTTGTCACCCTAGATAGATGTAAATTAAGCAAGTTGAGGTGGTGCCTAGCAGAATTTACATGTGAAATAGATGCACAATAAAGAGCTATATAGAAAAGAAGAACTTTCCTGCCTAGAATCATTATATGTACTGTCTAGCAGTCAAAGTCAATAGCAGCATTATAACGAACTAAACTTTTCCTGAGAAATAACTGTTTCCATCTATTGAGTTATATTCTAGACACCAATTTCCTTGGGTCAACTTATTCAGTCCTAATGACTTTATAAGGTGAGTATTGTTCTTTAAGTCCATTTTGCAGAGGCCAAGTCACTTGTAGGTGTTGATACCCAGTTTGAACTCAGGCAGGCTCACTCTAGAGCCCTTCATTATCAAGCTAATCTGTTTCTCAAGAGGAATGACAGGAAACAAACTTCCTGCAATTCTTTTCCTGATGTGGTCATCTTATCCAGTGTTCATACAATAAGTATTCTTAAACTAAGATCAGTATTTCAATGGAACACCAATAAAAATTTCAACAGGACAACAGACAGAAAGATTAAGTATGTTTCTGATTACAAAAAAGAATATTTCTCATTGTTTAGCAAAATCTTTCAGAGCAAAATCATACCTTCTAATAAAGAAAAAGGTAGGAGAAGATAAAAGCAAAGAAAGGGTGAATGCAGAGAAAAAACATACAAACATTCGAAAGGCTAGAATGAAGCTAGAAAATATGATAAAGTGTTGCATAGGCAGTGTCCAAATGCAATGGCAGTGAGGAATTGAGAGGATCATGACAAAGGGAAGAGGAAAGAAACTGCAGCTAACATAAGGCAATTGTTGAGGATTCTGGCTATGTCTAGTTCCCATGAGTATTTCACAAAAGGGAACAAGTTCATGTCAACAGGAACAGCAGCAACAACCCAGTAACATAGCCTTGCAGAACACTGTGATAATAGAAATGTTCAGTATTGGCACTTCCCAATGGAATGGGAATACAGCCATTGGGACTTTGAAATACAACTAATGCAAATGAGGAAATGAAGTTAGTTCTAATTGATTTAAACATAAATAGCCATGTTTTAATAGTGACTATAACAGGACAGCACAAGTGTATGACCAAACGATTTGAGGAATTTCTCTTAAAAAAAAAAGATTTATTTATTTATTTGAAAAGTAGAGTTACAGAGAGGCAGAAGCAGAGACAGAAAGAGAGGTCTTCCATCTGCTGATTCACTCCCTAGAAGGCTGCAATGGCGGGAGCTGGGCTGAGCCAAAGCCAGGATCCAGGGGCTTCTTCTGGGTCTCCCATGCAGGTGCAGGGGCTTAATCACTTGGGCCATCCTCTACTGCTTTCCCAGACCATAACAGAGAATTGGATTGGAAGTGGAAAAGCTGGGTCTCAAATTGGTGCCCATATAGGATGCCAGCACTGCAGGCAGTGTCTTTACCCACTATGCCACAGTGCCGGCCCCAGGAATTTCTTTTAACTGCACATTCTATAATCCTTCACTCTCTATATACTGACTGCATAGAAAAGTATATGGGCTGGCACCACGGCTCACTTGGCTAATCCTCCACCTGCGGCGCAGGCACCCTGGGTTCTAGTCCCGATTGGGGCGCCGGATTCTGTCCCGGTTGCTCCTCTTTCTGTCCAGCTCTCTGCTGTGGCCCGGGAAGGCAGTGGAGGATGGCCCAAATGCTTGGGCCCTGCCCCGCATGGGAGACCAGGAGGAAGCACCTGGCTCCTGGCTTCGGATCAGTGCAGCGCGCCGGCTGCAACACACCGGCTATAGCGGCCACTTAGGGGGTGAACCAACAGAAGGAAGACCTTTCTCTCTTCTCTCTCTCTCACTAACTCTGCCTGTCAAAAACAAACAAACAAACAAACAAAAAACAACAACAACAAAAAAAAACTAATGCATAAGACTCAGAATCCTGTAGTGGAATATTCAGAGGAAACAAATTATAAATGACAATTACCTGATGCTAAGAAGTATTTTATATGTGATTTAATTTAAATTATAAAACTAATGTTAATGACAGTTAAATGGTAGCTTCCTATGCAGGGTTGCAGGCTTTAAAGTATGTTTCCTCTTTGCAGAATTGAAGGGAAATTTCTGGTTACCAGCCCCTGGTTTGGTGCTATGAAGGTCAGCATCCTTAAGTAGGAAATTTGCATTAGTGTCTGGATGTTACAGGAGCTGCATAAATTACCTATGCAATGGCTAGCTCTTTCAAATACTCCTGCTAACAGATATGGTGGGCAGAGAAAAGAGGGAGGTTCTCTATTTTTCTTGTCAACAAAATATGTTGTCATGTTTCATCCCGTACTCTTTCCTTAAGATGAATGTTCTTTTCATACAAATTTTGTTTTCTGTGATATGCTCCAATTCATCGCATGATTGTAGGCATGGCCTGACCCATAACAGTATTTTGAATCTTGCAGATATAAGGGCATTACAAGAAGACTCACTGTTGTGCTGAATCGTGAGGAATCTTCACAAGCTGGCTTAAAGCCCCACATTACAAAGAACATTTTCTATACGTTGAAATGAATTGCACAGTTTTTGTGATACAAATTTTACCTATTAGACAAAGAAGATATAAATTTATCTACAGAGACTTAGGGATTTTAATATAAAGTCGTTTCTCTTTTTATCATAATACTGATACACATCTCTAATTATGGAGATTTTTATCAAGAAAAACCTCAGTTGGAATCAGTGTTAAAATTGGCTCTTCTCCAAGATGAAATCACTAAGTTGGTAAAATCGGCATTGTATGCTCCCCACATCTCCTCGGTTGTTCATAACATGGAGACAGTTCCTTTGTCCCTTGTGCTTTGGACAATCAGTGTCTCTCTTGTGCTAACATTTAACTGTAGGTGTGCTATTCCCTCTGTGCTCTGTGGATTTCTAGTTAATAAGAAACTCTTGCTAATCTATTAATGGGTTATAATGCAATTTTGACCTTTTTAGGCACTATCTGTGTTATCAGACTCTTCTCATGACAATGATACAGGTTAAGTGAAAGATGTGAATGTCAGTAATTTGAATTCATTGGTAAAGTTATTTGTGTGTGTGTGAGAGAGAGAGAGAGAGAGATAGAGAGAGAGAGAGAGAAAGAGAATTTTCCTCTAGGATAGAAAAGTGTTTCCTCTGAATCCCTAATTTCCATGAGCTGTCTACTTCCCCTACCTTTGTGAAGGGTGTGTTTTGTTTTGTTTTGTTTTTATCAGGGATTGCTTCACTTGGGAAATAGTCATTGAATAAGTAGGAAGGATCCTACTTGTGGATAGTAAGGACTGCTTCACCTACACTAGAATATGTCTTCTCAGGTACCATTTTGTGAGTCAAATACCTAGTGTTTCCATCACAATCAATATGAGCTTTATAGAGCCAAACTTTATTTTCAGAATGGGCATTTAAAGTGTAATTGGGGCATATAAAACACCTGGATTAGTTAGGACTGGCTAGGGTACATTTTTGTAATAAGCAACTTCAAAATCTTAGAGACTTGTTCTAATAGAGTTTCTCTTTTAGGATATATATATATACTCATTATGTATGGGCTGAAAACTTTCTTCTGAAATTTTTCCTTTCAAGATTAAGAATGAGAAAGCTGCTGTGGTAGCAAACATCATCAGTCACCTTGCCAAAGGAATAAGAGAATGCTAGAAAGTCTCACACCAGCAATTTGATGCCTGTGACATGAGTTAATTCTGCTCACAACTCATTGTCTGGAACTAGTCACAAGGCTCACCCAATCACAGCATCCTTAGTAATGTCATTCTCATGTTCTTACGTCCAAAAGACAGGAAACTTGGATTTATTTTTCCAATAGCAGGGGTGACAACCACAGTATTCAAGGGACTCTTTTACTTTGGAATTATAAAAACAAGCAATAATCAAAATTTACTACATATATGTAATGGATGAACTTTATTCATGTTGCTGATATTTAAGTTAGCCATAAACAAATGCATAGCAAATTATAAATAATCCCAATCAAGGGTGTCCAGAGGAGCGTTTCCCCTAGGCCTGATGATGCTATTTTGTTGTCCTGCCCTACATTGTTTGTTTTTGTGTTCTGGGCTACTCTGTCAAACTGTCAACTTTCATCAGAGTTAATTCATTAATTACAAAGTTTCCAGTTTTTATCTCCAAATGGCAAAACTTTGATTTTTAGTGCTTTAATTATACAGACTTTGACTGTATTCATACTGCTCTGGTTATTTTCTTTTTATTTTACACAATAAAAACTTGTGAGTCATGAGAAATACAGGAGGTTCCCCAATATGAATGTGTTCTGAAATTTGTTTCCCTCATCTGTGAATCTTCTTACAAAAGAAATTACAGATACATATGACTGGATCATAAAAAATTGGCATTTTTGTAGGTCAAATAGTTTGTCAAATTCATTATGTTTCATTCTAATAAACATGTTTCAAAATATTTTAAAAGATTGATATTGCTTTTGAATCCCTCCCATTTGTTTACTATTCCTGATGGGGGGTTATGAATTCAGGTAAATCTATCCTTTTGTCAGGGTGTTCTTTTTCTTAGTTACATGGTCTTAAGCAGAATTTATATTCTTCAATTTCCTTGTTGGTAGTATTAACTTCTTGGGGACATTGTTTGGGCAAAATGAGATTACATATATAACACACATAGTATAGTCTCTGGTGTATATCAAATGTCTCAAATGATATTTTTATATAGGATCCCCATTGATCCCTGGAAGATGCATTCCAAGATCCCAGTGGAAGCCTGAAATCATAGAAAGGGTAAAATCCTGTATACAAGGGGACTTTAAGAACTTTGTGGGAAATGTAATTAAAAGTTAAAAAGTATGAAATTTGTTTCTCAATATAATCCTCATTAAGTTAAAGATACTCTTGTAATCAGTTATGCCAACCATTTAGCCTATACCTAAACTCCTCATTGGTAGCAATGTCCATGAAGTATCTTTTTTACATTTATTGAAGAAAAATGGATTCCCTTTTAAGATTTTTAAAATCAAAAATAACTCAAATGACCCCAATCAGGATTCTAAGATTAATTCCTGACTATTTCCCTTCAGAATTCTCACAGATTTTCCCTTGTTTGATGAAAGGAATGAGCAGGTGCATTGTTATAGTGCAGAAGGACTTTTTGGTGGAGATTTCCTGGGTGATTTTCTGCTAAACTGTGGCTAACTTAAAACACTCTCAGAATAACAGATTTTGTCATTCTTTTGTCCTCCAGAAAGTCAACAATCCATACACCCTTGAAAATCCACATAAAATTTTGCCATGACTTTTCATCATGACCAGTCACTGTTTCTTTCATCAGACCATGTTCACTTCTTGGTAGCCATTGCTTTGATTGTAGTTTGTCTTCCAATCATATTGGTAAAGCCATGTTTCACTTTCTGCTACTTCAGGAGATTGATCCACTTGTTTAAAAGTTCCATTGAAAGCTTTACTCTTGTTTGCAACTGGTCTGAATGCGACAGTATTGACATCTACTGAATCGGAATAGGACTCTAATTTTCTGGAAGAATTGTGTAATATGGACCTACTGAAATGTCTATGGTGTTCATCATCCATCCCCTTCAATTACATCATGGACAACATTAATTGCTTTCCTCACAAATTGATGTGGATAGTGTGTCCCTTCAGGCTTCACCTTCAACATTGCCTTGTCCTTCTTTAAAATGAGTTATCCATTTGTAGACTGGTGATTTCTTTGGGGCATCATCGCCATAAACTTTTCATAAAGCATCAGTTATTTCACTATTTCTCACGTCTCAGCTTCACTATAAATTGGATGTTTATTCTTGCTTCCCTTTTAGCAGAATTCATGTTGCTCTGATAGTGGTTCTTTTTCAATCCATTTTGTTATCCTTCTAGTGCTTCAAACAAGATTCTGTTCAAACATATTATAACATGTTTGTATGAGGTTTCTTGATGCAAAAAATTGACATTCATTCATAGTTATTTTCATAATGTACACTTTGTATGAAATTTCTGAAGACCCCTTGTATTGTTACTTAATGACTGGGATATACTCTGAGAAATGCATCATTAGGCAATTTTGTCACAATTTTGATGCAGACATCCTAGAGTGTACTTACCCAAGGTAGGTTGGCTACAATGTTCCCAGGTGCTATAATTTTATGAGACCACTGTTGTCTATGTGGTCTATACTTTATCAAAACATCATTATGCAGCACATGTCTAAGTTATATTTTTCCCTATATGTCCTGCAGTACTGTTACATAGTGCCCAAGTTAACCTTTCCTTCCATGTTTTATGCCCTGGTGTCTTCTTTGTATAACTACTCTTACACTTTAGGGCCACTAGACAAAAATAAGGATTACTTGAACACAGGTATTATAATACTGTGATAATTTATCTGATAACTGATGAGGTTATTGACTAATAAGCAGATACCACATATAACATGGACACACTGGACAAAAAGATGATTCATGTCATAGTAGGGTCAAGGCTAAATAGCTCAAGATTTTATTATGCTACTCAGAACAGCATACAATTTAAAATTTATGTGATGCTTATTTGTGGTATTTTCTGCTTAACATTTTCATATGGTAGTTGACTGTAAGCAACTGAAAATGTGGGAAAAAGCATACCCAAGAAGGAGACTATTGATTCTCATTTGAAAATAATGATGATTGCCACAGATGCATTAAATACTGTCTTTTTTTTTTTTTTTGACAGGCAGAGTGGACAGTGAGAGAGAGAGACAGAGCTCAGCTTGGAGTTTTCTAGATCAACTATTCCATGCTTTCTGTGCAAGTGTATTTCATTAATACATGGTCCAACCAAGACGGTCCACTCCATTGGAGGACAGTTGGTCTAGAGGTACATCCTCATGTAGCCCATATACAATGACCACATCATGGCAACTGCCTCTAAGCACATGGCAATGAGAGGAATAACTTAGAACAGGGTATAAGAAAGACTTATAGGGATTCTTGCATATCCATGGGGCCATGGGGTAGCAAGACAAAGATCAGCACAGGTGTAAGATCCTATCAGAACAAAGGGTAGCCTAATTTTCTATACTCAATCTCACATAATCTTCCTGTTGATCTCTCTTTAGAAGATACTGGAGGGGGCCTGTGCTATGGCACAGCGGTTTAACACTCTGGCCTGAAGCGCCGGGATCCCATATGGGTACCTGTTCGGGACTCAGACGCTCAGCTTTCGATTCAGCTCTCTGCTAAGGCCTGGGAAAGCACTAGAAGATGGCCTAAGTCCTTGGGCCCCTGCACCCATGTCGGAGACCCAGAAGAAGCTCCTGGCTCCTGGCTTCGGATCGGCGCAGCTCCGGCTGTTGCGGCCAGTTGGGGAGTGAACCATCGGATGGAAGACCTCTTTCTCTCTCTGCCTCTCCTCTCTCTCTGTAATTCTGACTTTCAAATAAGGTAAATACTCTTTTTTTAAAAAAAAAAAAAAAGAAGAAGGTACTGAAAAGAAGTACACAAATTCCTCAAGTTATCTGTTTGTTTCCTTTAAGGAACAGTTTGCATAGAATGAGTTGGTTGATGAGCACACAAGAGACCAGTGCGTGCTGCCAATCACCAAATATAATTGCAATGTGGATATTCCCATTCTCTCTTCCATCCCATCACCAAGTTGATAAGAATTCAATGCTCTTAGAAGTAAACTTCATTTCTATATAGATTGACATTCACTAAAATGAGAAAGAACTCTAAGTGAATTTTAAATTAATATTAATATAAGAAAACATTAGAATAATTTAATTTTCTCTTCTCTAATAGCTAACTTGAGACAACACATGGAGTTGGTGAAACATCTGTTCTAATCTTGTCTATACTAATCATGTTTGCTCAAAATAAAAACCCATAGCCACATCATGTGAGATAAATAGGATATATCCTCAATGCCTATGCAAGACATTGCATTTCATGTAGTCAGAAACTTATAGCACACAGAGGAAGGATTATTTTCAAATTCCAAAATTCATAAAGAATATTCAAAAATCCTTTTATCAATATTTCTTTCATTTACTTGAATCTTCTTTTAAAGAAGTTAAGTGCTATGTGAATAAGATGTGTTTTTAAAACACTCTTTGGAGATAGAAAGGGATTTAATCTATAATTTTATATGGTGCTTAAGTAACTTTAAGAACAGAAATGGGGTTGGGAGAGAGCATTGGGGTGCAGTAGGTAGAGCATTACTTATGATGCTAGTGTCCTATATCCAAGTGCCACTTCAAGTTACAGCTGCTCCACTTCTGATCCAGTTTCTCACTAATGTGCCTGGAAAGGCAAATAATGGCTCAAGTGCTTGAGATCCTACTTCTCATGTGGGAGAGAGACCTGGATGGAGTGCTTGGCTTCTGGTTTCAGCTTTGCCCACTCATGTCTGTTGTAGCCATCTGGGGAGTGAATCAGTGGATGAAAGATTTCTCTCTCAATCTGTGTGTCTGACTCTATTTATCTCTCCCTCTCCATCTCCCTCTCTCTGTTGCTCTGGCTTTAAAATAGATAATTAAATATTTTTAAAAGAGAAACAGAAACAGTTTCTTAAAATTCAATAATGTTACAGTTTCTATCATAAATATTTATTTGCATCTTTCAATACTCCATAAACATTATATGTCATAGAAAATTAGCACATATTCAATAGTCAAACAGAAATAAGTTGACCAATGCTAGAAAAATAGGTATTAAGGTTTGTTTTATGCATAAAAACTAACTTGTTCTCTCCCCCACCACATATTCAGAGGCACCCAGGTATTCCTCCACTATCTGAGCTGGGGTTCTTGGCACTGCACAATCATTCAGGCCCACGGCCACTTACCAAGATCTGTAAGTCCATGTGTAATTAATATTCCAGTTGGTTGTGGTATAAGCTATGCTCTCACTAGTAATAGGCTAGCCTATGGATATAAACAATTCAATGCCAAGCCCCAGTAGCTAATCCTATACTGGAAGCTATTCTGACTTCATCAGGAGTGAAAGGCACCACAACCTATATCCTTTTTTTGGGATTTCTCTACAGAAGCATACTGATGGAGGCTAGTGAGTCATATGATGTTCTCTCTTCTTGTTCAGTAGAAGGTACTGTCACTCTGCCAGTCTCCCTGTGGGAGCTCAGTCAATATTAATTGAATGAATGAATGAACTGACATGAAGTATGTGGTGGGTGATACTGAAAGACTTACCTTATAATGGTCATATGGCCCTACTGGCATGCAAATAATAGAATTTCTGGAGGTTATTGCTTTTCTTAGCTGGTGGCCAAGACAATGGTTTTGCAAGTGACAGTGCTTCTCCCTGTAAAAAATGACAGTGTATTCTCTGCCAACATTTGTTCTCATTTGCCTTTAAACAGGGCTACAAAATCGGTTCATTCACATAGCATTTTGGGTACAATTAGTGAGAAAGTGGAAGGCCTACTTTGCCACTTAATTACAAATTTTCAAGAACTTTCCACAAATCTAGATTATTAAATAATGACTTTCTAAATGACTTTTCTTTATTGTATTTTTCCAAAGCATTCAATTTGATTTTCAAGAATTAGAACTTATTTATTGTCATATTCATTTTCATCATGTTATATGATATTTGTTTAAATTATTTCATTACAATAATAAGTATGACTGGCATAAATAAATTTGAGAAATGAACACAAATGACTCTTGGTCCACAGCAACAGCAGCAAAAACTGAACAGATGAGAGCAGAAAGGGACAGTCATTCTAGAGAGTACAAGAAAGCATTTGAGTGCAGAGGGCCTTCATCAGTATGTTCTGAAGAGACAAATAAGAAGGTATGTAGGGGGCAGGCATTTGGTTCAGTGGTTGGGATACCACTTGGGATATCCATATCCCAAATAAGAGTGCCTGGATTTGAGTTCACACTTCACTTCCAATCCAGCTTCCTAGCTTTGTACACCCTGGAAGGAAGCACATGATGGCTCAAGTATTTGAGTCCCTGAAACCCTTAATGGAGACTAGGATCAAGTTTCAGACTCCTAGCTTCAGCCTAACCCAGCCCTGGCTGCTAGAGTCCCTTGGCAAATGAATCAGTGGAAAATTTCCCTCTCCCTCTCCCTCTCTCTTTCTCTGAAAGTAAAACCAAATAAAACTGAAGAAAAAAAAGTTCTGTTCATCCAGCTGGTCAGTTAAATAGAGGTGGATTAACACAGCTTCCCCTGCATCACTGTGTCCAAAGTACCTTCTGAATCCAGTTTTTTTTTTTTTTTTGACACTTTTGTACCTTTCTTCCTCTCTGCCTCCTTATCTACAGAGCCTGATTTATAGCAGTTTCTCAATAAATGACAACTAGTGGGCATTGGAGATCAGGAAATCACAGGCTATCAATTATGATTCACAATACCTCATGCCTCTTCTATGTTTTCACTTCCTCACTTTTGCCATGCCTGAAACTTTTTGGATTGTTTAGTGTACAACTATTTTATGAACTTAATTACCATGTATCTATGATATATACAGATGCATTTTTGATGTTATTAATGCTAGATGACACAATTTTTTAAAGAATTGGTTGCCTGGTGACATTAGGAGTTTTATTTCTCCCTGCTAAGTAAGTCATGCCCTCTGGCCTTTTGTCCTGGACTTAATTTTCTGTCTTTTCATCATGATTTTAAAGAAAACTATGATTTAAGTTACAAAGCCCAAGACTAAAGTTCCTGCTCCATTTGCAAATAAGCCTTTCTATAGGGGAGTAAAATCCTCAGGAGTAAATATAACATCCTAAAGAAGGCTTGAGTAGTTCTGAAAATAATGAAATTTACCCCTTTATGCATATTAACAAGACTGCTCATATATCTCAGCACTACAGTTGTTTGATGTTATTATTGTTATTTCAGCTACTATGTTAAATATAAGTGATGAGGGATTTTCAAAATGCAACTTGATTTTTAAAAATGTATTAAATGGAGTTAATGGTAGCATGCCTGAAGATGGAAACTTGATCAGGGACCATTGCTTTTTGTGTTCACTCCTAAGTATTGGATAGTCTTGGAGTCACTTGATGTCCCTGAAACACTTTCAACTCATAATTGCAACATCCTAACTGATATGTCATGAAAACCCCCAAGTGTAATTTAGCATTAATTTTCCCCCTTCTTTAGTTTGGAAATGCTTCAAGCTGGAAGCCTGGAGTAAGAAGGGGTACAAGATACAGTTTTCTCCATTTTCCACAGGAGAATTCTCCTTCTCTCACTTTCACTTGATGGCCAATTTCTTACTCCTATAGGAGGGCAGTTGTGGGGATGGAGGGGGAGGAGTGGCAGGAAAATAGAAAAGGTCTTACTCACATTGGTTCTGTGAGTCTGACCCTGGCTGTTTAACTGATGTCCATATGGTCTTTTTAGAGGTTCCCTGAGATATCCCTCTGATGTCATTCTGTGTGACCTGCATGGATGCATCTTTGCTCCAGGCTGTCACTTCAAACTGCTTATTAGTCTCTAAGAATCCTGAATTACCTCTAGTTTCTCGCTATGAAAACCCTCCATCTCTCTGTGCCATCCTTAGGGCAAGACATAAGATGACCCTCGCCATAGTTTTGTCTCCAATGTGACTTATATCTGGTTCACAGGCAGCACTCATGTGTGGCTGCTCCTAATAGGACCACCTCCAACTCTAGTGACATGGGAACACTTTAGCTTACTCAGGCATCAGTCTTTATGTCTCCCAATGCCCAGTGTATTTCAGAATGCCCTAAGTTGCATCATACATGAAAGAAGAAAGTTTGTCTATGGGAGGAATGAAGCCAAGGAGACATCTGAGGGGGCAGCAGGTGGAATCCTGGTGGAGTGGGTCCCTTGTTCTTATGGCATTAGTTACATTGCTATTCATCCAGAATCCTGGGCCAATAAATTCACCCTGTTTGCCTAGTTAGTTCAAACTGTCCATGATTTCCGACTAGAAGAGTTCTGTCTATTTCAGTGCCTTCCTCTGAACAGGTGTACAGTAAAGGTCACTGGATCCAGGGGGCAGGCCAAGAACTAATTCAGCATGAGAGGGCAGGCTCTGGGAGAGGGAAATGAGTGGGCCAGGACAGAGCATCCTTGTGGCATCCTTGTGGGGGGGAAGCACAGGCACGCGCGGGTGTGTGTGTGTGTGTGTATGTGTTGGGGGCAAAGTAATTTGCCAACAGGAGGCAAATTACCAACCACATGGCAGCAGCTCATGCCAGCAGAGCACAGCAGAGGTGACAGTAGGTCCCAGTAGGAAAAGGCACTCTATCCAGAAATTGAAAACGACATTTGGGGAATTCTGTTTTGAGCATTGTAGAACTCAAGACTGCTGTGATCTTTCTGTGGTCCAATACTTGATATGCATTGGTTTTCCTTTCTTCATTATTATACTGTCTTTTGTTATTTTGTGCCAGCACACTTATATGTGAGTTTCTGTATGTAACTGCAGAATGAAAGAACAGGACTGGTATCAGCCTGTGGCACTTCCTAATGGAGAGATGTTTTCAGCATTCTGGGTGAAGAGTCATGCCAAGAGGAGTGCTAACTACCTAAAAGGTAACCTAGCCCTTGGGAACACACGAATCTCTGACCAAGGGTCACCTCTAACTTGTGGTGTTGCTTCCTGAGTAACTATAATTTCATTTATGATCCCAATTATTCCTGTTTGCAAGTTTCTAAGGTTAAGATGAAAATTCTTATGAATCAAACAAAATCAACCATTAGAGGTCTGTTTAGATGCTAAATGTGCCTTGACTTGTTGTCTCTTTCTTAGGCAGTTTTTTTAATCTCAGTTTCTTCATTTGTTTAAAGGTGGTAATCAGCTTGGATACCTACCAGGAATGTGGTACAGAAATTATTTAACAGGTTGGTAGAATAGAACTCTTCCTGTCTCGATTTTGAATTAGGTGCCAACAGAATTGACAACCAGAGTGACTGAGATATGACCCAGATCATATCCACATAGATTTCTGAGAGCAAGAGCCCCCATCTCTCTCAGTTCTAGCAGTGAACAGAA
Organism: Oryctolagus cuniculus; assembly: GCF_964237555.1. Classification (NCBI taxonomy): domain Eukaryota; kingdom Metazoa; phylum Chordata; class Mammalia; order Lagomorpha; family Leporidae; genus Oryctolagus; species Oryctolagus cuniculus. The sequence goes on from NC_091436.1 coordinate 84,283,443, forward strand.
GATCCTGGAGAATGATTTTGGCGCACAAGGTATGAGCTCATCTGGGCCAATCACGGAGGCCAAGGAAGCAGAATCGCATCAGCTCCTGTCGTGGGAAGGGAGGGTGATGCTCCCAGGAAGATGGAGATTTGCTGGGCGGTCTAAACAACAGATGTCCACCAAAGGCACAGTGCCAATCATGACATTAATGGGAGGGAAACCTAAAATTCTCCTGATTTAAGGAGTCTTTACAGGCAACATTGCTTCATAAACTTCTGCAGCCAAGAGAAAGAACTCTTCCTAAGACCATTGACCACCTGGACTGTAGGGGCCATGCCCCCAAGGAAATATCCACATATCATTCAGAGTTCCTTCTTTCTTGACTTGGAAAAGAGTTAGGAAAGCTAGGTAAGGTTATGTTTTCCAAGTCAGAACATTCTGGCATTTCAGTATTATGCTATACTCAGTTTTACTTATCATATCGTCTCCCTGTAAAAATCCTGCTAATCTTTTAAGAGTCCTTGAAAAGGGCATAGAAAAGACCTAGTTGACAGAAATTATAAATACAGCTCTTTGGAAAGCTTTCTGAAAAGTTGGAGATGGGTCTGGGTCAGAAATTCTGTGATAGCTCTGCTCTTGGATCTTCTTTTGGGGAGTTCAGGCCTCGGAGCCTCCCCACCTCTGGCATCAGGACAAAAGGGACCTCCCTCAAAATTAATCAGAGGGTTCTGGGACTCTGATTATTTATCAGTAAATGCCTTTGTGGACTTGTGACATATTGTTTAATTAAGTAACTGATTACAGGATTCCGATTTTATCTAATTTCATATTTAGAATGAGAAACTCAACTGCTACTTTCCCAGAGATAAACTTCATTTTTGTATCAATATTTAATTACACAATCAATACATCCAACTGTTTCCTGCTGGAATTCATTTTCTTCTTCCTGTGCTGTATCCTCTTGTAAGTCCTGCCCAAAGAGCCACGGGTAATAAGCTTTCTGAGGACTTCTGAATTTGAGAGTTTACTTGTGTACAAAACTAGAGACCTAAAGCTATTTCCCTTACCTTTTTGAAGAAGCTATGCCAATATCACCTTGTGTCCAATGATGTTTCTGTTGACTATGGTGGCAATAGCATTCTGAGTCATTTGTAAACAATGTGATTTTATTTCCCCTTCTTCTAGCTAGGATTTTTTCATTTAGGCTTGACATAACAGCAAAATGACTAGAATTGGGTTTTGTCACCACTATTGCTACAAGTATTTTTGTTGTTTGTTCACTGATCAATTCTTCTAATTTTAGGACTTAAGTCTTTCTTAGAGTCTAGAATTTGTCTAACTTTTTTTTTGACAGGACAGTGGACAGTGAGAGAGAGAGAGACAGAGAGAAAGGTCTTCCTTTTTCCGTTGGTTCACCCTCCAAAGACCACTGCGGCCGGTGCACTGCGCTGATCCGAAGCCATGAGCCAGGTGCTTCTCCTGGTCTCCATGCGGGTGCAGGGCCCAAGTTGGGCCATCCTCCACTGCACTCCCGGGCCACAGCAGAGAGCTGGCCTGGAAGAGGGGCAACTGGGACAGAATCCAGCTCCCCAACTGGGACTAGAACCCTGTGTGCTGGCGCCACAGGCAGAGGATTAGCCTATTGAGCTGCGGCGCCGGCCAGTTTTGTTCTTATGCATTTTTAAAATTCTATATTAACTACCACGCCGGCCTGTCTAGCTTTTTTTTAAAAGATTTTATTTATTTATTTAAGAGGTAGAGTTACAGACAATGAGAGCGAGAGACAGAGAGAAAGGTCTTCCTTCCATTGGTTCACTCCCCGAATGGCCACAACATCTGGAGCTGCTGATCCAAAGCTAGGAGCCAGGAGCTTCTTCCAGGTCTCCCACGCAGGTGCAGGGGCCCAAGGACTTGGGCCATCTTCTACTGCTTTCCCAAGCCACAGCAGAGAGCTGGAGTGGAAGAGGAGCAGCCAGGACTGGAACCAGCGCCCATATGGGATGCCAGTACCGCAGGCAGAGGTACACAAATTCGGGCCACAGCGCCAGGCCTGAATTTGTCTAACTTTTATGTCATCAAATATTGTTTCCTCTACACTCTCTATTTCTGTTTGGAATGCCTACCAGATCTATGTTGGCTCTCAAGCCCTGTTCTTCATGGTTTGCTTTCTAACGTTTATACAGTTACTTTTTTTTTTTCTTATTCTTCTTTGTTCTACATTCTGAAATCATTTCTTAGAACAGTCTTCCAGATTGGTAAATTGATTTTCAGTTGTGTTTATTTTGCTATTCATCCATTTTGAGTTTTTATTTTAAAATTGTATTTATTTTATTTCCATAATATCTAATTGGTTCTTTCTTTGTAATCACTCCGTCTAGTGTTTTTTTTTTAAAGATTGATACATATTTGAAGGCAGAGTTACAGAGGTAGAAGCAGGGAGGGAGACGGGGTGGGGGGGGGAGAGAAAGTCTTTCATCCATCAGTTCATTCCCTGGATGGCTGCAATGGCTGTAACTGCTGATCCGAAGCCAGGAGCCAGGAGCCAGGGGCTTCCTCCAGGTCTCCCACAGAGTGCAAGGGTCCAAAAACCTGGGCCATCTTCCACTGCTTTCTCAGGCCATAGCAGAGAGCTGGATCAGAAGTGGAGCAGCCCAGACTTGAACTGGCGCCAATATGGGATGCTGGCACTGTAGGTGGGGCTTTCCCCACCATACCACAGCGCTGACCCCTCGTTTTTTAACTGTGATGTTTCCCCTTATCTTTCTCATGATCTAAAATTGGCTTACGCAACAGTACAACACTACTTCCCCTAGTGTGTGTTCCTTCATTTGCTGAGTTTCTGGACTTTTTTTTTTTAGAAAAATCACATATTTTCATATTTTTTGAGATTTGTTTGGTAGCAGGGCTTCTCTAGGAATTTTTCTGTTAACTCTGCACAGCCTGGTGGGGAGAAGCAGCTGCCCTGTTTCCAGGAGAGTGATGGAATGGCGTGATGAAGTGCAGTGATGGTGATGAGTGATTGTGAGCCATGTGCTAGAGGAGGTAGAGACGTTCCTGATGCCTCTCGGGCATTGTGGACATTTGGGGCAACAGCCTTGTCACTCCATCCCCACCCGCACTGCTCCAAGAAGTGATGGCTATGCCTGGAGGGGAACAAAGCAAAGGGGAGCAGAGTTAGTCTGTCTGGTTGCTCATACTCCAGTGTCCTTTAGCTGCCTCTGGACTCTGTGCCCCACATCTGACCCCCTCTGGTGAGGAGTACTTTTAGTGTTTTTCCTCTTCATGCTCTGAAAAGTGATTTTCCAATTTAGTCTTAAACCATGTGCTTTCTAGCGTCTATCAACTTCTCATCAAGCAAAAGTTCTCCTGAATTGTTATGCATATGTATTTTAAATAATTATTTTCAACCATGTATATCATTTTACATGGGAATGATATTTACTAATTCTACCATTTTGAAACCAGAACTTTATTCTTTTCTCTTAAACTAGCATTTACTGAGCCAACTATGTGTCAGAGACAGCTAGGCATGGGGGATTAGAATACTGTCCCAAAAGTTCCTTTGCTTCTTTCCATAAAGCTTGTCTTCTGCTATTTTGATACAAAATTCAAATTGACAGGCAAAAAAGGAAAAATGTTGAGTTTTTATTTTTTTTCAAAAGATTTATTCATTTATTTGAAAGGCAGAAATGGGAGGGAGGGGGGAACGTCCATCCCCTGGTTCACTCCCCAAATGGCCACAACGCACAGGACTAGGCCAGGCTGAAGCCATGAGCCAAACTTCTGGGTCTCCCACATTGGTACAGGGGCCCAAGTACATGGACCATCTTCCTCTGCTTTCTTAAGAACATTAGCAGGGAACTGGATCAGAAGTGGAGCAGCCTGGACTTGAACCAGCGCCCATATGGAATGCTGGCACCGCAGGCAAAGGTTTATCCTTCTGTGCCACAGCGCTGGCCCCAAAACATTGAGGAATATCCAATAGTAGTTCAGAAGGTCTATCAAGCCCAGTAAGGTGCCAAGAAAACACAAAGAACTGAGATATGTGTAAGAACAACGTTCTCTGGTCCTCTTGTATTTTCACAATCCTCTGTGCACAGGGTGACTATGGTCCCAGTTTGGCTTAGTTCAGGTTTCTGTCTGTCGGCCTAGCCCAAGTATAATAGTCCCTTTGACTTTCAAAAATGACCTAATTTGAGCTATAAATTGTATAACCATCGTGTTATTGAAGAAAATCAGTGAGTGAACATCTCTTCTCAGTGATATTTAGAGCAACTGGGGATATAAAGAACAAGTCATCATTCATTCCTTCATTCATTCAGAAAAAGTCCCCAGAGGCTCTTGTACATGCCATGCACAGTGCTAAGCTCTGGACATACAGTGTGAACAGCACAGATGCACTCAAGGACAGTTCCCTGAGAAAGATTAGCAAACTAACAACCTATTTCTCACATGCAATCCAAAGAGGACGTGTATGATCTCTCAGCATTTTTCCACGGTTCAAGGACTTGATAAAACGTAAACTCTGCCTGCTCAATCCTACACTGACAGGTAAGTATTAAGTTAGCATATCAAAAGCACATCATTGCTTAAAAAGAAAGATTAAAATACTTGTCTACCAAAGCAGAACAAAGAAGGGAGGGCTGTGTATCTAATAATGGATTTGAAGTCACTGGATGGCCAGTTTGGATAATTAAGCAAACAAAACACACCACTGGAAAAATTATCTAAGTTGATGATTAGCATTGCTTTGAATTCAAAGTATAATTTCACCACCCTCTTCTTCACTTAGGCACAGAGATAATGTATATAACAGATCGATCACTTGCAATTTTCTGCTCATTATGCACAAACCCTCTTCATCAAATTCCTCACACAGCATGCACTTTCCCACAAAAATCAAAAGCAAAAAGCAAGATGCAAACTGAATTCAGTTATTCTTCATTTTCTTGAAAAATGAAATTCCTTTGAAGAATTTATAGATAAAGTGTTCTTTTTGTTATTTTATTTACACAAAATTTTACATGGAATAGTCTTCTATTTTCCTAGAGCTCAGTGTTCCTAGAAACACTCTCATTCTAAACCCCAGGGGAACTTCGAAAATGTCAGGCGCTTCTTAAATGGTGTGAAACCCACTTACAGCTTATTTCCTATTGGCTTTGATATGGAAATAGCAGAGTGGATATACAGTACAAAAAAAATCCAGTGGAATACATTGTTTGTGATATTATCCATAGTCAATTAACTCCTAATGAGAGGATACTACTAAAGACTCCAAAGGCTGGGGTTTAGACCCACATGGGTAATTTTCCTCATCTGTGTCTTTTAACCTCTGCCTTGGTCCCAGATTTTGCACAGATATGATGACAAATAAGGAAGTACTGATGCCTGTAGAAAAATCAACACAAATCTATTTTCATTACCAGAAAAAGAATTCAAAATCAATGATGACCAAAAGAAATATTAAGGTAAATATGAATATCTTGATAGTGTCTATCAAGATATTGAATAAAGCACATGTGCTCTCATTATTGTTCACATAATTATATATCACAAGCTTCTTTCTCCCTGCCTCTAAACAAGCTCCTTTCTCTCAGCAACTCTCTTAGTCATTGTAATCTACCCTGAGCCACCTAATCAGAACTAGCGGTAACCTCAATTCTTTCATCCTCCATATCAAGCATTTACTAAATCTTTCAGTGGTGGCTCCCACAGTTATCAAACTCTATATTCCCATTTTCTGCCTTACCTAGAACCTTAATGTTTCTTCCAGGCTGCTTATCACAGCTTTCCTTTAAAGCTCCCAAATTTGTTTTATGCCTCCTCTTTTACAAGGATATTCTTAAGATTGTAGACTGATCCTGCTTCTCTCTTTGCTTAGAAATCTTTAATGGTAGGGCCAGCATTGTGGCATAGCAAGTAAAGCTTCTGCCTATGATGCCAGCAACCCTTAATGGGCACTGGTTTGGGTAACAGCTGCTCCACTTCCTATCCAGCTCCCTGCTAATCCGCTGGGAAAAATCAGCAGAACTGTTTGGACCTCTGCCACCCACGTGGGAGACCCAGATGAAACTCCTGGCTCCTGGCTTCAGCCTGACCTAGCCCTAGCAACTGCAGCCATTTAGGGAGTGAACCAGTAGATGGATGATCTCTTTTGCTGTCTCTTCCTCTCTCTATATAACTCTTACTTCCAAAATAAATAAATATTAAAAAGAGAGAAATATTTAATGATAGCTGTAGCATAACAAGCAAAGATCTAGACCTTTTCTGTCCTTGTGACTGCCTATCTCTGGGCCTGCTCCATACCCCCCACATACTAAGGCATTTGTGTGTCAGGCACATGAAATTCCATGCAATTCTTTCCTAGTGCTTTGTATACTTTCTCATAAATCCAGAAAACCATTCTGCCACTTCTCTACCTAGTAAACACCTATTGCTTCCTTCATGGCCTGGGTCAGTCAGTCCTCTATCATTGGGTTTCTGTGATAGAGCTATTCTCTTGCTTTTCTGCACCCATAATCCCTGTAATTAATTCCATTACAACATGCATTACACATTACCATAATTATTTGTCTCCTCCAAAAGGCTGTGGGAATAATATTCGTCTTTGTTCTGTGAGCTTCATGCAGTGTTTGGCAAGTGGTATACTCCTTAAATATTCACTGAATAAATTATTAAATGTTACTTTGCTAAATAATATAATTTATGGGAGTTAATGAAACTTTTGTCTGTAAGCTATTGGAGATTTTTATGCCTATTTTGACTATGCTGGAATGTATTTATTTATATGTGTGCAGGTGATTTGTGTAAGGCATTCCACTGCCTCAAGGCATTGAATGAGTGAACAATCAGGATGTTCTGATAATGCCTGCAGAGCCAGGGAAAGGTTCCCTGCGAGAATGAGGGCGAGAAGAACATGAGGGCTAGGGCTGAGAAGAGTCCCTCCCCAGGGTCTCCTCTTAATCAGAGCAAAGACAAGTTGTTCTAGGAAATGACAGTGCTACTCCCAGCAACCTGCACCTGTTTGACTCACAAATTTCGAAAGCGTGGTGAGCAATGGCCAATCCAATCATGTATGTAAGGGACGCCTCTGAGAGGAGCTGCTCCTTGCTGAAAGAATTGTCAAGTCAGAAATTTCCTAGAAAGGATAATGAATCTCCAAAGGCGTTTCCATGGCCTTTATGTAGTGAGCTAGCCTAGATGCTCCGCGCTGCCTACTCCCCTAGACAACAGCAGCCTTGACCCAAGTCCACTCAACACAGCCAGTGGTTGGAGTCTGGTCTTACAGACACTGCAAGGTGTCTCTGCCATACTCCAAAGTGTCCACTGTCTTGGCTAATCTGTAAATTCTAGGAAATAAAGTTAGAAGTGCTGCCTTGTCTTCAAAATAATTAGTTAGAGATATGCACCAAACAAATTACTTCTTGGCAAGCAGCATAGAATCATTTTATGATTCTCAATGTTCACTGAACCCAGATCAATTTCTTCAAATGAAAGTTTAAGAATAAATTCAAATATGAAAGAAGCAAAGCCGGGATGACTCTGACTAAAGTGAGGTCCCCAGAGCTCACTTGCTCAGCCTCCCCCTGAGAGGGCACCATCTCCAGGAGTCCTTAGAGAACACTGATGGCCAGAGTATAAGGGGACTCTTCCAGCTCTGCCATTGCCTAGGACATTACCTGGAACTCCACCCATCTCATCCCTCTGCCCCCGTTCTCAGCATCAGTGTCCCCTCACACTCTCTACTAGTGTCTCCAAAATCACAAACACGCTCTGTACCCCACATGTTATAACATCCTCCATTTTGCTGCCCTATTTCTCTCCTTCCTTTCACAACTTTCACAAAGACTAATGAATGAATGAATTAAAACTACATACTTTCCTGAGTTTCACATTCCCTGCTGTTTCTGAAACGCACTGAACTCTATCTGCCTCTTTCCATCTCACAGCCACCTTTGAGGTCTAGGTCAGCATCATCTCTCACCCACCCAGACTACTACAGCGCCCTCTCACACAGTCTTCCTGCCTGCACTCTTGACTACCCGACACCGACACCTGTTCTCCACAGAGAAGCTGGGCAAATATTTTAAAAACATAAAGTAGGACAAGATACTCATAAGTAGTATTTCAGTGGTACCTCAGTGCATTTAAAATAAAATCCAAGCTCCTTCCCATCAGGTATAAAGCTCTGTAAAATCTGCTTTCTTCCTTTTTCTCCAACTTCAATTCAAGCAACTCTGCACCCACTCAAGGCTTTTGCTCTTGCTGTTCCCTGAGTCTGGGACACTCTTGCCCCATCCGTGCCTATCTACTGCCTCCTTAATATTTTTGTTGTCATTTAATTATTATTTTCTCAGAGAGGCTTTCCTTATCTCTTGACATAAAATGGTTCCTTTATGCTCATTTTTCAATAATATTATCTAAGAGGAGAGAATTAAATATAATTTTCTTAAGTTTCTTTTCTCTTTATTATAATCACTCCAATCATTTCTTACCTGTTGCACCCCTCATTTAGGAACACCTGGAAATCACCTAGACTCTCAAATATGAAAACAAATATGACATTGACTTTGCTTAGTGGTGACAGGTTACTGACAAATTATTAGAGTAGAACCTATAGAGAAAGAAGGTGGAGGATAGAGAAAGAGCAATAAGGGGGATGAAGGAAGGCAGGAAGGCAGGAAAGAAAGAAAGAGAGAAAGAGATAAGAGAAAGAAGGGCAGGGAGGAGAGGAGAGGAGAGGAGAGGAGAGGAGAGGAGAGGAGAGGAGAGGAGAGGAGAAGGAAAGGAAAGGAAAGGAAAGGAAAGGAAAGGAAAGGAAAGGAAAGGAAAGGAAAGGAAAGGAAAGGAAAGGAAAGGAATGAGGAAGAAAGGGAAAAACAATGAGGGTTCTCTCCAGACCACAGAGTTATATGTAGCAAATCCCTAGAACCATGCCAAGCTTTACAAAATTCAAAGACAAATTTATGTATTTCTATTGGAATTTTTTTCAGATTAGGTTTGTGTCTTGTTTAGTTTGGGTTACTATAGCAAAACACTGTGGACTGGGTGGCTCAGATAACATTTATTTCTCATGGTGTTGTAGATCAGAAAGTCCAAAACACAGATACCAATAGAGTTGGTGCCTTTTGGGAGTCTGCTTCCTGGTTTCCACAAGGACACATTCTCGCTGTGATCGATTCCTGGAGCTTCTTTTAAAAAGGCACAGATCCCATTCATGAGAGTTCCATCTGCATAACATAATTACCTCTCAAAGACCCCACCTCCTAGCAACATCACCTTCGTAGTTAGGACTTCAAAATACAAGTTTTATGGGAGCATAAACATCTAATTTATAATAATGGGATTCTGCTAGAAGTGGAGACCAAGGCAAGGATTTAAGAACACAGTGTTTATTTCGAAGGCGGTACCAGGGAGCATAGGCAGGAGAGTGGGTAAGGGAAACAAGGAAGAGAAGGAAGCCATCACCAGGGAACAAACAAGAGGGGACAGCTATGGAAGTATAGGACTCAACACACCTCAACAGTGCACATGAGAGATGAGCTTATCCACTAACTTCCATCTGTCTTTTTTGGAGGGCTGATCCCAAGGGCATTTATCTATTCCATAAAACTTCCAGCTTGTCTCACATGGGTCACACGTATACCTGTGGTGGAAAATGTGGGTACTTGCAGGAAGAAGACAGCATGGAACTGCAGCCAGGCACCAGTGAGCTCTTCCACACTGCTGGTGTAAACTCCAGGAACACACCAGTCCGAAGGCACTACTCGGGAGCAACCATCTACCTTCCTAAATTATTGGTGATCAGCCGTGGGTGAGGAAGTAGTTGGATGAGTTTCCCCAACTGTGGCCCTCCTCATTTCTCTTCGTAAATCCCTCCTGAAAGCTGAGACAAATTAGAATATGTAGGTTTATTTACCACAGAAAATATTCTTAGCAGCCAAGGCGAGCTCTGGATTCCACATTAGAAATGGCTGTTCATGGGCTGGCACTATGGCATAGTGGTTAAAGCTGCCGCATGCAGTGCCAGCATCTCATATGGGTGCTGGATTGAGTCCTGGCTGCTCTTCTTCCAATCCAGCTCTCTGCTATGACCTGGGAAATCAGTAGAAGATGGCCCAAGTCCTTGGGCCCCTGCACCTGCGTGGGAGGCCTGGAGGAAGCTCCTGGCTCTTGGCTTCGCATTGGCTCAGCTCCAGTCGTTGTAGTCATTTGGGGAGTAAACCAGTGAATGGAAGACCTCTCTCTCTCTCTCTCTCTCTCTCTCTCTCTCTATCTCTCTCTGCCTCTGCCTTTCTGTAACTTTGCCTTTCAAACAAATAAATAAAAAAATTTTTTTAATTAAAAAAAATAGGTGCTCAGCGCTGAATGTGGAAACCTAAAGATTTTGGTTTAGTCAGTTATGAGAAACATTCTGCTGTCTTCCCTGTCTTCGTTTTCCTTATAATTTCAGTTCAGTTTTTGATTTTCTGCCCACTGAAACCTACATCACCTCAGCACATGTTCTCAGTGTTACGCATGTAGTACCGAGCTGCAGGTTTCTCGGGGACACTACAAAACTCTATCAACTTTTCAACCACATCAGAAAAGGCAAGTGACTTACTGTAACACATAAATCTATGGTTAACTTTTAGAGATTCTCTTTCTGGACTTGTTACTTTAAAATTTAGAGTCTAAGCTATGTTAGACCCTGCAGTTAAAATGACACAGTGATGTATTATACTGCCTTGAAAATTCTCTTCATAAAATTAATCCTGCAATGTTACCTTTCTGCTCACCAGAATTTCCTTTCAGCTCTGTTCCATTTTGATCTCTTTACATTATTTTGAAGATTACATATACACAGCCCTTTGCTGTGTTAAGTGCCTTAGAATGACTTTTGGTGAAATGTAATAAAATTCTACTCCGTTGCAGCCTATTTATCTTGCCTCTATTATCCATCTCAAATTCTCTGTCTACTCACAGAACTTGCCAGTGTGGCAATCTGTGTGCTGAGAGTACAGTTCTTACTTGTTTGAGATCTGCCCTTGAGCTTTAAAAGGCACCTACATGGGGGCAGGAGGACAGCACTCTACTGCCACTACAGCCCAGCTCTTAGGCTGGGAGGAGCTAGCCCCATCTTCCCTGCCAATAGAAGTGGCCTTATAACTGGTCCCCACCTCCAGTAGATCCCTTCACTTTTTAGTGTTACATGGTATCAATCAATTCTTATCCTTGTTTATCTCATTATGACAATTTACAGAATGAGAAGTCTATCACGCCACAGTTGCATCAGGTTATCACATTAACATGTCCCAAATCTTCCAGCTGAGCCTTTGTTCATGCTTAGTCCTGCTGGAATGCCCTGCTGTGGCTGACTTGTGCTCATACCCAATTTCTTTCTTCATTTAGCAAGTATTGACTGGTGCTTCCTATAGGCCAGGCTGTTAGACTCTGAAGACATAATGGTATGTGAAATGGACATATGGCCCCAAACAGCGCTTAAGTCTAAAAAAAGGAGGGGCACAGTTATGCAAGCATCAGACAAGTAAGTACATGTGTGATTACAAACTGAGAAAATTATTACAAATGATTTTTAGGCCACAACTGAGAAGATATACCTGTGGAAAATAATGGGATGGGGGAGAGATGCCCCAGAAGAAAGAAACAGCATAATGAGATACCTAAACACATTTGCTCATAGTCAGTTATAATAGGACCAGATCCTGTAGTCATCACTCTCTGTGAATGTAAAACTGTGTAGTTACTTGACCTTTGTTTATTTTATTTTATTGATTTATTTGACAGACAGCCCAAAAGAGAAACAGACAGAGAGAGAAAGAGAGAGAGAGAGAGAGCGCGCTTCCGTACACTGGTTCACTTCCCAAATGCCTGAAATGATTGTAACTGGGTCTAGCTAAAGCCAACAGTCAGAAACTCAATCCATGTCTCCCACATGGTTAACCACAACTGCTTGAGCCATCACCTTCTGCTTCCCAGTTTCTGCTTAAACAGGAAGCTGAAATTGGAAGCCAAAGTGGGCATTGAACCCAATTACTCCAATATGGTATGTGGGCAACCCAGCTGCTATCTTAACTTCTGGGCCAAATGCCCATCCCAACTTGACCTTTTTTTTCTTTTTTAATTTATTTATTATCTGAAAGTCAGAGTTACATAAAAAGGGGGAAACAGAGAGAGTGATCTTCCATCCACTGGGTCATTCCCCAAGTGGTCGCAGTGGCTAGGGCAGAGACAGGCTAGAGCCAGGAGCCAAGAGCTTCTTCCAGATCTCCCACATGGGTGCAGAGTCATATTTTGCTGCTTTTCCCAGGCCATTAGTAGGGAGTTAGATTGGAAGTAGAGCAGCTATGGACTTGAACCGGTGCCCATATGGGATACTATCATCAGAGGTGGTGGCTTTATCCACTATTTCACAATGCCAGTCCCCCAACTTGACTTTTCTAATCCTTAATTTTCCTATATATAAAACAAAGGTAATAAAGCCATCTACCATTCTACCTATCTTGTGAAGATAGGACTAATTTATACAAAACTCCTGGCACAAAGAAAGTGCTCAGTATATATTACCTACTAATTGCAGTCATGAACAGCTTAACAACTTGGAATGCTCTGAGAAATGACAATTTCATTGTTATATGAACATCATAAATGTCATAGAGTGTGCTTACGCCAACCAAAACAGCTACAATATCACCACATGATATAATCTTATGGAACCACCATCATGAGTGCAGTACATTATTGACTGAAACATTGTAAGGAAACACAAAACTGAATTATTACTAAGCTGAGACATGAAGGCCACAGTAGAGCTAACCATGATTGAGGGAAAAGCATTCCAAGAGAGTATGCTCAAATACAAAAGAACTCAGTTTTTTGTAGGACCTATTAAAAGACTACTAGATGGAATGGAAGACTACCATATGGTGGTGGTTAAGAGATGCTTATGGAGGTACTAGACTTGTTTATGTGCTTCCTTTGACTCTTAGTCCTTTCATTATGATCAATTGTGAACTGAAATTGATCACTTGGACTGGTGAGATGGCATTGGTACATGCCACCTTGATGGGATTAAATTGGAGTCCCCTGGTATGTTTCTAACTCTACCATTTGGGGCAAGTCAGCTTGAGCATGTCCCAAATTGTACATCTCTTCCCTCTCTTATTCCTACTCTTATGTGTAATAGGGATCACATTTCAGTTAAATTTCAACACTTAAGAATAACTGTGTATTAATTACAGAATTAAACCAGTCATATTAAGTAGAACAGACAAAAAAACTACTAAGAGGGATAATGTATAGAATAAATAAAGGGGAGAGTGATCCAACATGGGACGCGAGATACTCAGCAGACTCATAGAATGGTGGATGTCCTAAACAGCACTCTGGCCTCAGAATCAGCCCTAAAGGCATTCGGATCTGGCTGAAAAGCCCATGAGAGTATTTCAGGCATGGAAAGCCAAGACACTCTGGCAAAAAAAAAAAAAAAAAAAAAAAAAAAAAAAAACACACAAAACCTAAATGAAAGATCTCTGTGAGTGAGATCCCAGTGGAAAGAACAGGTCTGCAAAGAAGGAGGTACCTTTCTCTGAAGGGAGGAGGAGAGAACCTCCACTTTGAATATGACCTTGTCTAAACAAGATAAGAGTCGGTGAACTCAAAAGGCTTCCATAGCCTTGGAAACTCATGACTGGTGCATAGGGAGATTACTGATGCCATAAACAGGAGTGTCAATTGGTAAAGTCAACAACAGGAGTCACTGTGCACTTACTCCTCATGTAGGATCTCTGTCCTTAATGTGCTGTACATTGAGACTTAATGCTATAATGAGTACTCAAACAGTATATTTCGCTTTGTGTTTCTATGGGGGTGCAAACTGTTGAAATCTTTACTTAATGTATACTAAACTGATCTTCTGTAAAAAAAAAAAAAGAAGAAGAAGAAATTATCAATTCCCAACTTGACTCTCACTGGGATTAAACATGACAATAGGTCTGATCTGATTTCATCATCATTTAAAAAATCATCTATTATTTTTCACTTTATGTTTTTGTGGGAGCAAACTGTTGAAATCTTTACTTAATGTATGCTAAACTGATCTTCTGTATATAAAGATAATCGAAAATGAATCCTCATGTGAATGGAAGGGGAGAGGGAGTGGGAAAGGGGAGGGATGCGGGTGGGAGAGACGATATGGGGGGGAAGCCATTGTAATCCATAAGCCGTACTTTGGAAATTTATATTCATTAAATAAAAGTTAAAAAAAAAGAGATGCTTATGGAAGTATGTTAGAAATACAGGAGGCTAAAGTAGGAAAGTAGTTTCTAGATTTCATTGTTTTGGAGATGGTCTAATTTCCGGGAGTGATAATATCCAAGATATGACTCTAGGACCATAGAGCTGAAATGGGCTAGTGTTCAAGGTAATTGGTGGGAAGGAACAAAGGGATCATAGTATTAAATGAATTATCCACATGCAATTGTACTACTAACCAAGATTGTGACTTTGTGTAAATTCAAAAATTACATCCCTCCTCAAGAGGCTTTATCATATCTGCAAGAATCTCTCAAAATATGTGCATAAATCAGCGATGACAAAATTGTTGGATTGGTCCCTGCACAGCCATGACGTCAGACCTATCTATATGTTGGATCTGGCAGAATAACGTTCAGGGTGAAGAGGATGATGTTCCAGGAAACAAGGTCATCAATGATTGAAGGGGAATGTTCAGACGCCGTTGGTTGACAGCAACCTCTCTCCCTCACTCCCTCTCCCCCTCTCCCCCTCTCCCCCTGTCTCCCTCTCCCCCTCTCCCCCTGTTTCCCTCTCCCCCCTCCCCCTCTCCTGTCTCCCTCTTCCACTCTCCCCCTCTCCTCTCTCCCCCTCTCCTTCTCCCCCTCTCCTTCTCCCCCTCTCCCCCCTCCCCCTCTCTCCCTCTCTCCCTCTCCCCCTCTCCCCACTCCCTTTAACCCCCCTCTCCCCTCCCCTGGTGTGAACCTCAGGGGAACAGAACTTCCATGAGACGAAGGAGAAGTAACAGTGTAGAAGAGTGAGTTGCAAGGACAGACTCCAGGTCCAGCTCTTCACACTGTGGTGTTTAAGAAACAAGCATGCTTTAAACAGAAGGGCTATGGCCGGTGATATGTACCAGATCTACTTCTGTTTTAACTATGTCATTCCAGTAGGAAGAGAGTACCCCAATAGAATTTTGCTCCTTGAGAGTGAAACTCTGTCAGATGTAACTTTGTACCTAACATTATACTGTTTATCTTTCTATTTTGTTGTGGTAAGGATTTAATAAATATTAGTGAATGAAGGAATATTGCTTTTATTTTAGTTTCAAAATCCTAGCAGAAGGAATGGGTCATGCTCATGAACTAACTAGCTTTATCTAGAGTACATTTAAAAGCACTGTAAGTGTAAATTTCCAGTTTTAGAATCTGAGTACAAAACACCATAGAAATTGTATTTAATGGTATTGTCTGTCTTTTTCTTTTAACAAAGTTATTCCTTCTTATGCAGTTTTTAAAGTGGCACCAATAATTTCATGCCATCAGTTATAACTTTATTAGAGAGAATTGTCTTTTGTAGCTTACATTTGTATTACACAATAAAAATCCCATTTTGTCATTTGAAATGGTTATTGTAAACAAAAATCAAGTATCAATTGATATTTTTTCTTTAGTTTCTAAAACGTTTTGTTTTGAGAATTTAGAAATTGTATGTGATTTTTTTCTTCACTAACTAAATTATATGTTTTAAATTCATAATAATATATTTTATTCCAGTAGAGCAATTGAAAACAGTGAGGTTTGTCTCTGTTTTGTGGACAGTGGAATATATAAATAAGTATCTGGGGAGGCCTGGGCCAGGGAATTTAATTGTCTTATACTCAACATTAGTAAATTAGTTCCTTATTTGATTATTATAGAGCATATTTTTACCTTGGAACAGCAAATGAAAGACCTTTTGATAGTTTCTCTTTGGTTTCTTAGCAGATATTGTCTCATCCCTAAAAATGTTAAAACGCCTCCTGTCTTTTCAATAAATGATGTCTTAGAACAGCTGGAAATTTACTTTGAAAAAAAATCTAGACACAGATTTTACACTCTTCCAAATTAACTCAAAATGGAGCATAGACTTAAATGTAAAATATAACACTATAACATTCCTAGAAGATAATATAGGAAAAAATCTAGATGACTTTGGGTATGGCGATAAATACTTAGATAGAACACCAAAAGCATAATCCATGAAAGAAATAATTGATAAGCTGGACTTCATTAAAATTTCAACTTCTTTCTGTGAAGGATACCGTCAAGAGAATGAGAAGATAAGACACAGATTGGAAGAAAATACTTGCAAAAACCATATTTGATAAAGACTTTTTTTCCAAAATATGCAAAGAACTCTTACAACTCAATAAAAAAATGAATAAATGGATTTAAAAATAGGCAAAAGACTGAATACACACATCACCAAAGAAGATATATAAATGAAAAATAAGCATAAGAAAAGATGCTCAACATTGTGTGTCATTAGGGATTGCAAATTAAAACAACATGGTACCAATCAATATATGCCTATTAGTAGCCACAATCCCAAATACTGATACCACCAATTCCTGGCAAGGCTGTGGAGCAATAGGATTTTTTATTCATTGTTGGTGGGAATGCAAAAGGGTACAGTCTCTAGAAGATAGTTTGCCAACTTCTTACAAAATTAAATATATTCTAACCTGCACTGTACCTTCCAGCTAATGTACTTCTTCATATTATTCAAAAACTTGAAAATTTGCATCCATGGGGTTGGTGTTGTGGCATAGCAGATTAAGCCTCACCTGTGATGCCGGCATCCCATATGGGCACTGTTTGCCACCAGGCTGCTCCATTTCGGATCCAGCTCCCTACTAATGTGCTTGAGAAAGCAGTGGAAGATGACTCGAGTCCTTGTGCCCATGCACACACCTGGGAGACCTGGAGGAAGCTCCAGGCCCCTGGCTTCAGCCTGGCCTAGCCCCAGCCATTTGGGGAGTGAACCAGCAGATGGGAGATCTCTTATTGTCTCTCTTCTCTCTGTTGCTCTGCCTTTCAAATAAATTTTAAAAAAATTTAAAGAAAGAAAAAGAAAACTTGCATCCACACAAAAATCTGTACATTAATTTCATAACAGTTTCATTCATCATAGTCAAAATTGAGAAAGAAGCAAGACATCCTTTAGCAGGGGAATAGCTAAGTAAAAGGTGGCATGTCTGGACAATGGAATATTATTCAGCACTGAAAATGAGCTATGAAGCCATGAAAAGACATTAAAGAAGTTAAATACATATTGATGTTTAAAAATAATGCCAGTCTGAAAAGGCTACATACTGTATGATTCCAACTTCACGACATCATGGAAAAACAATCCTTGGGGACAGTAGAAAAATCACTGATTGTCAGGGATTAAGCAGGAAGAGGGAGTACAGAGGACATTTTAGGGCAACAAAACTATTCTGTAAGATACCATAGGGGTGAATTCATGTCATAACTGATCAAAATCTACAGAAATTACAACACCAACAGTGAACCCTAATGGAAACTAATGATTTGGGGTGATGATGAGGTGTCCACTATAACAAGTATACCCCTCTGGTTGGGTATGTTGACAATGAGGGCGGCTGTCCCACCTGTGAGAGTACAGCATAGATGACAAACTTCTCTATCATAATTTTGCTGTGAACCAAAAACTACTCTAAAATATGAAGTGTTTTTTGCTCCTAAACTACAATCAAAAGTTTTGGTTTTCTATCTTTGTGTTCCTGGCCCTTGGTCCAACTTTCATCTGTCTATTTATCTCCCACCACATCCCTTCATATCCATCCACCCATCCATGAAATATTTCTTTAGATTATTTGTGTGCAAGATAGTGCAGGTTGCTAAGGCAAAATAGTGAAGAAGCAGACTATTATAGTATTTATAAAATAAATTATAACCATGCTCAATCAGCCTTGCCCCAAACGGTAGAGTTAGAAATGTGCCAGGGGATTCCAATTAAATCCCATCAAGGTGGCATGTACCAATGCCATCTCTCTAGTCAAAGTGATCAGTTTCAGTTCACAACTTATCCTAATGATAGGATTAAGAGTCAAAGGGATCGCATAAACAAGACTAGTGTCTGCTAATACTAACTGATAGAATTAAAAAGGAAAGAACGATCCAACATGGGAAGCGGGATACACAGCAGACTCATAGAATGGCAGATGTCCTAAACAGCACTTTGGCCTCAGAATCAGCCCTTAAGGCATGCAGATCTGGCTGAAGAGCCCATGAGAGTATTTAAGGTATGGAAAACCAAGACACTATGGCAAAAAACAAACAAACAAACAAACAAACAAAAACAAAAAAACCCCACACCTAAATGAAAGCTCTCTGTGAGTGAGGTCCCAGTGGAAAGAACGGGCCATCAAAGAAGGAGGTACCTTTCTCTAAAGGGAGGAGAGAACTTCCCCTTTGACTTTGACTTGTCTAAATAAGATTGGAGTTGGCAAACTCAAAAGGCTTCCATAGCCTTGGCAACTCATGACAAGAGCCTAGGGTGATTACTGAAACCATAAACAAGAGTGTCAATTGTTAAATCAACAGGAGTCACTGTGCACTTACTCCCCATGTAGAATCTCTGTCCTTAATGTGTTGCACAATGTGAATTAATGCTATAACTAGTACTCAAACAGTATTTTACACTTTGTGTTTCTGTGTGGGTGAAATCTGTTGAAATCTTTACTTAATATATACTAAATTGATCTTCTGTATATAAAGATAAGTGAAAATGAATCTTGATGGGAATGGAATGGGAGAGGGAGTGGGAGATGGGAGGGTTGCGGGTGGGAGGGAAGCTATGGGGGGGGGGGGAGCCATTGTAATCCAAAAGCTGTACTTGGAAATTTATATTTTTTTTCATAATCATTGATTCTTTTCATTTTAATATTTTGGATTCTTTGAGGATAGAAATTTTATCTTGTTTACCAATATGATGAATCTTACAATAAACTTGTGGTTAGTATATGAATAAATAATATTTTTATTTATGACATTTTGAAATTTTGAGTTCAGTTTCCATATTTACAATTCCCTTTGAAGACTAAATAAGTGGGCATTTAGTAAGTGTGAATGCATTAATTATTCTTGGGGGTGGATGTTTGGCACAGCAGTTAAGATGCCACTCAACATGCTCACATTCCGTATCCAAATTTTGAGTGCCAGCTCTGCTCCCGATTCTAGCTTTCTGGGACTGCAAACCCTGGGAGACAGTAGATGATGGCTTAAGTGGGTGTGTCTTTGCCACCTGGATTGAGTTCCCAGCTGCTGACTTCAACCTGATAGATCACTATCTGTTGCAGACATTTGGGGGTGGTGAACCAGAGGATGTGAGATCTCTGCTTGTCTGCCTCTCTGTCTCTCTGCCTTTCAAATAAATAAATAAACATTTAAGACATATGGATAGGTTAGAAAAAATATTAAAATAGTTTTTAAGAAAAACGTCCGGGGGCCAGTGTTGTGGTAAAGTAGGGCCCTGCAATGCCAGCATCCCATTTGGGCACTGCTTTGTGTCCCCAATGCTCTGCTTCTATTCTAACTCCCCATGAATGCCCTTGGAAAGGTAGCATAGGATGACACAAGTGATTGGGCCCCTAATGCCCACATGGGAGACCCAAATGCAGCACTTGGCTCCTGGATTTGACTTCACCCAGCACTGGCTATTGTGGCCAACTAGGGAGCTTGCCAAGAGATAGAAGAGATTCTCTCTCTCTCTCTCTCTCTCTCTCCCTCTTTCCATTTCTACCTCTGATTTTGCAACAAATGAATAAAAAATCTTTTAAGAAAACTTTAAAATATTTGTTGAAATTTTACTTATGGAAAAATTGAAACATATACAAGACCTGAGTCAGTAAAAATAGTGGATTTTCGTGGACAAACACCCAACTTCAGCAATCATCTTGGCCTAATTTGTCTCCTCTACATCACTACTTGTATCTCCTCTTTCTGTGCTGACTGTCTGAATTGTTTTGCCCTTTTTAGAAAAAAAATTTTTTAATTTATTTGAGATGAAGACAGATATAAACAGAGAGCTCCTATCAGCTACTTCCCTCTCCAAATGTCCCTATGGTAGGAGCTAGGCTGAGGCTGGATCCA
The DNA here is from genome assembly GCF_964237555.1 of Oryctolagus cuniculus. Lineage (NCBI taxonomy): Eukaryota > Metazoa > Chordata > Mammalia > Lagomorpha > Leporidae > Oryctolagus > Oryctolagus cuniculus. Next base: position 84,303,593 of record NC_091436.1, read on the forward strand.
GGAGGGCAATCTAGTTCTCCTATGCAGGTGCCAGGAACCAAATTACTTGAGCCCTCAGCTGTTGCCTCCCATGGCTCACATTAGCAGGAATATGGAATTGGGAGCTAGAGCTGGGTATCAAATGTAGGTACTGTAATGTGGGATGGTGGGATCTCTTAAGATCTTTTAAGCCATATGTCTGCCTCACCTGGATTATTTTAAATCAATCTTTACCTGTAAATGTTTTAGAATTTAACTCTAAATTAAAAAAAAAAAACAATTTAAGACAGTATTATCACATCTAACCAATTGAACAATAATTGCTTGCGATCATCAAATCTCCTGTTAGCTTTTGAATTTTTACTTTATCATTTTAAATGATTTAATTATTTGAATCAGCATCAAATAAGGTTCGTGCACTGCAATTGATTGAAGTACCTCAGTCTCGTTTGATAGGTGACTCACCCATAGAAATGTATTTGTTGAAAAGAACTTTGATTTGGTATTTTTTTGTCCATTAGTTTCTGGAATTTTCTGATTGCATCCCCAGGGAATAGTTTAACATATTCATCTATCCTACGTATTTCCTAAAATTTTGTTGCTGCCTTTAGATGTTGATTGGATCAGTTCTATGGCAAGTAAAGTGCACTCTGTCAGGAGACAAACATATCTGGATGTCTTTTCTTATGTGTGATGTTAGCGGCTCATGATCCATTATTTCACTGGGGATCGCAAAATAATGATATTCTAATTTTACTATTCCTTTTACAACTACTGGCTAGAATATGTAAAAATAAACTTCCTTTTTCAAATATTTTATTATCCTGTGTACAGTTCATACTGGGAAATCAGAACAACTGTTTGACTCTTTTTGTTTATTCACCAGTTTTCACAATAGTGAATTGATTCCCTAGTATTCTCCAAATTCGAACAATGTGGTGTTTTTCCAATGAGTTTCTCCCATTTGTATTATGAACTTCAGAATTAAAATGCATTTAGTTGTTTCAATTTGAGCATTAAATATATTTGATAATCCATGGGGCCGGCGACATGGCTCACTTGGTTAATCCTCTGCCTGTGGCTCCGGCACCCATTATGGGCATCGGTTCTGTCCTGGCTGCTCCTCTTCCAGTCCAGTTCTTTGCTGTGGCCTGGGAAGGCAGTGGAGGATGGCCCAAGTGCTTGGGCCCTGCACCCCATGGGAGAACAGGAGAAGCACCTGGCTCCTGGCTTCAGATAGGCAGCACCGGCCATAGTGGCCATTGGTGGTGGTGGTGGTGGGGGGTGAACCAACGGAAGGAAGGCCTTTCTCTCTGTCTCTCTCTCTCACTGTCTATAACTCTACCTGTCAAATAAAAAAAATGTTAATTATATTTGATAATCCAATGATCTCATCTTTGGGTGGGTAACAATTTAAGTTGTGTCCTGAGCTCTTTTAAAAAATAAAAATAAAAAGATTTATTTTAATCATTTGAAAAGCAGAAAGACAGAGATAGAGAGGGAGAGATGGAGAGAAAAAGAGATCTTCCATTCACCGGTTCACATCCCAAATGGGCCAGTCTGAAGCCAAGAACCTGAAACTCCATCCAGGTCTCCCAGATGGTTGGCATGAACTCAAACATTTGGGCTTTCTTCCACTGCTTTCCCAGGTGTATTAGCAGGGAGCTGGATCAGAAGTGAAGGGACCAGGACTCAAGCCAGTGTTTCCATATGAGATACTGACATCACAAGAGATGGCCTAAAATGCTGTGCCACAGGTCCAGCCTCTCCAGAGCTCTTTAGATTTGACTCCAATAGACTAAGTGGCTGTTAGAGCTTCCTGGTTTTCATACACGATGTAACAGGCTCATCTTGCCCTTTGACTGAAATGAGCTATTTCTCCAATAAGCCCTGGTTTGTTTTACTGGGAAATGGTTATTTAGAGACTACAATCTGGCTGGTAGACTTTCATTGTTACTGGGTTGATTAGTGTTTCTTGACCTTTTCAACAGGGCTAGTTTGTAAGACGTATTTATTTTAACATTGTTAGCAGGAACCAGTGTTGTGATGCAGTGGATTAAGCCACTGTTTGGGATGCTGGCATCCCATTTCAGAGAGCTGGTTGGAGACCCAGCTGCTCTGCAGCAATTCAGCTCTCTGTTAATGTGCCTGGGACAGCAGTGGATGATGACCCAAGTAATTGGGCCTCTCCCACCCACATGGGAGACCTAGATGGCATTCCAGGCTCCTAGTTTCAGCCTGGCCCAGTCCAGGTTGTTGGAACCATTTGGAGAGTAAACCAGTGGAAGGAAGATCTCTCCCTCCCTCCCCATCATTTGCTTTTCAAATAAAGAAAGAAATGAATGAATAAGTATTTTAAAATATTTTAAGGCTGGTGCCGCGGCTCAATAGGCTAATCCTCTGTCTGTGGCGCCGGCACACCGGGTTCTAGTCCCGGTCAGGGTGCCAGATTCTGTCCCGGTTGCCCCTCTTCCAATCCAGCTCTCTGATGTGGCCTGGGAATGCAGTGGAGGATGGCCCAAGTGCTTGGGTCTTGCACCCGCATGGGAGACCAGAAGAAGCACCTGGCTCCTGGCTACGGATCAGCGCGTCGGCCATTGGAGGGTGAACCAATGGAAAAGGAAGACCTTTCTCTTTGTCTCTCTCTCTCACTGTCCACTCTGCCTGTCAAAAAAACAAAAACAGCCTCAGAATCAGCCCTAAAGGCATTCGGAGCTGGCTGAAAAGCTCATGAGAGTATTTCAGGCATGGAAAGCCAAGACACTCTGGCAAAAGATCTCTGCGAGTGAGATCCCAGTGGAAAGAACAGGCCATCAAAGAAGGAGGTACCTTTCTCTGAAGGGAGGAGAGAACCTCCACTTTGACTATGAGCTTGTCTAAACAAGATAAGAATCGGAGAACTCAGAGGGCTTCCATAGCCTTGGAAACTCATGACTGGTGCATAGGGAGATTACTGATGCCATAGACAGGAGTGTCAATTGGTAAAGTCAACAACAGGAGTCACTGTGCACTTACTCCTCATGTAGGATCTCTATCCTTAATGTGTTGTACATTGAGATTTAATGCTATAACGAGTACTCAAACAATATATTTCACTTTGTGTTTCTATGGGGGTGCAAACTGTTGAAATCCTTACTTAATGCATACTAAACGGATCCTCTGTAAAAAAAAAAAAAAAAAAAAAAAAGAAATTATCAATTCCCAACTTGACTCTCACTGGGATTAAACATGACAATAGGTCTGCTCTGATTTCATCATCATTTTAAAAAATCATCTATTATTTTTCACTTTATGTTTCTGTGTGGGAGCAAACTGTTGAAATCCATACTTAATGTATACTAAGCTGATCTTCTGTATATTAAGATAATCGAAAATGAATCTTGATGTGAATGGAAGGGGAGAGGGAGTGGGAAAGGGGAGGGTTGTGGGTGGGAGGGACGGTATGGGGGGAAAGCCATTGTAATCCATAAGTCGTACTTTGGAAATTTATATGCATTAAATAAAAGTTTAAAAAAAAAAAAACAAACTACAAAAACAATATGTATACCAAACTGATGTAAACCAAACTCATATTCATAATCACCAATGTTGATTTTTGTTTCTATTCAATACCTCACTGCTCTGTTACTAATGTGATTTTTTTGAAATGTTACAAATGTAAACTTCAAAAAATAAATTTATGGTGAAAAAAAAAAAAAACAAAAACAAAAAAAAAATTTTTAAATAAACAAAAATGATGGTAAATATTTTCATGTATTTTATTTAAGCTATTTTATTTATAGAACAGACTATCTTCACATTGGAGTGACATTATTAAAGTTTTCTAAACTTCATGCTATGATTGTAGAAGTTAATATCTGAGAAGAGCTTCTTTTGAACAGTTGTTCTTCTGATATGGGTTCCCTCTAGACAAACTGTGCAGCTGAAAAGCATAATCAAAATCTTAAATTAATTTGTAAAATGGAGAACAGTTTATAATATAAAATGATTTTTAAATCATCTTTAAAAAATACACAATTATATTTTGTAAGAAAGTAAAATATAGAAAGTAAACACATCACAAAATGATTTTCATTAAGTATGATACTACAGGAAAGAAATATACTTAAAGTACCCTTACAAATGTAATTCAACATCTTTTGTAAGAAATTCACGAACTATATTAAGTTTTTTACTTTAAAAGTCTCAGCACACGAAAGATTTGTACATAAAATTCTGGTATCAATTTCTTCAAAAACATGAATACTATTTAAAAAATATTTCTAGAGAGAGAAAAAGCCTTCTTTTCCACATTGTGTACCACATCCTTAACCTTAAGTAGTTTTGCTTCCAGAGTAACAAATAGGTTAATTGCCAGCCTTATTTTTTTTTCTGGTTACATCAGATTTGTAATGAGTAAAATATTTTCAGACATTCTTGTTAATTTCTCTAATATTATGTTACCTCCTGTACATTACAATTTCTGGATTCATAATTTTTCCGGCATTTTCATCTGCACTAAATGGATGAGAACAGGGAGGAGCAGAAATAGCTTTACCCCAGAGTCAATTTCCCATACATTCTAATTCAGGAGTGTGGAGGAGAGACAAATTATGAAGGCCCTATTTTTGTCACAGTCTCTTGCTCCCCACCATTACCTTCTCATCTCTGAAAGCTTTTCATCCTATCATTAAAAGGACTGCCAGCAATGTGTGCCTATATTTTGGCATTAAACTCATAACTATTGAGAACACGTACACATTTCCCCTCCAGCTAGATGATGAATAAATCCTCAACTGATGTAAAAGGATCCCAGTCACCAAGTTCAGTGCCAACCATTTCCATTTCTATGTGCCTCTGAAGCTACCTGCCTCCCAAGAAAGCTGCTAAGAACTGCACCAGGTCTAACCTTGCACAAAGGCCAATTGCCAGATGCCTGGCAAACTCACCCTGACATGGACGGCAAATGCCACAGTGAGAACAGCACTCTCCTCCTCTGTGGTACCCAGGTAAAGAAAGTGAGTCTCATAAGTAAACATCAAAGGACTATGGGTAGGAAAAAGCTAGTTGTTGCCACACCCTGGATGGGTTCTAGAGGGACACTTGGGCCAAAATGGGTACAAGAATGATAGATTGAAGGTTCAGACTTTGAACTCTAGAGTTGTATTCCTTCTCAGGAGACAAACCATCATTCTATCCTTCATTTAACCCAGATTCACTTCAAATGCCTGGTTAAATTTCATGACAGTATGAGGGCATTGATTTAGGGGTAAACAACAGAGTTGAGGAGAGAAAAATCAGATAGGCTCTTAGGTTTGTCAGTCCTCTAGGAACAGCCTGAAATAATGCATTCTTTCAAGAGGCCCCCATTGGTGTTCCATTTGCAGATGCAAAGAATTCCCCAAATGCAAAGTTTCCTTCCCAGTGCAGTGGCATTTTGCTAGTGTTCTGTGGGGGAGAGGCAAGGGAAGATGGGACTCATTGACCCCTGTGACAGTCTGAGGTCTGTTGCCTGGGAAATCACCCAGACGCAATGTTTTGCACACGATTTCATAGGCTTGGACCACTTCCTTGTTTTGCAGCATTTCTAGCTCCCAGGCCAAGGACAATTCCTAGTCTTTATGTCCCATTCTGCAAGTGGAAGAATAGGTCTTTCCAACTGGAGATCAGCCTCAGAGTGATCCATTCGGGCTTTCCCCGACATCACCACTCAGCTGGTGGCTGTGGAGCTCTGCACCTCTTGCACCTACTCTGCACTTTCTCTCTCATCTATCTTCTACACCTCTTCCCTGTCCCTGCTTTCTCACTTGCTGCCTCCACAATCCGTGAGCCTCCTCTGGCTTCTTCCCACTGTCTCAACTCCTCAGGAAGCGTCCCTAACACTTAGAGGTTCAGTTCACCACTCCCCTCCGGTGGGGAGTCACAGTAATGATATGATAATGACAATTCCATAGTCTTTCCTCACAAATTTTAAAGCACTCAAGGCTGCTCCATTTACATTTTAACAGGAGAATCATTAGTCCCTTGATGGAGAGAGCTTAGCTCTTCAATTCACAGCACTTTTTTTTTTAACAGTAGGAAACATTTTATCACAAGACTAGACAAAGAAGACAGAGTATGACTTAATGGCTCCCTTCATGCATATATTTTATTAAAGACTATTCTATTTTCAGATCCATACATACATATATAAAATCACATTATTTTCATAAATTGAAAATAAGTCAAAATCACCATATTTCTTATCTAACAGTTTACATTTCCCCCACAAACTCTCTGATAGAGCTAAGATTCTGTGTTTTGAACTCCAAGGTCCTCCTGCATTTTTCTCACATTTATTGAGAAATAATGAAAACTGATTAAAATTACACTGTCTGAACATGCCTTTATACAGGACATGCACCGAGTCCTTAATTATAAATATAATAAGTCTTGCTTTTCCAATTCTAATTAATAACGGATCTGAATTTCAGGCTACATGTAATTTTTTACCACATTCATTTGGGGGTTTACTTGTTTTTGCTTTTTTTTCTTGGTATGTCCTTGAAGAATTGTTAAGAATAACATCTACTGAAATGTGTGTCATGTTACAAAAGTATTATTTTAATATTTGTTAAAACAGTAAGGCAAACTTTGTTCAGGACTATCAGGATGGGTGTAGGCACTGCTTTAATGGGGTTTGACGGTAGAGGAGACGATTGGGGTAAACTCCAAATACAGCAAAGGAAAGTGGGGTTTTATAGCTGACAAGCGGAGTTAGGAAATCAACGATCAATGGGTAGATTAATAAGAGGTTAGGGTAACTGTTCACTAAACTGACCTAACAAGATTCTTGAGGAAGGCAGGCCAGGTGATCAGATTCCACCTGGGGGATGGTGGAGGATAAGCAAATTCAATCAGATATCCAGGCTGGTCAGTTCTGGCTGAATTGACTTGACACTTGTCCCTGTCACCCACCATGTGAAAGACCTAAATTGAATTCTTGGTGCCCCACTTCACCCCCCAGTCATGCCAGGCATTTGGGGAATGAGCTAGCAGATGGGCCTATCATCCATCTTTATCTTCCTGCCTCTCAAATAAGTAAATATATTTTTTTGTATCTAGGAAAAAAATTCTGACCTTAGATCACAGGACCCTCATGTGAGCTCTGGAGACACAGGGACATAGAGTAGAACCTAAACAAACAGGCCTTGCCAAGCTCCCTCCAAATGATCATCATTAGATCGTATTCCATTTCTCAAAGCATGCTTCTTGACAACTATCTTCATCAAACTTAGCAAAAAATACAATTTTCCCTATTTCTTTAGTTCTTCATTTCTGAAGACTCCTAGATATATACACATATATTAAATAAATTTGTATCCTTTTCTCTTGTTAATCTGCCTTTTGTTATAGCCATGAACCTACCCATAGGGAGAAATCTTTTTCCTCTGCAATTCCCATCAACAAGAATGACATTAATGTAAAATTAATTAGTGACACTTTATTTAGAGTCCCTCTAAGTATAGCAGCAAAGTTTTGAGGACAAGATGATTGAGGGTCAAGTACAACACACCAAATCAAACCTCTTGCCAAATGAGAGTATACTTTGAAGTATCTTTTGTCACTTATGGTGCTCTGAACACACAGCTCTCATCCAAAGTTCCTCTAATAGTGTTTGCTTACTCCCCTCTGGAAATGCTCAGACAAAGCCAAGGGGCTGAATATGCTTTACTTGCTTTTGTGTTTCAAGTGTCAGATCCATAATGGATGATCAGTATTCCTGAATGCAGGTATGAAATCAGTTCCTTATAAACAGTATTCTTGAATGTAGGTATGACATCAGTTCCCTATGAACATTTTCTTAGGGCTTTTAATTAGGTTACTTTGATTCACTCTTGTATCATGGTTACTCAATACCTGGTGAATGCCAACCTGATAGTACAAACAGCAGGTTGCTTTTCTGAATTTCTCCCAAGATGCTTTGCCTGATTAACATTTACTCATTCTTGGGAGCAAGCATTTGATGCAGAGGTTGAGACATTGGTTGAGATAACTTATCTTGTATCAGCTTGCCTTGTTACAGTCCTGAATCCTCCACTTCCCATCCAGCTTCTCACTAACCCATACTTTGGCCAGCAGCAGGTCATGGCTCAATACCTGGGTCTCTGCCACTAACAACTGAATTCCCAACTCCTAGCTTCAACCTGGCCCAACTCTGACTGCTGCAGACATTTGGGAAGTGAATTAATCGATGGAAGATCTCTGTCTGTCTGCCCTTCAAATTAAATAAATTAAATCTCACTTTCTTCTGAAGGATCTCTGGTTGTGCTGAACTTGGTTGTTCCCTTCCAAGGTGTTCTCATACCATGTTGTACTTTAACTTTCATAGCCATGTGAAGAGACCAATCACCCATGAAAATGGTATAGGGATTATTTCAACTGAAAACCATTGAGCTGCAGAAAATATAGAAAGAAATTTTACCTGATCTTCACTTATTTAACAAGAACAGAACTTCATGAGAGTCAACTGTGCAAAACCCCTTTTGAGGAGGTCTCCTTTAAGGAAGGCACTGGCTTTTGGGCACCAGGGCAATCCAAACAAATTGTGTAAATAAACCTCATCAGAACTTTCCATCCTTTGGAGGCCTAACATCTGCTCCACTTTCTGGTTGGTATAGAAACCCTTAACTGTTCTGGGAGCTACTATCTCCATAGGGTACTCCTGCTTGCATAATAGTTTTCTTTTTCCTTATAATTCACCAGTTCACAGACCCCCATTCTACCCTGCCCCCCACCACCAGTAGAACCTAAGTTAGTAGAGCAGAAGTTTTTCCTGCTGGCAAATGGCACTATTTATTGCAACTTGATTTTAAATGACTATAAGCTTAGAAAGCAAAGACTGATTCTGTCATACACCTACTGAAGCTTCCAGAGGAGTCCCTGGGCCCATGTTTATCCTTGACTGTGTGCCTTTTTAAAAATTTCATTCACACATGAACAGTAAATTAATTGGATATAGAATGCATGCACTACAGTCTTGTTCTTCCTCAAAGCTAATTGGATATTTTTCAATTGAATTAGTTCTTTGCTCCTTAGTAGTTATACCAATTACGCTTTCCAAATCCCTATCCCATACTCCAAGCCTGCTCTGTTTCTTTAGCTAGCACTGGCTACTAGAAGGCTGATAGATGTTTTCTGCCCCTGTTGACACTCTTGATGGCTGGTTCCCGGTTAGATTTCAGCCAATGGGATGTACTAGCTGGAGATAAGATGGTAGGAGGGGAGGAAAAGGTCAAATTTAACTTTTTCCCACTACCTTCTGCCTACTGCAGCATCTTTGGCAGTAGCTGTGTCCCTTTGTGATATTAGAATGTACCAAGGGCCCCTCCTCCAGGGTTCAGGCCCACTGAGCTGTGCTAACTCTATTTTTTCTTCTTGTTTCTTCAACCTAAGAAATATCACCAGCTTGCATTGTTGCTAAGCTCCATGCCTTACAATTCTTGTTTGAACTTATAATTCTCTTGTAAGTAGTACCCTCATTAAAGTCTCTTTCTGTAGGGATCCCACCTGAAACAACAGATAACTTGATGAGCTGTTGGTTTTGTTTGTGTGTGGGAGTGGGAGGTTGTTCCTGAAAATGTCTGGCAGTTTTATACTCTCTCTCTCTCTTTTTTTTTTTTTTTGACAGGCAGAGTGGACAGTGAGAGAGAGAGAGACAGAGAGAAAGGTCTTCCTTTGCCATTGGTTTTCCCTCCAATGGCTGCCACGGCCGGTGCGCTGCGGCCAGCGCATCGCGCTGATCCGAAGCAGGAGCCAGGTGCTTCTCCTGGTCTCCCATGCAGATTCAGGGCCCAAACTTGGGCCATCCTCTACTGCACTCCCGGGCCATAGCAGAGAGCTGGCCTGGAAGAGGGGCAACCTGGACAGAATCCAGCACCCCAACCGGGACTAGAACCTGGTGTGCCGGCGCTGCAGGCGGAGGATTAGCCTATTGAGCCACGGCGCCGGCCCTATACTCTCTTAATACAAATGGTTGAGGATTGTTATTTTATTATGACATTTACCTGGGAATATTTGTGTTTTTAATGTTTATATGTTTAGGTTGAGTGTCATTGGATCAGCCAAATTTCTTCCATTTAACACTCTGGTCTTGATTCTGGTTCATCTATTCAGTTCTCTCTTTAGAGAATTCTATATTCCTTGGTTCCTTCTACATTCCTTCTATATTCCTCTCCATGATCTTTTGTCCATATTTTTCATTATAACCCTCTTTTAACTGTGTCTTGGGAGAGCTTTGGAAATTCTTTTATACTTCTGCTAATTGATTTTCTTCAATACTGACTTTCAACTGACTGCTTCCATCTCTGTTTTAAATTTGTTAGTTGTGTTATTCAAATTCAAGCAACCCTTGGTTACTTCAAGTTTTCATTATTGTTAATTCAAGTTATATAAATGCAATTCCCTTTTGAATCTTAATGAGAAGACAAACCAGTTATTTTTCAAAATAATATACTGAAAATGTCTGTTCTCTGAGTTTGATCTCCCCTATCTTTCTTTTTTGTTTAAAAATACATGTTCAGGGGCTGCATTGTGACACAGCGAGTTAAGCCTCTGCCTTTGATGCCAGAATCCCATATGGTTGCCAGTTCGAGTTCCAGCTGCTCTACTTCCAATCCAGCTCCTTGCTGGTGCACCTGGAAGGCAATGGAAGCTTTCCCAAGTGCTTGTACCCTTGCCCCATGTAGGAGACACAGAAGAAGCTCCACACTTCTGGTTTTGGCATGGCACAGCTCTGGTCATTGCAGACATTTGGAGATTGAACCAGCAGATGGATGATTCTCTCTTTCTCTCATTTGTTTGCTCTTGCTCTCACTCTCTCTGTCTCTTCTCCTCTCTCTGTAACTCTGCCTTTCAAATAAATAAAAAGTAAATCTTTCACATATATATTTGCAGGCAACATGATTTTTCTGCTTCCCCATCATTCAGAGGGTGTTATATGCCTCCCAGTTTTTGCTTATGATTAAGAAAAACTTGTGATGGATTCTATCAAAGATTGGTGTGAGCATGTGTCTGAATTCTTCTTTGAAAGGGTCATCAGGGTCTGGATTAAAGAAAAAAGTTTTAGAAGATATCATTCCTTGGGTCCAGCATGAAAGAATTCAGAAATGACCCTGGAGCTTGAGTTGTTGCCAAAAACTATGTTTTAGTCTTCTTTATATTCCTAGCATAGTATCTGGCAATGAAAATTTGATGGATGGATGAACAAATGAATGAGTTCAAAGTTCAACATGTTTTAAAGTAGTCACTGGAAGAAATTTTTCACATTAAGAAAAAAATCAAACTTTTAAATATTCATGATCCTAACATACTGTCAATACAATACAATTGAGGGTTTAAAGAACAGAATAATTTGATGTTTTTAAGTCCTAAAGTGTCATTTTTATTAAAATGCCATTGTTTTCTGAGTTCTGAATCAATATACTTTTCCCCTGTACTTGGACAGAACAAATATGCAGATGAGTCATCCAACTTGCAAATAGGCCATGAGATGCATGGTGATGTCAAGCAAAGTGCAAACTGATCTAGTGAGAGAGAAGTCCAAGCCCCACGTTCATCCTTCTAGTTGTATAACTTGCACAAGTCACTTAAATGAGGTCTCAATTCTCTTATCCAAAAAATCTACCTCATCTCATCCCCTCAAAATAAAAGAGGATAAAAGGGAACTTTAACTGTGAAACCTTATGCAAGCCTTAGTTGTTGTTATGTCATGCATTGAACTGATTTTAAAAAAATATTATTTGAGTTAGAAGGTAAAGAATGTGGAAGCCTCTAAAGAAGAGGGAAGAAACAACAACAAATAAACTCTAGCTCTACTGAAGTTAGAATAAGAGGAAGTTAGTTTCAACCAAAGAAGCAGAAGCTGAGAAAGTACCAAGTCCTAGACATTCAGGATGACTAAACACCACCAGTATGGTCCACTGGAGGAGACCAGGGAAGTTCTGTCTTAGCAAAGGGCATAAAAGAGAATAAATAAATAATTCTATATTGATAAGGGGTAGCAAATATACCTGCAGATTAAATCTGCTCCCTGGTGAGTTTTATTAAAGCAAAATACATATTGCTGTTGTTGTTACTTTTTAAATTGAATTTGAGCGTTTATGGGCACTTTGTCTTTGTATTCATTCCCCAGGATTTTCCACCTCTACATTGTCTAACACTAAGCTCTTTGATCATTCAAGGTAGTGAAGAGCTCAAAAAGGCTATTGAGGTTTTCAGTTCTAAAGGAGTCCAGTGCTCTAGCTTGATGCCCTTGGTATCTTTCCTTCTAAGTTGTCCTAAAGCACTCTGTAGTGTTCTCCGTGTCTTCATCTTATGTCCTCTCCACTCCATCTTCTATGAGTTAATCTGGTAAGTCCTTAGGCCCAAATTTATTAGACCAACATATAATATACTTTAAGAAAAGTTTCTAAACGTGCACATTCAACCTCATCTCCTGCCTCATTCTCAGACTCATCCATTTGGACACTCCAAACCTTCCCTTCACTATTATGTCACCCTTATTTGTACTTCTAAGCCTTACATGTGGTGTTTTCTGTGATTGGAATGTCTGTTGCACTTCCTTTTATTCTTTAAGGCCAACATCACATTTATTCCTCTCAGGCCTTTCTAAATGTTCTCCCATCACTCCAACTCTCACTAAAAGAATAATGACTCCTTTTTCTGTTTCCACAGCACTCTCTACCCAATTAAAGGACATTTCCTATTGCATGTCAGTTCCTGCATCCCTGTCTGTCTGTCTACTACTCTAAAATTTTCAAGGCCAGGATCCTCATCTTCCTTATGTTTGCATCTAACTTATTTCCTAATATGATGGTTATATCATGATAGCAACTGCTTAAAAGATTTGAAGGTTGCATAATTTTAAGAAAATGTCTCCAAAAAGCAAATACATAAATGAAGAAACACAGAAAGAGGCCCTTTTTTTTGCTGTTTCTTTTGGAATCAATTAGTACTTTTCCATAGGCCTTTTTTGATTGGGCTGCCATATCCTGTTACCTACCATTTGGATGGAGAACCAACCAATCTTTCAAACATGTTCCTTTGATGAGATACAGCATGCTGGGAACAATGCCAAGCCATCAGTAAACTGCCACTTGTGTTCTCTTCCCATACCTAAAACTTCAAAATTGTACCAGTTACAGCACAGACTTATGGGAGATGGCCTGATCCATTTCAGGGCACACCACCCTTGAGCATAGGTGACTAAGCTTAAGGAACCATATCCACAAATACCACAATACTATCTTGTGTATGTCAATAAACAGGAGCCTCACTGGATTATTCACATAACTTTAAAATGAAATAGGGGGGCCTATTCTGTGATGTAGTGGGTTAAGCTGCCGCCTGCAGTGTAGTATCCCATATGGGCACTGGTTCCAGTTTCAGCTGCTCTACTTCTAATTCAGCTCCCTGCTAATGCACCTAGGAAAGCAGCAGAATATGGCCCTAGTTCTTGGGTTCCTGCACCCATGTGGGAGACCTGGAAGAAGCTCCTGGCTCCTGGCTTTGGCCTGGTCCATTCTTGGCTGTTGTAGCCATTTGGGGACTGAAACAGTGGATAAAAGATCCCTCTTTCTCTCTCCATCACTCCCTCTCTCTGTCCTTCTCTCTGTAACTCTGCATTTCAAATAAATAAGTAAAAATATATTTAAAAACTGGAAAATGCAGCTAAATTTAAATAAACAAATAAATAAAATGAAATAAGGGAATAGATTTGATTTGTAAAAGAAAGACTGGCCCCGTTAAGGCTTCCATAGCCTTGGCAACTCATGACCAGAGCCTAGGGAGATTACTGATGCCATAAACAAGAGTGTCAAATTGTTAAGTCAACAACAGGAGTCACTGTGTACTTTCTTCTCATGTGGGATCTGTCCTTAGTGTGTTGTCCAATGTGAAGTAATGCTATAACTAGTACTGAAACAGTATTTTACACTTTGTGTTTCTGTGTGGGTGCAAACTGATGAAATCTTTACTTAATATATACTAAATCAATCTTCTGTATATAAAGATAATTGAAAATGAATCTTGATGTGAATGGAAGGGGAGAGGGAGCGGGAGATGCGAGGGGTGTGAGTGGGAGGGAAATTATGGGGGAGAAGCCATTATAATCCAGTAACTGTACTTTGGAAATTTATATTTACTAAACAAAAAATAAATTAAAAAAAAAAAGACTGAAAAACAAGCAAACAAAAAGCTAGAGAACAAATGAGTGTCAAGAATGAAATTCCACAATTGAGATTTCGTGATTCCTATATAATACATGATAGGAAAATGTGTGTAATATTCCTATGTGGCAGTTATCCAGAACAATACTGGCTCTTCATGACCATTAGCGTGGATTAGCAGATTAGGGATATAAAAGGTTGAACATAAAGGTCTCTGGCCTTTGAAATTTAAGCATACTTGCATGGTGAAACAAAAGTAGCCTCTCTTAAATCTTTGCAACCTCCGAAGCATGGTAGGGATTCTTTACAGAATGATGGAATGCATTAATTCAACATTATTGACAATTGGTTAGGCATTGGTATAGGTGCTAAGTGCTGAGCAAAACGTTCAGAGCCTTGCATTCATGGGACCTGCATTCTGGTGAGTGGAGCTGAAGTTTGAGTGATGATCATAGATTTCCTAGTTTTTTGAAAAAACAGTTCAGAGTCTCGCGGTAATATACATAGTATTTTAGAGAAACTCAGTCAATAGTAGTATGTCATTTTAGAAGAATAAGAGAAAACAAAAATATATTTAATTACATAATTAAACACAATAGTTTGCTCTGAAGATAGAGGATTCTGGAGCTATTGTTAGCATGCTGTATGGTAAGCCATATTTATCTTGTACTTGCACACTTCCTTCCATTCCTAAAGCTAAAGAAGCACAGGCAGGGAATGCTGATGTTCTTGCCATCACTCCCCTTCTCCGTGCTTCATACTCACTAAGTTGGCTAACTTGTGTTCTCTTAGGAACCAAGAAAAGCTCTTCTGCTGACAAATCATTTTTGACTCAGAGGGCACTGGGCCCAGTTGACCTGTTTGGGCCATGTTCTCTGTAAATAATACCAGAGTAACTCTTGGCCTGTGAGTTCTGGGGCATGGAGGGATACGGGAGGGTCTCAAAAGCAAGCCAAGAGGAATCAGAACTGGAAGCTATGTGAGCTGGCACAGCTCATCTCAACAGGTAAATGTGAATGTCCTCCAGAACAGTGAGTTTCAATAATGTCAGATCTTTTTTAACAAGTATTTTTATAGTATAACCCTAAAATGAAATAAAAAATCATAGATAATGTAGTTTATTCCATGCATGTTTTCAAATGTCAATATAATGCTGTAAATAAAATATAAAATGAATTAAAAGAAAAGTAATTTATATAATATTACATCACTATGTGTAAGATTGGATATAGTAGTAGCATAGTCAGTTTATACATAAGATCATTGTGTATGGACCAATTGTAAATACACATTGACATATTGGCTTAGGGCTTAACTGCCCCAGTAATGAAATGTTCCAAAAACATTTAAGTTTCAACTTACTTAGTGGTTATATTCTTAAAAAATTCAAAGTATATTAGCATCATGATAAAAAAAGCTTACGTATAAAATAAGGCTGACTCTTCCCAGAATAATAAGCAGTTTCTTCACCAACTTGAATGCCCACGAAAACATTTGTTAACACAGGACAATTTTGAATTCTGTGGAACTGTCTGAATATTGCATGTCTAATATCCCAGAACCGTATTGCACGCTTCCAATCATGATGACAACAGAATATCCCTTCTTCTACAAACCTCCTCAGCCCCTGGGGCCCTCTGCTCTATGTCTTTGAGCCAGTCCAATGCTGTCCTAGAGCAGGGGCTAAATGCATTTTCACTTGAATCCAGCCCTGAGCTTACATGAGTTGATCAAATCTATTTGAAGGGCTTGGTACACAGCTGACATTTTCATTCAGCACTTGAAAGGAAATGTGTGTGTGTGTGTGTGTGTGTGTGTGTACAATGATACTACAGCAAATTTCTCTGGGTAAAGAGCACAGAAATGAAGTAAGGGGTGGGGAGTTTGATTCAAACTTTCTATTACATAGTTTTTTTTATAATGATCGCATTTTGCTGCATATTTACAAGCAGTTTTTAAGTGCTATTTTTACTCAAAAAGAATAAAGGCATGAAAATGGAATGACCAGCTTGAGTTTTGAACCCATGCATTTATTTAGTGACTCAATCAATCAAGCATACTAGCCCCAACATATTAACAGTATGTGTCTGATTGATATGATCTTGACATCATATTATCTTTGAATCACTTTAAAAATCAAAGAGAATTAAATATCTACTCTTTGTTTCAGTGTGCTTTCACTTTCAGGGGGTAATTCTGTACCAGTCTATTTCTCTGAGGTCTTTTGGAGCAAAAATGTTTTAAGCAGGGGCCTGCCATCACAGACTCAGAGAAATTCTCCAAAGGCAGACTCTGGGGGCTGCCCTGTGAAAGCTGAGCGCCATTATCGCTTCTTATTAGGCAAAACGTCAGGTCACAAATTTCACAGATCATCTCAAGTTTCTCATATGTGGTTTTTAAAGGACTCTAAGAGATAGAAATAGTCTTGAAAAATCTTACTTTTTGAAAATTTTCTCCTATTTCTTTTTTCCTTCTGTTCATTTTCCCTTTACTAAATCTCCACAAACACACCCTCCTCACCTAGGCTCCTTATTAACAAAAAACCCAATATCAAAGGAAACAGAACTGGAGGACAGATAAACAAAGCCCTCCTGTAGAAGGCAATATTTGAAAAGGAAAGAGAGAGAGAGCGAAATCTCCATCTGCTGGTTCACTCCTAGATGCTTGTAACAACCAGAGCTGGGCCAGGCCAAAGCCAGGAGACCACAACTCCATGTGGGTCTTCCACAAGGGTGGCAGGGACTCAGGTACTTGGGCCAGCATCCACCCCCTCCCAGGAAGCACATTAGTCAGAAGCTGGGCCTCGAACCAGGCACTCCAAAGTGGGATGTGAGCATCAAGCGGTGTCTTAACCACTGTGTCAAATGCTCACCCTAAAAGATTATTTTTTAAATGACATTTACCAATGGTTCACACTGCCAGATGTTCTTTAATAAATTTCACACAATTGTCACACAATCTTTTTCCTACACAGTTATGTTGAGTTGATACCTGAGATCACATCTGGGAAATTGTTAATAGCTTCTTATTTAATTTCTCACATAAGATTTCTACACTTAGAGTTCTCTGGTGCCTGAGAACCGCAAAAAACACAGAGCTGAAGTTACCATCATTTTGCTCTGTGCCTACTACAAGGGTATGAGTTATGCAGCCTTAACACTCAACAAACAGTTCTGAGGAAAATGATATCTTTAAAGGACAATCAATCATATGTTCCTGGATTGTTATGGATAAGGAAACTATGCATGCTTAAGTTGAAAAAGTAACCCCTAGTGGACATTAGTGTGTAGTAAGCAGTAGCAATAGTCAGAGGTGGATCAGACTGCTATGCATGACAAACTACCTTAGACTGGTCATTTATAAACAATAGAATTGTATCTATCACATTTTTGGAGGCTCTTAAGTCCTCTTGTGACAGAAGGGTCAGGGTAGCACCCTTCAGCCTATGTTATAAAGACACTAAGCCAGAAGCCCCACTTCTTCATGCCATCACCCTGTGGGTTAGGCTTCAACATTTGAATTTAGGAGGAATGCCAAGATTTACTCATTGACCAGTCAATTTCCCAGCTTAAAGAGGTGCACCATCATCTTATACACTGAAATTCCATTCCCAAGCTCATCATCATTACTTACGTCAAGGATTCTTGCTTGGGTCTTTAACTTGTCTGTGAGCACCTTATATCCTATCCTCCGGGCCTTTGCTATAGAAACTTTGCCATCAAAACTCTAAGATTCACATTTTATTAATTTTTTTCTTGAAATGAGCATAATAACTAGAACAGTCAATGTAATTTTATATAACTAAGAAATCAGTGGACCATTAAATCAAATATGGTACTGGTAATAAAATCTTTCATTGGAATTTTTCCTGAAATTTTTCCAAAGTATTTCCACCTGTACTTTCTTACTAGACAATCTCAAAAATGGTGTAAGAGAAGTTAGAATAATGTCATTTCATCTTCACAGAAAAATGAGGTCCAGAAATGGTCAGTGATAGCAAGGGCCATCAGCACTAGAACTGGTGGGGGTGGAGAGGTGGGAGGGAGGCAGGTGACAGCTCCATCCCCAGGTGCTAGGCTCCCAAATCTCACATTCTGTCTAAATAAATAGTTCTTTAAGCAAAAAAAAATTAGAACATGCTCTGATACTTGCCATTCTTCAACACGACCTGAGCTGTAGCTGCTTCTTTAACAATATTTTAGATGCAGCAGACAAAGCAATGAACCCACAGACCAATAATACACCTCGATGGCTTTTTCCAATCCTCAATCTTTCTTGGCAGCTGCATTTCAAGGAAAAGCTAGTGAGCTGCAGGGAGTAGGTAATGGGGACTTCTCCAAGTATCAGCACATCCAGACCACTGTGCAAAGCAGATAATCTAGGGCATCTGTTTCGAATGGAAGAGACAGCAGAGAAGTCACAGCTGAGCCCCAAGAAACTCCAAATGTGAGAGCTTTGTTTACAAATCAGCTGCCCGCCCTCCGGCTGGAGAATTAAAGAGCTTCAGCCATACTGTGGTCCTCTCCATACGCTTAATACAGATGCAACCATAGTAAAACACAAGTCATGGGAGAAATAAAAACAGCTATCAATTATTGAGCACCTAAGTTCCGGTCACCAGGCTAGGGTTTTATGTCTACTGTTTTATTCACTCTTCATGGTCCAGGATGGATAGTCATTTGCTTTTCTTTTTCAAGTTTCCACCTCAGGTTGAAATAAACTATGGAGAACTCTAGGAAGAGAGCTTACTCAGAAGGAAGACCAAGTGACTATTTAAGGAGTATCCATCTCCTAGCACTATTTTTCTATTATTTGTCATATTTTTGATATTATAATACTGCTGCTTGCCCTACTTTTTAACGGGAAATATTCAGACCTATAATACTCATAGCTTTTTCAATCATAGAGTTTTTATGTCTAGTTTGTAAGAGTTTAATCACGGGGAACAAAAGCTTCCATCACCGGTTTCCTCCCCACCTTATTTGCACTATATGCTTGTTTATCCTCCGTTACAGCATACTCCCCTCATGGTTTGAAATGAAAAGATGATCCATCTCCTCATTACTGATCCTCTGCTTGGTGATGAAAAACAAAACAAAACATAGGAACAAAGGAAAAATGCCTTCCTGTCATTGCTCAGCCGTCTCTGCCGCTGCTCAGCTGGGACGTTAAAGATTGGAGTTTAATGAAAGAAGGTGAGAAGGTGAAAAAAAAAAGCCCTAATGAGTGTGTGTTTAGTTATATGGAAAGATCACTGAGAAGCGGCAGTGATTTTCTTTGTGCCGAATATAACACAGTATCGCCAAGGTCAAAGCAGCTCATCATCCTTCCTTCCTCACCCATTCATTCCCTGTCCTGGCAACCAGCTTGTTCACCTGCAGTAGGGTTCATGAAGTTTCATTTTTGATGGCAGAGTGAAAAGCATCTCACGTCTCATCGCCAACTTGCTGTGCTTGAGAAGCACACAGAAGTGGTGCGGGAGGTTGTGCAGGCTGCTTGCCTCACCGGTGGAGCAGCTCAGGGGCAGGCATTTCGGCCCTTGCGCTGCAGACGGCAGAGCCCCAGTCCAGTCTGCAGCCTTACTGCCACTCACCCTTTAGACTGGGAAGGAAGGAGGAAATGCTTCCTTCCAGCAAGCCACAGCCACAGAGAAACAAAAATGCTTTAATGCTTCAAAGGAGAGCCAATAACAGCTGTCAAAAGTCTAAAGCGATGCTCCGAATTAGAATGAAATCATGTAGTCATAATATCATTCCAAAAATGTCTTTAATCAGCGCGCGTTCCAGCCCTGTGGCGTGAGCATCACATTGAAAATACCAAATCAAACATGAGGGCCAAACTTGGACCGAACACCCAAAACTCCAAAAGAGAGTGATGTGTTTGCTTCACCAGTTCCCAAGTCAGGAAATCATTACTCATGGTTCCCAACAGACCACCCTTTGGGGAATGAGAGAGACACAGGACAAACCACACGACAAGTAAAAAAAGAAAGCCTGAAGTGCAGCTCCTTTTGGATCGACAGCTATTCCAGGGAGGCAGGCGTGCTGCTCTCGTGTTCTATGTCCGGTGTAACGATTAGCACATTGGCAGGCATAAACTGACATCTTTCTTTGAAGTTGAACTACGCAGCCTGAACTGTGTCCTCATCCTCTCCATTTCATTGAGTGAATAATCCAAATTACACAGAACGACAGTAAATTGGCTCATCATCGCCCTGTTCTAATTTTAAAAGGATAAAGATCTAAAACACCAGACAGCCTAACACTGAAGGAACTAGTGAAGCCTGTGAGGGAGGTGCCAGGGTCTTTCTCCCAAAGGTCACGGGCTCAAATTCAGCCTAGGTTTGTAGTGATCAAGGACCACTCCGCATTTTTGTGTTAAATTTATATGTGTCTTCAACAAAATGTGCCTGCTATGGACCTGACAGCTTGTACTTGTTATTCTCACTGACTCTCTCAGGAGTACCCTAGATGGCCAGCACATGTGGATCCTGAATCTTTTCATCCCATATAAAGTTGATTCTTGCAAAATGTGAACACCAAGGCTCTAAAGAGCATCCTGCCTTCACGCCGTCATCTACCTGGCCCCCTTCAGTCGGAAAAGTACCACAGCTCTTTGACTATCAGTCTAATACAATACCCTGAGGAGTCTAGGACAGACACATTTTAAAGATGTACCTACATACTCACAACAACAGCATTTTCCAAACAACATAATAACTCTCAATTTCAACAAAGCATTCACTTGCAGTAATAAAATGCCAGGTCACAAGTCAAATTTTGACTCCATTACTGAGCATTATCCATGAGTTCTAAATGGAAAGTCAGTACAATTCACCAGCTGTCAAGCTCCAGCTTTCTCCCCCACCTGAACAACAAAGAGAATCCCAGGCTAAGCGGTTATAGCTGCCAGTGTCAGTACTTGATTAGGTCCTTAATGACTGGCTCAGTCCGTGGGGCACTTCAGCCAGTCAGTCAACAAACAGACTTCCACCCACTCAGATCCCAGGTTTCTGTTTGGAATTTCATAGGATTCAGCGAAGAATCCATCAATCCAGAGAGATCTGGGATGTATTAGACACAAATGATCATTAGATAGCTCCCACTTTATGACAAAGCAAAATTTGGTGTGGCTGATATGAGACTTCCATGGAGTAAGTCCACAGGTTGTAAACTGTTCCCACCTTCTGATCTGATACTGACCACCAGGAGGGTGGATCCATGTGTGGGAGGATATCCTGTAAGCTGCCTCACCAAGGTGCATCAGGGCTGTGTGAGGGACCCCAAACAGCTGTGCCACCCCAAGAGCATACGGGGCCGCCTACCAGGGAGGTGGCATCCCAGGAGCAAATCCTGGCGCCCGGAAGCATTCTAGGGGCCAAACTCCCCCAGCTTGTGACCGAACGAGGTCCTCATCCTAGGAAGAGGAAGAACGGCTCGCCCTGGATCTTTCCTTTTGAAGGGTAGCAAGCATTTGAACCTGTGCAACCAGGCACTGGGGGGGACATGAATATTATTTGTCAAGAGCCCGGGAAGGCAACATTTTGTAAACTTTATCCCCTGCTAAGGGTGTGAGGTGAGGGTGAAAGCTAGCAACCAAGACCCCCGAAAGAAAAGAGGCCATGTATTTCAAAGCCCTCCGCTCCCCGCCCCCAGCCTTTTAAACCTTCAGCGTGCCATCTCAGCTAAAGATGATTAAGGCGAGCCCTCCCTGGACGGCACGCATAAGGTCCAGCCTAGTCCCACATCTCGCCACCCTCCATCTTCCTCCACCTCTCGATGGGGCCATGCGATCTCTGTTTATACCTATTCCATCTGCCTAGTGAGTATAACTTGATCTGCCAGCGGTGTACTCTATCCTGAAGGGGCCATCTCCCCAATGGTGAAATGGGGGGATACTTTTCCTCACCCAAAGCGATGTAAGGGGATTTTCCAAGGCTCAATTGACGCTTTGCAAAAAGCCTTTCCAGGATTTGGCCTGAGGTTCCCCAAAACGGGATTTACAGCCTTCCCTCCTCCGGGACTTCGGACCCACCCATCCGCAGCTTCATGTCTGCCCTTTTGGAGAGGCTCGCTTTTCTGAGTGCTCGCCACGTAGTGCAAATACGGAGCCCAGATCCTGCGGGTGGCCGTCGGGCTCCAGGCCCAGGACGGGGGGGGGGGGGGGGGGGGGCGCCGTCCGGGACAGACTGGCGGGTTCGGGCGAGGGGGTCACGAAATGAACGCGAAGGCGGCCCCCAGCGGAGGGCTGGAGCGGAGAGGATGCGTGCCGTCAGGTGGAGGCCGTGCAGCAGCCTCCCGATCCCGCTCCGGAGCCGCTGAGACGTCGAAATCACCCTGCGCGCCGCCGCCACCCGCCGGCCCGGCGGGGGCGGGCGCGCCCTCTCGGCTGAGGCCGCGGCTGGGGCTTGTTTGTAGGTTCCCAATTCACCATGATAAATGTAAAGACCAATTAAGGTTTGATCCGCGCACACGGGAGGCAGACGGCGGCTGATAGTGGAACCAATTAATGAGCATGTCCCCTAATTCCTGCCACGGCCGCCGAACGCACAGCGGATTCCCCAGGCGCCCGCCCCCGAGCCCTGAGACCCACCCCCCGGTCCGGCAGGGGGGCGTCCTCCAGCGCGAAGGTGCGAGGAGGGGGACTTTGGGTGGCTGGGGAGGGGGCGCGCCGGCCGAGGCGCGGAGCCAGCCGCCTACGGAGCCCAACTGTTTGCAGCAGGGGACTGGCGGGTGGGGCGCGCCCGAGTGGTCTCGCTGGGTGGGGGCGGCGGAGGCCAGAGAAGGCGCCCAGCGGCGCCCCGAGGGCGGAGCACAGGTGGCCGCTTGGCCGCAGCCAGGTAGCAAATGGCTCTGGGACTAAGTGGCGCGTGCCTCGGGTTTCGCCCGCTACCGGGCCGGGCTCGCGGTTGGCGGCCGCGGGGGCTGCCTGGGGTAAGGCGATCGGGACCCGAGGCCGCACCCCAACCCCTGCCCGGCGCGGCTCAGCCTCTCCGCTCCCGCTCCCCTACCCTTTCTGGCTCAGCCAGGTGGCCCAGACGTGACCCCCGCGCAAGGTGTTGGCGCTGAGCGAGCCGGGGCGCGCGTGATTAATGGCCCCGGGGTCGGGGTCGGCGCAGGCACGAGCCCCGTCTTGGCCCGGCCAGTGTGTGAGGGTATCCGGGAGGAGAGCGGGGTCATGGCAGCGGGGTCCCCCGGGAGCGGGCGGCGGCGACGGTGGCGGTGACGAAGGTGACGCGGGCCGGAGAGGGTAGTCCCCTCGTGCCCCCGGCGGGCGGCGCTGCGGGTGCCCCGCGCCAGCAAAGTTTGGAGCCGCGGGCGCCGCGCGCAGGTCCCTCCCCGCGCAGTCCCCTCGGCGGGGTCTGTGCCGCCGCCGCTGCCAGGGCAGGACAAAGGCTCATTAACACGTGATGGGACCGCGCTTCATAAATGGGACCGGAGCGAGAGGGAGCCAGAGACAGAGCGCGAGCGGAGGGAGAGGCAGGGACCGCGCGAGCGGGGCGAGGCGACGGGCGCTCAGGCCAGCGGAGACGGGCGGCCCCACGCCGGGCCAGGCGGGGCGAGCGGAAGGAGCCGGTGCAGAGCCCTGCAAGGGGGCGAGGCCCGCTGACAGCCGGAGCCGAGGGCGCGCCGGTCCCCGTCGCTGTCGCTGTCGCTGTCGCCGGCGGGCGCTGGAGGCAGGGACCGCCGGCACGCGGACCGACTGACTTACTGACCGACCGCCGGCGGCGCACCCCGCTCCCCCACCCCGCCCCGGCGCCGCCTTCCCCCGCCACTCCCTCTGCCACCCCTTCCTTCTCCACTTCTTTTCCGCCTCCGCCTCTTCTGGGCTCCCGCGGCGCCGGTGCTTTCCCCTGGCCCGGGCGGGGCGCCTCGGCTCCCTGCGGAGCTCTCAGTAGAGTCTGGGGGCACATTGCATTCTAGCGGAGAACCAGCCCCTGAGCTGGGCGCAAGGTGCAGAGGGAGCTTCTGCCCCGCGGACCGGGGGATGCGAAGGGTAAGACCTGACAGAGTTGCGTTTGGAAAGACTTTTTTTTTTTCCGCCTCCCGCCCCCTCGGGTACTGACCAGTGTGGTCCCCAAGTGTCCTTCGTGGAGTTCTCAGTCCTGGGAGCGAATCGTGTGTTCGTATTTACTTACCTCTGTGCTACTTCTGGAGGTTTCTACCGTTTACTATTTATTGAATGTGTGTGCACCTGGCTCTCTGTATGCATTGTCAGTCTGTAGGAAATGTGTAATTGTGCATGTTTGAAAAACAGGCGCTAGAATCGGCGCTTAATGTCTATAGACTATGTCAGCAACTGAGTCTTCGCAGAGAAATCCATCGATCTCTGCACCAAACCTAGAAATAGACTAAAACATGAAATGTCAGATAAAGAAACGCATGTCAGATAATAAAGTTTTGTTATAGGAAAAGATAGCTACAGGCACCACTTCCCTCAGAAGAAAACAAATGTGCATTTAGCTAATACCTAATTGTGAATGTTGATGCAACCATTGAACTCAGAACTGACCATTAGGTGAATAAAGTTGATGTTGCGTTTTAAGAAGACCTTTCTTATTAAGCTTCGCAAATCACAGATGGATCACCACCCGAATGCAAATGTGCTTCTGTGATAGACGTAAGAAGCTGTCGTTTGATCATTTGAAAGTTTAACAGCTACGTGCATGTTTCTAATTTTGATAGATTATTTATTTCTGGAAGGTTTTAAGTTGAACTGATGAGAAGAACCACCTATTTAGTAACCTAAGAGAATTAACCATTTTGTCTCCCATCTTTTTTTTTTTCTTTCCTAATCTTCCTCCGAATAAGTGTAACTATGGCCTTTGTTGTTGATTTCTTGATACATTAATCCTTCTTGGGCATTTAAGCCAATAAGATTACAGCAGATTTACTGGTTTAAAGGTGCTGAAAGGTATCTCTATGGGTCAAATAACTAACTTCTCATCTTTATTGCCAAGTTAACGTCTTTTGAACAATGGAGGAAATGGAATTCGTTAGTGGAAACTCAGTGGCCATCGGGTATTAGTGGGGTCACTATTGACATCAGTCTGTTTTGCAGAATCTTGAGAAGCTCAGTGCAACCAACCTTTAAGGTTCCCATAGGATTTTATCTGATTTAGAGTGTTGCTTTTCTAATCCCACTCTTCTGACAGTTTGCAAGGGAAGATACACTGATTGATTTTTTTCCTGTTCATTCCCAGCTCCTCCTTCCTCACTCCTTCCCCCTCCCCCGCTCCCTTTAACTCCTTTAGGAGCAATTTTATCAAAATAAAGGCTGTGTATAGTTTCTCAAACGAGCAAATTATTTTCTGACTATATCCTTACATGAACAGAATACATGCACCTCCAGCATTTTCAACATTGTGTGCTGCCAATGGTGATTTGTAGGCACAGAAGCAATGACCACAGTTGGGTGAGAGGCTTAATGGTGGACATGGTTTTTTACAAACTAATCCATTTGGGTTATCAGGAGAACTTACTGTAAACAGACTCTTTTTTGTTTCAAAGATGTCTCCCACTGCAGGCAAGGGGCACCCTTGACTGAGGTATGTATGAAGTGTCTGCTGGAGAGAGAGCTCCTTGTGCTGCCAAGTCTACTTGGGGGTGAACCAGTGCCAGGGGTGGAAGGGCTCCCTTCTGGGCTTTCAAAAATAAAATTGCAATGCTTGCATGCTCCTTGTTAGGAAGGCAAAGGAGATACTCAGGTCCCCGAATTTCAGGAGGATCAGTCTATGTGTATGTAAAAAGAATGTTATGACTACAACCTTAAACAAGCGGTAGGTGATGTGATTTAATTGAGTGTGTGAAGTTTTACATTCTGGAGAGAAGCAGCTCTCACGTTGGAGTCGTGCTTGGCTTTGTTTGCTCTGCACTGTTTTCTGTCTTTTTCTGTTACCCTTTTCCCAGTGGACTGTGTTCCTCTCTGTCTTGCCTGTGAGATTGCTCTTCTCTAATAAGCTTGGCTGCAGGATCAGTGTGTTCTTTTTGGCATTTCAAAATGTTAAAATAGTGAAATTGTTAAATGTTACCAAGATGCGACTGCTGGGAATGAAATTCTCCAAAAGAACCACTATATTTGTGGCGTATTATAGTCTATCCCAAAAGAAAACTCCTTGAGTGAGTTTACCTATTTTCTCAAGAAGGAAGCAGCCCCATTGATTGTGTTGATAAGTGTTTAGTATGCAGTGGCAGCTTATTAATTACTAAGGCAAAGCCTGAGAAACTCTTTCAAAACAGTCTTGTGACATTCTCCTTTGCTTTGACTCAGAATTAGCATTAGCCATGCAGGAAGTTTAGACAGGTGCCTTGGTTGTCTTGCATGTTAGTCTTATGAATTACAATTGGGATACTTTGCTGTATAAGAATATATTATTATGAAATGGAGCTAATAGATGTTTGGAGTTCACTACACTTATCAAATGTTTCTTTCCAGAAAACAGTTGTTCTAATAAAGAAAGGGTTGATTTCCTGTAACTAGCTATCCAGGAATGCTGCGAGAAAAAAAAATTGAATTTGTAAAATACCTAACGACACATAATTAGTATAGAGATTTGGTTATAGTTTCTTGAATTTGGTTAGTAAGATGGAGCCTGTCCTTCAGGTTGTTGGCTGTTATTCTTGGGATAATTATGTTAGCTCAGTTGCATAAAGAACACAGATGAGAGCTTGCATTCTCTGCTAAAAAGGATGCCATGTCTCCACCAGTGTAAGTCTGTCTCTTCTATTTTCGTATTCATCATTTTCTAATTGAACTGACAAATAGTTAGAGTGGAATCAGCCTTTGAGTTTAAATTATTTATAATTCTGCTTTTGACTCTGAAACAGCCTGGATCCAACATTGTTTGAAAAACTGCTAGGGCCAGGTTTACATATTGTATATCTGTCATTTGTGAGACAGCCAGCTCTGCTTATTTTTTCCTCTTACTGACCGAGGATTGGTAGAGAACTTAAAAAATAAGAGGAAAACAAACCAATTTAGGTATTTTGTATTTGCAAAATTTTAGCTTCATGTTTTCCCTCCTGAATCTCTAGTTCTTCCCTGGTTCTTTTATTATAAAAATGTTAACTTAGTGTTGTAACTGACTGGATACTGTGTGGTATGTGTGTGTGTGTGTGTGTGTGTGTGTGCAAGCGTGTGTGTATGTTGTCAGGGGGGAGTGTTCGGAGCATTCAACATCTTGCCATTACATTGCTATTTCATGCTTTGATAACCATTTGATGCTCTTATCTGTATCTCAGATTTCTCCAAAATACTTTCTAGACTAAACAAAACAATGTTATTCAGAATATATATATAGTATCAAACTATCTTTTGTATAACTTTAGATGACTAGTATAAACACACTATACATGCATGAATAAACTTTTCCATAGATATAGACCATGACCAAAATAAAAATTTAGACACATTGTCTTTATATATGTGAACATATAATCCTCACTTTCATAAATACTGCAAGTTTTTTTTTTAAATGTCCAAGTTGAAAGCAGCTGTGCAGATGGACACTGAAAACTCAAAGCAAGAGGAAGTATCCACCTGAAATCAAAACAAGGCTGTTCTTGTTTTCCAGGATAGGTAGAAATCCATCCCAGGCTCTGTGTTCTAAGAATCTTGCAGATAAGCCAGGATGAGCATCACTGCAATCAGTTTTAATTTCATCATTAACACTGTTGAGTTTAAGGCCACTTTTTACACATCTTGCTCTTTGCTTATAATTTTTGGGAATAGGGCTATCCCTGTTGGAAGAAAATATGCAAGGTTATTATTGTGTCACAAAATTCATGTTAAGATCCTTGCATTTATTATATACAATGCATTGTAATGTTGTCCCAAATAAGTTAAAACTAGAGGACATCTATAAAAGGGAATAGGGAGGCTTTTCAGTAGTCCCTGTTGCTCCTTTTGCTGCTACACACATTGTTTGACATTAGATGAACTTGGACCTGAAACTTGCCCACATGGCCAATAGGTATGCTTACAACATATCAGTAAGTAATAGGTCAGAGTCCTTACATAAAGTAATCAGTGTGATTACCTCTTGTTCTTCACGTAAAGTATGTACTAAAAGCTTTCTGGAGTCATATTTCTTCACTCAACAGGGTGCTAGATGGTGAAAAGGTGCATATATTCCATTATAAATCATCTTCCTAGGATAGTTGGTTTATTCTGATCTAGTTTCTGTTGATATTCTCCATATATTTGAAGTATTTTCCGTATAACTTTTAATGAATAGTGGAGTAGTTTCTAACTTAAAAATTTCCTTAGGACAGGTTAATAACTTGATGGCCATGGACTTCTAGAGGTTCCTAGTTTTACCTGTGTGGAGTTTTCAGGGGAGAGTTTTTTGCCCCTCAACCCTATGCCCATGGACCTGGCAGAGTTATCATAGTTGTTCTGGGAATACTTTGAGTTCTGTTTAGTCCCAGCTATAGGAGTTTTCACACTGCACTTTAGGAAAGATTTCAAAGTTTTGCTTTTCTTTAGTTTGTGGGTATGTGAGTAGAGATTGGTCCCATGGGAATCATTGTTTTTTAGCCAACTCTCTCTCTCTCTTCTTTTAAAAATCTGTTTTGTTATGCCATTATAGTATGTATTGTTTAACAAGTTTCCTAAAGTAGATTGTGCATTGTTTGAATGCAAGAAAGGATTGAAGTTCTTGTTTCTTCTAACATAGATGACAAATAGTTTATCCTTAAGAGTACAATATTTTATCATTTAATGTCTTATTTTCCACTCTTATTTGGATTCATAACTGTTTAGAATTTGAATTCATTTAATAGAGATTTGGTGACTTTGGCTTGATTTCTTAACTACTGTGATCAACTCTGAAGAGAATTTCAACTTTTTTTTTTGAACTTCAGGAGATAAGGTGCAGTTTAATTTCCTAAATATGATAATGTAGTATCTTTTTTTTCCTACTAGCAAATTCTTTGCTCTTGCTTTTTAAAGAAAAGCAGAGGCATTTTTCAAAGATGTGCCAGGCAATCTGTTGTGGTAGTTTAATATACTGACAAATGCTTTCACAAACTGTGTATGTCCATAGTGTATTTAAATATAATTGAAATACAATATAGTTAAGAATTCACATCTCTCAAAGTTTATGGTTAGATGTAGCAGTTCTCCTCTTTTTCTCATTTCTTCATCATTTTAAGCCATATCTTTAAAAATGAAAATTGGAATCAATATCAATTCTGCAAATTGAGTTGTTATAAGTAATGTTACATGCAAACAGGTGATAAATTTTGTCTGCTTTTTAAAAAATTATTTTAAATAAACTTCTACTTATTTGGACATTTATACCAGGTAATTTCATATAACTTGATTTTTGTTGATCAAGAGACTAAAAGGAATGTTTTCAATATAGCAAGCAAAATAATATTGATATCTCCCAAAATGATTATTTAGGTAGTATGCTTTTGTCACATGCATTTACTTTTAACTAGAATACACTTAAAAATAAAAAGTATTTATTTATTCCTTATAAGAGAGACTGTGAAGGTACTGTGATCTGAGTATTTTGGTCCATTCCACAGATGGTTAAATAGACCAAATTTTCAACTCATTCCAGTGCATTGTTGTCAGAATTTGAGACTGCTTAAATGAGAATTATTGAATTTGTAAATGTTTTCTGTAGCTTGTATAAGTTGTGGTGATAAAGTGTTATCTCTAAGAGGGAAAGCTAGACAATTTAGCACATAACTAAAGTAAGCAAAAGATATTCCAAAGAATTTTGTATCTCTGCCTATGTGGGAATTGGGCTTTGGAAGAGACACAGGTACCTTTGTAAAAGACATATAACTTATAAATAAAAAAGGGCAAGCATTTTGAATAATTTTAATCCTTATAAGGTAACTATGAGTAATGTGTGACCCATTTTCTTTTTTAAGAAATGGAGAGGGAACAGTTTTCCCGAAGTTGTACATTTAAGTGGCTTGGGATACATTTCCATATATTTATAACTTTTAGATATTTTTGAAAGATGCTGACCAACTATGACTAAGTAGTAGAAATTGTATAATTACCAGAGTAACCGTGTAGGATAGTAAGCAGTGGGCCTGTATGACTTGGGCCTGCTGCATAATTTCTACTTTTTGCTTTGTTTGTTCTTGGGTTCATCTCTGGTGATATATAGTTTTGGGGAAAAGGAGGACAGAAATAGAAATATTTTGTAGCTTAAAAATAAGCTGAGCTGTTAATTACTTTTTCTTTCTTCCTGCTCTGTTACGCTCAGTAGTCACAGGTTCCTTCGCAGAGATGTTAAAGGGAAGGCTTAGGAATCCAGTAAGGCTTGGCATGGACTTTGTAAATGGAATCAGGAGAGCTGTGGACTTCTTAATGTATAGCCACATACTATATCAGAATGTGTGACATCATGAAGTCACATTACTTTGCTGCATCAAGTACGTAACACTAAGATTCCCAAAAAAGTCCAGAGAACCCCTAAATTGTAGACTGAAAAACCTGGAGCAGTTCCACACTCCTCACGCTTGTCTTTCAGGCAAGGCTACGTTATTCCAGCCCAGTAGGAATACCTTGGTTTTAGAGATCTTCTGAGGGAGGACACTTTATGATGGACAAGTTCCCTTAGCAATCCATTCAATGATCTCAGAACCTATACTCATAGAATATTCTTTATTTCTGTCTAACCTTTATTGTTAAAGGTTAATTCTATTTCATTTTCTCCCCTCCCCCAACATGTAGCCTTTTTCTGTAGGTCTCCATAATCTTAAACAATGCTTCTAAAATTTCAGAATGTTATAGAATCTCCTGGAGTCTTGTTAAAAACACAGATGCTCCCTAGCTCTAAAGTTTCTGATTCCAAAGATCTAAGCTGGAGACTCCTAAGGTCTCAGAAGATGCCAGGCTTCTGGTTGGGAGATGACCCTTTGAGAGCCACTGACCCACAGAAGAGTGCTGCATGCAGTGACAAACCACTGTGCAACCTAAGTTGTTCATTAAGACGTACACCAGTCTTTCCAGCACTTCTGTGTCTGTCTTGCTCACTAACTCTTCATGTCACTTTTTCTGAACATTTACAGTTCTTCAGCTCTGTCAGAATCTCATAATTGTATTACATAAACCTGGGAAAGATTTGACCTTGAGTGAGTATAATAGTACTACCTTGTGGTTTCAATGGCATAAAAATTCTGTACTTGCATCCAATTTTCATGCTTACTTCTTAATCTCATCTATATTTTCAAAGCACATTTTATATCACTTTTGAAACATAGATCTTGCAGTTCTGTTTGTATGTAATTATTTACATCTTGAATGTATGTTTTCCTGTTTATTTCTTGCAATGTTAGTACACACTGAAGATTTTCCTATTTCAGCAGAGATAGGTGCTATGTTAAGTACCGAGTTTTTAAAATAACGTTTAAAGGGGCCCCTGTACCTTTACAGTAATAAAAAAACTTATTTAACATTGTTCCTATGAGAGAATTATAGGAAGGAAATTGAACTATTTAGAAAGTCACTGTGTCCCCAATTTGTATGAGTATTTGAACCAATATTCATTTCTCTTCTGAAATATCTGATTTTTATTCTTCATAATAATAAAAAATAATTTTTCCACTCTTTTTTATCACAGAATTATGATCTATGTTGGTGATTTCATATTTGGAAACTGGAAATCCAAATATTTCATGAAATAGAAATGAGTTGAGTTTGCTATTAGAATTGATTTGGGGCTCCTGAGATCTCTCCTCTTACTTTTAGCATCTCTTGATATAAACATATTTGTTTCCAGTAAAACTACTTTACTAGTTCTTAATTACTTTCTTCCAGCAGAATTCCAAATATCCACAATTAATTTTTATCAATATATTAAATTTTCTCAATGCCCTTTTCCCTCAGAAAAGCAATTAGATATTCACTTTTTGTAGGCAATAGTAATAACCTATTTAAACCCTCCATAACATATTTTCTTATTTATATTTTAATTAATTCAGTTGTAAAATTCATAAAATGTTGTAGCAGGAGGAGAAATTGCTCAACCAAAGCAAGAACCGTGTCCACTGAGTAGAATAACAGATTTATTCCTGAGGGTTGATAAAAGCCACTCCATCTAGTGGTTGAAATTTCACATAATTTCTCTTGACAAGTTTTGAAAACACTGGCAAATGAATAAACCCATTTGGGAAAGATCAAGGCAGAATAACATGCATTTAGGAGAAGGAGGATGTCTATTATAATAATTTCATATATTGTGTCTAAAGGCTTACCAACAGTGTATAATTAGGTTCATTCAAGGTTGTTCATGTTGCAAAGATCTCTGTCTCTCTCGTTCTCTGTCTCTCCCCTCTCCTCTCTCTCATAAATGCATTTATGTGTGTGTGTGTGTGTGTGTATGTACACACATATAGTTCATAATGTACATACAGGCTGGACAAGGATAAAAATAAAAACTAAATACCTGTTCTTTGCCCTCAATATACTTTCCATTTGATGCAGAGATACAAGATCCTGGAGTAAATCACTGTTGATGCATTTTATGTAATTTTTACATTTGGGCACTTTTTCAGATGGATGTTTGTAGACTTAATCCCTTAATGATCAGTTGGCTTTATGCCAAGGAAAGGTATCCATGGTTAAATGCCATTCTGTTAAGTGAAATCTGCCGTGTTGCTAATGCATGGCAACATTGCTTTAGTAAACAGAATAACTGCTCTCTGCCAGGCGTTGTGCCAGGTAGAGGACCTCCAAGGCCATATGAGACTTCATAAATGTGAGGGTTTATACACAAAGTCTGCTACAGGATGGCTCAGAATAACCCATCATTTCCCCTGGGAGAAAGCTTCAAGCATATATGAGGGAGCTTCAAGAAGTTCCTGGAAAATGGAAGTGAAAAATAATTTTATTTTGGTGGAAAAAAATTGAAGTAATGCAATTTTTCATAGTGCCCATTTCCCATTAACTTTTCAAGGACCCTCTAATGCATGGATTTAAAAAATTTTTGCACCAAAATAAACTTACCTTTATTTCTATTTTCTGTAGATTTTTGAAGTATCATTATATGTCTATATTGCACATTTTCACATCCTATTCCTTTCTTTCATTTTGGGAAGAGGAGAACAAATGGTGGGCTTTATTTGAGGGAGTGGAGAATCATTTCCCTTGCTTCCTTGACCCAACCCATGCTCACTATACAGATGTGAAACATGAGTATGCTTCAGAGGTGTTTATGACAGCGTTCAGGGCTTGGAATGTGTCTTGAGTGCTAGGCACAGAGTACGTGCCCCATGAAAATGTGTTAATGAAGCATGTGATGTCCTATAACTGCACCCATCAGCCATGTTGGTGATAATAGTAGTAACATAGCTTGATGTCCATTGGGCATCTGGAGTCTTAAACAATCACTCCTTGTTGGAGTCCTAATACCACTTACTTAGTTTGTCCACATTAATTCTAGCCAAGAGCTTAGGAACTGGCCACAGAGAATCATCTTGCTTGAGTTGAGTGATACTAAGTGAGTTTGTTTTTCTTTATGTAGGGAATGGACGTCTCACACTCTTGTTTACTGACAACCATCATATCTCATTCAGGCCTGGAAAAGGCCCCCTCTTGTCTCACGGGTATGGTGGAAAGTGACATAACCATCCACAGCCCTTATAATTGAGTAATGAAGCAAAACAGAACAAAACAAAAATACCTCACTAATTAAATCAAGATAGTGGCAAAAATGGCTTATAAGTCATTTGTTATTTGCCAACAGTTACTATAAACAAGGAGGCTATCCAAGGTCAGGGCTTCTAGCCTATAGTTAGCTGTTGTACTTTGAACTTGACCACCATAGGGCAAGGATGGTTTGTCAGTGCCAGGGCTAACCTTTCTGTTGTCAACAGATTATTCCTTCAGATTTCAGTGGTTTGTTATATAAAACTGGCTCATGCTACCTATGACTTCTTTTCCCCTAAACCAACTCTTCCTTTTCCCTATAAATGAAAGAAAAAGTATCTTATTAAATGGTTCCTGAACAGCCTCAAGAGCAGAGTTCTGAGTTATGCAGATCTGGATTGAAGTTCCAGCTGTGGCCCTTCTAGTTGGGGACATTGGGAAAGAACGTTTACCTCTGTAAGCCTTAGTTTTCTTGTGTATGGAATAGACATTATAATGACAACTATTTCTTGTAAATATTAAAGAAAAATAAAACTTACACTCAACATGATGCCTGGCACATGATAGATTTTCTTAGGTTAAAATGGGAATTGGGATTTTCTGCAAAGTTTTTTTTTTTTTAGATATGGCAAAATAAGACTTGGCTTTTAGTTGAACTTAATTTGATTAAAAGAGAAAGTACCCCTTCATTGATAGATGAAAGGAGAAGAAACTGAAAGCTATGCAGCACAACCACCATCATGCAGCATGCCTCCAACCGTTTCTATGGAGTCTTTAATACTGAACTATAAAAACAAGAGCTGCTTTACTTGGTATGACATAATATAGACCAGAATAAATTGCTTTCTGCTGTTAATGCTCAAATATCATATGTAAGATAAGGACAATCTTATAGAGTGTGTGTGTGTGTGCTTGTGTGTATATCTATATCATCTTTATCTATATCTATATATAGATATCATGGCTTTTACTGAATTGAAAATGTTGCATGTTCTCTATGAGAAGGCTGCCTAAACAATTGTTTTATTTACAGACTGTGTAAAAAAACAAGGTATTTCTCAAAAAGAAGATCACAGTGCTTAGTAGGAGGTAACATCTGGCAGAACAAAATTCAATGGTAAATGGGACTTTGTTATTGAAGTCAACAAATCATTGCATTTGTATCATTAATTCACTTTTGCAACAAGCTTTCTTATGGCATCATCACCAAAAACTGCACAAACCAGACTAATTTCAAGGCATGATTTTCTTGAGACCTGAAATTAAGTTTTAATAAGCCTTTCAGTGGTAAATAATTAGGTATATTTTGCTTTATATTTGAAAAGGAACATCGCCTTATAACTGTCTTAATGTCTTTAATTTATACAAATGGATATATTTTAATGAAAAATGTAACACTCATATTGTTAGTAAAGAATAGACCAGGGAAAATAGTGCTTTTAATAACTTTCCTTTTATGTCACAAAATATATGAAGAGCTGAAGCTTTGAGAGCCAACCAAGCATTACCAGCATAATGGAATTTTCTTTCATATATAGGAAAAGGAGCTGACATTAATACAAGGAAGAAGGATTATGTATTTTTGCCTGAATTATCAGGATAATTAAGTCTATTCGTTATTATACTTTGCCTAAAAGATGATGGAAAAAATGACCAAGCTGTTTTAATAATTCCAATACTCTAATTTAGGTAAGATTGAGAAAAGACTCATTGCCCATTCCACAGAGAAGAGGCATCATTCATCGAGTTATGTTGTTGGCCCAAGAGATGTGCTGTGTATTTTGAGGGCATGACTTAGACATAATGTAGTTAGAAGAGTCAACTAAAATTTTCCCTACTAACCTTAGAGAAATACATTAGCAAGGTATTTTCTTGATTAAATTAGTAGAAACCAGACTTGTTCCCAGAAATGAATGGAAAATAACAAACAAATACATTCACTGGGGCCTTCATTCTCTTGATCCCTTCACAGGGCTCCTGTGTGAGGCCAGCCAAGCAGAACCATACAGAGATAACAAAGTGGGGAAAACAGCAGGGTTAAGCAAGGGCATTTGATGTTCTGATTCCTATCAGACACTCAGTGTGGCATTGTCTTCCCAAGCATTTCTCAAGTTCACTTGTTAGAGAAGGAATTTGGAGGGCCTGTACAGTCTACATATCTATCAGGAATCACCAATCCCTCTGACGCTTCTAGAGTGTTCTTTCCCAGACATGACACCACGGGGGGTAGCAAATACCTAGCTACTCTGTATTCCCCAGAGAGGCTATGCAGAATAGAATTACATGGACTTGACTCCAGATGCAACAGTTTAAGTACCTAAAGTACTGAGACATCTCTCGAAAACAAAAGTCTTCACTGGGGCAATGAAGACTAAAATCCCTGCTACTAAATCATACTGAAATGAAATGGCTGTAATTCTATTTGAAGGCTTATTTTGAAGATATTATTTCATGCTCAGTCTAATCAGAAACATATATATATATTATACTCTAATGCTTATAGAAATAAAGGTCTGGACTCTGGATATATATATTTTGATTTTTTTAAGATTTATTTATTTTACTTGAAAGAGTTACACACACACAGAGAGAGAGAGAGAGAGAGAGAGAGAGAGATTTTCCATCCGCTGGTTCAGCCCCCAAATGGCCACAACAGCCAGAGCTGTGTCTATCCAAAGCCAGAAGTCAGGAGCTTCTTCCAGGTCTCCCACACAGGTACAGGTGCCCAAAGGCTTGGGCCATCTTCCACTGCTTTCTCAGGCCATACCAGGGAGCTGGATCGGAAGTGGAGCTGCCAGAAAATGAACCAGCACTCATATGGGAAGCTGGTACTGCAGGTGATAACTTTACCCACCACGCCACAGTGCTGGCCCCTATATATATATATATATATATATATATATATATATATATAATGCTGCTGTATAGCCACAACATTTCTTTGATGATACCATAGCCTGCTAGCTGATGAACTGCAAAAGTTAACAAAAACTTCGTGGAAAATAGAATTAACAGGTAAGTTTATTTTGGTGCAAAACAATTTGAAATGCATACATGTGAGACATCTTCAAAGAGTTCATGGGAGTGCATATTATGAAAAAATTATGCATGGATTTCCAAAAGAAATTTGCACCAAAATAAACTTATCTGATAATTTTGTTTTTCAGTGACTTTTTGAAGTACCCTATATGTGTGTTTTTCTCCGGGGGTTGATATGGAAAAGCAGGTGTGTATATGGAAAGATTTGAAGAAAAAAAGAACAGGTGATACTATTCTAAAAATTAAAGTGATTTCTAAAAAACAATAGATTCATGCATTAAAATATCTTATTATTACTATAAAAGCATGATTTATAGCTTACATTGTTAGAATTTATATTTTTAAAAGCAGAATTCTAGGAAAATCTTTTAAATGTCATTCCATCATTCTTTTACTATAATTGTAATAAAATCCAACTGCCTCTTTAATAGGTGCATCTTGCTAGAAATTTCCAATTATAATTTTCCCAGTAGCAAACAAAAACAAAATTAATGGCAACCACATCCCCCAAAGCCTAATCTATATTACTAATGAACTCTCAAAGAAAATTCTCTATGCAAAAAAATAATAACATGGAAATTACTGTAATAATCCAAATGTAGAAATAAAAGAAAAAATTACCAAAATACAGAGAACAGTTTTCCTGTCATGATCCCATTAACTGTTAAAATAGTCTGTGCACAGTGGTAGTTTGTTATTACCAAGATCCTTGAATTGCACAAAATCCATGTTATTTTTTTTAAATACTGTATTCTTTAATTAAAGTTGGCTTATATTGAACAGAAATTACTGTATATCTTATAACCACACCATGCCCTGACTAGATTTTAACAAACTGGTTTGTTTTAATGAAAATGCTCAGTTGCATTAAAATGGGAAATTGTGGTCA
The DNA here is from genome assembly GCF_964237555.1 of Oryctolagus cuniculus. NCBI lineage: Eukaryota > Metazoa > Chordata > Mammalia > Lagomorpha > Leporidae > Oryctolagus > Oryctolagus cuniculus. Next base: position 84,341,306 of record NC_091436.1, read on the forward strand.
CATATGTGGTGACCTTAATAAACAGTAAATCACAGGAACATATGTTTTGCAGTACTGGAATAAGGTCTGTGATTCTTTGTCTTCACTGAGAAAGCTTTATAGTTCTTGCAAATCAAATACTAACTAAACTCTTAATCCTTGAGATCATGCCAGTAGGAAGATTTACCTAGCTGGGTTGGGATAGGAAATAATGATCTAGTAGGAAGTAGTCGTAATCACTTTTGGAAAACAACCTTAATTTGCTTTAAGAGTTCAGAAGGTTTGACTATAATAAGGGATGCAAAACAGCTTTAATTTAGTGGCTACTAAATCCTTAATACAGCATAGAAGTCTAAAAACAGATGCTCTGGAGTTTGAAGAACATTGGTTCATCTGCAGATCCTTCATATTCTGGACCATTTACTTAATGTCTAATAGTCTACATTTTTTCATCTGTGAAATGGGGAAGATTGATAAGCACCAGACAGGATTGCCATGGCAATATAATTGTAGAACAATGTGTAAAGTGTTACAAATGCTTAAACATAACAACATTCATTAAATGTTCTCCTTCCCTCACCCATGGATGCTTCTTCTATTTGCTTCATCCTTTAAGTGCTGTGACAAAAATAAAATTGATTAAGAAGCCTATCATTTTAATTAAAATAATGTGTATCTTGAGATATTACTATATATTCTCATTAGGATTATATTTCCTAACATTTGCATATAGCAAAGCTATAAGTACTTAGTCATAGTAAAACTATTTATTGACATCTTTTGTGCAAGGCGATGTGCTAAGCACTACACACGCATTTATTTTCATATAACTTGCAGAGTAATTTTGTGGTTTCAGTATCATCATCATCATCATCATCATCATCATCCCCATTTTGCAGATGAAGTACTGAGAATTTGAAAAAAGAAGTGCTTTCCAAATACGGTTTTACATTAATCTTGGTCTCCTAAATCCCAGTGCAGTGTTCTCCTCATTGACTACTGCTTTGGTTGGAATTACGGGGAAAAGCATCATAAAGGTTAAGAACAAGGACTCCAGCTCTGCACTGCCCAGTGTGGTGACCACTAGCTACATGTGGCCACTCGCTCCTAGTGCTTGAAATGTAGCCAGATAAAGGGAGCGGAGATCTGTAGCCTGATTATACTATGTACTAGACATGTACTGGCAAATTACTTGCCCTTTTGGTGCCTTTCATCTGAAAATGATGATAATAACACTTGCCCACCTCATGGGTACATTGTGAAAATAAGATTATTGATAGATGTGAAAGGCTCTCATTTTAAGATTTCAAACTCTCAGAAGGTGCTTAAAAGGGAAAAAACATCCACAAGACTTAGTGGTAACCTGTTGTAGAGGCCAAGGAGGAGATGTCACAGAAAGTGCAAGTCATGAGCTTAGATGATTATACTGTAAGAAATGTGACAAAACAATGTGGTTAGAATAAATGCATTGCAGATTCATTTGTAATAGCAAAATATGATATCTACTCTAAGGCCCCCCATCTGTAGGAGGCTGGTCACACTTATCTAGCAGCTCCTGAAGGCAGCTGCTGAATGAGGGAGGTTCTATCTACTAATATGGAGCTGTTTTCAGTGTGTACTTCTAGGTGGAAAACGAAAGTATAGAACAATCTCTGTATAGTATATGACTGCTAAAAAGAAAATAAATAGTGCCTATATATGAGGGTACTTTGGAAAGTTCATGGAAAAGTGGAGTTAAAAGATAAGTTGATTTTGTTACAAAAATTTTTGAAATCCAGAAGCAGGGCCTTCAGAAGTTTCATGAAAAATGTGTATTATGAAAAAATTAGGCCTGGAATTCAAAAATTTCAGCAGCAAAATAGATTTATCTTTTAAAAAAGATTTGTTTGAAAGGCAGAGTGACAGACACGTCTGTGCACACACACAGAGGTCTTCCACTCATGGATTTTTCACTCCCCAGGAGCCTTCAATACCTGGGGCTGGGCCAGGCAAATCCAGGAGCCGGGAACTCTGCCAGGGTCTCCCACGAATGGCAGGAACTTAAGTACTTTGGCCATCTTTTGCTGCCTCCCAGGTGCATCAGCAGGAAGCTGGAGAGGAAGCAGGCCTCCAATATGAGATGCAGACATCCCAACCAGTGGCCTCATCCACTGCACCACATGCTTATCTCTTAATTTCATTTTCCGTAAACTCTGAGACATCATGTATGTTTGCTTGAATTAACAATGAATATCTCTGGAAAAATCAACACAAAACTTATTTCTTGCATCTGAGAGGAAAACCGATTGGCTGGAATAATGTAATGAGAGAGTAATTTCTCAGGCTATTTTGTTCAGTACCTTTTGCATTTTAAATCTCATGAATCTAGTATATACATAGTCAAAGTTTCCATACTATTTGCTAATTGGGAAGTGCGAAGGGAGAGGTAGTTACTTGAGGGAAGATGACTCCCAGCAACTACTTAGAAATATGGGCTCAAGCTTTGGTTTTCAGGCCGAAAGTCCACTGAGTTAATTATTTATCTCTCCTCTCATTTTAAGAAAAGACAAATAAGTAATTAAATCCCTGTGTTAATGTATCAGCTGATAGAATCTAACTGCTTTCTCATTAGGTGCATGTGAATGTTGCTGTCTGAGCCCAGCCCTCTCCCTTCCGCTCAGGGTAGTAAATCACATAAGAAAAAAAGTCACTGTTCTGTGTTTGGAAACCCCATCCAGCTAAGGAAATGAACATGGCAATTATGATGAAATGCCTTTATGAGGATTAAGCTGGGAAGACTAGCTGCTGGTGGGGAGATTTGGTCACGATGGGCTCAGATGTGGAATCAGCAGCAACACAGGTCTGGCAAGATCAATTTAACATCTTGGAAATGAGTATGCAGGAACAAGTGGAAGGAGAAGGTGTGTGGATGTGATGGTCTCATCAAAGAGCAGCGAGTTAGCTCCCTCAGCCTGTGAGCTGTGAGTTTCAGTGTGGGTAGGGATTGAGAGGCCAAAGTTAAGTTTGAAAATATGCCAGGACCATGTAAGGAACAGCTGTCTCCCAGCCTGTGACTGACTGTCTTCTGTGTCCCTTTGACTGTGAATGAAATGTTCATATGTGAACAGAGTTGATTAGCAGACAAGTTTGCAAAGAGCAAGACTTGCCTCCTGAAAAACTGCCTAATGGTGAGACACACAGATTGAGTTCTGTAGAGAAGAGGATCTGAGAGAGAGTTGCCAGACAGAGAGAAACAGGGGACTTAAGGAATCTTAAGAACTAACAGTTGGGTCCTGGCTGAGGGTGGAAACTAGGGGGAGATTTAGGGAAAAGGAACCAAGACAAAATGGGCAACGGTGTGCCTGCTGGCTCTGGTCTTTGTCTCTGCTCCCTTTATCTGGACAGCTTCAGCAGCTAGCCTTTGCCCTGGGACCCTGCCCTGATTCGGTTTGGCGTAGCAGCCTCTCACTGCACACTGGGTCCCCTGGTGTGGTTTGCATCCTGGAACTTCTGTCTCTGGTAAAGCACTTGTTGGCTCTCACGTGCCTTGTTCTATGACAGTACAGGAACCGGCTCCAGAACCCACACTAAGGAAAAACACTCAATTTTCTGACTGATAACAAAAATGACTCCTGGGAGATTCAGGCCCTAACCCTTCCTGTAAAAGAGCTCTAAGACCATGGAGGGGCTGGGTCACCCTCTGGCCTGCTCTACTCACCATTTAGTATTGTCTTGCCAATATTCACATTTACCTCCTGAGCCCTGGTTGCCCAGGTCATAGAGTTTAGTCCATGAACATTGAGAATACAGGCAGTTTCATTTAAAATGCTAATAGCCTCTCCTAAATAGAACAGTTTTTTTTTCTAGCACAAATGAGTTGGGCAGTTTCACAGGCTAGAAACCTGGATTTGAGTTACATGTAATTTATTTCTCATTACAATTGAGAAAATCTCTCCTCTACATTGAATATAAAAGAGCTGTTTTGAGTCTATATACATACATGTTGTATGTATATATATTAACCAACTTATTTAGAGACCCTTTTTATGTGCCAGGCATTGTACTAAATGCTGCAAGTAAATACTAAGATAAATAAGTTTCCCAAAAGGGTCCTTAATGAGCTTACCATCTGGTGGGTGGGAGGAAGAGGTAGAACAGCTTCAAAGGAAATATTAGGGAATTTAGTAAATGCCATGGTAGAACTCTACTTGGGTATTCTGGGTTCTGCAACCATGGGAAGCAGAGAGCAACAGGAGGTGGTTACAGCAAACTGTCAAGGAAGAGGTGACTGGGCAGAGGAGTATCCAGGGCAGAGGGCACAAAGACACCAAGTTGAAAAGTATTTAATTTCATGTGTTAATGGGATTTAAATCATTTTGTACAGCCCAAGTGATGAGAACAAGGTGGCAAGAGAGTTGGAGAGAAAGGCAGGAACTCTATCACAGGGATCTTTTCACTGAACTTCACCCTGTGGGTGTGTAAGTGGGAGGTAGAACCTATTCCATTCAGGGAGAACAGGAAATGAGGAGGATAGAGAGCAAGGGACTGAGGGTCAGAACCTGGAAGGAGTTTAGGTGGGCTGCAGCATAGAAGGCAGAAACAAGAGCTGCACTGTGAGCCTGGGAGGGAAATTTCATGAAAGAGTTTATATTTGGTCTTTACAGCAAATGTAAAGTCATGTAATCAGCAATACATTTACAAAGATCACTCCTGCAGTTGTGTGACAAGTGATCATAAGGGGCTAGGACCAGAAAAAAACAGGAAAACTGGTCAGGAGGTAGGTGCCCTAATTCTGGTGAGCATCGATGCTGCCTTGGATTTGGAGTGACAGTAGGAAGATGGGTCACATTTAGCACTTTATGCCTGCTCCAAATTGTTTTTTTTTTTTTTTTTTAAATCACGACACCGAGGTATTAATTTAAAACTCATCTCTGGTTTCGTTTCCAGTCTCCACCCACATGAATGCTACATGTTCTTGGCATAAACATTCTTTCCTTGGGGAAGCCTCCTTCAGCCCCCTAGACTGTCTGCCCCCACAGTACCCTGCATATCCCCATCATCACTCTGTGGGCAGGGACTCTTTCTTGATGCTATCCAGACACTAGCATTTCGTACAGTGCCTGGCACAGAGTGGGTGCTCCATCCTTTGTTGACTGGATGAACACACTCGTGAATGATTTATGAATTTAGAAAGTTAGGATCTTTGCATTTGAACAAGAGGACTCAGAACTTTTTCATTTGTTCCAAGGTAAAAACTATCTCCAGCCCCCAATATATAGTGCTATATTTAAAGACAACAGACAATAATTAATAAAAATTGTTTTTATGATTAATTGTGTCACTCAAGGCTTCTAATATTTTTATAAACTAGAGAGATGAACAGGCATATTTTATTTAAAACTTTAAAAAATTTATTTGAAAGGCAGAAAGAGAGAAAGAGAAAGAGAGAGAGAAGGATAAAAAGAAAGAGAAGGAGAGAAAGTGAGCAAAAGAAATACATCTTCTATCTGCAGGCTCCCTCTCCAAATACCTTCAACAGCTGGGGCTCAACAAGGTTGCAACTAGGAGCCCATTCAGGTCTCTCACATGGGTAGCAGGGATTCAAGTACTTGAGCCATCACCTGCCACCTCCCAGGGTGCACATTAGTAGAAAGCTGGAATCAAAAGCATTGCCTGGGCTTGAACCCAGGCACTCTGATATAGGATGCAGGCATCCCACAAGGTGTCTTAACCAGTATGCCAAATAGTTGCATTTTAAATGGACATTTATAAATCGTCAAATCTAATTTCTGGCCATTTATTTCAAAACAAAACCAAATCACTTAGCTTAGAATTGAAGAGTGTTAAAATTTGGTCCCCTCCTCTTCGTCATCCAGATGGAAAGTCTTGGACTCCATCAGGCCTGTGTGCTGTCACCTGGCATGCTACATCCCCACAGTGCCCAGTAGGGGTGCTATCACGAAGCATCCTCCAGTCTCATCCCTCCCCAGCATTAGAGATCTTGGTCTTCCTTATGCCTTCATGCAAGTTTGGCCTTTAGGCTATTTTTCTCAGTTGGATAGACAGTTCATCTCAGCCAGGGTGTAGACCAAACCTCCCCTTACCTGGGTGAAAACTTTCCTAGTGGAGCACATATTCCCACCATAGCCTTGAGCTACCCTGGTTCTTAACAGCCTCCTCCTCCTTTACACTTAACACAAAGACTACCTAACTCAACACCTGATTCTCTACTCTGTTAGACTCCGGTTTTCTTATACACTTAGTCTTACCCGTTTGATAAGCTGTAGTCTTCAAAAGCAGAGACCAGGTGACATGTTGTTGCTCTTTCTGCCCCTATGGCATAGGACCTTTTGTGTATGTGACAACAGCAGCCGGGTGCTGAATGCTTCCTGACATGACTGTGAGGTGCACATTGTGCCCAAGAAGCATTTGATTTAGCTTGGCTTATTCAACCCTGGAGACCCAAGCAGGTTTCACATGGCGACTTCAATCTGACTGCTTCAATAATAAAAGAGTCATATGTCTCTCGTGTGTGCTGCTCCATCCCCTAACTTTTTTTGGGGGGAGGGGCTTTTCTCTGATGACTGGCTCCTTTTGTTGGCTGAATCTGACAAAGATGTGACCTGTGTTCAGAGAAATACCATGAGGGTGCACGTTTGCAGTGTATTCAGTGTTGCTTGCTTTCTGTTGTTCTGGCTTTCTCTCTCCATTCAGCTTGTTTTTTTCCCTCCTGTTAGGATTCCCTCCTGTGGGTCTCTTTCTCAGTCGTTTTGAGCTTGGCCTGATCAAAGACTGAGGTTATGAAGTCCATCCTAGATGGCCTCGCAGACACCACGTTCCGCACCATCACCACAGACCTCCTCTACGTGGGCTCGAATGACATTCAGTACGAAGACATCAAAGGCGACATGGCGTCCAAGTTAGGCTACTTCCCACAGAAATTTCCATTAACTTCCTTTCGTGGAAGTCCCTTCCAAGAAAAGATGACTGCGGGAGACAACGCCCAGCTGGTCCCGGGAGATCCGCTGAACATGACAGAGTTTTACAACAAGTCTCTCTCATCCTACAAGGAGAATGAGGAGAACATCCAGTGTGGGGAGAACTTCATGGACATGGAATGCTTCATGATCCTGAACCCCAGCCAGCAGCTGGCCATCGCCGTGCTGTCCCTCACGCTGGGCACCTTCACGGTTCTGGAGAACCTGCTGGTGCTCTGTGTCATCCTGCACTCCCGCAGCCTCCGCTGCCGGCCCTCCTACCACTTCATCGGCAGCCTGGCAGTGGCAGATCTCCTGGGGAGCGTCATTTTTGTCTACAGCTTCGTCGACTTCCATGTGTTCCACCGCAAAGACAGCCCCAACGTGTTTCTGTTCAAACTGGGTGGGGTCACGGCTTCCTTCACTGCCTCGGTGGGCAGCCTGTTCCTCACGGCCATCGACAGGTACATATCGATTCACAGGCCCCTGGCCTATAAGAGGATCGTCACCAGGCCCAAGGCTGTGGTGGCCTTTTGCCTGATGTGGACCATAGCAATTGTGATCGCTGTGCTGCCTCTCCTGGGCTGGAACTGCAAGAAACTGCAGTCCGTTTGCTCAGACATTTTCCCGCTCATTGACGAAACCTACTTGATGTTCTGGATCGGGGTGACCAGCGTGCTGCTGCTGTTCATCGTGTATGCGTACATGTACATTCTCTGGAAGGCTCACAGCCATGCGGTCCGCATGATTCAGCGCGGCACCCAGAAAAGCATCATCATCCACACATCAGAGGATGGCAAGGTGCAGGTGACCCGGCCAGACCAAGCCCGCATGGACATTAGGCTGGCCAAGACCCTGGTCCTGATCCTGGTGGTGTTGATCATCTGCTGGGGCCCTCTGCTTGCGATCATGGTGTATGATGTCTTTGGGAAGATGAACAAACTCATTAAGACGGTGTTTGCCTTCTGTAGTATGCTCTGCCTGCTGAACTCCACCGTGAACCCCATCATCTATGCTCTGAGGAGCAAAGACCTGAGGCATGCTTTCCGGAGCATGTTCCCTTCGTGTGAAGGCACCGCCCAGCCTCTGGATAACAGCATGGGGGACTCGGACTGCCTGCACAAACATGCAAACAACGCTGCCAGTGTTCACAGGGCTGCGGAGAGCTGCATCAAGAGCACCGTCAAGATTGCCAAGGTGACCATGTCTGTATCCACAGACACGTCTGCCGAGGCTCTGTGAGCCTGATGCCTCCCTGGCAGTACAGGAATAGAATAGAAATTCTTTTTTTTTTTTTTTTTTTAAGTTCAAAACCTGGAAGAGTCTGTGGTCTCATCGGTTATATTTTTTTAAGTCTATCATGCTCAGTGAAAGGTGATTGCCACCACACTCATTTATTAGTTTTTGCTGACGTTTCAGTAGTGTAGGTCCTCAGACTCCCTCACCAGGTTGTTTATAGTGAAGAAAGGCTGTTGCCTGTGTGACTGAACAGTCAATCAAAGTATTAAGGAAATAGGAGGGAAATCTTTGGCTACACAATTTGAAGTCTAAGTACCCATAGAAAAATGCTATCAAATGAGTAATGCCTTTGTCACTGCAACTTTCATTATAATGTGAAGTGTATCTGTAGTATCAGTGGTGTCCATTTTTACAAGTTATAGTACTAAAGTAGAGGCATTTTATAAACTGTGTTGTGTCCTGTGAGTTGTGTGTCAGTGTTTACTGTGTGTTGTTTATATTTGTCTTGTTCTGAAAAACTGACAGGTCAACTTTCATGAGAACAATGGAATGCGTGCCATAGAAATATGCCCATGGTACCCCCTTTTTTGTATTATTGCCCATGATATGACTTTAGAAATCCTACTACTTCTTAAAATATCTCTATTTAAATTTGATGTTGAAATAACAGTAAAGGTTGATTTTACTGTTATAACAGGAAGAATTTGAAGACTATTCAAAGTATTGACCAGAATTCATTTACACTTAATATTTTATTAGCCTTTCATTTTCCTAGAAGGACATTTATTATCTGCTGGACTATAGTGTTCTGTCAAGTACTGGGTTATAATCAGAATGGAAGAGAGAAAGCATATTGACTTTTTGGGCTGACGTTTCTAACTTTCTTTAGTCTTTAGCTTTTTACTGGACCTCTTAAGACAGCATGTGTCAATCTTAATGTATATTGTTGTCACTGTGCAGTTGCTGTTTACTTGACAAGTATTGCATTCTTATCTCCCAGGTTTAAGTAGATTTCATGCCTGGGTGGCCAAACAACAGTCTTCATTTTTTTAACTGAAAAGAAGCATTGTCTGGATCAGTAAAATTATACTGTGTGTGAATGTGAATATAACTGTGTGTATGTGTGTTTCTCTACTGTAACCATTATAGTAATGTCATAAAGTGAGAAAACTGTGACCAAGTGTAAATCCTACCACTTGCTGCACTCTTGCACATGAATTCAGTTTCTAAAATTGAGTTCTTCCAGAAACTTGTTGATAAACAATATTGACCACAACCATACAGAACCACCAAACCCCCAACACATGCACGCACACACACACACACACACACACACATCCCTTAAGAGATTGAGTCAAGTAGTAACAAAATTCTCTTCAGGTATTACGTAAGACTTGTGTTTAGCAAGGAATAAGTAATGACAGATATTCAGAAAAGGAGGTTTTTATTTACAGTGGTATTGTCAAGAAATGAGAGTGTTTTGATTTAGGCTATGGATATGTAAGTCATTAAAAGGAAGATGGTTTTAAAGATCTCTAATGGTAACAGCTTTCAACTGTGCCTGTGGGTTCTGGATTAAGTGGCCCTGTGCATGTGTTGAACTAAAGGAGGACTACCAGGCTTGGCCCAGATGGTTAACGAGGCCAGAATAAGCAGGAGGTAAACAGAAAAGGGCAGTGCGGAGCTACACACCTGGGATTGTGACATCTGAGCGTCTTCCCAAGATGCATTGGTGACAGCTCAGCACCTGGTTTCTCTGGGTGACTTTGGGCTGCTTCCTCTTCTGCTCATGGTTAGCAATATATGCTAAGGCATAATGAGGAGCGGGGTTTGCTTTCTTCTTAAGCCCCATTCTCATACTCTAAATGGTGTCATTGACGCTCAGAATTGGGCCCTTTTCCAGTAAGGAATGATATCACTTAAGAAGCCACCTGACCCTCCCAAAGCTTGCTTGCAAGAAATATCCTTATAGAGATAAAAGCACGACTCCTCCAGGGCCCTAAGATTTGGCACAGCATGAAGTAAACTAGGAGAGCAAGCATGTATCTGGTGATTTCCAACTCTTGGGATACCCAAGCAGCCTGCTAGAGTAGCTCCTTTCATGCAATTCATAGTCTAAGGTGGAAAATGGTCTATGGACCAAGTGTGGACCCTTTCCGTTTTCCATGCCTTTTGAATCTGCCTGCTTGTTCCTTCACTTTACCTCTCTGCAATATGCAGATGAGGTTCAAGGTGCTAGAGGATAAATATGATTTCTTTAGAAGGAGAGAAGATTATTGACTAAAAAACTCACCAGGGTCTAGTTTTCATTTCAGAATTGCCAGAGTTTTGACCTGCATCAGCCTGAACATTAATCCACATGTGTCAGAGCTCACCAGGCTGTGTCTCCTCTCCTCTCTCAGCGCTGAAGAACTGGTGGAGACAAAATTCTTCTTTTATGTAGAAAAATCCCAGAATTCATTTTGGAAACTGTATCTGTGCATATGCCATGTAGATTTTATAGTGTGTTGTGCTTTCAAGACCTAAATTATATATAATAAATTAAGGGACAATGGGGCTGACAGCACTAAACTTGGTGCTTATTGATATTCTAAGAAATACCTGTGAAATATCATGTATGTGTTATACTACCTTCATTTAAAAAACATTAAAATTAGTTGGATTCACTTTGGCACTCATATCATTTCCTAACCCCAGTGAGTAAAATGTTCCCTCCAATGTATTACCCTTGGAGAATACAATTCATTAGTATCATTCATTAATTAGTCCCTTAATTAGGCAAATTAATTTAAGTATGATTTAAATTTAAGCGTTTGTCAGGCCTGACATCAGAGTTGTGTGCGTTCCTCTGAGGATGCCATATTTGTCGTGACCCTGCTTTCTCCATCACACATCTTCAGAAAGGGCCAGATTCCCGACCTGTGCAAGTCTCTGTAATGAGGAGTCAGTCCTGGACTAACAGTTTCAAGTAGACAAGTAATGCTGTCTCCAAGAATCTCTGCTTTTGAAATTACCTATGAAATATCTGTAGAAGAGATAGGGGCTTGAGAAGTGTTGCAGATGTGTGCCTGCACTGGAGTGGCTCTCCAACCCTCTGTGTCACTTGGAGTCAGGTCTATCTACTATTAGATGATGAGGAATTTCTGCTGCCTGAACAGACTCTGCAGGAAATAGGCCCAGCCCCCAGATGAGAATTAGGCCCTGGATGAGTAGCACTCTGTTACTGTCCTGTTGACTAATTTTTGCCATTCCATATCTGTAAAAAAGACCACCGACATCACACACTTATCTAAATTTCTCACACTCTACCTGTACATTTGTATGATATTTTAAAATCTCCTCAATGCCAGACCAAGGCTATTAACAATTGTCTTGCACTGGCCTTCTGATGAAATGTTTAACAATGCCTATTGTAATATATTCAAAACATTTCTATCTACTGATTTGGGCTGAATGTATGTAAATAGGTTTTAAAAAGAGTCAGATGTTTAAGCAGTGGCCTACAAATCAGTGATTTTCAGATAGGAGTGTTTCTTGACATTGCTGTGGCATCCTAAACGATATCTTCATGTAAACTTACTGTACTAGGCTGACTGGGGATTGGAGTCCCCAAGAAAGAAAACCTTTTCTTGTAATAATATGATTCAAGATACCAGATTATCTGGATTCTTATTTCAAGTGTTTCAAGTGGACAACAACTCTTTATTGTCTGTAAATCTAACATTATTACTTTTCCTCTTAGAAGAATATTGTATTGTTAGATGTTTGTTGAGCTGGTAACATCTTTGCACCTGCTGCAATATCTTCGTTGGTAATCTGTATAATACTTTGTATACAAGTACTGGTAAGATTGTTATTAAATGTAGCTTCAGTCATTAAATTACTATAACAAAGTAGTACTTCTGTAATATTTACAATGTATTAAGCCCATAGTATATTTTATTTCAATGATGTAATTAAGCTGTTATTTATTCAAAGAGAAAACATCTCATCATGTCTGTTGTCCAGTTACCTGAATCAAATAAAAATTCTAGATTTCAGAAAGAACATAAACAGCCTTTGATTTTTGCCTTATTTCACAGTCTGATGCTGAAACACTTGGTATTTATATTCCAAAGGTTGCTGAACAACTAATTTGTTCCTTAACAAGCACTTATGACTTTATTTGAAAAGTGGGGACATACTGGGTTAATATATTCATTTTAACACTGGAAAAAACTTACAAAACATCATTTATACAATAAAGCAGAAATAGCTGCTATATATTTAAAAGCATTATTTTGTTAAAGATTTTAAGAATTTTGCAGTGGATTAAAACAAATGTATTATTCACAATGCATAGATTAAATTGGGACTTACTAGCCATGATAAAATATAAATATAAAAAATTATAAACATATATTCAGAACCATGTACAAGAGATATGTGTTTCATAGCAATTTTTAAAAATTCAAATAATTTTTACTTGAAAATAAGAGAAATTACTTATATTTTTATAATGAACTAAAAATGCATTATAATGAAGTTTAAATATTACTGTCTGAAATGAAGTGTATCTGTAGTCAATTTTTAAAATAATGAATTGATGAATATTTGAAAATAGGTTATCTTTGTTTTTAATACCTGTAATCAAAATGGATAATTCTGCCTTTTTTTTAGTAAACACTGTGGCTAAGTGCATAAATTGACTGCTTTTAACAAAAAGTAAATTGTATCTATTCTTAGCTCTTAAATTTTATACTCAGACTTCATGGGAGAAAAGTACTTAATTTTAATACCTTCAAGGAGCATCTTAAAATCTCTAAAGTGATTCCCAATCAATATGTGTGACCACATATATTGCAATATACATTTAGAATTATGTGGAAGCAGACAACAAGCTGAGACTCCCAGATGCCCCACTCTGTCTCCCATACTGGTTCCAACTAGAAAATCCCTCCCTCAGCTCTAGAATATTCTGTGAGAAGCATTTTCCTGGATCAAAGGTACTGCAAGGGAAGTCCTTGACTCCATATGGGACTATAGAAAGTGAACAACACACATCATTATTGTTCCCCAACTCCCTGTGCCTGGAATGCTGATAAGGGAGATTTGGAATGTTATATGTCTGATCATCTTAGGAGGTGATGAGATATGTGCAATGGGCAGGACTCAGAACATCTTAGTAGTCCAGGTCATTGGGCTGCTGTGTTAGCTACTTCTGAAGACTGAGTACAATTAAATAATATGTGAGAGTAGAGGACACATAGTCCCCATGGCATATCCAAAGTCAAAGGGAAGGACAGGGAGGAACTGACAAGTGGGGAGAGTAATCAAAGTTGCAATCTTAGCGTAAGAGAAAAAATGAGAAAGTGAGATTCACAAGTATTAACTGTAGCCCCTTGCTCATTTCTCTTAATATGGGTGCTCAAATATTTGTAGAGCAATTAATTTGTCTCTTAACCCTAAGAAACAGAGGACTAATTCAGCACTTTAAGTGTTTATTTTGATAATGATAATAATAATAGAATTCTTTACATCTTTGAGCAAGCCTGATCCATTTGAAACTGTTCAACTGCTCCTTACACAACACAGTCTTTTTGGCTAACATCAGAATCACGACAAATGTCAAAGATGCCCAGCTTTGATGGACGGAGGCAGCTGCTGTGCTGGGAAATTCACTGGAGGAGGAATTATTCGACCCAGGATGCAGTTCTGGATCACTTAGTTTCTAGCCGTTTGGAATTGGACAAACCATAACCTCTGATTGAATTTCCTCATCTGTAAAAATGCAACTCTGAAAGTGTTAGTAACATCAGATGATGTAAAATGTTCTGAAGAGCTTTGAAAACTGATGAGGACTACATCAATGTAAAGTGTTAAGATTAATTCATACTCAGTTCTTCACTTTATCTTATTCAATTAATCTCTGCATCACTTCTTTAGCTAATGATCAGAAGTCAAGAAGCTATGTTCTGTTGTCGCTACTGTGTGGCAGGCATTGTCACAGCACCATATATATATATATATATATATATATATATATATATATATACATATATATATACATATATATATATATCTTCACAGAAATCCTGTATATGAAGAGTCTTCCAAAAGTTCATTGAAAATGTGTGTTATGAGAAAAAACTAATCATGGATTTAAATTTTTTTTTTTCGCACTAACCATTTTCCACAAACTTTTCAAAGTCCCCTCATATATTATTAACTTCATGTTATAGATACAAGGCAAGCTTAGTGAGGTAAAGACCACATAGCTAAGGTTAGAAACCAGGCCTTTCTGATCTCAAACCCCATATTATTTTTTATTAAACAGCAGTTCCTGCCTGTCTGCCTTCCATTGTTCCTTTAAAACTATATTTAGTAAATACAGGTATTTATAGGAACTTTTCCCATGTGCTAGCAGGTTTAAAGGTGAAAAATTCCACCTCTCTCTACCAGGATGCCTAGTAAAAATAATGCTCCATTTCCCATATATTTAAAGTACATTTCTATGTATAAGGGGTCTTCAAGAACTTCAGGGAAATGTGTGAAAATTAATGAAGAACACTTGCATGGATTCAAAATGTTTTACACCAAAATAAACTTAAAATCTGGGGGCAGGCAGAGAGATAGGGACACAGAGAGAGAAAGAGAGGGGGAGAGGAGAGAGAGAATTCCGTCCTCTGATTCATAGCCCGAATGACCACAACAACCAGGGCTTACCAGGGCCAAACCCAGGAGCCAGGAACGTAATCCACGTTTCCCACATATGTGGCAGAAACTGAAGTAATTCAACCACCACTTCTGCCACTTTTCCCAGGCCATCAGCAGAGAGCTGGATTGGAAGTGGAGCAGCCAGGACATAAACTGGTGTCCGTATGGGATGCCAGCATTGCTACACAACAATGCTGGTCCCCTCCATGAACTTTTTGAAGTACTCTTGTTATTGGGCTCAAAGAGATCAAGTGTCTTGTGCAGTTCATATAGATAGTAGTAAGCTGCATTTCTTGATCTCAATTCCAGATCTTCTGGTTCTGAGTCATAGATGTTCCCATCACACCACATTGAGGGAGCATGGGATATGGTGAGGTTCATGTTTCTAACCAGATGCTTCCATTTTCTTCCCTTCATTTTCCAGACAGCTGCAATTCAAGAACTATATCAAGATCATTCTGTATGCCAAATAAAAGAAATTTGTGTTCTTTATTACTTATCTAGAATGAATCATCACTCCCATTGGGTATATGAAAGAGTGGCTAAGGAGAAGTTTGATTTCTTTTATTCTCAGAGCTGGGCACTACAATTACATTCCCAGTCCATCTAGAGTAATAGTTTCTTTTTTTTCTCCATTCCTTTAGGCCATTTCCTACAATAAAGTTTTCAACTTGCATTTTATTTTTAATTTGTACATAGAATAAGACATCTAGGAAATAATTCCTTGAATGGCCAATGAAATGTACTTTGTTGAAATTGTAAAATGCAATTTAGCAAACATTTACAGAGAACTTATCTTGTACTTGGCACTGATAACAATGGTTAGCATTTATCTCATTTATTAGGGGATGCATCATCTCATTTAATTTTCTCAGCTACTCTGTGGAGTATTATTATCCCCATTTGATTGACAGAATCTTGCTCAGAGTCAAACAACTAGTAATTGTCACTTACAGAGGCCTGAGTATATTTATATTAGTCAAAAAAGTCAAAGTCTAGGTAGGCTTTTCCCTAGTTCCACTAATCCAAAAGGATTTTTTTACAAAGCATTATATACATATGTATAAGTATCACTTCCTGCTTAGCCCTGTAGGCTATGCACCCAGGGGTGGTAGTAGGGGCTCCACATCCTGTTTCCTTGTTAACCGGCCATATATTTTCCCTCTTGATGGCATTACTGTCACTGCAAGAAAGGGCATTATTCAACTTGGAACAGAGGGACATCAATTAGCTTCCCAAACAGAGCAGTCATCAGTCACAAAGTGTTCTTGGTCATTATTCACCTGGGCTGGGGCAGACCCCCTGATCTCAGGATGACAGGGACCTTATTGAATGCCAGCCCTTGGGGCTTCCAAACCTCTGCCCTCCTGGCCCTTTGTAAATAAGATTATTGCTGCTGCTGCTGCTGCCTAGTTTGCCTGAAGGGAAATAGAAATCCTTAAGGGGACAAATAGATAAGGACTAAGAGGGAGAATCTTTTGAAACTATCCAAAGCAACCAAACCCTACACCTGACCCAAGTGTAATTATTTCAATCATATTGGATAACACAGACTGCTTTTCAATTAGGAGTTTGAGTTCACAAAGGGAGGAGGAAAGCTGAAGGTATCTTTGAATTACGCTATAGGTAGCAGAGTTAAGCTTTAAAATGTTCTGTCATTAACTCTTTTTCACAATAACTGCATATTTCAGTCTTTGTAGTTTTTATCATACATATTTCTCTGTGTAAGCTTTTAAGGGAGAGGGAGCTGTGCCATTATTTTAACAGATTTTATTACTTGTATTTAAAAACAATTTTTTCTGATTTGTGCTGTATTGAAAATCTGATTATTCAAGGAAGGGACACAGACCCTTTAACCATTCAATACAGCCCCTGATTGCTTGTCCTGTTAGATCTAAGTCTTTCTAACCTGGGGGATTATGAGCAATTTGTCTTACCTGGTCATTCAATGTGTATATTTTAAAGTGTTAATCCTTTCCCATTGATTGGGGAATTAGAGATGGAAAGTCTTGGAAAACAACTCTTTCCATTTATTAACAGGAGGAGACCCCCCTGTGTATTTTATCATTATTGATCAAATAGATCCAAACATCCCTTGGATTGACCTGGAATATGTTACACTTACTGCAAAATGCCACTATCTCTCAGAGACAGCCTGAGCGATGACAGATGTGCATGATGGGACAACGTGTTGGTAGCAACAAATGTGGTTCAATGGAGATCTTAGCACAAGGTGCCCCTCCCAGAGAACACTCCATGCAGATCGGGGCACATGTGGCTTTGTCTCCCCAAGGGCCCTAATTCTACCAACATTGTGATGGCCAAGTTGAAGGAAGCAGCAGAGTTCATACATGCAGGAAAGAATGTTGCACAGTATTTTCTTTAACAACAATTCTGATTAGCCCCAAATCATGAGAACCCTTTGTCCTAATCACATTATATCTAAGCAGAGGGAAATAGGAAAAAGAAATATTGATTTCTGGAAAGTGATTATGACTGTAAATTCTTTAACAAGGTGGCCTCAGGAGATGCCTGAAGTAGAACAGGAAGCTTCTTTGTGTGCCTATTAACAGATACTCTTGGTGCTCCTGAGCAAGAAGCAAAGAATACCATGAAGTGGTGTCCACCAAAGAGATCAGCTTCCATGGCTACCAGTTTCTAATCTTTCTTCCCCTGCCTTCTTGTATAGGTTACTAATCAATTCAGGCACATGCCTAACCCAAGGTTAAAGGATAACCAAAAGAGCTTGCAAAAAAATCTGCTTTCAAGGATGATTGGGCATGCAGGAGGGAAGTAGTCATTAACCAAAATCATCTTAGATGCAAATATGCAAATATGATGCTGAAACCGATCTGCTTATCAATATTTCTCATATCAAGCCCACACCCTTATTGATATGGGAAATATTGATAAGCAGATCGGTTTCAATACCAAAAGCCAGGGAAGAGTTGTGAACCAAGAGATTTGGCAACACGACTGAATTCCATCATTCTTTTGACTATCGTCTCTGACAGTAAATAGTACAAACCAGTCTAAAAAGCTCTTTCCTTTTCGTCCAGGGCTAGAATATTCAGTGTACCTAATGGATGTCAGGCAGTGGGCCAAGAGAGACTCAAACAGTAGGCAAAAGCAGATTTACTATGCTTTAACTACTTTTTTTAAAGTCTGGCTTATTTTTCATGACACTATATGTTTGTCCTGGAATTCTGGAGCCGTCTGCACAAATGACAGCAGAGACTGAGCGATCATCTGGAAAATGGGAGCTAAAAGCACTAGCTTTTGTCTAGGAATAGAAGAGCAAAGATGAGACACATAACAAAAAAGAAAATGAAATTTATAAATAAAAACGAGCTAATCCTGACTCTCTGGTCTAAATTCAAATTCTGTAGATAAGTAATTAAAGTATTTGCAAAGATACCAGATTTAGAAACAAAATAAAAACAAATAGGCCCTTATTACCCAAATATACATCAGTACAATAGTGAATAGATTTAACATTACATAAAACAGGTGCTTTTAAACCTGGCTATATGAACTGGTCCACTTTATTTTCTCCTGTATGTGAAGAGTACACGTTCACGAAGTGTAGAAACCTAATCAGGTGTATCCCATTGAAAGCCTTATGTCCAATTTAAGATAAGCACTTCTCAGCCTTGAAAGTAGAAACAGCCAGCAGTTTATAGCGTTCCCTTGGGACAGTGAATCCTTCCATCTGCCAGATAGTCAATGAAAAGCATCTTGGCAGATGTGGGTATACAGGTGTTTTAAGACAAATTGATATATTAAAATTCATAAGAAAGATAAATGTGGAGGGTATTCTTTTCTCACATAAATGCTTTGCATCTGCAAGAGAGTTCAGAGCATAGTGGCCTTAAAGCTGTGAATTCTTTTGTTTGATTTAAAATGTAGCTAAATATCCATACCTGTAGTTTATAAGAAAAACCTATTTTCAGAAACAACTCTATTATTTAAAACTTTGATGTTTGAGGCTTTTCTATGCATTCTGCCCTTTAATCTTATGCAACTGTTTCTTGCATCTTTTTTGTAATCTGTAACCAAGAATTCTTTGTCACACAGATAGATATGATGAACTGAACATGCTCAGCTCTCCAGGGCATAGGATCTCTCTACAAATTTGAAATTGTGTTAGGGATATAAACAGACCTCAGCTATACACCATAATAGTGGATGGGAATAAAGTGAGTAATGAAATCCATAAATAATCCCCAGATCCCCAAGTGCTTGATAGCCAAGTAGGAAACGTTCTGTCCTTATCAGAGTTTTTGCCACTGATGCTAACAAGTGGGCGAGGAGGCTGATTAACGTCTAATGCCTCCCCTCAATGACCCCTGCCTTCTGACAGAAACAACAGGCAGCAAAATGGTCAGAGAGCAGGCAGCACAGGCCTGGGAGCAGACATTCTGCAGGCTGCATAATTAGCTCTGAAACAACAAGAAGACCATAAGCAAGGCAGATGCAAACCAGAGGGGATTTTGTATCCATTTTGCAAGGTTTTTGTCCATGTCCATTGGATGCCAGGAAGACTAGTTAGCTCAGCCTAGCTTGGAACGTTGGACCCTCTCCCAGGTCTCCCCAGAATGACAATTATCGCCAGCTCTTCCTTAATCAGTGGCTCCCTGTAGCTGCAGAGACTCAGTGAAGCTACTGTACTGCTACACAGAGGATGCCAGGCCCCGGTTCAAGGCCTAAACTAGCAGCTGGGTTTGATATTGGCTGTAGTTCTTCCCCACCTCCTGTATAAAGCCCTAGTAATCCTTCTCCTGGCTGCTGTACAGGGCCAACAGGCTAGCTCTGTGATTAAATGGAATTGCTTCTTGGGCCACACTTTGAGTCTGTAAAGTACTGTATTAATGTTGGGTTTTATTCAGTAGGGTTTAGAAAAAGAGATAACACTGCAAGTAATGTTGACTATTCTGTGTCTTCCAAGGAGCCTCTAATAGAGCCCACTACCTTTATTAAGCTCCAGCCATGGAGTTTGTATTCCCTCACCCTCCCCTGCACGAATGCTGACAGCCTAAAGGGTTTGAGCAGAAAAGTGGTGAACCCCTGCTTAGCTGGATTGCTTGGAGGAGTCTTGTAAAAAAATGATTCTTTCTGTTAGGATCAAATTCAGTGCTACCTCACTTTCACTGAAGCTTCCTGACTCAGTAGCAGTCAATCTCTGTGTGGAGTCCACACATGGCCTCAGAATCTTTGCAACTCACATCATTTTTCTCCGAAGATCATATATAATACAAAAAAATTGAAAACATTAACACCCCATGGACATAGAGGCATATTAGAAACTTCTTTTTTTCAGATTTATTTATTTATTTATTTGAAGGTGGAATTATAGAGAGGCAGAGAGAGAGAAAGAGAGGGTGAGAGAGAGAGAGGTCTTCCATCCACTGGTTCACTCCCCAAACGGCCACAATGGCTGGAGCTGGGCCTATCTGAAGCCAGGAGCCAAAAGCGTCTTCCAGGTCTCCCAAATGGGAGCAGGGGCCAAGGATTTAGGACATCTTTTACTGCTTTCCCGGGTCATAACAGAGTTGGATCGAAAGTGGAGCAGCTGGGACTTGAACCGGCTCCCATATGGAATTGGGGTCATTGCAGATGGCGGCTTTACTCACTATGCCACAGCACCAGCCCGGAAACTTCTTCATGTAACTGGAACCTCTATTCCCATCCTGATTTAATGTCTAATTTTGAAAATCAATACAATATAGATGAAAAATCTTAGCTTGTACATTTGATTATTCAAAAAGAACATGATTGTACAATGATTCCCAACTCTCAAATATCATGTTATGATATTTTGGTGAAATTGTTTATTGCTACATTATCCATGAATTTTTACCAAGCATTGTGCAAAGACAAGGTTATTTTACTGTATCCCTTGATGATTGTTGGCATGAGTCAGCCAGAATTTTTTTATTTATTCATGCAACAAACATTTGCTGTGCAAATCTATGACTCATGCAGGGAAAAACCACTCAAGGTCCCACAGAGATTATATGATTATATGATAATTTATAGTACATAAGTGGCCCTCTGTAGTCATGGAACTGTACTTCTCTGATTTTGAATATCTATTATGGTTCTTGCCAATTCTCACTTCTTGCTCCAAAAATGCCTATTTTTACTAAACCACTTGTAAAAGTGTTAGGATAGAGAGATATAGATGACATGGGACTTTCTGCTGTGAAACACTATTGATCTGTGCATTTTATGCCTTATGGGACTAGTTCACAAGGTGGGCAAGAGTTGACCGCATAATGAAGGGCATGGGTAGCTACTAGGAGAAGAGAGGCTATGATTTATCCACTAAGATATTAATTCGGATTAGCACAATTCTCTACCAGGCTACAAGCACTCTCATGGCACATTAATGTATCAGTCATTAATATCTTAGTGTAAATTCTTTTTAATAATAGTTCCAATTGTATGCATTTTTTTTACTTTTTTAATTTTTTTAAACTTTTATTTAGTAAATATAATTTTCCAAAGTACAGTTTATGGATTACAATGGCTTCCCCCCCCATAACTTCCCTCCCATCCGCACCCCTCCCATCTCCTGCTCCCTCTCCCATTCCATTCACATCAAGATTCATTTTCACTTACCTTTATATACAGAAGATCAATTTAGTATATCAAACTATATTATATTTGACAATTGCATATTGTCAATTGCATGGGATAGGAAGTTTTGGAGAATGAAGCATATCTGGGTAGGAGTTGGAAGTAGCAGAAGTCTTAATCTGTCTGGGTATGAAACAAGATTTTTCTTCATCAGCTACAAGCATGTCATTAGGCAGATCCAAAAGCAATATAGTTCTAGTATTTAGGAGAAAATCTATAATCTGTGTTGTGGTATATGTGTGTGTGTGTGTGTGTATGTATGTATGTATACTCTGTGTTTAAATCATATGAGTCTGCTATGTAAGTCCTGAACTATTGTTAGCCTTGCCTTCAGATCAGGAGCGGGCTCTTCTGGTAATGCTCCTGTGCACAAACCGATCTCATTTCTGAGCCAGTCTGCAGGTTGCTTTCACCACTTCATTCGGATGCCTTTTGTCCTTCCAATTCTGTCAGTGAAATAGATACTTCTTCTGCAAACTCAGTTCCTAAATAAAGTACTATAATAAGTCATTTTTTTCCAGGTAATTATGGTTAAAGATGGTTTTGATGGGCTACATTGTGAGAAATTCTGAAAGTCAACAACAGGAGTCACTGTGCACTTACTCCTCATGTAGGATCTCTGTCCTTAATGTGCTGTACATTCTTAATGCTATAATGAGTACTCAAACAGTATATTTCACTTTGTGTTTCTATGGGGGTGCAAACTGTTGAAATCTTTACTTAATGTATACTAAACTGATCTTCTGTAAAAAAAAAAAGAAGAAGAAATTATCAATTCCCAACTTGACTCTCACTGGGATTAAACATGACAATAGGTATGATCTGATTTCATCATCATTTAAAAAATCATCTATTATTTTTCACTTTATGTTTCTGTGTGGGAGGAAACTGTTGAAATCTTTACTTAATGTATGCTAAACTGATCTTCTGTATATAAAGAGAATCGAAAATGAATCCTCATGTGAATGGAAGGGGACAGGGAGTGGGAAAGGGGAGGGATGCAGGTGGGAGAGACGATATGGGGGGGAAGCCATTGTAATCCATAAGCCGTACTTTGGAAATTTATATTCATTAAATAAAAGTTTAAAAAAAAACATGTTAATTAGAAGCAAAAAAATTAGTAATAATGTTGTTATTCATATCTATGGAATTTTTTCTACTGGAAAAGTGTTCCCCAATAATGTATTTGTTTCACTCAATTGAATGCATTTGCCCTTTGATATCTACAATTCTTATTGTAGGCAGGTTCTTCTACTTCCCAGTAATAACAGGGGGCTGTAGCAGAACTTTTCATTTCTGTTTTAATTGCTATAATTCTTTGACCCAAGAAGCCAAAAGTCATTTACAAACAAATTGCTTTTTAAAAAACCCATCAAACAATAGCCATTACCTGCCATTTACAGCTGTAGATACTGCCATTTACAAATGCAGATACTAGAACCACCTGAGAATTTCTTAGCTTTAAGGTCATGTGCAAATACATAGTAGTTCTGGGAATTAAAATGTTCTAGCTACTGTAATATCCTCTGTAAACAACACTGTGATGATGGGTCAGAAAAGTGTGTGAAGAACAGTGGGGAGAGAAATATTTCAATAGAATTCTTCTAAATTAAATCTCATCTTTTTCCATACTATCTCAAATGCCTACTTTCCAATTAACCAGTTCCTCTACAGAAAGGTCTGTTTAGGTGAGCACCTTCCGCTTGTGTCATGGGGTATTCCTTGATTCCATGGCAATCTACCGCTACCTGTGTTTCCCCCAACACATACTCTGACCTTGGGCCAATACCCAGGCGAAATTCCTTGGACTTATGGTATCCTGTTCTCATGGCAAAGTTTCATTAGGGGTACTTTCATCATGGCTGGGTTCTAAAACAGACTTCAAGAGTGTTTAAGAATTCACATTAGAATATTAGGCATCTTGTATTGGTACATATTCTAGCCACACATACATACCAAGTTTTCCATGTGTCAATAACTTTCTGGAGTCCATCCCACCCATCTACTTACACCCAACTGTAAAAATGGATGCAGTCTCCAGTACAGAACACTAAGATGGATCTTCTATTTGTTATCAAGCATGTTTGTCCACTCTACAGATTCAGAAAGGTAGAACACTGCACCCTTATTGAAGTAATCCATCTTCCTTTTTCCTACCTTACCCTTCTCTCAGCCCAATGCTGAGTCACAAATGCTGCTTCTGATCACCCAATCATCAGGGGAGAGGGATATATTACTTCTGTCCAATGCATTCCTCCTTGTCCTTTCTATATTGTGATAATGTCTAGTTAAAGCAGGAATTATTGATGATATTCATCCAGCACAGTATGAGTTGACCTGATTAACTAATGACCATGGATAACAAGATGTTAAGAAAACTTCCTTCAAAACCACCTTGCAACAACTTTGGGAATGAAAAGTACCTGTAGATTAGCTTAATCTTCAAAGAAATTAAACTTCAGTGAATCAACAGCTTGACCCTCCCTCCTTTGAGGTGGGAAGTCCCAGAGAGTGGACCGAGAGAATACACCACCAGTTTTTCAATCAGCTATGACATAGGACCGTACATTTGCTCTGGCCTGAACTGGACCCATGGTAGCCCTGGGCAGGCTGATCATTTGGCATACTTTGGAATGGACTTTCATCAAATAATTCTTTAACATATATTTATAATAAAAGTTGAATTTTACTCTGGAGGAGACTCAGAAAGGAAGGCCTTTCTGTAGTATTGCCCACAATTGTGCACCCAGTCCTGAAATTGACCAGATCTACTCTCTTAGGAGGTATTCTATGACTGATTACTTAGGTGTCTTCAATAACATGAATGTGATAGGGTACATCCATGGGATGTATTTTGGCAGAGTTGGCCTGTACTGTGGCTGGCCCTCACTCTTGATTCTCTTGGCCTTTGGGTGATTGTGGAGCCCCATTCTAGGGACAGCAGGCCCATAATCTATTTCCATGAGGGTTGTGAAGAGGGGAAATCAAACAGACTATAATTAGCTATTGATTTGTTTCTTAAGATTTTACCAAAATGCAATTTAAGAAGCTAGTCTTTTAAACTTAAATTAGTCCTCAGGAAAACCCAGGCAAAACTGAAGGCATGCTAGAGTACCTGGGGCCAAGTAATTTTCAATAATTCCATTCCAGGTACTGTTGAAGTGTTTCAACTACAATGAAGAGTTCTTTCCATTAAACTTAAATAAATTAAAGCCTAGTGCAGTGATTCTCAAGTATTAATATGCATTAGAATCATCTGGAGAATTTGTTGGACCTTAGATGGCTAAGACCCCACCCTGAGTTTTCAGTTCAGCAGATCTGGGATAGGAACTTAGAACCAGCACGTCTAAAGAAGTTCCCAGGTGCTGCCGCTGAAGAAAATGCATTCCCTGCACCACCCCTGCCTTTTTTAAGGCAACTTTTATTACAATTATAATTATGATGGTAATTGGTCATTGAATATTTGTCTTCCACTTCCAGGTAAATATGATTTTCCTGAGGGCAGGAACAGAGTCCATCTTGTTCATGAAAATAGCCCCACTTCTTTGTATAATGTCTCAAGTATTTGTTGAATGAATAAATCCTTTGATGTTTATTATTTTGCTCTCTGCTTCCATCTCTCTCAAAATCCTCTTCATCTTAATAAGACTAATTGTTATAATTGCAGGGACTAAGGATCATCAAGTGCTTAACATATACTAGAAACTGTGCCAAGTGTTGAAATGCACCATCTCATTGTTAAAGTTTTTATTTATGTGAGAGACAGAGAGACAGCTCCCATCCGCTGATTTACTCCCCAAATGCCCACAACATATATATTGGTCTGCAGACGGGACTGAGACTGGGAGCCAGGAGCATAAACCAGGTCTCCCATGTAGGGGGCAAGGACCCAATTACTAGATCAAACCCTGCAACCTCCCAGAGTCTCTGCATTGAGGGAGAGTTAAAGTCAGAAGCCAAAGCCAGGAATTGAATCCAGGTACTCCTATGTGGGAAGCAGGTGCCTTAACCACTAGGCTAAACACTCACTTCTGAATATTTTGTATCAATTTTCTCTTTTTTATAATGTAAGATATTAAGATACAAGGAGATTCAGTAACTTGAGGCAAGTTTCTTTACAGAACCAAAATTTAAGCTAGGCCGTCTGACTCCAAGATCTTAAGTTCTGTACTATTGTGCTTCCCTTCTACATCCCTATAAAAATTACCGTGTGCTCTTCATAATCAGTCCCTGCCTCTCTGTCTACTCTTTCCTTCATTCTCACGCTCAACGGCCAGACACACCATCTTGTTTTAGCATGCACTTCTATTCTAATATCTTTCCCTCTTCATAGGTCTAGAAAACAGTTGACCACTTTCAAGGCTCATATCACCTATCACCAACTCTATAAAGCCTTTAGACTGTCCTCTGCTCTGCCCAACCCTAGTACAGGACTTGATCTTCCTCATTTACACTTTCATTGTTCCCTCTCAATCTGTACCATTTTATTCCTTTTTTTTTTTTTTTTTTTGCACTATTGTTGGTATATTCTAGAGTAAGAACTCTACAAGTTCAGAGACTGGGAAGGTTTTAGTTGATTTTGGGATCTTCAGAAATTAATATAGATCTTCAGAGTGAGGCATTAATAAATATTACATAAAATTCCATTATTCTAAAATATTTGTCATTACGACATAAAATTAAAAATCCCATCATATATGTAACCTCTAATCACATTAAAATTTGTATTCTACATTGTAAAGATTTTAATCTCAATTTACTTCATTTTCAGAAGTTCAAGTCTAACTAGTCTCAAATTATTATGTTCAGGATTTGAGTAGCTAATTTTCATGTTTTTATGTCTCAGCTCCCCTTCATGGTGATTCATTTCCTCGTATGGTTTGTAATTTTTTAATTTGTAAACTCATCTTCTGCAAGGCCTATTTTTCCCTAGAGATCCTGATAGCTCTGAAAGTGTGAGGCAATGACAACAAAAAAACAGTTTTCAGTTGTTTCAGATATGCTTCCACTGGGACTTTCAGGTCATTTGATAATGCAAACCGCTTCTAATGCTAATTTCATGGCTTAAATTTTCAGTACCACCCTAGTAGAATAAATTCAGACTCTACATCTACATTTGTTGTAACCCACATATGGTTTTAAATTTCTCAAAAGCAACTCTCCCTTCTTCTTTCCCCAAGGCCTTAGACAGATAGGAAGCTTTGTTTGTTTTTCTGAGTTGGTAGGGAAAGTTTTTTTGTTTGTTTTGTTTTTTTAAGATTTGTTTATTTGAAAGGCAGAGTTATAGAGAGAGAAGGAGAGATGGAAATAGAGATCTCCAATCTGCTTGTTCACTCCCCAAATGACCACCACGACCAGGGCTAGGCCAGGCTGAAACCATGAGCCAGAGTCAAGCTTTTTCCAGGTCTCCCATATAGGTGCAGGAGCCCAGAGACTTGGGCTATCATCATCTGCTTTCTCAGGCACATTAGAAGGGGGTTGGATCAGAAGTGGAACAGCCAGGACCTGAACCGGTGCCCATGTAGAGTACCAGTGCTGCAGACTGTGGTTTAACTTGCTATGCTACAACATTGGACCTGCAAGAATTTTTGTAAATCTCCTTTCACAAATACTGCAGACTTTTATGGTTCAGAACTCTATACACAGAATTATTTTTCAACCTCTGAACTTCACACAGATCCAAGTTTATGTATCTAGTCCACAGCTTCTGGGCACTGTTACATGTTTAACCTGAAACCCGCTGGGGCAGGTGATATCAGCTCCCACTCACTGCTCTGGTTTGGGTTTGTATCAGTTTCTGCCATTTAGGATATCCTTTCCTTTTTTTTTTTTTTTTTTTTTTTTTTGGATGACGCTAAATACTAAGTCGTTGGTGAAGAATTACTTTACCAGCATTTGCATTTATAACAGTGTGAGGGCCTGGTCTTCTCAGTCAGCCATGTTGATGGGAGTCCCACTTAAAATTTTTGTGGTACTTTCATATGCTTTCTCATGTGATCTGCCTAATAACTCATAAGGTTAGCCAGGTAGTAGGTCCTTTTACCTTAGGTAACTGTAGGTTCAAATAGTTGAAGTGGCTTACCTAAGGACTCTGAAAAATTGCCTAGTCAATCTTAAAAACTCAGGTCTTCTAATTTAGCCTAATGCTGTACAAACTGATGCCCATGGATTCAACTAATACCTAGTTAAGGCAAAGTGGCTCTTGGGCAGATAGTCCTAAAAATAAGACAACCACCTTGCTCTTTTTTTAAAGATTTATTTATTTATTTGAAAGGCAGAGTCACAGAGAGAGAGAGAAGTTTTCCATCCATTGGTTCACTCCCCAGATGGCCTCAATAGCTGAAACTGTGCTGATCTGAAGCCAGGAGCCAGGAGATTCTTCCAGGTCTCCCACACAGGTGCAGGGGCCCAATGACTTGAGCCATCTTCTACTGCTTTCCCGTGCCATAGCAGAGAGCTGGATTGGAAGTGGAGCAGCCAGAACTCGAACTGTTGTCCTTATGGGATGCTGGCACTGCAGTTGGCTGCTTTATCTGCTACGTCACAGTGCCAGCCCCCTCCTTGCTCTTTGTGGGCTCTAGACCTAGGTTTATTCTTTTGGAATAAGGTTTACTCTGCACCTCTGTATCCTCTCTCTTGATATTTTAGGTGAATACATACCATTCTCAACTATACTAAAGCTATCTTTTCCACCAACTATCTTCTCAGTTGTCTATCAAGCTTCATGAATTTACCCAAGACTTTTTGTCTATAGGAAGCATTCCCCTTTGCCTAATCACAGTGGGTGAGCACCACACTACACTTCTGTGTTTCAGCTCCATTCTTTTGAGTATTCTTGCCATTCCCATCCCCCACCTAGTGACTAAAGGCTATTAGAAAGAATAGTCTTAATCTGTTTTTTTGCTATAATAACAATACTACAGACTGGGTAATTTAGGGAGACAGGAATTTATTTTCTCACAGTTCTGAAGGTTGGGAAGTCTGGACTTGGGGTACCTGCATCTGTGGGCCTTCCTTTTACTGCATCCTCACCTGGAAGAAGCAGAAGAGCAAGAGAGAGGGAAATTCTATGCATGGTAGAAGAGCAGAAGAGAAGGACTCAACTCCTGGATGATCTAAGACCTATCATAAGGCCACACCCTCAACTACCAACATGAATCGAGTTTCCAGTACCTGAATTTAGGGAATGCATTCAGACTATCAAAACAGGCTTTAAACTTCAAGATAATAATTTAAAGCCCTGTGGGTCTACTGAAGAATTATATGTCCACCATATAAATTATGCATCTTTTCTGTCTTTGTTGACTGACATTATTTTATTCTAGGTTTTCCATGGGATGAAACTTTCTCCCAATGCAGTTGGGCTCTGAGATGTCTGGATGCCATGCAAAAATAACAAGCCCCTCATAGGGAAGAGAGTGGTGTGGTCTACATGGAATTGGCCCCTTCCAATACATCCAGCCCAGGGACCATGGATACCCTAAAAGAGCAAGAGTAAGGATCAGAATCCCAACTCAGAGAATTCACCTATTTCCTTCCTCTACTTCAAATCTTCTCTTTCATTGTATATCCTTAGTTTGTGAAACATTTGGCTTTACGATTTGATTTCTTTTCAATTGGACATTTTTCTGGATTTAGTGAGTTGCTTCCAACTATTTTCCTTGGTTCTGACTACAATCCCTTTAGACTTGTTTTCACCTTTAGTGAGAACTCTGTTAGTTGGACTCCAAAATGCTCTCTATATTAAGGGAGATCAAGTCTTCCATATACGAAGGGAGATCAAATTCTTTTGGCCCTTGAACGCTGATGAAACACTGATATAATAAATATAGATATTGCAATAGTATACAGAAATCCTATAGCAAACATGTTCTCTTCACACAAGGTTGAGGGAAATCCTGTTCTTGCACGCTCTTCAAAAAATATCCTCTTAAACCTAATAAAAAATTCTTGTTAGTTTCACATTTCATTATAGTGAAAAATGAAAATACTTACAAATGGAAATCAGAAGCATGGGCATTCCTGAGTAATAACTTCAAACATACACTAATGAGTCAGCCTTTGTCACCTTCTTACCTTAGGTCAGTGTAAGCAAGGGAGCTCTACATAGAAGCATTTGCTTTTCTGGGATTCTGTGTAGTAGTAAAAGATGTTTGCAACAAAATAGAGTATTTAAAATTATCTGCGCATTGAAGATGACACTTGTCACAGCATGATTGCTAGGAACAAGGGATAGTTAATGCAAATAGTTTAATATTACCACATTTGCAATGTATTCCATTAGTGTCACAGTGTGCTGGGTCAAATCTCTCTCCTAGCATGTGGTAGCTCTAGTGTCCCTTTATCATCATGAGATGCTGCACCGAAAAGAATGAAAGGATCACTCAGCTGTAATCTGAGGAAATGTAACAATCAGAAGCTTTTTTTTTAACCTATTACTATTTTTTTTACCAGTGAAAAAGCACTCAAAAGGCATAGATTAAGCAACTGTATATTCAACTGTTGACAATGTACATTGTTCCAGGAGCAAAGGTGACTTCAATGACTCTACCCTGTTGTTATAATCTCCCTGATGTTCTCGCATGGTTCCTTTAGATGGGCACTGTGAAAGAAAACCAACTTAATATAAAAATGTTGTTTTTCTTCTCCACTAACTACACATAGCTATTTGCCTTCTGATGATTTGACTTTTTCTTTGGGGTCTCGCTGTTTCTGGTGGGTAAGTGCAGTCTGAAACTCTGACTTGTGTAGAGAAAGAGCTGGAAGGTCACGCACCATGACAATTTTATACAGCGGGAGTCCACTTGTGTTTGTCTACTGGGAGCAGTGAAGGAGGTTGTTGATGAATGCTAGCATGGCTGCTCCTGAAATTAAATGTTTCTTCTAGATATAATATTGCTTTATTCTGGGACTTTGCAGGATTTCTGTGGCATTGGGCTTTGTTTGAAAATTCAAAGAATTCATCAATGGCAAGCTTGACTGTTCTAAAAAATAATCAATTAAGAACTCAAGTGCTTTAGACATTATGAAAACAAGTCACAAATGTCCCTGGTTTGCATCTGAAACAAATAAGAGAGATTAAATGTTATTTTAGTATCAAGGACAGCTGTCACCTAATAGGGTGAATTCCTTCCATAAAGAAACTATAAGCAGTGGAAAATGCCAAGGTCTATCATTATGTTAGTAGGTTAAACTAAAATATAGTACATTCTAAATATGTTATTGCATGGTAAGTTTGATTTTGTTGCTTTGTAGGTTTGATTTTGTTGCATTGTAGGGGCTGTAGAGATGAGAGGAGGTGATTTTCTTTCCACTGGGGCTATAGTCTTATAAATTATGTTAGGAATTCCACTAGTTGATCTCACTGACTTCTCAAAAACATTTTCCCCGAGTTTACTATGTTTTGTTCCTCCTTATGTATCGGATATATCATTCTCACCCAGCTGCCTCTTTCACCACTGCACCAGCTTTATCAATACTTGGACATAACATTACCTACCGCACAGTCACATTTCTGTCTGCTCTGGATGTGAATGGTCAGAGGCGTTCTCCCTGTTGAATCTCCTCAGGAAATAAGCATGGAATCTATCACTCCTGCCTAGGAAAGAGACTGGGAAGAGGGTCTCGAGCTGTGCATTCTAATCCAGCTTTGCTCCTACCTCAGGAGGTCAGGGTGCTTCAGAGCCCTGGGGGAATTACGACCCTTCCTGGAGCAGGAAAGATGATTTTGGAGCTCCCGGAAACAGTCCCTCATTACACATTGCAGGTGCCAGCTCTGATTTACCACCAAGCAGAGAGGTAAGCCAACAGCAACAATAATAGCCGACACTTATTTAGTGCTTAGGATGTGCCAGGCATTCTAAGTGCCTTATGTATATTAACACAATTGAATTCTCACAACAACCCTTTTATAGATGGAGTAACTGAGGCATAGTGAAGTTTAGACACGTGTCCAAGATTACAGAGCTAGCTAGTAACACCAAAATGGGAATTTGAAGCCAAGCAGTCTGCTCTAAGTTTGTCACTCTTTAAATCTTTTTGAATCTGCATTTGGATGTCATTGTCCACGAAGAACAAAGAAGTACTAAAAAGAAGGGTCACAAATTGATCTAGTATTTTGCAAACACATGAGTACTGAGTACTAGAAACTATAACAAATGGCAATACCTAAGAGAAAAGATAAAGACTATGATCTAAAGGGTAGCTGTCTAACAGAATGAGTAGGTGGAATGACGCTGTCATTGCTGGTACGTGTATGCGTGTGTGTGTATGCATTTGTATGTTTAAAAGAGAAAGCGCTAGTCCAATCCTTGCTGATTTATTTTCCAGTAGGGTCTTCGTTTTCCCTTCACAACAGGCTCATAAGTAACAGAGATGACAGTTGATGTTTCAATCAGTTTTATGCTCTTCGGGAGACTTTCCCTGACTCCTTTCACTTTGTTTTACATACTTGTTTGCATAGATCTTCATACGTAATGCATATGTGCCTCTTCCTTAGACTCAGTATTTTATGATGTCTCTGCAGTCTCATTATCTTTTTTTGTAAATTTTGTGTATATATATATATACACATATATATTTTGTGTGTGTGTATATATATATATACACATATATATTTATTTATTTCCCCCCCAAAGAAATCTTTTATTTAAGGAATACAAATTTCATAAGTACAACTTTGGGAATATAGTGATTCTTCCCACCATACCTGTGCTCCCACTCACACTCCCTTCCCTTCTCCTCTTCCTTCTCACATTCCCAGTTCCATTCTCCACGAAGATTCATTTTTAATTAACTTTATGCACAGAAGACCAACTCTATACTAAGTAGAGATTTCAACAATTTGCGCACATGCACATCATCCGTTAATACCTTTCCTTTGAAATACTGTTTTATTTCCTTCCTATCAGCTCACCTACTGGTGGCTGCTGCTTCTAGACAGCATTTTCATCATTACCAGGAGATCCCTTTTTAGGATCTATTGTATATTTGAACTCAGGACTCAGGAGTAGAGCTTCTTTGATAGTAAGGTTGATATTTCTGCCATTGAATTACTGGGTTCAGTCACTCCAAATCAACTGATCAGGATAAGTTATCAAAAGGTGGAAGTGGGTGGGACAAATTCCAGAAGAGGGACCCTAAGAAGAGAAAAATCAAGGTTTAAGATTGAGGATAAGAATGTGTTTGGAGGGCCAGCGCCATGGCGTACTAGGTTAATTCTCTGCCTGTGGCGCCGGCATCCCATATGGGCGCTGGTTCTAGTCTCGGTTGCTCCTCTTCCAGTACAGCTCTCTGCTGTGGCCTGGGAAAGCAGTGGTAGATGGCCCAAGTGCTTGGGCCCCTGCACCCGCATGGGAGACCGGGAGGAAGCACCAGGCTCCTGGCTTCAGATCAGCATAGCTCTGGCTGTTGCGGCCATTTGGGGAGTGAATCAACAGAAGGAATACCTTTCTCTCTGTCCCTCTCTCTCACTGTCTGTAACTCTATTTGTCAAATAAATAAATAAAATCTTTAAAAAAAAGAGTGTGTTTGGATGAAAATCACTCATGGTCTATGTGACTCAGTGGAGATTCTTCCATGGGAGGTAAACTGGGTGGTGAAAAGTTCCTGCTGCCGAGAGAAATCCATATGTCCTCCACCTTGAACACAGACACCAGAGGGCCAGTCTGACTGCTGATTTATTACATGGGATCCCAGGACCTGTACATATCAGTGTTGTATCTGATTTGGAAGGAGGAAGCCATTACCATTGGGAAAGAAGCACTGAGTGCATAATTTGGGGGAGCCTGGTGCAAAATGAAAACACAGGCCTCGTTGTTACAAATTATTAAGAATTTCAAGACCACTACAACAGAGCATGAAATCAAGCTTGGGGTGTGCTAAGTGTGGGTCCTATGAGATTGTACAAGTCCTACCCTTGTGAAGATGGCCTGCTTGGATGTTCCTCTGAAAGAAAAGAGGTCTCTTTCTACTGAAGAACTGTTCATTTCACAATTAATAATGGAATTTTGCCTGTGAGCCCAATAAAGGAGAAGGCTTGTGAGGATGATAAAAATCCTGCTGGAGAACTTGAAGAGAACTATAAATGTTACGAGCAACTGTCAGAACACAAAAAATTCTGTGATAAAGTTGTATAAGCAGTTAATAATCTGCCCAGCAGCAGAAAGCTATCATCTTTGTCTGTGTGAGTGTATCTGGAGATAACTCCAAATTGAAAGATACCCCCCTTGAGGCCACTGAGTTAAATTCAAGGAAAGAAAGAAAGAGGAAAAAAAAAGACCTGCATAATTTTTGGAGATTAGATAAAAAAAGAAGAGGGAGTTGCTAAAGAAATGGACAAGAAAGGGTTTCTGAGTGTTTCTTTTTTTTTTTTTTTTTTTTTTTTTTTTTTTTTTTTTTTTACAGGCAGAGTGGACAGTGAGAGAGAGAGACAGAGAGAAAGGTCTTCCTTTGCCGTTGGTTCACCCTCCAATGGCCGCCGCTGCAGCCGGCGCACTGCGCTGATCCTGGCAGGAGCCAGGAGACAAGTGCTTTTCCTGGTCTCCCATGGGGTGCAGGGCCCAAGCACCTGGGCCATCCTCCACTGCACTCCCTGGCCATAGCAGAGAGCTGGCCTGGAAGAGGGGCAACCGGGACAGAATCCGGCGCCCCAACCGGGACTAGAACCCGGTGTGCCGGCGCCGCACTGAGTGTTTCTAACACATGATTGGGTTACGAGGGAGAGGGAGAAGAGAAAACTGCGAAAACTGTAGACAGATAACTCAATATAAAATTAGTATGGATCAAGTAATCAAAACAAACATTTAACTGCAGATGATATTTTTAGGGAGAAAAATCATTTATCAGTTGAGTGCATGGGAGCTGGAGGGGGAGGAGGGATGGGGCGGAAGAACTCTGATTAATCAGCTTGGAAATTCTTAAATTAGTAACTAATGAAAAACAAATTTGCTTTTTTCTCTCCTCATTAATTTGTATTATGTGAAGGAAATTACATTGACAATAAACAGTAAAGAACTGAACATTTTGTTAAAACGAAAGCTACAACTGTATTATTTAAATAAACACACAGAAGTAGTTTTCCAATTAGCTACTGTCTTTAGGGGCAGTAAGTTTCCTGGATGAGGTGTGCCATGTAATTATATATTATTATGTTTCTGATTGCAAATAAAATGACCACAAATGAAGAAGACGTATATACTACATAGGAAAGTAGGTAGGAGAAAGTCACCACATAAATTTAAAAAGATGATGGAGATGGTTGTTTCCTGGTTCAAAGGGTATGAGAGTCTCTCCTGGGAGGATGACAAATGTCTGTGTGGGCTCTGCACAACGCATCCCTATAGTCCATGGGCCAGGGTCAGTGAAGGCCAATCAGGGTCAGAGAGAACTGGTTAACAGCTATTCTTCACACTGGAATTTTTCTTTTCTTACCTCTTGCCCAGCACCTGAATGAAACCGACAGGAATTCTGATGAATGCACCAGAATAGGAAACCTGGTTAGTGTCACTGGGCTGCTGGTCATTCAGGGAGACTCACTAAGGGAAATTCCCGTAGGCTTCTGGAATTTGGGCTTTGAGTGACCTTGGTAAGAATCTGGAATCCCTCCCCACCCCGGGAAAGGACTCTATGAGTAAAGCCACAAGAGGACGAGGGTGAATAAGGTGCAAAAACAGATGCAGACAGGGTGAGGGGGCTTCAGCAATATGTAGCAGCAATGGCAATTTTGCCGTTGAAGAAAGTTTTTTTTTGATTGCTCTGTCTTGCTCTTTTACCCTATTACTCTTTCTGTCCATAGTGTGTCTGGTGTGATCTGTTGGGTTTTGGTCAGAACTTGCTTTCCCTAGAAACTTGGCCTAAAGACGACATGAGAATAGACGTGGCCAATTTATTTCATGCGGTGGGTGATCAGGGGGGATAGAAACAAATAAATTAAAACACAAAGTCGAATGTGGATGTGAAGCGAACTTGGGACATTTGTAGAACAAGGAGCAGAGCAGTTACCAGCAGCCAATTTGAGGAATCAATAATCCGAACTATAAAAAAGCTAAAAAATTTTGTAGCTGCAGGGTTTCAAGGCAACATGCAGTTATTGGCTCCTGTCATTGCCACCCTAATCCTTTCCCTTTGCCTTTGGGTAAGAGTTCTACACAAGCCAGCCTGGTTTTGCATTAAGAAGCATGGTTGCAGTGACCAAGAATGGCTTGATTTTGGCTCAACTCTGTGCTCTGAACACAGCAGTTGACACTGATTGGGTTTTATTTATTTATTTTTTTTTTGAGAAGATTTTTTCTTTTTTTTTAATGTTTTTTTTTTTTATTTTTTGACAGGCAGAGTGGACAGTGAGAGAGAGAGACAGAGAGAAAGGTCTTCCTTTGCCGTTGGGTCACCCTCCAATGGCCGCTGTGGCCGGCGCACTGCGCTGATCCGAAGGCAGGAGCCAGGTGCTTCTCCTGGTCTCCCACGGGGTGCAGGGCCCAAGCACTAGGGCCATCCTCCACTGCACTCCCTGGCCACAGCAGAGAGCTGGCCTGGAAGAGGGGCAACCGGGACAGAATCCGGCGCCCCGACCGGGACTAGAATCTGGTGTGCCAGCGCTCCCTTAATATAGAGAGCATTTTGGAGTCCAACTAACTTACTTTTCCTGTATATACTTCTGAGGTGACTGTTCGGAACCAGCAGATGGAAGATTCTCTCTCTCTCTCTCTATCTTACTCTCTCTCTGCTTTTCAAATAAATAAATAAAGCTGTTTTTAAAATGGAGAGAAGAGTGGTATATAAAGCCCAGTGCCTGGCTGGTTCCTCTACAAAAGGAGCTGCACCGATCTGAAACTTGGAGCCAGGAGTTCCTTCTAGGTCTCCCACATGGGTGCAGAGGCCCAAACACTTGTGTCATCTCCTCCTGCTTTCCCAGGGACATTAGCAGGGAGCTGGATGGGAAGCCGAACAGCCAGAACTCTAACCTGTACCTATAGGGGATACCCATATCACAGGCAGTGGCTTAACCTGCCACGCTTCAATACCAGCCCCACTTCTATCCATTTTACAGGTTAGGAAATGCACTGAAAGAAATCAGTCAGTCACCTCAGTATATACAGAAAAAGTAAAACCCAAGTCCATTTCCATGGGGAATCTGTACTCTAGTCCAATGTTGTACTGTCCTCTCCCAATATGGCCTGGAATAGAGATTGAAGACTTGCATAAGTTAAAGGAAGCAGGTGAGAGGATTAGGAAGTGAAACCTCTGTTTCTGAGGTTTTTAGGAAGTTGCAGGTAGGAAATTGTGATCTGTTAGTAAGAAAAGATCCTATAATTGTTCAAAGCAAACTCTAAGAGAAAACATTTTCCAGTTCAGTGTCTGTTCCCCTGCATAGGGGAAAGAACCAGCTTTGTCAAATTACACCCTTACAGAATGCTAAAGGGAATATGATTGGGTGGAATTGTGTCTTCCCAACTTGTTAAGTAGCCACTGATAGAAATGGGCACAGTCTCTCCTTTAAATACTCTTCATTCTTGAGTCATCCCCATGTGAATCATATGGCTCCATCTTTAGAAAACCAAATTCAATACATAGTCCACTTTTCTTGGCAGCATGAAAGTTGCTTGAGGGGTGTTAATCACTCCATATTTTTTGCCCTTTAGGCTTTGAAGTAAAGCAGTAGAGTATGTATAGTGCTTGGCCAAGTGCCTAAAGCAGAGAGGACCTTAGGCAATGTTAGCATTCCTGCTCTGCTTTCCTTCAAGTATTCCTCTGATCACCATCAAGTAAGAACAAGAAAGAAAGGAATACATAAGAATGTGCCACTGTTGTGGAAACTGTGATATCCCATTTATGTTCTCCTTTAGGGATGGAGTGCACCGCCCCCAGCTGCTGAGAATCGGGGACATGGATTCTCACAGCCACATTCTTCATAGGAAATTGCCCTCAGCTAAGGGCAGATGCCTCGCCCAAGGTACAGTCCCTTCCTCGAGGTGCCCTATGATTAATATCCGGCCAATGTAAAGGAAAACTGTGAAGGCCAGTCCAGCTCCAGAGCTTCCAGTGGGATAGGCTGAGGCCTCAGCTGCGAACACATGGTGGGTTAACTTTTCCCTTTGCCTAATCCTGCCTCCCTACTTCTCAACAGGTCTGTCTCTCCAGAGCACACCCCAAACAGCTCTGTGAATGCAGCTTTGCACCCGAAGATGTTTCCAGTGAATGCGACCTAAGACGACTCTCATGTATATTTTCATACTGGATTTGTGTTGAAAACATTCACAAAATAGAAATTTTGAATAAATATGCAAAAGTAAATATGTGTTGAAGTTCTAATATTTTCTTCTCACATCTCAATGAAGTGTTTTGTGTGATCTCTACCCTGACAACACAACCCTGTTATTACTAAATTATAAGTGAAACTTTCTATCTTGAATATTAATAAAAATGTAAATATGATCTTGCAGTGTAGCTGGGAAGAAAAAGCATTTTCACAAATAGCCAATTTATGAGACCACATAAGGAGGGATTGTGGCATGTACGTAATAATAACATTTAAAAGGAAGAGAGGCATAGAATCCTAGGATATACATAGGGCTGAGATTTCTCCACCTGAAGAAACTATGGAAGGTTTCCTGAAAGAAGCAGCATAAAAAGAGGTAAGTAGTATTTCAAAAGGAAAGGATGAGAATGAGAGGTACATAAGAAACAAGTGGAGATGGTGCAAGGTACTTTAGAAAGTGAAGAGCACAGAAACTTCAGGTGTGTAGTGTGTATGGCTGAGAGAAGTAGAAGATAAGATTGGAGAGGTGGGGGAGGCAGTCTATGTTGGTGGGGACAATTTGGATGCAAGGCTAAGGAAGGTGGGATCCATTATGTTGGCAATGCAGAGGCAAAATGTTTTATGAGGAGGTTCGCAGCAGTCTTTTAGCAAGATTAGTCTTGGAAGGGTGGGAAAAATGTAAAAATTGTACCCAGAGTCCAGAGAACGTAGCATAAAAAGAAAAAATAAGATAGATCAATGAAGACACATGGAATGTGAGAATAGAAAGAAAAATAAACATAAAAAAGATATCACCAAGGAAAATTCTGCACCATTGAAGAATAAGATTCTAAAGAGGTCTGAGTCTTAAGGATTAGTGATTCATAGGATCATGTTATTATTACCACATGCAAGGATGTCAGGAGGACCAACACTGGAGAGAGACGTCTGTCTCTGCTGTGGCCCTTTGATTTAAGGGTGATGGTGGGACATGTGGATGGGAATATTTAACAGTCATCTGTGTAGGACAGGACTCAAGAAGGGCAAAACTGAGCATACACATGTCACAGCTCTCTGTATGGTAGTTCTCATGGAGCTTTTGAGAAGG
The DNA here is from genome assembly GCF_964237555.1 of Oryctolagus cuniculus. Taxonomy (NCBI): domain Eukaryota; kingdom Metazoa; phylum Chordata; class Mammalia; order Lagomorpha; family Leporidae; genus Oryctolagus; species Oryctolagus cuniculus. Next base: position 84,380,160 of record NC_091436.1, read on the forward strand.
AATGAGCCTCTTGGAGAGAGAGTTACACAGACATAGAGTCTTGGAGAATGGAAGAGGGAGACAGAGACGATGGCTCTGAGGTGAGGAAGGAGAGTGGTTGATTGGGAGGGGAAAACAGGAACGAGATGCTCTGAACAAAGACAAGAGCATTGTCAAGGGAACTGAGAGCTGAGAAAGTGCAGCAAGAGAAGGTAAGAAACCATCAGGTAGGAGCCAGCATTGCGGCATAGCAGGTAAAGCTGCCACCTGTAGTGCCGGCAACCCATATGGGCGTGGGTTTGAGTCCTGGCTGTTCCACTTTCTATCCAGGTCTCTGCTATGGCTGGGGAAAGAAGTAAGATGTCCTGGGTCCTTGGGCCTCTGCACCCACATGAGAGACCCTGAAGAAGCTCCTACCTCCTGGCTTTAAAGCAGCACAGCTCCGGCCTTTGCAGCCAATTGGGGAATGAACCAGTGGATGGAAGACCTCTCTTTCTCTCTCTCTCTCTCTCTCTCTCTCTCTCTCTGTGTGTGTAACTCTGGCTTTCAAGTAAATAAATAAAATCTTTAAAAAAAAAGAAATAATCAGGTAGAGAAAATATGAGGCTTAGATGACCTTTTAGAAAACAATTTCAGTTGGTTTGCAGGGAGGCAGAGGGAAGGAGTGGTGGGTTATGTACAACTTTCTTTGTAAGTTTGGTTGTAAATACTATGAAAGAAAATGTGGTGATAAGAGATGGGAGTGAAGTTATAAAAAGACAGGATGTGCACAAAGATGAGGGAAACAGTGGTGCTAGGGAGAGAAAAAGTGGTGTGGCACTCGGGTAGGAGGCAGGACCAGCAAGAGCAAGGAAAGAAGGGTGGACAGAAGGGTACTTTTTTTTTCTTTTCATTTTCAATTATCTTTATATACAGAAGATCAATTTAGTATATATTAAAGAAAGATTTCATCAGTTTGCACCCACACAGAAACACAAAGTGTAAAACACTGTTTCAGTACTAGTTATAACATTACTTCACAATGGACAACACATTAAGGACAGATCCCACATGAGGAGTAAATACACAGTGATTCCTGTTGTTGACTTAACAATTTGACACTCTTGTTTATGGCATCAGAAATCTCCCTAGGCTCTAGTCATGAGTTGCCAAGGCTATGGAAGCCTTCTGAGTTCTCCAACCCCGATCTTTTTTAGACAAGGTCATAGTCAAAGTGGAAGTTTGTTCCTCCCTTCAGAGAAAGGTACCTCCTTCTTCGATGGCCCGTTCTTTCCACTGGGATCTCACTCACAGAGATCTTTCATTTAGGTCTTCTTTTTTTTTTTTTTCCAGAGTGTCTTGGCTTTCCATGCCTGAAATACTCTCATGGGCTTTTCAGCTGGATCCGAATGCCTTAAGGGCTGATTCTGAGGCCAGAGTGCTATTTAGGACATCTGCCATTCTATGAGTCTGCTGTGTATCCCGCTTTCCATGATGGATTGTTCTCTCCCTTTTTGATTCTGTCAGTTAGTATTAGCAGACACTAGTCTTGTTTATGTGATCCCTTTGACTCTTAGACCTATCATTATGGTCAATTGTGAACTGAAATTGATCACTTGGACTAGTGAGATGGCATTGGTACATGCCACCTTGATGGGATTAAATTGGAGTCCCCCGGCACATTTCTAACTCCACCATTTGGGGCAAGTCCGATTGAGCATGTCCCAAATTGTACATCTCCTCCCTCTCTTATTCCCACACTTATATTTAACAGGGATCACTTTTCAGTTAAAATTTAAACACCTAAGAATAATTGTGTGTTAAATAGAGTTCAACCAATAGTACTAGAACAAAAAAAAAATACTAAAGTGGATAAAGTATTACATTGTTCATCAACAGTCAGGACAAGGGCTAATTAAGTCACTGTTTCTTATAGTGTCCATTTCACTTCAACAGGTTTCCCCTTTGGTGCTCAGTTGTCACCGATCAGGGAGAACATATGATATTTGTCCCTTTGGGACTGGCTTATTTCACTCAGCATAATGTTTTCTAGATTCCTCCATTTTGTTGCAAATGACCAGATTTCATTGTTTTTGACTGCTATATAATATTCTATAGAGTACATGTCCCATACTTTCTTTATCCAGTCTACTGTTGATGGGCATGTGGGTTGGTTCCATGTCTTAGCTATTTTGAATCGAGCTGCAATAAACATTAATGTGCAGACAGCTTTTTTGTTTGCCAATTTAATTTCCTTTGGATAAATTCCAAGGAGCGGGATGGCTGGATTGTATGGTAGGGTTATATTCAGGTTTCTGAGGAATCTCCAGACTGACTTCCATAGTGGCTTAACCAGTTTGCATTCCCACCAACATTGGGTTAGTGTCAGAAGGGTGCTTTTAAAATGAGGATCTCAATCCTCTGAGTCAACAGACAGTGAAAATTGCCCAGGCAGAGAGACAGTGTTATGGAATGAATTCTTGTGCTCCACGGAAATTCATAGAATTAAACACTAATCCCCAGCATGATGGTATTTGGAGATGAGGATTTGGGGAAGTAACCAGGTCATGAAGATGGAGCCCTGATAATGTGATTCATGCTGCTTATGATAAGACACCTAAGGGAGCTTGCTCTTGCTCTCTCTCTACCACATGAGGATACAATAGGAATATGCTCTTCAATCAACCAGAAAGAGAGCCCTCCCCAGATCCCAACCATGCTGGCATCCTGATAGTAAGGCTTCTGTCTCCAGAACTGTAAGGAATAAATACCAGTCTTTCACATTTTTGTTATAGAACTCCAAGCACACTAAGACAACTTAGAACTGCAGACCTAGTCTGAGTGTCCCCAGTTTTTACTAGACTTAAACAAGTTATATTCTCCAGGAAAAGCACCCCCCCACATGCACAGAGAGACACACCCACAAACAGATCCATTTCCACTGAACCTTGAGAAATTTTAAGAGGGAGAGTGCTTTGTCAACTTGTTGTGGAAGATGAAAAATTAGATTTCTGGCTTTCTAAAGTCATTGCAGTCAACCACTTATGGATATAAATGTGTGGCCCCAGCCCCACCAGCTTGTTCTTCAACATCAAGAGTCCCAAGAATCTGGTTTAGGAAGTGGAGGAAGACTTGTCTTTCTTCCTCCCCCTCCTCAAGGATTGCAAATCTAAAACTGTCCTGTTGGGAAGGAGCAGATCCCATCCCTGTGTTCTGATGGGCCAGAGGCCCTCACTAGTTAACGGCATCTATATAGCCACATAAAGATATAGCAGAATTTTCATTAGAGGGGGATTTATTTGTGTTGCAAGAGTACAGCTAGACATGTATAAGTAATTTCTGCTGTTTATTCCATTCACAGATGTGGTTGAGATAGGAAGAGTAGATTCTTTGGAAATATCAATCAAGTCTAGATATCTTGAAAAAGCAAACACAAACACCATGTAGATAGATGATAGAAAAAGAGAATAAGGTAACATTTGGCAGAAAAGGCTAGGCAAGGAATGGAATGTGCTTTTGGGACAGAAGACACAGATTCAAATCCTGGACCTTGAACTTGGAATTCTTTGAGCCAGTAACTTGCCTCATTCAGTTTCCTCATAATAACAAAAGTTAATGATGCCCATCCTAAGAGTTATACTAAGGATTGGAAGAAAGAATTCTTGGCACATATTGGGAGATCAATAATTATTTTGGGATGAGGGAACAGCCAAGAAGAAGATGAAGGGACTGCAATGAGGGAAAGTCGTCTCCAGTGGAATTCTGCCAGTTGAAACAGGAAAGTCAGAAGAAGGAATAAAAAAGAAGGATCGTGTTGTCTACACAATTTATGGTTGGCAGAATTGACTTTGATAAAGAAAGCAATAGATAAAAAGCTAATATAGTACTCAGAGGAGTGGAAAATATGCCCAAAGAGTGTCATAGTAGCAAGTACTAAAATATGATTGGAGGTTTTGAGAATTCTGCCCAGATTGCTCTTAAATAATTTGTAGGTTGTTAAATTATTTCTGAATGGTTGAAATAACAAAAATATTTTGGTGCTTGTGTTCATGCACATTAGGCTGTTTCTCCACAACTTCCTGATAGAAGGCAGGATGGAGGCAGGAAGGGCTAAACAGGAAGTGTACAGTTTCCAAGGCACAGAAGGACAATGCAGCCATGAGCTTAGTGAGACAGAGAATAGAATCGCATTGACTTAAACTGAGGAATCTGTCTTGGCTGTGCACCTTAAAGAACTTGAGAGACAATGAGTCACCACATACTATTTAATATGCACAGAGAAGTTGGAACAAAATCAATTCAGCAGTGGAAACTGGCCAGTTAACCTGGAGAATCATGAAGTGAGGAATGCTTCTTATTAAAAAAGCAGCTGATGTTATTCTCCAAAAGCCAGGCACAAGCTAGGAGAGGCAATTAAATTTTTCTATGTCCTCTAGAGATGCCTGAAAACTCTTTGGTTAACTTATTTCCATAATTTGCTCAAACCACTGCTAATATATTTCTTTATAACTGATCATATATATTATAGCTCTAATAATTGGCATTGTTTAAAATTCACACAGATGCATGGGCACAAAGACATATATTATGGTACATTCACATATGTGACCAGTGCTCACCATAGGTGTGCTAGAAGTATGCTTTGGAAGACAGTGAAGGAATTAGAGCACACAGAGAATGGGGAACGAGGAATAGTTTTCCTTTGTCTTGAAACTTCTTCATTTAAGGGGACTTCCTGTTCCCACCTTCATATAGTTCTGGGAGTGGCCTGGTGAGTTGTGAAAGTGTCTAGAGGACCTTTCTCCTTGAATTGTTACTAGGGATAGTGTTGTGCCCAATGTTGATGACTGGCCTACTCACACCAATACAGAAATGCTTCTTGAGAAAGAAAGAAACTTAGCCAACATCAGCCACCATTGACCCCACCCCTAAGCAACATACTGATTCTAGCCTGGGATACACATTCTACTGTGAGTAGAATGACCAGTCTGGGGAAAACAACTCATGAAGTTTTCCCTTGGCAATTTTTAGCAAGGCCTGGCATCTTCAAAGGAGCCACAGCCAATCTTATAATATCTTTTGCCAGCTGTCACTTAGGTCTAAAAACTCAAAGACAGAAATATCTCAAATAACATCTACAGCAAAAATGTCATGTCTTGGAAAGAGTTAAGACAATAAACAATAACAACAATAATTTTACTCAGAATAATAGCCAAAATCCTTATAATGGCCTACATTGCCCAAGAGATCTGGCCCCATTACCCACAGTATCACAACCCCTCATATAATCCACCCCAACCACACTGACCCCCCCCCCCTTTTCTTTAAATGCACCAAGCACTTTTGACTCACCTGTTTCCTCTTCCTGGAGGTCCCTGGTCCTACAATTCTACTAGCTTAACTCCCTTATATCCTTCAAGTCTCTGCTCAGATTTCAACCTCTCATGCCACTCTGACCTTTTTAATTACTGCAACCCACCTGGTGCTTGCTGGCACTCCTGATGCCCTTATTCTATTGTGTATGCACCCTTTTCCATCATTCCTCTCATCATCTAACACACACTACATATGACTTATCTATTATGATTAGTGTTTGTCTCCCTGGGGCTAGAACATAAATAAACATTATTAGAGCAAAAGTATTTATTCTGCTTATTGCTGTAGCTAAGTGCCCAGGTAGTCTCTGGCACAGAGTAGGTGCTCAATAAAAAATAGTTGAATAAATGGAAGTACCCGACTTTGGGTTATGCACATTTCATAGAGCGAATAACATTAGTTGCTGTTGTTCTGATATTACATATGAGGAAATTGAGGCATACAGATTAACTAACTAGCCCAAGATTGACCTACTCCTAAGTAATGGACTCAGAATTCAGACTCTTGCAATGTGATTCCAGAGTCCAAACTGAGCTAACTCTCAGGTAACCCACATAGAAACTACACCTGAAAGCGAAAGATTCTCTCTACAAGGAGGGAGCGTATTTTCCTGCTTGTTCTATAGCAGAATGATCTCAGACATTCAGAGATTCTATTACTGGAAAAGGACTTTACTAATACTTTCAGAATCTTGTATGTAGGATGAAGATTGAACATGCTAATAACTGTAAATACTGATTCCACTTACTAAGCATATTAATGAGTCTCTAGATTCAACAGGTATTAAAATATGCTAATACAGTTACTGAAGAAATTGTTGACCCCACAGGGTTCAATTTGGAGCAGCAAACCAATTATCTCATCCAAAAGTTACCTGCAATTTTCCTGGTTGCTTTTTGATATGTTGATTATTTAAAATGTGAACCATCTATTTATTAATTTCTGCTTGTTAAATTTGAAAAATTAGTGCCATATTATTTTTAATTGCATCAATAAAAATGAAGGTTATATACATAGCATGGATGTCATTGTATGCTTGTAATTAATCAGAGGCTAAGAAAAAAAGGGCAACTAAGATATTAACATAAAATGCACCAATAAATGAGTACTGTGGATTTTTTAAGGCTCATATTATAAAACAATATGTTCACAAACAACTAATAATATAGATCATATTTAAGGGGAAGTAAACTCGGGTGAGCTATTTCTTGTTTAGATTATTATACAAGGTGTTTAATTTTTTGCTTATTATATCAATTTATATGCATTTTTATTACCCCCAATAATGCATTTTATTAACCCCAATAATGATACAACACCCACATATGATAGACATTCATTGAATTAAACAGGTATATACATATGAGTCTGACTTCTTTTATTCAGCATGCTTGCAAGATTTATACATGTTGTGATGTTTCACGGCAGCTCATTCATTCATTTTGATGTATAATTTTCCATTGCATGAATATACATTGTCTGTTTCTCATTTTATGGTCACTGGACATTTCAGTTGTTTCAAGATTGGAACATTACAAATATATTCCTATATATATTTTTATATTTTTAAAAAATATTTATTATTTTAAAATAGAGTAGTCTTCCATCTGCTGGTTTACTCCTCACTTGGCTACAACAGCCAGAGCTGGGCTGGTCTGAAGCCAGGAACCAGGGGCTTCTTCTTCTGGGTTTCCCATGTGGGTTCAGGTGCCCATGCACTTAGGCCTTCCTTCTGTGCTTTCCCAAGAACATTAGTAGGGAGCTGGATTAGCAGTGGACCAGCTAGGACTTGAACCGGAGCTCCTATGGGATGCCAGCGTGGCTCCTGAGGAGACATGGACTAACTGCATCTACTATAAGAGCTGAGCTAAAAAAAAAAAAAGGGAAATCCGTATGAGGCAACAATGAAAAGAGAATTCAGTGTCAATGTGGTCACTGGGAAGTGATGCCACTGCCGAAATGAGTTTCAGCTCAGAAATCTGAAAATAGATTTTCCATATGACCCAGCCATTCCACTCCTGGGAATTTACCCAAAAGAAATGAAATCAGCACATGAAAGAGTCACCTGTACCCGCATGTTTATTGCCACCTGTACCCGCATGTTTATTGCAGCTGAATTTGCAATAGCTGAGATGTAGAATCAAACCAGATGTCCATCAACCAATGACTGGATAAAGAAAATGTGGTACATATACACTATGGAGCACTACTCAGCTATAAAAGAATGAAATCCCGCCTTTTGCAACAAAATGAATGCAACTGGAAACAATTATACTTAGTGAAATAATCCAGTCCCCAAATTACACGTTTTCTCTGATCTGTGGTAACAAATAGTCTCTAAAAAATGTGATGTATATGAGTGAAATTGACATTTTGAGATTTGATTATTGTTTACAGCCCTTATCTCTACTGTTAAGGAACTGTACTATTACTTTTTGTTGAATTTCTAACTTACTGGAGGGTTATGCTTGTGATTATAAAATAAACTGAAAGCATATCACTGTAAGAAAGAATAAGAGGGAGGGTGGGGTAGGAAGTATCACTATGCTCCTAAATCTGCATATATGAATACATGAAATTTGTTTAGCTTATGTAAATAAAAAAATTCTATATAAAAAAGTTAGGGGTGGAGAACAAATGACATAACCTTGACCTGGTTAAGGCTGTAATCTAATCCTTGTATAAAACTTTAGCCTGAAGAACTGTTGTGTTCATTAAGTGGGATCTGAAAAGCTTTGTTCCGCAGCTCACAGAAACAAAGAAGCCTTCATCTGAGGAGAGGACATGAGGTGTATGAGAAATTAATATCCCCAGGTCTACACCACAGGTGGATGTGTGATCCTGGGCTAATACTATCTCCATTGTGTGGGAATACTAAGCCAAATGTTAGCAGCAGAAAGGGGCCCAGGATCAATGAAACTTCTTGAACTCCTGGCAGAAGTGTTTCTGAACTCACTGTCACAGGTAATTGAGACTCATTCCCATTAAACCTTTAGGAAATAGTGTGAGAAATAACTGAGTTATCCAACTGGGGGGTTGGGCATTTCCCTATTTACTCCCATTTGTCATTGACCAATACCACCTCCCTAGGGGCATGAATTCTCCAACACTTATGGTCTACTCCTTGTGTAGGTCATGTAAGTTCTGACAAAGGAATTCTCAGTCATGGCTATCTTCTGCTTGAACTATTGGCTAGACTGTATGGGTGTAGCGAAGGCTGAAAAGATGCAGGCAGAGCGTCAACAGTTTCTTCTACACTGCCAAATAGTTTCCATTCCCACCAGCTGAGGGACGTATTTTATTTCTTCATATTTTTGTCCACAATTGGTGTTGTCCATTTTCCCTCATTTGAGTCATTTTGATAAATTGTTGCTAATTTATTAGTGAGCCTTTATTTTATATTTCTCTAATGAAGGAAAGGGCCTTCTAATATGAGGATTGACCATTGGATAACCCCTCTTGTGAAGTGCCAACCAAGTCATTTACTCATTTTTTGTTTGGGCTGTTATTGTTTTTTTGAAAGAATTCTGTCTGTTTTCTGGATATTAGCACTTTTCACACACAATATTTGCAAATGACTTCACTCACTTTGTGGTTTATACTTTCACTTTTCTCCAAAAAGGATTTATTGATTGATTGATTGATTTGAAAGGCAGAATTGCAGAGAAGAAACAGAGACAAACAGATAGACACACACACACACACACACACACACACACACAGAGAGAGAGAGAGAGAGAGAGAGAGAGAGAGAGAAATGCCTTCTACTTGCTGGTTCACTACTCAAGTGTTCATAATGAACAGGGCTCCACCAGGCTGAAGCCAGGATCCAGGAGCTTCTCTCAGGTTTCCCACGTGGGTGCAGGGGCCCAAGTTCCTGGAACATTCTCTGTTGCTTTCTCAGGCATATTAGCAGGGAGCTGGATCAGAAGTGGAGCAGCTGGGACTCAACCGGCTGCCATTTGGGATGTGGTTGTCATAGGTGGCAGCTTTACCCACAATGCCACAACACTGGCCCCACTTTCACTGTCTTAATGGTGTTTTTTGATGACTAAAAGTTCTGCATTTTAACTTATACAATTGATCATTTCCTTTATGATAGATACACTTTGTGTCCTGTCTAGGAAATATGGTCATATTCAAAGGTAATGAAACTATTTCCCTTTGATATTTCTATCTGAAATTCACCTGAAAGTATTTTTATCTATGGAATGCAGGAGGGGTCAACATGTACTTTTCCAATGGAGGCATCTAATTGGCCCAGTCCAATTTATGAGAAGATGGTTCTTTTACCACTGCACTCCCCTATAGTTTAAGAAATGCTGGCAAGCAATTCTTTTTTATTTTCTTTTTTTGACAGGCAGAGTTAGACAGTGAGAGAGACAGAGATAAAGGTCTTCTTTTTTCCATTGGTTTACCCCACAAGTGGCCGCTACGGCCAGCGTGTTGCAGATGGCACACTGCACTGATCTGAAGCCAGGAGCCAGATGTTTCCTCCTGGTCTCCCATGCGGGTGCAGGGCCCAAGGACCTGGGCCATCCTCCACTGCACTCCCAGGCCACAGCAGAGAGCTGGACTGGAAGAGGAGCAACCGGGACAGAATCCAGTGCCCCAACAGGGACTAGAACCAGGTATGCAGGCGCTGCAGGCAGAGAATTAGCCTAGAGAGCCGCAGCACTGGCCTTGGCAAGCAATTATTTTCTTTCAGCATATTAACAATTTTCTTGTGTTATCCTTTGGATTTCACCTGTCCTACTGGGCAGCAGTCACTCATACTGTTGTACTTTTCAAGGCAATGTTCTTTTTTTAAAACTTTTATTTAATAAATATAAATTTCCAAACTACAGCTTTTGGATTACAGTGGTTCCCCCCTCCCATAACTTCCCTCCCACCCGCAACCCTCCCATCTCCCGCTCCCTCTCCCATTCCATTCCCATCAAGATTCATTTTCAATTATCTTTATATACAGAAGATCAATTTAGTATATATTAAGTAAAGATTTCAACAGTTTGCACCCACACTGAAACACAAAGTGTAAAGTACTGTTGGAGTACTAGTTATAGCATTAATTCACATTGTACAACACATTAAGGACAGAGATCTTACATGGGGAGTAAGTGCACAGTGACTCCTTTTGTTGACTTAACAAATTGACACTCTTGTTTATGGCATCAGTAATCACCCTAAGCTCTTGTCATGAGTTGCCAAGGCTATGAAAGCCTTTTGAGTCTGCTAACTCCAATATTATTTAGACAAGGTCATAGTCAATGTGGAAGTTCTCTCCTCCCTTCAGAGAAAGGTACCTCCTTCATTGATGGCCCATTCTTTCTGCTGTTATCTCATTCACAGAGATCTTTCACTTAGGTCTTTTTTTTTTTTTCCAGAGTGTCTTGGCTTTCCATGCCTGAAATACTCTCATGGGCTTTTTAGCTGGATCCAAATGCCTTAACGGCTGATTCTGAGGCCAGAGTGCTATTTAGGACATCTGCCACTCTATGAGTCTGCTGGCAATGTGTCTTTTTTATACCAGCTATTTTTAAGATTTTTCTTTATTTTTGGCTTTTAGCACTCTTACTATGATGTACCTGTGGGTTATTTTATTTACATTTACTTTATATTAATTTTATTTACCTTTTGGTAGGCAATTAGAAAGGAGACAATCACTGTAATCTAAAGCTCTTCAAAACCTGCTCTATTCCTAATTTGGTTATATTTGTAGGTCACAGTACTTCAGGGTTGATGAATGTCTGAGTGTCTTCTCTGGCTCCTCTACTCTGGTTAGCTTCAACCTTCACTTTTTATCATCTTTGTCAAACTGATGAAAGCTTTACTGATATCCTTTAAATCTGCAAATAAAAATGTAAAATATAAAGTTTACCTTAAGCACCCATTTTCTTGAACTCTAAATCCTGACTACCTGGGTAAGTTTCTGATGACCTCCAAACAGTTTTTTTCTTTATTTTTTGCTTCCTTCCTTCCTTCCTTCCTTCCTTCCTTCTATTTTTTTCACATATTTCATACAGATGTTCCACTTGTTCTTGGTAGAAAGATTGTTCTGCTGTCTCCTTATGTCCAGAAGCAGAAGCCCTTGTGACATTTCACATGACAAACTTTGTTAAGACATTTTTAACCTGCCCTGTCATGCAATATCAGTAGAATAGCTCATATTCTCAGAGCAGTCTTGTGATATCCTAGTCTTAACGTGTCTCCTGAATCATCAAAGATTAAAATCAGAATAATTTTAGTGTTTAATACATTTAATGAGTTTGAGTTCATTTCACAAGTAATTTATGAATAGCGCATATGAGAATTTGCCTTTGAAATCTTCCTAAGATCTCTCATTTGCCTTCTGATGCACAGTCCTTAGGAATCAGTTCTTCCATATGAGCATTTCAGTAGGTCTAAAGCTGGTTCTTAAGAAATGGCTCAGCCCTTCTCTTTGCACTTGAGAACTTTTATGTAGAAGAAGGACACTTTCCATCTGGCAAAGCAAGAACTCATGGCAGGCTATTTAATTTTTATACAAAAATATCATCTTTGCTAACAAGATGGCTTGGAATCTAGAGTGTATGACTCACCTAGTCTCGAATTGTTCGCTTTGGATCTCTTGTCCAAAAGCCAGCTGAGGCAACTGATATTCAGGAGAAATTATCTAGGGCCAGGCCAATCATTTATTTCTGGTGTGTGAATGAATTCCTTTGAGAAGTTAAACATGTAATTATAAGTTACAGTATGTAATTTGGTATAGGTTATATTTTTGTACATTTTAATATATACACACACATACCTGGAACCCTCCCCAGACTGAATTGAAACTTCTTGGACTATTTCTAAAGTGCCTGAAGTGATTCCCGAGAGCAGCTGGGTATTTTAAAATCACTAGGAAACTATATACCTAAATTACATTAGTTTTACTCCTGAGAGAAATACCTGCATAGCTATGATTTAATGTTCTACTGCCACTGTTTTTTGAAGGTGAATTTAAGAATATAAATGTGACCAATGGTTTATATCATCTATAAGATCATTTTGGCAATGTTGTCCATAATGTAGTTCAATGTTCTTTTCTGCTATATAAATTATATTTATTATAGGGAGTGATGTCTCAAATAATGAAGACTCTACTAGTCTTTTGATTTCTTCTGATTGCAGACTTTACTATGATGGTGGAAATGGTGCTGTTGGTCCATGTATCACCCAGCTACTGTTTTTTTTAAAAGATTTATTTATTTATTTGAAAGGAAGAGTTAGAGAAATGCAGAGGCAGAGAGAGACAGAGGGGTCTTCCACCTGCTGGTTCACTTCCCAGTTGGCCTCAACAGCCAGAGCTGTGCAGATCTGAAACCAGGATCCAGGAGGTTCTTCTGGGTCTCCAACCTGGGTTCAGGGTCACAAACACTTGGCCATCTTCTACTGCTTTCCCATGCCATAGCAGAGAGCTGGACCAGAAGTGGAGCAACCGGGACTCGAACTGGCGCCCATATGGGATGCCGCACTGCAGGCAGCGGCTTTATCCACTATGCATCGGTCCCAAGCTACTCTTTTTTGCAGGAACCACAGTGCCAGATCCCCACAGTGTGTCTCTTCATATCGGTTTTGTCAGCTCAATATTCTTTAAACAGTTAAAATTCAAACTGGTTTCTACAACCTCCTACACACTGGACTCCTAAATGCATATCTTGGCCCAGGTCTCTCTCGTGAGCCTGTGGCATTGCTCCACCTGATGTGTCTCAGGCAGCTCAAACTTGACATGTGCAAAAAAGATAATTTGTTATCACTGTTAATGACCCAACTCTCATCTTATCTGATGCTCCTTTTGAGTCATTCAATCAATGGCATCTCCAGTTAGCCAAGACAGAGACCTGGCAATCATCAGCACTTTCCACGCTGTCGCTCCCACAACCAATCAAGTTTCAAAGTTTTACTTCTTTGATGTGTCTCATAATCATGTTTCTTTCTACCAGCTCCAAAGTCTCAAGTTCAGACTCATCATTTCTCACCTAGATGCTACACAAGACCTCTAATTGGGCATTTATGGTTCTACTATTTTTAACCCACTTCCAAAATATTTCTAAAATCAGTTTTCTAAAGCAAAAACCTGGTTATAGTACTTCTTTGTGAGCTTTTAATGGCTCCTCCAGTGCCTTTTGGTTAGAATCTAAATTTCCTGGATTATATAAAAAGCTTTTTATAGTCTACTTTCTGCCACATTCTAATCTTCATCTCATACCTTTCTTCTGCCATGTTCTAGAATGAGCCACAATCTAAATCCAGGCATTTTTATGTAGGCTTTTCTGCTTGGAATGTTCTTTCCTCCCTCTATACTTTGCTTGCAAAATCCAGTCAGCCATTAATGATTCAACTCAGGAATCACCCTCTTGATGAAACCTTTCTCAGCTCCCCATTTCAATCACTTGGTTCTGATCTTCAACCCTCATGTAACCCATCTGGAACCCATTATTTTATACATTACTCTGTGGTAGTTTGAAGCAGCATAGAATGGGATTTGCAATTAAACAGATCCTTAGTTCAAATTCTGGCCACATTATTTGTTAACTGTGTGATATTATATAAGTTGTGAAATATCTCTAAGTCTCAGTTACCTCACCTGCAAAGAGAATAGTAACAGTACCTACTTACCTATTTACTGGGAAGGGGTGTGTTTCATGAGTACGTAAGATAATATACAATACTCATGCCATAAGTTCATATCAATTATTACTGTTGTTATCAACACCACTAGTACATTATCAGGTGAGAAACTATTATAGGCAGGCATAGTTAACCTTTACTGAAGGCAGCAAAATGCCTGCCCATTGGCAATTGCTCATAAGTAGTTGTCATTATTAGTCTTAAGGGCTCCGGATGTCTGAGTTTTTGTTATATTCTTCTACCATTATGAGATTTTTAGTTTTCTTTTTCTTTTCTCATGTTGCTACTTATCCTGACAGATTATAAGATCCCCAAAGTTTCCACATATAATTTAATAAGCTCATCATCATTCTCAACTCCACCACCACCAACACACGTTGGCACATGCTTAGGTACAGACATCTCTGAACTTTTTGAGTTAGACTTCATTATCCCAAACCACAGGTTTATATTCCCAAGATAAAGGATTTCATATGTAGAACTCTGTGAACATTGTTGCAAATGAGATGGTCAAGGTATAAGTAACTCACTATCTGTCCCCAGGTAGAAAGCAAGATACTGAAGGCACACAGAGGAGATAACAGGGTTGGGAAAGATACCAGTGAGGGAGCAAATGGACTAAAAGTAGAAGAAACTAACTGAACTCTGCCTACAAACAACATAGATTCTTAAGCCAGCTATGAACGCTATTCCTGGGAGATCATAAACAAGGGTCAGGATTACAAAGCTGGGGACAGGCTAACATAATTGGAGCACAGGAAGCCCCAAAAGAAGGGGATGGGAAGTAGGAGGTAAGGGCTGGTAGAAATAAAATGAAGGCACGTTAAAAAAAAATGAAGCTAACTTTCCTTCTAGCCTCAAAGAGAGAGGGGAAGCAAGTGGCCTAATTTTTAAATATTTCCACCCCCCAAATTGCAATCCCTGCCTTGTATGGGTCTCCAAACTGCAATCCAGCAATTACAATATTCCCCCACAAAGGGAAACATTTTGATGTAAAAGGTAAGAAATTACATATGTTTTAAACATTTTGTACCCTGATTAACTTGACTGTTAGCATTTACTGTTAGCCTTAAACCTGACCTCAAATCTGTGGACTATACATCCTTCCACAATATTAAAAAAATGAATAGTAAACAGAAAAAGTGCGTTAAGCTTGTTTTGCCATAACATGAACACCACTGCAGTACATTTTACCATATTAATCACAAAGCAGAATTTGATTATTTAGTGTTTGCCAGAAGCAACCCAAAGCATTTATGATCTAATTTTTAATACCTCACTTTTTCATACTATTGCAAATTTTGTTGAGACTTTAAATAAGTCAGAAATACATACATATTTTTTAAAAATGATACATAATTTCAGTTAGGACATTCTTAATTATGTATTTTATTTTGCTGGAGGAGAATATACTAAGTTTCTATTTCCTCATCTGTATTACACAGAGGTTAGATTAGATGGTTACTAATATTGCTTAAAACTTTGAAAGTGCATAACTTTATATGAAATTTTAAAAGAATTCTTAGATAAATGTAACTCCTTGAAGCAATATGATTTTTAATCAGCATATTATGATTATTTCCTTGTATGTGGCTATTCACAATGCTCAAAATCCTAGAGGGAAGATGGTAAGTATCATAGGAAAAATATTCAAATGGATAATAGATGTATAAAGCCCTATGAAAACAATTCCTAAAATTGGTAGGTCATTAACAAAAACCATTGAGGATTATAAGGAGATAGTTAAAGGAAAAACATAAGCCACATGAATGGCAATATTTTCAATGATTGTCATAGATTTGGATGTAATTAACCTTTACTGTATGCCTTGCATTGTTTCTCATACTATTAATACAACACAAAGTATATGTTCTTCTTCCTCTTAGAACTGACTATATTATTTTTTTGAATTTGACAGGTAGAGTTATAGACAGTGTGAGAGAGATAGAGAGAAAGGTTTTTCTTCCGTTGGTTCACTCCCCAAATGGCCACCACAGCTGGCGCTGCGCTGATCCAAAGACAGGAGCCAGGTGCTTCTTGCTGGTCTTCCATGCAAATGCAGGGGCCCAAGCACTTGGACCATCCTCCACTGCCCTCCTGGGCCTCCAGGGGACTGAAGGCTTATGAATCTGCTCTGGAAGATTTTGAGAGACCCAGCCTGTCTCCACTCTTGCAGTCTGTCTTCTCTATGGGGACAGCAGTCACAAATCTAGCCCAGTTTCAAGGGTTTGAGCAAAAGAAACCAGCTCTTGGTGGACAGATTCACAACAAAAAAATTTATATCCATTTTTTATCTACCATAATGGAAAAAGGCTAAATACTAGAGTGACTTAAGTCTTGCAAACATTATTCTCAAAAACCAAAAAAGACTTAAAATTTTCACTTGGAAGAGGACAAAGACATCATTTCATTGATTTGGATTAAAAGCATGGAATAATGCAAATGATAAAGAAAGTAAAATATCTCAACCCCTATTTTGTTTTCATCTTCTCTGTCAAGAAGAAATGATAGTCAGATGAAAGGCAAAATTAACATTGATATGAGGAAATTGCAGACAAAAATAGGCAAATATGCAAAAAAGAGGAAAAATTTAACTGCTCTAATATTTTCCTGTCTCGAATGATTCAGTTTCCAGGGTTTGTACACAAAGTAGCAGCATTTATTGAACATATAATATGTGTCTGGCATGTTCCTAGGTGCTGGGAATTTATAAGATTCAGAGCAAGAGAGAGAGAGAGAGAAAGTTGTTCCTGATCTCAAGGATCTTACAGGCATGATAAGAGATACTGAGAGAATATGGCCACTTGCTGAGTTGTTAGCATAGTTGATGTCTGAGGGATCACAAATAATAGGGACAAATATTAGCTGGAATGCTTAGATCTCCACAGAAAACAGAAATTATAGGGCCCATTGGAGAGGAAGGAAGAAATTTAAAAGCACAAGTATATAGTATAACCACATGTGTGAAAGATGGTAAAGGGTTTTAGTTTATTTCAAAGTGATCCATGATATATTAAAATACAAAAATAATGAAATCCTGAATTACATTTATATGTAACCAGAGTCTGGAATATGGAAGAAGACAATCCTACTATGTTTGGATATATTCAGAACAGACCTGCAGTATTGTGTTCAATGTCAAGACCCCACTTTAATAACTGCCAGTAACCTAGAGGGATCCCCAGAGGCATACCTAGAAAATAATGATGAGTTAAAGACACCTAAAGAGAGAGTAACCTTTTAGCCTGGAGGCAAGAAAGCTTTTAATCAATAGTGGCAATAGTCTTTAAACATTTAAAGGGTTTTCATGTGACTCTCGCTCATAATATTCAGGATATTCAGGGATATTTGATAAATAAATGGGCTTTTTAATTTAGAGACTACATAGATTTTCAAAATTTCATAATATAAGTGTTTTGCAGGTTTTAAAGCAAATAATGAATCTGATAAAGAGAGAAATGTAAAATTCTAAAAAAGAAAACCAAAATGGAAATTGTAGTGATGAAAACTACAGTATCTGAAATTTTAAATATATATTTGATGGGATAAAGACTTCAGATAAGCAACTACTAACTACTAAAACTACTAAAAACTAGATTAGTGAATCTAAAGACATAGATAGAAACTGATATAAAGCATACAGAGAAAAAAAATAAAGTAAGTATGGCCAGAGCCATGGCTCAATAGGCTAATCCTCCACCTGCAGAGCTGGCACACTGGGTTCTAGTCCCGGTCGGGGTGCTGGATTCTGTCCCAGTTGCTCCTCTTCCAGTCCAGCTCTCTGCTATGGCCCAGGAGTGCAGTGGAGGATGGCCCAAGTCCTTGGGTCCTGCACCCCATGGGAGACCAGGATAAGTACCTGGTCCTGGCTTCGGATCAGCGTTCTGCGCAGGCTGCAGCGGCCATTAGAGGGTGAACCAACAGTAAAGGAAGACCTCTCTCTCTGTCTCTCTCTCTCTCTCACTGTCCACTCTGCCTGTCAAAAAATAAATAAATGAATAAAAATTAAAAATAAAGTAGGTATATCAGTGACCTGCAGGACAATATCAAACAATGAAATACACATACAAACAGAGTCTCAGAAAAAAACAGGAGGATATCGTGTGTATAGAAAAATATTTGAGGTAAAATAGTTGAAAAAATTTCAAATGTCTTGAAAAATAGTAACCCGAGATCAAAAAGCCAGTAAGTCTCAAACAGAAGAAACAAACAAAAAACCACACTAAGGTACAGTCTAACTAAATTTCTAAAAGTCAGTGCTAAGGAAAAACACTTGAACTGACCCAGAAGGAATATACACAATGTGCAAAGGAACAAAGTTTAGAAAGGCAACAGATATCTTGTCAGGAGCTACTTAATCTAGGAGATAATGGAAAAGCATTTCAGACAATACCTAAGAGAATTATTTGGAACCAAACATACATTATAAAAAAGAATTTATTTTTATTATTTATTTGCATAAATTTATGTTTAAGGTGAATGAATATCATGTCTTTCATATATACAGCTTTAGAAGCACAGTGATACTTCTTATCTTGCCCTCCCTTCTGCCCACAATTCCACCTTTCCTCTTCCATCCTTTCTTCTTCTTTTCCTTAATTTTTACCATCATCTACTTTCAGTTTACTTTATACCCACCTGATTAACCCTACACTAAGGAAAGGATTCAACAAATAGTGAAGAGGAAAAAAACACTGCTCCTCCAAGATGGTGGAATCGGGAGGCAGCTTACTACTCTAGGCTATGGGAAGGCTTTTTTTTTAAAAGTGGAGAGAGTGAAATCCCAGGGAAGAGTTAGGGAGAAAACTGCAGTGGAAATTTCATGGAGGGAAAAGGGATGCTGTGGACCTACTCGGTGCGTGTAGATGTGCAGCATGAGCACAGACACAAGACCCCAGCAGCTGATATCTTCAGCACCAGCTTCAGAGGGGAGACAGACTGCAGCAGCCCACACCACTGGCAATATAGCTGCAGAGAGAGTCTGGAGTGAGTCTGGCCTGGAGCCCTGTGGGGCACAATGAACCTGCCAACTTACAGAGAAAAGGGGGCACATTCCTTTTTCCCCATCCTCCCAACAATGGCACCCAGCAACTGGCTAAGAGAGGGCAGGCACCTTTTTGGACATACATTACAGCTATGCCAGCTTGTATCCACACACCCAGTAACCAACAGAGAGGAGACACATGAGTCTGGCCAGGAGGAATGACAAGGGGCTGAGCACCAATACAGGACTGTGATGTGCCCCCAGACTCCCAACACATCACAGGCTTTGGCACTCCAGCTGCCTACAGTGGAGCACCCACAGTCAGTTTGCTCTGGGAGCATTTCCTCCTCTCTGTTGATGGGACAGACTGGAAAGGCAGAGTGGATCCTCAGTACCCCGTGACTGTGGAAGCCTTGTGTGCTGGTACTGTGGGAACACTGTGGCTGCATGGGAGGGTGTAGGGTCTGGCTGGGTCTTTGGGCAGTCACTGTGGGTGGCTCCACATGCTCAAGGCTCCCTGATTGCCTGGAAGGGTATTGCAGTGGGATCTGTGTTCATGCTGAGTACTGTGCTGATCTTCTGTGTGGTTCTTGTGGCAGCATGGATGAATCTTACACTCACAACTGTGGATTAGCACCAAGGCATTGTGACATTGGTCACCTTGGAAGAAAGGAGGTAAAGGTGATGATGTCAACAGAGCTGCTCAAGTCCTCCCCACTGATAAAAAAGAAGAGATGAACCACAGCCAACTTGGGTTGTAACCCTGGATACTGGCCCCACCCTTCAGTTCTGACCAGAAAACCCTGGACACACCCAGCACAAAACTCTAGGTATTCATGAAAGAGTAGACACTCCACTAAGCCACAGAAGAATAACCAAAAGATAAAAGCCATCAGAGGAAAAAAACACCTCTACAAGTATCTCCACAAATGCCTAAAAATAAATGCAGAAATCCAAGAAACAAGAATGAGGAAGACAACATGATGCCTCCAAAGTAATACAGAATGTTTCAATATTAGAAGTGCAAATAACTATTTCTTATGCTGATTATGTTTCCTTTTGGGTAAATACCCAGGAGTGGGGTTGCTGGGTCATATGGTAGATCTATTTTAAGCTTTCTGAGGTATCTCCATGCTGTCTTCCACAATGGCTGTACTAGTTTACATTCCCACCAACAATGGATTAGGATAACTTTCCCCCACATCCTTACCAGCATTTATTGTTTATTGATTTCTGTGTGAGAGCCAATCTAACTGGGGAGAAGTGAAAACCTTATTGTGTTTTATTATTTGCATTTCCCTGATATCTAGTGATACTGAACATTTTGTTTGTTGACCATTTGAATTTCCTCCTTTGAAAAACATCTGTTCAAGACCTTTGCTCATTTCTTAACTGGATTGTTTTCCTGTTGTTAAATTGCATGAGCTCTTTATAGATTCTGGATATTAATCCTTTATCAGTTGCATAGTCTGCAAATACTTCCCCCTTTCTGTTGGTAGAAACACACTTTTCTGTGTGTTTCTTTTGCAGTGCAGAAGCTACTTAGTTTGATGTGATCTCATTTTTCTATTTTTGCTTTAAATCTCTGTGCTTCAGGAGTCTTTTCCAAGAAGCCTTTGCCTATACCAATGTCTTGTAGAGTTTCCCCAGTGTTCTCCTCTAGTAATTTGATGGTATTAGGTCATGGATTTAAATCCTTGATCCATTTTGAGTTGATTTTTTATAAGGTGGAAGGTAGGGGTCTTGTTTCATACTTTGCACACAAACATCCAATTCACACAGCGCCATTTGTTGAAGAGACTTTACTTTCTCCAGGCATTGATTTTAGCTCCTTTTTCAAAGACCAGTTGGATGTAGATGTATGGACTGATTTTGTGAGTTTCTATTTTGTTTCATTGGGCTACTTGTCTATTTTTGTGCCAATATTAGGCTGTTTTGATTATAACTTCCATGTAGTATGTCTTCAAATCTGGTATTGTGATGCCTCTGGCTTTGTTTCTGTTGTTTAAGATTGCTTTAGCTATTCAGGGTTTCCTGTGTTTCCACATGATTTTGCCATCTTTTTTTTTCTAAATCTGAGAAGAACAATCTTGGTATTTTGATTGGTATCACATTGGATATGTAAATTGCCTTCGGTAGTGTGGACATTATGATGAAGTTGATCTTTCCAATCCATGATCATGGAAGATTTTTCCAATTTTTGAGTCTTCTTTTATTTCTTTTTTTATTGTTTTATAATTTTCATCATAGAAATCTTTCAGCACCTTGGTTAAATTTATTCCAAAGTATTTAAATTTTTTTGCAGGTATTGTGAATGGGATTGATCTTGAAAGATCTTCTCAGACATGGCAGTGTGGTAGTGGCAGTGTATATAAAGTCTATTATTTTCTTTGTGTTAATTATATATTCTACCACTTTACCAAACTCTCTTATGAGTTCTAACACTATCTTAGAGGTATCTTTTGATTCCTTTATATGCAGAATCATGTGATCAGCAAACAGGGATAATTTGACTTTCTCCTTTCATACTTGTATCCCTTTGGTTTCTTTTTCTTGCCTAATGGATCTGGCTAAAACATCGAGGACTATATTGAATAGCAATGGTGACAGTGGGCATCTTCATCTGGTTCTAGATCCAAATGGAAATGCTTCCAATTTTTCTTCATTCATTGAAATGTTGGCTGTCGGTTTCTCATAAATTCCCTTGATTGTTTTGAGGAATCTTCCTTCTAGACCCAATTTACTTAAGGTTTTTGTCATGAAAGGATGTTATATTTTATCAAATGCTTTCTCTGCATCTATTGAGATAATCATATGGCTATTGTTTTTCAGTTTCTTAATGTGATATATCACTTTTATTATTTACTTCCAAATATTGAAACATTCCTATATACCGGGGATGAACCCCACTTGGTCTGAGTGGATGATCTTTCTGGTGTGTTGTTGAACTCGATTAGCTAGTATTTTGTTGAGGATTTTAGTACCAATGTACTTCAGGTATATTGGCCTATAGTTCTCTTTCTCTGTTGTATCTTTTTCAGGTTTTGGAATTCATGTGATGCTGGCCTCATAGAAGGAGTTTGGGAGGATTATGTCCCTTTCATTGTTCTGAATAGCTTGGAAAGAATTAGAATTAGTTCTTCTCTAAAAGTCAGACAGAATTCAGCAGTGAATCCATCTGGTCCTGGGCTTTGATGAGAGTGTCCTTATTACTGATTCAATCTGCAACTTGGTTATTTGTCTATTTATGTGTTCTATGTCCTGATGAGTCAATTTTTGTAGATTGTATATATCCAGGTATTGTCGCTCCCCCTCTTCACAGAGGAACGACACAGGACCCTGCGCTGTTCTTTTGTCTGCTCGGCCCTTCCCAGGTTTGCTGCTGGTCCTTCCCGGGTTGGCTGCCGATCCTTCCACCTCCGTGGAAGGGCGGCTCCCCCTGCCACTTTCCCCACTTCCACGGGGGAGCGGCACACCGCCGGCCGGCTCTCTCGGGGACTGCTCAGATGTTATCCGGATGTTCCCCTTAGATGCTCCTGGTGCATGTTGTCTCTCTCCTCCTTTATAGTTCTCTTCCACCAATCCCAATTCTGCTACCCACACACCAAGTACGCTGCTCTCCTCCAATCAGGAGCAGTATCAGCTCCTGCAGGTCATCACTCAGGTTGGCGAGAGGCAGCTGCGTAGAAGTTGTTTACTCCCTTCTCAGCGCCATATTGTGGGAGAGCAGATGCATAGAATAAGTCTTAATTCCAGTAACTTAGTCTAGTCCGAGTTGCTCCCCACAAGGTATCTATGAATTTCTTCTGGATTTAATTTGTTGGCATATAGCTGTTTGTAGAAATTTCTGATGATTCTTTTCATTTCTGTTGTGTCTGTTGCTACATCTCTTTTTTTATCTCTAATATTAATTTGGGTCTTTTCACGTTTTTTTGGTTAGTTGGGCCAATAGAGTGTCAATTTTCTTGATTATTTTTTCACAAAACCAGCTGTTCATTTCTCTTTTGATTTCTTGTATGACCCATTGTTGATTCAGGGGCATGTTATTCAGTTTCCATGTGTTTACATATGTTCTAGAGATTCTTGAGTTGTTGATTTCCAGCTTCATTCCTTTGATCAGAGAAGATGCATGGTATAATTTTGCTTTTTTTTTTAATTTGCTAAGACTTGCTTTATGGCCTAGCATATGGTCTGTCCTAGAGAAAGTTCCATGGACTAGTTAGAAGAAAGTGTATTTTGTAACTGTGAAATGAAAAGTTCTGTAGATATCAGTTAGGTACATTTGATCCATAGTATTGATTAACTCTGTTGTTTCTTCGTTGATTTTCCATGTAGCTGATCTGTCCATTGATGAAAGTGGGATTTTGAATTCCCCACTACTATTGTATTGGAGTTTATGTATCCCTTTAGATCCATTAACATCGTTTTAAATATCTAAGCACCAGGGCAGAGCCAAGAGGGCGCACACCTATAGTCTGGGAAAAGATAGTTTAATAAAAGTGGAGTTACTGTAACCTCAGGAAAAAGCTCAGTAAAAAATTGCAGAGGAAACTCTTCTGGATCTAGTGGATGTGACACGGAGGGCCTATGGGGAGAGCAAGGTCACCCACCATGTGGAAGCCAAGCCACGGGAGCCGAGCCACAGAAGCTGAGCCGCAGAGTCTGTGCACCAGCGCTGGAAGGGGAGTTGAGACAAAAACCTCGGTAACCCAAGACATTGGCCGGGAAAGCCAGAAAGAGCTTACAGGGAACGAGGCCTGAAGCCCCACTGGGGAAAGTTCACCAGGCTGACTGGAGGAGAGAAAAAAACAAATAAATAAGGGGAACTGGCACAGACATTAGCCTCTCTCTCCACTCACCTTACAAAGCCGAGCAAGACAAAGAACAGGCGCCATTTTATGTATGTAAAGTGGCGCCCACCATTAGCCAAGCAGAAAAACCTGACTCTGGTGGGGAGAAATAACAGGAGGTTAGGACCTAGTGAAAGTGTGGAGCTAACAAACTGAGACTGTGAAAATCTGAGGGGGGGGGGCGAGAGAACTCACCGAGTACACAAACTCGGTAACCTGGGCAACCTGGTGAGAGACTGCTGAGAAATTTGAGACCACACTGAGGGCTGCATAAACTCTTTGTGTGGTCCCAGGGGTAAGCAGACGAATACCCACAGGGGCCAGATTTCATACATCAACTACCCTCAATTCCACTCAGCTGTGTGGAATTACTTCCCAACTGAGGCAGAAAAAGAGAGAGAGAGAGAGAGAGAGAGAGAGAGAACAATCTGGGTGAGTCACCTTTGGCACACCCTTAACCCTGAAGAACCAAACAGAGCTCTCTGGCCACACCCATCACAGCCTCTAAGGATCCATCAAAAGCAGACAGTCCACTTAATCTAGAGACATAGTATAACAAGAAAAAGCACCACAGCAAAGAAATCAAAGAATATCTCCACAATGCCAAACAAACGCAGAAACCGAGGTAACAAGAACAAGGAAAACACTATGATGCCACCAAATGAAAAAGACACCCCAATTTAAGCTTATGAAGATGATGAGATAGAAGAAATGCAAGAAGCAGATCTCAAAAAATTGATAACAACATTAAGAAGTTCTCAAAAACAAATTCTTGAGCTACAGAAATCCTTAATGGACAAGGTAGAAAATCTCTCTCGTGAAAATGAAATACTAAGGAGGAATCAAAATGAAATGAAACAACTAGTACAACAGGAAACTGTGATAGTGACGAGAAATCATAATGAAGTGAAGAATTCAATAGATCAAATGAAAAATACAATAGAGAGCCTTACAAACAGAATGGGTGAAGCAGAAGAGAGAATATCGGACTTGAAGACAGAGAACAGGAAAGGATACAGTCAGACCAAAGAAAAGAAGAGGAAATTAGGAATCTAAAACATATTGTAAGGAATCTGCAGGAAACTATTAAAAAACCCAACATTCGGGTTCTAGGAGTTCCTGAAGGTATGGAGAGGGAGAAAGGATTAGAAGGCCTTTTTAGTGAGATATTAGCAGAAAATTTCCCAGGTTTGGAGAAGGACAGAGAAATCCTAGTACAGGAAGCTCACAGAACCCCTAATAAACATGACCAAAAGAGATCCTCACCATGACACATTGTAATTAAACTCTCCACAGTGAAACATAAAGAAAAGATCCTAAAATGTGCAAGAGAGAAACATCAAATTACTCTCAGAGGATCTCCAATCAGACTCACAGCTGACTTCTCATCAGAAACTCTACAAGCTAGGAGGGAATGGCGAGAGATAGCCCAGGTACTAAGAGAGAAAAACTGCCAGCCCGGAATATTATATCCTGCAAAGCTATCATTTGTGAATGAAGGTGAAATAAAGACTTTTCATAGCAAACAGAAATTGAAAGAATTTGTTGCCACTCGTCCAGCCCTGCAAAAGATGCTTAAAGATGTGTTACACACAGAAACACAGAAACGTACTCATCAATATGAAAGAAGGTAAAGGAAGGAAACCTCACAGCAAAAGATCACAGGAAGTTCAAAACATTTATTAGAAAAGATCTTTGGCAAATGGCAGGGCAAAGTTACTACTTATCAATAGTCACACTGAATGTTAATGGCCTGAACTGTCCAGTTAAAAGACACCGATTGGCTGATTGGGTTAAGGAACAAAACCCATCTATTTGCTGCTTACAAGAAACACATCTTTCCAACAAAGATGCATACAGACTGAAAGGGAAAGGCTGGAAAAAGATATACCATGCCAACAGAAATGAAAAAAGAGTGGGCGTAGCCATCTAAATATCAGAAAACACAAACTTTACCACAAAAACTGTTAAGAGAGACAAAGAGGGGCACTATATAATGATTAAGGGATCAATTCAACAGGAAGATATAATGATTATCAATGTATATGCACCTAATTACAGGGCACAGGTTTATTTAAAAGATTTGTCAAGGGACTTAAAGGGAGACTTAGACCCCAATACAATAGTACTGGGGGACTTCAATACTCCACTCTCAGACAGATCAACAGGACAGAAGATCAACAAGGAGACAGTAGATTTAAACAACACTATAGCTCAAATGGATCTAACAGATATATACAGAACTTTTCATCCTACACAGAAAGCATTTACATTCTTCTCAGCAGTACATGGAACCTTCTCTAGGATTGACCACATACTAGGCCATAAAGCAAGTCTCAGCAAATTCAAAAGAATTAGAATCATACCATGCAGCTTCTCAGACCATACAGGAAGGAAGTTGGAAATTAGCAACTCAGGAATCCCTAGAGCATATGCAAACACATGGAGATTGAACAACATGCTCCTGAATGAACAATGGGTCATAGAAGAAATTAAAAGAGAAATCAAAAATTTTCTGGAAGTAAATGAGGATAAGAGCACAACATACCAAAACTTATGGGACGCAGCAAAAGCAGTGTTAAGAGGAAAGTTTAAAACAATAGGTGCCTACATCAAGAAATTGGAAAGGCACCAAATAGATGAGCTTTCAATTCACCTCAAGGATCTAGAAAACCTACAGCAAACCAGACCCAAATCTAGTAGGAGAAGAGAAATAATTAAAATCAGAGAAGAAATCAACAGGATTGAATCCAAAAAAAATTACAAAAAATCAGCCAAACGAGGAGCTGGTTTTTTGAAAAAATAAACAAAATTGACACCCCATTGGCCCTACTAACTAAAAAAAGAAGAGAAAAGACCCAAATCAATAAAATCAGAGATGAAAAAGGAAACGTAACAACAGACACCACAGAAATAAAAAGAATCATCAGAAATTACTACAAGGACTTGTATGCCAGCAAACAAGGAAACCTATCAGAAATGGATAGATTCCTGGACACATGCAACCTACCTAAATTGGACCAGGAAGACATAGAAAACCTAAACAGACCTATAACTGAGACAGAAATTGAAACAGTAATAAAGGCCCTCCCAACAAAGAAAAGCCCAGGACCAGATGGATTCACTGCTGAATTCTACCAGACATTTAAAGAAGAACTGACTCCAATTCTCAAACTATTCAGAACAATCGAAAAAGAGGGAGTCCTCCCAAATTCTTTCTATGAAGCCAGCATCACCTTAATTCCTAAGCCAGAAAAAGATGCAGCATTGAAAGAGAATTACAGACCAATATCCCTGATGAACATAGACGCAAAAATCCTCAATAAAATTCTCGCCAATAGAATGCAACAACACATCAGAAAGATCATTCACCCAGACCAAGTGGGACTTATCCCTGGTATGCAGGGATGTTTTAATGTGCGCAAATCAATCAATGTGATTCACCACATTAACAGACTGCAGAAGAAAAATCATATGATTATCTCAATAGACGCCGAGAAAGCATTTGATTAAATACAACACCCGTTCATGATGAAAACTCTAAGCAAACTGGGTTTGGAAGGAACATTCCTCAATACAATCAAAGCAATCTATGAAAAACCCACAGCCAACATCCTATTGAATGGGGAAAAATTGGAAGCATTTCCACTGAGATCTGGTACCAGACAGGGATGCCCACTCTCACCACTGCTATTCAATATAGTTCTGGAAGTTTTAGCCAGAGCTATTAGGCAAGAAAAAGAAATTAAAGTGATACAAATTGAGAAGGAAGAACTCAAAGTATCCCTCTTTGCAGATGA
The DNA here is from genome assembly GCF_964237555.1 of Oryctolagus cuniculus. NCBI lineage: Eukaryota > Metazoa > Chordata > Mammalia > Lagomorpha > Leporidae > Oryctolagus > Oryctolagus cuniculus. The sequence continues at coordinate 84,407,780 of NC_091436.1, forward strand.
TATGATTCTTTATTTAGGGGACCCAAAGAACTCTACTAAGAGACTATTGGAACTCATAGAAGAGTTTGGCAAAGTAGCAGGGTATAAAATCAATGCACAAAAATCAACAGCCTTTGTATACACAGGCAATGCTACGCCTGAGGAAGAACTTCTAAGATCCATCCCATTCACAATAGCTACAAAAACAATCAAATACCTTGGAATAAACTTAACCAAGGACGTTAAAGATCTCTACGATGAAAATTACAAAACCTTAAAGACAGGAATAGAAGAGGATACCAAGAAATGGAAAAATCTTCCATGCTCATGGATTGGAACAATCAATATCATCAAAATGTCCATTCTCCCAAAAGCAATTTATGCATTCAATGCAATACCAATCAAGATACCGAAGACCTTCTTCTCAGACCTGGAAAAAATGGTGCTGAAATTCATATGGAGACACAGGAGACCTCTAAAGCTAAAGCAATCTTGTACAACAAAAACAAAGCTGGAGGCATCACAATATCAGATTTCAGGACATACTACAGGGCAGTTGTTATCAAAACAGCATGGTACTGGTACAGAAACAGATGGATAGACCAATGGAACAGAATAGAAACGCCAGAAATCAATCCAAACATCTACAGCCAACTCATATTTGATCAAGGATCCAAAACCAATCCCTGGAGTAAGGACAGTCTATTCAATAAATGGTGCTGGGAAAATTGGATTTCCACGCAGAATCATGAAGCAAGACCCCTACCTTTCACCTTACACAAAAATTCACTCAACACAGATTAAGGACTTAAATCTATGACCCAACACCATGAAATTATTAGAGGGCACTGGAGAGACCCTGCAAGATATAGGTACTGGTAAAGACTTCTTGGAAAAGACCCCAGAAGCACAGGCAGTCAAAGCCAAAATTAACATTTGGGATTGCATCAAATTGAGAAGTTTCTGTACTTCATGAGCTTTTCAGCCAGCTCCGAATGCCTTTAGGGCTGATTCTGAGGCCAGAGTGCTATTTAGGACATCTGCCATTCTATGAGTCTGCTGAGTATCTCACTTCCCATGTTGGATCACTCTCCCCTTTATTTACTCCATTGGTTAGCGTTAGCAGGTACTAGACTTGTCTATGTGCTCCCTTTGACTCCCAGTCCCTCCACCATGACCAACTGTGAACTGAAACTGATCACCTGGAACAGTGAGATGGCATTGGTACATGCCACCTCGATGGGATTGAATTGGAATCCCCTGGTATGCTTCCAACTCCACCACTTGGGGCAAGTCAGCTTTTTTTTTTTTTTTTTTTTTTTGGTTAGTGTTAATTTGTGATCTTTTTTTTTCTTTTTTTTAACTTTTATTTAATGAATATAAATTTCCAAAGTACGATTTATGGATTACAATGGCTTCCCCCACATACCGTCCCTCCCACCCACTACCCTCCCCTTTCCCACTCCCTCTCCCCTTCCATTCACATCAAGATTCATTTTCGATTATCTTAATATACAAAAGCTCATGAGAGTATTTCAGGCATGGAAAGCCAAGACACTCTGGCAAAAGATCTCTGCGAGTGAGATCCCAGTGGAAAGAACAGGTCATCAAAGAAGGAGGTACCTTTCTCTGAAGGGAGGAGAGAACCTCCACTTTGACTATGACCTTGTCTAAACAAGATAAGAGTCGGAGAACTCAGAGGGCTTCCATAGCCTTGGAAACTCATGACTGGAGCATAGGGAGATTACTGATGCCATAGACAGGAGTGTCAATTGGTAAAGTCAACAACAGGAGTCACTGTGCACTTACTCCTCATGTAGGATCTCTATCCTTAATGTGCTGTACATTGAGATTTAATGCTATAATGAGTACTCAAACAATATATTTCACTTTGTGTTTCTATGGGGGTGCAAACTGTTGAAATCCTTACTTAATGCATACTAAACTGATCCTCTGTAAAAAAAAAAAAAAAAAGAAATTATCAATTCCCAACTTGACTCTCACTGGGATTAAACATGACAATAGGTCTGCTCTGATTTCATCATCATTTAAAAAATCATCTATTATTTTTCACTTTATGTTTCTGTGTGGGAGCAAACTGTTGAAATCCTTACTTAATGTATACTAAGCTGATCTTCTGTATATTAAGATAATCGAAAATGAATCTTGATGTGAATGGAAGGGGAGAGGGAGTGGGAAAGGGGAGGGTTGTGGGTGGGAAGGACGGTATGTGGGGGAAGCCATTGTAATCCATAAGTCGTACTTTGGAAATTTATATTCATTAAATAAAAGTTTAAAAAAAATAAAAAAAAAAGAATTTTCTGTACTTCAAAAGAAACAGTCAGGAAAGTGAAGAGGCAACCGACAGAATGGGAGAAATTATTTACAAATAATGCAACTGATGAAGGATTAAAAACCAAAATATATAAAGAGATCAAGAAACTTCACAACATCAAAAGAAACAACCCACTTGAGAGATGGGCAAAGGAGCTCAACAGACATTTTTCAAAAGAGGAAATCCAAATGGCCAACAGACATATGAAAAAATGTTCAAGATCACTAGCAATCAGGGAAATGCAAATCAAACCCACAATGAGGTTTCACCTCACCCCGGTTAGAATAGCTCACATTCAACTTAATATGTTATCCCTCTTAGTATTTTGTTGTTGTTGTTGTTCTACTTAATACTTTTGGTTGAATAAGGCATGTGGATCCGGCTGAAAAGCCCATGAGAGTATTTTAGGCATGGAAAGCCAAGACACTCTGGGGGAAAAAAAAAAAACCTAAATGAAAGATCTCCACGAGTGAGATCCCAGTGGAAAGAACGGGTCCCTCCTCTGAAGGGAGGAGAGAACTTCCACTTTGACCATGGCCTTGTCTAAATATGATCAGAGTCAGTGAACTCAAAAGGCTTCCATAGCCTTGGCAGCTCATGACAAGAGCCTAGGGTGATTACTGATGCCATAAACAAGAGTGTCAATTTGTTAAGTCAACAACAGGAGTCACTGTGCACTTACTCCTCATGTAGGATCTTTGTCCTTAGTGTGCTGTACATTGAGATTTAATGCTATAACTAGTACTCAAACAGTATTTTTCACTTTATGTTTCTGTGTGGGAGCAAACTGTTGAAATCTTTACTTAATGTATGCTAAACTGATCTTCTGTATATAAAGGGAATTGAAATTGAATCTTGATGTGAATGGAAGGGGAAAAGGAGTGGGAAAGGGGAGTGTTGCGGGTGGGACGGAAGTTATGGCGGGGGGGAGCCATTGTAATCCATAAGCTGTACTTTGGAAATTTATATTCATTAAATAAAAGTTAAAAAAAAATCTAAGCACCATAGCATTGGATAAATCTACATTTAATGTAGTCACATACTCCTGTTGAATTTATCCCTTAATCATTACATAATACCCTTCTTTGTCTATTTTAATAGCTTCTGTGTTGAAGTTATTTTATTTGATATTAGGTGGGCTACATTTGCTCATTTTTGCATTCCATTAGCATGGAATATTTTTTCCCATTCCTTTCACTTTCAGTCTTTGTGTATTTTAGTTAGTGAGTTGAGTTTCTTGCAAGTAGCAAAAGGATTGGTCCTGTTTTTAAATCAATTCAGGCAAGTGAAAAATAATAACACAAGATATCAAAATGTATAGAATGTAGCTAAAGAAGTGCTTAGAAGTAAATTTATAATTTTATTTTATTTTTAAAATTTTTTTAAAGATTTATTTATTTATTCAAAGAGCAGAATTACTGAGAAAGAGGCAAACACAGAGAGAAAGAGGTCTTCCAGCCACTGGTTCACTCCCCAAATAGCTGCATCAGCCAGGACTGAGCCAGGCTGAAGCCAGGAGCCAGGATTTTCTGCTGGGCCTCTCACCAGATACAGGGGCCCAAGGACTGGGGCCATCTTCTTCTTCTTTCCCAGGTGTTAACAGGGAGCTGGATTGTAAGTGGCAAAGCCAGGACTTGAACCAGCCCCATTTGGGATGCCAATGATGCAGGAACAAATTTAACCCGCTGCAGCTGGTTATTTCTGCCCGTCCCAGAAATTTATAACTTTAAATGCTTATGTTAGACACAAATTTGCAAACTAAGCAATATAAAATATCTTCTAAACCAGAATAAAAAAGTAAATAAACCTAAAATAAACAAATGACATAATAAATACAAGAGAAAAAAATCAGTGAAATAAAAAATAATAATAATATAGAAAACAATGAAACCAAAAGATTGGTCTCTGAAAAGATCTTTTGAGAAACTGCTTACCCGCTCTTTTTCAGGGTGGTTAATGAGTGTGAGAAATAAGACGTGCATTACCAATGTCAGGAATAAAAGAGGGATTATCATTAAGATCATACAGACATTAAAAGGTAAAAAGGAAATATGAATGATCTTATAGATGTTAAGTATTGCAAAATAAATTCCCTTAAAGGTACAAAGTATCAAAACTCATTTAACAGAAAAAAGTCACTGTAACATCCCTGTTGCTATTAAATAAGCTGAATTCATGGTTTAAAACTTTCCTTGAGGGGCTGGGATTGTGGTGTACTGGGTAAAGCTGCTGCATGTAATGTTGGCATCCCGTATGGGCACTGGTTCATATCCACACTGCTTCATTTCTGATCTAGCTTCCTGCTAAAACATGGCCCAAATACTTGGGCCCTTATGCCCACAGGAGGAACCTGGATGGAGTTCCAAGCTCCTGGCTTCAGCCTAGCTCAGGCCAGACTATTGTGGCCATCTGGGGAATGAACTAGCCAATGGAAGATATGGAAGATTTCTCTCTCTCTCTCTCTCTCTTTTTTTTTTTTTTTTTTTTTTTTTTTTTTTTTTTTTTTGACAGGCAGAGTGGACAGTGAGAGAGAGAGACAGAGAGAAAGGTCTTCCTTTGCCGTTGGTTCACCCTCCAATGGCCGCCGCGGCCGGCGTGCTGCAGCCGGTGCACCGCGCTGATCTGAAGGCAGGAGCCAGGTACTTATCCTGGTATCTCATGGGGTGCAGGGCCCAAGCACCTGGGCCATCCTCCACTGCACTCCCTGGCCACGGCAGAGAGCTGGCCTGGAAGAGGGGCAACCAGGACAGAATCCTGCGCCCTGACTGGATCTAGAACCCGGTATGCTGAGGCCGCAGGCAGAGGAGCCTATTGAGCCTCGGCGCTGGCCAGATTTCTCCCTCCTTCTCCCCCTCCCAACCCCTTTCTCTCTGTGACTCTGATTTTCAAACAAATAAATACATCTTAAATAGGCAAATAAATAAATAAAAATTTTCCTTAAGAGAATACTTGTCTCAGATGACATCACCAACCAATTCTTGAAAATTAGATCTGTAGTTTCTAGGAGCCAGGCGACACTTCAGGGGAGAACAAGAGAATTTGGAAGTTTGTAAAAATATTTTCTGTCGTGATTATGGCAGTAAGTATATGATTTCATTTAATTGTCAAAACTCATCACAAAGTATACTTAAAATTGATAGCAGCATATGTATATTATACATCAATAAAATAACTTAAAAATACAATGTCAACAACAAGAGGATGCAAAGTCATCTATCAGGAATGTTACAGAAGGGATTCATACCGAAGGAGGGAGTTTGAGCTAAGCAGCACCTCTCCGTCCTGACTATCCAGCAGGCAACTCCTCACAGAGACCACAAGCCAGGCCCCACCTCTATAGGTTCTCCCACTCCAGAGTGAATTCATCTGACTCTGCTGGAATAACCCAGAGGAATCCAAAGGTGACTTCTACCAGTAAACCCTGGAACCTCAGTTTTTCTTTCTTAAAGTTTAAATGGAGTTAATCTGACAACATTTTTTTTGCAAATGTTAAATTTATTTCAGAATTTGCAAAATTGATGTTAAATCAATACCAATGTTTTTATTCATTAACTCGAGTGAGCAAATATTGCCATAAGATCATTGTATTAGAGATTTGCATTTAATTGTTTACTCCCTAGAGTAATTTTCTTTTATTTGCAACATTTTTGTTCCCAACTTCACGCAGCTACCTGGTTGCCTCGCCAAGCATATCTTAAAAGCCATTAAGAGCAATATGCTCAGTAGTTTAGCAATTACAACTCTAAAAATGTAGGTTATACAGAAACAGAAATACATCAACTACAGCTAAGATACAGTATCCCAAGAACGTATGTGAACTTCCCAGATGGCCTAATCCCAAGGGAACATATGTAGATGTACATTTATTATGAACCATCAGAAAGCCTTGGAAATTAATTGGTTTTCAGCGAGACAAGGAGAGAAAGAATGTATGTGTACGCATATGTATGTTTGTGTGTGTATAATGAGCTTTTATTATTCAATATACCCTTTAAACCCTGCTTTTCTGTGCCTTGATGTTTTTATAGGGACCAAAATTATATTATGGATTGTCTTTTTAAATTCACCATATGACTTTGAGAAACTACATCTTTCTCCTGCTATAAGTGAGAGTTTGAGCGGAATGTTTTCTTTACAGTCATATTTTGTGAGGACTCCGAATCTCAAAGGCAGGGAATCTATGAAGAGATAAAAGACAGTTCAGTGCGTCATTCTTGATTTACCTTTCTAATGTAAAATAATCTTATCTCATGTTTCTCAATTCCCTTCTTAAATTCTTTTTTATTTTCAGATTCTTTTTATTTAATTTCAGAGCTACAATAACAAATAGTATACAGAAAATCCACTCTCTGAGGTCTGAAATTATTGAGCAAGATTTCTTAAATTACAGCTGGATGAATATGTTTCTAATTCATTTTTGCATCTTGCCTACTCAAATAGATTTTATGTTTCTTATATTCCCATACCATTTAGCACAATGCAGGGGACTGAATTAATACAATATTTTTGGATTCTAATTTTTAAAGAAAATTAATTAAATAGGTAAACATCTTAAAATTGGAGAAGGGTGGTACTTCTTGATTGATTATTTATATTCTCTTAAGAATATGTAGATTCCAATCTTATAAGAAGTCTCCACCTTCAAATGCATGTTCTTCTCTAACAAAACATTTATAAGAATAGCATTTAGAACTACTAATAATGTATATGCTCATTAGGTAAGTTTTCTTCTCTGTTTTTATCTGCCCAACTCCCTTCCTTCTATTCCTTTCCAATATCACAGAATGACATAACAATTTCTATGATTTTTTTGTATGTGATTGAATTTCAGATGATTGCCAGTCCAGTTGCTAACCCAAGACAATTATAAAATGGGGGGAGGAATTGAAGAGATACTTCATTAGCAAATTAAAATATACAACATTTTACCATACATAATAATTAAAAAAAGATCTAGATGTGAATGGAAGGGGAGAGGGAGTGGGAAAGGGGAGGGTTGCGGGTGGGAGGGACGTTATGGGGGGGAAGCCATTGTAATCCATAAGCTGTACTTTGGAAATTTATATTCATTAAATAAAAGTTTTTAAAAAATTGAGTAATAACTATAATTTAAAAAAAAAAATCTAGTGATCTTATCCTTCTATCACAGAATGCTGCAAATGTATCCTGCCACTGTTACTAACATGGGTATTAGTATTGCTTTACAACTAGGAGAATCTTAATCAAAATTGAAAGTATGGTAAATAAGTCTCATATTTATAAAGCCAGAGTATTTGCAAAAATCATTTATCATATTCACTGTAACAACTTAAAGATAGCAGGTTTTGAGTTCATTAAAATGTCTTTCTGTGTATTTGATTATGATTTTGTATGTTGTAACTATAGAAAAAATTAAGAAAGAACAAAGTCATACAAATGGCTGGCTGAAATGAAACAAAGTCATACAAATGACTGATAGAAATGTTACTCATATTTGAAAATAAATCAAGCTTTTCTAATCATCTATCATATTGCCAGAATTTCACTGTGCACTATTTGTTCCCTTTCCTTCCTCTTGGCACTGCACAGCAAGGGCAGACTGGTATCCAGGTCACTGACTTCAAGAAAAAACTCAGGAATGAATCAGGGAATAGCCAATAGCAAGCAGACAGCATTTTATTGAGAAAACAAAGATACGCATTCCATAGACAGAGTAGGGCCAACTCTAAGGGGAGTGGCCCCATCTGAACTGTGCTTAACACTGTATGAGTTGCTTAATGAAAGGGTAGGTACATTCTAATAAGGAGGAGAATAATCATAGCTTTTCTGGGAAGGAGGTGATTTCCCAGAATATAGTTATGGCCTCTTTTTGCTCTTTATGTGGTCTCAAGCTTCCTGTCATGGCAGCTGGTAGGTGTGTCAGTCAGCATGCTAATGTATTACAATGAGTGTATAATGAACTGTAGGTCATCCTTGGCCATCTAACCTGGTACAAACATGGTTCATGCAGAGAATCTGATTATCTTCAGAGCACGGGGAACCAAATCTGCAGTCTGTAGATCTTAAAATAATGGGAACTACCCCCAGGGGGCTAACCTGCTCCTTCTGCTTCCCTGTCTCATTTCTCTCTCAGAGAATCCCATCCCTTAATCTTAAGGGGTTGATGAAAGGCAAGGTCTGTCTCCTGTAACTTCTTTGGTGCTGTATGGACTTGTCACCTCTGCCTACCCAGGGCATACAATTCTCTTGACACTGATTTACATGTCACATCAGTGGAGCAGTTAAGTCAGGAGTTGAGTTTTGCTCAATCACCAGTGATTTGAATCCTTGCATGTCTGTTATCCTGATGCAGAATTGCTATATTCTAGATGAGATGATCTTAACAAGTAATTTGAACAGACATTTACTAAAAATCAGTAACAAGAATAACACCATTAGGAGTCGCTAGTAAGGTAGAAACCCAGTAATGCCTGGAAGGGCATCTTCTACTGCTTACCTTGTGGGCTAAGGTCTACAGCCTAAAGAAGTGTAACCATTTAGCTTTGTCATTAATTTTCTTAATATTGATTTCCTCGGTACCTGAACTTTGAACATATGTATAGCAAGTTTTGTTAATTATAGCACATACTCTACCTTGTCTTGCTTGTGTCCCCAAAACTCATGTGGATGTTTAAACTCTTAATGGCTGATGGTTAATGGTGGACACTTGATCTAATTATGGCATCTGAGAGGTAAGTCTGGTGGAAAGTGTTTATGTCATTGGGGGTGTGCCCTTGGAGGGTGGTTCTCATGAGAGGGATTATTATTACTTGAATTTAGGTTTGGCATTAGTTCTGTCTCTGTCTTCTTCCTGGGTGCCATGTGGTTGTTCCTCTGAATCCATCATGATCAGACCATATAGAAGGTGGACTATGGGACCAGCTGATCCTGAACTGTAAACTGTCAACTGTAAGCTGAATTAAACCTTTTTATCTCATGAAGCACATCTCAGATTTCTAGTTAAAGTAATGAGAAGTGAACCAACGTTGCTAGCAAATGGTTAAGGACAAGCCTGTTGTCAAGAACCACTCCTGACAGGGAGCCTAGAGAGGTCTATATGTGACCAACAGCGTCAGCTATGGGTTGGATCAGATCTCTCATGGCCATTGTGATATTTTTTATAACTGCTTTATGGTAAGCTAAGTCTTCCTAAGGAATGGGTAACCTAATGTCTGCCTCTATGCCCTCCTAGATTAGCCTAATAGTCTATGTCTTGCAGATCAAACTTGATATTTGGAGGACAGAGATATAATTTGAAGCCAAACTCCCCTTTGAACATTCACACTTGTGTAGATAGTTTTTAATACTCGGGTGGGAAGTCCTGAGAAAGGGTTGGAGATAATGTGTGCTGTCAAAATCAGATCAGTAGTGTGTGCAATATCCAGGTAGGGCAAAGTCTCAAGGAAATGGCTGAATTTACTGCAAGTCCCATCATCTGCTTTACCCAAGTGAAAGAATTGTTAAGCCTGCAGTGGGGAGACTGTGGCTCCACATAGACTTTTTGTGGTCCCTGCCATTTGTTGGCCCTGTAGGTCTCCATAAGCCAAGTGTTGGTGAGAAAACTATGAGGAAATGTTGCCCTACCAGATTCTACATGACTGACTCCCCAGCCCATGAGGCATCAATGAATATGGTTTGGAGTAATAAGAAGGATTTAGTTTAATGCTATTACTAAGAAAACCTTCTCTAGAAGAGGAGAGGAGAGAAGGACTGGAAGTGGTTGGTAGGATAAGGTGGTATGCTCCAAAACAGGGTGCTTTGAAGGCTATGGCCAGTTTACTTGGGGCCTCATAAAGGCAGTGGAAAATACTTGGGCCTTTGATTTTCTTCATGGTTAGAGTAGAGTTTCTGTAGAAAATCTTGCTGCAATGACAGGTTGATGTGATTTGACATGACTAGGCAAACCCAGTCAAGGACTTTGAATGTTCAGCAAGAGTCTCGGGTGATTACTGACGTCATAAATAAGAGTGCCAATTGTTAAATCAACAACGGGAGTCACTGGGTACATGCTCCCCATGTAGGATATCTGTCCTTAATGTGTTTTTACTATGAAACTTAAAAACAACACTACTAATCGAACAATACCCTATACCTTGTGCGGTTGTGTGAGTGCAGGCTGTTGAAATCCTTGCTTAGTATATACTGTTGATCTTCAGTATATGAAGGTAATTGAAAATGAAACTCGATGAAGGGCAGGATGGGAGAAGGAGTGGGAGAGGGGAGGGCCACGGGAGGGAGGGAGGTTGGGGGGGGGAAGCCACAACAATACACAAGTTGCACATTGTAAATTCACATTTATTAAATTAAAAAAAGCTATAAAACAAACAAAAAAAAAGAAAAAGAAAAAAAAGAACTTAATCCTTTACCCTTCTAGTATTTTTTATGTTCTACTTAAAACTATTGGTTGAACTCTGTAATTAATACACAATTACTCTTAGGTGTTTAATGCTATAATATGTACTCAAATAGTATTTTACACTTTGTGTTTCTATGTGGGTGTAAACTGTGGAAATCTTTACTTAATATATGCTAAATTGATCTTCTGTATATAAAGATAATTGAAAATTAATCTTGATGTGAATGGAAGGGGAGAGGGAGTGGGAGAGGGGATTGTTGTGGGTGGGAGGGAAGTTATGGGAGGGGGGGAAGCTATTGTAATCCATAAGCTGCACTTTGGAAATTTATGTTCATTAAATAAAATAAAATATAAAAAAAGAAATATTAAAATAAAATTAAAAAAAGAAATATATTAGGATGAAAAAAAGATTCATTTTTAATTATCTTTCTATATGGAAGATCAGTTTAGCATACATTAAGTAAAGATTTCAACAGTTTGCACCCACATAGAAACACAAAGTGAAAAATACTGTTTGAGTACTAGTTACAGCATTAAATCTCAATGTACAGCACACTAAGGACAAAGATCCTAAGTGGAGTAAGTGCACAGTGACTCCTGTTGTTGACTTAACAAATTGACACTCTTGTTTATGGCATCAGTAATCACCCTAGGCTCTTGTCATGAGTTGCCAAGGCTATGGAAGCCTTTTGAGTTCACCGACTCTGATCATATTTAGACAAGGCCATGGTCAAAGTGGAAGTTCTCTCCTCCCTTCAGAGAAAGGTACCTCCTTCTTTGATGACCTGTTCTTTCCACTGGGATCTCACTCACAGAGAAAAGAGCATGATTTTTAAAAGAAAATATTTTGAGAGATATCTTCATTCTGTTAACAGTTTCATGTAAGTAAGGTTCTGGAGAAGTTGTCCACTTAGACCTACTTCCTATGCCTCTTGACACAAATGCCTTCTCAAGAATTATTCTAATGTAACATTTTCTACTTTTCTCTGTTTATGCCCTGTCTATCTTTAAAAATAATATGAATTTGTTACAAAAAGTGGTAAATACAAAATGTAAATTATTATGCAGAGCAATAATTTACAAGAAAGAATGTAAAATCTGGCTTTAAACTTTCTGGCAGTAAAGGTATAGAATGAAGCATAGTACTTGGAAGAAAGTTTGTTCTTCTGTTTTACAGAGACAAGTTGTATTCACAGGAATTGTCTAGGAGGCCAGGAGTGACACAAGGAATAATTTTCTTTGCTAGTGTTTTATATAAAATTAAGAAGAAATGCTATAAAGCCACTTATACATCAACTCTTGCTAAAAGTATTACAGGAGGTGCAGAGAGAATAACATTCATTTGACAAGGGTTGGAGCAGAGGAAATGTTGACATTAATGCTGAGGGTAATTTGGCCAGGTAGAAGCAAGAAAACAGGGATCTTCCTTGAGAAAAGCATTAGGTTCTGAACATTAATTGAATATTCAAGGAATCATCAAGAGTCTGACATCTCTGGCTGGGAGGTAGGGAGCATAAAAAGTGAGGAAAAAAAAATGTCCCTCAAAAGCCCAAAAGGCATTGAAAAGAAGCATCTACTGAGACTTCTCTGAGGAGGGGACTGACAGAGCTATGAATGTTACCCACCAGGTCAATTTGACTTGGTTGATATGCATAGAAGGTCTGTCTTGTTCAGCTGGAGCAGCAATGCAGAATCCTTTGTTCTTTATTTATACATTTCTTATCCTTTTCCAGTAATGCCCTCCTTAAAATTAATCATCACCTTTTTTTTTCAGTAGCATCTTTTCAGAGACAACATGCTTTCTGTCTCTGATGTTGTTTTTAGCCAATTTTAATCTAATCTACAATTAATAAGAAATCTGTCCCTCTACCTTACCTAAAGCCTGCCTTTTTGGGCAAGACCAATGTATGCTCACTATATAATATAAAAAATCTGGCAAGAATTTGACCACTTTGGAGTACTTCCCAAGACTCAGTGAAAGTTGTACTTGTGTCTCCTGGACCTGGGTCACTCATAGTCTTTCCTGAATAAAGCTTATATTAAACTTTTTATAGATTCTGATTATTTTTGTCAAGAAGAGATAGGGTAATACAGGATCAAGATGCCCATTTTGGATCCCCTGCCTTTTAGAGATATTCCACAATGTGTGTGTCACGAACAGTGCTATCTATGGCTTTTCCAGCTCGCTGGGTTATTCTTTTATGATTTCCAAGCCTTATTCAAATCTAAAGTCAGACTGCACGGCTTCCTAAGCAGACCACAGGATGTAAATATCTCTCTGGCAATGGGCTCTGTCCAGCTGGTAGAATGTAGGAGCTCTTTGTTATTCCAGAGGGTTTCTTTGGCCTCTATCTCAATATATTGATAGGAAATGAGTCATTTTTAATCAGCTGGGTTCTGTAGGGCCGCAGGCCATCAAAGCCAGTCACTTTTCAATGTAACAGTTTCTCGGAGACCCCTTGACCAGAGATCTGAAGGGAAAATCAATTGCCCCAGTGCAAAGTTTCTCTTAAGACTTTTTGGACCAGAACTAGGAAGCTGGGGGCAGTGTGGGGTGCATGGGGGAGCTCTCTAAAAGTCAGACAGTTGTGCTCTAATTGACAGCTAATTAGGAGACCATTTTCACTAATGACCTTTTGAGCAGACCTACTAGCAGGATGGAAACAGCTCTGTGTCAGATCACATTTTGAGGGAATGGGCCCACATTAACAATATCTTTGATGTGGTCTGGTGATTAGATTTGGTTCTGGAAAAGCCCAGAATCATCAGGCATTGAAAAACATTTCTAGTTGGACAGACTAGAGAATATGGCAACAGGAGCATTAACTCCCAAGAGCTGGGCTTCCTCTCCCTTTGTACTAATTTTCCAGAAGTGATGCAAGACTATGAACTGAGCTTCAGAGATGGCAAATTCAGTCCTCCCATCAAAGTATTCTTGGGCCATCCTAAGTATTACTCTGCATTCCCTTTGTGGGCTTTCATTTTCAACAGAAAAATCTAAGGCTAGGATTGAAAATTCTGCTGTAGCATATAGCCATCATCTAAAAAGGCTTGGCATTGTGACCTGTGAATGGTGCTTACAACTACTTCTCAAGGTGAAATTCCCACAAATCACTTATGGATGAATCAATTTCCCTGAAATGCCACTTACCATTATAAGATGTTGCCAAGAGATAGACTAATTCCCCTCCAGAACACTATTGCTTTATGTCCATTGCTAATCATGGGAGGGAAAGCTGTGCCATTTCTAAGATAAAAGTAATCCCAAAGCTAGACATGTAATAATTCTTGCCCTGTAAATTTCATTTTAACAGTCACTTATGTTCATGATAATAGAGTTTGGAGACATATTCTATTCTGTCAAAGAGAGTTCCAAACCCATGCATAAATGTGAACCAAGTATTCTGAGCTATTTCTTGAATATACCAGGCACTTTTAACAAGCAGAATTAATACTTTTAAAACTCTAGAGTTTGAATACAGTATTACAGCCTTAATTTAATGAGTAATGTTTGGATAATCTAAAGGAATGAATGTATCCTACAAATTTACCTAAATGTAGAGAAGTTTTGCAATAAGGAAAATCCAGTTTAGCCGACCATGTATGTTAATGCAAGTTTCATTCAAACCACTGTTGTTTCCAAAAATCAAGACAAATGTCATAGTCTAGCCTTTAGTATATGTCGACAGAGAAATGGCCCTCTGCACTATATTACCTGAGGGCTGTTTCTTCAATATTCTTCACTATCCATTCTTGCTCAGACCTAAAACACACTATCCAAGAATTTCTTCTTCTTCCCCTCCTCCTCTTCCTTCCTACTTCTCTACCTTCTCCTCCTTCTTCCTCTTCTGCTTTTTTAAACATTTTATTTATTTGAGAGACAGAGTTATAGAGAGAGGGAGAGAGACAGAGAGAGGTCTTCCACCTGCTGGCTCACTTCTCAAATGACTGCAAAGCCAGAACTGGGCCAATCCAAAGCCAGAAACCAGGCATTTCTTCCAGGTCTCCCACATGGGTGCAGGGGCCCAGGCATTTGAACCATCTTCCACAGCTTTCCCAGGTCATAGCAGAGAGCTGGATTGGAAGAGGAGCAACCAGACATTAACCGGTGCCCATATGGGAGGCCAGAGCCACAGGCTGAGGTTTAGTCTACTATACCACCATGCTGGCTCCCAAGAATTTCTTCTTAGAATTAAAAAGCATCCTTGGAGAAATAAACACAGTAAAACATAAACACAATGTAAGTTAGCAGTAGATTAAGTATACTTTGTGTCTTTGAGTTCTATCTGGGATCTTATCTTCCCTTCTACTTTCCCTTCTACTTCCCTTACTACTTTCTAAGTGATTTGTATATGTGTGTGTCTATATATGCAGAGGATAGGAGCTGCTCAGAGACCAAGAATATTCTTATTTTTTCCTACACCCTCTTGTTTCTGCATTTTATTGGTCCTTAGTATCTGACAAAGTAACAAACAAGTAGTACTTAATAGATGGCTGTTGAACAAAAACATTAATAATTAAATAAAACAATATAATTCACTGATGCAAAAATTCAGGGGTAAAACTATAAGAGACTATTTTCTGATCAAGGAAAATCAAGTTTATTTTTAATTAATTTTGAAAATTTATTTATATTTTTTGTTAATTCTGTCCCAGACAGATCTCCCATTCATTAGTTCATGGCCCCAAATACCTAAAACAGCAGGACCTGGCCCAGGATGAAGCCAAAAGCTCATAACTCAACTGGAGTTTCCCTGGTAGGCAGCAGAGACCTGGGAACTTGAGTCATACCCTGCTGCCTCCATAATATGCATAGCATGAAGCTGGAATCAGGAGCAGAACCAGGAGTTGTACTCAGGCACTCTGATATGCGACATGGATTCCAATCTGTGCCTTTAACTGCTACACCAAATGCCTGTCCCTAAATTAAAAAAAAATATATTTCTCAATGAAATTTTCACTGTAATGAAAGGGAATTAATCAGAATGACTACAGAAGAGTTTTACAGTATCTATTCTAGAATGGTCCACACTATGATTATTTTACTTTCTTAAAATCCTCAGATAGCTCTATTCTACACTACCACTTTCATTCAGCATTCCCAGAAGGATGGCAAGAATATATCCAGAAGGTTGCTTCTAATGTTAATATAAAGGCCCCCCTTCTGGAAGCATTACTGTTCTTAGGCAGAATAATCAGTTTTTACTAAAAATCATGGAGGTGGAGCCAAAGAGGCCTTTATTCTATGATTACTTTGCTCATAATTGTCATAATTGTAAAAAAATACAAAAAATTCTCTGGGACATTTTAATGTTCCATGGTCCCAGGCATCTAAAATAAACTTGGCATTTGTTATCACAATGGTTACATGAACTGCTTTGACATATTTCTTTTTTTAAGATTTTATTTATTTATTTGAAAGTCAAAGTTACACAGAGAGAGAAGGAAAGGCAGAGAGAGTGGTCTTCTATCTGCTGGTTCACTCCCCAATTGGCCACAACAACCAGAGCTGAGCTGATCTGAATCCAGGAGCCAGGAGCCTCCTCCAGGTCTCCCATGCGGGAGCAGGGGCCCAAGGACTTGGGCCATGTTGAACTGCTTTCTCAGGCCATAGCAGAGAGCTGGATCAGAAATGGAGCAGCTGGGACTCTAACTGGCCCCCAAGTGGATGCCGGCACTGCAGGAGGTGGCTTTACCCACTATGCCACAGTGCTGGCCCCTTTGACATATTTCTAAATGAGCTTACTACTGATATGGAATACCAGTAACACAATGCATCTCTGGTTGAGGCAGAGCAAAACCATATGGCCTGGACAGACTGTGGCATAGCAGATAAAGCCGCTGTCTGCAGTGCTGGCATCCCATATGGGTGTCTGTTAGAGTCCTGGCTGCTCCACTTGCAATCCAGCTCCCTGCAAATGCACCTGGGAAAACAGAGGAAAATGGCCCAAGTCTTTGGGCCCCTGCCTGTATCTGGAAGACCTGGAAGAAGCACCTGGCTCCTAGCTTTGGATGAGCCCAGCTCCAGCTGTTGCAACCATTTGGGGAGTGAACCAGTGGATGGAAGATCTCTTTCTCTCTCTGTCTCTGCCTCTCTCTCTCTCTAGTTCTGCCTTTCAAATAAATAAATAAAACTTTTAAAAAAATATGGAAATATTTTTTAGCTAGGATGGTTTTAACTCAGAAGTACTAAAAATTGCAACATGTTAAACAGTAAGGAAATGGTTGGCATTAGATAAAATAACTGAAAGACTGGTAGAAGGACAGCCTTAGGATCATTATAACTGAATGGACCTCCACGTTTTGTCCTTTGTTTCTTTATCTCTGAGTATTCTAAATGTGAGATTCCTCCTTAAGATGAAATACAATTTGTTGCATCCTTTCTGAACCTCAAATCCAAACAGGCCAGTAACAGAGGATAAAAAAGTCTGTTCTTTCCTCTGTTTTCTGTTAAGATGGAGAAAGTATTTCCTAGAAGTTTGGGAAACCTCACTGTCACTTGCCTACCATGGAACCAACCTCATTTTTAGGGATATGCCATGATCTTAGACTGTGGCTATTCCCTACCAACCCACGGTTGCAAAGTAGGGACATGGGATAGGCATCAAGGAGAAAACTATCATTCTCACTCACCATCACTGTGCTACAGCTATAGAGCAATGTGTTAAACCCAACTCTAATACTTTTAATAAGTTTCTTCTTTTGTAGCCTACCCCCAAATAACAAAAAGGATGCAACATGGAGAGAGTAGCAATTCTGAGTCACACTCTAAAATAGATTTGCCAAACATTTTAAACCCGAGTCAAAATAAAGAAGGATATTGGAAGATAACATGACCTTCCTCAGATTTTTGGCAAAATACAGGTAAGTGTCACTGTACAAAAAGATCCATCCATACGCTGGAAGAGCAAGATTTGGCTGTGTGTCAGGCAGCTGGACTGGCTACAGAAAAAAAACAGAAATGTGACTTGACAGAGGTTGGCAGACCAACAATATCCAATAGGATCTCTGAATGGAATTTCTAAAGTTAAAACAGAATATACGAAACAGAGAAAAGTATTCAACAATACAATAGAAGAAAACTTTTCTGGAGCAATTGTTGACTCTATAGATTGAAAGAAAAAATTTATCCCAGGAGAAATGCTACAGAATAATAAATACCATGCTATCCCTTTATAAAATTACTGATCTTAAACAGAAAAGAGAAGATTCCTGCACTCACAGGTGGAAAGCAGAAATAATCAGGTTGACCTCAGAGACTTCTTAAAGCAGCAATTAATACTGTAAATAGATCAACATCTACAAACTTCTAAAAGAAACAGGCATATTCAACAGGCATATTCAAAAATTGGGAAAATTTTTAAGGAAGTGGGACTTTTCTATGGATCAAATGCTGTCAGGAAACAACAGCAATTTTGGGATCTCTTATCATAATAATTCATACCTATAAGGTAAGAAAGAATAAAGTATGACTGAAGTTGACTGGTATAGAATGAGTAACCACGCAGATCAGACAAAATACAGAAATATTTGATCATTTTGTGGTTTAAACAATGTTTACATTTTTGCCTGAATATGGTTTTCTATGAAATTGTGTATGTTCAACAGAAGAACACCATCATCAAGCTGTGAGTGCTAAAGCAACCCTTGGCCATGTGAGCCTGCCATCCTCTTGCTCAACTGTCTGTAGTAGAAAGTTACATTATATGGAGACACCACAGAAAACTGAATATAGATCTACCATATGACCCAGCCACCCCAATCCTGGGAATTTACCCAAATTAAATGAAATCGGCAGATGAAAAAGTTATCTGTACCCCCATATTCATTGCAGCTCAATTCATATTAGCTAAGGTATGGAATCAACCCAAATGTCCATCAATTGATGATTGAATAAAGAAATTATGGTGTATATACACTGTGGAATGTTCCATGGTTAAAAAAATGAAGTCCTGTCTTTTGCCACAAGATGGGTATGACTAGAAGCCATTATACTAAATGAAATAAGCCAGTCCCCAAAAGACAGATATAATATGTTTTCCCTAAACAGGGATAACTAATAGAGTACCTAAAAGGTAATGTATAGGAGTAAAATTGACTTTTTGATAGTCAATGATTGTTTACAGCCTTTGCATCTAATGTTGAGGAAGTGTTTTTTTCTTCATACTATTTGCTGAACTCTTTACTTAGTGTAGGGTTAATTCTATGAGTATAAAGTAAACTGAAAATAGGCCTTTGTAAGAATTAAGAGTTGGAATAGAAAAGGAAGAAGGAAGAAGTGTGGAGCATGGGTGGGAAGGAGGAAAGGGAGAAAATATCACTATGTTCCTAAATCTGTACATATGAAATACATGAAATCTGTATACTTTAAATAAAATTGTTCTAAAAAGAGAAAATTGCATTATAAACATGAATCCCCTCTATGCTCTCTTATGAATTCTGACCTTGTAGGAACTTGAACCTTGTAGGAAATAGAATTGATACTTCAAATTTGCCATACTGGGCAAATGTGGTCCCACGATTTCATTAGTTTGTTTCTGCTGCTCTAATTTTGAGTGTGGGATTTGTGCTATAATAGTTATAAAAATTATTATAATAGTCACCAGAATAATAGCTGTCATTTATTGTATCTAATGTGTACCAGACAGCAAATTAGGTACTCTATATTTGGAGTTTCTTTTACCTCTCCACAAGCACAATGAGGTAGGTATAATTATAATAATGAAGGTGAAGTTCTGAGAATGACATCACTTTCCAAAGGTCACACACAAAACGAGTGTCAGGGACACTATACATTTCCACATTTCTCCAACCTCAAATACCATATCATTTCTATGGATAAATGTCTCAAAATCCTGTTATTTTCTATTATCAAAACAAATAGAGAACGCTAAAAACAACAGCAGCAATAGCATCAGTGCTTTTTGAGAACATTTCCTTCCACAATATTGGCGTTTTATTTTTTTTTAACTTCAAATTTAGTGAACTACCTGTTCTTTGCATAACGTTCTTCCTGTCATCACCTTATTCTTTCAGGTGATCCCAATCAGTTGGCTTAGAATGAATGCTTCCTTCCCATTTTTCTTGTCTTACTGGTTAGTAAAACTTTGTAACAACTTTCTCCAAAACAGCGAGGAACCCATCTATGATGATACAAATCACAAAGAACAAAATTCTTGCCCTAAGTAGCATCAGAACATTGCCCTCTCTTCTTGTTCCTTATGGTATATAGACTGATAAGCTGTGGAGACCAGGTAAAACATAGTGACATTTTGGGCAGACAATGCTTTTAGATTTACCTTTGAAAGGAGGAAGGGAATATCATTATATTCTTACAATTGTATCTATGAACTATTTTGAATCTATTAAAAACTAATTTAGGCCGGCGCCGCGGCTCACTAGGCTAATCCTCCGCCTTGCGGCGCCGGCACACCGGGTTCTAGAACCGGTGGGGGCGCCGGATTCTGTCCTGGTTGCCCCTCTTCCAGGCCAGCTCTCTGCTGTGGCCTGGGAGTGCAGTGGAGGATGGCCCAAGTACTTGGGCCCTGCACCCCATGGGAGACCAGGAGAAGTACCTGGCTCCTACCATCTGATCAGCGCGGTGCGCAGGCCGCAGCGCGCCAGCCGCGGCGGCCATTGGAGGGTGACCCAACGGCAAAGGAAGACCTTTCTCTCTGTCTCTCTCTCTCTCTCACTGTCCACTCTGCCTGTCAAAAAAAAAAAAAAAAACTAATTTAAAAAAATTTTAAGTTTCCCCTGGACTAGAAGATGTCATTGAGTCAGCAAGGTTTCTCAGGAATCCACTTACCAAGGATATTCTTACAAATTTACCCCAGTAACCAAAAAGGTCCATGACTACTAAAAGGAAGAGACTATAAGGCTTTACCACTTTCCCATACAACCTTCTTTGGGTGGTAAATCACTGAGAGTCCTCTAGAATTTTGAAGACATGGCACAGGAGGAATGAGAGTATATTGGATAATGGGTTAGGGTGAAGAGGGCCTCCATACTCTCAGTCTTGCAAGGATCTAGTTCCAGCTAAAGGAGATCCACAGGTTCTAGGAGAACCAATGCCTGAATGTGACCCTAAGTTTGGACAGAACAGAAAAAGGAAGAAGGATGGGAGGTGAATTGTCTCTGACTTTGTGCAAACCAAGCAGCAGAAACAAAGAATTATTTGTATTTATGTAAATGATCATCAGAGCTCATATTGATGTGTATAATCTTTACAGAGGGACAAAGCTTTTGGTATTTTTTTCCACACATTTTTAGCCCAGCTGTTACCCACTGCTCCTTGTTCCAATGTCAGCACTTCTGTCCATGGCTTGAGCTCCCAATACATTTGACTATATGACTCCAGCCATTGACAAGGCTTCTCTCACTTATTTCTAGAATCTATGAGGAACATTTGCAAATTCCACAAGCCTAAGCTGCCTGTCTCCTGTGACTTTCCGATCCCTCACCAATTTCTTTGTTTCCTCACATTGTTGCCCCCTTCTTCTCAATATTGCTTCCAAGTGTGGGTACAGATGTATCCCTCCATTCTCCAAAGCACAGCTAAGACCAAGCAATCATGTTTAACCAAATCTTCTACTGGTGGCTGAGGAATTCCCAAAGGGAATTAAAGCATAGAATGGTGGAAGATTCCTCAGAAATCTGAAAACCTATCTACTGTATGACCCAGCCATCCCATTCCTGGGAATTTTCCCAAAGGAAATGAAATCAGCATATGAAAGAGTTACCTGTACCCCCATGTTTATAGTAGCTTAATTCATAATATCTAAGATATGGAATCAGCCCAGATGTCCATCAACTGATGACTGGAGAAAAAGAATGTGGTATATATACATGATGGAATGCTACTCAACCATAAAAAAGAATAAAATCCTGTCTTTTCCAACAAAATACATTAAATTCAGATCATTATGCTTAGTGAAATAAGCCAGTCCCCAAAAGACACTTATCATATGTTCTCTCTGATTTATGGTAACTACTATAAAGAGTACAAAAAATATAATGTGTGTGAGTGAAATTGACATCTTGAGATTTGATTATAGTTTATAGCCCTTGTCTATACCCCTCAGGAACAGTGGCATTTCTACTTTCTACTTGTTGAATTCCTCATTTAATGGAGGATTAAATTTGTGATTATAAAGCAAACTGAAAGTATGTCATTGCAAAAATTCAAAGAAAACTGCGAAAGGTTGCAGGAGAGTGGGAAATATCATCATGTTCTTAAAACATATATATATATGAAATCTGTTCTCTCTTTATAAATAAAAAATGCTAAACAATTGACATAAAATTAGGTTGTGCTCAAAATTCCTAAACCATGCCTCCTGAGGATCCTGCATTAACTTCTTTCTCCTTACGGTGTGGCCTGCTTCCCCCATGCCTGTACTAGATGACCCTGCCTCCCCAGTCCAAGTTCACAACCCCTTAGAGGCTTTCTCTTTGCTTAACCATTAAGCCAAAAAAAGATGTTTTTTTCATAGGAAAAAAAGACAATTTTCTTTTATAGTAGAACTCTAATAGAAGAGTCACACTTTTATCCCCAACCATGTCAGGGAAATGGGGAGAGGGGTCCTTTCTCAGGAAAGGCATGCTCTTAAATAAGGTATACACAGTGTGTTGTTGACAATAGCATACATAATGTCGCCTCTCTTATTAACAAGAGTAGTTGATTCTGTTAGATTTAAAAAGAGATAGTGGCTCCTAACATCCTCTTTAATGAAAGAAAATCTCTATGGGAGATCTCTTGGCCAGTGTAACACCAAATTTCTGACATTATTGTGGAATTACATCAGTAAGTAAATAAACAATAACATAAAGGCCCTGTTTTTCTTGGTGCAAATATTGAAACCCCCTTGAGCCATCCTCGATCATGCTCTGTATGTGCCCATGGACACTACAGAGGCACTGGGACCCAGGCATGTCACCACAGTGAGATTAGCACCACTTGAAGCTGTTGTCCCTTGTTTAAAACTGCCACCTCAAAACCTCCTTTTATCACTCAGCCTCATCTGACCCCTGTGTTCTGCCAGAAGCCTTTAAATTATTAAGCAATTATCCCTGTACCTCATGTTTCTTTTACTTCTTTATGAAATGAGCTTGGAGCTGGGTTTTGTCAATTTCATTTAGTGTGGCTGTTTATTAATGCTGTAAGTGACTTCTTGACTCTGAAGAGCATGTTAGTTTCTCATGCTCCTAGGTCACATTTTCCTTGCTGAGAAGGTCATTTCCTTGTATTTACATGACTCCTTTCACATACCCTCTGGCCTTTCTCTGTAGGATTTTGCATCCTGACCTAAACAGTTACAGACAGGGTCAAAGCCCCCTGACTATTCACAAGAAATCCTCTCTAGATATCCTCCCACCCTCACTTCCACTCCCATGGTCACCTCATGCTGCTCACTTTCAATTTCCAGATATCTGGATGAGCCAACATAGTGGTATGACAGTTGTCTATAACAATAGTACATGATCTTCTGACATTTGAAGATAAAATTTTACTACATTTGCATACCAGTGCTACAAAATGTCTTTCATCAGTTCTTTCTCAGTGTATAATCTAAACACCCCATTGGCTGCATAGTCTCATTGAGTTCTATGTGTTTGCCTATTAAAATCTGCTTTCCCTTTCACAACTATCACCTTTGCTTATGATAGTAAATATTTTAGTTTATCACCATCTTAAATGTAACATGCTCACAAATTGCTGGTGTGTGGGAAGAGACTTGAGGTCAGCAAATCAGGTTAAAATCTATCATTTAGTCTCATGGCTTGCAAGCATAAGTTCTTCACCCTCCTCTAAACCTCAGTTTCCTTATCTGCAAAGAAGGCAAGTACTAAGGTGTGTTGATGATAATTATACTTGAAGACAACTCACATGACATAAGGAAGTTGAGCTGAACTATGCTGAAGCATTTTTTTAAAAGATTCATTTATTTATTTATTTGAAAGGCAGAGTTACAGAGAGATAGAGGGAGAGAGGGAGAGAGGGAAAGAGGGGGATAGAGAGAGAGAGAGAGAGAGAGAGAGAGGTCTTCCATCTGCTGGCCCACTCCCCAGGTGGCTGTAATGACCAGAGCTACACTGATCTGAAGCCAGGAACCAGGAGCTTCCTCTTGGTCCCCTATATGGGTGTAGGGGCCCATGGACTTGAGCCATCCTCCACTGCTTTTCCAGGCCATAGCAGAGAGCTGGATCAGAAGTGGAGCTTCCAGGACTCGAACTGGCAACCATATGGGATGCCAGCACCATGGGTGGCAGTTTTAATCATTATGTCACAGTGCTGGCCACAGCATTTTTACATCGAAAAATTTAGTATGTGCACATGGGCAACAGCACACTCATTCTTTAGCCCTCTTGAAGTTTGTAACATGCTTCCTTCCAACAAATCTTAGTCAACTGTTCAGAAAACGTTCTTCTCTCCCAACTTGTGCCACAAATTCCATTCCTAATGTGATCCAAAAGCCGTGATCATCACCATAATTTTTGATGATAATTTTACACACCCACTGTGTACCAGGTACTGCACTACGCATGCAAAGATTTTATCATGTGGTTGGAGTCCTCAAGGATAATATATTTTAGATGACAAGATAGAAAAAGTTAAATGAGAAAACAGCAAAGCAAAGGAGGGTAAATTTAGTGTAATCAGATCAATACAGCAGATTAGAGCTACTAGAAATTTCTATGGGATTAGGGGTTTGTGGCACATGATGCCAATTCCCCCTCTTTCCCTAGGGAATTCATCCCATCTCTCATTCTCAGCATTTCCCCTGCTTCCTGTTAGTAATAAGATGCTGAATTTTTTTAAAAAAAGTTTTTGAAAGGAAGAAAGAGATACTAAAACTCAACATGTGCAACCAGGACCCAAGTATCTGTTGTATCACAAGGTATGTATTAGCCAGAAGCTGGATCAGAAGTAGAAGAGTTAGGACTCAAAGTAGGAACTCTGATATGGGATGCAGTTATCCCAAGTGGCATTTAACTACTGTGCCAAAAATCTGCCTCAGACTCTTGACATTTGGCTGGGATCAGACACTCAGAGAGAGGACATATTTCCTAGGCCTTCTTTGTTGCCCATATGACTAAGTCCTGGCCAATGAGATGTGAATGGTAAATACTGTGTTTCACTTTCAAGCCATACTCTTTGAAGGAAGCTGCTTTGTTTTCAGCCTTACTACAGGCTAGAATGTTGATCTGTGCTTTTGTCCTTCCTAAATCTCTCACCATGTGAATGAGTAGAGCAACACAATGGAAGATCTCAGAATATTCTATTAGACAAGAGTGGCCTACCCATCCCAGAATTCTTGCCTACCTCTAGAGATTTTAAAAATTCTGTAGAGAAAAACAAGTGCCTTACTTGAGTCATTGAGTGCTTTCATCTCTTTATCATAGTGGCTTAATCTGTACCATGTGAAAAACGATGCTCTGTAATGACATATCAAAGGGTGACTAGGATTTACATTAAATGGCAAGCAAAAAGTAAGAGATGGAAGGAGAAAGAAAATAATAAAAACAAGGAAGTGGTCATAGTGTATGATATGCTTTGGAGGGAGTAGTTGATGGATCAGTTTTTTTGAAGCTAAAGGTAGTTCAAGGTGGGTTTGAGTCATGCTGTGGGAGCACTTGAATAAAAGCTGAATCAAGTAAAGCTAAATCCAGGTTTTAACAAGGTAACCTGTCTGAATGGTACTTTGTGTCCACATGCAGCCTGCAGGCACCCCACCTAGGAAGGTTAAGGAAACGTGAGTTTGGGCTGGAAAGGAAGAACCAATTGTGGAGAGACACTGGGTAGTCTTTGTGACTACAAAGGATATATGAATGTGAGGATTCCAGTTTGGATGGCTAGTGGACAGTGATACCACAGAGAAGTACCTAAAATTTGTATATAAAGAAGACTTAAGTTTCATAGACCCTAAGATGATAGCACATCCACAAGGAAATAGCCATCCAGCAGAAATACAAGAGTAAAGCTCTGGGACCTGTTCAAATTGGAGACATATTGATGTCAGAGGAGAAGGGATGGAGAGGTACATGGAACACAGGAAAAAAGAAGACTTTCGACAAAATACATATTACTTGACATGGGAGTAGATAACAGAGAAAGTGACTATAGAAAACGAATAAACTTGGCTCCTGGGTTCATGTTCCCTTTATCTGTATATCCTCATATATCACTTTACGTAAAATCTTTCTCTTAAAATCTGTTTTTTATTTCTCTCTGCTGCCAAGAAACTCATCACATCCTGCCTTGATTTACACAAACTCCCTCTCACTGTCCTCTTTCTCATGAGTTCCTCACTCCAGTCTTTGCCAAATGTTACTGCCAAGTCCATTTTCCTTTCCTGCTGTTCAGACTATGCTTCTCCCACTCTGCTTTGGCTTCTCTTCACCTTCCAGCCTCCCCACGACTCTGCACCTGCTTGCAACTCTTCCTCATCCTTCCTACAGCCCCCATCCCACACCCAACTCTCATTCTGTCTTCTGGCCCTTCATCTCCTCTGGCATCTTTAGCCACCAAATTCAGGCACTCAGAACTTCAGGCCAACCCCTTACATCATCCTCCCACACAGACCTCCCAATTTGTGCCCATCAGCACAGCTCTTATTCCCGCTGCAAAGAAACCCAGTGTCTCCATTTCCTTTATGAAGCTTGTGAGCTCAAATAACCACACGCTGTGTGTTGCTTTCCCCTGGAGTATACAGAAGAGTATTGCTTGTATGTACTCTTTCCTGTCCCTAATATCTCTAGGGTCTTATATTGTTTGTTCTGGAAGAACATGATTTCATTATTGTCAGTTGATTTCTGTTCCTTGTAAGGCACTTATTGGTGTTTCCTTGGGGTACTACATAAATAACACAAATCTCACAATGCCTCTTGGATGAGAGGGCTTAAACCCAACCAGCTTGTCCAAAAGCACCTTGAGTTTTGTCTCAGTAGTGACTGGAAGCAAAACATCTCTGTCAAGAACAGGAAAAGGATTAATGTACAGAAAGGGAGTTGTGATGTTTCTATTGTCCTCAACAAATAATGCTCAGGGAAAAAAACAAATATGTATTCACATGAATATGAAATTCAGTAAGCATTATAGATAGCTCAGTATAAACTCTTCAGCTATGGAACATGCCTCAAGGACACATCCCGCTGCGATCACAGACAGAAAGCAACAATTTGCAGTGCCACCTCTGAACTTCTGCTCATGTCAGTTTCACTTAGCAGCTAGGTGTGCTTCATTTTTGAGAGTTCTCACTATAGATCTTAAAGAATTGATCTCAAATGAAGTCTGCATTCGTAAATATATAGTTTGCAAGAATAATGAACTAGCATATATGTCTCTAAGAACATGATTTAAATCACTGCTGCTTAATCCTAGGTTCTCTTTTCAAGAAGAAAAAAATACTTGAATGCCTTTCATTTATTTAAATGTACATGGTATTTTCACAAAATGTAGAAGTTGAGTCTCAAAGAAAGAAACATTTGTTCCTTTGTGTGTTTTATTTCTTTTAAATGGTGAAAAACACTTTTGATATTCAGCATCCAAGTTTTAGTTTCAACAAGAATCAGAAAACTGTCAAACTATTTTTCATCATACAAAGGACTTGATCACAGATTTAAAAAAATGCACAAACCTCAAAGCCTAAATAACCATGTAACGGGTTCTATGTTTTTTGAGACAGATGGTGGATCACCACAGTGATATGTTATAATTCCAAAAAGACTGTCCTCCAGAATCTAACAAAAATGACTGAAGGAGCAGATTTAAAATATAAAGTGGGATCAAAATAGAAACATCACAGCAATTTTTAAAAGATCACAAGGACATGAACAGAGAACCTATAGACTATATTAGAACCACTCTGGAAAGAAATTAATTTTGAATTGAAACATTATGCTAACAGAAGGAAATTGGACTATATTTCAGCAAAATAAATACCATAAACTGCTTCAATCCTTGTCATGTCCAAGATTCTAGAAAATTGCAGCCTATTATGTCTGTTGATCATCTTATCACTAGCCACTGGCCTGGAAGTATGCCCAACAAGCTAGTCATTGTTAGGAACTCAATCTCCTTATCTCGTTCCCAGGTGCATAGCATGAGAGTAAATTAGGAATTAGTATGAAAGAAAATCGAGCTCTCATTGATAAGGACTTGCATTCCCAGTAGGACTCAAAGGAACCCAGGTTAGATTAAAACATAGCCTATCCTGTCTGGGTCAAAATCAACAGTCGTAGTTTGTCAAAGGCCAGTATCAAAAGAATTCCAATAAGGTATGAGAAAACATGGTGTAGCAAAAGAATCAGAGTTCTGACTTCAACACTGACTCAATGATATGTGTTCTCAGGCCATTTACATTATTTTGTATAATAATATGTGCTGATACATATACATATATATGGACAGAGAGAATGCTATCAATTATACATCATATATATATAATGAAAACATACATGTATTACTATTACCTGCCTCTGCCTACTAGGCAGCCTCATTTCCCATCACTCCTTTCCCCTTCTCTACACTTCAGCTCTGCCAGACTTCTGTTCCTTCCTAACTCAGAGCCTTCACACCTGCTCTGCCCTCTAGTAGGCCATCTCCTCTTTCACCAGGGTAACTCCTACTTAGGTGTTAAATCTCATTTAAATGTCATTTTTCCTACTACACCTTCAATAGAAAAGGGCAGGTTTCATGCCATGTATTCATGCTAGTTGTTGTTAACTGTGGTGTCTGTGTCCTAGTTCAATGATAAAATCCAAGAGAAGAGGGTTACCATCTTTTTAATTTTTTACACAAACTATGTTCCCGGTGATTAGCACAGTATCTAACCCATAGGATTAGCTAAGTCAATTCAATGCTTGTTGGATGAATGAATGGTTCTCTTGGTTCTTAATCTGAACACTTTAGAAAATCCTGCTGCTGCATGTGCAGAGATGGCTTAATGTCCAAAAGGAAGGCCTCTTTCTGATGCATTACTGTTTGACTTTATTTGCCTCCAATGTCCATCCAGATGCAAACTTTATGGTTTTCCATGAGAGTATTTTAATGACCAAGATAAATTGCATCCTGGATTTGAAGAGAACATAATGGGTAGAAGATGCTTCTGGCTTAATCTGCCTGAAGAGGGAAGTGATTGTACCCATTAGTATCTAGTGGTATGCAATGGAGACTTCAGGGACCATGGCAAAGGAACTTCTCCTACACACAGATTATGACCATGTGACAAATGACAGCGGGTATTAAGGAGACTTGGAGAGATTCATGGAGACCTGGAACATATTATAAACTACTTGACAAATAAGATTTACTAATTGTTTTAACCAAATATGGTATGATTATAGTTCTTAAGAAAGGAGTCCCTGGTCTTGGGAGTAGGATGATTTCACAAAAGGCCATCAGGGTGGGTTTGAAGCAATAGAAGGTTAACATACAATGATCTAAGGTAAAGTGTACTGATGTCAAAGTGTACTGATGACTTCTTGTGTTAGATATTATAAAGACTAGTTAAGTGAGCCTTGGCTCCTCATAGGCAGAAACACATCAGACATTCCTGATCAAAAGAGCATTTCTGAGGGCTGGTGCCGGGGCTCAATAGGCTAATCCTCCACCTAGCGGTACTGGCACACCGGGTTCTAGTCCTGGTAGGGGCGCCAGATTCTGTCTCAGTTGCCCCTCTTCCAGGCCAGCTCTCTGCTGTGGCCCGGGAAGGCAGTGGAGGATGGCCCAAGTGCTAGGGCCCTGCACCCCATGGGAGACCAGGAGAAGCACCTGGCTCCTGCCTTCAGATCAGCGTGATGCCCAGGCCGCAGTGCACCGGCCGTGGCAGCCATTGGAGGGTGAACCAACAGCAATAGGAAGACCTTTCTCTCTGTCTTTCTCTCTCACTATCCACTCTGCCTGTCAAAAAAAAAAAATTAAAAAAAGAGTATTTCTGAGTTTTTACAGTATTGATATTCACGTTTGGCTTCATTTTTAATTATTCAACACCAGAAAATTTTGGGAAATATTCTCCTCCTTGGAGAATCATAATGTGTGTAGCACTTTGCTGATGTTAAGAAGCCCTTCACTAAAGAAAGTTCACTTCACTTGACCATGAAAACTTATTTTTCATTAAAGACTAATGCATTGATCAAGAAGGTTTAGTAAGGCTGCTGTATCAAAATCCTTTAAACTTTAGTGACTTAAAATAGGAAGATGTATTTCTCACTCATACTAAACTTCCATTGTTGGTTGGCTGGAGACCCTGTGCCACATGGTCCTCACTGTGGGATCCAGTGTGTCAGAGCAGCCATCTTGTGAGCACTTCTACTTGCTTTGGCAGACAGGTGAGCTCTAAGTGTTTTCACAAATGTTCCAGCCTGAAAATGACTCAAAACTTCGGAATTTTGGCTCCAAATTCATTGATGAGGACTAAGTTACACCATCACTTAACCATGAGGAACTTGGGAAGTATTATTTTACCCTGTGTCTGCAAGCGAGAAATATTCTGTGAGCAGTGCTAATGACAAATAACTCTGCTAACCTCACTGAACACTAATATGTATGGAAGTACATTTGGGACCTACTGTTGTTCATGGTTTTTAAAACAAGGACTGACAATCACTACTATTCAAAAATGTTCAGTACCAACGCTAAAAATTACATGACCATACATATTAGGTGGAAGAATGTGAGGATGGATTTTTTTTTATCACTGATCCGGGGTGGGGTATAAAAATGAATTATTTTGGAAGATTTTATAAAACCAACTTCCTTTCACTTAAAGTTCCCAGTGGAATTCCTACAACACATAACAAAATCATTTTCCAGCCAATTCTTCACTGCTTCTCTCAAATACAAATGCTACTTAACAAAAAATAGAGAAGATTCATCTAAAAACCTATTTCTATGCTACTAGCAGGATGTATACAATATATGTCCATTTATAATATGCAGTTAATTTTATCATCAATAAATTGCATAATAATAGTAAAATTCTGGCATTGAACTTATCTACATGGAAAAAAATGAAAGTAAATTTTATGCTTTCATAACCTCTAATGGTATAACTAGTACTCAAATAGTACTTTATACTTTGAGTTTCTGTGTGGGTGCAAACTGTTGAAATCTTTACTTAGTATATACTAAATTGATCTTCCATATATAAAGATAATTGAAAATGAATCTTGATGTGAATGGGATGGGAGAGGGAATGGAAGATGGGAAGGTTGCGGGTGGGAGGGAGGTTATTGGGGGGGAAGGTGAAAGCCGCTATAATCCAAAAGTTGTACTTTGGAAATTTATATTTATAAAATAAAAGTTTTAAAAAAACTAATTTCTGATAAAATTGACTGAACCAAATTACCTCATGCCCTAATATCTTGATAGCTTGTCATAACTGTATCACATACTGACACAGCACAAAAGAGTAATGATGTTCAGAAATAAGTAACTTGGTTCTGAAATATTATCACTTGCATTCTAAATACAGTGAGGACATTTATCTGTGGTAAATCAGAAGTTCTTAATCCAAAAATTATTTTTGAAAAGGGGGATGGTGATTCAGAGCGTAAGTGCCACTTGGGACACTCACATCCCATATTGGGAGTACTTCGTTACTTTATTTCTGATTCAGCATCCTAGTAATGTGCAATGAGGCAGTACTTGGGTCCCTGTAACACAGGAGAGCTGGCTTCAACCTGGCCATTCCTGACTGTTGTAGACACCTGGAAAGTACACCAGTATAGAAGATCCCTCTAACTCTCTGTTTTTCTACCTTTCAAATAAAATTTGAAAAAAGAAAAAGCTTAATTCAGTATTTCTGTGAGAAATATGGGGTGCTTTAAATTCACATAATTTCCTTGTTGACCTCCAAGCTCCCTTCCAGTTCCTCAATAGTTCTCATATGAAACCATAATTAAATTACCTAATATGTGAAAAAGACCTTGAGCAATGATTGGTATGTAGCAGTCATCAAATGTTGGCTCTTATTATTTTTCATGTTTTGCAAATGATGCTTTGTAAGACACATGCCCTCCAGAGATTCTAAAATGTGATTCATTTCAGTAAGTTCAATCCAGTTCTCCGGCGGAGTTTGGTGGGGCGTGAGCACAGTAGGAAGTTTACTTTGCAAAGCTATGTCCTTTTTAGTACAGACAGGAAATCACCTTAGAAATGATGAAAGTTGGCCGGTGCTGCAGCTCACTAGGCTAATCCTCTGCCTGCGGCGCCGGCACTCCGGGTTCTAGTCCCGGTTGGGGTGTTGGTTCTGTCCTGGTTGCTCCTCTTCCAGTCCAGCTCTCTGCTGTGTCCCAGGAAGGCAGTGGAGGATGGCCCAAGTGCTTGGGCCCTGCACCCACATGGGAGACCAGGAGGAAGCACCTGGCTCCTGGCTTTGGATCGGCACAGTGTGCTGGTAGTAGCGGCCATTTGGGGGGTGAACCAACAGAAGGAAGACCTTTCTCTCTGTCTCTCTCTCTCTCTCTCTCACTGTCTAACTCTGCCTGTCAAAAAAAAAAAAAAAAAAAAAGAAATGATGAAAGTGATCAAAAACATGTTGAGAAGATTTGTTGTGTACACATCTAGATAAATATCCCCACTTATCTCAAATGGTAAATGATAAGAACAACATTTTGGACAAGTGTACCACAATGATGCATAGCCCTGGGCTCATACTGCATTACTGTGGGAAATCTTTTGCAACATTATTAAAGTAATTCAGTATATATTTTATTTTTATAATAGTGAATCTGATATTCTCTAATATCCTTTGTTTTTTTTTTCATATACCATCCATACATCATTCATTCCATTCACTTAAAGCATCTTCTTCATGTCCGGGTATTTCTGCTGGTGACTGGTCAAGAGAAGTTGAATCTTTATATCTCATAGAACTCATCTCAGAATGTATTTCGGTCATAGAGGCTTTCGCCCCCCAGAAAGCTTTCACTGCTGCCCTGGAAGAAAAAACAAAAGGAAAAACAAAAACCATAATATGAAGGAAAACTAACATTAAATAGAATTATAGTTACATTTTCTATATTTAGCACTGCTTTTTGTTCACAACTCAGTTTTCAATTGTGCTGCATCAGCTGGATTGCAATAATAGATGAATATTTAGACTCATTACAGTGTAATATTATATATTACAAATATTATCATATAAATGAAATTGTAGGTTATAATAACCAAGTTTTAAAGTTGTGAGAACTACAACTGGACAGCACAAATATTCAATCAATAAATTTTTTTAGCAATTATCTTTTAAAATTGTAAAAATTACATTTAAAAACTCTCATGGCCTAGGAAGAAAGTCATGAGATTATTTAGAAAAGTATGCACATAAGAAATGGGATGGCCTCAGCTATGATAATCCTAGGAAGAATGAAGGGAGCTGGACAGGTTCAATACAAGCGTAGGAGGCATGATGGGCAGGATTTTGCAATTCATTGAATGAGCGAAATGGGGGAGAGGAACATAAGAAGGATGGCAATCAAAGATGATGATGCATTCCAGCCATTCACCTACCAATTAATAATTATGAAGATCAATACAAAGATCACAAATATACAGATAATAACTCCTGTGGTCAGCACAAAAACTAGGACTGCATCCGTGTCAGGTCGACTTGATCTTCTCATCTGTAATTCTAGAGAAAACACACACCTGATGATTATTACTACTGGAAAGAAAGGAAATAGATATCTAAATAGAAATTTTATATTTGAAAAACAACTCTAGAAAAAAACAGAACTACAGAAAAGAATATTATTAATGAACTTGATCTGTACATTTGATTTGTCCTTTTCAAGCATACAGAAAGTTGAAAGAATTTAACAATGAACATCTTGTAAGACCACCACTAATATTTTACTATTAATCTATCCATTGCTATACAAATTCAGAAGCTCATTTTATTTTTTACACATTTTAGTATCATTTGCAGATGTCTACACACTTACCCCCAAATTCTCTGGCAATAATATCAATAGAGTAAAAAACATGGTCATTTTTTCTTTAAATTTATACACAATGGGTTGTACAAAGATCCTAAGTACATTTGCTCAGTTTTGGCAAATTCAAATGCACACAGGCATTGAAATGCCTATCAGACACAGAGTAATAGTGTGCCCTGGAAAGTTCCCTTATGCCCCTTCTGGGTTAATCACTGCTACATCTTCCAGTGGCAACTACTGTCCTGACTCTTTCCCACCATAGATTCTAGAATACAAATGGAAACATACACTATTTACTCTTTTGTCTAAAGCTTTTTTAAAACTCAGTATATACAGGGCCAGCACTGTGGCACAGTGGGTTAAAGCCCTGTCCTGAAGTGCCGGCATCTCATATGGGCACTGGTTCTAAATCCGGCTGCTCCTCTTCCAATCCAGCTCTCTGCTATGACCTGGGAAAGCAGTAGAAGATGGCCCACGTCCTCGGGCCCCTGCATCCATGTGGGAGACCTGGAAGAAGCTCCTGGCTCCTGGCTTCAGATCAGCTCAGCTCCGGCTGTTGCAGCCATCTGAGGAGTGATCCAGCAGATGGAAGACCTCTCTGTGTCTCTACCTCTCTCTGTAACTCTGTCTTTCACATAAATAAAATAAATCTTGAAAAATAAATAAATAAAACTCAGAATATAATGGTTTAGAGATTCACCAATACTGTTACATGCAACTATAGGTTTTTCTTTTTATTACAAAGTACTATTCCACCATTCATTTACCCATTTTTATCCCTTTATTTATTTTACAATTTTTATTAAGAGAACAGATTTTATGTATTTCATAGGTACAGTTCTAGGAAGAGAACCATACTTCCCTCCCTTTGCTTTCCCTCTCTCAGTCCCCCTCCTACTGTCCTTCCTTTCTTTTTTCTTTAATTTTTGCAAAGACATACTTTCTTTTTAATTTTTTAAATTTATTTATTTGACAGATAGAGTTAGATAGTGAGGGAGAGAGACAGAAAGAAAGGTCTTTACTTTGTTGGTTCACCCTCCAAATGACCGCCATGGCCGGAGCTATGCGATCTGAAGCCAGGAGCCAGGTGTTTCTTTCTGGTCTCCCATGTGGGTGCAGGGCCCAAGCACTTGGGCCACCCTCCACTGCCTTCCTGGGCCACAGGAAGAGGGGCAGCTGGGACTAGAACCTGGCACCCATATGGGATGCCGGAGCCGCAGGCGGAGGATTAACCAAGTGATCCATGCCGTAAGCCCAAGCAAAGACATACTTTCAATCTACTCTATAATCGCAGGCCTACTTCACCACTAACCATGATATTCAACAAGTAAAAAGTAGCAAGACCACAGTTCCTCAGGAGTATGAACAAGGGCTAAAAACAATCATATTACAAGATGTCCCTTTCATTCTTAAACTTTTTTTTTGTATTCTATATTAACTGTTTATTCATTCTTTTACTAGTTGATACTTAGGATGTTCCACTGTGGATTATTATAAAGAAAAAAGCTTCTCTGTGTATCTAACAGAAACCATGCTGTGAACATATATTTTCATTTCTCTTGAATAAGTATTTAAGAGTGGAACTGCTGGGCCATAAAGTAGACACATGCTTGGTTTTGTAAGAAACCATGAGACCTTTCCCGAACTGATTATATGGCTGTGCAATCATGTGTTCTCCTAGATTTTGGCTTCCTATTTGTTTTCCTAATGATTTATTTTAATGAGTTACAATTTTCAATTATGTTGAACTCTAACTCATCCAAAGCTTTCTTTTATGGTGATTGTTTTTTGAGTCAAGCCTAAGAAGCCTTTGCCTAATCCTGACTCATACAGATATTCTTCTAAGATTTCTTCCTAAAGCTTTATCAGCTTAGATTTTACACCTAGAACTATAACACATCTCTAAATTTTGTGTATGATATAATATAGGGAGTGAGGTTCATTGTTTTCTGTTCAGATGTCTCCATATCACTCTTAAATCAGGTACTCTCCAACCTATCTCTCCGGTCTTTCTGCAAATAAGGCTGCTGATGAAGCAAACCAGTCTACCCAATGTGCTATAGCACTTTTAGACTGTGAAGAGTATTAGTCTATACTATGTCAAGTATTAGTGAAATATGGAGTTTTCTCTGTTTTAAATTTTTTTATTTTTGAGATAATTTTTAAATTTACATTATAGCCAAAGGCTTAATGCTCCACACTAAATAAAGAGTTCAACAAGTTTGAAATATTAAGACCATAGTTCAGCAGGAATATGACAAGGGCTATAAAGAGTAATCAAATAAAGATCTGTCAATTTCACTCATATACGTAAATTTTATGGCTCTTTCTAGTCCCCAAATTCAAGAATCATAAAAGATTCACGTGAGAAACAGCCATAGAGACCATCTGATCCAAATACCAAATTACACAGTGAGTAATCCTCAGTGAAGAGGGATTTGATGTTTAGAGCAAGTTACTCTACTGTTTTAATTTAATACTCTACTACTCTACTGTTTTAATTTCTGTATATACCACTCTGTCTGGGAAATCTCAACAACTTATCTTTTTGAATTTTTACCTATCCTTTAAACATAATGTATTATAACTTTCAATTCTCAGTAATTATAAAACTATAAACTCA
The DNA here is from genome assembly GCF_964237555.1 of Oryctolagus cuniculus. NCBI lineage: Eukaryota > Metazoa > Chordata > Mammalia > Lagomorpha > Leporidae > Oryctolagus > Oryctolagus cuniculus. The sequence goes on from NC_091436.1 coordinate 84,444,032, forward strand.
TTTTAGTGATCTCAATAAATAGTTCCAAGTATGTTAGAGAAATTATATTTCTATTCCAACATGATTTGATTCTTAAAATTTCCATATTTTAAATAATTTTAGATTTACATAAGTGGTGGGATTTAAAAAATGTAATAAAAGACACCTTTTAGGACTCAAACCTGAGGAGCAGAAATACAAAAATAATTTCCAATTATCCTTTACCCTGTAACATTAGCCAAGAAAGGGTTAAAAAAAAGTGAAGCATATATGTGGGGAGCAACTCGGACTAGACTGTTACTGGAATTAAGACTTATTCTATGCATCTGCTCTCCCACAATATGGCGCTGGGAGAGAAGTAAACAGCTTCCGCACAGCTGCTTCCAGTTCAACCAATAAACTGTAGGACTTGCTCCTGATTGGAGAGCAGCGTACTCGGCGTGTGGGCAGCCGAGTTGGGATTGGCGGAGGAGGACTATGAAGGAGGAGAGAGACGGCATGCACCAGTAACATCTAAGGGGAACATCTAAGGGGAACATCTATCTGAAGGAACACCTGTGCAGCCCCCAGAGAGCCGGCCGGCGGTGTGCCACTCCCCTGCGGAAGTGGGGAATGTGGCCAGGGGGAACTGCCCTTCCACGGAGGTGGAAGGGATAGTAGCCAACCCGGGAAGAACCAGCAGCAAACCCGGGGAGGGCCGAGCAGACAAAAGAACAGCGCAGGGTCCTGTGTCGTTCCTCCACGAAGAGGGGGAGCGACACATATAAAGATATTAGTTCATTCCAATAGTATCCTTCTCACAAGGGTAACCAAAAATATTTTATATCTAGTTTAAAAAAAAGCCTGAATTTCATTAACAATTTCTCATGAAAAATAGGCTGTATTTTAATAGTCTCACATTTCAGATAATCTTATCTTAGGTATGTATTATTTTCCTAGGGCCACCATGACAAAGTGCCACAAACTGGGTGACTTAAAAAAAAAAAATTAAATTCATCATCTCAAATGCTTGCAGGCTAGAAGTCTGAAATGAGGTACTGGCAATCATGCTCCCTTGTAAAGCTATAAGGGAGGATCCTTGCTAGTATGGTAGCCCTGGACATTCCTTGGCTTGGGGTAATATGACTCTAATCTCTGTCTCTATTTTGACATGGCTGTCTTCTCCCTGTGTGTCTTTTTCTCGCCTCCCTGCCCCAACCCAAATTTCCCTCTTCCTATGAGGTCATGACCATATTGTATTAAGGCCCACTCTAAGGGCTGGAGTTATGGCATAACAGATAAAGCCACTGCCTGTGATGCTGGCACCCCATGGGGTACTAGTTCGTGTTCCAGCTACTCCACTTCCTATACAGCTCCCTGCTAATGCTTCTGGGAAAAGCAGCAGAAGGTGGTCCAATTACTTGGGCTCCTGCCACCATGTGGGAGACCCAGAAGAAGCTCCTGGCTACAGGCTCCTGGCTTTAGCCTGGCCTAGCCCTGTTTGTTACAGTCATCTGGGAAGTGAACAAGTAAATTAAAGATCTATGTCTCTGTCTCACCCCCTCTCTGTATGTAACTCTGACTTTCAAAATAAATAAATCTTTTTTAAAAAAAAGGCCTACTCTAATATGATCTCATTTTGACTAATTATATCTGCAATGAACTTATTTCCAAATATGACCAAATTTTGAGTACTGGGCGCTAGGACTTCAAAGTATCTTTTGTGGTAAACACAATTCAACCCGTCACAGTGACTAATTCTGAAAGACAGCTGTTGTGGGAGTAATCTGATATATAGGGAATGAATGGGAATTTTTCATTAATTAAATCATGTTTACCCTAAAAATATTTCTTTTTTCTGTTTTATTAACTTTATCACATGGTAAGAATCTAGTTAAAGAATTTCATGGAAAAGGAAAGTAACAAGTTAGATATTCTATAACCCTCCACCCCACCCCCATCCCTGATTTAATCCTTCAGTCCCATGTAATTTGCTCTTCCCAGCTCAGTTTTGATAATGAGGTGGTACAATCTCTTGTTGATAGATAAAAATGCAAAATATATACTAATACTAAACTCAACACACAAGCAGTGGGTGACTAGCTTCAATGAGGTGTTTGTGTCAAGCCAGTACCATATTGTATGGACAATTCTAGCCAAAACATTTGTTTGTATCTAAACAACCAAAAAGTGTACCCAATTGTCATATTTAGAAGAAACCAATAAATACCAAAGTGTTTTGAGAATATTTGTCAGTTAGTGAATGTACTGAGATGACAGCAGCCCTGAAGTTTGTCTGAACAAAAGTCTGGCATTCGGGGAACTATATCCCAGCCTTCAGCTTCCACTCTAGCAAATGCATGTTCTCTTCTGTTCCCGAGAGGACTTCACTATGAGAGAGTCCTAACAGGGGACCGTGGGGGGGACAAAGATTGAGCATGGTCCCAGATACCTTCACTACCATCAGCTAAGCTCCCTGAGATACTTTTTTAGTTTGATGGTGTTTTGGTTCTCTTTTGTCCTTTTTTAAACTGACATTATCCTTTACTGAGGACTGATATACCAACAGAGAGATGATTATGAGCTTTTACCATGAAGATGGTTTTAAGTAACTAATCAGCATATCAAAGAAAATTTAAATAGTAAGTAGTTTATTTTTTAAATATCATCCCTAAACACTTTAACCTGCTTTCATTTCAAGAAAGGATGCTTTGTTGTGTGGTATCTCTAGACATATTAGAGGCTCTTCTCCAGGGGTTTGGAAATAGCTTGAAGAAATCCATAAACTCCTTAAAATTAAACATAACTTTTGACATATTTGGCATGTGAATATTTTTCTGGGAAGAGGCTTCTGCTTGATTGGATGCTCAAAGGAACCTGTGACCAAATCTCCTTCACCATTAACAACAAAGACAACAATGACAACAATAAAAAAAGTTAAGAGCAATCAACAAAAATAATTATGCTGTATGGAAGACATCATAGATTAAATAGAAAAGATATGCATGGATCCATCTCATAAGGGAGACCCAGTTTCTAAAATGTAAAATTATGTGGAGGACAGGATTTGCATTTTATGACATATAACAAGAACTGTATTATTAAGCCATGAATAAATTTTAAAAAGACTTGCTCTGAACATCATGTTTATTTATTTGACTCTACCAGATTTTTCTAAGTGTAGAATTCCATTTATTCTTTTCACTCTTATAATGAAAAGTAAAAAATAAGAATATAATTCAGCTTAGATGACTGTTCTTTGGAGATACTTTAGAAATATGCCAGTGCTATGGTTTGGATGTGGGTTGAGGGTTCCCCAAGGACTCAATGTAACTGGAGGCTTGGTTCTCAGGATATTTCTATTGGGAGAAGCCATAGGAAAAAAAATAAGTCCTAAGATAATTGGGGCATGCCTTTAGAAGGGGCTGTAGGATGCCACTTCTCTCTCTATTTGTGGTTCAAGATGTAATCACTTGCTTTGTTCCCACACACCAGTGCTATCCACACCATGAGATGTTGCAGCCAAGGGCAGCCCTCATGTAGGCTGTGCTATGCCATCGATACTGTGAGCTAAACAAGCTTCTCTTTAGAAAATTAGCTGCCTCAGGTAATAACACAACTCTGACTAATACAACCACTTTCCCAAGGTGAGGCACGTTTGATTCTATGAAAAAGAAATTAAGTGCTATCTGGTAGAAAAAAGTTAAGTGATGTAAGCCAATAGTTCTCAAAGTGTGGTCCACCAGCCAGCAGCAACAGCATCTACAGGATCTCAGTAGAAATGCAGATTCTTTTGCCAGCCCTGGCCCTGATTTGAATCAAAAGCTTTGGAGTGGGGCTAGAGACGTGTCTCACCTCGGCCCCAGGTGAATGTGATGCTCTTCAAAGCTAGGGGTAAAAGCAAACAGAAGCATGGCTGGGCACTTACCATTTGTTGTGTAGATTGTGAATCTAATAGATGCTACTAGTTCACTATTATCCAGCGTGTCACACTCGAAAGCCAAGGGGTGCATTTCCCTGTGTACTTCCAGGATTGCTGAATCATTTGCAAGCACAATAGGTTGCTATTTTAAAAAGATAACAAAGTAACAATATTCTTCACTACACTTAAGATCAGGAAACTATTCCCCATAATAAAAGAGGAATCATTGTCTCTCTTAACCTAGAACAATAATTAATCATTTCTAGACTTCAAATCCCAACCCTACCTTCTTGCTCGTGTGACTGTGGACAAATTACTCTGTACACCTCACTTGTCTGTGAAGTGGGTATACTGCTAGGAAGTACCTCAGAGGGTTGTTTGTGTATTAAAAGAGATTCCAACTCTTGGTGTATGTCTGGCAGTTAATAAGCCCTTAATGGTGGCTACTGTTATCATTATACAACTTCAATTAAGACAACAAAAACCTTGCTTCTAAAACAGAGGAATCTATAGATAAAATGCCTCTTTGTGAAAATTCAAACTATAGTTGGCCTTAAGACATATGCAAAGTCTTAGCCCCACTAAATCATAAAAAAATTCAAATTCCAATAATAACAACATTGTATGACTTTTAATGCATTTTTGTGAACTGCTTTTAAAGACATTTTTCTAAGAGTCATAAGAACTGGGAAACAAATTTTATCACTCACTAGGAAGTACCAGATTACATACATTCACTACTTACTTGGTCTGGCCTTAGAACTTTCCACATATATTTGAAACGATTTGTAGGAGATATATGAACACATGCCAATCTAACACTTTCAAGACTTTCTGAAATTGGTTTACCCCCTGAATAAAAAGAAAAATTAAATATATAAGGCACCAGTAGGCATTATACATTGGTTTACACACAACGCTACTTTTAAAAGCCACCTCAAATTTTAATAATCAACTGTATGCCGGAGGTTATTAAACTTTTAACTGTGAGTCTGAGTGTAGAGGAGCAAAGCACCAATGGATGCAAAGACACAGGCAATCAAGAGAAGCAGATGAAGAGACAGCATGGCTCTCTGCTCTTTGTGTGGAATAAATGGTGAAGAAGAGACAGGGCAAGCAATAGCGATTTGTTTGAGTAAATTGTGAAGTCTACTACTGGCTTCCAATATAATAGCTGGGGATTCCCATTAGAGATTGTTTGGTCTAGGATCAGCACCCTTTAAATCAGATCAACTCTCATAGCTCCCAATTGAAGGTTTACCCATTTTCTTACAAAATGGCATGATCAAAGCATCAAAAGGATTTCACTCTAGGGTAGCCTCAATCATGGGCCCTGAGTACTGTAAGGCTCCAGCATATTACAGAGGATAGGTGTTAAATTTTGGGTATCACTGAACAACGCAAAGCAGAAGGTTACTCAGAGCTACAGCTGTCTAAGGAAAAGGTGGAATTTAAAATGTTATCATGATTTCCTTTCAATGTATCAATTGATTGTCTCCTTCCACTCCATGGAAACCTGAGTTTATGGATATTTTCCCAGAGCTGACTCTCCTGCTCCAATAGAGTACGACCTCCAATAGAGTCTCTCTCCAATAGAGTCCCCCTCCAGTAGAGTCCAACTCACAGCCGCAGTCTACTGGTCCACGGCATTCTTCTACCCGAACAATGCATTTGGACTCTCCTCCTGGGCATCCGTTTGTTAATATTACTTCTCTAATACCAACACCTTCAGTAAGAAAAAAGGGCAAACGTTACAAAGACACACATTGAAGTATGTTTTTACATTTCCACCTACATCTTTTTGAGAGTTTGTTCTAATTTCAGAAAATACATTCCTAAATACAGTATAATAACAATTAAATGTTTTTAGGCCCCTCATTTTGAATTACTTCATGAGATAGCATTTCTGAAATGACTTAATGTGACACACCAATTCCTCTTATTGTTGCTATTAAAGATTCCATGATTATATACATTTGGAAATGGTGCATTAAAATAAAATAAAAGCAATCTCTCCACTACAGAATTTTTTGATAACTTTTAATATGCTGATAAATGAGTGTGCTATTGTATGCAGATTTTAATTGGCCTAAGATGTAAAATTTTACATTTTCACATACTTGAAGTCAGACTACATTGATGGCATGTCATAAATTAATTTGCAGCATTTTTACTTGTTAGAGTACATAAAATGTACTTTTTATAGTGAATAAAATCTTAAATTAAATGACACAGAGCAGCACACATTGTTTCCCAAATTTATTTGACCATGCAACTTTGGCATGGTGGGGAGAGCTTCTGGTGGAAATTTCAAAATCACATTTTACCATAAGTGATTTTAAAATATTTATATCGATAAGGTCTCCATATTAAATATAGACAGGACACGATATTAATAACCAAATCTTTATTTGCAGCATGACACTCTGGATCCCACATCTCCAGAGTTTGTCTTTCATCACCAGAATTGAGGATGATGACAACAAGCTGAATCATGTCCTGTGATAAGCCTGCATAGTAATGGCTAAGGAAGAATCTATGCTGACAGATTTCCTTGTCTACCAGATTCCCTCTGTCAGCCCCTGCAGGATGTTAATTATCAGACCCATTCTCAGGGGCAAGGGAAGGTTGGAAGACTAGAGATGGCTTTCAATAGTGCTCCTCCAACTGGAGGGCTTATGAAAATGGTTTTCTGATCTTGAGTAGGACTGATAGTCTCCATTCTTTATAAGCTCTAGGGTGATGCTGATGCAGTCATTCCATTGGCCACCCTTGGAGTAGAGGACTCCATTTGTGACAAGGCAACAGTAGGATGGAAAAGGAAAGATCTTATTGATAAGAAAAAAAAAAGATAGCTGATAATGGCAGCAGTATGGCTCCAGTTAAGTAAGTAAATAAAAAGTGTTTCTTTAGAAACACAACCTTTCTGAACTGCATAAATATTTTCTAAGCAGAAACTTTATGTATTTACTTATTTAGACAAATACAGTTGTTTGAGATGTGTGTAGGTGTGAGATTTTCTGTAAGTCCCAGTAACACCTAGAAATCTGCAGGGATATATTTAAAAAAAAAAACCTTTGACTGCTAAAATACTGTTTTAGGAGTTAAGTAGGATTTCAGCAAAGCATTTTTATCTTCTAAATAACTGTTATAAATTGAAAATATTTTTAAAATGTTAGAAATGAATACTGCTTTCTTTGTTCTATCTCACATACTGCATCTTTGACACATCATTTGTCTGGATGCCCCTATGGAAGAGACCCTCCTTGAAAGGCAGGAGCTTGGTGTGCTTTGTTCTCTGCCAGATCCCAGGCAGCAGAACAATGGCTGATGCACAGTTGGCAAAATGTTTTGTGGAAAACCAAAGACTTATTTGCTGAAATAATAAATATACAATTTAGAATACATGTCTTTAAGTAATAGAGAACAGTATCAACTACTAAAACTATCACAAAAACAATTCTCTACCTGTGAAAATTTCTCAAGAAGCATAAAAAAGATATAAACTATGAATGAGTAATTGCAGGTTTACTATATAGCTTGCTTTCATTTTGACTCTGCCTCACTAAGAAGTTAAGACAAAAAATACATTTAAGACTATCTCAAGAGATAGTAAGAACAGTGATTGCCAGGCACTGGAAAGAATTAGTTTTTAATGGGTGTAAAATCTCAGTTTTGGGTGATGAAAAAGTTCTAGAGATGGGTGGTGGTGACAGTTATACAACAATGTGAATGTGCTAAGGCCACTGAATTCTACACTGAAAAATGGTTAACATTTTTTTTCTTTTAAATGAGAGAGAGAAATTGCTGCCATCCACTGGTCCCCAAATGTCCAAAATGACCAAGAGCTGGGAACTCAATCCATGTCTCCCCATGTGTCAGAGACCCAATCACTTGGCCCATCACTAGCTTCTCGAATCTCCACCCCTTCCCACCACCCTGTACCCTCTAGATACTGTTTTTCTTTTCCTCTCATCACTGTCTCTTTTTCAGGGATGATTCTAGTTAGAATGAACTTAATTCAACTGTGATTCATTTGTTGTCTTCTCAGCACCCTAGGCTATAGAAGTGGCTTTTAAAAGGATGGCCCTCCTGCACCAGCACTATGGTATAGTGTGTAAAATCACCACCTGTAATGCTGGCATCCCATATGGGCAGCAGTTCAAGTTTCAGCTGCTCCACTTCCGATCCAGTTCTCTGATAATGTACCTGGGAAAGCAGGAAAAGATGGCCCAAGTGCTTGGGTCTCTACACCAATGCAGGAGACCTGGAAGAAGCTTCTGGCTCCTGGCTTTGTTGTGGCCATTTGGGGAGTGACCAAGAGATGGAAGCTCACTCGCTCTCACTCTCTCTCTCTCTCTCCCTCTCTCTCTTCCCCGCTTCCTCTGCCTCTGTAATTCTGCTTTTCAAATAAATAAATAAATCTTAAAAAAAAAAAAAAAAAAAGATGTTCCTCTAACCAGCATTATCAGCTTCATTGGAAACTTCATGGAAATGCAAATTCTCAGAGCATTTCAGAGATCTAAAGAATCTGACACTCAGGGCAGCCCAGGTATTTATGTTTCATGGAGCCCTTAGGCACTTAGTGCATGTGTTTCAGACTCACTGTGCTATTTCAGCATGTCCAATTACTATCCATGTAATGATCAAAATAAGTCAGGGTCTTTGAACATCATATTCTCTGTAAAGCCAATACTTGTTTTCTCTAAGATATGACATACAAATTGGTGAAATGCAAAATTTAGAATAGACTATTACAAATAAGCAAATTTCTTGATAGATTTGCCAACACAATATATGGGAAGACATCTGTGAGGTGTACTGGAAAACTTTCCATCAACTGAACATCTGTGAGGTAGAGAAAATTTTAGTTTCGTGAAAGCACTTTACATGCCAAAGGAAAACTAAAGAGCTGGCTAAAAATAAGACTTAAAGGTAATGAACTGAAGCTGTCTTACCTTTTAAAGAAATCAGCCTGAGTGTTGTGTGTAAATCACACTTATTAGAAATAGAAAACAATGAAAGTACACAAATTACACACAAATAATTGCTGGACAATCTGTTCTTACTTCCTCCACTGCTCCCTCCAGATGACACTATGATTCATTGATGTTCTTTATGCTACTTACCACAGGTAACGGTGCACATTCCAAATTCTACTTCTTTGACTATTGTCTTATTCGAAGCTAAACACAAAGTATAAAGACATATTATTTAACCACCTGAAAACTTGTCTAAGTGAAAAAAATTCTAACTTGGGGGTAGATGGATATTTAGATGGGCAGTAAACATTTATGATTTTGTCTATTTAATCAGAAAAGCAATGTTATTCCTACTATATCTTCCATAATCATCAAATGAAATTAAAATATTTTGAGAAGTATATTAAATTAGCAAGCAGCCTGCAAAGAATTTTTATATTTAAAGCTTATATATAATTTTTCCATCAGTTAATACATCATGAGCTAAAATTCTATTGAAGATCAGACAAAAAAGCCTACCAAGTCTAAGGGCCATATTCTTCTTTTCTCTATTTTCCAAAAAAAAAAAAAAGACGTGTGTAATTTCCATCAAAAAAAAAATCTTTATACCAGAGTGCACTAGATTATTTCTATTCATTTTCCCAAGTTAAGGTCATATTTTTCCATATTCCTAAGAATTTACTTCCACACACTTATTTAGCATTATGAAGTAGGAATATAACTACCTGAGAAGTCAAATATTCTAGGTTTTATATTACATCTCCTCCCTAATCATTATGAAGTTTTATATGATATCTACTAATTTTAGTGTATAATTTTTAAAAGCTCAGATTATACTAAAATTTCAATTAAAAAAATAACATGAGGTATTAAAAGATAATCTTTAAAAAGCATTATATCTTGGGACAATAAATCACATGGGGAAATGCATTGAACTTGGAGTCCAAAGAGCTACTTCCACCACTAATGTAGCTGTTTTAGTTTGAACAAATTAATTAAACTCTGTCAGGGATAGTTAACCCTTTTAAGAAATCTGAAAAAGAGAACCTATCCCATTTGATTATTGTAAGGATGATATAGTATATGTGAAAGCATTCTATAATACTTAATTAATATTTAATATAACATAATTACTCGTCAAGCTCATTTTGTTCTAACTAACTTAATATAGTAGCTAAGATTTTTTTTTCCTAATTTGACTACTTATATAATACCTTAATAGTTTCACAAGCACTTTATTCTGTACTTAATTAGCACCAAACAAAATACCTTGAACACACAGCAAGCACGTGATACATACAAATACACTTTGATCTTTGTTAAATAAATGACTTAGACTATCATGATGATCAATTATGAATTGATATTTTTATGCTTGAAATTCGTTTAATATTTTTTGCTGGCACATATGACATAAAAATAAAAAGCAAATCCTGAACACAGAAAATTTGGATAAGAGCATTGGGCTCCTTTTAAATATAACCTCTTTTCAAAAACCATTAGTCAATTAGCTCTAATATCCCACATCTATGCTACTTTGGGGAAGTTACTCAATTTCTCCTAACTTAAGTTTCCTTAGAGGAAAAAAAAAATGAGATTAAGTCAGATAGTTTCTAAAGTGCTTTTCTGTTTTAATGTTCCATCCTGCTTTGAGTGTCCATTAAGTCATTCACAGCGTTTTTTGATGGGAATTTTACAATGATGGCCCAGGGGAGCTTCATGTATCTGGACTTCAGTGCAGCAGCTGTAAAAATGTATCTTCATACACTTACGAATGAAAAATAGACATGTCATCTGAATATCCGTAAGGCTAAATGCTTACTGGTCAAATAAAACCACAGATGCCAATTAAGGTGTTGATGTCAATGTGGGAGGAGTGATGCATCACAGGGCACGGTCCTGTTCAACATTTTTATGAATGACCTGGAAATGAACACTGATATCCTGCAGACTTAATACAGGTTTCTGCAAAGCCAGTAAGGATAGCAAACAGGTCTGATAATAAATATGGACCTAAAAATGATGGGGTGGTATAATGGACAAATCTAACAAATGAAACTTGCAGAAATAAAAAGTCCTACAGGTGAAGCTGAAAAGTCAGCTGTCCAAAGGTACTTAAGGGTTGTTTTAATTTAATAATGGAAGGCTCAACAGTGCATTCAGTAGCCGTCAGGAAAACAGCGAGGCCTCCCTACACTGATAAAAGCCTGACACCCACAAAGATGCAGGTAATGATCCTGCTCATTTTGTTCTGGCCAGGTCCTGGAATGTTCTTTTAGGTTCTGAAAAGCACGCTGTTGTAACTTTTGGTGTCTATCAGGTGCAAATTAAGTTTTTGAGTTTCTTCTTTGAGAGTTGATTTGTAAGGCTGATATTTCATGGCTTTTATTCTTTCTTAGAGGTGTTACAAAGAAAAAGTTATGTTTTATAGTAAAAAGCTCATTTCATAGAATAAAATTATTCTGTTTTGCAATTATTGTGTATTGAGCCCTTTCACAAATATAAAAGTATACCTATATGAAAGACCTATGATATATTTTATAAGTTCTATAAAAGTACATATATACATATATATATAAGATTTTTAAAGGGTATAAGGACATAAGTCTAACATACTAGTGATTTTTCCTTTACCTTGAAACATTTTATTTCAACATCCAGAATCATATTATTTCATCATTACTCATTAATTATTTTCAATGATGTTTTAAAAAGATTGAAGTAATAAAATGGAAGAATGAATGGAATCGTGTAGAAGGATGATGTAATTGTGAAATGAAACAGTTATTACATCATCTTCTATTTTCTTATTTCATTACCCAAAAATGTATCTTTCAGCAAGATTTTTTAAAAAAACCTAGAGGCACCTTTCTTGTAGTATGTTTTTGGCTTTCATTGAACACAATTGAGGTCTCAGGAATTTTCATTTTTGCCCATAGTGGCAGAGAAGAAAACAGAAAAACATTTCGCAATTATTGAACAAATCAGAAAATGAACACAGAAAGACAGATAGCAGCATATGGGATAATGTTGAAGATACTGAAACTGTATAAGCAAAATCTCAGTAAGACATGACATCTCAAGGGTTTAGTGTTGTGACACAGTAAGTTAAGCTGTGGCTTGCAACACTGGCATCCCATATTAGTGTTACTTCAAGTCCTGGTTACTCTGTTTCCCATCCTGCATTCCTAATAATGCACCTGGGAAGACAGCTGGAGACTGTCCAAGTACATAGGCTCCTGCCACCCCTGTGGGAGACCAGGATGTTGTTCCTGGCTCCTGCTTTAGCCCTGCCCAGACCTGGCTGTTGTAGCCATTTGGGGAGAACCAGTAGTTGGAAGCATTCGCGTTTCTTGCTCTTATTCTCGCTCTCGCTCTGCCTTTCAAATAAATACATTTTTAAAAGAGAAATGATATCTCAGATGAATATCCTAGATGAATTTTCTCTAGCCTAAGAATTGATGAGTGGGAGGTGGGTGTTTGGTACAGTGTTTGAGATGCTGTTTGGGATGCCCATAGTATATTTGAGTGCCTTGGCTCAAGAATTGATGAGTGAACATTATATATTTTCTTAAATTTTATTTATTTTAAGGGCAGAGAGAAACGTGGGTGGGAGGAACCCACCTACTTAAGCCATGAACTGCTAAAATTGGAAGTAGAGCTGGGACTTGAACCTGGTCACTCTGATAGGGAATGTAGCCTAAGCATCTACTTCTTTTTTTTTTTTTTTTTTTTTTTTTTTTATTTTTTTCACTTGTATTTTTGTATTTTTTTTTTTTTTTTTTTTTTTTTTGGACAGGCAGAGTGGACAGTGAGAGAGAGAGACAGAGAGAAAGGTCTTCCTTTGCCGTTGGTTCACCCTCCAATGGCCGCCGCGGCCGGCGCGCTGCGGCCGGCGCACCGCGCCGATCCAGTGGCAGGAGCCAGGAGCCAGGTGCTTTTTCCTGGTCTCCCATGGGGTGCAGGGCCCAAGCACCTGGGCCATCCTCCACTGCACTCCCGGGCCACAGCAGAGGGCTGGCCTGGAAGAGGGGCAACCGGGACAGAATCCGGCACCCCGACCGGGACTAGAACCCGGTGTGCCGGCGCCGCTAGGCGGAGGATTAGCCTAGTGAGCCGCGGCGCCGGCAGCATCTACTTCTAAACACTATATTTCAGAGAATCAAAAGGACATATGATAGTCTCATTCAGTTAAGCTTTCAACAGGAAGGGGTTGATCCTGAAATGTTTTGTGACAATAACCCAGGCCATACTGTCCATTAAAAGGATGTGGGCCAAGGCTGGCACTGTGGCACAGCAGGTAAAGCTGATGCCTGCAGTGATGCATCCCAAATGGGTGCTGGTTCAAGTCCCGGCTGCCCCTCTTCTGATCCAGCTCTCTGCCATGGCCTGGGAAAGCAGTAAAAGATGGCCCAAGTCCTTGGGCCCCTGCACCCACGTGGGAGACCAGAAGAAACTGGCTCCTGGCTTCAGATTGGCACAGCTCCAGCCATTGCTGCCAACTGGGGAGTGAACCAGCAGATAGAAGACCAATCTCTCTCTCTCTCTCTCTCTCTCTCTCTCTCTCTGCCTCTCTGAAACTCTACCTTTCAAATAAATAAATAAATCTCTAAAAAAAGCTTTTTTTTTTTTAAAAGGATGTGGATCACATTATTTCTTTTATATGATGCTTATGTAACACCATTTACTTGGTAAGATTCATAAATGGACAAATCCTGATGGCAGGCATATATATAAAGGTGCCTGAAGGATAACAGATGATGTAGAAATCAATACATTTTGTTAGACTAATTCTAATTGGTGTTGGTAAATACAAAAATGAAAATGTTTACAATTATGGAGCAAAGATGTCATTCTTCTTTTCATCAAAATGTATGTTTTCAAAATTATTGTTTTGATGATACAAGTGCAAAAAGAACCAGAATAATGATAAACTATGATCTAGTAGAGGCATACTTGAAATCTGGAATTGGGCTTTACATGATAGATATATTCATGCTTAAATGTTGAGCACTTGGGTTGTGTTCAAAGTTCTTTGCCTTACTAGCACAACTTCAAAACTAGGATATATGGAATGAAAACTTGTTCTTCCATGTTTACAACTTCATTAAGATTTCTAACAGTTGTTAGAAAGTCACTATTCTTTTGCTCTTACTTTTGTAAATGATTTGTAAAATAACTTTAATGTAAAAAACTATATATGTAAATATACTTCATATAGATAGATATAGACAGATGATAGATGGATGGAGTGATAGTAAATGGTGATCACTGTTTTGACCCATCCACTGAGAGGCAAAGGAGCTGCATGGTTTTTAACTTTGGTTTTGGAAATGTTCAGCTGTCTGACACCTTAGGTTGTTATAATTCTGAATTTTCACACTCCCCAGGAAAAAGCACTTATGCATGAAAGTGTATGTATAAAATTTCACAATGGACATGGTCTCCCTGAAATCCACATGAGAAAATAGAAGCACCAAGAGAAAAGGTAACTTATCTACATTTGAATTTGAATGTAAAGCTTTTATAACTCTATCTTCTGTGTTTGGCCTAAATAATACTCAGCATTTTGTAGCTAAGAGTATCCCTCCACTGCTTTCAAGCTAAAACCGTTAATTAAAGTCTAGAATGAAGCAATAGCTACTATGTTTATAGAACATGTTCTCTTCTTTGGCATCTTTCTTTTTCACATTTCCAAAGTCAAAGACCTTTTCAAGCTCTCTGTAATGTAATGTTATCAGGGCAGTACAAACCCCAATCTCACTATTAACTTCAGATAGTCAATTTCTTTCTGTTGCTGAGGGTCACTACCTGTCATCAAGAAATAAGAGAAAGGCTGATAAACACAGCACTCTCTCTACATGTATAGATTGAGGAGACATGAGAATGCCAAGGGCATTAAAAGGATCTCAGCGGGATGCTTTATGGGTGGACGGGATCACCCTCCTGTAGAAGGCTGCAAACCTGCAACTGACCTTTTACCTACCAGCATGCGAGTTACTAATCAATACAGCATGTATAACCGCTTGTCAAGTTTTACGGCTTAATGAGCCAGCAGTATAAGGCAAATTTATGTAGCAAGAGCAGGCTTGTTTTCTCTTGGATAACACGTCACAAAACAAAGCCAATAGTTGGATCCCTGAATGGATGCTTTCTACTGTGACCTTTCAAGGTTGAACATGCAAATAAAACCCTACCACGCAGCAAAAGGCGTTCAAGGGTGGGGACTGCAGGGAGCTGAGATGTGGCTTCTGGGCACTTTTGTCAGCATACTGGTCTAACTAGATGTGTCACAATAGTGGGCATTCTGAATTCCACTGAGTTCCCATCCCAAGTGCAAATGCAGAAAGGAAGAGGACGTCAAGCAATTTGGAATTTCAAAAAGAGAAAAATCTACAATGGGGAGCAAAAATGCAACAAGAGTCAAAATGAACACGTAGAAGGGCTGCCTTCCCTATCCTGTATATTTAAAAAAAAACACTTTTTCAGTGTGCAATGCAATATTTCTGTAACAATTTCCATGTACATGCTT
This sequence comes from Oryctolagus cuniculus, assembly GCF_964237555.1. Classification (NCBI taxonomy): domain Eukaryota; kingdom Metazoa; phylum Chordata; class Mammalia; order Lagomorpha; family Leporidae; genus Oryctolagus; species Oryctolagus cuniculus. The sequence goes on from NC_091436.1 coordinate 84,459,426, forward strand.
ATTTGTCCTGCTGTGGCCTTGGAGAATCGGCACCATCCTTCTTCAAGGCCGTAAGACACAGGAAATGGATAAACTCAGGACTGGTGGAAGCGAGAGCTCCAGTGAGGTTAACAGGACAATTCCCGTTAATCTCGGAGAAAGACCAGGCTTGTGCCCCTTTCCAGGGCTTCCGCGTGCCCGCCCGGGGGCCTCCGCCGCTCACCATCCTCCTCCTCGGCGGCCTCGGCCGGGGCCTCGTTCTCCGCCACCTCACTGTCATTCTCGGCCTCCTCGTCGTTGTCGCCCTCGCTCTCGCTCTCGTGGGCCAGGCCGGGATCCTGGAGGGCCGTGACGTTGGTTCCGCACGCGCACTGGAGGCCCGCCAGGAGCAGCCAGCCAACCGTCAGCAGCAGCCCCGCGGAGCAGCCCGCGCCCCCGGGGCTCATGGTTCTCGGCCCGGACGGCCGCCCTAGGCGCAGTCGCAGCCCTGCTCCCGAGCAGAGGTACGCGAAGAGAGGTGCGACGCCCCGCCCGTGCGCTCCGAATCCCTGCGCGGCGTCCAGGCAACCATTGAGGCGTCACCGCTCGTCACCGCCACCGCCGCCCGCGGGGCCGCGCGGGGACTCGGGGCCTGGAACGTGGGCGCACGGGGCGGTGCGCGGGGCCGCCTGCGTCACGTCCGGGGCTCGGAGCGCTTCCTGCCGCCACGGCCTGCAGGAACCAGGCCTCGTGCTATTGCCCTGTCTTCTAAGACGTGTCCTTTTCTCTTTCTTGCATGTACTCCTTTCCGAAGTAGAATATGTAAACTCTCAAGTGCTTTCCGTGTGGCTTGCTTTCAAAATTCCTTATCCAGGCTAACCAACGTGGATGTATCAAAACAGATTCGTCATAGCCTTATTAAGGCCTTTACCCTGAACTAGATCCGTTCATGCAGGTGAGGTTTGACTTGTACAAGTTAACAGGGGAGCGCTTTCGTGGAGTTGAACACCATGGCGAATGCAGGTGAAGAATGCATTCAAGTGTTACGGTTTTGTGCAGCACCGCCAGAGCCATGTGGGGCTTCATTGAACTGCATTGCGGTGGAGGGAAAGTGGAGAGGATGCAACAGTTCTCAAGCTAGTTCTTTCCCATTCTGCTTTTGGACCGTTGATGTCGTTTTCATCTTCTTGCTTTTGGCTTACTTTTTTTTTTTAATTTTAAGTTTTTTTTTTTTTTTTTAAGATTTATTTATTTACTTGAAAGGCAGAGTTACAGAGAGGCAAAGACAGAAAGAGAGAGAAAGGTCTTCCATTTGCTGGTTCACTCTCCAAATGGCTTGTAACAGCTGGATCTGGGCAGATCCCAAGCCAGCAGCCAGGAGCTTCTTCCGGGTCTCCCACGTGGGTGCAGGGACCCAAGGACTTGGGCCTTCTTCCACTGCTTTCCCAGGCCGTAGCAGAGAGCTGGATCTGAAGTGGAGCAGCTGCGTCTTGCACCAGGGCCCTTATGGGATGCCAGCACTGCAGAGGTGGCTTTTACCAGCTATTTCACAGCTCTGGCCCCATTTTGAGGTTCTTTGACATTCTTTTAGATCCCAGTTCTGTTGTGTAAGCATTAGGGATCTACTCCAAGTCTGATTTGGAAAACATAGCTCTTTTGAGTTACTGTCAAAAATGTTAAAAAGCACAGAGGTAAAGGATAGAGCCCTATGAGCTCACTGCACATCTTCAATATCCACTATTCTTGAACTAAGAATCAATTCTTTCATCAAAGAAAGATAAGTCTTTCACGAAGGCTGAATCAGACTAGAAGCAAAGATACCTTAAAGTCTTAGCATTTTCGCCTGATCAGTGGAAAATCTGTAATTAACTCCCTACTGCCCCCTTGATGGGGTTCAATATGTCCAATTATATCATAGAAAGAAATGCAATTCAATTTTCTTCCATTGATGGCACTAATTTCAAGAAGTCTGATCTAATTAACTCAGGTTTCTTTGTTAGGAATAGGCTCATAGGCTTTTTGAGTGAGAAAGAAAGTTAGACATCATCTAATATGTCAAGTCCCTCATTATTAAATAAGATTAAGAATTGAGGAGATTAGGCAACAAGCCTAAGATCATCCCCCAAGTTATTGGCAACACTGGATCTCACAACCAGGATTCTTGAACACTCTTTCAGTGCTTAGTAAGTCTTGCAATTCAAAATTAATCATGAAGAAGCATTGAAGTGAGTGATTAGGACTCTAAGAGTTCTAGTACTAAAAACATATAGAGTGGATTTTTTTAAAAAAAAATTTGTTATTTGAAGTTTGATTTCCTCTAGTAGCTACAATGAGGTCATTTGTTGTTGCTGCAGTTGTTGTTGGGAAAATGTGTAATGTGTCAGACTTTGAGGTTCAATGTTTAAATTCCTATGATACAAAGGATGAAACATCACTTGCATAAACTGTGGCTTTTGGGACATTTGTTTATCTGTGTATCCTAACTCAGCAGGCCAACAGGTGAGCAAGTAGTTCAGAATTTTAGTATGAGGCTCTTCAAAGCCAGTGTTTTATAACAAAAGTAAATGACTTGAAGCACAAGTAGAAATGTTTATTTGAATACCGTCTCTCACAGAGGCTTCTAGTTTTGCAAAAGCAAAAGAATTGCTGAAAAAATGGTCACTATTATAGTTCAAATTGGTATTAGGATTTGGGAAGTATTTTATATCAATTAAAACTTTTTAAAATATCAGAGCTCCTGACAAGGCTATGAGAGACATTAAAAAGGGGAAATAAGAAATGTTCTGGAGAAGTAAAGGTCTGTGTTTCACACCGAAGTGGATGCAGCAAAATTTTTCTTTCTTAAGTGCAGAGAAAAAAGCAGTTAAAATTGTGCTTTTGAATACAAAATTTAAAAAGATGATGAATAATATTGTCACAGGAAAATTGTTGATGTTTCAAAATCAGTTATAGGACCTATGTCTTCCTGAAGATATCATCCTTTTTAACAGAGGAAAACACAGAAACTGAGTTATGTAATTTAACCCAAGGAAACAGCTCCAAAGGGAATCCAGATGGGTCTTAAAGAGGAACTGAAAGATTTGGCTCTGAAATAAAGGATATTGGAATAGTATCTATAATAGCTATAGAATAAATTACCTAAAATTATCATTACTCATACATGTTATAAGGAAAAGTGTAATATATCTGTCCTCAAGAATAAGTGGCTTTCTTTCAAAATTCCTTACTAAGATTTCCAAGAAGGGATGTAGCAAGAAGGATCCCTCAAAGCATTGTCAATCTGGAGCTGTCCCTAGTTGATGGTAGGAATAAGTCAAAGGTATTTAGCCAGAAGGGTAGGGTACAAAGGGACTGACATCATTCTGACCTGTGGATACCAAGAAGCCTCAATCCTGAATCTGTTCCTCTCTCCCATCTCAGTTTACTCAGCTCACCTTACCCTTCCTGGCACCAAGTATCTATATATACCCTAGCTTTAGTTTCTAAGAGGCAGAGATTAGAGCCCATTCTCGTGTCCCTTTTCTACCCAGCTCTGCCCAAACGTACCTCTCCCATCTTGGCCTGATTTAACCTTCCTGAGGTTATCTTGAGCTCACTGGGCGTTTCTGCAGGCAGGAAAATAAATCTTTGTTCTGTCTCTACTCCATCTACCCAGAGAGCTGTAAGCTCCTAAAAGGGAGGCCAATTTGAAGTTCTTATAATATAAACACAAGATGATCAAGGCCTAAATAAAGGATAATCACAAAAATAAAAATGGAAATGAATGTGGGAGAAATTACAATTAAAAAATGAACAAAATGGAATGTCTGGGATGCCTAAGTGAGATGAGAGAGAGGAGCAAGTAAAGGAATTAGAATAGATAGTAGATGTTTTGCTTTAGTGGGTTGAATTTGAGGCATCAACAGAAATAAAGTGTAACTAGCCACTGGACAATTTGAAATGACCAGATATAAAACAATCAGAGGATGAAAACCATTGCCACATGCCATAATATAAGAAATACATACACACTTGCAATTAACATGATGTTCTAAGTTCTGTTGCAATATTGGAAAACTTTACAGTGTTTTATGAAAATAGTTACCTGGGAGATAAATTTATTTTGGCTTTAATATGCTTGGATTGTTAAAAAGCATTCTCCATAGCCATTCTGAGAGAGAAGGCTGTCAAGCCACTTTCGTGCTATTTCCAACCTTTAGGAGAAAAATATTTTCTCTTCTTGGGGCAAGATTCCAGGGGCAGAATTTTTAGCCCATCTTATTATTTACCTCCCTTACCCCTTTTGTGTTCTGTTCATCACTTAAAACTGATCACTACACAATGCAGGCATTTTGTGATAGCTACTACAGGAGGCCCCCTGAATTTCTGACAGTAGCAGTAGTGGCTTCAAATGGTCACAGCATAGTCCATAACATGTTCAGTTGCTTCTTGCTCTTATTCCAGCCCCAACCTCTCCTACCCGATTATTCTCTCATCTAATGCAACTGTTCACAAAGACACTCCTCTATAAAGGTCTTCTTAAGGTACTGATAATTTACAAGGTGTGAAGGAAAGAGTAGTAGCCAAAAGATGCTCTATTTTAAAAGGAAGAATTGAAAAGCCATTGAAAATTAAATAATATTCTAAAGAAACATGGTCAGCATCTGTGAAAGTAATAAGTATAATATTGTGAATAAGTCTTGACAGAAGGCATAGAGTGCTCTCAAATTCCTCTCTTTGGAGGACTGAGTTTGAATAAGGTGCCCTATCTTCAGCTATTCAGGTTATAGGTAAACAGCTGTGCTCAGCTGTATCTGCCCATTTAACACATAAAACAGAATTTCTTAATGTACCTAGATCATTGCATTTCCTGTGCAATTTTTGTGATCCCATTTTTTGTGCACTTTTACTTTTGAGTTCATAATAAGAACAAGTGCTTTTATTTGCAATGGTTACTAAAGAACAAGGGCTGTCCCACAATCCCATCTTTGTGCTGCTCTACCCATATTTGCTCTAAACCCAATGTAATAGCAGTCCTATTTTGGTCATCAGATCTCCCCCAAATAAATGTGCCCCTCACTCTGCTTTCTGAACATGGATTCCTAGGTGACAAAGGTAAACTGTCAAAATATCTGAACTTAAAGGTTTCCCTGATATCCCCTGTCTTTATAGTTCTCCTTCTAACTCTACTCCTACCACCACCACTCTTCAGGGTATTATAACTCCCATGATTTCACAGTATTTATTAATAATATATTTAAACCATATCCAGAATCTATTATGCCAAAGCTATTATACTTTTCCAATCTGTAGGTGAAGAAGAATCATAGAACTGGATACCTTTAGAATCTTTAGGAAATCTTTCATGAGACCACTAACTATCATAAGCAGCTGAATTGTCTTAGGATTTCCATTTCACTTTCAACTGTCTAATAGCTTTGGAAGGGAATTCTGGGGAAGGGTGCCTCAGAAATAGACAAAATAAAGGTTTTGGAATTCCAAAAACTCATAGGTACTAATCTTTAAAATATGCTGGGTGCTATGAGTTGCAAGTAAAGATTTTGCCCCCAAATGAGATTTTTTTAAAAAATTATTTTTTTACTTGAAAGGCAGAGTTAGGGAGAGAAAGGATGAGTGAGGGAGAGGGAGAGAGAGGGAGAGAGAAGACAGACAGACAGAGACAAAATCTTTCACTGGTTCACTCTCAAAATGACCACAATGACCAGGCTGAAGCTCAGAACCAGGAACTTCATCTGAGTCTCTCTCCTGTTATCAGGTGCCCAGGTACTAGGGCCATATGTCACTGCTTCCCTGGGCATGTTAGCAGGAAGCTGCATCAGAAGTGGAGTAGCTGGGACATAAACTGGCAGCAATATGGGATGCAAGCATCACGGGTAGTGTCTTACCTTTGTGTGCCACAACACCAGCTCTCAAAATGAGATCTCTTAAAAACAGTATTATTGAGTATAATGTTATATAAATAATTGCATATATATAAAGTATAAACATTGAGACATCTTGACATACACAAGGTGATTTCAAAAAGTTCATGGAAATTGAATTAAAAGATAAAAATGAAAAATACAAACTTTATTTCTCAACAAACTCCATCAATTTGAAGACATTTTTGTAAGGAAAGATACCAACCATTTAGTCCATCCCTAAAATAACTGAGGATCCTAGGAATTTAGCCCTGTCAGTGCAGTCTTTTTTACATTACTAATTCAAAAATGAGTGTCATTGAAGTTTTTATTTTTAAGATTAAGAAAAAAAGGAAGTCAGTAGGAGCCAGATCAAGACCATACTGAGGATTCCTAATGATTTTCCATTGAAACTCTTTACAAAATTGCCCTTGCTTGATGAGAGGAATGGGCAGGAACATTGTAATGGTAAAGAACTTTCCTAGGTGATTTCCTGCTGAAACTTTGGCTCACTTTCTCAACATACTCTCTTAATAAGCAGATGTGATCATTCTTTGTCCAGTCACAAAGTCAACAAGCAAAATACCCTGAGCATTTCCAAAAATTTGTGCCATGACTTTTCATCTTGACTGGTCACTTTTACTTTGAACCACTGTCACCTCTTGGTAGCTATGGCTTTGATTGTACTTTGCCTTCCAATAGTGCTGGCAAAGCTGTATTTTACTTCCTGTTCCAATTGGTACAAGAAATACTTCAGGGTCTTGATCCCAATTGTTTAAAATTTCCATTGAAAGCTCTGCTTTTGTTTATAGCTGATCTGGATGCAATAGTTTTGACACCAGGAACTTTTTGAGCATACACTTATTTCCTCTATAATTTTTTCAGTTGGAATGTGTAAGCTGAACCAACTGAAATGTCTGTGGTGTCAACTATTGTACCTGATGTAAATCATCTGTCTTCCTTAATTATGGCATGGACAAGATGAAAGTTTTCCTTGTAAATTGATGTGGACAGTCTGCCTCTGCAGGCTTCATCTCCAATATTATCTATCCCTTCCTGAAATGATTTATCCATAAATAAACTGCTGACTTCATTGGAGCATCATCCCATTAACTTTTTGTGAAGAATCAATGATTTCACCATTCTTTCACCCAAAGTTCACCATAAACTGGATGCTTGTTCTTGCTTCAGTGTAAGCAGCATTTATGTTACTCTGATGGGGGCTTTTTCAAACTGAAAAAGAAATAATATCCTTCTTATTGCCCCAAATTAGATCCTGTTCAGACATGTTATAACAATTAGTTCAGGTTTGAATTGTTGCTTAAAAAAATTCCAATCCGTGTAATCAATTTTTTTGCATAATTGATATTTTCCTCTAACTTCTTGAGAGCCACTTATATGTATACACCGGTGAAGCCATTACTACCATTAAAATAGTAAATATATCCATCATTTCAAAAAGTTTTGCACTCCCTTCTCCTCCTTAACTCCAACCATTTTCCTTAAGCAACAACTGCTCTGCTTTCTGCCACTCATGAATTAGTTTGTATTATTTTAGAGTTTTATATAAATGGATTATATATATTATTTTCTTGTGTCTGGCCTCTTTCACTGAGCAGAATATTTTGAGATTCAGCTGCGTTGTTATATGTGTCTTAATAGCTCACCCCATTTGTGCTGCTGGGTAGTATTCCATGGTATGGGTGTTACCACAATTTGCTCTTCCATTCATCTGTTGGTGGACAATGTTCCCGATTTTTGACCATTATAAATAAAGTTACCATGAACATTACAGCACGAGTCTTTGGGTGGACATATAGTCTGTTCTCTTGGGCAAATAGCTAAGAGTGGAATGACTGGATCTTGTTATAGATATAATCTTAACCTTTTAAACAACTGCTAAACTGTTTTTAAAAGTGATCGATTTTATATTACCATCAGTAGTATATGAGAGTCTTAATTCCTGCATATTCACACAAAACTTTGCATGGAAAGGCCTTTAAATTTAATCTATGTTAGTAGGCAGAATAATATATTGAAAGTATATTAGCTCAGTGTGGCTTTAATTTACATGGTCCTAATACTTCCTGATGTTGAACATAACCTCTTATGCTTATTGGTCATTTGTATAGCTTTTGTGAAATGCTTGTTCAGGTCTCTTCCCCATTTCTTTCTTTTTTTTTTTTTTTTTTTTTTTTTTTTGACAGGCAGGATTAGACAGTAAGAGAGAGTGAGCTGATCTGAAGCCAGGAGCCAAGAGTTTTTTCTGGTTTCCCACACAGGTACAGGGACCCAAATCCACTGTTTTCCCAGGCCATAGGAGAGAGCTGGATCATAAGAGGAACAGCTGAGACACGAACTGGCGCCAATATGAGAAGCTTGCACCACAGGCAGAAACTTAATGTACTGCATTGCAGCGCCAGCCCCTATGGTTTTAATTTTGTGAAGTCCAGTGTACCACTTTTTCCTTTGACAGGTTAGACTCTTATTAGATTTTTAATATCAAGTCTCAGAGCACTTGGCCTAGCCCTGGATCCTGAATATTTTCTCCTATTTTCTTTTTTTTTTTTAAGCATTCTTATTTATTTATTTATTTGACAGATAGAGTCAGACAGTGAGAGAGAGAGAGAGAGAGAGAGAAAGGTCTTCCTTCCGTTGGTTCACCCCCCAAATGGCCGCTACGGCCGGAGCTATGCTGATCCGAAGCCAGGAGCCAGGTGCTTCTTCCTGGTCTCCCACGTGGGTGCAGGGCCCAAGCACTTGGGCCATCCTCCACTGCCTTGCCCGGGCCACAGTAGAGAGCTGGACTGGAAGAGGAGCAGCCGGGACTAGAACCGGCACCCATATGGGATGCCAGCTCCTCAGGCGGAGGATTAACCAAGTGAGCCATGGTGCCGGCCCTCTCCTATTTTTTCTAAAGCTTTTATAATTTCAAATTTTATATTTAAGCTTGTGATCTGCTTAGAGTTGATTTTTGTATAAAATGTGAGACTTAGATTTCCTCAATAAGTATGTTCAATTATTACAGCACAGTTTGATGGAAAGGCTATTCTTCCTCCATTGAGTTGTGTCTGCCCCTTTGTCAGATGTCATTAGGCCATATTTCCATGAGTCTATTTCTAAATTCCCTGTTCTGATCCACTGATCTATGTCTTTCCATCTGCCAACACTACAGAGTCCTAAATATTGCAGCTATAAAAATTTTGCAATGGGAGACTGTTTCTCCCACTATATTCTTTTTTCCCCCAAAATTGTTTTGTAGCTATTCTAGTTCTTTTTTCCTTTTCCTATAAATTTTAGAAAAATGTCTTTATCTATGAGAAATCTTGTTGTAATTTTGATAGGAATTGTGTTAAATTATTTATCAGTTTGTAGAGAATTAGCATTCTCACCATGAGAATTTTCCAGTCATAAATATGGTATCCATTTAAATATATTTAGAACTTCTTTCATGTTTTATAGCTCCTTCTATGTATCTTGTAGGTTTTGTTAGACTTTCACCTAAGTATTTAATTTTTTGAGTGATTATAAATTGTATTATATTTTAAGTTTAGATTTCTGTGTATTTATTGCTCATCAATAGGAGTACAGTTGATTTTTGTATTTATCTTGTATCCAAACTTGCTAAATTCACTTTTCTAGAAGTTTTATATAGATTCCTCAGGGATTTACTGCACGATCATGTAAAGTAGAATTTCTAGTCTTGGATTGAAGGTGAGTAGTGAGAGCAGATATCTTTGTTTTGATCCTGATCTTGAGATTAAAGCAGTTAGTCTTTTACCGTAAAGTATGGTAGTTTAAGAGCTTTTAGTTGCTCTTGAGCAAGTTGATGAAGTTCTCTCATTTCTATTTTTGTGAGATTTTTTTAAAATCATGAATAGCTATTGAATTTTGCTAAATGCTGTTTCTATATCAATTGATATGAACATGGGGTTTTTCATTATTGGTCTACTAATAAGATGAATTACATTGATTTTTGAATATTGAACCAGAATAGTGACCCAACTTGATTAAAGGGTTTCATATATATATGTGTGTGTGTGTCTGTGTGTGTGTGTGTATGTATGTATGTATATTTATATACATATATAGCTGAATAATACTTGCTAATATTTTCAGGGATTTTTAAAATATATTTTATTTTTAAATGTATTTTATAAATATATTTCCATGAGGTGCATTGGTTTATGGTATTGTTAGTTTGTTTCATGCTATCTTTTTTTAGATATCATAGATATCATAGAGTTAATTGGGAAACATTCTCTTTTGTTTTATGGAAGAGATTGTATAGAATCAGTGTTACTTTTTATTTTTTATTTTTTTTAAAAGATTATATTTATTTATTTGAGAGGCAGAGTTACAGACATTGAGAGGGAGAGACAGAGAGACGTCTTCCTTCCATTGGTTCATTCCCCAAATGGCCGCACCCAGTCTCCCATGTGGGTACAGGGGCCCAAGGACTTGAGCCATCTTCTACTGGTTTCCCAGGCCATAGCAGAGAGCTGGATTGGAAGAGGGGCAGCTGGGACTTGAACCGGTGCCCATAAGGGATGCCATCGCTCCAGGTGGATGAATAACCTAAAGCACCACAGTGCCGACCCCAAAATCAGTGTTAATTCTTTAAACATTTGGTGAAATTTTTTTGATGAAACCAAATATATTTGTCCTTTCAAGGAAATTTTTAGAGGGATTTTTTTTCAATTTGTATTTTTTTAAACTTTTATTTACTAAATATAAATTTCCAAAGTACAGTTTATAGATTACAATGGCTTTACCCCCATAACTTCCCTCCCACCCACACCCCTCCCATCTCTCGCTCCCTCTCCCATTCCATTCACATCAAGATTCATTTTCAATTATCTTTATATACAGAAGATCGATTTAGTATATATTAAGTAAAGATTTCATCAGCTTGCACACACACAGAATATAAAGTGTAAAATAATGTTTGAGTGCTAGTTATAGCATTAATTCACATTGAACTACACACTAAGGACAGAGATCCTACATGAGGAGTAAGTACACAGTGACTCCTGTTGTTGACTTAACAATTTGACACTCTTGTTTATTTTTTTTTTATTTATTTATTTTTAAATTTTTGACAGGCAGAGTGGACAGTGAGAGAGAGAGAGACAGAGAGAAAAGTCTTCCTTTTGCCGTTGGTTCACCCTCCAGTGGCCTCCACGGCCGGCGCGCTGAGGCCGGTGCATCGCGCTGATCCGAAGCCAGGAGCCAAGTGCTTCTCCTGGTCTCCCATGCGGGTGCAGGGCCCAAGTACTTGGGCCATCCTCCACTGCACTCGCGGACCACAGCAGAGAGCTGGCCTGGAAGAGGGGCAACTGGAAGAGGGACAGAATCAGGCGCCCCGACCGGGACTAGAACCTGGTGTGCCAGTGCCACAAGGTGGAGGATTAGCCTATTGAGCCACGGCGCCGACAAACACTCTTGTTTATAGCGTCAGTAATCTCCCTAGGCTCTGGTCATGAGTTGCCAAGGCTATGGAAGCCTTTTGAGTTTGCCGACTTTGATCTTATTTAGACAAAGTCATAATGAAAGTGGAAGTTCTCTCCTCCCTTCAGAGAAAGGTACCTCTTTCTTTGATGGCCCGTTTTTTCTACTGGGATCTCACTCGCAGAGATCTTTCATTTAGGTCTTTTTTTTTTTTTTTTTCCAGAGTGTCTTGGCTTTCCATGCCTGAAATACTCTCATGGGCTCTTCAGCCAGAACCGAATGCCTTAAGGGCTGATTCTAAAGCCAGAGTGCTGTTTAGGAATCTGCCATTCTATGAGTCTCCTGTGTATCCTGCATCCCATGTTGGATCTTTCTCTCCCTTCTTTATTCTATCAGTTAGTATTAGCAGAAACTAGTCTTGTTTGTGTGATCCCTTTGACTCTTAGACCAATCATTATGATCAGTTGTGAACTAAAATTGATCACATGGACTAGTGAGATGGCATTGGTACATGCCACCTTGATGGGATTGTGTTAGAATCCCTGGCACACTTTTAACTCCACCATTTGGAGCAAGGCTGATTGAACATGTCCCAAATTGTACATCTCCTTCTCGTTATTCCCACTCTTATATTTAACAACGATCACTTTTCAGTTAAACACCTAAGAATAATTGTGTGTTAATTACAGAGTTCACCAATAGTATTAAGTAGAACAAAAAGAATACTAAAAGGGGTAAAGTATTACATTGTACATCAACAGTCAGGACAAGGGCTGATCAAGTCATTCTTTCTCATAGTGTCCCTTACACTTCAACAGGTTTCCTTTTTGGTAATTGGTTAGTTGAAACTGATCAGGGAGAACATATGATTTTTGTCCCTTTGGGACTGGCTTATTTCACTCAGCATGATGTTTTCCAGATTCCTTCATCTTGTTGCAAATGACCAGATTTCATTGCTTTTGAATGCTGTATAGTATTGTACAGAGTACATGTCCCATAATTTCTTTATCCATTCTAATGTTGATGGACATTTGGGTTGATTCCAGGTCTTAGGTATTGTGAATTGAGCTGCAATAAACATTAAGGTACAGACCGCTTTTTGTTTGCCAATTTCATTTCCTTTGGGTAAATTCCAAGGAGTGGGATGGCTGGGTTGTATGGTAGGGTTATATTCAGGTTTCTGAGGAATCTCCAGAGTGACTTCCATAGTGGCTTAACCAGTTTGCATTCCCACCAACAGTGGGTTAGTGTCCCTTTTTCCCCACATCCTCGCCAGCATCTATTGTTGGTAGATTTCTGAATGTGAGCCATTCTAACCAGGGTGAGGTGAAACCTCATTGTGGTTTTGATTTGCATTTCCCTGATTGCTAGTGATCTTGAACATTTTTTCATGTGCCTGTTAGCCCTTTGGATGACCTCTTTTGAAAAATGTCTATTGAGGTCCTTGGCCCATCTCTTAAGTGGGTTGTTTGTTTTGATGTTGTGGAGTTTCTTGATTTCTTTGTAGATTCTGGTTATCAACCCTTTATCTGTTGCATAGTTTGCAAATATTTTTCCCATTCTGTCGGTTGCCTCTTCACTCTCCTGACTGTTTCTTTTGAAGTACAGAAATTTCTCAATGATGCAATCCCAAATATTAATATTGGCTTTTACAGCCTGTGCCTCCAGGGTCTTTTCCAAGAAGTCTTTGCTGGTGCCTATATCTTGCAGGGTTTCTCCAATGCTCTCTAATAATTTGATGGTGTCGGGTCATTGATTTAAGTCTTTAATCCATGTTGAGTGAATTTTTGTGTAAGGTGAAAGGTAGGGGTCTTGCTTCATGATTCTGCACGAGGAAATCCAGTTTTCCCAGCACCATTTATTGAATAGACTGTCCTTACTCCAGGGATTGGTTTTGGATCCGTGATCAAATATAAGTTGGCTGTAGATGTTTGGATTGATTTCTGGTGTTTCAATTCTGTTCCATTGGTCTATCCATCTGTTTCTGTACCAGTACCATGCTGTTTTGATTACAACTGCCCTGTATTATGTCCTGAAATCTGGTATTGTGATGCCTCTAGCATTGTTTTTGTTGTACAAGATTGCTTTAGCTATTCGAGGTCTCTTGTGTCTCCATATGAATTTCAGCATCATTTTTTCCAGATCTGAGAAGAATGTCTTTGGTACTTTGATTGTTTTCACATTGAATCTATAAATCACTTTTGGGAGAATGGACATTTTGATGATATTGATTCTTCCAATCCATGAGCGTGGAAGATTTTTCCATTTTTTGGAATTCTCTTCTATTTCTTTAAGGTTTTGTAGTTCTCATCGTAGAGGTCTTCGATATCCTTGGTTAAGTTTATTCCAAGGTATTTGATTGTTTTTGTAGCTATTGTGAATGGGATGGATCTTAGAAGTTCTTTCTCAGCCATAGCATTGCCTGTGTATACAAAGGCTGTTGATTTTTGTGCATTGATTTTATATCCTGCTACTTTGCCAAACTCTTCTATGAGTTCCAATAGTCTCTTAATAGAGTTCTTTGGATCCCCTAAATAAAGAATCATATCATCTGCAAAGAGGGATAGTTTGACTTCTTCCTTCCCAATTTGTATCCCTTTAATTTCTTTTTCTTGCCTAATAGCTCTGGCTAGAACTTCCAGAACTATATTGAATAGCAGTGGTGAGAGTGGGCATCCCTGTCTGGTACCAGATCTCAGTGGAAATGCTTCCAACTTTTCCCCATTCAATAGGATGTTGGCTGTGGGTTTTTCATAAATTGCTTTGATTGTGTTGAGGAACGTTCCTTCCAAACCCAGTTTGCTTAGAGTTTTCATCATGAAAGGGTGTTGAATTTTATCAAATGCATTCTCTGCATCTATTGAGATAGTCATATGATTTTTCTTCTGCAGTCTGTTAATGTGGTGTATCACATTGATTGATTTTCGAACATTGAACCATCCCTACATACCAGGGATAAATCCCACTTGGTCTGGGTGGATGATGTTTCTGATGTGTTGTTGCATTCTATCGGCCAGAATTTTATTGAGGATTTTTGCATCTATGTTCATCAGGGATATTGGTCTGTAATTCTCTTTCAATGCTGCATCTTTTTCCGGCTTAGGAATTAAGGTGATGCTGGCTTCATAGAAAGATTTTGGGAGGATTCCCTCTTTTTTGATTGTTCTGAATAGTTTGAGAAGAATTGGAGTTAGTTCTTCTTTAAATGTCTGGTAGAATTCAGCAGTGAATCCATCTGGTCCTGGGCTTTTCTTTGTTGGGAGGGCCTTTATTACTGTTTCAGTTTCTGTCTCAATTATGGGTCTGTTTAGGTTTTCGATGTCTTCCTGGTTCAATTTAGGTAGGTTGCATGTGTCCAGGAATCTATCCATTTCTGATAGGTTTCCGTGTTTGCTGGCATACAAGTCCTTGTAGTAATTTCTGATGATTGTTTTTATTTCTGTGGTGTCTGTTGTTACGTTTCCTTTTTCATCTCTGATTTTATTGATTTGGGTCTTTTCTCTTCTTTTTTTAGTTAGTTGGGCCAATGGGGTATCAGTTTTGTTTATTTTTTCAAAAAACCATCTCCTAGTTTGGCTGATTTTTTGTTAAGTTTTTTTGGATTCAATCCTGTTGATTTCTTCTCTGATTTTTATTATTTCTCTTCTCCTACTAGATTTGCGTGGTTTGCTGCAGATTATCCACATCCTTGAGATGAATTGAAAGCTCATTTATTTGGTGCCTTTCCAAATTCTTCATGTAGGCACCTATTGTTTTAAACTTTCCTCTTAACACTGCTTTTGCTGCGTCCCATAAGTTTTGGTATGTTGTGCTGTTATCCTCATTTACTTCCTGAAAGTTTTTTATTTCTCTTTTGCTTTCTTCTATGACCCATTGTTCATTCAGGAGCATGTTGCCCAATCTCCATATGTTTGCATATGCTCTAGGGATTCCTGAGTTGCTAATTTCCAACTTCATTCCTGTATGGTCTGAGAAGCTGCATGGTATGATTCTAATTCTTTTGAATTTGCTGAGACTTGCTTTATGGCCTAGTATGTGGTCAATCCTAGAGAAGGTTCCATGTACTGCTGAGAAGAATGTAAATGCTTTCTGTGTAGGATGAAAAGTTCTGTATATATCTGTTAGATCCATTTGGGCTATAGTGTTGTTTAAATCTACTGTCTCCTTGTTGATCTTCTGTCCTGTTGATCTGTCTATTTCTGAGAGTGGAGTATTGAAGTCCCCCAGTACTATTGTATTGGAGTCTAAGTCTCCCTTTAAGTCCCTTAACAAATCTTTTAAATAAACCGGTGCCCTGTAATTAGGTGCATATACATTGATAATCTTTATATCTTCCTGTTGATTTGAACCCTTAATCATTATATAGTGCCCCTCTTTGTCTCTCTTAACAGTTTTTGTGTTAAAGCTTATGTTGTCTGATATTAAGATAGCTACACCCACTCTTTTTTCATTTCTGTTGGCATGGTATATCTTTTTCCAGCCTTTCACTTTCAGTCTGTATGCATCTTTGTTGGTGTCTGCTCTTTGTCTTGCTTGCCTTTGAGAGGTGAGCAGAGAGAGATATACTCCTGTCCATACTGGTCCCCCCCTTTTTTTCCCCTCTCCTCTAGTTAGCCTGGTGAACTTTCCCCCACGGGGCTTCAAGCCTCGTTCCCTCGAGGCTCCTCTTTCCACTTTCCCATTGGTTATCTCGGGCTATTGAGGTTCGGCTCACCTCGCGTTCCAGCGCTGGTGTCCGCAGCCATGGACTCCCACCTAGAGGAATTTTTAAAAATAGTTATAAAATTATTCCAATTTTCTATTCCATGTTGATTGAGATATGGTAGGTTGTATTTTTTTCCCTGAGGAATTAGTTCATTTTTTTCTAATCTGCCGATTTTGTAAGTATAGAGTTCTTTCTAGTGTTCCTTAATTGTCTGAGATGTCTGGAGCATCTTTCGGATATCTTCTGTTTACTACTGATTTTGATCATTTGTATCTTTGTTGCTTTTTAATTTTTTTAAAGATTTATTTATTTGAAAGTCAATTATATATACATAGAGAGAGACACACACAGAGAGATCTTCTCTCTACTGGTTGACTCACCAAATGCCTACAGTGGTGAGGGCTGGCCCAGGCTGAAGCCAGGAGCTTCATCTGGGTCTCCCACAAGGGTGGCAGGGGCCAGGACACTTAGGCCATCTTCCACTGCTTTTCCCAGGACCATTATCAAGGAGCTGGATCAGAATGGAGAAGCTGGGACACAAACCAGCACCCATATGGAATACCAGCATCACCAACAGTGGCTTTACTTGCTATGCCACAACATTGGTCCCTCTTTTTTTTGAGTTGGTCTTGCTAGAGGTTTGTCAGCTTTATTTATTGATCTTTCCAAAGGCAGGATTTTTGTTTCATTAATTTTCTTTATTTTCTGTTTTTAATTACCTGAATTATCTTGTAAGTATTATTTTTTTTTTACTTTTGCTTGCTTTGGATTTATTTACTTCTTCTTTTACTAGGTCCTTATAGTGGAGGTTTAGATTATTGAATTCAGATGTTTCTTCTCACTTCAATATGTAAAGAATTTGGTGCTATATACATCCTTCTTAGCACAAAAGGTAGGCTCCCCCAATTATTATCTATTATATTTTCATCTTCATTTACTTGAAAATATTTTTCATTTCCTTTGTGA
Organism: Oryctolagus cuniculus; assembly: GCF_964237555.1. Classification (NCBI taxonomy): domain Eukaryota; kingdom Metazoa; phylum Chordata; class Mammalia; order Lagomorpha; family Leporidae; genus Oryctolagus; species Oryctolagus cuniculus. The sequence continues at coordinate 84,476,406 of NC_091436.1, forward strand.
CCTCCTTATTGACCCATATATTATTGATCAGTGTGATGTTTATCTTCCAATAATTTGGAGAGATTCCTGTTTTCTCCCTGTAATTAGTTCTTGTTTGATTTCATTGTGGTCACATAATATGCTCTATATTAATTTAATTATTTTAAATTTGCTGAGGTTTGGTGTATGGGCTGGTGTATAGTCTATCTTGGTATATGCTCAGTTGCCATTTAGAAAGAATCTGTATTCTGTTGTTACATGTAATGTTCCATAAATGTTACTTTGATGCTGTTGGTTGATGGTACTGTTGCATTCTTATGTATCTTTGCAGATATTTTACTCAGTTATCTATTGGTGGGACAGTGGTGTTGAAGTCTCCAAACATACTTTCAGATTATACATTTCTCTTCCATTCTGTCAATATTTGCTTTACATATTTTGAAGCTCAGTTATTTGGTGCATACAGTTATTTGGTGCATAAACATTTAAGATTACTATTTTTTCTTGCTGGATTGACCTGTTTATTGTTAAGTAATAGTAACTCAATCCCCTCAACTCAGAAAGCCTGCCATTCTTTTTTCTGGCTTCACTTCCCTACCAGCAGCTCAAAACTCTCTGGCACAATTGTAGGCTTACCTCATTTCTTTCATGTCTCTCAGAGATCTCTGTACTTACTTGATGACCAGTTTCTCATAGAGGTACAAGAGGGCAAATTGCTGGGGTTGCAGGTAGAGTAAAACTGGGCCCTCTTACTCTGTTTTTGGTATAAGCCAAGATCCCAATCTGAGGTTTTTGGGTTTTTTTCCCCATAACCAGAATTAATTTATTCAAGAAAAATAAATTTGCATGGGTGACCAACTGCAAATTATGCTATTTAGTTGAGTCCTTCCCTATGCTGCCATCAAGTAAATGAAAATCTGTGAGATTTGGATCTTCAGAATACTTTAATGGGGTAGCATGAATAAAGAGTACAACTTCAAATGACAGTGCAATAATAAGGTCAGATCTCACAGATAAAACTCTGAAACTTTCTCTTGAGTGCCAAGTTCACAACCCCAATGAGCCCTCATTTCCTACATCTCAGACACTTAAATCAATGACCAGAACTTCACCGAATGTTTATCATGAGTAGATTAGTATGTAGTTTCTGTTTAGTAGCCAAGGATTTAAGGGGATGTGGACAATAGACATCATTGTTAGATATCATTAGTAGGTATTACATAATTTTCTCAAGTGGTAGGGAATACAATTTTGTTGTGAACCTAAAACTAATAGTTGTAAATAATTATTTCTATTGCTAGAAAAATGGTGACATTGGAATCAAATAATGCAGGATTTAAAATAAGTTGCTATAGACCTTTTCTAAAATAATGTGTATATAATTTTTCATGCATTTATATGTGTGCTATGTAAAATATATGTACTTGAATCTAACAATTCCATTTTTGTAATTTATATTTATGGAAATTAATCTAGTAGGTTAAAAATTGTACAAAAATTTGTATTTCCTCATTATTTAAATGGCAAAACATGGAAAATATCTCAATAAATATGTAAAAATAGAATTATCAAAAAATATTAGTGCAACAAATGAATGAGTTAATTATTTCAGATCATGATTTGCAAGTTTGAATACAGTTGGAACTATTGCCACTTATAATTGCAATTAGCTCAACATAACGCTGTACAAAAAAATAAATACAAAATCATCAAACATTACATTCTTTCCATCCACCCTTCACAGCATGTCCATGCTTATGCTTTAGCTGGAAGTAAATGGTTCAATATACAAATAAAATCATAAACATGTATGAATATGGAGAGATTTTCACAGCATTGAAATTGAAAAACTTCATGTTGAAATTTGGGATTTTCTTTTTAATTTTAAATTTCTATTGTTTTCTAATAAATAACTTACATTTATATGATGAACACTACTTCACCTCTCCCAATTCACCAGGAATTTAAGATGCTTGAATAATCACTCCTGAGCAGTGATCATAGCAGTGCCTACGTGGCAGAAAATGTTGACAATTGAAATACTTACCTGGATTAGTCAACATCCTGACCATCTCCTCCTCTTATTTTTTTTTTTATTTTTTGACAGGCAGAGTGGACAGTAGGAGAGAGAGAGAGAGAGACAGAGAGAAAGGTCCGCCTTTGCCGTTGGTTCACCCTCCAATGGCCACCGCGGACGGCGCACAGCGCTGATCCGCGGCAGGAGCCAGGTGCTTCTCCTGGTCTCCCATGGGGTGCAGGGCCCAAGCACTTGGGCCATCCTCCACTGCACTCCCTGGCCACAGCAGAAAGCTGGCCTGGAAGAGGGGCAACTGGGACAGAATGCGGCGCCCCGACTGGGACTAGAACCCCGTGTGCCGGCACCTCAAGGCGGAGGATTAGCCTAGTGAGCCGCGGCGCTGGCCTCATCTCCTCCTCTACTTACCAAATAATCACATTTTAAAAATCATAAAAATAATTGAAAAAGATTTCTTTGCCATTTAGGTAAGTGTCCCAACTCTCAATTCACTTAGCTGGTTAAAATCTGCTATAGTTTAATCGCTTATACTTTAATTGGGGATCTTGTTAAACTATAGACTTGAATTTGGTAGATTTGGGGTGGGGCCTGAGAATCTTTATTTCTAACAATCTCCTAGGTGATATCAATGTTGCTAGTCCAAGAACCACCCTTGATTAGTAAATAATATGGCATTTGAGTAAACTGTATATCCAGTGAATCTGGATAATTCATTTATGTGTGTGTGCATATGTGCACTAGATTAATTTATGCTGCAATTTATGCCATATAGACAGCTATGTTTCCTTAGTTTTCTAGTTTTTGAAACAAAGATAATAAACTGGGTAAGTTACCTACCGTTTCTAAATTCTGTGGGAAAAAAGAAGCAAATGAAGTGTCGTTGAGTTAGATCACGCTTGGCAGAGACTTGACTTGTTTAATGATTAAAGCACAATCTGGTTGTAAATGTTCAAAAGGCATCAATAAGCTTCAGTAACTCTTGCTGCTAGAACTGACATCTACCACGTTTCTTCTTTACAGACAGTACTCAGTAAATACTTGTCCAATAAATGCCACATGAACAAATTCATGAACACCTACAGCCATATCTTTTTAATACATCTTATGCAACAGTTTTAACTACTGGCTGAAAATATTATCTTTTCTTCATGGTATTCTCAAATGATAACCTGATTGACTTCAAGAATGATGAAAGTGTTCATTTTCATTGAAAATCTTAAATCAGTAAATACTGTTTTCTGTGACATAGTGTCTGAATTGATGATATCTTCTAGAGTCAGTGAGTAACTCTCAACATATTTTATTTTCCAGACACTGTCTTAGCAAAAATAATGCTGAGAGGTCAGGGCACATCTATCTGCAGGGTGTTACAAGGCAGCATCTGAAGTACTCTTTTCTCACTTCTTTCTTTGCATAGATAATGCATTGCTTTCCCTCACTGAATAGGGATTGTTGCCATAGTAATGTTTTAAGAACACTCCTAGATCAATATTAAAACTTCACAAAGTATCAGAGATGTTCTATGCATTTTGTGAGGCTAAAGCTATACTCCTATTCTTGCTTATTTGCTCAACTGTAGAATAATGATTTGAGCAGCTCCTCACGTCTGGGTAATTCTGTGATTTGAAGAATCAGTCAATCAATCAATAAGTGCCCTGTGAGTGCTTCCCAAACAGAAGCCTATACTAGACACTAAATAACAACAACAATGTCAAATGCAGAGGCTGTGTATCTGCCAGTCTGGAAAGAAAATGCAGCTGCACTGTATGTACCAGGGTGCAGGATCCAGCTGTCCCTTAAAATGAAACTTGGATTTTTTCCATATTATATTTCAAAGTCTACCTAAGAAAATTTAATATCTTTCTCTTTTCATTGTCCAATTCATCTTTAACTTACCATCACAATTCTCAACTTGCCAACATAAATAATATCTCAGTATCATCTCACAAACATCCTGCACAGAATAGTAGAAAAGGAGTTAACAATTCCTGATATTACAGAATGTTCTGTGACAACATTCAGACAGTTTAGAATCAAGAACTAAGAAGGAAAAAATTATACACCAATTATGTGTCTGCCTCCTTCTGTAACAAAGCTACACATACCAAAGCAGTGTTTATTATGCCAAGATGTAGACTTTATTCCAAAAGAGCCCATTATCTTCAAGTGCTATTGATACAAAGCTCGAGTTATCCTAATAATCACTGTGCTCCCAAGGAGCGGAATGAGGAGAAGCCTGGGTTCCAGCTATACAGCTCTGCTTCCAGCCATGTGACCGTAAGCAAGTCCCTTCACCCTTTCCCATTCCAGTGGAAAATACACTATATCACAGTCTGAGTCTCCATCTGACTGCGAAACAGAATCAAATAAGGGATCCCTTCATCCTTCCTTGGGCTTTTTGCTCCATTTGTAATTCTTTGCTGATATGGCACAGTACTCAATGTCTGTTCTCATGGGAATTTGCTAGTAAGCACACTCTGTCTATATGGATTTAACTTAGTGTTTTCCCAACCATGCATATTATGGGAATGAATTCACAGATTCATTCTGGGAGATTGAGGATATTTGTTATTTCAACTAACTGACCATGTTGCCTTAATTTTTTTTGTAGACACATATTTAGAAATAAAATAATGCTCTGATATAAGTGGCTTCTAACCATCTGTTCAATGTTAATTCTCCATTGTGACCTTGATTGAAATTTCATAAATTTAGTCCACTGACCTGTAAACTCAGATTTGACCTTAAAAATGCAAGCTATCCTCAGTATATATTATCCTTTGTTTAACTTGTTGTACAAGTGTTTTAGTTATATGAAAAGTGTTCAAAGTGTGGGCTCAGAATGCTAAATTATACCTTAAAGGTTGTTTGACATTGAGTCTAGCACATCAGTGAATTCTTGGTTATCTGCATTGATAGCAAAGTGCCATCTGCCTATGTAATTGAAAATTGACTATATTTTCATTACTCTGAGGTTTACCTTGGTCTGCTCCTTTCCTTTCAAATATCACTGGCACTTCATCCTTCCCTCACCAGGATCTGTTCCCTTAGTTAGAAAAATTCAGAAACAATCCTGTGCAAGAACCCTAGATATTAGAGAAATAGTGAACAGAAAGCATCTTCATGACCTTCTATTTACTCAGTGGAATCACTAACTATGACAATTTTCACAAGTAAACAGAACATTATATTGTTCAACAACCACCAGGCGACATGGCAGAGTGAGCTGACGTAAGCAGACAGTCTCATGAGTCCCCTGGGACTGCCAATTCAGTTCAGCCTGGGTGCTACATGAGGCTGGGAGCCTAACTGGGCCCTACACATGAAGGTCAGAGCTGTGAAGCATTGCCTCCTCAGCGGAAAGGAGGCAGGAAAAATCCACACTAGTTTAAGCAGGCGTTGAGGAAATTTGCTGTCCTTTTGGGGCCTTACACTGGAAAACAGTCAACAGAAGTCATAACCCCAGCTCTGTGGGAACTTGAACTTAGAGTAATTGCAGGGTGGGGAAGCCCCATGTCTCCAAGAAAGCCTAAAAAATGGGCAAGGGTCATTGGAATGCTACAGTGCAGAGTATGGAGTTCCAACAGAGAGGATCTAAGAAGGTTTCCTAGTGAAGGGAGGACTTGAAGGATAAATAGAATTTCAATGGACAGAATTAGGGCAGAGGAGTTCCAGAGGGAGACCTATCCAGCAAAGACATAAGGAGGACACATGGCAGAAGACAAGGAGTTTGTGAAGGGGTTAGAGTGAGGAAAAAGTCTTAGTGAGGAATATGCTAGGACAAGACAAAGCTTTTTTTAAATTATAAAAATAACGAGTATTGTGTTTGAGTTGAGTGCAAATGAAATAAGTTTAAGGCTAGTAGCTAAGGCTTGTTTTTTTCTATTCCATAATAAGCAATATGAATAATGAATGTTATGTATGAGTGAAAGATCTTTCTTAATGCTAGCTAACCTCCCATGTGTTCCCAGGAAAGTTATTACCCAGCATCAGACAAAGAAATACTTGGTGCTACTCCCCCACAGTTTGCTAAAGAGACTGCCAAATGAGAAGCAACTTGATGTTCACATAATTTTTAATGCTGTCCTTGTTATTTTCAACTTGGGCTTCATATTTGCAGCCATTTTTTGGTACATCTCATTCAATCATGAGTTCTCCCACTGAATTTCAGTTTTAGCTACATTGAGTGATTACTACTTTTGAAAACTTCCCTGGGATCTTCCTAACATATATTTTGTATAGTCTACGTAGTTTGTGCTTACACTCAAACCTTACTGTAAAGAATCTCTAAATTCAGAAGGCACAAAACTTGCTGCTTTGTATGATGTGGTGCTTCTTAGCTCAGGCTTAGGAAAACCTTTTCAGTGTCATGCCAGATGATCCGTATTTTAGGTTTTGTGGACCATACATAATCTATATCATCACATATTCTTGTGTTTTTTGCTTCCTTTACAACACTTAAAAATGTAAAAACAAGTCTTATCTCACAGGCCATTCAAAATCAAGCTGATATTGATTAATCCAAGGAATGCAACATTTTTTGGCACTTAACTACAAATAAGTCTGGAACTAGCATGAATGAATGACTGAGACCCTGAGAGATGATTATTGGAATGCTGCAGCCACAAAGGCATGCTTGCCTGAGCGCCCAGAGAATCCATCAAAAGGAAATCATTTTCAAAGTGACATCGAACTTGCATGACCAACAGCAGAATATCAATCCAAACAGATGTGTAGAGGGCAATGGGGCATCAGAACATGAAGCAGTAGATTATTTAAAGCAGATGAAATCAAGTGTGATAGAAGATGTTCCCTGCTGCATCACCTTTAGTTTCAAGTAGTTTGAGACTAGCTGACCACCTCTAGTCTAATTATTAATTATAATTATAAACATAATATCAAGCTAGCATCCTGGAGAAAGGAGGAAGAGAGATGATAAAGTAGGGGAGATAGAAGAGAAAGGGAAAGGAGGAAAGATAGAAGGGTGTGGTGGTTAATATTATGTGTCAGTTTGACTGTGTTAAGGAATGCTCCAATAGCTGGTAAAACATTTCTCGATGTGTATATGAGAGTGTTCTTGGAAGATAATAGCATTGAATTGACAGGCTTAATAAAAATGATCATTCTCACCAGCGTAGGTGGGCATCACTCAGTTCATGGATTGCCTAATAGAATAAAAAGACAGAGGAAGGGTGCATTCTCTCCCTGCAGGAACTGGGCATCTATCTTTTTTCCCGCAGACCTTGCCATTTCTGGTTCTCAAGCTTTCAGACTCAGACTGAATCTTGGGCCAGTGGCTCCCATGGTTCTGAGGCCTTTGGGATTGGGCAGAAACTACACCACTTGCTTTCCTGGACCTTCAGCATGTAGATGGCAAACTGTGGAACTTATCAGCGTCCCTGACCCAGGTACAGAGAGGAAAGGAAAGGAGAGGCAAGAAAGAAAAGAGAAGGAAAACACTTTTAAACAATAACATTTAAACATCCAATAAATTTTTAAATTAGTTAACCACTACCACTTATGTTAAGCACTCTGACTAAAATGAAAGTATTATCTTTTTTCTTTCTGTTCATTTATTTACCCTAGTCAGTTGACAAACGTATTTATTGTCCAGAATCAATCACATGGCCACACTCAATTTCAGGAACGTTAGGAAATAAATGTATTTTAGCTAAGTGCATTGCCATGACAGATAAAATCAGTAGAAAAGGGACAAAGCATTGATTGGGGTAGGCTGTGCAGTCTTTGCCACATGGAGCTAGTATGACTTTTAATTTGGGTGATTGGACTGTTTTCATCCAAGTCAGAGATCTAAAATCAGGAAATTCAAGAAGCAGTCAAAGCCTCAGGCATGTGATTGGGCTAAAGGATTTTGATTTGTAGACATTAGTAAAATGCCAGACTTTCCATGAACAGTCAAAATGAGTTGTGTGAAAAACATAATATCCTTTAGATAATCAAAGGAATGTAACATAAACCTCGCAAGAACAGCACTAGTTTTTATCTAAATAAAATATGGTTTTTAGAGATGAACTCTTTTGAAATGAACAGTTTCAGAAGTTTGTTGGGGCCAGCGCTGTGGCGCAGTGGATTAACGCCCTGGCCCAGGGTGCTGGCATCACATATGGTTCAAGACCTGGCTGCTCCACTTCCTATCCGGCTCTCTGCTGTGGCCTGGGAAGGCAGTGGGTGATGGCCCAAGTCCTTGGGCCCCTGTACCCATGTGGGAGACCCGGAGGAAGCTCCTGGCTCCTGGCTTTGGATCGGCTCAGCTCTGGCCGTTGTGGCCAATTAGGGAGTGAACCAGCAGACGGAAGACCTCTCTTTCTCTCTCTCTGCCTCGCCTCTCTCTGTGTAACTCTGACTTTCAAATAAATAAATAAAAATCTTTTTAAAAAATGTTAGTGCTACTGGACTACAGGAAAATATTCACAATAAACATATATGATAAAGGACTTATATCCAGGTTATCTAAAGAAATCAGAAGTGAATAACAAAAGGCAAATAATTTAAAAATGGACAGGGATCAGGGATGGCATTTAGCCTAGCAGTTTAGGTGATGGTTAAGATAGCTGAATCTCACGTCAGAGTACCTGGGATTGATACCTAGCTCTGGCTTCTGACTCCAGCTTCCTGCTAATGCAGACTCTTTTTTTAAAAGATCACAATAATTTTATTGTATAATTTAATATCACTGTTTTTCACTTGCTAACCAGTTCTCCTTTTTTACTTAGAAACTTTTATTTAAGGTATACAAACTTCATGCCTTTCATACATACAAACTTAGGAACACAGTGATTCTTCCCACCCTACCCTCCCTCTCACCCACACTTCCACCCTTCTTCCTCCTCCATCTCCTATTCCCATTCTTATTGTTTACAAAAATCTATTTTCAGTTAACTTTATACTCATAAGATTAACCCTACACTAAGTAAAGAGTTTAAGAAATAGTGTGAAGGAATAAAAGCACTGTTCCTCAACAGTCAAGTCAAAGGCTGTTTAAAATCATTGCATCTCAAAGTGTCAATTTCACTTTCATAGATTACCTTTTAGTTACTCTGTTAGTTACCACAGATCAAGGAGAACATATGCCATTTGTCTTTTTGGGACTGTCTGATTTAACTAAATATAATGTTTTCCAGTCACATCCATTTTGTTGCAAACAGAATTTCTTTTTTACAGCAGTGTAGTGTTCCTTAGTGTACATTTATCATAATTTCTTTATCCAATCTTCAGTTGATAGACATCTGGGTTGATTCCATATCTGCTGGCCATTTGAATTTCCTCTTTTGAAAAATGCCTGTTCAAGTCCTTTGCCCATTTCTTTTTTTTATTCATTTATTTATTTGTAAGTCAGTGTTACACAGAGAGAGGTCTTCCATCTGCTGGCTCACTCCCCAATTGGCTGCAACAGCCAGTGCTGTGCTGATCTGAAGCCAGGAGCCATGAGCTTCTTCCAGATCTCCTGTGTGGGTGCAAGGGCCATCTTCTACTGCTTTTCCTAGGCCATCTTCTACTGCTTTTTCCAGCAGAGAGCTGGATTGGAAGTGGAGCCTATTCCCACTCTTAATTTTTACAGATATATTTTCAGTTTAATTTATACTCATAGGATTAATCCTACACTAAATAAAGAGTTCAGCAAATAGTATGGAGAAAAAAATACTGTTCCTAAATAGTAGAGACAAAGGCTGTAAATAATAATTGAATCTCAAAATGTCAATTTCACTTCTTTACGTTACATTTTAGGTACTCTATTAGTACAGATCAGTAAAAACATATGGTATCTGGCTTTTTGGGATTGTCTTATTGCATTAAATATAATGGTTTCTAGTTGCATCAATTTTGTTGCAAAACACAGGATTTCATTTTTTTAACCACTGAGTAGTATTCCATAGTGTATATATGTATACAATAGTTTCTTTATCCAGTGATCAGTTGATGGACATCTGGATTGGTTCCATATATTAGCTAATGTGAATTGAGGTGCAATGAACATGAGGATACAGATAATTCTTTCATCTGCTGATTTCATTTCCTTTGAGTAAATTCCCAGGAGTGGGTACTAATAGCCATTCTAGTGGGTATGTAGTACTGTACCTCATTGTGGTTTTAATTTGCATTTTCCTGGTTTCTAATGACCTTGAGAGTCTTTTAATCTGCTTATTGGCCATTTGTATTTCTCATATTTATGGTCTATTCAAATCTTTTGCTGGAGCCAGGAAACTCCCAGGCACTCTAAGTGGGATATGAGTATGTTATACATACATTTCAATGTGTATCTTAAACACATATATCAAGTTTTGTAATCTTGAATATGGCAATTATGACACAGATGCAAAAATTTACCAAATCTCATCAAAACATATATTTAAATTATTTTATTGTATGTGAACTATACTCCATTCCTTTAAAGAGAACATTAATGATGTTGAATTATAATTTCAAGATGAAAGTAGATTTCATATGGTGAAAAAATAAATTTAAATCTTCAACCTGATTCATTCATTTGTTTTCTCATCCATCAATCAAATGTGTTTAACACACAGCTGCTATGTGGTTAAAATTGTCCTGGGTGCAAATGATTGATGGATGTAAGACATAATCTCCACTGTCAATGAGTGCAGTCTCATGGAGATGTGAGTTTATGAACCAGTCACATCTATGTATAGTATTGTGTTATGTTATAAAGGTGAGTATAAAGTGTAGTATGTGTTCAAAGGAAGGAAATACATCTACTTGAGGTCGTTAGGAAAAATTTCATCAAGAAGATGTTTGAGTTGGGACTTAAAGGATGAATGTTAGCCTCTCTGAGACCCCAGAGGAAGGAATATATTGAAAGGATAGAAGGATACACAAATAAGCATATTGAAAGTAACAGATGGGAAATGATTTGGCACAATAAAGATCTGAGGTATATCACAGGCTTCATCCAAGTGATGAGAGTGTGGCCTTTCAGGGAAGGACTCCTTTGCCATGCTGAGTAGTTTGAAATTTGTGCATCAGATTTGCATTTCTGACAAAAATAAGTTGAATAGATTCTAGGGAGATAAGTCTGAAATGAGAGTCAGTGTGGTTAATTTGTTAAAGGACTAAACTGAAACCTTAACAATAACAACTAACTTTATCATAGCCTGCAGTGCTCCACATAGCCTTAACACTGTCCTCCTCACCAGTTAATGCCCTCAGCCCAGGTCCTCCCTTCCTTCTGACCCATTGTCCTCTGATCACACTGGTCTTCCTGTCTTTCCTCTGACATTCCAGGCTCACTGCTCTCTTGGTGCTTTGAGATAATTTTTGGCTGTAATTTGTTTTCTGGTTTTGTTGTTATCCTGGTCTTCATCCAAATGCCACCTCTCCTGGAAAGCCTTTCTCCAACTTCTTGGTCTAACACTTCCATCTTTTCCATTCACTATTCATGATAGTCATGTTGAATCTTCTTTCCAATATAAAAAACTTTGAAGGGTCTTAAATTGTATCCTACTTGCAAGCTAAGAACTTAGCTTGCCAGTTGTATGGATGCTCACAGGAGACACAAGATTCCTGGATCAGAAACAAAGGACCTTACTACTTAGAGCAAACCGCATGAGCTTCATATTTGTATTAGTACTTCTCGCTCCCCAAGTTCTTGGGGTGAACTATGTGACCTAGACAGATACTGGACATACTGTGGGTGTGCCACAGTTGAGGAACCCAAAACCTAGCAAGGCTGAATCTTTTATATTTGACAGTAAACAAACCTATCCAATGATTTTCTAGAAAGATATATTATCTTTATTATATTGGAAAGTAATCAAGCCTTCCTTCTGTGCCAAAGGGAAACACAAATTTTATCTTATAAAATTATTTGATATACACACATGCTTAAAAGGGCAGTCCAAAATAAAAGGGCTATTGGTGACTTTGCTTAAGAGACATACAGAAAGATGAGAGGAACTTGGAGAATTGTCCCCAATTAATATCCATCCCTCATTCTGTAAGGTTTTGACTCTCATTGAAATGTCTCATGACTATACTGCTCCATCAGCTACTCTGAATAATTTAAGCAGCAGCAACAACAAAAGGCTGGAATCAAATCCATTCCATTTGTCTCATACAATATTTAATTAACGCTGCTGTCATTAAGACTTCAAGCAAAATGATGAGGCTGACCTGCAGTATAGACCTCAATCCTGCCTGTTATACAGCCAGACGTAATCAGTTGAAGAATCCTATTAACTATCAAGATCTACCATAGAACACCAAGTGGTTTTAAGTTTCTGTATTGACATTTCCACTTGGCTTGAAGCATTAGTCCAAGTATAGTAGACTATTTTATCAATTGCATAGATTCCATCATGACCCACAAAGAAGTTTAGGACAATTCTTAGCAATCATGGCTAGTGAATTGAGGTTAACCTGCCTTCTAGGTAAAAGTGATGGATTTTTTTAATATTGAAGGTCTTTTATTACCATATATAAGGTGCAAGTCACCACATTTTCAGGAGAGATACACATTATGTAATTCCTGCTTTCATCAGGAGCACAGGTTTACAATACCGCCAGTCTATCCTCTGGGCTAGCTGGAAGGTCTCAGGGATTCCCTGCTCAGTTGAGATAATTTAGAGAGACTTGCTAAGAGCATCAGTCCAGCCTATCCTACTTGTATAAACCACTGACCTGGTAGTACTCATCTGCATTGTGAAAGGACTGAGAATGAGGGAAGAGAAAACATGTAGAGGTGCCATTAGAGGATGTGTATAGTAGCTTCTACAGGTTTTGCTAGACTTCTTGGAATGTTTAAAAAGAATAATAGACAAGTTGGGTTTGCACTCATCTAGAGAAAGGAAGCTTACTACAGTTTGGGAAAGACACCCAGCTCTTTTCTTTCAGAAGAGGGTTTGTGAGTAGTTCTGGAAAACAAAGATTATTAGTACCCCTCCCCGTGCATCTTTTGGAGTCTAAATTATCATTTCCCCAAGTGCTGGGGTTGTTGTTTTCCCTCTACTGTCAAAATCAGGATAAGCCCCATTTCAATAGCTTTACCATCATCTTTTCTCTAATCATCCACTACTCTTACTCAGATCTTTCTTCTGATAGAGGTTAAATGCAAGAAGATAAGAATCAGTCTATCATGTTCCCTACTTTGGCTGGTGAGGGTCCCCTTATATGGGACATGCAGCAGATTCAACCACATGGTCATTATATTTATGCATTAATGCCATATCAATCCAACAAGAGAATCCAGATAACTGAGTAAGAGTTAAATTTGAGTGTTCTAGGCCACCTTTTCTCTTTTGGTCACAGAGTCCCCCAACCAGATTGGCCCGAGGTTGCCCTTAGGGGAATGCAAAAACTATAAGTCCAGAAATGGTCAGTTCCAAAAATGGGGATTCATACCTTCCACCCATTTCATTATAACAATTACCTAGGAAGTGATCAAAAGTAGACCTTTGGGAGCAGTCAGTCAGTGGCCAACTGCCTTGCTAATAAGTGTAGACCAGGAAGAGTTAAGGGAGGTTGTATTCAGTTCCTAGGGCTATTGTAACAAAATACCACAACCTGAGTGACCAAAAACACAAGTTTATTATCTTATAGTTCTGGAGGTCAAACTCAAGGTGTCATCAAGCCATGATTTCTCTGAAAGCTCTAGGGAGAAATCCTTCTTTGCCTTCTCCAGATTCTGTTGACTCCAGACATAACTTGGCTTGTGACTGCCTACCTCTACTCTACCTCCATCTTCAAATAATTTTCTTCCCAGTGTGTGTTCCATCTCTTCTCAAAGAACATTTTTCATTATATTTAGGCCCTACTTGAGTAATTCAGATGATCTCATCTCAAGATGCTTAATTTAATTACATTTCCAAAGACTCTTTTTCCGGATAAGGTTACATTCACAGAGTATTAGAGCATATCGTTTTGCAAGCCACCATTTAACCTGCTACAAGGTAGTCAGAAATTTTACTGAATCAATTCTTGTGGAGGCCATTCCAATGTTTTATAATATCAGATGCCTGTGAATGATACTTATATCAAGGACAATGGTGGATAATTTATTACTATCTCATTGTTGAATGGATTTTGTGATAAAAGGTCCATAGTTATGAGACCTAAGATAGTCCAGCAAGCTAAACGCATTATGCATATTAATTTCAATGATACAAGAATGTGGCTGGAGTCAGCTGATCAGACTGCAGCAATAGCTCTATAACTTGAAAAGGTGTCCAATATGTCTCTATTTATTGGTGAGAATCCTGTTCTTTTAGCAGTGAAATACCAGTGATAACCACAATAGAGGGATCAAACATCCAGTGTGGTTCATCAATCAGGAGTGCCTGGATGCTTTAGCCTATGCAGTGTGGCCACCTGCACCATGAGACAAATGGGTCAGTTTATGGCAGGAGTCATGTCGCTCCCCCTCTTCGTGGAGGAACGACACAGGACCCTGCGCTGTTCTTTCGTCTGCTCGGCCCTCCCCGGGTTTGCTGCTGGTTCTTCCCGGGTTGGCTACTATCCCTTCCACCTCCGTGGAAGGGCAGTTCCCCCTGGCCACATTCCCCACTTCCGCAGGGGAGCGGCACACCGCCGGCCGGCTTTCTTCGGGGGCTGCACGGGTTCCCTTAGATGTTCCCCATAGATGTTCCCTGTGCATGCCGTCTCTCTCCTCCTTTATAGTCCTCCTCCGCCAATCCCAACTCGGCTGCCCACACGCCGAGTACGCTGCTCTCCAATCAGGAGCAAGTCCTACAGTTTATTGGTTGAACTGGAGGCAGCTGGGTAGAAGCTGTTTTCTCCTCTCCCAGCGCCATGTTGTGGGAGAGCAGATGCATAGAATAAGTCTTAATTTCAGTAACTTAGTCCAGTCCGGATTGCTCCCCACAGATCCCCCTTTCTTTTTATTTTTTGGCGTTGATACGCGCCTGTCTTCGGTGTCCCGCGGCACACACTCTGCTCTACTTGCTAGAGTTGCCACAGGCTCTTACAAGTCCTATCAATCAGGCAAACCGAATCCGGGTCCTCTCTTCGCCATGTTGTGAGGAGGTCTTTAGGCGCTGATGCGTGCCTGTGTTCGGTGCCCTGCAGCGCATACTCTGCTCTGCTAGAACTGCCTGCAGGTGTTTACAAAACCTATCAGGCAAACCGAATCCAAGCCTTCTCATTGCCGTATTGTGGGGGAGACTTATTAGTGTTGGTTTGTGCCTATCTTCGGTGACCTGCAGCTCATACTCTGGTCGAGCTGCTTGCTGGCGCTTACCGCCTTAAATCAGGCAGACCGAATCCAAGCTTAATATTGTTGTATTGTGGGGAAGCCTTACTGATGTTAATTCGTGCCTGTCTTCGGTGACCTGCGGCGCATAAGCTGCTAGCTGCCCGCAGGTGCTCATCGCCTCACTTGATTAGGCAGACCGAATCCAAGCCTTCTAATTGGCATGTTGAGGGGAGGCCTTATTTTTCTCTATTTCTCTATCTCCGGGCATTTCTATTTCTCCCATTTTACTTCTGTCTGCCAACATTCCTATTTCTCTTTTACTTCACTTCCAAACTTCTGTTTCTCTTATCCCCGCAGCTTCCCGGCACCTCGCCCCGCCGGCGGGTTCCCGGCTCTGCGCCGCTTCAGCCCGCGCGCCTCTCTCATCTGCGCAGCTTCCCGGCTTTGCGCGGCTCGGCTTAGCGCGCTCCGCGGTCTCCACGCTTAACCCTTTCGCGTCTGAACCACGGCCTACGCCAGCGTTCCCTATCTATTCACGCCCCGTGCTCTCTCTGCACGCGGCGGCTTCCGCGAGTAACACAGCGTAGCTTGCGTCTCCACCACTAGCATTCAATCCAAGTTCCCCGGGCTAGCCTGGCGAATTCAACCCAGCGTACGTCTCCGCCCCACGGTTTGGCTTCCCGTCCTTTGCTCCCCGGGCTAACCAGACGGATCCCAACCTGGCTCACGTTTCAGCTTCTGGTTTCAACTTTTCGCCCCCTATTCCCGGGCTAACTTGAGAATCCCAAAGTGGCTTTCGTATCCGCCTCGGCCTGCCCCCCGCGGCTTCAATTTCCCTAACATTTTTCTCTACCCGGTATGTTTCCCCAAGCTTTCCTCCAACGATATTCCTCCCTCATTTCTCCTGGCCTCTCCCCACAGTCCACGTCCGAGTCTGTTTGTTCTAGCTTTCACTTTCGCTTTCGACCTTAGAGATTTCTCCCAGCTTCCCCCCGTAGTCCGTATCCGAGTCTATGCCTAGGCTTTCAATAGCTTCTTCCGGCTCCTTTTTCGTCCGGCTTTTCCCTAGGCTGTTTCGAGTCTATGCCTAGGCTTTCAATAGCTTCTTCCGGCTCCTTTTTCGTCCGGCTTTTCCCTAGGCTGTTTGCTAGTTTCTCTCTCCGATATTTTCCCTAGTTCTTCCCGTTTCTTCCCTCCTAAGTTTCATATCCGTCCTAAGTTTCCTATCCGAGCTAGGTTTCCTATCCGAGTCATTTCTTCCCTCCTAAGTTTTCTATCCGTCCTAGGTTTCCTAATCCGAGTCAGGTTTCCTATCCGAGTCACGGCACCATTATGTCGCTCCCCCTCTTCGTGGAGGAACGACACTAAACCCTGCCTAGGCTTCATATCCGAGTCACGGCACCATTATGTCGCTCCCCCTCTTCGTGGAGGAGCAACACAGGACCCTGCGCTGTTCTTTCGTCTGCTCGGCCCTCCCCGGGTTTGCTGCTGGTTCTTCCCGGGTTGGCTACTATCCCTTCCACCTCCGTGGAAGGGCAGTTCCCCCTGGCCACATTCCCCACTTCCGCAGGGGAGCGGCACACCGCCGGCCGGCTTTCTTCGGGGGCTGCACGGGTTCCCTTAGATGTTCCCCATAGATGTTCCCTGTGCATGCCGTCTCTCTCCTCCTTTATAGTCCTCCTCCGCCAATCCCAACTCGGCTGCCCACACGCCGAGTACGCTGCTCTCCAATCAGGAGCAAGTCCTACAGTTTATTGGTTGAACTGGAGGCAGCTGGGTAGAAGCTGTTTTCTCCTCTCCCAGCGCCATGTTGTGGGAGAGCAGATGCATAGAATAAGTCTTAATTTCAGTAACTTAGTCCAGTCCGGATTGCTCCCCACAGAGTCACATGTCTAGCATGCAGTGGCAGCCTTGGAATCATTTACTTTGTGACCACTCTATGATGATTGATATATTCCCATGTCTTTATAATGATGGATTCCAGCCACATTGGTAGTATTGTGGGCTGAGTGAGCTTGATTAGCAGTTTCATTTCAATTGATTTCATTAAGGGATGGATTCTTATGACAGATGTCTACATGAGTGAGCCACTGTTTTGTTAACATGGTCCATGGTCCCAAAGAGTAACTTTTTTTTTTTTTTTTTTTTTTTTTTTTTTTTGACAGGCAGAGTGGACAGTGAGAGAGAGAGACAGAGAGAAAGGTCTTCCTTTGCCGTTGGTTCACCCTCCAATGGCCGCCGCTGCAGCCGGTGCACCGCGCTGATCCGATGGCAGGAGCCAGGATCCAGGTGCTTTTCCTGGTCTCCCATGGGGTGCAGGGCCCAAGCACCTGGGCCATCCTCCACTGCACTCCCTGGCCATAGCAGAGAGCTGGCCTGGAAGAGGGGCAACCGGGACAGAATCCGGCGCCCCGACCGGGACTAGAACCCGGTGTGCCGGCGCCGCAAGGTGGAGGATTAGCCTATTGAGCCACGGCGCCGGCTAAAGAGTAACATTTTAACCTGCCAGTCTGTGCTTTTCCAAGTGGCAGACCAAATAAGCCACTTGCGTCAGCCTAAGAGTAAGTAAAACTGTAAGAGTTCATCAAGGAGAATAATTGGTTGAAGCTATGAGAAGGACTTGAATTCTTTTCGCAGATAGGACTCGGCATAGTTGAACAATCACAATAGCCAAGTAGACACTACTGGTTTTCAGCTTTGCCAAACAGTGAACCAGGACCAGGTATCTATGGGAGAAATCAGCAAACTATTTTTATAAAGAACCAGATAGTAACTTTTTAGGAGAAGCATTTTATTTTAATAACAATTTTGGAGTCTGGAAATTCAAATGGCACAGCATAGGCTTGGCTGTAGCATCTCAGGGCATGGATAGCAATGGAAGGAGCATGTGCAGCAGCAAGTAAGTGATTACATATCAACCCAAGAGCATAAAGGCTGCGTGGGGCCAGGCTTGCTCCTTTTGTAACAACTCTGTTGTGAGAAACACCAAGGGATCACACAAGAACTACCTCTGAGAGCATGCCCACAATGCTTTAAGGACCTGTCTCTCGGCCCTGCCTCTTAAGTGTCCCACCACCTCCTTGTATGGGCCCTTGGAGACCAGGCCTCCAATCACAAAATACCATTGGAGGAGACTCAAACAACAAACAAAGTAGAGCCATTCCACCCTGATCCCCCAAGGGTTCATGGCATCTCATAATGCAAAAGAAGGTATTCATTTTGTCTCCAAGAGTCTTTAACTCTTAACTGTTGTAATATTACTCAGAAGTCCAAGTCCAAAGTCTCCAGTGAGACTCAAGGCAAATTCTTTTAGCTGTAGGCCCCTGTAAAATACAAAAAGTAGGTTATGTACTTCCAAGATATAGTGGTAGGACAGGCACATGGTAAACATTCCTATTCCAAGAGGGAACGATAGACTAGTAGAAAGGAGTAATTAGTTCAAAGCAAATACAAACCCCAGCAGGGCAAGCATTCAATCTTAAAATTACAAGTGTACAACATGGAAGAACACTTCAATGGGGAGGTGGGCCCAAAGAACTTGGGCAGCCCATTCCTTGAGGCCTTGCTGGTCACAGGCCACCTGGTTACTCTTAGGATGCACATGTCTGTCTGCAGATTTCCAAGGCTGGCATAGTATGTTACTGATACCTTTATCCTCCTGGGATCATCACTTCAGCTCACCTCCCACAGTTCCATTAAGTGTTCGACCATCAACTGCTCTCCCACAAGATCTTTGATCCTACTGCACACTTTTTCCTTTCCTGTCAGTCCTTCTTTTGAAATCTCAGTGGAATCTGCCATGACTCCATGACTTCTGGATTCTGCACACATGCAAACCAGCATCATGTGGACAGTATCTAGGCTTGCTGCTAGTATAAGCTGCATCCGGATCCACTTGAATCACAACAGTGACCAGAGGGTGCTAAGCAACAATCATCAGCAAGCCAGAATCCTAAGCTAGCCCTAAATGTGCAAGGTGCCCCAGGGCTCCTCCCTGGAATAATTCTGCCCTGTAGCATATCCGAGATGCCTTCAAGCTGTCTTTCCTGTTGTACTCAGGCAAGGCACTTGGCTTCTTTTCTTCCCCACTAACCTCTTTAGCAAGCAGCCCTCCTTGGTCAAATACTTACATACCTTTTTCTTCTTCCCTGACCAGTGTAAGACTCTTCAAAATCTTTTCTCTATATTTCCTTTTTGCCTTGATTCTCACTATAAAACTAGCAACAAATGGCCAATAACCCCCATACCACAACTTGAAAGCTTTGTAGTTTTGAGTTCTCTAACAAATAAGCTAGTTTTTTGTTTTCAAGTTTGGCATTTCACAAGGGCATGGACAATATAGTCAGATTATCTACCATGGTGTAATAAAGGTAGACTTTGTCCAATTTCCAGTAGAATTTTTTCCATCTGAAACTAATTCCCTAGTTTCATCTTTTGAGTTCTCACCAAAATCACCCATAATGCTCCAATTATAGCATTTTAGTCTTTTTCTAATCTAATTCTCCAAAGTCTTCCAATGTCTTCCTATTAACAACTTACACAGCTGCTTAAACATTTTCAAAAATAGTTATGGACACAACCCAACACATGGTATCAATTTTCTATTCTAGTCTGCTTTGCATCACTATAATAAAATACCTGACACAGGCTACTTAGGAAAAATATTTAGAGTCTGAAAGTCTAAATGGCAAAGTATGGGTTCTGTTGTCCCTTGGATGTAATGCCTCATGATACAGAATGTGAGACTACATGTGTGAGCAAGCATGAGCATGGGGGGGGGCAATTTTGCTCCTTTTATAACAATCTTTCACGAGAATGCAAGAGCTTATAAGAGAACAACCTTCCAATCGCATGCCCCCAGTGAAACCTGACTTCCCACTAGGCCCTGCTTCTCAAAAGTTCCACAGTACTTCCCAATATCACCACCCTGAGCCTCTAAGGACATGAACTTTTGTGAATGTGTATGGGAGGAAGACGACAAACCACAATAAGGCAAATTGTGTTCCAGTGAAATGTTATTTACAAAAGCAGGTGACCAGCTTGCAAGCTATAGTTAGTGTACTAACTTATGATAAAGTGGAACCTCTGGGAATCAAAGGCCATATTGAGTCTGTGGCTTTGCTTCAGGTGGGAGAGTCAGGGATAAAGTTTTTCCCCAAAGAGTGGCTGCCACATTTTTTAAAAGATTTATTTTATTATTTATTTGAAAGTCAGAGTTACAGAGAGGCAGAGGCAGAGAGAGAGAGAGAAAGAGAGAGACAGAGACAGAGAGAGACAGGGCTTGCATCCTTCCCAGATGGCCACAATGCCAGGAGCATCCGATGCCAGGAGCCAGGAGCTTCTTCTGGGTCTCCCATGTGGTTGCAGGGGTCCAAAACTTGGGCCATCTTCTACTGCTTTCCCAGGCTGTAGCAGAGACTGGATCAGAAGTGGAGCAGCCAGGATTTTAACCAGTGCCCATGTGGGATGCCAGCACTGCAGACAGTGGCTTTACCTTCTATGCCACAGGACTGGCCCCTGACTGCCACTTTTTCACCTAAAGCTAAGATGCTGATGGAGCTCAAGTTGGCTGTAATCTTGACTGTATTATTTCCACTTGACACGCAAGGCTTGTTGGACCTTTTGCATTTGGTTGTGATTGAGTCTGAATTGACCTACCCTAGAATGGGAAAGTCAAAGTGGAGAGTCAAAAGATCTTGGTGAATATGGCATTTAGGGTTGACAGGAGCCAGACAGAAAGTTAATAGCTGTTTTTATTGTCCATACCCTTGGTCTACATTCCCTTCTGAATAGTGGTCATTATACTTTTCACTTGTTGAATTCTTTATTTAGTCAAGCATTAAGACTGTGACTATAAAGTACATTAAAATATTGAAAAATTTCAAAAGAAAGCAAAGGGGAGGGAGGGAAGTATTATATGATTAGAACTATATCTATGAACTACCTGAAATCTGTTCTTTTTATATTGATTTAAAGATAAATAAATAAATAGCTGTTTTTCATATACAATCTGCCTGATAGCTATATCAGGGAGGCCACATGTCCAAAATGCCAATGGACAGTCTTGGTAGAGGCTGCTTTTATTTACAAGAGGTTCCAGTTAGCACAATCATCAGCCACAGAGTCTTACAAATCAAAAAAATGATATAGAATTTTGTTTTTGTCACTGTTTTCTTTTTTATTTTGATTTCCCTTCCAAGGTGCTGACTTACAAGTTAGCCCAAATAAAGTTATTGCCCAAGTGAGGCACATACTGTCTCTTGTACCCAAGAAGTACAATAGTGTGCTGGATCGTTAATTTAAAGATTGTTGACTAGAGATAGTAGTTTTGCTTTACTGGTGGAGAGCTTGAGCATTGTGAATCCATCCACACAGTTTGAATAAACAGTAGACAGGCCCTGCAATTTTTCAGCTGTCGCTGCTGGCAGTCATGATAACACCATAGTCAGGCCATTGAGACACAATCTTCTGACTAGCTAGCTAAAAGTATATCATCTGCATAGTGAAATTTAGGGCCACCAGCGAGCATAGAAGCATTCATGTTCACAACTCACTAGCAGTGAATGCCAAGATAGTTTATCCCCAAAACACTTCTGTAAGTAAGCCTCTTACTGAATAGAATAGGAGAATCCTTTTTATAACCCCTCAGACAGGGAAGAAGATTAAACACCAATTCATACTATAAATTCATATATATAAGCAACAAGAACAGTCCACTGAATTGGCCCAAATTCTGGTCCATAGGTTATGTTAGCTTCCCTTCCTTGCTTTATACCTAGCCCAAATCCAATCAATTAGGACTTCATGGGTAAGCTGAATATGTTCAATAGAATTTGAAGCCCACGGTTTTATATCTAGTCAGATGTGTATGTCCTCTAGATACTCTTGGGGACCAGCAAAATTTGCCCCATTCCCAATCTTTTTCTTTAAAGCAGCCAAGGCAAAGTCAAGGTATTCAGAGCAATGGGAGGTGTGTGTGTGCAGACACAAAGGACTTCCTAGCAGGCAGTGATAAAGACTTTGCATTTCATTTCAGTTTTAAGCATTTACCTGTCAGTGCAAATAAGTGAACTTCTAATGTCTTTAGTCTGTCTAAAGATCTATACCTGTATTTCTATATCACTTATTTCAGTATCAGGGCATTCATCGCTTCAGGACTGTAGTGTCTTTTGGCTCCAGCCCCACTGATACTAAATTTCTTCTTCTTACCTGTAGGCTAGTGAGCAACTCAAAAGCATCATTCTGGCAGATTGTTTTATTCTTACCATTCTTATCTTGGTCTTTAAATGTATATCAACATTTAGTTCAATAGGAACTAATTACCAATCCTTCAGATCTCACCAGTTGGGTAAGAGTTTCCTGCTGAATTTCAGATTCTGAAGGATACTCATTCTTTCTCTTCTGTAAAGGCAGATCTCTGTCAGAATCTTATCTTCTCACCAAAACAGCAGAAAACTTTGAAGGGCCTGATATTTTACCCTATTCCTAAACTGATTGATTGTTTTGAATAGTTTGAGAAAAATTGGGATTAGTTCTTTCGATGTCTGGTAGAATTCAGCGATAAAGCAATTGGGACCTGGGCTTTTCTTTGTTGGAAGGGTCTTTATTATTGATTCAATCCCTGTCTTGGTTATTGGTCTGTTTAGGTGTTCTGTGTCTTCATGATTCAATTCAGGTAACTTGTATTTGTCCAGGAATCTATCTATTTCTTCTAGGTTCCTTGATTAGTTGATGTACAGTTCTTTGTAGTAATTCCTGGTGATTCTTTTTATTTCTGTGGTATCTGTTGTTACATTTCCTTTTTCATATCTGATTTGTTGATTTGAGTCTTCTCCCTCTTTTGTTTTGGTCAGTTGGGCCAATGGTGTGTCTATTTTGTTTATTTTTTCAAAAAAAAAAACAGCTGTCCATTGCATTGATATTTTATATTCTTTTTTGTTTAACTATTATTTATTTCTTTTTTAATTTTAATTATTTCTTTCCTCCTACTAATTTGGACTTTCATTTGCTGTGGCTTTTCTGGGTCCTTGAGATGCATCGATAGCTCATTTATTTGGTGAATTTCTAGTTTCGTGATATAGCACTAATTGCTATAAACTTCCCTGTTAACACTGCTTTTGCTATATCCCATACATTTTGATATGAGGTATTGTTATCTTCATTTGTTTCCAGAAATGTTTTGATTTCTCTTGATTTCTTTTATGACCCACTGTTTATTTAGGAGCATATTCTTCAGTCTCCATGTATTTTCATAGGTTCTTGACATTCCTGAATTATTGGTTTTGAGCTTCAATCCCTTGTGATTAGAGAAGATGCATGCTATGATTTCAATTTTTTTGAATTTGCAGAGATTTGCTTTATGGACTAATACATGGTCTATCTTAGAGAAGGTTCCATGCACTGCTGAGAAGAATGTGTATTCCGCCAGTGTGGAGTAAAAAGTTCTGTAGCTATCAGTTAGGTCCATTTGGTCTATAGTGTCGATTAGCTTTGTTGTTTCTCTTTTGATTTTCTGTCTGGTTGATCTATCCTTGATGAAAGTGGGGTGTTGAAGTCCGCCATTACTAATGTATTGGAATGTAAGTCTCCCTTTAGAACTGTTAATAATTCTTTTACATAGTTAGGTGCCTTGTATTTGGGTGAATATGCATTTATTATTATCATATCTTCCTGTTGTATTTGTCTCTTAATAATTATATAGTGTACTTCTTTGCCTCTTTTAACGTTTTTTTTTGTGTGTGTTAAAGCCTATTTTGTCTGATATTAGGATGGCTACACCTGTCCTTTTCTCCCCCATTAGCATGGAGTACCTTTTTCCATCCTTTCACTTTCAGTCTATGTGTATCTTTGTTAGTGAGGTGTGTTTCTTTAGGCAGCAAATAGACGGAGCTTGTTTTTTTTAATCCATTTGGCCAGTCTGTATCTTTTAACTGGATAATTAAGACCATTTACATTCAGGGTAACTATTGATAAGTAATCACTTGGCCCTGCCATTTTTCCATGAATGTTCCTACCATTTGATTTGGATTTCTTTTGTACTTTTTCAGAGAGAGGGGGTTATGTCTTTGCATTCTTTCATGATGATGGCTTTCTTTCTATGTTTCTGTGTATAGCACATCTTTAAGCAACTTTTGTATGTTGGACAAGTGATAAATTCTTTCAATTTCTGTTTGTTATAGAAGATCTTTATTTCACCTTCATTTATAAATGAGATCTTTGCAAGGTACAATATTCTAGTTCGACAGTTTTTTCTCTTAAGATTTGGACTATATCTTGCCATTGTCTTCTACACTGTAGGGTTTCTGATGAGAAGTCAGCTGTGAGTATAATTGGAGATCCTCTAAGAGCTATCTGGCATTTCTCCCATGTGCATTTTATAATCTTCTTTATATTTACTGTGGAAAGTTTGACTTCAGTGCATCATGTTGAAGAATTTTTCTGGTCATATTTGTTAGGAGTTCTATGCACTTCCTATACATGGACATTCCTTTCTTTCTCCAAGGTAGAGAAGTTTCTATAATTATTTCACTAAGCAGGCCTTCTAGTCCCTTCTATCTTTCCACACCTTCAGGTACTCCTAATATTCATATGTTGGGTCTTTTGATAGTATCCCATATATCTTCTACACTATTTTTAAGTTTTCTAATTTCTTCTTGTTGTTTTTGGTCTGACTGTAAAATTTCCAGAGATTTGTCTTCTAGCTTGGATATTCTTTCTTCTGCCTTACTGACTCTGTTGTTAAGACTTTCCAGTGCAGTTTTTATTTGATCTATTGAATTGTTCATTCTTAGTATTTCATTTTAATTTCTCTTTTTTTTCCATTTACAGAAGCATTTTAATTTTTTGTTTTTTTTTTAACTTTTATTTAGTAAATATAAATTTCCAAAGTATGGTTTATGGATTACAATGGCTTTTCCCCCCCTCATAACTTCCCTCCCACTCGCACACCTCCCATCTCTCACTCCCTCTCCCATTCCATTCACATCAAGATTCATTTTCAATTACTTTTATATACAGAAGATCGATTGAGTATATATGAAGTAAAGATTTCATGAGTTTGCACTCACATGGAACATAAAGTGTAAAATATTGTTTCAGTACTAGTTATAGCATTAATTCACATTGGACAAAACATTAAGGACAGAGATCCCACATGAGGAGTCTCTTTAAGATCTCAATTTCATGGGAAAAATTTTCATTGAGGGGCCGGTACTGTGGCGTAATGGGTAAAGCCACTGCCTTCAGTGCCGGCATCCCATATGGGTGCTGGTTCGAGTCCTAGCTGCTGCACTTCTGATCCAGCTCTCTGCTATTACCTGG
Source organism: Oryctolagus cuniculus (assembly GCF_964237555.1). Lineage (NCBI taxonomy): Eukaryota > Metazoa > Chordata > Mammalia > Lagomorpha > Leporidae > Oryctolagus > Oryctolagus cuniculus. The sequence goes on from NC_091436.1 coordinate 84,501,926, forward strand.
GAAAGCAGTAGAAGATGGCCCAAGTCCTTTAGCCCCTGTACGCACATGGGAGTCCTGGAAGAAGCTCCTGGCTCCTGGCTTCAGATTGGCACAGCTCCAGCCATTGCGGCCAATTAGGGAGTGAACCAGCAGATGGAAGACCTCTCTCCCTCTCTCTCTTTCTGCCTCTCCTTCTCTCTGTGTGTAACTCTGACTTTCAAGTAAATAAATAAATCTTTAAAAAATTTCATTCATGTCATATATTGTTTTCTTTAGTTCATGAATTTGATTGTTTCTGAGTAATCCAATGATGAACTTTTCAAATTCCATTTCCAGCCTTTTCTTAATCTCTTCATCTTCACATTCTAATATTGAAATGCTGTAGTGTTCCTTTGGTTGTGGCTCATAGTGTCTTCCTTATTCTTGTTTCTTGAATTTTTGCCTTTATTTTTAGTCATTTGTAGAAAATTTTTGTCTGATGGCTTTTATCTTTGATCTGTGTCTCTGTGGCTTAGTGGGACATCTACACTTTCAGTGAATATCAAGAGATGTGTGCAGAGTGTGACCAGGGTGCTCTGTTGAGTGCTCCAGGATGGGGCAAGTATCCAAGGTAGCACCCAAGTTAGGTGTAGTAGCTCTCCTCTGGTTAACTGGATGAAGAGGAATGGTCACCTCTGTGTGACCAGCCCTTCTCCTACCAGCTGAGGAATACCCAGGTTTTAGTCCCCAGTGTGCTCAGTACTTATCCCCACTGCTTTATGAACTGCATATGTGATCTGGAGTCTTTCCTGTGAGCACAGTTCCTTTTGGTATGAGCTGCTCTAGGCAACCAAGGATTTTGGAGAGTGTGTAGAAGCACCCGGTGGTCACACAGAACCTAACCACACTCTGCCTCCCCTTATGTAGTCACTGTTTTCTCAATCTCAGCTCCCAGGGCTCTCAGGGTCATGGAGTGCCAGTGGGGCCACTCTACCCTGCTAGCCAGTCCTTTCTGCAAGGGAACTAAAGTATTTCCAGAGCCGCTGTTTGTGTGTGTTCCAGACTGCTGGATCAAGTCAGGTCCTCCTAACCAGATTCGATGTTGTTGGGGAATATGAGTTTTTCTCTCTGGTTAGTCTGTGGTTTGTTGATTTTTCACTATGCCCTAGCATATTGTTTATTCTAGAGAAAGTTTCATGCACTCACAAAAAGAATGTATATGCTGCACTGTGGGATGAAATGTCCTGTACATATCAATCAGATCCATTTGTTCAGTAGTGTGAATTAACTCTGCTGTTTCTTTGTTGATTTTTTTGTCTAGTTAATCTCCATTGATGGAAGTGGAGTATTGAAGTCCCCCTGTCATTATTGTATTTGTGCTTTATATCCCTTTAGATCCATTACTATTTGTTTTAAATAGTCAGACAGCCTAGCATTGGGTACATATAAATTTAATATAGGCACATATTCTTCTTGAATTGATCCCTTAATCATTCATAAATGAGAACTTCACTGGGTACAGTATCTTGAGTTGACAGTTTTTTTCTTTTAGTTTTTCTCCATTCTTTCCTAGCCTGTGTAATTTCTTTTTTATTTCTTTTTTTATTTTTTTATTAGACAGGCAGAGCTAGACAGTGTGTGTGAGAGAGAGAGAGAGAGAGAGAAAGAGAGAAATGTCCTCCCTCCGTTGGTTCACCCCCCAAATGGCTGCTACAGCTGGCACGCTGCATCGATCCAAAGCCAGAAGCCAGAAGCCAGGTGCCTCCTCCTGGTCTCCCATGCAGGTGCAGGGGCCCAAGTGCCTGGGCCATCCTCCACTGCCTCCCCTGGGCCACAGCAGAGAGCTGTACCAGAAGAGGAGCAACCGGGACTAGAACCTAGTGCCCATATGGGATGCCGGTGCCGTAGGTGGAGGACCAATGAAGTGAGCCATGGCACCGGCCCCGCCTGTGTAATTTCTGATGAGAAATGTGCTGTCAATCTGATTGAATTCCTTTAAAGGTAACTGGGCATTTTTCTCTTGAACATTTTAGGATATTTCCTCTATGTTTTAGTTTTGAAAATTTGATTATAATATGTCATGATGAAAATCTTTTCTGACCATGTCATTTTGGGGTTCTATATGCTTCCTATACTTGGATATCCATATCTTTCTCCAAATTAGGGAAATGTTTTGCATTAATTTCACTTAATAAGTCTTCTAAGCCATTTTGTTTTTCCATTCCTTCAGGAATTCCTAAGATACATATATTTGATCGTTTGGTGGTATCCCATGGATCCCAGACACCATTTTTGATTTTTCTAATTCTTTCTTCTTTTTTATTTTCTGAATGTGACACATTCCACTGTGTTTTCTATTTGACATACTGAATTCTTCATTTTTAATATTTCAGTTTGGTTTTTCTTTAACAACTCTGTCTCCCACTAAAATTTCTTGTCCATGTCATGTACAGATGTCTTTAACTCATGTAGTTGCTTTTGTGTGTTTTTGAATACTTTTACATCAGTCTTTTGAATTCCCCTTCAGGCATTTCATCAATCTCTTTGTCTTTACAATCTAAAGTTGAAGTATTATTGTGTTCCTTTTTGAGGAGTCACATTGTCTTCTTGTTCAGGTTTCTTGTGTTTCTATGTTTACTTTTACATATTTGGGGAAACACCTGTTGATATCTCCTGTGAAGGCTTTATTCTTGAAAATGTGCCTTTATGGCTTACTGTAATTCCCATACTTTTAGCAGATATCTTGGGGTGTGTCCGGGGTGTTACTGGGGATCTCGGGCCAGTGTTTATGGGGCCAGAATCCAGAGTCACACCCAAGTTGGGCTTGATAGATCTCTTCTGTCATCAGCAGGAGAGAAGGGATGATCTCACTGGCTGGCTGTTTAGAATCTCAGCCCTTCTCTATGGCAAGGTGACCCAGTCGCCTAGAGTGAACTCATAGTGACTGCTCAGGCACTTGAACTGCACAAAGGATCTATATGTAATCTACTTTTTTAAAAAAAATTATTATTTATTACCCCCACGCAAACATGAGTATAAGAGCAGGGCTCTTTTCTTTTTGCTCTCTGTCCTTTGTCTACTATTCAAAACAGCTCTTGGCCCATCATAGAAGCTTAGTAAATACTTGTCAAATAAATCTCTCAAAATCTTAATTCCTCTTCAATACCCAGATTATATGACCTATCTCCAGAGGAGTCATACTACATTCTATAATTGAGATGTATTGCTCAGACATCTCGGCTTTCATAATACTTCTTGTGATTTTAGCACTATACTTGTAATTGGACTTTTTGTCTGAACGTTTTATTTATCTTTGTCTGGCTACATTGAAAAATTCTTGAAGATAGGGATAGAGGCTTATTTATAGGGCTGAGCCTAGCTAGAGTGAAGCAAAATTCAAGAAAGTATTCACTCTTAAATTCATGCAAATGCACCATAGGTATCTTACTTGCCTCACCCAAGTCCAATCCTGCTTATTCATCTTTGTATCTTCCAATACTATAGTGATAGTATATTTCATCTAATACATGTTCCATCAATAATTGTTCAGTTAAAATGAATATGATCACAAACCGAAGGTGTTTGAGACTCATTGGATTGGTACCTGATGCTTTGCCCTGGTACCTTGCCCTTTGCTCTGCAAAGGAATGTTCTACCTGTCCTGCTTTATGCCATACACCTGTGTGTGAACTGCATCAAAGGACAGTCTTGCCTCTAGATTCTTGTTGGGCTTATTCATCAGGTACTCACAATATGTGTTGAAAGGGCAGAAGGAGAATAAATTTAAGATATTTTGTCTCCCAGCCCCCTCCCTGCACCTCCCTGCAAGGTCAGTTTGTATTGGCTATATCCTCTAACAAAGCTGTTGATAGTCAGTCCTCTCTTACAAGTGCAGTTACCCTCCAGAAGTTCCAATAATTGCTCCAGCTCCTTCATGCCTAAGATGGGTAATGGTTTCTCATTGTGGCTAGCTGTTGAATGCATTCCCATTCCGTTGGTTTTTTTTTTTTTTTTTTTTTTTTTTTTTTTTTTTTTGACAGGCAGAGTGGACAGTGAGAGAGAGAGAGAGACAGAGAGAAAGATCTTCCTTTGCTGTTGGGTCATATACTATCGCACCATGCTGATCCGATGGCAGGAGCCAGGTACTTATCCTGGTCTCCCATGGGGTGCAGGGCCCAAGTACTTGGGCCATCCTCCACTGCACTCCCTGGCCACAGCAGAGAGCTGGCCTGGAAGAGGGGCAACCGGGACAGAATCCAGCGCCCTGACCGAGACTAGAACCCGGTGTGCCGGCGCCGCAAGGCGGAGGATTAGCCTATTGAGCCACAGCGCCGACCGACACTCTTATTTATAGCGTCAATAATCTCCCTAGGCTCTGGTCATGAGTTGCCAAGGCTATGGAAGCCTTTTGAGTTTGCCGACTTTGATCTTATTTAGACAAAGTCATAATGAAAGTGGAAGTTCTCTCCTCCCTTCAGAGAAAGGTACCTCTTTCTTTGATGGCCCATTCTTTCTACTGGGATCTCACTCGTAGAGATTTCATTTAGGTCTTTTTTTTTTATAAGTACACAGTGACTCCTGTTGTTGACTTAACAATTTGACACTCTTGTTTATTTTTTATTTATTTTTTTTTTTATTTTTGACAGGCAGAGTGGACAGTGAGAGAGAGAGACAGAGAGAAAGGTTTTCCTTTGCTGTTGGTTCACCCTCCAATGGCCGCCGCGGCCAGCGTGCCGTGGCCGGCGCACCGCGCTGATCCGATGGCAGGAGCCAGGTACTTATCCTGGTCTCCCATGCGGGTGCAGGGCCCAAGCACTTGGGCCATCCTCCACTGCACTCCCTGGCCACAGCAGAGAGCTGGCCTGGAAGAGGGGCAACCGAGACAGAATCCAGCGCCCCGACTGGGACTAGAACCCGGTGTGCTGGCGCCGCAAGGCGGAGGATTAGCCTAGTGAGCCGTGGCGCCAGCCCGTTTTGCTTCTCTAAAATCTTCCTGTACTTTTTCCTCTTCCAATTACCTCACTTGATTGTGCTAGTTTTAGTTTGTCTTAGTCACACTGGAACCTTTAAAGAATATAATATTGACTTAACTAGACATTTTATAATAAACAAGGGAAAAAGAAAATATATAAATTATATCTAAAATTTTTTACATAAAAGATGCCATTTTTTAAAAAAAATGTGACAGCACCTCTATGATATTATATTGATTTCAACCAAATGAATTTAATTTAAGTGGGTTATTATACCAAAAATTAATGAAGTAATGGAGTTAAGCCAAAGGGGAACATGTTTGAAGACAGGCAAGAGTGACAATGCACTAATGGATGAGCAGGGATACCTAGGCGAAACAATTGTAATTATTTTAGCAGTGTAACAGTTTAACAATATTAACAGTATGAGCATAAATGGTCTTAATAAAAAATAGCATAAATGGTCTGGTTTGTAAAAGGAAAACTTTTATTGAATAGAAAAGTGTTAAAGTTGATTCACTGTTTCATCTAGAAAACTCAATTACTAAAAAACAAAGGAGCAAATTGATTAATAGGTGGCTTTAACAATGGTTTTATGCTTTGGTCACTACAGATAGAGAGAGGGTGATGGAAATCTCACTAACTAAATTCATAACATATTAATAAATCCAGAGAATTTTGGATAATAACAGCAGGTTTATTTTGATGTGAAGCTGACATGTTACATTAGATTCTGTCTCTTCTAATAGTGTTATTAAAAAATCTTTGAATAAGATGGGACAGGCAATTCCTTAACCCTTTCTTTCCTGCAAGTAATTACCAACAGAAAATATGAGTGTCTGTTAAATTTTAAGCTTGTTTATAAAAATGCAGAGCAGAATTGAGTAATTATGCAGATAATTGAATCCCTGAGCCTTTCTCTTTATGCAAAGAGTCCAAATAATTGATGCAAGGATGAATAATCCAGATTCATTATCTCATCTTTGGACTTCGCTTTAGTAATTGCAGATTAAAATTCAACCAACATTTATTGAACAGCTGCTGATTCCAAGGCTTTCTATGTGCTGTCCTAGTTAATTTTCCTAAGACCTCTGCAGGGTGGATGTCATTCATTGAACCTTACAGATGAGGCAACTCAGATTCAGAGAGGTTTAAAACTCGCCACAGATTTGGATCCATAACCCCATGGCTGAGGTCTAGCAACGCTTCCTTTGAACTATGTAGATGAATAAATGGAAAGTGAATTGAGAACACCGGTGTGAAAGCCACACGCTTCAGGTGAACATCACCATCCTGGGAAGGAATCTACTTCTCTGCACTTCTGCCTGGACTTGCCTGAAGGATCGCCTAGAAGCCTGTCATCAGCTGCTCTCAGAGCAGGGTGAGAGAGAGTTTACAGCAAAACCACGGTTCTTTCTTCATCACTCACCTGTCACTCTCGCAAAACGATTCACCTTTCCTACCTGATGTTTGAGAAATAGAGGAAACACAATGACAACAAATGGTCACCAGTTAGTGACTCATGATTTATCAGAGAAAGGACAAGCTTGTCCAGAAGATTGCATTTCCCTTTGCCAATGTTACAGACAAACATTGCATTTTACATATAGAAGATCAAAGCTCTGAAAGGGAACAAACAACAATTTAAAATTCCAATGCCTGAGGGAGAAATGTATTCAAAGAGATAATTCCTCAGGCGCTTACTGTCTCTTATTCACAGAGAAAAGAATGAATACGATGGAAAATATATGAGAAAACTGAAAGAAGCAGGAGGTGGAGAGAGCGCAAAGAGAATAGCTGTTGTCTAGAAGAGAGCAGATGGTTCTCGGTTGGTAAGAATACCAATCACATTCCAGCGGTGTGCGACTTACTAGGACCAAAATAAATGACTTACTGGTCCAGAGAGGAAACGCTGCAAGACTATGCTGGACAGAGAAGAGCTAATAGAATGTGTTCAAGGCAGCACCACTTTCATTTACATTTTCCCCTTGGTTTGACTTTGTACCTCCCACCTCCAACCCCAAATGCATATTGAACAATGAAATGAATTTCTTATTAGACCTTCCCTTCAGGTACCCAGCCAAAATCTGTCTCAGCAGGTGCCCAGCAGAAACTCACCTGTATTTAAAAAAAAAAAAAAAAATCCTGAAACACTTTCATGAGGTTCATGATGTTTTTCTTTTTTCTATCTCACCTTCCTCCTAGTCTTTCTCGGTGTATAGGTGGGAATAGCCTTCATCAGGAATAGTCTTTCCTATTTTCTCCACAAAGGCACTAGAACAAAACTCTATTATAAAGAAGAATCAAATAGTCCTTCCAGATAAAGAAGGCATTTTCTGTGTTCATTCATTCATTCCACAATTGTTCAACCAGTGCTGCTCATGTCCAGACACTGCCAGATGCTGGAGATTTAGAGAAATGGTATTGTCTGGCTTTCAACCTAGAAGAAAGAACATACAATACTTGTAGGCTGAGTATCTCACAGATAGGAGTGCCAATGTAGAATAGCACAAGCATAAAAGTTTTAAAGTTATTTAAAATATGCTACATCATGAATGTGTTGCAAATCCATATTGGGCTGTGGCCACAATGTTATCTGCAAACCTCCCAGGTCTGAGGTTACCTCTGGACAAGTACTCTTCATTGTGGTGGTGGCTTCAAGGAGTGTGAGCAATGCTCCTTTCCAGTAGAGATGTTCTCCTTACCTGAGTACTTTCCAAGTGAGTAAGCCCTTGGCTCAGTTGTCACAGCCTCTTACTAAGTCACTTTAAACGTGGTGAGCTCTTTTGTGTTTTTAACTGTTCTATGAGGAGAAACTCAGAACAATAAAGGAAAGTGGACTCAAGTGTTTAACACTAACTGTACTCTAAGTTGTATCATATGTCAGAGGAAGTATCACAGGAAATGTGCAACCAGGTCAGTTTTCCTTTTTATTAAACTTGCAAGAGTCCTATAAATAGAAACTTTTAAGCTCAAAGGAGAGAGATTTTCTTTTTCCTAAAAAGTGTCTCCCTGTGTTAGGCTTTCACAGTGGAGAACAGAGTCCCTTGACACCACTAGTACTGCTCCCATTTCTCAAGTGATGGTTGATGATTTCCTGGAGGGAGGGGCTGTTAGCAGAGAGGAGCGGGAGCAGAGCAGCAGAAGGGCAGGTCTCAACTGGCTCTTCCTCCAAGAACCTTCCTCTTGCTGCCAGAGTTGGCAGGCAAGACAAAGAGGGGGTATTCCTCTGCCTGTCCACCTCCTTTCCACACTCTTCTCCTAACCTTGCAAAAATCACAGGAGGTCGCCAAGCACATAATCCATCATGTGTTTTGACAGAATACCCTCAGCTCTGCTGGGGGAAGACACTGGGTCATTAAGGGCTTTCAACACAGATGAGGGGAACCAATTATATATGAACCACATTACTTCTCTCCCAGTCATGAGGGATGTTCACATTGAAATGGAATTCCTAGAGGATGTGGCAAAGTCATACTGCCTGGCCACCTGGAAGGAGGGAGAGACTACTATAACATCAGAAGGGGAAGGAGGAAGGCTTGGGCTGAACAGCGTAACCCCTAATTTTCTTCCCACTTCAGACTTCTGTTAAATTCCTATTAAATGTTGATCAAAAAGTGTTATTTGAAAAGTATCAGACATGAAGCAAAACAAATTGCTGGTCATTTGTCTACACTTCAGTTGCCCTTGGATATATATTAATTGTTGATGACATAAAGCAAAATTAATGGAAACTGCATACTGAAGAGGAGTTGTAATCTTACATAACTGGGAAAATCAGTTACCAGAAAACTTGCAGGGGGAAATAAAATTAAGGGACAAAACTAGAAGAAATTATCTTTTAGCCAGTGACCTCATTTTGTCTCCTAAACAGGCACAATCACACTCAACATTTCTATTGACTTAAGTGAAAATGTGAATTGGGTTCCTCGTTCCCATTGATTAATCATGCTGAGAGACAAATCAGCCAAGAAACCAATTGAATTAAAGGGCCTCTTTATTTGCTGAAAAAGATAAATAAAACCTAGGAACAATCTCATCACATAGAAAGTTGTGATGACTCGCTGGGAATGCTCAGCACAAAGTGATCCTGAGAACACAGAGAAAAATGACAGCCATCATTATTATTGTTCATTATTAGTTGCTATTATTACCACATTTTATTAAAAACTCATAAAAATTAATGTGCCACAGTAAAATTTATCTTGAGAACTAAAATGTAGAGAAAAAGAAACATCCAAGCTTCCACAACTATGCTTAAATTAATGTTTAATATATTCTGCTAACTTAATTTGCTTTTCTTATGACTGCAACTAAAAAGCTAAAAGGATGATAAAGAAATCAGGGTGCTGCAACAAACTATGCAGCATTCTAGTTGATAATTATCACACAATACAGTTGAATTCAATTAGTTTGGTCACCATTTAATTAAAACTTGAGTGTTATTTGATCAGATCTTCAGGAAACCAGTAATCTACATTTGCTTAGAATGCATATTTTTGCTCACCTACAGTTGATACTTCCAGGTTATTCAATAATGATTGCTTGCGATTAGGCTAGGCCTCAATAACAGTCACAAGATTTATCACCTCACTATAGAATGACCCCTGCATGAATCTACTTAGTTTTCTCTAAGCTGTTTTATTCATGAAATACTCTTATTCTAGGAGGCCAAATAGAGTTATCTGTGTCAGCACCTATCTTTAGACAGTCTCATACATTAGTCACTCTGTAAGGGGTTATTTACATTGCATTACACACTATATTTTCCTAAATGTTGAGGAAAAGCAAGGCAACAGCAAACAAAGGAGAAGCATACCATTGCCCTTCCTCTTAGGAAGTCTGTGATTGGGGTTAGGAAGTCATATCCATGTCTTAGTCCATCACTAGGACCTCCAGCCAAGTTTGCTACCTCCAGCCTCCACTCTCTACCATAGCTCTCCTGGCACCCTCAATGTCATCAGCACTCCTAAGATGACTTGATTCTCCCACTGTCTTCATGAGAGCCAAGTCCATACAGAACTCACACAATGAGGTCCCAATTATAGTCCCTTCTCTAGTGTCACCCCTAACACTCAATGATGAAGCTGGATATGGCCATCAACCCCACCTGAGTCTTCATTTCCCCCTCCTCTGCAGCTAGATTCTACATATACTTCAAGTTCAAGTTCTCCATTTCTTCAAAATTTGCCCAAACATCCTAACTCTAATCTTTCTCTTCCTATCCCATTCATGAGATTTTCTGCCTTGGCAAAGATTTCATGTGGCAATCCATCTTCAAATTAAATCCTTGATTTCTTGTGCAGAGGCCAGGATTTACACCTGCTTGATATCCCAGGTCCTCCATGTAGGGTTATTCTTCTCCCCATACTAGACAGGTGTTAGTAAGCCATGATGAACAATGATACATGTGGTAAAGAACTGATGATATGATGGATAGACCAATGGAACAGAATAGAAATGCCAGAAATGAATCCAAGCATCTACAACCAACTTATATTTGACCAAGAAGCTAAAATCAATCTCTGGAGCAAGGACAGTCTCTTCAACAAATGGTGCTGGGAAAGCTGGATTTCCACATGCAGAAATATGAAGCAGGACCTCTACCTTACACTTTACCCAAAAATCCATTCAAAATGGATTAAAGCCCTAATTCTTTTACTCAATGCCCATCAAATTACACTACGGAAAGCATTGGGGAAACCCTGCAAGACATTGGCACAGGCAAAGAGTTCCTGGAAAAGACCCCAGAGGCATAGGCAATAAAAGCCAAAATAAACAAATGGGATTAAATCAAATTGAGAAACTTCTGTACTGCAAAAGAAACACTCAGCAAAGTGAAGAGGCAACTGACAGATTAATAGAAATTATTTGTAAACTACACAACTGATAAAGGATTAATAACCAGAATATATAAAGTGATCAAAAAACTCTACAACAACAAAACAACCCAGTGAAGAAACGGGCAAAGGACTTAAACAGACATTTTTCAAAAGAGGAAATCCAAATGGCCAACAGACACATAAAAACATACTCAGGATCACTAGCAGTCAGGGAAATGCAAATCAAAACAACAATGAGGTTTCACCTCACCCAGTTAGAATGGCTTTCATATAGAAATCAACAAACAACAAATGCTGATGAGGATGTGGGGGAAAAGGTACCCTAATACACTGTGGGAATGTAAACTGGTAAAACCACTATGGAAGACAGTTAGGAGATATCTCAGAAATCTGAATATAGTCCTACCATATGACCCAGCCATCCCACTCCTTGGACTTTACCTAAGGGAAACAAAATCAGCAAATAAAAGAACTATCTGCACCCACATGTTGATTGCAGCTCAATTCACAATAGTTAAGACATGTAATCAACCTAAATACCTGTCAACTGAAGACTGGATAAAGAAATTATGGGATATGCCCTCTATGAAATACTACACAGCAGTAAAAAAAATGAAATCCAGTCATTTGCAACAAAATGGATGGATCTGGAAAACATCATACTTAGAGAAATAAGCCAGCCCCAAAGGGACAAATACCGTATATTCTCCCTGATCTGTGATAACTAACAGAGCACCTAAAAGGAAACCTATAGATGTGAAATTGACCCTTTAAGAAGCACTGACTTGAACAGCATTTGTCTTGACTGTCAAGAAACAGTTTATTATTTTATCTATTTTTTTACTTAATACCATTGATTGAACTCTTAATATGGAATTAATCATATGTGTATAAAGTCAATTGAAAATATAGCTTAGTAAAAAATAAGAGTTGGAATAAGATAGGGAGGAGATGTATAATTCGACACATATTCCCATGGACTAACCCCTAAGGGTAAAGCTAAAAACTTGCCATGGGACTCCAAATCCCATTAAGCTGGGTGGTAATAATGCCATTTTATGTGTTAAAGTGGTCATATTAAGTGCTTAATTGATCATATAATTAGGATTAAGTGTCGAAGGGATCATATAAATAAGACCAAGTGTCTGGTAATAACAATAAATAGAATTAAAAAGAAGAGAATGTTACAACATGGGAAGCAGTCCACACAGCAGACTCATAGAATGGCAAACGCCCTAAACAGCACTGTGACCTCAGATTCAGCCCCTACATCACTCTGGACTGGCTGATAAGGCCATGAGAGCATTTCAGGCATGGAAAGCCAAGACACAGTGGCAAAAAAAAATCCTACATGAGGGATCTCTGTGAGTGAGACCCAGTGGAAAGAAGGGGCCATCAAAGAAGGATACTTTTCTCTGGAGGAGAGAACTTCCATTTTGCTTATGGCCCTATCTAAATACTGACAGTTTGTGAGCTCAGAAGGCATCCATTGCCTTGGCAGCTCATGGCAAGAGCCTTGGGTGATCACTCATGCCATAAATAAGAGTGTTAATCATTAAATTAACAACAAAAGTCACTGAGCACTTAGTCCCCATGTAGGACTCTGTCCTTAATGAGTTGTACTAAGAGAATTAGCTGCAAACTTGTTCTCAAACAGTACTTTATACATTGTGTGTGTGGGTGGGTATAAATTGTTGTAATCTTTACTTAGTATAGAATTGATCTTCTCTATTTAAAGTTAATTAAAAATGAGTCTTAATGAAGAATGGGATGCAAGAGGGAGTGGAGGTGGGATGGGAATGGGGGTGGGAGGGTGGATAAGGGGTAAGAACCACTATATTCCTAAAGTTGTACCTATGAAATTTGCATTCATTAAATAATTGCTTTAAAAAAAAAACAATGTAAGACTGTAACACATTTTTAGTATGTTGACATGTACAATCATTATATGTTAAATTTACTTAAGTTTTTCCAGTCTCTTCTACACTGTATTTCCTCTGAGTATCTAGATCATATGTACTTTTTTGTTTTGTTCTAAATGCTTGGCATAGTACTGTGTATACTAAAGGGATTTATTAAATAATTACTGGCTTGATTTAATTAATTTGATAGAATTTTCACAGATTTTTGCCCAACTAATGAAACATCCATGCCACTACTAAAAACACTAAGTTAATTACCATTCTTCAACAGTGTTAGTAATCTGTCCTTTTTTTTTTTTTAGTATATGTGCTGCTGAAGCGAGCACAGTAGTCTATCCTTACACTGACACTTCATTTCTATCTAGTGGGTTATTTATTTCATTAAAGCTACTTGCCCATTAGGACCATTAGCATATCAAATTGTATTTTTCTGATCCTTGCCAAAAATAGATGAATAAATTGTACATTACTATGACTCTTGACTATTATTTTTATATCTCTTTGACAATCTAGGAGTCTTAAGATAAATTTAATATATTAGGTTTAAGCTCATTTGTGAAAGCAAACATGACATATACATTTGCTGATCTTTATGGTTAATGGTGCAATAGGCCTGTGATTATAGAATGGATTTAAATTACATTTTCGCAAAAATTAAAGAACAAGAAGGAAGGAGGGGGATTGAGAAGGGGTGAGGAGAGGGAGGGAAATAGAGTTATCTTCTTGGAATTGTATCCATGAAATACATGAAATCTGTTCTCTTCATATTAATAAAAATGTCTAAAAAGGAGAAATATTTTCTGAAGTAAATAAAGCTAAAATCAATTTGATCCTATAGAACTTTGTCTTATACAGACAACAAATACAAAAAAATGCATGAAGATAAACTTGGAGTAGTTCTAGTTGTATTTTTGTGGCTTAGTTTCAGGTTGATTGTTTCTTGGAGCTCTTGTTGGCTGTTTCATTCTGGCACATTGGAGGAAGGCTTTGGGTAGTATGTTGTTCTTAGCTGTAATAATGTGGTGTGTTGAGTCATCTTGGTTTCTACGCCCTATAAACAGTCCATTCTCCATTATGATGAGAACCTGCTAAGAAAAAAAGAAAGCTAAATATCAGCAGGCAAAATAAACCAATGTTCAGGCCTACCTCGTAAGTACATGAGCCAAGCCATTGCCTTTAATTAGGACAGACTGAACCTATCATGGCTTCTGTTGAAGAATCTGATGTCATCTGCCCTATTTCTTAGAATTTGTATGCAGCAAGACTTCCCAGTACCTTGAAGCAAACAAAATAGATAAATGTAAACAGAAGTGGACCGTGTTCTTGTTTCTATATGAGACCTAAATGCAATCCACAGTCAGGTCTCTTGCTGCCTTGGTTTCACTTAGGACCAGATCATTTAATGAAATTATTGAATTATTAAAGAAGCACTTCTCACAAGCCCATCCATCACTGTTTAGGGATTTATATTTCACAAACAAAATCAATAGTCTCGTGAGGACATTCCTGCTTATATTGCAGGGCAGGACCATCTGTCAACACTGAAAGATGGGAAATTGTTTATATGGTTTGCTGTGGAAGCATCTTTTAGGCAGAAACCTTAGAAGTATTTTTGATGAATACCTCTTAACCAGAACAAGTTTGATGTGTGTAATAGTTAAATAAAAGAGCATAGTTAATGAAATTCAAAGCCATAAAGAGTGCATAGTTTTCTTACCAACTGGGTCAGCCAAATGAAGGAAATGTCCAGTGTAGAAAATCTACAAATTCTCATTCTGCAAAAGGGCCAGACCCCATCTCTCCACCTTTTACACACATTTTTTTTGTGTGTATGCACATGCTCAGTGTCACGTACAAACTATAAGTCAAAGGTCCAAGAGTACATAATCATATTACCCAATACCAGTTATTTTTCTTACTCCAATGGCAGAAGTCATGAAGAAATGCGTATCACTCAAAGGTACAAAAAAGGCACTTCAGGAGATCTGAATTTTTGGTGCAGAAGCTGTATGCAAAGTAAAAGCCAATTCCAATTGTAGAATTTCTGAAAATGGTGAAGATATTTTCCACAGAGGGTTTTCATTAAGGGCTGCTTGACAAATTGTTTAAATTCTATTGTGGTTTTCAAGGGAAGACATCACAGCAGATGATTTGGAACACTGCATTATGAAAAGTTGGTATGGCTCATCCACACAAAAATATTTTCTGCTTTTTCAGCTCAAGAGAGTGGTTAAAAGGGATTCTTGGGAAAACATTTGCTCCACTGAGAATTTGTGGAAATCACTGCAGCCATTAGAACACTGCAGTTTCTGATAGATTTTACTGGATGTTCCAAAATCTCTTCTAAGAAAATTCAAGTGTACAGGATGAGCTAGTGTCCATCTTTAGGGCTCAGTCATTAGACTAGCATTTCTAGATGAAAAAAAAAAGACATAGTGTTCTCAAGCCACTTGGGCCTATTCAGTGCATTGTACTAAGATTTGGTAAGGGTGTAGATTATTCATTCTTTGTGAACATCTACAGTATGTCAGGCACTGTTGCAATCCTTTTAACAGTCCTAAGCAAGGCAGACAAGACATGTGCAGAGCTTTCTTTTAGTTGGGAAAATGGACAGTAAAGCATATAAACAAATAAGAAAATAGCTAACACTGATAAATATAAATAAAGCAGGCTAATCAGGCAATGGCATTTTAAATTCAAACAATCTAACAGAAGCAACAAAAGTTCTTTGAGAGCACAATGCATATCCTGTTTATCCTAAGACCCCTGGAGGCTAATGCTAGGCTTGGCACTTAGCAGGTGTGCACACTTTTTTTAAAAAAAGCAATTGAATTAATTCTAAATGCATAAAAATAAGACATCAAGTGAAGCAGGAACATTGAAAGAAAGGATTAGAATTTCACCAACAAAGCTTAAAATGCTTGGCAATCAAAATTCTAATGCAACTGGCAAGCTGAACAGGGAAAGAACTTGGAGTTACTCTCTGCCCAAGGATAGCACATCATTCTTCTGATCAGGGCACTGTATAACAAGGCTCTTCTGTTTGAACCTTGACACATTCTGCCCGCTGGAAGGAAGGGGGCATTGGCTTTACTTTGATTCAGATTAATTATGATAGGCAGAACGCATAATTGCTTCATTACAGCTGGAATTGAGGGAGATTCGGGATGAAACCAAGATGCTAAAAGCCATTTGATGCTGGACTTCCAGCCACACCTCTTGAGGAGTCACCAAATTCCTGTGGACAGTAGGCTGCTGAACCAGCATCCCTCCTAGCTTGCCAAACAATAGCAGAAAAGGAAAGGCTGAGACAGGCCACATGTACAAGCAGAAGGTGTCAGGTTATTTACTTATTTCTTTAGGTTCTTGGTATTAGCTCCCCAACCCTGCTCTGATAATGTTTCTTAGACAAAGAAGGACATTATTGGGTTTTGTAGTTCAGAGTTGTAGCAAAATTCTATGTTTGAACCATGCTTGATCTCTGCCAATTTATTGTTTTCTTTTAAAAGAACAACGTGTGGGGTTCATACATCAGAGATAAGATTTTGCAGAATCATTAATTAGGATAATATTTACATTGTGCTGTCAATAGAATTGTTTTTACCTATTCATTAGGATCATTAGTAGGAAATAATGCGAGTTTTACAGAGTAATGGTTCCTGTATGAGCTCACTCATGTGTTGACTCTGAGATAGCACTGTCTTTTTAGTGACATCAGATGTGAATTTCTGACTCTCTCCTCTGTTAGCTGTGTGATCTTGGGCAAATGGTTCATCTTATCTGGCTTCTACTCCCTACTTCCTAAAATGAGGATGACAATATGTACTTCAAGTATTTATGATAACCGAATAGCAAAATGTATTAGCTTTCTAGGACTGCCATTATAAAATACCATAGACTGGCATAAACAACAGAGATTTATTTTTTCACAATACAGGAGGCTGGAAGTCCGATATCAAGGTGTTGAAAGGATTGGATTCCTTTCTCCGTGGCTTGCTGCTGTTTCACATGATTGTCTCTGTTGCATTTGTGTCCCTAATGTGTCTTCCTCCTCTTAGGAAAACACCAGGCACATTTGATTAGGTATCAATCATAATAGGCTCTCTTTAACTTAAAAATCCCCAGGTTTGGGTGTCAGCTGGTCCGCTTCTGATCCATCTCTCTGCCAGTGTACCCAAGTGCTTGGGCCCCTGCCACCCACATGGGAGACCTGGATGGAGCTCCTGGCTTCTGGCTTTGGCTTGGCATACCTCTGGCCATTGTGGCCATTTGGGAAGTGAACCAGCAAATGTGGGATCTCAATCTCTTCTCTCAATCTCTCTTTCTGTCCCTCTCTGCCTTTCAAATAAAATAAAAAATCTGTGGGGAGCAACTCGGACTAGACTAAGTTACTGGAATTAAGACTTATTCTATGCATCTGCTCTCCCACAATATGGCGCTGAGAAGGGAGAAACAGCTTCTACACAGCTGCCTCCAGTTCAACCAATAAACTGTAGGACCTACTCCTGATTGGAGGAGAGCAGCGTACTCGGCGTGTGGGTAGCAGAGTTGGGATTGGTGGAAGAGGACTATAAAGGAGGAGAGAGACAACATGCACGGGGGAACATCTATCTGAAGGAACACCTGTGCAGCCCCTGAGAGAGCTGGCCGGCGGTGTGCCGCTCCCCCGCGGAAGTGGGGAAAGTGGCAGGGGGAACCACCCTTCCACGGAGGTGGAAGGGTCGGTAGCCAACCCGGGAAGAACCAGCAGCAAACCCGGGGAGGGCCGAGCAGACGAAAGAACAGCGCAGGGTCCTGTGTCATTCCTCCACGAACAGGGGGAGCGACATAATGGTGCCGTGACTCGGATATGAAGCCTAGGCAGGGTTTAGTGTCGTTTCTCCACAAAGAAGGGGAGCGACATAATGGTGCCGTGACTCGGATAGGAAACTTAGGAGAGAAGAAGCGGGAAGAAGTGGGAAAATACCGGAGAGAGAGATTAGCAAAGAGCCTAGGGGAAAGCCGAACAGAAAAGGTGCCGGAAGAAGCTATCAAAAGCCTAGGCAGGCCGGCGCCGCGGCTCACTAGGCTAATCCTCCGCCTAGCGGCGCCGGCACACCGGGTTCTAGTCCCGGTCGGGGCGCCGGATTCTGTCCCGGTTGCCCCTCTTCCAGGCCAGCCCTCTGCTGTGGCCCGGGAGTGCAGTGGAGGATGGCCCAAGTGCTTGGGCCCTGCACCCCATGGGAGACCAGGAAAAGCACCTGGCTCCTGGCTCCTGCCATCGGATCGGATCGGTGCGGTGCGCCGGCCGCAGCGCGCCGGCCGCGGCGGCCATTGGAGGGTGAACCAACGGCAAAAGGAAGACCTTTCTCTCTGTCTCTCTCTCTCACTGTCCACTCTGCCTGTCAAAAAAAAAAAAAAAGCCTAGGCATAGACTCAGATACGGACTACGGGGGGAAGCTGGGAGAAATCTCTAAGGTCGAAAGCGAAAGTGAAAGCTAGAACAAACAGACTTGGATACAAACTGTGGGGAGAAGCCAGGAGAAATGAGAGGGGAATATTGTTGGAAGAAAAGTTAGGAAACATACCAGGTAGAGAAAAATATGTTAGGGAGGATGAAGCCGCGGGGGCAGGCCGAGGCGGAGACGTAAGCTATGTTGGAATTCTTCAAGTCAGCCCGGGGAACAAAAGGCGAAAAGCTAAAACTAGAGGTGGACGCATAAGCCAGGTTGGAATCTGTCAGATTAGCCCGGGGAGCAAAAGACGGGAAGCCAAACCATAAGGTGGAGACGCGTAAGCTAGGTTGAATTCGCCAGGTTAGCCCGGGGAACTTAGATTGAATACCGGTGGCGGAAACATAAGCTACGCTGTGTGACTCGTGGAAGCCGCCGCGTGCAGAGAGAGCGTGCGGGGTGTGAATAGATAGGGAACATGGGGCTAGTGCGAGGCCGTGGTGCGGGCGCGAAGGGGCGCGGAGACCGCGGAGTGCGCGCGTGAAGCCGGGAAGCCGCGCAGATGAGAGAAGCGTGGGCTGAAGCGGCTCAGAGCTGGGAAGCCACCGAGAAGCAGCCTCGGGGCGGGCGCCGGGAAGCCGCAGGGATAAGAGAAACAGAAGTTTAGAAGTAAAATGAGAGAAATAGGAATGCTGGCAGAAGTAAAATAGGAGAAATAGGAATGCCCGGAGATAGAGAAATAGAGAAAAATAAGGCCTCCCCACAACACGGCAATGAGAGAGCTTGGATTCGGTCTGCCTGATTAGGCGATAAGCACCAGCAGGCAGCTCGACCAGAGTATGAGCTGCAGGTCACCGAAGATAGGCACGAACCAACACTAATAAGTCTCCCCACAATACGGCAATGAGAAGGCTTGGATTTGGTTTGCCTGATTGATAGGGCTTGTAAGCACCTGCAGGCAGTTCTAGCAGAGCAGAGCATGCACTGCAGGGCACCGAACACAGGCACGCATCAGCGCCTAAAAACCTCCTCACAACATGGCGAAGAGAGAACCCGGATTCGGTTTGCCTGATTGGTAGGGCTTGTAAGCACCTGTGGGCAACTCTAGCAAGTAGAGCAGAGTGTGCGCCACGGGACACCGAAGACAGGCGCGTATCAACGCCAAAAATAAAAAGAAAGGGGGATCTGTGGGGAGCAACTCGTGACCCACTCAGGCTTATAAAATTTGATTTGAGGAAGATTTACTTCCAGAAAAGCTTTATTATTGAGAATTTGATATTTAGTGACATTTTCTTGAAATTAAACTAAATGGATACCTCAATTCATAGGAAAAAAAGAACTTTCTTTCTTCTGTCCATATAAGTAATGTTAACAATTAGAGCTTTCAAGCAAAAAATTGGAATTTTGGAAAAGTTGCATCTGCCACTGTGAGCTTAGCAATCTTCCACTTCTAAAATGCTTTCTTCATGTGACTGGTAGTCATATTAAAAATAACTTGTTTACTAAAATTTGAAATATATGCATTAATCGATAAAATAGTGTTTTCCAATGACCAATGAAAGCTTTTACAACATTGTTCATGGATAAGAGATCCATTCAAAGTACAAGTAAACCAATAAATTTTACAACAAAATTTCATTTATTTAACTTTATACTTTGAGCTTTGTTTTAGTATCACAGAAAAAATATCTACAATTTCATAAGACTATTAAAATATACTTTTTTCCCAAATATGTTTATGAGGCCACATATTCTTTATTGTAATTTTTATTTAATGAATATAAATTTCCAAAGTACAGCTTATGGATTACAATGGCTCCCTCCCTATAACTTCCCTCCCACCTGCAACCCTCCCCTTTCCCGCTCCCTCTCCCCTTCCATTCACATCAAGATTCATTTTCAATTACCTTTATATACAGAAGATCAGTTTAGCGTATATAAAGTAAAGATTTCATCAGTTTGTACCCACATAGAAACACAAAGTGAAAAATACTGTTTGAGTACTAGTTATAACATTAAATCACAATGTACAGCACACTAAGGACAGAGATCCTACATGAGGAGTAAGTGCACAGTGACTCCTGTTGTTGACTTAACAAATTGACACTCTTGTTTGTGGCATCAGTAATCACCCCAGGCTCTTGTCATGAGTCGCCAAGGCTATGGAAGCCCCCTGAGTTCACTGACTATGATCATATTTAGACAAGGTCATAGTCAAAGTGGAAGTTCTCTCCTCCCTTCAGAGAAAGGTACCTCCTTCTTTGCAGACCTGTTCTTTCCACTGGGATCTCACTCACAGAGATCTTTCATTTAGGTCATTTTTAAATTTTTTTGCCAGAGTGTCTTGCCTTTCCATGCCTAAAATACTCTCATGGGCTCTGCAGCCTGATCCAAATGCTTTAAGGGCTGATTCTGAGGCCAGAGTGCTATTTAGGACATCTGCCATTATATAAGTCTGCTGTGTATCTCACTTCCCATGTTGGATCATTCTCTCCTTTTTTTATTCTATCAGTTAGTATTAGCAGACACTAGTCTTGTTTCTGTGCTCCCTTTGACCCTTAGTCCTATCATTATGATCAATTCTGAACAGAAATTGATCCCTTGGACTAGTAAGATGGCATTGGTACATGCCACCTTGATGGGATTGAATTGGAATCCCCTGGTATGTTTCTAACTCTACCGTTTGGGGCAAGTCAGCTTGAGCATGTCCCAAATCGCACATCTCTTCCCTCTCTTATTCCCACTTTTATATTTAACAGCGATCACTTTTCAATTAAGTTTCAACACTTAAGAATAACTGTGTATTGATTATAGAATTAAACCAAAAGTATTAAGTAGAACAAAGAAAAAAAATACTAAGAGGGATAACGAATTAAGTTGTTCATCAACAGTCAGGGCAAGGGCTGATCAAGTCACCTTTTCTCATAGTGTTCATTTCACTTTAACAGGTTTCCTTTTTGGTGTTCAGTCAGTTGTCACCGATCAGGGAGAACATATGGTATTTGTCCCTTTGGGACAGGCTTATTTCACTCAGCATAATGTTTTCCAGATACCTAACAGGGATCACTTTTCAGTTAAATTTAAACACCTAAGAATAATTGTGTGTTAATTACAGAGTTCAACCAATAGTACTAGGACAAAAAAAAATACTAAAGTGGATAAAGTATTACATTGTACATCAACAGGCAGGACAAGAGCTGATCAAGTCACTGTTTCTCATAGTGTCCATTTCACTTCAACAGATTTCCCCTTTGGTGCTCACTTAGTTGTCGCCGATAAGGGAGAACATATGATATTGGTCCCTTTGGGACAGGCTTAGTTCACTCAGCATGATGTTTTCCAGAATCCTCCATCTTGCTGCAAATGACCGGATTTCATTGTTTTTGACTGCTGTATAGTATTCTATAGAGTACATGTCCCATAATTTCTTTATCCAGTCTACTGTTGATGGGCATTTGGGTTGGTTCCAGGTCTTAGCTTTTGTGAATCGAGCTGCAATAAACATTAATGTGCAGACAACTTTTTGTTTGCCCATTTCATTTCCTTTGGGTAAATTCCAAGGAGTGGGATGGCTGGGTTGTATGGTAGGGTTATATTCAGGTTTCTGAGGAATCTCCAGACTGACTTCCATAGTGGCTTCACCAGTTTGCATTCCCATCAACAGTGGGTTAGTGTCCCTTTTTCCCCACATCCTCGCCAGCATCTGTTGTTGGTAGATTTCTGAATGTGAGCCATTCTAACCGGGGTGAGGTGAAACCTCATTGTGGTATTGATTTGCATTTCCCTGACTGATAGTGACCTTGAACATTTTTTCATGTGCCTGTTGGCCATTTGGATTTCCTCTTTTGAAAAATGTCTATTGAGGTCCTTGGCCCATCTCTTAAGTGGGTTCCTTGATTTCTTTCTAGATTCTGGTTTTCAAACCTTTATCTGTTGCATACTTTGCAATATTTTTTCCCATTCTGTTGGTTGCCTCTTCACTTTCCTGACTGTTATTTTGCAGTACAGAAACTTCTCAATTTGATGCAATCCCAATAGTTGATTTTGGCTTTGACTGCCTGTGCTTCTGGGGTCTTATCCAAGAAGTCTTTGCGGGTACCTATATCTTGCAGGGTTTCTCCAATACTCTCTAATAATTTGATGGTGTCAGGTCATAGATTTAAGTCTTTAATCCATGTTGAGTGAATTTTTGTGTAAGGTGTAAGGTAGGGGTCTTGCTTCATGATTCTGCACGTGGAAATCCAATTTTCCCAGCACCATTTATTGAATAGACTGTCCTTACTCCAGGGATTGGTTTTGGATCCTTGATCAAATAAAAGTTGGCTGTAGATGTTTGGATTGATTTCTGGTGTTTCAATTCTGTTCCATTGGTCTATCCATCTGTTTCTGTACCAGTACCATGCTGTTTTGATTACAACTGCCCTGTATTATGTCCTGAAATCTGGTATTGTGATGCCTCTGGCTTTGTTTTTGTTGTACAAGACTGCTTTAGCTATTCGAGGTCTCTTGTGTCTCCATATGAATTTCAGCATCATTTTTTCCAGATCTGAGAAGAAGGTCTTTGGTATCTTGATTGGGATTGCATTGAATGTATAAATTCCTTTTGGGAGAATGGACATTTTGATGATGTTGATTCTTCTAATCCATGAGCATGGAAGATTCTTCCATTTTTTGGAATCCTCTTCTATTTCTTTCTTTAAGGTTTTGTAATTTTCATTGTAGATATCTTTAATGTCCTTGGTTAAGTTTATTACCAAGTATTTGATTGTTTTTGTAGCTATTGTGAATGGGATTGATCTTAGAAGCTCTTCCTCAGCCATGGCATTGCCTGTGTATACAAAGGCTGTTGATTTTTGTGCATTGATTTTATATCCTGCCACTTTGCCAAACTCTTCTATGAGTTCCAATAGTCTCTTAGTAGAGTTCTTTGGATCCCCTATATAAAGGATCATATCATCGGCGGAGCCAAGATGGTGGAATAGTGAGGGCGCGCACCGATAGTCCGGGACAATTTAATTTAATAAAAGCGGAGTTATGGTAGCCTCAGAAAAAGGATCAGGAAAAAATTGCAGAGGAAACTTCCGGAGCTAGTGGCTGTGACTTAGAGGACCTACTGGGAGAGCAGGGTCGCCCACCGCGCAGAAGCCGAACCGCGGGAGCCGCAGAATCTGAGCGCCAGTGCGGGAAGGGGAGTCGATATGACACAGACACCAGCAGGGAGAGGAGGGATGCCCAGGGCTCCAAGTCCACACATCAGCGCTGGAAGCAGAGGTGAGCTCAGTAACTGGAGACATTGGCAGGGAAATGGCGGACAGAATTTTAGAGGGAAGCTGGCTTTGAAGCAGGAAAGTTCAACAGACTGACTACAGGAGAGAAGGAAAAAAAAAAAAGGTGGGGGCGTACTGGTACAGACAAGTTCCTCTCTCCACCATCCTTGCAAAGGCGAGCAAGACACAAAGAGCTGGGATATACATAATAAAAGGGGAGAGTTAAGGCTACAATTCAGTAGCCTAGGCAACCCAGTGGGAGTCTGCAGGAGAAACGGAGCCTGCACAGACTCTTGGGGTAGAAGCCAGAGATCAGAAGTTAAATACCATCCATTCTGCTCAGCCTTGCAGTATTACTTACCTCCTGAATAAAAAATAAAATAAATAAATAAATAAATAAATAAATAAATAAGGGAGATTTACCACACATAACCTGAGGGTGTCACCTTTGCACACCTGTAACCCTGAAGAATCAAGCAGAGCTCTCAGGCCACACCCATCTCAAGCCTCCAAGGCTCCTCCAACAGCAGGCAGTCGACGTAACACAGACATAGTATGTATATAAAAAAAAAACCACCTCACAGGGAGGGAAAAAGAATTAACCATGCCAAGCAATAAACACAGAAATCGAGGGAACAAGATCAACGATGACACTATGACGCCTCCAAATAAACAAAACACCCCAAGCCAAGATTATGAAGATGATGAGATAGAAGAAATGCAAGATACGGATTTCAAAAAATTTATGATAAGAACATTTCATTTAGAAGTTTTCAAAAGCAAATCCTTGAACTACAGAAATCCTTATTGGACAGGATGGAAAATCTCTCTCATGAAAATGAAATTTTAAGGAAGAATCAAAATGAAATGCAGAAACTAGTAGAACAGGAAAGTGTGATAGTGAAGAGAAATCAAAATGAAATGAAGAGCTCAATAGAAGAAATGACAAACACAATAGAGAGCCTTAAAAACAGAATGGGTGAAGCAGAAGAGAGAATATCGGACTTAGAAGACAGAGAACAGGAAAGGATACAGTCAAACCAAAGAAAAGAAGAGGAATTTAGAAATCTAAAAAATATTGTTGGGAATCTACAGGATACTATTAAAAAAACTGACATTCGGGTTCTAGGAGTTCCTGAAGGCATGGAGAGAGAGAAAGGATTAGAAGGCCTTTTTAGTGAGATATTAGCAGAGAACATTCCAGGTTTGGAGAAGGACAGAGACATCCTAGTACAGGAAGCTCATAGAACCCCCAATAAACATGACCAAAAGAGATCCTCACCACGACACGTTGTAATTAAACTCACCACAGTGAAACATAAAGAAAAGATCCTAAAATGTGCAAGAGAGAAACGTCAGATTACTCTCAGAGGATCTCCAATCAGACTCACAGCTGACTTCTCATCAGAAACACTACAGGCTAGGAGGGAATGGCGAGACATAGCACAGGTGCTAAGAGAGAAAAATTGCCAGCCCAGAATATTATATCCTGCTAAGCTCTCATTTGTGAATGAAGGGGAAATAAAGACCTTTCATAGCAAACAGAAATTAAAAGACTTTGCCGCCACTCGTCCAGCCCTGCAAAAGATACTTAAAGATGTGCTACACTCAGAAACACAGAAACATGGCCATCAATATGAAAGAAGGTAAAGGAAGAACACCTACCAGTAAAAGAGCATGGGAAGCTCAAAGCATATACTAGAAAATATCTCCGGGAAAATGGCAGGGCAAAGTCACTATGTATCAATATGTCACATTAAACATGAATGGACTTAACTCTTCAGTTAAAAGACACCGATTGGCTGACTGGCTTAAGGAACAACACCCAACTATTTCTTGCCTACAAGAAACACATCTCTCTAACAAAGATGCAAGCAGACTGAAAGTGAAAGGCTGGAAAAAGATATTCCATGCCAACAAAAACCAAAAAAAAGCAGGTGTAGCCATATTAATATCAGACAAAATAAACTTTAATACAAAAACTGTTAAGAGAGACAAAGAGAGGCACTATATAATGATTAAGGGTTCAATTCAACAGGAAGATGTAACTATTATAAATGTATATGCACCTAATTACAGGGCACCGGTCTATTTAAAAGATATGTTAAGGGACTTAATGGGAGACTTAGATTCCAATACAATAGTACTGGGGGACTTCAATACTCCACTCTCAGAAATAGATAGATCATCCGTACAGAAGATCAACAAGGAAACATCAGATTTAATCGACACTATTGCTCAAATGGATCTAACAGATATCTACAGAACTTTCAATCCTTCATCTAAAGACGTTACATTCTTCTCAGCAGTGCATGGAACCTTCTCTAGGATTGATCACATACTAGGTCATAAAGCAAGTCTCAGCAAATTCAAAAGAATTAGAATCATACGATGCAGCTTCTCAGACCACAGCGGAATGAAGCTGGAAATTAGCAACTCAGGAAACCCCAGAAAGTATGCAAACACATGGAGACTGAACAACATGCTCCTGAATGAACACTGGGTCATTCAAGAAATCAAAAGATAAATCAGAAACTTTCTGGAAGTAAATGAGGATAACAACACAACATATCAAAACTTATGGGATACAGCAAAAGCAGTATTGAGAGACAAGTTTACAGCAATAGGGGCCTATATCAAGAAATTGGAAAGACACCAAATAAATGAGCTTGAAGCGCATCTCAAGGACCTAGAAAAACTGTAGCAAACCAGACCCAAATCTAGTAGGAGAAGAGAAATAATTAAAATCAGAGAAGAAATTAACAGGATTGAATCCAAAAAACTTTACAAAAAATAAGCCAAGCAAAGAGCTGGTTTTTTGAAAAGATAAACAAAATTGACACCCCATTGGCCCTACTAACTAAAAAAAAAGAAGAGAAAAGATCCAAATCAATAAAGTCAGAAATGAAAGAGGAAACATAACAACAGACACCACAGAAATGAAAAAGAATCATCAGAAATTACTACAAGGACTTATATGCCAGCAAACAAGAAAATCTATCAGAAATGGATAGATTCCTGGACACATGCAATCTACCTAAATTGAACCAGGAAGACATAGAAAACCTAAATAGACCGATAACTGAAACAGATATTGAAACAGTAATAAAGTCCCTCCCAACAAAGAAAAGCCCAGGACCAGATGGATTCACTGCTGAATTCTACCAGACATTTAAAGAAGAACTAACTCCAATTCTTCTCAAACTATTCAGAACAATCCAAAAAGATGGAATCCTCCCAAATTCTTTCTATGAAGCCAGCATCACCTTAATCCTTAAGCCAGAGAAAGGTGCAGCACTGAAAGAAAATTATAGACCAATATCCCAGATGAACATAGACGCAAAAATCCTCAATAAAATTCTCGCCAATAGAATACAACAACACATCAGAAAGATCATCCACCCAGACCAAGTGGGATTTATCCCTGGTATGCAGGGATGGTTCAACATTCGCACATCAATCAATGTGATACACCACATTAACAGACTGCAGAAGAAAAACCATATGATTATCTCAATAGATGCAGAGAAAGCATTTGATAAAATTCAACACCCTTTCATGATGAAAACTCTAAGCAAACTGGGTATGGAAGGAACATTCCTCAACACAATCAAAGCAATTTATGAAAAACCCACGGCCAACATCCTATTGAATGGGGAAAAGTTGGAAGCATTTCCACTGAGATCTGGTACCAGACAGGGATGCCCACTCTCACCACTGCTATTCAACATAGTTCTGGAAGTTTTAGCCAGAGCCATCAGACAAGAAAAAGAAATTAAAGGAATACAAATTGAGAAGGAAGAAGTCAAACTATCCCTCTTTGCAGACAATATGATTCTTTACTTAGAGGATCCAAAGAACTCTACTAAGAGACTATTGGAACTCATAGAAGAGTTTGGCAAAGTGGCAGGATATAAAATCAATGCACAAAAATCAACAGCCTTTGTATACACAGGCAATGCCATGGCTGAGGAAGAGCTTCTAAGATCAATCCCATTCACAATAGCTACAAAAACAATCAAATACCTTGGAATAAACTTAACCAAGGACGTTAAAGATCTCTACGATGAGAATTACAAATTCTTAAAGAAATAGAAGAGGATACCAAAAAATGGAAAAAATCTTCCATGCTCATGGATTGGAAGAATCAACATCATCAAAATGTCCATTCTCCCAAAAGGAATTTATACATTCAATGCAATCCCAATCAAGATACCAAAGACCTTCTTCTCAGATCTGGAAAAAATGATGCTGAAATTCATATGGAGGCACAAGAGACCTCGAATAGCTAAAGCAGTCTTGTACAACAAAAACAAAGCCGGAGGCATTACAATACCAGATTTCAGGACATACTACAGGGCAGTTGTAATCAAAACAGCATGGTACTGGTACAGAAACAGATGGATAGACCAATGGAACAGAATTGAAACACCAGAAATCAACCCAAACATCTACATCCAACTTATATTTGACCAAGGATCTAAAACCAATTCCTGGAGCAAGGACAGTCTATTCAATAAATGGTGCTGGGAAAACTGGATTTCCACGTGCAGAAGCATGAAGCAAGACCCCTACCTTACACCTTACACAAAAATCCACTCAACATGGATTAAAGACCTAAATCCACGACCTGACACCATCAAGTATTAGAGAACATTGGAGAAAATCTTCAAGATATTGGCACAGGCAAAGAATTTCTGGAAAAGACCCGGAGGCACAGGCAGTCAAAGCCAAAATCAACTATTGGGATTGCATCAAATTGAGAAGTTTCTGTACTGCAAAAGAAACACTCAGGAAAATGAAGAGGCAACCGGCAGAATGGGAGAAATTATTTGCAAATAATGCAACTGATGAAGGGTTAATAACCAGAATCTACAAAGAGATCAAGAAACTCCACAACATCGAAACCAACAACCCACTTAAGAGATGGGCCAAGGACCTCAATAGACATTTTTCAAAAGAGGAAATCCAAATGGCCAACAGGCACATGAAAAAATGTTCAAGGTCACTAGTAATCAGGGAAATGCAAATCAAAACCACAATGAGGTTTCACTTCACCCCGGTTAGAATGGCTCACATTCAGAAATCTACCAACAACAGATGCTGGCGAGGATGTGGGGAAAAGGGACACTAACCCACTGTTGGTGGGAATGTGAACTGGTCAAGCCACTATGGAAGTCAGTCTGGAGATTCCTCAGAAACCTGAAGATAACCCTACCATACAACCCAGCCATCCCACTCCTTGGAATTTACCCAAAGGAATTTAAATTGGTAAACAAAAAAGCGGTCTGCAGCCTAATGTTTATTGCAGCTCAATTCACAATAGCTAAGACCTGGAACCAACCTAAATGCCCATCAACGGTAGACTGGATAAAGAAATTATGGGATATGTACTCTTCAGAATACTATACCGCAGTAACAAACAACGAAATCCAGTCATTTGCAACAAAATGGAGGAATCTGGAACACATCATCCTGAGTGAAATAAGCCAGTCCCAAAGGGACAAATACCATATGTTCTCCCTGATCGGTGACAACTGACTGAACACCAAAAAGGAAACCTGTTGAAGTGAAATGGACACTATGAGAAACGGTGACTTGATCAGCATAGCCCTGACTGTTAATGAACAACTTAATACATTATTCCTCTTAGTAGTTTTTTTTTTGTCTGTTCTACTTAATATGACTGGCTTAATTCTGTAATTAATACACAGTTATTCTTAAGTGTTGAAATTTAACTGAAATGTGATCCCTGTTAAACATAAGAGTGAGAATAAGAGAGGGAAGAGATGTGCAGTTTGGGACATGCTCAAGCTGACTTGCCCCAAACGGTAGAGTTAGAAACATACCAGGGGATTCCAATTCAATCCCATCAAAGTGGCATGTACCAATGCCATCTTACTAGTCCAAGTGATCAATTTCTGTTCACAATTGATCATAATGAAAGGACTAAGAGTCAAAGGGAACACATAAACAAGTCTAGTGTCTGATAATACTAACTGATAGAATAAATAAAGGGGAGAGTGATCCAACATGGGAAGCGAGATACTCAGCAGACTCATAGAATGGCAGATGTCCTAAATAGCACTCTGGCCTCAGAATCAGCCCTAAAGGCATTCTGGTCTGGCTGAAAAGCCCATGAGAGAATTTCAGGCATGGAAAGCCAAGACACTCTGGCAAAAAAAAAAATAAAATAAAATAAAAAAAATAAATGAAAGATCTCTGTGAGATCCCAGTGGAAAGAACAGGTCTTCAAAGAAGGAGGTACCTTTCTCTGAAGGGAGGAGAGAACCTCCACTTTGACTATGACCTTGTATAAACAAGATAAGAGTCGGTGAACTCAAAAGGCTTCCATAGCCTTGGAAACTCATGACTGGAGCATAGGGAGATTACTGATGCCATAAACAGGAGTGTCAATTGGTAAAGTCAACAACAGGAGTCACTGTGCACTTACTCCTCATGTAGGATCTCTGTCCTTAATGTGCTGTACATTGAGACTTAATGCTATAATGAGTATTCAAACAGTATATTTCACTTTGTGTTTCTATGGGGGTGCAAACTGTTGAAATCTTTACTTAATGTATACTAAACTGATCTTCTGTAAAAAAAAAAAAAAGAAGAAGAAGAAATTATCAATTCCCAACTTGACTCTCACGGGGATTAAACATGACAATAGGTCTGATCTGATTTCATCATCATTTAAAAAATCATCTATTATTTTTCACTTTATGTTTTTGTGTGGGAGCAAACTGTTGAAATCTTTACTTAATGTATGCTAAACTGATCTTCTGTATATAAAGAGAATCGAAAATGAATCTTGATGTGAATGGAAGGGGAGAGGGAGTGCGAAAGGGGAGGGTTGCGGGTGGGAGGGACGTTATAGTGGGGAAGCCATTGTAATCCATAAGCTGAACTTTGGAAATTTACATTCATTAAATAAAAGTTAAAAAAAAAAAACAATTCTAGCACAGAGAAAAAAAAAGAATCATATCATCTGCAAAGAGGGATAGTTTGACTTCTTCCTTCCCAATTTGTATCCCTTAATTTCTTTATCTTGCCTAATAGCTCTGGCTAAAACTTCCAGAACTATATTGAATAGCAGTGGTGGGAGTGGGCATCCCTGTCTGGTACCAGATCTCAGTGGAAATGCTTCCAACTTTTCCCCATTCAATAGGATGTTGGCCGTGGGTTTTTCATAAATTGCTTTGATTGTGTTGAGGAATGTTCCTTCCATACCCAGTTTGCTTAGAGTTTTCATCATGAAAGGGTGTTGAATTTTATCAAATGCTTTCTCGGCGTCTATTGAGATAATCATATGGTTTTTCTTCTGCAGTCTGTTAATGTGGTGTATCACATTGATTGATGTGCGAATGTTGAACCATCCCTGCATACCAGGGATAAATCCCACTTGGTCTGGGTGGATGATCTTTCTGATGTGTTGTTGTATTCTATTGGTGAGAATTTTATTGAGGATTTTTGCATCTATGTTGATAAGGGATATTGGTCTGTATTTCTCTTTCAATTCTGCATCTTTTTCCAGCTTAGGAATTAAGGTGATGCTGGCTTCATAGAAAGAATTTGGGAGGATTCCCTCTTCTTCGATTGTTCTGAATAGTTTGAGAAGAATTGGAGTTAGTTCTTCTTTAAATGTCTGGTAGAATTCAGCAGTGAATCCATCTGGTCCTGGGCTTTTCTTTGTTGGGAGGGCCTTTATTACTGTTTCAATTTCTTTTTCAGTTGTGGGTTTAGGTTTTTTATGTCTTCCTGGTTCAATTTAGGTAGGTTGCATGTGTCCAGGGACGCCACATATTCTTAAAATACTTCACCAAGGCAACTTTTCACAATATATTGAATGGTAACTAAGTTATGAGAACTCAACTTTCTTCTGATAAGCAAGACATTAATTTATAAAATTATAAAACTAAGCCAGTTTTCTCAATAAATATTTTTGCATTGAAAAATAGCTACATTTATTAAGAACAAGCATATTTATATTACCACATGATGGATTAGTCATTATTTTTAAATGAGTTAATATATATTTTTAACACTTAGTTTTAACCTATAATACAGCAAGTATATATAGACAACAAACTGCACAAATCTCTTTGGACTTCTCAATAGCTTTTAAGAATGTAAATTGTTCCTCAGCTCTTCTCAGCCCACCTCTTTGCCTAACAGTGAAGATACAGCTTAAGACACCACATTGCGTATCATAGTATCTGGGTTCCATATCCACTTCATGACTTCACCTTCTGGCTAATGCAGATTGTGGGAGGCAGCAGAGATGTGCCAAGTACTTGGATCCCTGCCACACATTTGTGAGCCCTGGGTTGAGTTCCTGGTTCCTCACTCTGGCCTGACCCAGCTCCAGCCATTGCAAGCATTTGTGGAGTGAACCAACAAATAGAAACAATTGTTCTCTCTCTATTTTAAAAATTTCAAAAACTTTTTTTTAGTAAATATAAATTTCCAAAGTACAGTTGATGGATTACATTGGCACCCCCCCCATAATTTCCCTCCCACTCACACCCCTCCCATCTCCCGCTCCCTCTCCTATTCCATTCACATCAAGATTCATTTTCAATTCTCTTTATATACAGAAGATCGATTCAGTATATATTAAGTAAAGATTTCATCAGTTTACACCCACACAGAAACACAAAGTGTAAAAATACTGTTTCAGTACTAGTTATAGCATTACTTCACATTGGACAACCCACTAAGGACAGATCCCACATGAGAAGTAACTACATAGTGACTCCTGCTGTTGACTTAACAATTTGACACTCTTATTTATGGCGTCAGTAATCTCCCTAGGCTCTAGTCATGAGTTGCCAAGGCTATGGAAGCCTTTTGAGTTCACCAACTTCAATCTTATTCCGACAGGGTCATAGTCAAAGTGGAAGTTCTCTCCTCCCTTCAGAGAAAGGTACCTCCTTCTTTGATGGCCCCGTTCTTTCCACTGGGATCTCACTCACAGAGATCTTTCATTTAGGGCTTTTATTTTTATTTTTATTTTTATTTTGCCAGAGTGTCTTGGCTTTACATGCCTAAAATACTCTCATGGGCTCTTTGGCCAGATCCGAATGCCTTAAGGGCTGATTCTGAGGCCAGAGTGCTATTTAGGACATCTGCCATTCTATGAGTATGCTGTGTAAAAAAAAATTTTAAACTGATAAGTGATGGCCTAGATCAATGTTTCCCAAGAATTAGTACATACCCTGTTGGTTGTGTATGAATTGTCTGTATGAGTTTATCTGGGCACATATAAACTTCTGATAATTTTTAAAATTACAAATGTATTTTCATTTACTATGGAAAAAGTGACACTGATTTTCTGCTTTTATGGTTTTATAAAGGTTTCTATTTTCCAACTATTTATTTATATGTAAAAAACCAACCTAATGGAAGCACAACAGACATAAGTAAAAATGGCAGTTGTTGTTTGTGAATGACTGAAATATGAGAAACCCTGGTACCCCCAACATATTTTCAAAAGCATATATTGAATTGACTTACTTTTTGTATCTTGGGCCTTCTTATCCAACATTCTTACATATTAACAATTATTATGAAGAAATAAAATTTACTTAGCATACTGGATTCTTTCCCTTACACTGACTTGAGTTTGTACTGAGGTCCTGGGAAAAATCACCCAGTCTCTCCAGATTTGGCTTTCCTTATCTGCAAAACAAGGAGCCTGGCTGAAGAAGACTTCAGGCAGCATCTTGGGGAGCGATTTCTCCAAGGGCGTCCAAAAGGAAAGGAGAACTCACTACTCAGACCCCTCAATACTGGGTTCTGCCTTCATGGACAGGGGCTCCATTCCCACTAGTTATAAATATAATTTTTCCATTTTTTAATTTGAGACACAGAACAAATAGAGCAAGCTCCAATCCACTGCTTTACTTCGCAATTGCTCACAACAGCCAGGACTTTAGTTGGGAGCTGGGAACCCAATCCAGATCCCCCTTGTGGATGGCAAGGATCCACTGGAGCCATCATTGTCACCTCCCAGAGTATGCATTAGCAGAAATCTGGAGTCAGGAACCGGAGCTGAGAATTGAACCTAGCTACTCCAATGTGGGACGTTCAGTCTCTTAACTGGTAGGCCAAATGCCTGCTTCTCCATTTCCATTTAAACTGTGTTCTTTGGTTTTAATCTGTTCTTTTGCAATGGCACTGAAACTTAATAGAATTATAATTAAAAGAGGGGGCGGACACATCAGATGTGTGACAAGGCATGGCTGCCTGAGCCCCAGGAACTGTGAATTCTAATCTTGGCTCCGCCACTGTCTCAGGACACATCATGTACCCTTCCTTAAACCTAGACAGCTTCCGGACAACATCGTTAGCCTATCTCCCAGGACTGTTGTGAGAAATAATTTATAAAAATAGCAGTGTTAAAGAGTTTGCAAAATGAAGTGTTAAACTGAAACTTGGGCAACATGCTGAGTATTTCTACCCCATCCAGCTAACTAATAAATATGAATTTGCTATTAGTCGAAAAGTCCTTAATAATATAACTACTTAATCAATGTGACACCAGCAGCCTGGCAAATTAGCATGAAGCCACAGGCCTGAGACCTGAAAGAAATTAAATTGGAGCTTAACAGAAATTGGACTGTGAGCAAAATGACTGTTGGAAATTTAAAGTCTAACCCATAAAACCAGAACCACAGTATGCACTTTCCATACTGGATGTACATGATGGTCAGGTGCATATGACCGATAGTATGAGTAAATGTGAGAAGGCTGACAGACACTTTGGGGAGTCTATGAATTTCTAAAGTCTGTGAGATGGAAAGTAAAGGAGGCTTTTAGAATGCACTTGGAAAGATATTTTACAAATAAAAAAAAATTACTGTTATTGAGCTAAGTAAATTTATATCTTGAAATAGTTATATTTACACATTTAAAAATTTAATGTATTTAAGAATCAAGAAGTGGAGGGGGAAGAAAAGAAGAGCCTATTTTGATGCTAATTTTCTTCCCTCTAAATCTTGTACAAGATAATTTAACCGAATTGCAGTGCTGAGGGATCTACATTATGGGGCAGCCGGTTAAGATGCTACTTGTGTTGCTGGCTGCTTCTGAACCAGCTCCTTGCTAATGCACCTGGGAAAGCTGCAGGTGATGACTCAACTACTTAGGCCATTGCCACCCATGTGGGAAGCCCAGATGGAGTTCCAGGTTCTTAATTTCAGACTGGCCCCACCCTGGCTGTTCTAGGCATTTGAGGGGCAAACAGTAAATGGAGGATCTCTCTGTCTCTCCCTCTCTGTCACTCTGCCTTTCAAATAAATAAAATAAAATTTTAAAAAAGAAGAAGAAGAAGAATGAAAATGTCAGTCCAGTTGTACTAGCTCTCTCCTGAGTGTTGTGGTGGGTCATTCCTCGGGTGGCTGGTGATTCTTTTCCTGCTTGCCTTTCCTTGGTGATGAAAGCTAAGCACGGATGTTTTTAGGGCAGCCTGGTTTAAGGAAGTGTTTCCATTGTGCCATAATGAGATACTTGAATACATAAACGATGGGAGTTTCTGTTACCTCTGAGTTCCTAGGGCCCCCATCTCTGCCAGCCCAACACAACTTGCAAACCTAGCAGCTGCCTGTCCTAAGCAAAGCAGAAGCTTTCCTTACCGGCCCTATGTTCCTTTGCTGAATGCAAAGGTTGAGTCATAGTGAGAGTCCCTTGCCTCATTTCCACATGGAGTTAAACTCAATGACAGTCTGGCACTCTGTCTTGTCTCTCGAAATCAGCATGAAATGGCAGCTCCATTGGGGCCAATCTGACGGAAAGAGAAACTTTTCTGTCAGAATTCACCAACACAGGCATTTCTGATTACACAGGTACCTGATAAAGCTTTAATGGCTGTGGAAATTGAAATTACCCCAAACCAAAAGCTCTTCCAGACTTCCCCTTTCTGTTCTATTCTTCAGAGAACTTCGAAATGACAGGCAGCTGTAACTCAGGAAATACACTCCAGAATGAATTATCCTCAAGTATGGGCCCTCTGAGCCCAGGTTTCATGACACAAAGAGTGGGTTTCCCCCCTCTGCAGGGAGCCAGAAACAGTTCTGTGCAACCTGCAAAGGCATGGAACAAGAAAAAAAAAAGAGAAAGGCACATTGAACCTCTCTGATGATCAACCAGAACTAACTCAGACAATGATATACGTGCCAAGTATGCTCACAAAACTGTCTGGAAATCTTCCTTCTTTCATGTGTGTTAAACAAGGATCATTTTAACAGCTATAACACTGACATGACTTGTTAGCATCTAAAATTATGTCAGAAGTTGTTTGGTGGGCCAGAGATAAAACATCCATTTTTTTTTCTCAAGTGTTTTCCTTCTTTTGGAACCCAGTAACCAGCATGTAAAAACTTAATTCCTTGCTGGAGGAGTGGGGAAATGGATAAGACCAAGGAACTTTTTTTTTCTTTCCTTATTTGCAGCACTCTGATCAAACCACTTCTATTTCATTTAACAAAAAAAAGTCAAAACCAAAGGAAGAATTCCTGAAAGTTAGGAAATTGAATGTTTATTCTTGCTATTGTTTTCATACTAAATAGGAACATGAAAGAAATCTTTCACTCAGCAGCTGCATCTAATTTAATATGGAGCTCCCAAAAGATGAGAACAGGATGTGGTGAGGAGCAGTTAAACATGGATGCTAATATTTTATGAGGCATCTGGTAGTGTTCCACCACCTAGAAATCTAAGAATCAAATTAGCAGATCCAATTCTGCCAAAGTTATCAAATTATTTGTCAAAAGGATATTGCAAAGCAGGGTCCTCCCTTCCAACATCTGTTCTACCCATCCAGTGAGAGCTCACAACACCCATCTATTTGATTTGTTGAGATGGTACATTTTACCAGTTGCTGGTCTGGCTGAGAACTGCATCTTTTAGCATGCAAGGCTCCAGTGAGTAAATCAGTCAACAGGGAACTCACAAGTCAGTGCACTGTTAGGACCATGTGGAAGGGATTCACATTTAATTTGGATTGTAGAGTATTTACATATTTTATAAATATATTAAAAGTGTTTCAGTCCATTTGTCACAGTTTTAAATAAGCACCCAAGAATCCCACCTGCTGATAAATAAATGCAATACTTTTTTTTGTTTTTATCATGAAAGGAAAAGTTAAAAGAGTTGCCTTGATGTTATACTCAGAGCATGTTGTTCCTAGTTAAGTGGTATAATTGAGTCCCAGAAAATTTGGTATTCTTAATAAGTCCAACTGCCCATTCGTGCCAGGATCAGATGGCAGACACTGGGCAAAGTCTGCTAGGCAAAAAAAAGTTGAAATGAAAAGTTGCCAGGGCGAAGAGAGTGGTATTTGGCACAGCAGTTAAGACACACTTAGAATACCTGAATCCCATGATGGATGGAGTTCCTTGGTTGGAATCCTGGCTGTGCTCCCAATTCCAGCTCCCTACCATGGAAGGCAGCAAGTGATGGCCCAAATAGTTGAGTCTCTGCTGCCTACATGAGAGACACAGATTTGAGTTCCTAGTTCCAAAAACCAGACTTGAATTCCTCTTTCTTTTGTCCTAGCCAAGCCCTGACTACTATTGTGGGCATTTGGGGAGTGAACCAGTAGATGAAAGTGCTCTTGCTCTCTCTCTCTCTCTCTTTTCTATCTCTCTCTCTCTCTCTGCCTTTCAAATGAAATGAATGAGTGAGTTTTTTTAAATGTTTGTCAAGGACTTTACTTGCCAGTGTCTCGAAAGAGGTAAGGAATGCATAAGTGTTTGCCTGGGATATGTTTCTTTTGGCTTTTTCATACAGGAATTTCCCTTCCTTTCAACCAAAATGAAAACTAAAGTTCTAGTGTGCACCAACCAAACTGGATTGGAAGACATCTGAGTGGAACCTGACCAGTGAAGATGTGGCTCGTGTGGCTCAAGTTTATGCTGGTGCATCTGCTGTGAGTGGTGTCTTGAACGGAGGCCAGGAGCTCTTCCGTCAGCCACATCCATATGCTATGCATGTGTTCACTTCTACGCACATGTTTTAAATTTAGCTCTTGTGGGTACATGTTCTACGCTTTCCCCCTGTACGTGATTTTTTAAAAATATGCCTTAGAAAATATACACACTCTTTTCAAAGTCTTTGCTGACTCACTGGGGGTTCTTGTGAATGTTTTCCTTTCAAAAGCCTTAAGGTAAGTAGTCAAAAGTGTACAACAAAACTTACCCTTGGCCAATGAAGATTCAAATCTATTGCTTAGTCTGAAATAGCTGTTGTGTGATGGCCTATCAGAAAACAAATTTTTTCTCTATCCAGAAGCAAACTATATAGCTTGTTTTGATGGACTACAAAATGGTTAAAAAAAAAAAAAAAAGACAGGAAAGCAGTCATCCTGGCCAGTTTGGGGCTAGCTTATTTATTAGTCTCCTAAACATGTTTCGTTTTAAAGTATAGCCAAGGGACAGTACAGGCTTCAGGACAACACCTAACAATATGACTGCCTATGAAGTGTCTCCCTTAAGCCTGCGATTTAGGGCTCAGGGATTCAGGTATTTCTGACTTCAAAATTCAAGTTACTGTGTTATCCAGCAGATTAACTTCCAGTGCTCCTTTTTCTATGGCTGAGTAGTGAATCAAAATAATCATCAGGGTCAGGTGTTCCTAGAACAAGAGTGAGAAATCCAATCTCCATGCATTGACTGCAGCTCTCCTGGAGACTTGGGCTTTCCTCTGACATTTAGTGATTACATTTTTTTCATCTTCTTTGCACCAAGGAAAACAATAAGGCATATTATTGTGGAGGATTATAGATACGTGCTTATTTAGCATTTAAATGCATACTCTCAAAATGTTCAATTTGTGTTTTCCTCAACCCTGAAATCAAAGTCCTATTTTTCTTTTCCTAGAGTCAGATAAGATAGACATCTATGCTTTCATCTGACTGTCTATAAATCCTTGAGGGCCAGAGCTATGCTTTCTTCCATTGTGATTTTTTCTTTCTTCTTTTTTTATCTTACTCTTCCCACAGCATCTGCAGGCCCATGCATACAGAAAGCATCCTTAATTGACTGTTTCCCTCTTCTCTCATTACCAAGCTTTAGATTTGGGAAACAGTATTAATAGTTTCCAACATGGTTTTCCTCTATTTTTGAAAAGTACACCTCATAATATAATGTGAAATGCATAGTTTACACTTGTATCATGTATTTGGATTCTTACCTTCTTCAAGGTACCCATTAAAGGACAAACTTGGGGAGTGGGCTGGGCACTTGGTCCAGCAATCAGGATGCTTGCAGTACGTATCAGAGTGACTGGGTTTGAGTTTTGGCTCCAATTCCAGTTCCAGCTTCCTGATAATGTACACACTGGGAAGCAGCAGGTGAGCGCTTAGGTACTTGGGCTCCTTCCACCCACATGGAAGATTCACACTAAGTTCGGGTCCCCCAGCTTTGGCCTAGGCCAGCCTTGACTATTGTGGGCATTTGGGGAATGAACCAGCAGGCAGAAGATATCTCTTTCTCTGTCTTTGTCTCTGTCTTGTTCTCTCTCTTCCTTTCTCTGCCTTTCAAATAAAATTAAAATAAATAAAAGCTTATTAAAAATAAAAGACAAACTGCATCAAACTTCAGTGTAATTAGGGTTATTAGAAAAGTTCACACTTTTGGAGTTATTGACAACAAAATAATTAGATGACAGTAACATAATTGACTAATTCAATCCAGAAAATAAGCCAGTTTGGAGTATTGTATGGAGCAACATATCCAAATATTTCACATTTAGCCAATTATTTTACCATCATGTTGCCAGCCATGGATTAAATGAGAAGGAAAAAAAAATCCCCAAGAATATTTCTAGATGTCTTTCTTAAAAAAGAACTTGCTATTCAATATAGCTAATGTCTTTAGGGTCCTGCTAGTTGATCACATGATAAAGGGAAAAACCTTTAAAGGGCTGTACCCAGACTGGGAATCACTGAGAACCAACACTCTGAGACTGGGATATGTTTCTTTTGGCTTTTTCATACAGGAATTTCCCTACCTTTCAACCAAAACAGCACTCACTTCACAAATCTTGTCTTTTTTTTAAAGATTTATTTTATTTATTTGAAAGAGTTACAGAGAGAGGTAGAGACAGAGAGAGAGGTCTTGCATCCGTTGGTTCACTCCCCAGATGGCTGCAATGGCTGGAGCTGCGCCAATCTGAAGCCAGGAGCCAGGAGCTTCTTCTAGGTCTCCCGTGTGGGTGCAGGGGCCCAAGGATTTGGGCCATCTTCTACTGCTTTCCCAGGCCACAGCAGAGAGCTGGATCAGAAGAGGAGCAGCCGGGACTATAACAGGAGCCCATATCAAATGCTGGCACTTCAGGCCAGGGCTTTCACCCGCTGTGCCACAGCGCTGGCCCCACAAATCTTGTCTTAAGGCTACCATATAAATTCAGCCATTTTCAAAGCATTCAGAATAGGATGAAACATCATGCCCTTGATGAATATCAGGTTCCTGTAGGGTCCCTTAATTCTTCCCATGCTATTCCTACCTCTTACACAAATCCAGCATGCTCAGATGAACAGCCCTGGCCATCTCTTCTTGTCTTGAAAGCAAAAGTAGTGCTATGGATTCCCTTTCTATAAGGGGTTAGAGAATGAATTACAGTTCACCTGAAACTTTTACCATTAAGTCCAAGGGAGTCGTTTCATTTCTTAAATCACCCCCAAACATTTGGTTGTTTTTTTAAAAGAAGTTTATTTGTTTTTATTTGAAAGAATGACAGAGAAAGAGAGGGATAAAGAGAGGAAAAGATCTTCTATCCACTGGTTCACTCCTCAAATGCTTGCAAAAGCTGAGGCTGGCCAAGCCAAAGCCAGGAATCAAGAATTCTGTCTAAATGTACCATGTGGGTGGCAGAGACCCAAGTACTTGAGCCATCATCCAGTACTTCCCAGCGTATGCTGGCTCAGAAGTGGAGGCAGGGTTTGATCCCAGGCATCCCAAGTGTTGGCTTAATGGCTTAACCCCAACATCCATACCCAAACATCTTATCTTAATCCACATTCAGTCTTCCTTCTCTCACCAGAGGAATATTACCACTGCATCCCAGCTGTCCCTGTGATCCCTCCACCTGCAGCCCTATCCGGTTCCTCACTGAGTCCTGCTCCTGCTTGTCTCATTCCTGAATTTCTCTCGTCCATCCTGTTTGTTTCCAGGCCCACTGCCGCTAGTTTATTTCCGAACACGCTCACCCTCGATTGCCATATTATCTGCCCCCACTCCAGCCGTCTTCTCTGCTTCATCCCCCAGCTGCTGCCAAAATGATATTTTTAACCTTCAACTTGAAAAGAATGTTAGACTTATAGAGAAGTTGCAAAATCAGTGTTCCCATATATCATCCACTCGGTTTCACCAATGTTAATCTATTCTGTAACCATAATGCAATTCCTAAATGAATTGTAAATTG
The DNA here is from genome assembly GCF_964237555.1 of Oryctolagus cuniculus. Taxonomy (NCBI): domain Eukaryota; kingdom Metazoa; phylum Chordata; class Mammalia; order Lagomorpha; family Leporidae; genus Oryctolagus; species Oryctolagus cuniculus. The sequence continues at coordinate 84,542,751 of NC_091436.1, forward strand.
ATATTATTTTAATTGACAAATCATAATTGTATACATTTATAGAGTATGATGTGATATTTTGATTTTATATGTATATATGAGTAGAATATGAGTGATTAAATCAAGTTAGTGAATATATCCATCACGTCACTTACTTTTTGTAGTGAGATATCTGAGATTTATTTGAAATTTTACTCAGTTATTTTGGAATAGACATTATCATTGACTGTAATCATCTTGTGTTGAAATTGATCTGCCTAACTAGAATTGAGTGCCCTTTCACAAACAACTCCCCTTTCTCTTCCCATACCACTTTCCCCAGCTGGTGGTTACCATCACTGTACCTTCTACTTCCATAAGTTCAAATGTTTTAGATTCTACTTATATGTGAGATCATGCAGTATTTGTCTTTTTCTGCCTGACTCATTTCACTTAACAGTGTTCTCCATGTTCATTATTGTTGTATTTGCAAAATACAGGAGTTATTTCCTTTTTAAAGCCTAAACAGTATTCCATTTTCATGTTATGCGCGCACACACACACACACACACACATTTAATGTTCTTTATCCATTCATCCTTTGATGGATGCTTAGATTGATTCAGTATCAATATCAGTACCTTGGTTATTGTGAATAATGATTCAATGAATATGTAAATGCAGCTATCCTTTTGACATATTGATTTCAATTCCTTTGGATATACACTCACGTTGGAATTGCTAGATGATATGATAGTCTTATTTTTAATTTTTAGTTCTTGATGAACTTTCATATCATTGTTCAGAATAGGTATACAAATTTACATTCTGATCGTTTACAAGAGTTCCCTTTGCTCTTCATCCTCACCAGTATTTTGCTTTCATTTTTTTTATAATAACCATTCTAACAGATGTCAAATGATATCTCATTGTGGCTTTGGTTTGCATTTGCCTGATTGTTACTGATACTGAACAGATTTTTTATGAACCTGTAGGCCATTTGTCTGTATTCTTTTGAAAAAAATCTGTTCAAGTCCTTCATTCATTTTTTAATCAGGTTATTTGTTTTCTTACTGTTGAGTTACCTGAGTTCCTTACATATTTCGGATATTAACCCCTCATCAAAGGTTGGGTTTGCAAACATTTTCTTCCATTCAGCTTGTTGTCTCTTTACTTTGTTACTTACTTGTTTCCTTTGTTGTAGTTGAATATAATCCTATTTGTTTATTTTTTCCTTTGGTTGCCTGTGCTTTGAGGACAAAAAAAAAAAAAGCATTGCCTTGACCAATGTTGCGGTGCTTTCCAATGTGTTTTCTTCTACTAGTTCTATAATTTCAGGTATTGCATTTAAGCCTCTAATCCATTTTGAGTTTATTTTTGCATTTGATGTGAAGTAAGGATTCAACTTCACTCTCCTGACTGAGGATATCCAGTTTTCCCAGCACCATATGTTGAAGAAGCTGTCTTTTCCCACAGTTTGTGTTCTTGGCACCTTTGTTGAAAATCAATTTATCTTAAATTCCTGGATTTATTTCTGGGCTTTCTATCCAGGCCCATTGGTCAATGTCTGTTTTTATGCCACCACCATGCTATTTTATTGCAATAGATTTATAATATTTTTAAAATCAGAGATTATGATGCCTCTAGCATCATTCATTTGCTCAAGCATGTTTTGACTATTCAATATTTTTTTGTTTCCATGTGAATTTAAGGAGTGATTTTCTTCTATTTTTGTAAAAATGATTTTGGAATTTTGACAGGGAATGCATTGAGCCTGTAAATTGTTTGGGGATATGTAGATACGTTAACAATGCTAATTCTTCCAATTCATGAGCAGGAGACATCTTCCCATTTACTCGTGTTCTCTTCAATTTCTTTCATTAGCATTTTATACATTTTGCTAAATAGGTCTTTCATTTCTTTGGTTAGATTAGATTTACCTTCCCCTAAGTATTTAATTTTATTATTTGCTGTTGTAAATGGGATCATTTTCTTAACTTTCTTTTCAGACAGTTTGTAATTAGTGTACAGAAATGTTACTTGCTTTGTGTATTGATTTAGCATCCTGCAAGTTTACTTAGTATTTTTAATCAGTTCTAGCAGGTTTTTTGGTGAACCGTTTAGTGTTTTTTGTACATAAGATCTTGTCATCAGCAAACATAAGCAATTTTGCTTATTTCTTTCCCAATAGGATTTCTTTTATTTCTTCCTCTTGCCTAATCATTTTAACTAAAATATCCAATACTATCTTGAAAAGAAATGGTGAAAGTGGATCCTTATCTTATCCCTAATCTTGGAGGAAAAGCTTAAATTTATCACTGTTGAATGTAATGTTAGCTATAGGTTTGTCATTTATGGTCTTTATTATGTTAAGGTACATTCTCTCTATATCTAACACGTTTAAGAGTTTTTATCTTGAAAGGGTGCTGACTTTTGGCTAAAATTTTCCTGTTACTACCTCAGAATTCTTGTTCTGTGAATTTAAACTTAATAATAAAATTGTTTTAAAAAGCAAAAAAAAAAAATCCTGAATCTATTTTTTAAAGATTTATTTTACTTATTTAAAACACAGAGTTACAGAGAGAAGCAGAGTCAGAGAGAGAGAGAGGTATTCCACCCACTGGTTCACTCCCCAAATGACCACAACGGCCAGAGCTGAGCTGATCCGAAGCCAGGAGCCAAGAGCTCCTTCTGGGTCTCTCATGTGGGTACAGGGACCCAAGAATTTGGGCCATTTTATACTCCTTTCCCAGGCCACAGCAAAGAGCTGGATCAGAAGTGGAACAGCCAGGACGTGAACCAGCACCCACAGGGGATGCTGGCGCTGCAGGTCGGGGCTTTAACCCACTGCGCCACAGCACTGACCCCTCCTGCATTTGTTTTTGAGTTCATCACTTGGTTTTTATCTTTCATTGTTTGATGTGGTGTGTCACATTGACTGAATTGCATATGATGAAACGTCCTTGCATCCCAGTGATAAATCACATTTGATTGTGGTGAATGATTCTTTTAATGTTCTGAAATTCAGTTTGATAGAATTTTGTTGAGGATGTTCGTGTCTATGTTCATTAGGGATGTCAGCCTCTGGTTTTCTCATAGAGGTCTCTTCTGGATTTGGTACAAGTGCGATGCTTTCTGAAGTTGAGTGGTACCACTGGTTGTGGTCTGGTAAGACCACTGGCGGATAGACATGTGGGTCAGGCAAAGCTGTTGGATGGGCACTGTTTATCAGGTAAAGTCCCTCTTCTCTGCCTATACTGAACTGTTGTCTGTAATTTGTAGTTAAGAATGTCTGTATAATAGTCTTTGAGGTTGGACAAAGTCTCTGGGGTAGCTTCTTAGCCACTCAGGATGGATAGGACCAAACACTGTGACTCATAGCTAGTTGGGGATATACATTTGCCTCCAAGCTTGGGGAAGCCTTCTGCAGAGCACTGAGGCTTGGTGATATATAGATGTTTATGTATATACACATGAACACACACAAGAGGTCTTCAAAACATTTATGAAAATTGCATATTATCTTTTCATCCTATATCTCGATGAAGTTTTTGAAGTACCCTTGTGCATCTATGTGTATTCATTGCTTCTGTTTTTCTGGGGAACCCTACCTGAGCTCTACACACTTAGAGTGTACTACACATAGTTTCTGGAATTTGTTCTCATTCTTCTAGGCCTCTGCATATACTGTTTTCTCTCCATAGAATACCCTGTATATCCCTCTCCGCCCCTTCATTCCAAACTTTTATGTTTTCAATTGTCAGCACTCACTTGGTCTTCAACACTGGTTCTGTCCTGTTCTATGATTCCCTTATCTCCTGAGCAGTTTTTTGTCATAGTATTTGTCACACTTGGTTATGATTTCACCAGCTTCTCTCCCCTACTAGATTCTATGCTCTAGTATCTGGGCAGTACCTGACATATTGTGAGTTTTCATTATGTCTAGAACAGAGGCCAGCAAACTATGGCTCATGTGTCAAATCCTGCCCTCTGATTTTTTTGATAAATAAAGTTTTATTGGACCATAGCCATGCTCACTCATTTCTGTATTGTCTGTAGCTGTGTTTGCATGATGAAGGCAGAGCACAGTAACTGCAACAAAGACTATTTAGGCAGCAAAATATAAAGTATTTATTCTCTGATCCTTTCCAGGAAAAGTTTGTCAACCACTAGTATAATGGATAAACCAAGAAGCAGCTATATTTTATATTTAATTATCAAGAGCAATGTGTGTAAGAAATCAATGGATTTGTTTAAACATAGGCCTTTCTCAGTGCATTAATCATAAGCATCATAAATTAAAAAGTGAGAATAGACAAAGTTGTTTAAAATAACAATTCCCTACAAGGGTGCAGAGAAACAGTCACTCACACAATACTGGTGTGAGTGTAAATTAGTACATTATTTCTGGAGGGCATTTTGACAATACATTTCAAAAGCGTTAAAGTAATGCATAACCTTTGTTCCAGAAATTTCACTTCTAGGAATTTGCCCTAAAGATTAATCAGAGATGTATACAAAGATTTATGTGCCACTTTACTCTTTGGAGCATTATTTACAATATGGAGAAATTACGCCAACTAACTACCATATATTCGCTAGCAGAAGAAAAATTAAATAAATTGTTATATCCAGAGTCTGAGAAATTAATTTAGCCTTTATAAATCATGCGTAGGAGAACATTTATTAGTACAAAGAAATTCTCACAATATATGAAGGTGCTTTAAAATATCCATGGAAAATTGAATTAAAAATAAGTTTATTTTGGTGAAAAATTTTGAAATCCATGCATAAAAGTAACCTTCATAAAGTTCATGAAAAATGCTTGGATATCACACTGTTAACTGGAAAAAGTAAATTTTTGAATTGTGGGCACAGGATGATAACATTTTAGTTTTTAATATTTGTATAGTACATGCTCAGAAACAAACAAAAAGCTACAAGGAAACATGCAAGAAGCTATCAAGAGTTATTTCTATTATGTCAGATACTTATTTTCTATGTTACTCATTTCTGAAACTTTAATAAATGTTATTACTTTGGCAACAATAATTTTTATAAAGAAAAAGGTACAGTTTTCTATTATCTATTATTTGGATGGATTCATACCTTCTGAGTTACAAAATTTCAATTAAAGTAAAATTAAAGATGATGTGGCCGAGTTAAGGTGAGTAGTTTAGAAATGCCTTCTACCCCCAATTATCTGCACTGCAAGGCACTCAAGTGTGAAAAAGGAAAATGTCCCCTTAAGTATGTCAGTATCAAGATATTGTGTTCCCTGAGATCAGCTAGAATTTACTACAATGAACAAAAATCAGTGGCAAAATCAAACTGGCATCCATAAACTTGCAGATACAAGGAATAGGATGGATTATGCCTCTAATTTCACATAGCAAGTTTCAGTGCATTTCCCCCCATTTTCACCTGTATATTAAATATCATTTAGATAGACAGTATAGTTAATAACAGCCTAACCAGTAGTTGACTCTCTAAGGAACAAGATAAATTAGAGCCAAATAGGCCAAAATATATTAATACATCCATGAACTCAAGTGTTAGGGCTGTGGATGCCTTAATAAATAGACAATGGAGGAACAATTGGTCACTGTTTTCCAGGACCCTCAAGTATTTCATAATTTCCCCTGAATTCACTCCTCACTGCTCTAATCAAACTTTCCAGTTGTAGCTTACACCCTAATCCTTACTATAGTTTCCACACTTTTCCACTTTTCTCTTTTAGCATGTGCTGTGAAAGTAACCTGCTAATGGTCAAGGGCAGAGTTTCCAAAATATTATGTACGTATCAGATTCACCTCAAGAGCTTGTTAAAAGAGGATTTTTAGGACAGCGACACTATATTGTATGATACTCCACTGGTTCATACATGTCATTATATATTTGTCCAAATTCTTAGAATATGCAACACCAAGCATGAACACTAATGTAAACTCTAGACTTTGGATGATAATGCTGTCTCAGTATAAGTTCCTCAGTTGTGACAAATGAACAAATAGAGGATATGATATAAGAGAAGCTATGCATGAGTATGGGCAAATGGTATATAGGAAATCTCTGTACCTCCTCTTCATTGTTGTAACCTAAAACTATTTTTAAAAAAATAAAGATTAAGCCGGCGCCGCGGCTCACTAGGCTAATCCTCCACCTAGCAGCGCCGGCACACTGGGTTCTAGTCCCGGTTGGGGCGCCGGATTCTGTCCCGGTTGCCCCTCTTCCAGGCCAGCTCTCTGCTGTGGCCAGGGAGTGCAGTGGAGGATGGCCCAGGTGCTTGGGCCCTGCACCCCATGGGAGACCAGGAAAAGCACCTGGATCCTGGCTCCTGGCTCCTGCCATCGAATCAGTGCAGTGCGCCGGCCGCAGCGGCCATTGGAGGGTGAACCAACGGCAAAGGAAGACCTTTCTCTCTGTCTCTCTCTCTCACTGTCCACTCTGCCTGTTAAAAAAATAAAAATAAAAAATAAAGATTAAAAAACAGTGGAACCCTGAACCTAATTCTAGACATACCAAATCCAAATCTCTGAGAACAGACTCAAGGACCTTTTTAAAAGAATTTATTTTTATTGTTCATTTTTGTTTGGTATGGTGTGATACTTCAATCATGATAACATGTATACAATACATAAGTATCAAATAAGAGTAGTTGACATTTCCTTTTCATTAAACTCTTTAAAAATGTTTATTAACACACAACAATTATACGTATTTCTGGGGTATAACGTGATAGTTCACTGCTGAGCTCCCCAGTGATTCTCCTACATATTAAAGTGTGAGAGCCCCTGGTTTAATGAATGCTAACATTTCCAGATAGATCCATTTTTACTGGGGCTTTGGGGAGACAAAAACATAAATGTAAAGGCTAAAATTTCAAGGACTGATGATTAATATTTTTAGGGAATAAAATGTGACCTTTTGGATGGTTCTCCTCCGTGTCCCTAAAAGTCACATCTGTTGTGCAGAAGTGATCATCATTCTCTTATGGAGAAGAATGCAGTTGATCCAAGGGGGAATTAAATAGTAAAGCTACATTAATTGTTAATGTTCTTAAGAATTTTGCACTCTTGGAGTATTTGAATATTTAAATTTTCCCTTGTTTTTAGCCCTTAAAGTATCTATTCTAAGTCTCACAAGGACTTTTTTCACTATCTTACATCTTTATATTTCTGAACTTATTTTTAATCAATCACTCTTCAAAACATCTTTTGATTGAAATAATAACTTGACTGGGATTGCTGATTGGAGTTTTGTCTTTAAAACTTAATTTGAATGAATGTATTACCATCTGGAATAGAGTATGGCATTAAATTTGGGGAGGCAGTATCTTCATTGCATCAGTCTGATACACAGTGATGGGCAAAAAGATTCTCTTCTGGGAGAAAAAATTATCTCATTTTCCTTTCATATGCATGCGTATCCACATCAGCTTCAAGGGATGTAATTACAACTCTGCAACTATATTCTCTGCCTCAATCTACATTTCTGCAGGAAAATAGTTGAACATATTATAATGCCACATTATTTTAAATTGCCAGCAGTTTCCATTAAATATTCAACCACTGCACAATAACCTTTATCTAGCCACCATCTTACTTATTCTCAAAGGTTTCAAAGGTGATCTATTGCTCTTCATGAATATAAGAGTTGACAAGGTACAGACTGCTGAGTTTGATCTTAATAGGAGTTGAAAGATATTCATCAGACTCAAGCCTCTCTAAGGTTCTGTAGCAGATAACAAAAATGTGAAAAGCTACAACTGAAAGAACAAAGATTGACAAGCTCACAGCTATTCCCATTTTCTTGGTTCAGAGGACATTTTGGTATTGCTGTGATGGAAACATCTCTGCAAATGATATAGTAAAAGCTTTGTCTAATAAACTGTAATGCTTCCAGACCCCTGAGTCAGATTGAAGCACTACAGTTTCTGTTGTCACATAAATGTGACTAGCTGTGAAGGGAGTTCTAGCTGTTCACTACTGAGTCATAAATTCATCCTTGCTGAAGTCATTGCATTAAATAGGTTCTGCTTATTTGTCTAGATGTGTGGAATTCTCACATGAGTGTGTATGTGGTGGGGGAAGGGAGGGTGGTGATCGTTAGAAGGATGGTATTGAAAGGAAGTGAAGGTACACAGACATTTTTAAATCAAATGCTATACCGAATAGGAACTTTAAAACCTTATAGACCCATGCAAGATGAAGGATTTGTATGTTTGTGTATGTATATATGTGTGCTTGTGTATGTATGTGAATTGTTTAAAAAAATCCAGACATCTGATCTTATCAAATACCTTTCTGGTCTTTTATTAAGAAAAAGAAAAAAAGACACTGTTCTGATTGCTTTGTCCTCTGATATGGTTAATACTATGGTTTCTTGGTTTTTTGTTTGTTTTAAATTTCTTTTTTTTTTTTTTTTTTTTTTTGACAGGCAGAGTGGACAGTGAGAGAGAGAGACAGAGAGAGAGAGGTCTTCCTTTGCCGTTGGTTCACCCTCCAATGGCCGCCGCTGCAGCCGGCGCACCGCGCTGATCCCATGGCAGGAGCCAGGATCCAGGTGCTTTTCCTGGTCTCCCATGGGGTGCAGGGCCCAAGCACCTGGGCCATCCTCCACTGCACTCCCTGGCCACAGCAGAGAGCTGGCCTGGAAGAGGGGCAACCGGGACAGAATCCGGCGCCCCAACTGGGACTAGAACCCGGTGTGCCGGCGCCGCAAGGTGGAGGATTGTTTGTTTTAAATTTCAAACCCTTTATATAGAGCCATCAACTCTCAGAAAATTCTGGTAAAGTTGAAACACTTAGTGGTCTAATGTGCATAATCAATAAAGAAATTAAATAATACAATTCCATGACTTTCAAAAATTGAGGAAGGTCAGGAGGTGAGGAGGAGGTAAGGTGGGGATAGTGATTGGGGGAAGCTAGAACTCTGAATGTTCTAGGTTCTATAGTCTACCATGCAGTTACCAGCAGTAGCCCCAAAGCTTTAAGGAATAACACAAATAACTCTCAACTGCAAACTCAAAGTAAATTTGATAGATAGTTACTGGACTAAGATTAAATTTAACAGAATATAAAATTCTGTATTTGGTTTCAAAAAATCAATTAAACAAATATCAGCTGGAAATTGATGACTGCAGTTCATTGGAACTGGGACTTATACTTGGCTACTCTTTACCATAAACTAATATTGACATTGAAATGGTAGCAACTTAAAATTTCATAGTAGCCTATGGTTGACAAATCACTTTCATACATATTCTCTCATTTAATCTTCCCAAAGATATTGTGACATAAGTGTTTTAATCTGTGACTATAAAGGCTTAGAAATCTGAAATTTGGAAAGATTAATAACCTGCTCCTGAATAACACACTGGAAACTGGCCTAGCAGGTGGCATAGGCAAATAAAATGCATTAAGCACCTAATACGTTCTGAGTCCTTTATATATTTCATTTCATCTAAAGCTGAAAATAATATTGTGTTAATTGTTGGTTTCAATTTATAGGTGAAATATTGAGTCTCACATAGGAATAATAATAATAAGAGGTTGAAATAAGCTGACTGGTGGCCATCAAAATTATCAGGTTGTACTCCCATTAACCTGCGAATATTATTATCTTATTTGGAAAAAAAAAGTGTCTTGTAAGATGTGACTACAGTTAGGGATCTTGAGATGAAGAGATAGCTAGCTTATCAGGATGGGTCCTCAATGCCATAATTGTCCGTATAAGAGAGAAGCAGAAGGAAACTGAACACTGCACACTCAGAGGAGAAGGTGATACAAAGACAGAGCAGTGAGAGAAAAGCCACAGCCCATGGATCCCAATAGTCCCCAGGAGATGGAAAAGACAAGAAATTAATTCTCTCCTGGAGTCTCTGGAGAGAGAATAGCCCTACCAATATCTGAATGTCAAACCTGTGTTCTCTAACAAAAAGATGAGCCAAAATACAAAACGGTGCTATGAGTGCTGGTACCACTATAGAAGAATGAAGACATCACCTGTAAGGAGGACCACTGCAAAAGAATAAGGAGCAAGTTATGCCTTAGAGACACCAGCATGGCCACTGTACTCCAAGCAAAATTAGACTGATGCTAGCACAAGGAAAGAGAATGGACTTAAAGTGTTTTCGTGGAAAAGGACAACCAAACCAAGACACATGATTAAACCTGTTGTTTATTTCCAGATGACTCAGTCTAATGAGAGGGATATTTTAAGAAATCCACTTGGGTCCAATATAAGGAAGACATTTTAAATAACCAGGACTTTTCAACAATGAAATAAACCCCCTCGTGTGACAGTGACCTCCCCATTGCACTAAACACAACAGTGGAGGCTGGGGGACCATCTGTCAGAGATTCTATAGATGAGATTTCAGCAGCTGTAAATTTTAAGATTTTTTCTAGCCCCAGGAAACTATAATTTAACAAATACACAAATGATGAAAAATAATTCGTAAAAATGTTGGAAGGACAACTGATTTTGATAATGTTTAGCATTTCCCTAGAGAGAATCAAGATAAACTTTAAGGCTAAATGAATAGTTTACTATAAAACTCAATGGTAGCTAATCAGAGTGCTCAAGTGGATATTTGGTTAACATATTTAAAGGAAATTTAACATGTAACCAGAGGTTAAATGCCTTTTCAACCATTAATAGAAACCAAATTTTTCAGAAACATTAGAAGTTTTAATGTAAGTCTTCCTGGCTAGCAGCACCTGAGGATAAATTGAAGAGGTAGAAAGAGATGAGAACTTAGAGCAAGGGTCTGAATTAAAGACCAGCAGTACCGCTTCCTAACTGGCTCTTTTTTTTCTTTTTCTTCTTTTTTTTTTTATAGAAACTGGTGTTTATTTTCCATCAACCTCATTTCCATGTTTGCTTCAGAGACTGTGAAAAGCCGTTTAAGACCACTCAGTGGTTGTTCCTACCCACTCAGTGGCCTGAGCAGTGGGTGCTGCAGACCAGTGTTCAGAGGTGGGCTGAGCACTCCAGTCTTCCAGGGGGAACTGCTGAATAGGCCCAGAGGGCACCAGCACTCCTTTAGACCAGTCTGCAACCTCAGGTTGAGTAGCAGTGAACCCAGCCACTGGAGCCATCTGTTCACCCTGAAACTCCTCCTTGGTCACAGCTTTTTCAGCAGCAGCCTGCTCTTCTTTTTCAATATCTTCAGAATCTGTAGAAGTAGAGATCTGGCACGACCTCCCAGGGGTGTTCACGAGAGATGGTACCACACATGCTCAGATCCTCCCAGGCCAGCATCAACCACATCAGACCCACTCAGTGGGCTTCCTTGTTGTTGAATGGGATGGCAATGTCTACATAGCTCAGAGGAGAATCTATGTTACATAGAGCAATGGTACGCAGGTTCACATAAGATGCTTCTGTGCGAAGCTGCTGTTGAGCCCTAGGATCAGTTACCACCAGAAGCTGTGGTTCCCAGAAGGCTTCCTGGATCTGATTAGTGAAGATTGCAGGTGTGAAGCAGCCAGCAATAGGAATATCTCCCATGACAGCAGCAAACTTCAGCACAGCCCTCTGGCCAATGTTTCTGGAGGATATCACATTGACATCAGCAGGGTTTTCAATGGCCACAAGGGCATGAGCTGCCAACAGAAGTTTCTCTCAGGCCGGCGCTGCGGCTCAATAGGCTAATCCTCCGCCTGCGGCACTGGCATCCCAGGGCTCTAGTCCTGGTCGGGGGGCTGGATTCTGTCCCGGTTGCCCCTCTTCCAGGCAAGCTCTCTGCTATGGCTCAGGAGTGCAGTGGAGGATGGCCCAAGTGCTTGGGCCCTGCACTCAATGGGAGACCAGGAGAAGCACCTGGCTCCTGCCTTCAGATCAGTGCGGTGCACCGGCCACAGCACGCCAGCCGTGGCGGCCATTGGAGGGTGAACCAATGGCAAAAAAAGGAAGACCTTTCTCTCCGTCTCTCTCTCTCACTGTCCACTCTGCCTCTCCAAAAAAAAAAAAAGAAGTTTCTCTCAGGTCCTCTTCAGATTTATGATGTAGATGCCATCACTTTTCCTTTTGTAGATGTACTGTTCCATTTGGAAGTCAAGGCTTCTGCCACCTGGGTGGGTTCCTGTTGTGAGGAATTTGAGGAAACCCCCTTCCTTCATTTGCAGGACATTAGGGGCTCCAAACATTGTGACAGTTTCTCCTTAAGTTATGCTGGGAATCAAGAACAACGCTGTATGGAACCCTTCCTGGGTAGCACAGAAAAGCCTAACTAGCTCTTGACAATACATGGGACCCCACAGAACTTTTAATGTCTTCAGTGTTGAATAGGGATAATAATAAGAATATACACCTTAACTCACTAGTGGTTGTTAGAATCTCCTGAGAAAGTTCTTTGTTAATCATGATATGTGCACATGATTATTGTAAGAACTTTGAAGCCTAATTACCTTTTGTTAGCCTTATAAACTTTATAATGGCCTGAAGGGGGCCTGGCATGGAAGTAGACCCTGAGACAGGATTTCAGGTGCAAGTAGTTATTTCAGTGTTGATCCCAGAAGCTCTGTTAGGAGAGTGGAAAGTCAGTACAAGGTGTGTGTTATCAGTAGCCTAAATCTGATCCTGCCGAGGACTGCTGGGAGAGCACATTTGAGGGAGGGCAAGTAAGTTGAGGTCTTCATCCACCCTTAGTCGTTCATTAAGGTCTACTTTCAGGTCACTAACTTCTGACCTGTCCCAGTCCAGGCTGAGCATGCTGAAACAGCAGAGAAGATATTCAAGCGAAACATCATAGGTGCTTGCAGTAAAAGTCCTTGGGTGTTTGAGCTCTTGTCTGGGGAGCCTAGGGTGATAAACTCAAGGCACCAACAGCAGCCACAACATACTCCTTTCTGCATGGGAGAAAACTAAGACACAAAGAAGCTTTAAGACCTGGATATAAATACATAATTGCACATCAAAGACACACATCCCAACCTGGTGAGCTCTTAGTTCCAAGGGCTGTCAAATTTTACCTTACCAATTTCTCAGAAGTCTGTGGTTTTCTTAAAGGCCATGTGCATTGCAGTTGACAGTATGACAATATTTGGCTACTTTTTAGACCAAAGGAGCAATGAGAAGGTCGCAGAAGCATAAAATAGACACTTGAACTCAAAATTGAATACAAAGGAATAATGCAAATATAGGTGAGAAAGAAAAGAACGCGTCAATGTTCACATTTAAGATGCTTATCAACCAAGAGTCCTGAAATCTGCCTTTCTGCAACCTCATGTTGATTTCTGTCTTAGCAAAAGTCTCTAGGAATCCATGAAGGGGGCTTAGCCCCATCTGGTCTTGCTCTTCCTCTTCTAGGCACGCCTTATATCACATGGTCCTGTAGAGTATAGTTTTTTCTCTTTCCTAGGGTTAGCCTGACCTGTGAGAGACAGCATGCTAATCCTCACTTATCTCAACTGTGAAGTATGATGCATTACAGCACCAGCCTGTCAGTCAGGCTGCTTAGCAGTAGAAGGAGTAAGATTCGGTTCAACAATCTGTGGTGAGGTGTGGGACCTGGGAGCTCCTTCGTTCTGAACATTTTATGTCACTGATTTCCAGTGTGGCCTTTGAGCAAGCCGTTTAACCTCCTTGGCTCTGTTAACCATATGGAAAATGAACATGATAATATCTCACAAGGGTATTGTGAGATTACCCAATGTTTATAAAGTGCTTGGGAAACGAAAGGCCCTGGATGTGTCGTGCCATGTCATTAATCATGTGGTCAGTTGAATTCAGGCAGCCAGATTGCCATAGAACACTTTGATTTCTACATAGTGTTGGTGTAATACCTCACCAACCATGAGACTTAAATCTCTGAGAATTTAGATGATGAATTTCATGCCATGGAAGAGGTCTCAGAGTATCTCTAATTGTTCACTTTTGAATGACCTTTTTGTAGATTCTATTTCTTCCTTTCTCAAGAGCAGAAAATTATTCAGACACTGTTTTGGTTTTTTGCTTCAGGAATTTTAAGTCTTCCTCAAGAACAGTGGGCCTTTCATTGTCCTTATCTTTTCTGTAGCTTTGTGTGTTTACTCAGTCATTAATCAAACCATCCTGGAGCCCTAGCTATAATTTAGGTAATCTGCTAAATGCAGGAAAAGCACAAATTAAACATGTTTCCACCTTGGAGGAGTTTCCAGTCTAGAAGGCAGGACAGACAAATACACAAGTAAGTACAAAGGAATATGAACTCTGCGCAGCTATGGAAACCCAGATAGCTTTTTTAATCCCCCAGGAATGATTCCCTCCTCAAAACATCTTCTTCCCTGAAATCCCTCAGACTACACTGTCTGTCCTGGTTCTGCCACTACCATTGTTCTCCTCACTGATTCCTCTTTTCCCTTTAATTCCTAAAATGTAGGTGTTATCCAGGTTCTGCATTTGATTATCTTCTCTCTGTCTTCTTGAATACAATAGCATCCCCTGATGTCAGTGATTGTTAAAAGTGTGCAGATGTAAGACTGATCTCTTCCGCCTGGGGTCCTCTGACTCCAGTGCCCCCCATCCACCAAATTCACAATATTCCCAACAATGTTACTTCCTCTGCTTGATTTCTCACAGTATCTTAATATTTTCTTAATGGTTTGATGATGTCCCACCCATCTAACTGGACTTTAAAACCTGAGCATCACATTGGACTCCTTCCTCTTCCTCATCCTCCCATCAAAGTGCTTGCTGTATCTTCTTTGTTTCAGTTCTGCAAAGTCTCTCAGAAGCTATATTCCACAAATAGCACCATATTGCAAAGTTCTCCTTCTCAAGCTCAGTCCATATACACTGACAATCCAAATTTTTGAAATATGCTTCTATTTATATCACTGTCCTGCTTAAAATGCTGATTTTTTTCCCCAATGTCTACTAAATTAAGTCAAATGTCTTCATTCTGGGACTTGGAATTTCCTACAAAATATTCATGAACTTGTTTCTTTGCCTGTTTTCCCACCACATTCCCACACTGAGCATGAAATGGAGCCAGTTTACTGATCTTCAAGTAGATATCTTGTTGGTCACCTTGTGCGTTAATGAATACTATACCTCTTGCTTGTGATGCTCTCCATTCCATTCTCTACCTAGTACATCAAGGCCAATAGCAAACATTGCCACTCCACACAAAAGTACTTTCTAGTCCCCAGATTACATTTGGCCGATTCTTCTTTCAAACCTTTAAAACTTTCAGGTTCACTGCTAATGGCATCAGTTTTTCTCCACTATTATACTATTTGTCTTATCCACTTCCAGATTCAAGGCTCCTCAAGGAAACAGAATGTGTCTTATTCCATCTTCATTGTTTCCCCTAGCAGTACTTACTTGTTGAATAAAACAAAATTAATCCTAGAAACCCCAGACTTGCTGTTGCTTCAACTATTCTTCATTTATATAAATGTGCCCGGTTCACAAGATATTTTAAATATAATAGCTGAGCCTATCATTGTAAAGAAAAAAGAAGTCACCACATCTTTCTTTCTAGTTCAATTTAACTGTAATACATATGTTGTTTTTGAGTCACTGAGTCTATGCTTTTTGTTCGGTGCTGGAATACAGCAATGGATAAGACCTAGTAGGTGCCCTCAATGAACTCTAGTCAAATAGGGGCCACAAACTAAGAAATGTACCCCGACACCGGGTAATAAATCCAACAGTGCGATTATGAGCAAGTCACAGAGAAGAGAGGCAATACCTTAATCAGGAGGAACATGAATGTAAAGGAAAACATGATGGTACAGCTGATATAAACCCCCGAAATTTGCTCTATCCACAACAAAGTGTGAGGCAGATGAACAAACCAAGAAGGGAATTTTAGCAAAAAGAGTTTTGTTGATAAGAGCAGAGGGAAAGCTCCCAAGAAAGCAGCTGGAGGGGCACCTTCATTTGCAGAAAAAAAAAACATTGAAAGGAAGTGAGTTGGGGATGTTATACCCATTGGAAAGTTTGTACAAGGTCCTTGAAGAAAAGCATTTCTTGCGTGGTGAGCTCACCCTGCTTTCTTATTTCCCATTCCTCCCATTTGGTTGTGACTTTTACAGGACAGAGAGAAAGTTCTATCTTGGGGCTTGTCAGGGAGGGAGTGCTGTTTGTCTTCATCATACTCCAGATACTGGTCAACGAAATTATTTATATCTCTTTGATTATCACACTTGCTTTCTAGCTCAGACTGGCTTCCCAGCTAGAGTAAGAAAACGTTCCACATTACTGGAGAGGCCCCTTTGTTCACTGGTTTTTACCATTCACGCTCTAACTGACTCCTTTCAGATGACACTGGGTGAAGACAGAGTTTTCCCAGCAGGCAAAGAGAGGGAGATAGCATTCCATGCATCTGCATTTGCAAAGGGCAGGGACATGGAATAATCAGGTGGCGTGGAAAAAAGCATGGCCAGTTCAGTATTGCTGCAACATAAAAGATGTGGAGGGTGTCTAATGGCATGAGGATAGAAAGTAGTAGATTACCACATTGCAAACAGCCTTTTATGTCTCATTAAAGAGTTTGGATGATACGAGCTGATAGGAAACTGGTACAGGGTTTTAAGAAAGGCTGAGATTCAGACTTTCTTAAATGGGATTTTATTTAATGGACCCAAATCTGATTTTTAAAAAATACTAGTACTGGCTAGGAAAAGTGGGTTAAGCCAGGATCTGGATAAAAGTACTGAATTTTTGGAAGAATGTTTATGCTTGCATTTATAGTAAAAGTTGTGGGTAAAGGACCATTAAAACTACACCCACAATAATGAGAGCTTATATGCACCAAGAAGTATCATAAGCATCCTTACGGGTTACTTCATTTAATCTGCCCAGTAATCATATGGGACTCACTGTATAGAGGGAGAAACTGAGGCACGGAAGGGTCAATCAGCTTTCTGTGGTCTTCCAGATGATGAGAGGAGGAGCAGGGAGGCCTGTACATCAGGCAACCTGTACATCACAGCCTCCCTGCAGCGCTGCCAAAACTGTGGAACATATCTGCACCTCCGTTTGTTTTTCCTCTTCTCTTTAAAGTGCGAACAATTATGTTTACTACATACTTCAGGAGATGGCCATGCAGTGCGGTGTTTGGGAAGAAGGATTCTGCGAGGCACTGCAGAACACCGAACACTAAGAGTGGGTTCTGGATGGAAAGGGCTCCTTGCCACTCAGCGGAGTGCCTCGTGCTGTGGAAAGGAATGTGATTGTTATTCAAAACCAAAATATTCTTGCCAGCCCTGGAAACTACATTTACAAGTTAAGCACACATTTTCTAAAAGTAGAGAAAAATTCAAGGAGGGGAGACGCATCTCTGGAAGCCTGGAGGGAGGAGGCATCTAATTGCCTATTCATGAGGGAGCCAGTCTCTCAGGGCCTGTAACATTTCCAAACAGACTGTGCAGAGAAAGGCAGCCACTATGAAAACAGCGGGTCTCTAAATTCAGAATCATGATGTAAACATGTACAGCACAAACTGCAAAGCTCACTTTTCATGATCTAATGCAGTGTCTCTGATGTTAGCACTTTGGGTCTCATATAGTGATTGTATGTGTTTGGCACGTGCATGCTTATAAATACATAAGATCCACATATGTACAGGCAGAGATATTAATGTCATAAGAAAGATCCCCAAATCCACAATCTGCTGCATTGCTTTGGAGTCATGAGTCACATTCCATGTGTGTACATGCTGACACACGCATGTGTATATACACATATATACACACACTGGTGTATAATGCATATCTTTATCTTTCTCTACTTGGGTGTGCGAAGGTCTAGGTCTCTTCCTCGTACCTTCCCTCACACTACACCAGCCTTTGTACTTTTGGAAAAATTCTTGGTCCCTCTGTGTTGTTAGCTGTGTATATTTTCAAAAGGAAGAATATGTAAAAAAAATTAAATGAAACAGACCTTCTGCAGAAAATGGACATGTGCCTCACATGTCAAAATGTCTGGCTGTTTCTGGAACTTGAATTTTGAGTGCTGTTATGTGATGGGACAAGAATTCTAGTGGGACTAAAATGTTTCTACAGCCACTTCAGATTTGTCTTGTTCTATCTCACCATAGAGAAAAACCAGTACTCGTCTCTGCTTGAAAGCTCCACAAACCTACTACCTTCCATTCCAGGCTCATTTTATGAGCATCAAAGTGAGCTCCAGAAAGATGCTGTGTTTGAAGCGGTAGACCGCATTGCAGGTCCAGATCCTCATTCTACATGTGGCTTTACTGGTTGAGGACACACAGGGATTCCCAATGTTGATGCTACCTTTCTGAAGGGTGTCTGGAGGTACCAGGGGAAGCCTAAGCTGTTCATTGGGAAGCTCTTCCAGGTTGTAAGAAATGAGAATGAAGAAAATTGTGCCATCTGGATTTGGAATTGACAAAGTCTAGCAGAGTCCTGGAGAGTGGAAAGGTGCCTTGGGCAGAGACATTAGATACTCAAGAGCAAGCCACTCTGCAGATGAGAATTGGCTAAATTCCATGAAAGATCATGAACTTGACTGCGGTTTGTGAAAAGAAAAGTATTCAGCCATCAGGTATTTTAAGAAAGTGAAATAAGGCAGTCCCAAAAAGACAGATATCATATGTTTTTGCTGATCTGGGGTAACTAAGAGAGTACCTAAAATGTAATATATTGCAGTGAAATGGACATTTTGAGATTTGATGATTGTTTACAACCCTTGTCTCTTCTGTTGAGAAACAGTGGCTTTTTTTATTTTTCTTCATACTATTTGTTGAATTCTTTTACTTAGTGTGAGGTTAACTATACAATCATTAAGTAAACTGGAAATAGATCTTTGTAAAAATTAAGAAGGTAAATGGGAGAGGGAGGAGGAAGAAGGGTTGGATCCTGGGCAGGAGGAAGGGTAGGATGGGAAGTATTACTATGTTCTTAAATCTGTATATATGAAATACATGAAACTTGTATAACTTAAACAAAATTAAAAAAAAAATTCCTGTACAGGGCTAGAATGGAAATGAGAAAAAGAAGTCAGGAGGTAGAGAGGGAGAAAGCACAATAATCAATACAGAAAGTAGAGGAGCATGAGGTGGACTGAATGCAGGGGCAGCTCTTCTAGGATGATCCAAGCTAATGTTGGAAGATATCAGTTTGAAAGCCATTACACATCACCTAGGGCAAGGATGTACATGGACTCCAGTAGGAGAAAGAGAAGAAGCTAGAGTTTATGGCATTTAAGCAGCCAACCTAGAACAAAGAGGCCCATGATTGACACATCAGCCTCCAAATCAGCTCAGGGTCTCCAGTTTGTGTTCTTGGAGGTCTTAATTACCACTGACAAGCCAGGCGCCATCACAGAATCTTCACAAACACTGGCCTGGATACTAGAAAGTACATCTAGACTTGAATGGATGGGAGAAGATTTCAGTTGAACTACTGACTGCCCATGCAAAGGCAATGAGATTCAGTAACATCAGAGGGCAGGGAGAAAGACTGTGCAAGGAAGTCAGCTCACCTGTAACTCCCTCCTGCTCCATTGTGTGCTGATAGCAACCAGAGCAAGCAAACGGTTGAAAATCTGCTTTGTACTTCGGTTTTAAAACACCTTGCCTAACACTCAAGGGGCATTCTAATGGTGAACAGATTTTTCACCACCCAGAATCAATTCTGGGTCATTTACTGGGGACTGAGAAATACAAGGCTCAGATAAATTAAACTGAGTTAATCTTGAACCTCTCACAATCCAGCAGTTACAAATACTTGCCAGCGAAATCCTTTATCAGAAAGATTTGTTTTTGATAAAAGACAAGTTTCCACTGTTCCCCTCCCTATTTCATTTCCTCCAGGAAGATTTACTAATAAAGTGAGCAAAAACTTAGGACAGGGTAGAAGATGAAGTGAGCCTCTGAAAATCAGGTGCTTACTCTCACTGGAAATAAAATCCTGTTGCAACTTCCCTCCAGAACTTAAAAATTAATTACGGCCATCTTTAAAGAGGATTGATTAGTTAGGAACAGAGGTAATCAATAAGAATGTCCTGAGCCCCAGAGGGTGCCAAGCATGCCAGAATCAGGCCAGCTGCTGCTTCAGGCCCCTTTCTAGTTCCCAAGCCAAGTGACATGTAAGGAACACAATTTTCCAATGCTCAACCAGTGCCATCACTCCAGAACAGTAAATACAAAGCAGAGGGGATCTTCAAGCCCACTCCTCCAACTCTTTCTACATTCTGGCTGGATGTCAACAAGGTCTTTCCAAATTTTCTTGTTAACTAACATAGTCAGAATTCAAGGTATGATACCTTATTGAAGGGGAAAATGTCAGATCAGGAAATCCACCATGACCACAATGGACAAGGCTGGAACCGTGAATTGATAAGCAATGGAGTTGATGTTTTGGAATAGAGACCCTCAATTCCATAATGTAGACAAGGTTGGCCAGGCACTAACAGCTGGAATGGAAAGGAGAGAGCCCTGCAAGAACAGGCACGTTGTGAGGGGTTAATCCACCACCTCTTCTCCACATCCTGCTCACACATCCTTAGGGTGGGGAGGTTAGTTTGCATGCAGTGGGTAGGCTGTGTCCTAATTCCACTGAGTGTGGTGCACAGGTGTTCCCCTGTCCCCCGGTGAGCTCTCTGTGAGATCACCCCTGATGCTTGGTTGCAAGGCACATACATATTAGATCCAATGTTAGAGTCATTTCAGATTGATCAAGGACATACTCAATTGACAATGCTTTCTCTAACAGCTTTGTGCCACCAGGTGTCAGACCACATTTCCTGCTTATTCCAACACCAAACCCCAAGAGTGGCTGTCACTACTTCCACCGAATTCCAATTATTTCATTTTGAAAGATGCCACCCATGGGCAGGTACATAGGGAACCTACCTTTGAAGGGAGGACTTCTGTAAATCATGCTGAGTTAAAATCCCAGGGAATTCCTTTTTGCAGCAAAGCTCCTAGGGTGTTTTTACACAAGGAAATGAAAAACTAAAATTACAGTATAAGGTATTCAACTGATTTCCCTGGGGGATTTTGGTTGGGAAGAAATGTACTACTGTGAAAATTTCATCTATCAGAGTCTTGGAAGATTCATTTATTTCACTCCTAAACCCACATCGGGGTATTCAAAAGCCTCCAGTTTTGGACATCTTACTTGACATTTATTATTTTTGACTAATACATTTTATTAAATTCTCTGGATTTTTTTTCAATCTATTTGTTTCAAATAGTGTTCAGGGCTTTTAATCTTTGATATGACTTTAATACTAGTAAATACGTAATCATGTCCATGGTACAAAATTCAAGCAGTGTGAAATGATGTGTAGGTAACACTTTACAGCTTTCTTCCCTAGTCAGCCAGTGCTGTGGCCAACCACTACCACTATTCTAGTGACACTTGTAAATATATTCCAAGTATATATGAACATAGACATGTCAAAGTGGAATTTTTATATAAGTGGTAATGTATTATGCAAGGTGTCAGAAAATTTGATTTTTTTCATCTAAAATTATACCTTAGAGAGCATTCCACATCAGTTTGCTCTTTTTAACTGCTATAGAACATTTCATTGTACGACCATTTCAAAGTCCATAGTCCTTTATTGATAAAAACTCAGTTTCTTCTAATCACATGTTAATACAAGCAGTAATGAGGCAAATAAGTCACTTAACAGAAGGTAAGAATATCGGTGGATGAGTATATCTAAATATTTAGAAATATACCTGTTAGGTCAAAAATCTTTTGATTTTAATAAATGTCACAAATTGTCTTCCATAGAGGTTATAACAAAATGTAGCAGAGAACTGCACCCATTACCTATTCCTGAACCACAGAGCATATTGTCAATTTAAAAAATTCTGCCAATGTGATTAGTAGAAAATTATATATGTCCTTGTAGTTTTATTTTGATTTTTATCTTATTCAAGTGAGATTGAGTTCCTTTTCATATGTTATAGAACGATTTGTATTTACTTCTCTGTAGACAGTCTTAATTTACTTTGCCTAATGTTCCAGTGGACTTCAGGTCTTTCTTTATTGATTTATTAGCTCTTTAAATATGTGGAAAATAAGGCTTTTCCCAAGACAGACTTTTAAATATTTTCCCTGCTTGTTGTCTGCTTTTTTGCTTCTGCAAACCAAATTCTGTTTGGTTCTCCCATACATAATGCATGAGTGTTTTTCTTTAGAATTATAGAAGTATTGTAAATACATTTTAAATTAATTTCTCAATGATTTTTTTAAGTCACAGACAAGATATCTATCTTCTTGGACCAAAACTTAAAATTTTATGTCATATTTGTATGTTTTCTTTGCTACATTACAAATTACCAGAAATTTAGTGCCTTTAAGTGATACCCATGTATTAAAATTATCTCAGATTTTCTCTCTGTCAGGAGTCTGAGTATGGCTTACCTGAGTCTTCTGCATAGAGTCTCACAAGGTTGCAATATAAATGTTGGCAAAGGCTGGGGTATAACCACATAATCAGACCAGCGAAGAGTCTACTTCCAAACTCACTTGAGGTTTTGGAGAAGTCTTTTCTTCTAGGTGGGATTCATGGCAGTTGTCTCTTCAAAGCCAGAAATGAAATCAGAGACTCTAAAGCCAGTGTGCTGGCAAAATGGAGTCTTTTGTAGTGTAGCAGAGTCCTAGGAGTGACAGCCCATTACATTTGCCATTTTCAATTGGTAGAAGCAAGTCTTAAGTCCCACCCACATGTAAGGTGTGGGGATTATAGAAGGGCACAAACACCAGAAAACAGGGATTTTTTATGTTCACTTTAGGATCTGACTTCCATAGGCATCATACGAAGGTTTATGGAAAATATAGGTATGAAGCAGTTGCTAAGAATTTCCTGGGAACTCAAGAATTAAAAATAATTTTAATGTAAACCACAATATGACAATTTTGACCAAAAGTGGTACAAAGTCAAATAGTATGAAAGCTTAGAAAAGGAAGAGGGAATCTGAGAAGTATTTTTGAAGATAGCCATAATAAATGAAAGTAGCATTTGATTTCAGTTTTTGTACTTGATCTTAGCCAAAAGGCCGAGAAGCAATTGATTTCAGTTTTTTAATGGTTAATGTTGTTATTGCTCTAATTAATATTTGCCTATGAGCATTTACATCATCTTGCTGGGCAATTGGAAGTCCTCATATTTTTTCCAGTCAAAGCAGCTCCATTTTTCCATTTTTACATATTTCATTTTCATTTAAAACTTTGATTTTATCAAAGAATTTTTATGGTTGAAACCATTGGTTGGAGAAGCTCAATTAAATGCCAAAGCAAAGATCCCAAATTGAGTTCAAAATCAATAAAATT
The DNA here is from genome assembly GCF_964237555.1 of Oryctolagus cuniculus. Taxonomy (NCBI): domain Eukaryota; kingdom Metazoa; phylum Chordata; class Mammalia; order Lagomorpha; family Leporidae; genus Oryctolagus; species Oryctolagus cuniculus. The sequence goes on from NC_091436.1 coordinate 84,565,964, forward strand.
TGAGGTCCACCAAACAAGGCCAGTGGTCTGTACCATGCAGTGACATAATAGGGAGACTGACCATAGAGCAGGAAATCTGACCCTCCTCTGATCCTGTCCTAGACTCTGTCTCAGTACTTTGGACAGAAGACATAGACTGATCCCAGACTGTAACATTGGAAATAGTGGTATGTTACAAGAGTGGAAGGGTGCGAGAGTGAAGTAGGCTGCATCTCCTTTGAAGATTAGGAGGCCACAGTGCCAGGAAAGCAAGTAAATAATGGTGAGCTTATCTTTCCTGGATATCTACCTTGAAAGCCCTCTGACCAGTATAATTCTAGAGGATAACTCTTCTATTACTTTTAAGTCACATCTTGCATTCTACTCTTTCTGATTCAGAGAAGTCTTTGATAATAATCATTTGCTATTCAAAATGGCTATGGATGACCTGCTTGAGAATGTTTATCTTTTAACATCTGTTTCTTTAAACACACATCTCTAACTTGATATGATTTCCAGCAATGGTTTTCCAACTGTTTTCTTATGTGCAGCCCCAGAACATCTCAGGAATTGGGAAGGCATGAGAGGAGGGGCACAGCACCACACATCTTACCCAGAGCAGTTGTGCTTCCCTGCTTTCATTTGAAAAAAAAAAAAAATCCACAGAAGGTTTGGTTATTCAAGAAAGGGTTTCTCAGTTTTTTAAAAAGTTAATAATTTTTAAAAGTATAGGCTGGCGCCGCGGCTCAATAGGCTAATCCTCTGCCTAGCGGCGCCAGCACACCGGGTTCTAGTCCCGGTCGGGGCGCCGGATTCTGTCCCAGTTGCCCCTCTTCCAGGCCAGCTCTCTGCTGTGGCCCGGGAGTGCAGTGGAGGATGGCCCAAGTGCTTGGGCCCTGCACCCCATGGAGACCAGGAGAAGCACCTGGCTCCTGCTTTCAGATCAGCGTAGTGCACCGGCTGCAGCACGCCGGCCAAAGCGTGCTGGCCGCGGTGGCCATTGGAGGGTGAACCAATGGCAAAGGAAGACCTTTCTCTCTGTCTCTCTTTCTCACTGTCCACTCTGCCTGTCCAAAAAAAAAAAAAAAAAAAAAAGTATGTCTTAGGGGCCGGCCGGCACTGTGGCTTACTTGGTTAATCTTCCACCTGCGGCACCGGCTTCCCAAATGGGCACCACTTCTAGTCCCGGCTGCTTCTCTTCCAGTCCAGCTCTCTGCTGTGGCCTGGGAGGGCAGTGGAGGATGGCCCAGGTGCTTGGGCCTCTGCACCCACATGGAAGACCAAGAGAAAGCACCTGGCTCCTGGCTTCAGATCAGTGCCTCACCAGCTGCAGCGGCCACTTGGGGAGTGAACCAATGGAAGGAAGACCTTTCTCTCTGTCTCTCTCTCTCTGTCTACAACTATACCTGTCAAATAAAAAATTTTTAAAAAATATTAAAAAGTATGTCTTATTAGTTTCCTTATCTTTACCAAGAAAAATCAGTCTAATTACTTTTTAGTCACATTTTACTTTTGACCACTGATGGTTTTATACAGTTTGACTCCACTCTTTTCATTAAACAAAACTAAATGGTTTTGGTTGCTACCAAAAAAGTCAAATCTTTGCTCAAAGAATTAAGATAAATAAGGAATCTCCATACTGTCTTCCATATTGGTTGCACTAATTTACATTCCCACCAACAATAAATTAGGGTACCATTTTCCCCACAACCCCATTAGCATTTATTGTTTTTTGATATTTGGATGATGGGCATTCTAACTGGGGTGAGGTGAAACCTCTTCTCTGTGGTTTTGATTTTCATTTCCCTCATGGCTAGTGATTTTGAGCATTTTTTCATGTGTCTGTTGGCCACTTGTATTTCATCCTTTGAAAATTGCCTGTTCATATCCTTTGTTCATTTCTCTTTTCTTAAAGATTTATTTATTTTATTTGAGAGGCAGAGTTACAGAGAGGCAGAGGCAGAGAGAGAGGTCTTCCGTCTACTAGTTCACTCCCAAATGGCCTCAAAAGCTGGAGCTGGGCTGATCCAAAGCCAGGAGCCAGGAGCCTCCTCCAGGTCTCACACATGGATGCAGGGACCCAAGGGCCTGGGCCATATTCTGCTTTCCAAGGCCATTGCAGACAGCTGGATTGGAAGTGCAGACCTGAGCAGCCAGGTCTCAAACCAGCACCCATATGGGATGCTGGCAAGGCAGGTGGCAGCTTTACCTGCTATGCCACAGTGCCAGCCCCTTACCCATTTCTTAATTGGATTGTTTTGTTGTTGTTGAGTTTCTTGAGCTCTTTTTAGATTCTGAATATTAATCCTTTATAAGTAGCATAGTTCACAAATATTTTCTCCCATTCTGCCAGTTGCTTATTTACTTTGTTGAGTGTCTCCTTTGCAGTGCAGAAGCTTATCAGCTTAATATAATCCCATTTGTCTAATTTTGTCTTTGTTTGCCTGGTCCTCTAGGGTCTTTTCCAAAAGTCTTTGCCTATGTGAATGTCTTCCAGAGTTTCCCTGATGTTTTCCTCTAAAAATTTGATGGTATCAGATCATAGATTTGGATTCTTGATTCATTTTGAGTTGATTTTTGTAGAAGGTGTAAGGTTGGGGTTCTGTTTGATACTTCTGCATGGGTAGATTCAATTTTCCCAGCACCATTTGTTGAAGAGATTGTCCTTTTTCCAGGGGTTTATCTTAGCTCCTTTGTCAAAGATTAGTTGGTTGTAGATGTGTGGATTGATTTCTGGAGTTTCTATTCTGTTTCATTATCTATTTTTGTGCCACTACTAGGCTGTTTTGATTATAACTGCCCTGTACTATATGATATTTTGATGCCTCCATCTCTGTTTTTGTTAAGATTTCTTTAACGACTCCAGTTCTCTTATGTATCTATATGAATTTTAGCATCATTTTTTCTAGATATGAAAAGAATGTCATTGGTATTTTGATTGGCATCTCATTGAATCTGCAAATTGCATTTGGTAGTATGGACATTTTGATTATATTAATTCTCCCAGCCACAAACATGGAAGGTTTTCCATACTGAAACTAAAGTAAAGAGAAATAGATTAGTGAAATAGAATAGACTCACCACATAGGGACAACTGATTTTTGGCAAAGGCAATTCAGTGATGCAAGGATAGTCTTTTCAGCAAATGGTAATGAAAGAAGTGGATAACTACATAGCTGAAATCTTGAAAGAATCCAGATATTTATCAGTAGGTGAATGGACAAATAATGATATAGTCATATGACAAAATATTGCTTACCAATAAAAAGAATGGTAGTGGGTGTGTAGAACAGTGGTGAAGTCAGCTTAGGATACTTGCATCTCATACCATAGTGCCTGGTTTGAATCCATGCTGCTCCTCTTCCAATTCAACTAATGCACACCCTGGGAGGCAGAAGAAGATGGTGATTGTTTGGGTCCCTGCCACTCGTGGTTTAGACCCAGATTGAGCTCCAGGCTGCTGGCTTGGGCCTGGCCCAGCCCAAGATGTAGTGAGCATTTGTGGAGTGAATGAGTGAGTGGAAGATTTCTCTGTGTCTCTGTGTGTTTTTCTCCCTGTGTCTCTCTTTCAAGTAAAATGAAAATAAATAAATATAACTTTTTTTTTGACAGGCAGAGTGGACAGTGAGAGAGAGAGAGGAAGGTCTTCCTTTGCCGTTGGTTCACCCTCCAATGGCCGCCGCCGCTGGCGCGCTGCAGCCGGCGCACCGCGCTGATCCAATGGCAGGAGCCAGGTACTTATCCTGGTCTCCCATGGGGTGCAGGGCCCAAGCACTTGGGCCATCCTCCACTGCACTCCCTGGTCACAGCAGAGAGCTGGCCTGGAAGAGGGGCAACAGGGACAGAATCCAGCGTCCCGACCAGGACTAGAACCCGGTGTGCTGGCGCCGCTAGGCAGAGGATTAGCCTAGTGAGCCGCGGCGCCGGCCATAAATATAACTTTTAATGGAATGAAATTTCAGTTCACTAATCTAGATGAATCTCAACTATGCTGAGTGAAAAGACCAAAGAGGCTAAATGCAGTGTATGTCTGCATTTATTTGTATGAAATTCTATGAAAATATGCAAACTAACCTATAGTGGCATAAAGCAGATGATAGATTGTCTAGGAACTCAAAGCATGGTGGGAAAGAGGAAGAAGGAATTTAAAAATACAAAGCAACTTTTGATAATGTTTACTGCCTTGATGTGGTAGTACTTTTGTGAGTATTTACATATGTCAAAATTCATAATGTATTTTTAAAAAGCCATTGTGTGTTACACAGCATCCCATATGGATACTGGTTCAAATCCTGGCTGCTCCACTTCTGATCCAGTTCCCTGCTAATGGTCTGGGAAAAGCAGCAGAACATGGCCCAAGTACTTGGGCTCATGCACCCACATGGGAGACCCAGAAGAAGCTCCTGGCTTCTGGCTTTGGCCTGTCCAACCCCTGACCATTGCAGCAATCTGGCGAGTGAACTAGCAGATGGAAGGTCTCTCTCTCTTTCTCTCTTTGTCCCTCTCTCTCTGTGTCTCACTGTAACTGTGACTTTCAAATAAATAAATAAAATAAAATGCATTTTCTTTCTTCCTCTCTTATTTTCCTTCTCCTTCTCCTTCCGCTTTTTGGTGACTCAATGCAGGAAAGGCAAAGGACATAAAGGTATGCACATGGTAACACATCTAAATTTGTATCTCAAAGTACATCATGTTTTACAAGCACTGTAGTCCAGAGGAGAGAATACTGGACAAAGGGGGATAAAAATCCTCTGTGTTACACAGCTTCCTCCTTAAGAGCAATTCTTGGTTCCCACTGAGAACATCTAGAGGGTGAACCATCAGCTGGGAATGTGCTCACTCTCTGTATCTTTCTTTCTCTCCCTCCTGTAAACTAATTAATTAATTAATATTTAAATATTTTTAAGTTCCCCTTTAAAAAGAAAAATACTCAATAAAGATAAGATGCTGAACATTTTAGTATAGTAAGACATCTGTTGCAGAACCAATCCTAAATCTTCTCAAGAAAGAATTCGAAATGAAAGGCTTATTTCAAAAATAATAAACAATAAAATATGCAGACAAACAAAAATCTCTCCAGTTTTTATTTTGTTATCCTAGTAATTGAATAGTCTTTAGCATGAAACCCAGTATAACTTAAAAAGTCCGGTCTTCAGCCATAGCACCCAGAGCCCTCCAGAGAGAGATTGCCAGCATAGCTGGGGACTGGTGGCTCTGTACACACATGGGGAAGTGCCCCAGTGGTGGTGGTTATCTGACAAACGGCAAGTGCCGCAGAGGTGGCAGACATCAGCAGCTCTTCCACAGGTCTTGAAGAAAATACAAAACATAACGTGGTGGGTGAAAACATGTGGCCATAAATGCATAAGTAGGAGAGAAGATGGGAAATGGAGCTTCAAAACTTTTTTGGAAATTCTTTTTGAGTTGGTGGCACTAGAGGTGGGAGAATGTTGCTTCTATTGCTCTTCTGGCAGTCCCTCCTCCTGCTCACTTTTGTATTTAAACCATAGGTTGTGTGGCCCTAGAGCAAAGGTTTTATGTGAAAAGGAAATTTCTCTTTTAATTGTGCTTCCACTTTTGAGAAGCATTCACTGCACTTCCGTTGTTCTTAGATTAAATAAAAAACAACACCAAACTCTTGAACATAGAAACTTTCCCTCGTTCTACACTCACCACACTTTCTCTTTGAGGACTGAAGTTCCCTGGTTTATTTTCTTCATATTCAAAGGAAAATTTATCACCATAAAGGCATATCTAGTCAAAACCCCCATAAAATTGAAGTTTCATTAGCAACCTCAAAGTGTCTATCTCCTGAAGGTAAAAAGTGACTGCAAAAGGATAGCAACATGGCAGGGAAAACCTTCAGTTAATCTTAAAATGGAAATCTAAAGTAAACAGTAAACTCAAGAGCGTTGCAATGTCACTCATAGCTCCAACATGGCTCAGCAAAACACTGAGACCTCTACTTTCTTCCTTGCTATGCTAAGCACATGTGGGAGCCAATGTGAAATTTGAATAATGCTTTGAAGGAACATAGCTCATTCTGGGAAGATGAAAGCATTTCACAGACAGCATTATCTCTTTAATTCACATACATCCCCCATGCAAGCAGTAGATAGGGAGTCAGCACTTACTCTGAGATTTTGACTCCATTAGTTTTGAGTGATTTGCATAATTATGGAAGCAGAAGAACTTATGAAAAATGAGCACAGTGGAAGGAGAAATGCACAGAACCAAGGTGAGTCCCTATCAGAGTATTGTATTGGCCATTGGACAACACTGTCTACCCCAGGGCAATAACGTGGAGTAGAAGACATGAGCTTGTTCGTGATCAAGCAAATAGTTCAACTTGGCTGAAGCTATGGGTGGCCATGGATAATTAGTGTGATGTGACAGATTGGATAGAGGGGAAGACCATAGGAGAAAGAAAATAAGGGTAAGGAAGGGGAAGTAAGGCCAAAATGATTTTTTAAAAAGACCTTTGTGCACTGCTTTAGTAAGCCATTTGGAAGTTGTTGAAGGTTTTAGAATAACAGGTTAACATGCCAAAACTAACCTTAAGAAATTTAACCTGGAAATAATAAGTAAAAGTTTTGAAGATAAAAAAGAGACCAAGAGAGTAAGAAAGACCCAGCCAAGAGCCAGGCTTTCATCTTGATCTCTTGAAGAACTGATGAGTCATCCTTGTCAAATACCTCCTGCCCCTGACCAGAGCCACTGAAGGTACCAAACCTTTAGTTCAAAAGGTTCACAGAGGAGGAAGGGAGAGGGAAGTGTCAGGGCCAGTACTGCGGGCTTTGGCTTTGCTACCACACTGATGCATCAGATTGAGCAGCCTCAGGTGGCTGCCATTCTGCTTCTCAAATCTCTAGACCCCTGGACAGGCAATCCTGTGAAAACCTGCAGTCCAAATGACCTCCTACACCCTCAAATTTCTTGACATCAACTTTCCTTGTTCCCTGCTTACTAGGCAATTAATAGAGTCAATTTCCTAATACAGATATTATAGCCACACATACACTACTGAATTTACCAAATATGAAATACACTTTGTGCCAGACATAGCAGTACAGACACTGGCAAAACCATAGTGAACAGGCTAAGATGCCTTATCCTTGTTGACCCAAGGCCTCTGCTCTCAGCATAACCCAGAGGCCTGCAGATGTAAGCTGTTTAATCTGCTTAACACTAAAAAGATTGCATCCAGCAAACCTAAACAAACATGCTCTACAAGAGCCTACCCCAGTGTTTTCCTTTGCTTTATACATCACAAGGAGGTGTCTTGTACACTGTAGGAAATGTTGCTGCATTCTTGGTCTCTACTCACCTGTGCCAGTGCAACAACCCCGCTTCACTTTTAACAACAAATAATGTTTTCAGACATTGCTAAATTCCCCATGGGTGGAGGGGGCAAAATTATGCATGATTGAAAACCACCATTTTAGGGCAACCACACCACTTTATAGATGTAAGTTATAAAGGCACCCAGCCATCCAGCAAGGCAGGATACATGGAAGATGCTGATCTCAGACCCTGGAAAATGAGAACATGGGTAACGACCAAGACCACTTTAACTTTCTGGTCTAGACTGAGATGGAAGAGCTTGGGGAAGGGTGCCTTGATGAGAGGGCTGTCGGTCATCTTCTGCCTCTTCCTCCCAATTTGATTGCAGCACCAAGGCTGTCACTACTCTCACCATCACTCTCTGTCAGGGGGCCCAGTCTTCAGTGGCAAGGAGACGCTGACTTCCCTCATCCACCCAGGAAGGCAGGCCAGAAATATTTGTGCTTGCTCTCCAGGCTACTGCTTTCTTTATATCAAAGTTCCTAAGATTCTTTACACAATTTTTTAAACTTTTATTTAGTAAATATAAATTTCCAAAGTACAGTTGATGGATTACAATGGCTTTTTCCACCCCCCCATAACTTCCCTCCCACTTGCACCCCTCCCATCTCCCACTCCCTCTCTCATTCCATTCACATCAAGATTCATTTTCAATTCTCTTTATATACAGAAGATCAATTTAGTACATATTAAGTAAAGATTTCATCAGTTTGCTCCCACACAGAACATAAAGTGTAAAATACTGTTTCAGTACTAGTTATAGCATTAATTCACATTGGACAACACATTAAGGACAGAGATGCCACATGAGGAGTAAGTGCATAGTGACTCCTGTTGTTGACTTAACAATTTGGCACTCTTGTTTATGGCATGAGTAATCTCCCTAGGCTCTAGTCATGAGCTGCCAAGGCTATGGAAGCCCCCTGAGTTCACTGACTCTGATCATATTTAGACAAGGCCATGGTCAAAGTGGAAGTTCTCTCCTCCCTTCAGAGAAAGGTACCTCCTTCTTTGATGGCCCCGTTCTTTCTACTGGGATCTCACTCACAGAGATCTTTCATTTAGGTCCTCTTTTTTTATTTTTTTCCAGAGTGTCTTGGCTTTCCATGCCTGAAATACTCTCATGGGCTTTTCAGCCAGATCTGAATGCCTTAAGGGCTGATTCTGAGGCCAGAGTGCTGTTTAGGACATCTGCCATTCTATGAGTCTGCTGTGTATCTCACTTCCCATGTTGGATCGTTCTCTCCCTTTTTTTATTCTGTCAATTAGTATTAGCAGACATTAGTCTTGTTTGTGTGATCCCTTTGACTCTTAGACCTTTACACAAATTTTATCAGTAAGTTGTTACTGAGTGTTTTCTATGTGCCAGGTTAGGTACTAGCATACAAGATAGGAGTGCCAAGAGGTTATAGCCACTTGACTCCAAGGCAGAAGTGAAGCAGTGGGGAGGAAGAGAGGGTATCCACAAAAGTCACTGCAATTTACATCTGTGTCTTAAAGTGAGCATGTTGGATTTAAAGGAGAAGAACTATTAATGATGCTTTGACTCCTCAGAACCTCAGGAAGGTATCAAGGCCCATGACTTATCCTCACCTTTACAGACTGGACAACTACATGTGTCCATGCTCCTTATGTGAATGCAGTCCAGGAAGAGTGGCTTAAATTAATTAAACTCACCAGAGCCAGATGCATGAACCAGATCAACATATTTATTTCTATTCAAATAAAATGACTACTGTGCCTCCCAGGACCTGGGATGTTTCTATCTGCTCTCCAGGCTAACACTTTCTTTATATCAAAGCTCTTAAGTTTCTTCACACAAATTCCATCAACAAATTCATATTGAGTGCCTTTTATGTGCCAGGTTCTGTGCTAGGAAACAAGATAGGAATTATTTCTTCTGTGTCAGAAGGTATAATCTACTTAATTTAATAATTATAAGCTTTGTTGGCAAGCAACTCAGAGGAAGGAGTGTGAGTTAGTTTTAAGAAATATATTCACAGTAAAGAAAATGCTGATAAGCTATTTTAAGCTGACAACAGAAGAGACAGACCTGTTATCTCTCTTTGAACAGTGATGTTTAAGTTTTAATAAAGTCCAGCTTCTACACTTACTTGTGAATAAAGGCAAGTTATCATGTCTTTCTGAGTGGCAGCTTCTTCATTTGCACAATAAGATATAAGTATCTGTTTGTGTCCCCTATAGCACTAGGTTAGTGTAAATACATGTGAAAGTACATTGTGCTATTGGTGGGGCTGTTGTTGGTAGTGGTGGTGGACACAGTAGCTGCCTACGTTCTGTTTAATTCCATTCAGTTAATGATTTTAAGTGCCTGCTCTGTCCAGTCCTAGCTTAAGAGAAGGAAATTGGGCTAGTGTAAATATTGTAGGCCAATTTAAATTTATGTCATATAAAATATATAGCTATAAATATATATATATAATCTAATATAAAACATAGGAGCAATTTATCATAGCACTCCAAAGGATCATTATTTAATAAGGGAATGCTGAGGACCTAGCAGTGCCAGGTATTGGTTTATAGAAATAAAAATAGAAAATCTAGGAGTTATTTCCATGGATCCTCTAATAACAAGCCTTCTTCCTGCTGCCTGGTTCCCATAGATTAGCTGGTTATGGTTGTTGAGTTCTTAAGTGTGTGCAAAGTTCTGAAACATTATTCAGTTGTCCTTCACTAAGAATAAGGGGAGGAAATGGGCAAAAATCCTATCAGATTACTCATCCACTACAATGGCAAAGAAAACATTTTAAGCAAACAAAAATAAAGCCCTCTCTCCTCTCAAATCCTATTTCCAAGTCATTTTAAAGGGCTATTATTAAACTTCAGAAAGTCTTGCAATATTATCCTATATTAAATTTCAACGATCCATTAAGTGTCATTTTGCTGCAATGAAAGGCAAAGTAGAGTGGATTAATTCAAAAAGGAAAAAAAAACTAGGAAGAGAAATTATTTTTTATAGTTCAGTTTTTAAGAAATGGCTAAAAACTCTCCCATCAGAAGCAGCAGATGGGCATTCAGCAGGTTTGCTTTCTTCTCCTGAATGTTGAGTTTAGGGTGAGAGACTTATGCTCAGCAGGACATGGCTAAGTCAAGATGATTTGAAGAAGTGTCACACTTTGTATTCTCTTACACTGTCAACTGCCTTCAACCTTATGTCTAAATATCATGTTCTTTGTGGCTTTACAAAAGCTCTTGTCAAGCAGGCCACTGAGAAGATGATGATGATGTAGGACATAAAGAAGAACCATAGATCAGTTGTTATCTACTATATGGCATTGGTCTCCAGTAGGAATGGGGAGCAATTCTATTCCCCAGGAGACTGGGAATGGCTGGAGTCATTTTTGATTGTCACAACTTAGGTGGAGAGTGCTACTGGTCGGTAGTTTGGTCGATAGATGCCAGGAATGATGCTAAATGCCATACACTGTGAAAATCAGCCTCCACAACAAAGAATTATTCAGCCCACATGATACATTGAGCTGAGACTCAGAAACCCTGCTCTAGGGTGTTATATATTAATGTTAGCCGTCACAAAAGACACTGAACACCAGAATAAGGGAAAGAGTTTATTGGGGAAAACCCAACAGACTGGAGGGGAGGGACAAAGAAGGATAAGAGAGAGAAAGTATAAGAGAGAGAGCCAGAGGAGAGGAGCTAATGAGGAGAGAAGATAGAGCAGAGAGAAGAGAGACGAGAGGAGGAGAGGAGCCAAGAGAGGGAGCAGGAGAGCAGGAGAGAAGCCAAGAGAGAAGAACCAAGAGACCAGAGGAGGAGGCTAGATAGAGGAACTAAGAGATCATGTGTTCAGGAACAGGCCCTTTTAAAACTTTGCCCGAGGGCGGGCAGGGAAGCAGGAGTATAGAATCCCATTAGGATGGGGGTGGAGCTTGACCACAGAGGTTGGGCCATGTGGCCACCTGGCTAAAACTGCACCAGCATCCTAACATAGGGTGATTCTGTTTTTCCACCCCGAGCTTTGCCCTCCTGCTAATGAACTCATATGTTGATGTTTGCATGATCCACTAAACCCAAGCCCTTTATATTAACAAAAAATTTTCATTAATTTGTTGTCTTTTTCCTCTTATGCATTCTTTAGTCATCTTAACTAGAAACACGAGTAACAGCATGTGGATATCTTACAGCCATCAGCTCAAATGAAGAAGGGTAAAAAGGTTGCTGTAGCCATGCTGTCTGGGCTGCAGTCCAATCAAATTTCAGTATTTTGGGTGGCTTTCACTTTGCAGGCATGATGAATTGAAAAATAACTCTCAGTGGAATTCGGTCAAATAGATCTTACTGTTTGAGAAAAATCATAGAGAACTGGATGATGTAATATTGACTGCCAGTTAATAAAAAGAATGAGACTGTCCACCCAAAAATTCAGCCCCAGAGCAGAAGAGGGAGAGATAATGCTGAGAAGATTGACATAGTAAATGAAGACATCAAAACGTGCAACATGGGGACCAAGAAGCTGAAGTAGCATCTGGAGCAATTTCAATCATCTCTTACAGAATAGGAAAGATTTTTCTCCCACAAAGTTCAAATCTATATATCACCCTCTTCTGCTGATCATCTTTATTTTCACATATGTTGCTTTCAAGCAACATGGCTTGAGCCAGAACCAAGCCTTGCTGCCTTCCTCCAGGTAACTGAGCAGGCTTTATTTCTCTGCCCTGAATTCCATCTGATCAAATAAACACTTCCATCATATACCATGTTTGTTGAAGGGGAGAGGGGCCAATACCAATGCTCAATGGCTTCACTGCTACCCGATTCACTGTATTTTGTAAACAGATGTTTTTAAGTGCTTTACCTCCAAGAATTACTGTTTAGAGGCAATTTTCAGGGTACTACAAGTCTCTTTCCTCTTCAGTACATTTTGCTGCATGATTTGTTTCCATCCAATCCCTTGTTGATATTTTCTGGGCGAGAAGAAGGGCAGGCAGGGAATGCAGCTGACTTGCTGCATCTCAGGGTTTATTTACAGCTGAGTAACCAACTGAGCCCTGAGAGTCAGAAGCCAGCGCAGGACTAAGCATTTGAAGATCAGCCTCTGCTGTCTTCCCTGTGCTCACCCTCCTCACATCCAAATCGGCATTCTAAAAATCTTGGTATTCATGCAGTGCCTTATTGAACACTCTCCCACAATGATTCTCTCTATAATTCTGTGAGAAAACAGGTATTGTTCTCACAGCAAGTCAGAAGACTTCAGGTTCACTTCTACTCGTATGCCTCCGGAGTTTGCTTCATGTTCACATGACCATGATTTTCATAGAAGTAGAGCATCATGATTTTCTTAAATCTTTTCTCCTTCTGGAATTCCAGAACCTTCCTTGGTAAGTATGTTCCACATGCTTAAAAGCTCCAGAGTTGGAAGCACCTGGCTCCTGGCTTCGGATCGGCACAGCGCGCCGGCCATAGCGGCCATTTGCGGGGTGAACCAACAGAAGGAAGACTTTTCTCTCTGTATCTCTTTCTCTCTCTCACTGTGTAACTCTGCCTGTCAAATAAAAAAGCTCCAGGGTTTATATAAGGAAAACTTAAGACCTTTTGGGGCCGGCACCATGGCATAGCAGGTAAAGCCGCTGCCTGAAGTGCCAACATCCCAAATGGGTGCCGGTTCAAGCCCCAGCTGCTCCACCTTAGATCCAGCTCTATGGTGTGGCCTAGGAAAGCAGTAGATCATGGCCCAAGTTCTTGGGCCTCTGTACGCACAAGGGAGACTTGGAAGAAGCTCCTGGCTCCCAGCTTCAGATCGGCACAGCTCTGGCCATTGCAGCCATCTGGAAAGTAAACCAACAGATGGAAGAACTCTCTTTCTGTGTCTCTGCTTCTCTGTAATTCTGCCTTTCAAATATGTAAATAAATCTTTAAAAAATGAAAGAAAAGAAAAGACCTTTTTTGTCAAGCTTGCCTTGAAGGACCTGAAATTTAAACCTGCCTCCTGGATGTCTCTTCTCTGGCCTCTGAAGCATTGCTTTAACTCTACCCTCTCACTCTGGTCTGATGATGGAGACTCTGGACCATCCTGATTGGCCTCCTCCAAGCTAAGAGAGCTGGCATGAAAACCTTTTTGATGATGTGCAGAGCTTTCTGTCTATGCCTGCCTTCATCGAGGCAGTCACATTTTCAATCCTTTTTGTCAGTGTCACATCTCCAGCTCAATTGCTGCATGACAAATACCTGGTACAAACATTTTGGTCACCCCTGAGACTCAGCCCCTTCCTTCTGTCATCATTAGTTAATCACCAGATATCAATCAGCCATGTGTGTTTATAGTAAAGCAGGTCTCTAGGCACTTGGAAAACTTGTGAGAGAGAGGCAGAGACAAAGATAGACAGACACTCAGCCCACATCCTAAAGGAAGAGGTGTCAGTCTAAAACTAGTGGTGGGGGGTTGGGTGGGGGACGGCACCGTGGCATAACAGATAAAGCTGCAGGCTGTGGTGCCAGCATTCCATATGGAATCTTGTTCAAGTCCCGGCTGCCCCACTTCTAATCCAGCTCCCTGGTAGTGTGTCTGGGAAAGCAGAAGAAGATGGCTCAGGTACTTGGGCCCCTGCACCCACGTGGGAGAAGCTCCTGGCTCCTGGCTTCAGAATGGTGCAGCTCTGGGCATTGTGGCCATTTGGGGAGTGAACCAGCAGATGGAAGCAATCTCTCTCTCTCTCTCTCTCTCTCTCTCTCTCTCTAACTCTGACTTTCAAATAAACAAATATATCCATTTTTTAAAAAATGGATGAAAAGGTACATCGAAGCATCCACTAAATTTCTCCTGGATTCTAAGCCCTGGGTTGAGTATTTTATGTGTTCAGAATCATTCTGTTCAGGGTAGCTATGTAAAAGTTTGAGTTATCTCTATTTCAAGGAGAGATCAACAGACTTGTCTCAGATCACTTAACAGGAAATGCCTGTCAGGAAAAAGCCAGGTTATGTCTATTTCCATTTTTCTCAGGTTCTTTCTCATAAATACACTCCAGGTGGAACTCAAACTCCCAAACTCCCAATCCCCAAGAGAATAAAGCAGACCAGCATTATGGAGCTCTGGCTTGAGCCTTTACACAAGAACATCTAAACAGGGTGATCATCTATTCCTGGATTTATCTGATATAAATATCCAAATATTCTGGATTTATCTCATGCATATCAGTGACTTCAATGACAAGAGGTCTCCATCTCCTATACTATGCAACAGATAAGGTATTAATTTCAGGTTACCCAACAGACAAGCAATAAATTTCCCTACTTAGAAATACCATAGGTCTTGGAACCAACCTAAATGCCCATAAACAGTAGACTGGATAAAAAAATTACGGGACATGTACTCTATAGAATACTATACAGCAGTCAAAAACAATGAAACCCGGTCATTTGCAACAAGATGGAGGAGTCGGGAAAGCATCATGCTGAGTGAATTAAGCCAGTCCCACAGGGACAAATATCATATGTTCTCCCTGATCAGTGACAACTAACTGAGTACCAAAATGGAAACCTGTTGAAGTGAAAGGGACACTATGAGAAACAATGACTTGATCAGCCCTTGTCCTGACTTTTGAGGAACAACTTACTACTTTATCCCTTTTAGTATTTTTTTGTTCTACTTAATACTATTGGTTGAACTCTTTAATTAACACACAATTATTCTTAGGTGTTTAAATTTAACTGTGGGAATTTAAGAGTGGGAATAAGAGAGGGAGGAGATGTACAGTTTGGCACTTGCTCAACTGGACTTGCCCCAAACGGTAGAGTAAGAAATGTGTCAGGGGATTCCAATTCAATCCTATCAAGGTGGCATGTACCAATGCCATCTCACTAGTCCAAGTGATCAGTTTTAGTTCACAGTTGATCATAATGATAAGTCTAAGAGTCAAAGAGATCACATAAACAATTCTAGTGTCTGCTAATATTAACTGATAGAATTAAAAAGGAGAGAACAATCCAACATGGGAAGCAGGATACACAGCAGACTCATAGAATGGCGTATGTCCTAACCAGCACTCTGGCCTCAGAATCAGCCCTTAAGACATTCGGATCTGGCTGAAAAGCCCGTGAGAGTATTTCAGGCATGGAAAGCCAGGACATTCTGGCAAAAAAAAAAAAAACACCTAATGAAAGATCTCTGTGAGATCCCAGTGGAAAGAACGGGGCCATCAAAGAAGGAGGTACCTTTCTCTGAAGGGAGGAGAGAACTTCTACTTTGTGGCCATGTCTAAATAAGATCAGAGTTGGCAAACTCAAAAGGTTTCCATAGCCTTGGCAACTCATGACAAGAGTCTCGGGTGATTACTGACACCATAAACAAGAGTGTCAATTGTTAAAAAACAACAGGAGTCACTGTGTACTTACTCCTCATGTAGGATCTCTGTCCTTAATGTATTGTACTATGTGAATTGATGGTATAACTAGTACTCAAACAGTACTTCACACTTTATGTTTCTGTGTGGGTGCAAACTGTTGAAATCTTTACTTAGTATATACTAAATTGATCTTCTGTATATAAAGAGAATTGAAAATGAATCCTGATGTGGATGGGATGGGAGAGGGAGTGAGAGATGGGAGGGTTGCGGGTGGGAGGGAGGTTATGGGTGGAAAAAGCCATTGTAATCCATAAACTGTACTTTGGAAATTTATATTTACTAAATAAAATTTTAAAAAAGTAATACAATAGGTCTGAAAGATAAGACACTAGATCCCAGCAAGTCTCCCGATCTTTGTGATTTTGATTCACTCCTTAGTTAAATTTAAGTGTACTCAATAAATAGAGAAGGTGGGTTTTTCGCATACTCTGTGTTAAGCACTATTCTAGTTGCTGGGTATGTAGCAGTGAACTAGACAAAGTCCCTTTCCCCATGGCCCCTACTTATGTTCTATAGAGCAACAAGGGCAATTAACAAATACAGGCAATGGTTCCAGAGAATCATAAGGTCTTCAAGACGATATAACAAGGTGAGGTAAACTAGAGAGTATGCATTTGGTTGGCTGCAGGTCAGGATAGTGTTCCATTAGAGTGGTGAGAGAAGGATCCTTTAAACAGGAGGATTTGCAGTTAAGAACACAATCTTTAGAAGACCCAGGAGAGGAGTACTCAATACAGGGAAGTCAATGCAAAGGTCCTGGTACAACAATCAAAGCGACGTGTGGTACAAGTGGATAGAACCTAGAAAACAGGGGGTTGTGGCAGAGAGGAGAATAGTATATGATGGTAGAGGTTAAAAACTATGGAATTTGTGGGCCACTGATAGAAATAATATTTCTTGACCTGACAGCATTATTGATAAGGCTCAGATTCAATACAACTTCAGATTGGGGAAGTCCTCCAAACAGTTACAGCCTAAATATAGATTGTGTGCTACAATCCTGGGTCCTATAAGCATGTTATATATTTCCTATTTGTTACCAAATTCTTTACCAGTGGTGTTTAGGTGCAATCTTTATTGAATCACTCTTACCCCTGGACTATGAGGAATGGAGTTGTTTAATCTGTATAAAGCTGAGATATCTGGATCCTTCTTATCCTTCTAATACTGTTTTCTGAATTTGTGGGTGCAGAGTGAAGATGTTACCCTCAGTCCCTAAATGCATTACAAGGTAGCAATGCTATTTTCTAGAAAAAACACATATGAGCATTCTTCAAACAGTTCATGGAAATGGAATTAAAAGATAAGTCCCTTCAGGTGCAGAAAAAATTTGAAATCGATGTATATGAAGGATCTTCAAAAAGTTCATGAAAAATGCATGTTATGGAAAAAACTATGCATGGATTTCAAAAAACTTTTGCATCAAAAGAAAATTCATCCTTCAATCCCTTTTTCCATTGAACTTTTTGAAATACCTTCATATACATACTTTATTTTATTTGCAACCTTTTAAGAGATATTTGATGTTAGTAATTTGGAAAATAATTAAAAAACCTTTTGAGAAGAGATAGAAGAGATAGCATCTCCAATCCTCAGTCTTCTGATGAAGTAAAAATTCATGTGCAGACAAGGAAACAGGTCGGCTGCTCTCTGTACTCATGAAGGAGCACAAAACAACCTAGGCTGCCAGGGAACAGCAACAGAGCTCTGGTAACAGGGAGATTCATTAAAAATGTAAAAACAAACTCAATGATTACTTGTGGTTGTCTTTCAGGCATTTTGCCTTAGACCTTGTATGTGTTGGAAAACAGTACTGCAAATGCCATAATTACTTTAAGATATAAAATTATTTAAATTGGCTAATGAATGCAGACCCTGACACCAGTCTGCATAAATCTGGATTTATTAGTGTGTTCTTCCACAGAGAAGGGTGGGGTTTGGAAGCAGCTTTATTCATTAGCAGCATTATCTGCACTTTTTTCTTCTCCTTGGCCTGTTCAAAGACAGAATGTTCTCAACTCCGTGATCATCTACAGGCAAAATTCCTCTCCACATACATTAGCTCAATTAATTCTCCTAACTGATATACACATGCATACATTATATGTAATATACATATATATCTGCTTTCTTTATGTTATCCACAAGAAAGTTAACCTCTGAAAGGCTAAGTGTCTTTCCTAAGATCATACCACTGCAAATGGTAGTATATTCCCTTGAATCTAGATTTTGTGTTTTAAGACTCTCCACCCACGATTTTATGACATTAGAATATTATCAGTTAGAAGATAGAGCTGGAGTGCTGGGTCATGTGAAAAAAGGAGACTTTTTTCTTTCAGTTTGGTGTCCAGCAGTTTCTAGAAACAAAAGGAAATCTGTGTAGAACAGCAGCTGCACATAGAAGCCTTTGCTTATTCATCAATGTGTCAGATTGCTTTTTGCCAAGGCCACTCTTCCCTCCCCTTTCCTCTCCAACCTTTCTGCTGGAAAACTGAGCTTGTCATGTATGGTTTTCATGCTGACATCTGGCCGTCATCTCCTTCAAAGGGCAGCAGGTCTTGTAGAGGTAACAGAATTCTCCAGCAGCTGTCTCACTCAGTCCTTCAGTTTGCAGCTTCCTAAGTGAGATGCTGTCTCTGCTGCCCTCTGTTTTCACTCTGCGAATCCTTGCATTATTACTGTTGCTGTTTTCTAACAGAAAGTGCAGATTATGTCTATTCAAGACAATGCCCCAGCAAATTTTTCTCTATTTCATAATCATTACCCTTATTGATTAACATTCATTAAATACCTGCTGATGCATAATATAAAACAGACTTCAGATTTTGTTCTATCCCAAGAATTATGGCTCTTAAGTTGATCTGGCTTAGAAGTGCTAAATGCTATAAACCAAAGGGGAATGTGACATGAATTCTGGGGACCAGCATGAGACTATTTCTCCAACTTCCAAGCAAGATGTCCTTTGGAAGACCTTGGCCAAAAACTATGGTATGGGCAGCTCTGCCCCTTCTTATTTCACCCATTGAATTCCAGACTTTGTAAATTGGAATTAGTTTGGGGAAGGCTAGATTAATCCCTTTGGTTATTAAAAAGAATAGGGACTAGAGGATAGCAGGAAAGTAAATGATACCCTCTTTCATAACCCTGTTTCATACTGGGGGAAATCTACCCAAGGGGGCAGGGGTCACTAGATATCTTTTATTCTCCCCCTGCTTTCTCTAGGACCCCTCCCCCAACACACAACTCTTAATCCTAATTGTTTCTCCAGCACTGCCCCTTTCAGAGAGAAGATTTGATGTTCATCGTCTCCCCACAGAGCTTGAACAAGATGTCTGGCAGGACTTAGGGACTTCCACAGAAAGCATGAGCCTCCCCTATCAAAGTTACCCATGCAGGGAGATCAGATTTTGCACCATATCCAATCGTAAGATTCTAGGTGCTGGACTCCTAATAGCTTCATTTCTTCCACTTCATTTGAAAATGCTTCAGTTAGGGTTGGAGCATGAGCGGGAGGGAGAGTAGAATGGGAAGTATCACTATGTTCTTAAATCTGTATATATGAAATACATAAAACTTGTATACCTTAAATGAAAGTTAAAAAATGCAGCTGAGACCTATAAAAGAAAAAATAGAATCCTTCAGTTTTCTATTTCAACTGGGATTTTAAAAATTTATTTATTTGTATGTATCTCATAAACACAACATTAAGAACATAGTGATTCTTCCCACCACCCCCATCCTCCCACCCACTACCCCCTTACTCCCCTCTCTCCTGTTTTGTCCGAGAAAGAAAGGGAAAAAGGAAGGAAAGGAGGGAGGGGTGAGGGAGGGAGGGATGGAGAGAGGGAGGGAGAGATGGAGAGAGGGAGGGAGAGAGAGGGAAGGAAGGAAGGAAGGGTGGGAGGGACAGAGAGAGAAAGAAAGAGAGAGAGAAGAGAAGAGAAGAGAAGAGAAGAGAAGAGAAGAGAAGAGAAGAGAAGAGAAGAGAAGAGAAGAGAAAAAGAAGAAAAACTGTTCCTCAACAGTCTAAACAAGGGCTGTTTTTTGTTACTGCTTCTCAAAGGTGTTCTCGCTTTTTACCCCCTTCTTCCTTTCCCTTCCTTCTCCCCCTTCTTTCATTTTTGAAACTTAATTATCTTTAAAGAAGAACCCAAGAATGATACATGTTTTGTGAGCTCTTGGACATGACTATAATGAGACATAATAATATCCTCCTTTTAATTTATTAAAAGGAAGTGATTATTGAAGACAAGTTTTACTATTAAGTCTCATGATACAACTCTTTGTGGACAGAGGTCCCACATGGGAAGTTAGAGCACAGTGACTCCTGTTGTTTATTTAAGAAATAACACTCTGATATATGACATCAATGATCACCTAAGGCTCTTGATATGAGCTGTCTCAGCTATGGAAGCCTTTTGGGTCCAGTAGTTCAACAAGGCCATAAGCAAAGTGGAATTTCTCTCCTCCCTTCAAAGAAAAGTACTTCCTTCTTTGGTGGCCACTTCTTTACACTAGGGTCTCACCAAAAGGGGTCCTTTATGTAGGACATTTTCTCCAGAGTGTCTTGGCTTTCCATGCCTGAAATGCTCCCCATGGGCTTTCTAGCTAGACTGGGACACCTTAAGGTCTGATTCTGAGGTCAGAGTGCTACTTAAAGAAATTGTCATTCTATGAGTCTGCTGTATGGACTGCTTCCCTTGTTGGAGCCTTTGCTCCTTTTTAATTCTGTCTATTCTTATTTCTAAATACTTAGTCCTATTAATATGATCACTCTAATTTTTGATCATATCTATATGGTTACTTTACCACTTGTTCCTAACTATTTGATCTTCATAACACTTAAGTTTCTACTTTTATCAGCTAGCTTAAGGGATTTTTGGTTCTTATGGGTAGTTGTTAGGTTGCACCCTTAGAAGTATGTCCATATGAATGTATGTAGGGCTACACTGCTTTGTAGTTGCCTACTTAATACATTTCATAATTACAACTTTATGATCTTGGTGATTATTCTCATTGTGCCTGCTCTCCCATCCACACTCCCCTCCCCCTTCCCTTTCTTATTCTCATTCTTATTCTTTACAAAGATCTATTTTCACTTAATTTTATACATATATGATTAACTCTATGTTAAGTATAGCATTCAGTGAATCATATGAAAGAGAAAAAGATAAGGAAAACATTATAAAGGAAAAGAAAGTTAAAAAATAGCAAAGATATAGAATAAGAAGCTGTTCCTCAGCAGTCAAGAGAAGGGCTGTTCATAATCATTGTTTCTCAAAGTATCAATATCATTTCTACATGTTGTCTTTTAGGTGCTCTATTAGTTATCACATGTCAGGGAGAACATATAGAATTTGTCCCTTTGGGGCTGGTTTATTTCACTAAGTTTGATATATTCCAATTTCATCCATTTTGCTGCAAAGGACCAGACTTTGTTTTTTCTTACTGCTAAGTAGTATTTCATGGTGTACATATACCATAATTTCTTTATCCAATCTTCAGTTGATGGACATTTGGGTTGATTCCTTTTCTCTACTATAGTGAATTGAGCTCAATAAACATGGAGGTACAGATAGTGCTTTCATATGCTGCTTTTACTTACTTGGGTAGATTCCCAGGAGTGGGATGGCTGGGTCATGTGGAAAGTCTATATTCAGACCTCTAAGGTATCTCCACATTGTCTTCCATAATGGCTTTACCAGTTTACATTTCCACCAATAGTGGATTAGGGTATTTTTTCCCCCACATCCTCGCCATCATTTGTTGTTTGTTGATTTCTGCATGGAGGCCATTCTAACTGGGGTGAGGTGAAACCTCATTGGGTTTTGATATGCATTTCTCTGACAGCTAGCAATCCTGAGCATTTTTTCATGTGTCTGTTGGCCATTAGGTTTCCTCTTTTGAAAAATGTCTGTTTAAGTCCTTTGCCCATTTCTTAACTGGATTGTTTGTTTTGTTGTTTTTGAGTTTCTTGATGTCTTTGTGTATTCTGGTTATTAAACCTTTATCAGTCTCCCATTCTGTCAGGTGTCTCTAAACTTTGCTCATTGTTTCTTTTCCAGTGCAGAAGCTTTTTAGTTTGATGTAATCCCATTTGCCCATTTTAGCTTTGACTGCCTGTGCTTCTGGGATCTTTTCCAAAAAACTCTTTTTCTATGCCAATATCTTGTAGAGTTTCCCCAATGTTCTCTAATAATTTGATGGTGTCAGGTCATATATGTAGGTCTTTGTTCCATTTTGAGTGGATTTTTGTGTAAGGTATCCAGTAAAAGTCTTGCTTCACACTTCCACATGTGGCAATCCAGTTTTCCCAACACCATTAGTTGAAGGGGTTGATTTTAACTCCTTTGTCAAAGATAAGT
Source organism: Oryctolagus cuniculus (assembly GCF_964237555.1). Classification (NCBI taxonomy): domain Eukaryota; kingdom Metazoa; phylum Chordata; class Mammalia; order Lagomorpha; family Leporidae; genus Oryctolagus; species Oryctolagus cuniculus. The sequence goes on from NC_091436.1 coordinate 84,588,030, forward strand.
TGGTTGTAGAAGCTTGGATGGATTTCAGGTGTTTCTGTTCTGTTCCATTGGTCTATCCATCTGTTTTTGTACCAGTACCAGGCTGTTTTGATTATAACTGCCCTGTAGTATGTCTTGACATCTCTTATCATGATGCTTCCAGCTTTGGTTTTTGTTATATAAGATTGCTTTAGCTATTTGGGTCTCCTGTGTTTCCATATGAATTTCAACATCATTTTTCTGTATATGACAAGAATGTCTTTGATATTTTGATTGTTATTTCATTGAATCTATAAATCGCTTTTGGTAGTATGTTATTTTATTAAGAAGGCCTTCTAATCCTCACTCTCTTTCCATGTCTTCAGGAACTCCTAGCACCCGTATGTTGGGTCATTTGTTAGTATCTTGTAGATCTCCAACAGGGCTTTTTAGTTTTCTAACTTCTTCTTTTTTCAGTCTGACTGTAAAATTTCCTGAAATTTGTCTTCTAGTTCTGATATTGTTTCTTTCTCACCTACTCTCTTGCTGAGGTTTTCCACTGCATTTTTCATTTGATCTATAGAGTTCTTCATTTCTAGTATTTCATTCTGATTTCTCTTTAATATCTCAATTTTGTATGGAAATTTTTCATTTAGTTCATGAATTTGTTTTTGGTTGCTTCTAAGTAGTCTGATGACTGATTTTGTTAATTCCATTTCTGGCATATATTCAATCTCTTCTTCTTCATCTTCTACTATTGAGGTGTTGTAGGGTTCTTTTGGGGGGCTTATAGTGCCTTCTTTATTCTTATTTTTTTCCTTTGTTTTTTTGGCATTTGTGTAGCTTAGTGGGATGTCTATACTTTCAGTGAGTACCAGGAACCATGTGGTGGGTGTGGCTCTGTTCAGTATTCTAGATGAAGCAGGTATCCAAAGTAAGGCCCTTTTGGGACTTTGCAGCTATCTTCTGGATATCTGTAGAGAAGGTTGTTTACCTCTGTTGATGTGACCAGCACTTCTCCTCACAATGTGAGATGCCTTGGTGTTAGTCCCTGGTGTTTTCAGCACTAGTTGGGACTGGTTAATGAACTGCAGCTTTGTTCTGTGGCAATTTTCCTGTGAGCACGGTTCCCTCTGTTGTGAGTTGCTACAGGTCTGTGGGTCACAGGCATGGGTGCAGAGACCCCACCTACTGGGCTGGCTTCTCAATGGTGGTGGGCAGGCACAAGTTTTTGATAGGCGTGACTTCCCCTTGCTGTACCATTTGCGTGGTGGGGGAAGGCATTCTGAATTATTGTGTTCCTGCTGTTTGGGTGGAGGATGAGGCGACCTTGCTATTGCTGGGTGAATGAATGAGAGGCAGGAGTAGCCACCACCTGCTTCATCCAAAATTAGAGGGGAAAAAATAAAAAAAAATAAAAACCAGAGGAACAGAATGGCTTCTTCTGGTGGCTACAGTACCTGCAGGGCGGGGGGAGGAGAAGAGAGGTGCACCACCTCCCTATTCTCTGAGAATCCACAAATTCCCCTCTCCCTCTCACCTGGTCTGTTGGGGGCCGGCATTCTCCTCTCCTGGTCAGTTTCCACCGATTTCCCCCCCCCCTTTTTTTTTTTTTTGCTCTTTCAGCATGGACTTGATTGTCTCTGCTTTCCTCACTGGGTTTTCCACTGTGAATTCCCCACAGCTTTATCTCAGGCATGTTGTTACAATCCTTTTTACACATTAAATCACATTTTGCCCCATGTGATTTAGACCATCTTGTTGCTATTCCACCATCTTGGAATTCCCCAGTTGAACACTAGGGATTTACTTTTTACCCTCAAGTAATATAACTTCTTCTTCCTAATAAAACTAGAAACAACTGAATTTACCTGGAGATAATGTCACAAATCTTGTGGATGTGAAGTGCTCCAGTGGTATTATTCCCTATGATTCCAAATATCTGAGGTATCTAATTTCAAAGGACAACATGGACAGTTAAGTTCAGCCCAGTAAAATGTAATAAGTTTATATTATGTTATGGACAATAAATATCTCCTATATTTTTACAGTGTTCTGAGCACCATGCTTTCTAACAAAGATGAGTAGTGTTAAGTCCCTTGAGGAACTTGCCTGCTACTAGAAGGTTTTGTTTTCTATATAATGGACCTGGTAAAGCAGATCATCAGGAAGCAGAAGAACTAAATCCACCCTTCTGGGCTGGGGAAGGCTTTCTGCAGCTGAACTGGATCCTCAGAGACAAATAGGAGAAAGTCAATAAAGAAGGATGAAATAGTGACTGCAAACATGGAATAGCCCAAGAAAAAGCAAGATATAGGGAGACAAGATGGTATATGGGAGGACATGCACAAAGTTAACATGTATCAAAGCCTAGTATACAAGTCAGAGAGTGGAGAACCTTCTAAGCAACGCAAAGTAGTATGGATTTTATTCTACAGGCAGTAGAGAGTCATCATAAAGGTTTTTTTAGGAGAAGAGAGTAGGCAGATTTGCATGTTTCAGTACTAGTTATAGCATTAATTCGCATTGGACAACACATTAAGGACAGAGATCCCACATGAGGAGTAAGTACACAGTGACTCCTGTTGTTGACTTAACAATTTGACACTCTTGTTTATGGTGTCAGTAATCTCCCTAGGCTCTAGTCATGAGTTGCCAAGGCTATGGAAGCCTTTTGAGTTTGCTGACTTCGATCTTATTCAGACAGGGTCATAGTCAAAGTGGAAGTTCTCTCCTCCCTTCAGAGAAAGGTACCTCCTTCTTTGATGGCCCGTTCTTTCTACTGGGATCTCACTTGCAGAGATCTTTCATTTAGGTTTGTTTTTTTTGTTGTTGTTTTTGGTTTTGTTGTTGTTGTTATTGTTGTTGTTTGCCAGAGTGTCTTGGCCTTCCATGCCTAAAATACTCTCATGGGCTCTTCAGCCTGTGAAATATTTTAAACTAGAGATCTCCTCACCTTATTCTATTTTTTAAAAAAAATTGCTTTTGACATACCATACAGATTCTGAAATATGCCCTCTGCTGAGCCCACTAACTTGAGAGATTACCTTGTAATAGACCAGATAAGAGTGATGGACTTGGACCATGACAGTGGGAAATAGATGAAGAGGCAGATCTGAGAACTATTTAGGAAGTTCAATTAGCAGAACCTATTTATTTATTCATTTAACAAGTATTAGACCAAGCAGTAGGCTGGGTGATAGAAACTCAATGAGGAAAAGAACTCAGCATTTTCCATTAAAAGTTGGAAGTGCAGAATTTCTCCAATTCAACACTAATCTTTTTAGCAACAGGAAAAATATTGAAAGAAAAAAAAAAACTGAGATGCTGTAGCTTTGAACTAGCCCTGACATAGATCAGCAGCATGAGTGCCTCACTCAGAATTTTGTTTAGGCACCTGATAAAGCAAAAGCAAATCCTCTTTGGAGAAAGATGTTTATATCCAAGGCCTCAAGGAGCCTCCACAGATAGTTTTCCAAGAAAAATGAGCTACACATAACAAAAATAACAAAATAAAAAATATATAAAGAAAATAAGTATACTGAAAAAGCACTGCAGAAACAGACTAGTAAAGACTTAGATTTTAGACATTCCTGCAAGTTCATATGCTCAGTCTCTGACAACTCTGGAGTTAATGCTTAAATATCTTTAAAAAACAAAACCAGAAAATCTTGAAAATACCATCATGGATATGAAACTATGAAAAGATGACCTTCCAGACTTTTAAGAATCTATTTGAAATGATAAAATACCATTGCAAAAATAAAAAACTCAGTGTACAGTAACATCAAAATACAGATGAAGGGAGAATTTGTGAACTTGAAGATAAGAAATTGTCTATAAGAGGGAAGCAAACTTTTCTGTAAGGAGTGAGATGGTAAATACTTTAGGCTTGTATCCCACATAGTCCACATCTCAACTACTCAACTCTGTCACTATACTATGAAACCAACCATAGACAATACGTAAACAAAGAAGCACAGCCATGTTCCACTAGAACTCCATTTGCAAAAGCAGGCTGTGGTAAAATTTTGGTCTTCTGATTCACCAACTCCTAATCAAAAAAGGAAGCATAATAAAGAGAAATATGTGAAAAACAATGAAGATATATTGAAAACAAAAAAGACAGAAGAAGGCCTGACACATACTCAACCAGAGTTCCAGCATAAAAGTGGAGAAATAATGGGTTACATGCAATTTTGAGGACATGACTGATCATGTTGGATGATACTGATTTGTTCACTGACAATGTCTAATAAATCTTATGTAGAATAAATATAAAGGAAATGCACACTTAGAGACTCATCATGCAAAAGACTATCAAAGACCCCAAAATCTAACACACGAACAACAAAGGAATGACACAAAAACATTGCACAAACTCCAGAGGCTCCCAACTACAGACCAAGCTACAGATGGGGCCTCCTCCGGTTACACAAAGGGAATTCAAAAAATTCACAGAAGTTGCATATTATGAAAGAACTATGCATGTATGAATCTCAAAAATTTTATACCAAAATAAACTTATCTCCTAATTCTATTTTTTTTTTTTGACAGGCAGAGTGGACAGTGAGAGAGAGAGAGAGACAGAGAGAAAGGTCTTCCTTTGCCGTTGGTTCACCCTCCAATGGCCACCGTGGCCGGCGCAATGCAGCCGGCGCACCACGCTGATCCGATGGCAGGAGCCAGGTGCTTCTCCTGGTCTCCCATGGGGTGCAGGGCCCAAGCACTTGGGCCATCCTCCACTGCACTCCCTGGCCACAGCAGAGAGCTGGCCTGGAAGAGGGGCAACCGGGACAGAATCCGGCGCCCCAACCAGGACTAGAACCTGGTGTGCCGGCGCCGCAAGGCGGAGGATTAGCCTAGTGAGCTGCGGCACTGGCCTCCTAATTCTATTTTACACGATGTTTTTGAAGTACTATACAAGGAAGAAGACATGGTTATGAGGCTAGCTAATTTCTCAATAGCAATAAAGGATGTCAGAAAGTAGTAGATTAATAAAAACCTGTTCTGAGAGATAAGAACAGCAATGAGAGTTGCTATATGGATGATTGGAGGAAGATCCAGGATTTGGAGGGCTGTGAGAATTACATCGTTTGTGAAGTGTTTTTTTTTTTAACTTTTATTTAATGAATATAAATTTCCAAAGTACAGCTTATGGATTACAATGACTTTTGATGAATACAAAAGTACTAACAGAATACAAAAAAGAATACAAAAATATTAACAAAATTAAATACAAGAGCTTGGAGAACTTTTCAAATGAGAGGCCTCAAAATTCAAACTTTATTAACTTCATGAAAATTGTCTTCTGAAGGTTGAACTTGTCACTTCCCTCTGGTGTCCGGCTATCCTACCTCCAGCATCAGTCTTCCCCAAAAAGGGCAGCAAAATGCCATGCTCATCCTAGGAGTGGTACTGGAGAGCTGGCCCAGTGACCCTATTCCCCCATCCTTGCTCAGAGATCTGAGCTAGTCCAGGAAGGATCCTTAATTCTGGGTCTCCATCACATCCCAAGGAACTAAAACCAGTGATGTTCAGAAATGTTAAACAAATGTATGAAGCATTAGTAGACATGCACACACACACACACACACATACACACATATTTTTATATGCTGCTATTGCTGCTGCCACCTCTCCAAGTCAGCCATACTTTGAAGGAGGTTACCAGTAGAAGCTACAAGTAATTACAACTCTTCCCACAAACAGCCTGGAGGTTCACCCTATGCTTTCTAGTGCAGAGAACATCAGTCACCCTCCAACAAGCAGAAATCTACCCTGTCACAAGGAGCCACCATAACTAACACCATGTCTAGCACTTTAATGTACCAAATTTCTTTCCTTCTGGCACACACTTTGGGATCATACAGACTCCAGGTGCCAAGTAGAGCAGTCTCCCCTACTTTCCATTTCCCCCTAAGCTCTGAAGATCCTTATACTGGAAACTTCTGGAGTTTTAGAAAGCTCTTGAGTAATTCTAATGTGCATCCAATGATGATAAACACTGCTTTGGAAACATGCTATCTTGTGATTTATGTAATGCCTTTCACATCTAAGACTTTTTTTTTTTCAAATAGACTGTAAATTTTTGAGTTCATAAGCTATATTGGCAATTTTTCTGTACTATCCACATAGTTTTGCCTACCAGGCACATAGTAGGTTCTCAATGACAACTTGAATAGTTGACTGATTAATCAACATGATGTTGGAGCAAGCCTTTGGTTCAGAAGTAGGAAACTTGAGATTTGATCCCCACTATCTTCCCTGTATTTCCATTTCCTCATATGTAAAATGAAAGTGATTAATTAGGTTTCCAAACTTCTGGGAGCTCATGAATTATTTTAATATTTCAAAAAATCATTGAAAGTTATACATTTTATATCAATTTTAAGATTAATGATCTATCAAAAATGTATATTAATGAGCGGTAGTTGGGAGAAACACCAAAAGGAATCTTTAGAAAGGTTTAAATCCATTTTTATAATTCATGATTCTACTTGCTTGGTATTTATGACCCAGGTCCTCAGCAAGAGAGAATAGGAAAGAATATGGAACTCAGACTTAAACTAACCTGGGTTCAAATTCCAACTTCATGACTCACTAACCATGTTACCTTGAGACAATTATTAGCTTTTCTCAACCATTACTTCATCTGTAAAATTGGCAGATTGATAGTACCTATTCCATGTATTTTCTACAAGGATAAAAAATTGACACATGGAGCACTTTAAAGCATTGCCTAGTGCATAGCAGGTGCTCAATAAATGTTAGCTATGGTGACTAGCAATGTGCTTGTGACAAAAGGGAGTCGGATCTAATGCCAAGGAAAGAAAGAGTAGTCAAAGTCACAAGAAATATTTCTTGCAGCAAGTAGTATGTTTCCTAGTATGGGAAGGGCTCATAACAAGTTAATGGCTAACGAATAGCTCTAGATCATATGGCCAATGTGTTTGGCAGCAGTCACAGTGGTGCAACCTGCATCACAGAAAATGGAATTCTCAGGGGACCACAGCTACTCCCCTTCAGTACACATCAAGACCACCTGGGGCACTTGGCAAAGTGCTCATTTCTGGGTCCAATCACCAGATGTTCTGATCAAGTAGTTCAGGAAATGTATTTCTGGGTTTTAATAAGTACACAGAAACAGGGCTGTAAGGAAATTATTCTCGAAGAAAAATTCCATAAAAAGATAGAGCTTAGACTAATGATGATTGTTACAATGCCACAATGTCTGTTGGGACAAAAAGTGTTGCGCTGGAAGCTGTTGTGTGTGTGTGTGTGTGTGTGTGTGTGTGTGTGTGAAAGAGAGAGAGAGAGAGAGGGATCAGAGTGTTCAGTGGCAAGAGGCAGAGACACAAGGCAAGGTAGAGAGGTCCCGGGTGGCCAGCAGGATCATGGATAAGGCCACATAATGGGGGTAGGGGCAGGACGAGGGCTGGCACGTGTATAACTGCCTTCAGAGAAGCCCAGGCACTGCTGTCGAAGTCCTGGGTTGGGGGTGAGGATGCCTACATGCTTATTCCGAAGACTAGAGGAAAATTGATCAGCCACAGGGAACCCCAGCTTTCTTTTCCTCCCATGTGCCTTTGTTTTCTTCGGAATAATATCTTTTTCTGTTACCATAATCTCAGCTAGAGGTATCTCCTGATTATTTGTCCAATGGTCAGGTTGTTGAGGGTGTTAAAGGTGCTAACAGTGGTGTTGTTACTGGGCCAGAATCTGTTATAGTGACATCTGCTATCAATACCTGAAAAAGGGCAGCATGACCCAGAAAGAAGAAGCCACTCTTTTCATTTCCCTGGGCTACTTTTCCTTATTTTTCTTTGCTTATCAATCTGTTATTAAATTAAACTCTCCCTTGATAACTGACTGCCATGATCACAGGGAAGACAAACATGATTGGTTGATCATCATATGCGTGACATACTCGTTTGCCTCTCTAAAACTTATTTTTGCAATTATTGTGCATCTAGGTAATACTGAAAGAGAATTCTTAGCCTAGTGTTTTATCCTCTCTCCTAGCCATTAGTACTTCTGCATTTCCCACATTCACTTTGGTAGGTACTTTTCTGAGCCAGCTAGGGAAGGAAATGTCCCTGAATTGAAATAGGAAGAGAGCGTTATGACTTCTGAACCCATTCTCAACCTCCATCCTTATCTGAAATTGGATCCAACTTAAGAATTTTATAAAACTGAACAGAGAAAATCAGGGATAAGTGTTAAAAATTCTCAATCCACAGTCCATTTTCATTTAAGGCTACTAAAATGAAGCTATTACTGGTTAATGTTCAGATTAGTCCGATGGACAGTGCTCTGGATTATATAAGTGGTAACAGAAATGTCGAGGAGAGCATATGGTTGAAACGACTTCCTTCCTTCTAATCCCCTTGTTTCTGCTTTGATTTTACACACAGTTTTTATTTCCATACTCTGTTGCTTGCTTATTAACACAGGAGGAAGAGCTGTTAATCTATTGTCCAGAGCCTGCCTTCATTGACTAAGGTCATTGCATTGAAAAGTAACAGACAACTGAAAGCCCCATATCTTACACTTCTAGTTGACTGAGACAGAGCCCGCCTTCAAGGCAAGCCTGGAGCTCCTGAGATTCCTACTTCTTTTCCAAACCCTATGTGGTCATCGGAACAGTCAGGACATTCTCTATTAAAAGGAAGCCTTTCAATTTTTCTGTGACCTTAAGCCTAAACCATATCCTCCAATTTAACTTAGCCAAAGATACCTTGCAGGTGGAGTGGCAATGTCATAACTGGGAGCTTTCTCAGACATTAACATATCTGGTTGATAGTCCCCATTTGGCTAACTATCTTTGTAGATAAAATTTCCTAAGAAGGGGAAATAATTATTGGGATTCAGACACCAATTTCCCTGCCTTGAATCTTTATTATAAATTATCCCAGAATGATTGAATGTTTACTAAAATTCATTTTGTGACTCTTAGATTCTCTGCAACTCTTATTTCTGTTCTGAGAAAAATCCACATTCTACATTGTGAAAAGTCTGGGATACTTTCTAGAATTTTAGTTTTAGCCTTGCAAAGACAGGCATTAAGGCAGGCAGTTCATTTCCAACAAAGAACACAACCTGAAACTGGATGCATCATTTGCAAGTGATTTGCAGATATTTTGTTTTTAGCCTTGGTGAGTCCATAAAAACCTGGTATGTTCCACATACTTCACCATCTTTGCCAACATAAAAATGAGGTCTTTCCTACCATTTGAAAGTTTCCAGAGCATTAGGGCCATAGAAGTGGTCTTTCTACATCCAACCCATCTCAGGAAGTCCTCTCACTGCATCCCTGAGAGTTGGGAGCTACCAGCATCTACCCACACTGTCATACCGAAAGTATACAGAGATCATAAATTGGATCTGTGATGTTATGTTTCATAAGTAAGGAAAGAGACATTCAAGAAATCTAGTAAAATTTGAAAATATTATCCAGTAGAAAGAGGGCTATTTGATATAATATATGTATACTTTTATGAATATCTGAGATATTTCATAAGAAGATTTTTTTTCTTTATTTAATGAATATAAATTTCCAAAGTACAGCTTATGGAGTACAGTGGCTTCCCCCCCATAACGTCCCACCCACCCACAACCCTCCCATCTCCTGCTCCCTCTCCCCTTCCATTCACATCAAGATTCATTTTCAATTATCTTTATATACAGAAGATCAATTTAGTATATACTAAGTAAAGATTTCAACAGTTTACACCCACGTAGAAACACAGAGTGAAAAATACTGTTTGAGTACTAGTTATAGCATTAATTCACAATGCACAACACATTAAGGACAGAGATCCTACATGAGGAGTAAGTGCACAGTGACTCCTGTTGTTGACTTAACAAATTGACACTCTTGTTTATGGCATCAGTAATCACCCTGGCTCTTGTCATGAGTTGCCAAGGCTATGGAAGCCTTTTGAGTTCACTGATTCTGATCATATTTAGGCAAGGTCGTAGTCAGAATGGAAGTTCTCTCCTCCCTTCAGAGAGAAGTACCTCCTTCTTTGATGGCCCGTTCTTTCTACTGGGATCTCACTCACAGAGATCTTTCATTTAGGTTGTTTTTTTTTTTTTTTTTTTTTTTTTTTTTTTTTGCCAGAGTGTCTTGGCTTTCCATGCCTGAAATACTCTCATGGGCTTTTCAGCCAGATCCGCATGCCTTAAGGACTGATTTTGAGGCCAGAATGCTGTTTAGGACATCTGCCATTCTATGAGTCTGCTGTGTATCTCACTTCCCATGTTGGATCGTTCTCTCCCTTTTTTATTCTATTGGTTAGTATTTGCAGACACTAGTCTTGTTTATGTGATCCCTTTGGCTCTTAGTCCTATCATTATGATCAATTGTGAACAGAAATTGATCACTGGGACTAGTGAGATGGCATTGGTACATGCCACCTTGATGGGATTGAATTGGAATCCCCTGGTATGTTTCTAACTCTACCGTTTGGGGCAAGTCAGCTTGAGCATGTCCCAAATTGCACATCTCTTCCCTCTCTTATTCCCACTCTTGTATTTACAAGCAATCACTTTTCAATTAAGTTTCAACACTTAAGAATAACTGTGTATTGATTACAGAATTCAACCAAAAGTATTAAGTAAAACAAACAAAAAAATACTAAGAGGGATAACGTATTAAGTTGTTCATCAACAGTCAGGGCAAGGGCTGATAAAGTCACCTTTTCTGATAGTGTTCATTTCACTTTAACAGGTTTCCTTTTTGGTGCTTGGTTAGTTGTCACCGATCAGGGAGAACATATGATATTTGTCCCTTTGGGACTGGCTTATTTCACTCAGCATAATGCTTTCCAGATTCCTAACAGGGATCACTTTTCAGTTAAAATTTAACACCTAAGAATAATTGTGTGTTATATACAGAGTTCAACAAATAGAACTAGGACAAAAAAAATACCAAAGTGCATAAAGTATTACATTGTACATCAACAGTCAGGACAAGAGCTGATCAAGTCACTGTGTCTCATAGTGTCCATTTCACTTCAACAGGTTTCCCCTTTGGTGCTCAGTTAGTTGTCACCGATCAGGGAGAACATATGATATTTGTCCCTTGGGGACTGGCTTAATTCACTCAGCATGATGCTTTCCCGACTCCTCCATCTTGTTGCAAATGACCAGGTTTCCTTGTTTTTGACTGCTGTATAGTATTCTATAGAGTACATGTCCCATAATTTCTTTATCCAGTCTACTGTTGATGGGCATTTGGGTTGGTTCCAGGTCTTAGCTATTGTGAATTGAGCTGCAATAAACATTAATGTGCAGACAACTTTTTTGTTTGCCAATTTCATTTCCTTTGGGTAAATTCCAAGGAGTGGGATGGCTGGGTTGTATGGTAGGGTTATATTCAGGTTTCTGAGGAATCTCCAGACTGACTTCCATAGTGGCTTAACCAGTTTGCATTCCCACCAACAGTGGGTTAGTGTCCCTTTTTCCCCACATCCTCGCCAGCATCTATTGTTGGTAGATTTCTGAATGTGAGCCATTCTAAACGGGATGAGGTGAAACCTCATTGTGGTTTTGATTTGCATTTCCCTGATTGATAGTGATCTTGAACATTTTTTCATGTGTCTGTTGGCCCTTTGGATTTCCTCTTTTGAAAAATGTCTGTTGAGGTCCTTGGCCCATCTCTTAAGTGGGTTGTTGGTTTCGATGTTGTGGAGTTTCTTGATCTCATTGTAGATTCTGGTTATCAACCCTTTATCTGTTGCATAGCTTGCAAATATTTTTTCCCATTCTGTTGGTTGCCTCTTCACTCTCCTGACTGTTTCTTTTGAAGTACAGAAGCTTCTCAATTTGATGCAATCCCAAATGTTAATTTTTGTTTTGACTGCCTGTGCTTCTAGGTTCTTTTCCAAGAAGTCTTTGCTGGTACCTATATCTTGCAGGGTTTCTCCAATGCTCTCTAATAATTTGATGGTGTTGGGTCGTTGATTTAAGTCTTTAATCAATGTTGAGTGAATTTTTGTGTAAGGTGAAAGGTAGTGGTCTTGCTTCATGATTCTGCACGTGGAAATCCAATTTTCCCAGCACCATTTATTGAATAAACTGTCCTTACTCCAGGGATTGGTTTTGGATCCTTGATCAATATAAGTTGGCTGTAGATGTTTGGATTGATTTCTGGTATTTCTATTCTGTCCCATTGGTCTATCCATCTGTTTCTGTACCAGTACCATGCTGTTTTGATAACAACTGCCCTGTAGTATGTCCTGAAATCTGGTATTGTGATGCCTCCAGCTTTGTTTTTGTTGTACAAGATTGCTTTAGCTACTTGAGGTCTCCTGTGTCTCCATATGAATTTCAGCATCATTTTTTCCAGATCTGAGAAGAAGCATTCATTATATTGATTGGTATTGCATTGAATGTATAAATTCCTTTTGGGAGAATTGACATTTTGATGATATTGATTCTTCCAATCCATGAGCATGGAAGATTTTTCCATTTTTTGGAATCCTCTTCTATTCCTGTCTTTAAGGTTTTGTAATTTTCATCGTAGAGATCTGTAATGTCCTTGGTTAAGTTTATGCCAAGGTATTTGATTGTTTTTGTAGCTATTGTGAATGGGATTGATCTTAGAAGCTCTTCCTCAGCCATGGCATTGCCTGTGTATAAAAAGGCTGTTGATTTTTGTGCATTGATTTTATATCCTGCTACTTGCCAAACTCTTCTATGTGTTCCAATAGTTTCTTAGTAGAGTTCTTTGGGTCCCCTAGTTAAAGAATCATACCATCTGCAAAGAGGGATACTTTGAGTTCTTCCTTCCCAATGTGTATCCCTTTAATTTCTTTTTCTTGCCTAATAGCGCTAGCTAAAACTTCCAGAACTATATTGAATAGCAGTGGTGAGAGTGGGCATCCCTGTCTGGTACCAGATCTCAGTGGAAATGCTTCCAACTTTTCCCCATTCAATAGGATGTTGGCTGTGGGTTTTTCATAAATTGCTTTGATTGTATTGAGGAATGTTCCTTCCATACCCAGTTTGCTTTGAGTTTTCATCATGAAAGGGTGTTGATTTTATCAAATGCCTTCTCGGCATCTATTGAGATAATCATATGGTTTTTCTTCTGCAGTCTGTTAATGTGGTGAATCACATTGATTGTTTTGCACACATTGAACCATCCCTGCATACCAGGGATAAATCCCACTTGGTCTGGGAGGATGATCTTTCTGATGTGTTGTTGCATTCTGTTGGCCAGAATTTTATTGAGGATTTTTGCATCTATGTTCATCAGGGATATTGGTCTGCAATTCTCTTTCAATGCTGCATCTTTTTCCAGTTTAGGAATTAAGGTGATGCAGGCTTCATAGAAAGAATTTGGGAGGACTCCCTCTTTTTCGATTGTTCTGAATAGTTTGAGAAGAATTGGAGTTAGTTCTTCTTTAAATGTCTGGTAGAATTCAGCAGTGAATCCATCTGGTCCTGGGCTTTTCTTTGTTGGGAGGGCCTTTATTACTGTTTCAATTTCTGTCTCAGTTATGGGTCTGTTTAGGTTTTCTATGTCTTCGTGGTTCAATTTAGGTAGGTTGCATGTGTCCAGGAATCTATCCATTTCTGATAGGTTTCCCTGTTTGCTGGCATACAGCTCCTTGTAGTAATTTCTGATGATTGTTTTTATTTCTGTGGTGTCTATTGTTACGTTTCCTTTTTCTTTCATAAGAATATTTTAGTAGTGATTATAGATATCTACTATGTCTATAATCATATATACGCACTGTGGAACACTATACAGCTGTAAAAAAAATGAAATCCTGTCATTTGCATCAAAATGGATGCGACTGCAAAACATTATACTTAGTGAAATAAGCCAGGCTCAAAAGTACAAATACTATATGTTCTCCCTGATCTGTGGTAACTAAAAAAGTACCTAAAAGGTAATCTATGTAAATGAAATTGACACTTTGAGATGTAATGAGTTTGAACAGCCCTTGTCTTGACTGTTGAGGAACAGGGTTTTTTTCATACTATTTGTTGAACTCTTAGTATAGGGTTAATCTTATGAGTATAAAGTTAATTGAAAATAGATCTTAGTAAAATATAAGAATGGGAGTAGGAGACGGAGGTAGAAAGAGGGTAGGAGGCTGGATAGGGTGAGAGGAATCACTATATTCCTAAATTTGTATTTATGATATGCATGAAATTTATATACCTTAACTAAAAGGTTTCTGAGTAAAATAAATGAAAAATAAATAAATAAAGTCACATCTACTCAAAAAAATCAGAAAGGTGTTAATATTCCTCTTAATTATTTTAATTACATCACTAAAGGGTTATATTGAAATTGTGCTCAACACTTATGTCCTCAAATTAAGATGATTCCATAGTTTCACATTATTTATCCAAGAGTAACCCACAGTCTTAGAATCAAAGTGGTCCTCCCTCATAATAGATCTCTTGCTTTAGTTCCTTCTTTCTTGTAACATTTCTTTCCAGTTACTAACCCTTTATTTGAAAATTAAGCGTTCTTCGTCTTTCTTTTCTCTAATATACCAGAAACAGATTCTGTAATCATAAGTATATACAGAGACTTTAAAAATCATTCTTGTGGGGAGTGGATGTTTAGCTGCATCCCACCTCAGAGTACCAATTTATAAATGAGATCTTTCCTGGTATTGAGAAGTTCAACTCACGGCCCTGGCTTCAGACTCCAGCCTTCTGCCAAAGTAGACCCCAAAAGGCAGTAGTGATGGCTGATATGGTTGGGATTCCTGCCAACACACAAGGGAGACCTGGAATGAATTCCCCATTCCTGGCCCTGGCCCAGCCCTGGTCATTGTGGGCATTTGGAGAGTGAACCAGCAAATGACAGCTTGCTTGTGTGCTCACTAGTTTCTCTCTCTCTCTCTCTCTCTCTCTCTCTCTCTCTCTCCCTCCCTCCCTCCCTCTCTCTTCCTCTCTCTTCCTTTCTCTCTCTCTCAAATTGAAAAAAAAATCCTCTCTATCCCTTTTCCCTCAGAGACCCGCATCTAAACTGGTTCAGATAGATGGAATCTCTGCTTTCTGAAAGGCCTTCAACTAAAACAATCCTGCCATTTTCTGGGGGTAACATACAAGCAATTACAATGTTTAGCAGCAAAAAAATCTTTTCTATTTCCTCGCTCTAGTTAAATCTCCTCTGTCCCTATACTCTGGAAACATGAAATAACTTATCATTGTTGTTTTCTGTAAAATAACAACCCTTCATATACTGTATATATATTTTAAAAGTGGCTATATTTACCCCCAAAGTATTCTTTTCTATAAGATACAAATTCACAGTAGTTCCAGGTAAAAGAGAATTGAATGGAAGGTGGAGCATAGTGATTATGCTACTATTAGAATGATCTGGTTTATAAATGGTCCCTTGTGCTTTTGTTCCCCATGTTTCTGTCCTAGCTTTCCTACCATCCAAACCATTTACCCAACACCTACCTACTCTGCCCAGTATATCAGTTATCAGGATAAATTTCTGGCTTTTCTATGAATCCCATCTTCCACCCTGCAACAGATTTCACGAAAGTGAGTTGTGTTATTTTCCTTAAGAGCTGAAACTGGGACTTGTCCACCAGTATCACCAAGCCCCCACCGGGTAAAGAGTAGGTGCTCTATATACATGCAATGATTGATAAAAACAAATGAACAGGTCAATAAATCAGAAACACCTGAACAGAACCACTAGAATAATCAGACACCCAAATAGCACCCAACCAGATAAGAATTGTCTTAGTAGCTACTAATGTTGCACTCTTCCAAATAGGTGTGTTGCTTTGCCTGCAATATGTCCTTAAGCTTAGAGTCCCTTTGTGAGGTAATTCTAATTAAGGGAGAAGATGAGCGGTAATGCCCTTATCCTTCAGTGTCACCTTGTACACCTTATCCAGGTCCTGTCTTCCTCCCTGCCTCCCTGCCTCCCTGCCTCCCTGCCTTCTAAACACATAGGCCCTACAGACCATACAGATGTTTGTAATCCTCACAGGTAGCATTCAACACACCCGGGTTGAAGGAGTCAGCTGGGGACCTTGCACTAAATCTTTCCTCCTCCATCCCTTTGTCCTGGGCCAACGCCTGAGTATTCCGGTTCCCATGTGCCACCTGCTGGCCTACAGAGTCAATGCTTCCAAAGTGCCTGAGGAATGCCAAGTCCTGGCTGAAGAACAGAAGCCCTTTCCTATCACACACGTGGAGTGACCCAGGAGCTCAGGCTGCAAAGTCAGTTAGCCCATTCTTAGCACACCTCAGAAGGGGAGATGAGGAGCTGGAGGCACTGGGGAAACAGCTCTCCTCTCACAGCTGTAATCTATGTTTAGGAAGTCTTGGTCCTTCTGAAAACGATCTTTAGCTATGCAATCCCCTAAATAGCCAAAAAAGTAGGTTTAAGAGAAGAAAGCAAGAAAAATCTCTGCATTCACACTGTAGTAAATATGTGTATAGAATGAGTGGATCAGACAAAGTGAAACAAGATTATTTGAGTATTTCAGTCTCTGTGGAATAAAATAAAGAGTGGAAGAGAAGGAGGGAAGGAGAGCAAAACATTACTCTCACCAAAAGTATTGCTGAATAAACATTTAATTATTGCTAAACAGTTTATAGTAGAAAATGTCAAGTATTATTTTTTACTTGAATTAGCCTTTCTAGAACTTTGCATGAAAATAATAGGCAATACAAGTCATTGCTTACAAGCCTATTAAAAATTAGATGCAGTTGGCTGGCATCACGGCTCAATAGGCTAATCCATCGCCTGAGGCGCCAGCACACCAGGTTCTAGGTCAGGTCAGGGCACTGGATTCTGTCCTGGTTGCTCCTCTTCCAGTCCAGCTCTCTGCTGTGGCCCGGGAGTGCAGTGGAGGATGGCCCAAGTCCTTGGGTCCTGTACCCACATGAGAGACCAAGAGAAGCACCTGGCTCCTGGCTTTGGATCAGCGCGGTGTGCCGGCCGCAGCGGCCATTGAGGAGTGAACCAACAGAAAAGGAAGACCTTTCTCTCTGTCTCTCTCACTGTCCACTCTGCCTGTCAAAAAAAAAAAAAAATTAGATGCAGTCACCAAGATAGAAACGTGTGTATCTGCAGACAATGGTATTGATCTAGTGACGACTACACCAGGCTTATCACTATGGTCCAATGAGCTTCTGCAAGGTTTTCCTGAGCATGGAGTCCAACCTCAGCCCACTGACCTTCTGTACTAACATTCAGCATGAATGATTCTGTACAGCGTATTCTCATGGCTCCTCCCATATATTCTTCATCTAGATAACTCCTAAGAACATTACCGAATTTCCAGAGACATGTGCCCTCGCCTTCTGTTTGAGGAAGTGTTTATTTCTTGCACACTATGTCTGCCAAACACCACTTTTACGTAAAATAATTTCCCTTCTGAATATTTTCTCCTGCACTTTTTTCCTGAGCCTCAGGCTCAAAGATTTGTAAATGGAAGCCACGTCAAACAATGATTAAAGAGCACTTTTCATTTCTTCCTCAAAAGCCGGAAGAATCATGGAGGGAGAAATTCCTCCAAACACTCCTCTTGCCTGAGGCCCCACCAAACTCCACCTGCTCAGACAGAGGCCTGAGCAAAGTCTATAACCACAGGCCCTGAGGCAGGAGCCTCATTATTGTATTTTAAAAACCAACCAGGAAATGAAGATTTCAGCTTTTTCCTTGGAATTTCACTTGGCCTTCTGGGTTATCTCAAGGGCCAGCACATTTCTTTCTGCCTCTTGATTTCTCTGAGTTTAAAATGGAAATATAAATTGGAATGAGAATGTTGATAATATTATACAATCATGGTTACTATTTACTGAATAATGACTGTGTGATGGACACTAACAATGGGCTATCTTATTTAATTCGCATAAAACCCTATGAGATAAATACTTTTATTATTCCCATGTTCTGGGTGAGGACTGATGAACTAAAGTGGATTAAAGTACTTTGTTTATGTTTCTCAAACACCCGTTCTTTTAACATAAGTCATTCAAACGTCCATTCCTTCAACATAAGTTGGGTGCTGGGAGCTCAGAACCAAATACAAATCCAATACCTACATTCAAGTTTTCCACAGGCTGGTAAGTATACTGAAAAGGTAAACTAAGAGGTGCAGTAAAGCTTTGCAGCACTTTGAAAGAAGTATACATCAAACAGAGTGGGAGGTTCTGGGAGGTAACAGAGAAACTTCGGGCATGGGGAAGTCAGAGGGGTTCTCAACATGCCAACATCTCAAAGGAGACTTCAGCAGAGGGAAAAAATAAAACACAGGATTCTGAGGATCAAAAGGAAATGTGAAGAACATTTACCCAAAATTTTCCATTTTCCAGTAAGTACTGTAAGTTGGGATTCCCAATCTCTTATTGTGCACGTGGTTCTGTAGATGGCAGGATAGGGTTACCTGAACTGAGCTGGGATGTGTAGACTGAAGAAGGAAGCACCATATATAAATAAAAGGGTTTATCAGGGCAGTGTACTCACAGGGTTCCAGGCTGGGGCAGTGGTTGATCCAAGCACAGCTACAATAGGGCTCATTCTGCTTGCTCCAACAGCACAGAGGAAGAGGCCAGGTTCTGTTGTTTTACACACTGATGGGATGCTGGGGCTTGGTACTTGTGTTACAACATAAGTAACTCAGGAGCATTTTGTGGGGCTGTTCACGTTATCAGATAGGCCTGTGATAAGTACTGAAATGCTATGGTTGGAGAGTGATGCCAGTTAGGCCGACACGTTCGCTCAGAGAGAACAAGCGAGACTCCATATTGTGTCATTATGGCTTTGCTGTCACACAGGGGCCAGTGTGAGAGTCCATACCAGGTGTCTTCCTGTTACATAGCCTCAAGCCCACCATCCCCTAAAGCTCAGAAGGAGGAAAGACCCATCAGGACCTCTGTCTGTGACATTGAAGTGAATGATCTACGTCTGAGGTAAGTTTCATCTGGAAGGTCAGCAGAGTGACTTGGGATGCCATGTCTAGCAACAGAACCAGGGTTGAACAAGTCTAGAGAATGCTCACCCATGATCTGATCCAGGGAGCTGAGTGGCTTGGCCATGGCAGGGGATGAATGACCGCCATGCACCCTCTGGGAGCCACACACTCTTCTGCCTGCTTTCTTTGTTGCGACCTCCTCTCAGACAGACAATGAGTAGGCAAGTGGCTCTTGTGCTCCTTTGTTTGAGGCTCAGCAGAAGGAAATAATTTGCACAAAGGACCCAGTTGGTGAGTGGCAGAAGCTGTCCTGGGAATCAGGTCTCTGTGACCTCAGAGCTTGGGATTATTTCTTACCTGAAATTTCTCTCTCTCTCTCTCTCTATCTCTCTCTCTCTCTTTCTCTCCCTCCCCATTCTGTGCAGTTTTCCAAATCATACCACAAAAATGCCAGATTTATGAGCAGAGGTGAAGGGTTTAAAACCTATTCCCACTAGGTGAAAACAACTCCAAATGCACATTTTAATGACAGTGCCTTTGTAGTGTCACCTCTGTTCCTGAGGACAACGTCACATCCTCAATAGATAATATTAATACAATACCTATCTATGCAAGACACTAAGCTGGAAACTCTGTATATGAGTTTCCACTTAACCTTATTGTTGTCTCTATTATATACAAGGTGAAGTAACTTGTCCAAAGTCACAGGCAGAAACATGACTTGAACTGCCATCAATCACCTCAAGAATCCATACTTACTGAATATATTTCTTACCAGTATTCTTCACTGCCTCTTCACAAAGAAAAAAATTAGTGGGTCTTGTTATCTGAAAAATTCTACCATGAGATAGCCAATCTCAGTTCTTTGAATTTTGCGAATCCTAGTCACCAGATCCTGTTTCTGTTACCTGTGTAGGTTGTAATAGCCTCAAGTACTAGTTTGTTTGTTTGTTTGTTTGTTTGTTTTTTACAGGCAGAGTGGATAGTGAGAGAGAGAGAGACAGAAAGAAAAGGTCTTCCTTTTTGCCGTTGGTTCACCCTCCAATGGCCGCTGCGGCCGGCGCACCACGCTAATCCGAAGCCGGGAGCCAGGTGCTTCTTCTGGTCTCCCGTGCGGGTGCAGGGCCCAAGGACTTGGGCCATCCTCCACTGCACTCCCGGGTCATAGCAGAGAGCTGGCCTGGAAGAGGGGCAACCGGTACAGAATCCGGCGCCCCGACCGGGACTAGAACCCAGTGTGCTGGCGCCGCAAGGTGGAGGATTAGCCTATTGAGCCGCAGTGTCGGCCCATCAAGTACTAGTTTTAATCAAACAGGTCTACCACCCTCTAAGCAAGCTTGAGGGCTCTGATGGACTCTAGACAAACAAGGTAGGTTGAGAATTTTGAGTTGTAACATATAAAATTGTTTAAGTGTATAATCAGAAGAGAGAAAGCATGGGCTTGTCCAAGGCACACTCCTCTCCATAGACCTTTCATATTACCATCATATTACCATCATTATGGCATCATAATTTTTGATGGAAAGGGTTCAAATGCTGTAGTCAGGCAGAACTAACTTCAAGCCCTAACTCCACTCCTTTCCAGCTGTGTGACTTGGGTCAGGGGCCTTCATCTCCTTGAGCATCAATCTCTTCATGTGAAGTGCTCAGCACTGTGCCTGACACCTGGAAAAGGATCAACTATATCTTCACTTAAAAATAAAAATGAGAAGCGGACATGTAGCCTAGCAGTCAAGACATCTGAGTGCCTGGGTTTGATGCCCAGCTCCAGCTGCTTTTAAAAAAAAATGTATTTTCATCTACTGGAAATCCAGAGAGTCAGAGACTGAGAGATCTTCCACCCAAATGCCTGCCAACAACCAAGGAAAAGCCAGGCCAAATTCAGGAGCCCAAAACTCCCTCTGGGTCTCCCACATAGATAGCAGGGATCCAAGCACTTAAGCCATTCATCTGTTGCCTCCCACAATGCATTAGCAGAAAGCTGGATCAGAAGCAGCCTGGCTGGACTCTGAACTGGCACTCTGGTATGAGATGTGGGTGCCCCACGCAGCTGCTTAGCCTGCTGGGCCACAATCCCTGCCCCCAGCTTCAGCTCCTGACTCCAGCTTACTTTTAATGAACACCTTGGGAGCAAGCGTTGATGGTTAAAGTAATTGGGTTCCTGTCCTCCACGTGGGAAACCTGGATTGAGCTCCCTGCTTCTGATTTCAGCCCCAGCCCCAGCCTCAGGCATGAGGAAAATCAACCAGTGTATCAGAGTTTCTCTCTCTCTCACTCTCTCTCTCTCTCGTAAATAAAGAAGTAAAAATAAAGATGGGTATGTGGTTTCAGGGTCAACAGGGAGTTCCTGATCAGAGTTGTAATGGCCTCCCCTGGTGCAGCCTCAGATCTTGCACAGGTGCTGCATCCCTGGAAAAGTCAGGGCAGGTGGCTTTTCTTAGCCACCTCGGGAGAGAACACCAGGGATCTGGGAAATAAATCCTGGAAGCTTACTGAGAGATGACTTTCTCCAATATTGGCTTTGCCAGGCCCAGGCTCCCCCCAGAACTTTTGCTTCTGAGTGCGAAAACTCATTTCTCATCCCTCAGTCAGGTGATCTGTGGGGAGACCGAGAGGTCGAGAGTAGAAAAGGTGACAGCTCTGGTCTCAGAGTTGACGGCTTCAGATCCCGCAGGGGTTCAACTGCCTTTAGATTTATAGGCCCATAACAGCAGCAAACTGCCTTCTGGCCGAGCCCGGCGCTTCCGCAGGGCCCAGGGGGCTCCTGGCTGATGCTGTTTGTGAACCTCTTTATCTCTCTAATGCCATGTTCCCTAAATCTGTGGTATTAAAATGATGAGAAAGGGCGGAGGAGGGTGATTCATGCCCTGGTTACACTGACAATGAAATTCATGGAAATCAAATTTCTCCTAAGCATGCCAACAACATCCCGGCTGGTGCCTGCCTCGGCTGTAGGACCAGGTTCGTTTGGTTTCTACAACAATTTGTCTTTTTAATGTCATTATTCTTATTATTTCACCTAATGTCTTTATAATGTGCTTACTGGGGAGGTTGCTCCGAGCTGGCCAGCTCTCTGGGGAAGGGGTGGGCCACATGTGTTGACCCCAAAGACTGTTGTTTGTGCATCCCTCCAACCAGGAGAAGGAAGTGGAGTCTCCACCCTCCCCTCTCCCCACCCAGCCCTGTCCTGACAAGGAACCAAACACTAAACATAGAATCAGTAATTCATTCAACCCCACTCAGAGCAGTACGCCAATGTTAATGAATGGACCCAAGCAAGCCTCTCCTCCTCCCACCCTCCCTCATCCTGACCAATTGTTTCCATGCATCTTCCTAGGTCACAGATTCTGGCTCCATTTTCTACCATCTTGGCCTACAAAGTCAGCATTTTCCAATACCCCTCTTAAAATGTGACATTCAGAAGGGATGAACAAATGATAGCATATTCATATAATGGGATATTACATATGCATTTTTAAAATACTATAGATTGACACCATAGATTTTAAAATACCATAAGTACTATAGTACATAAAATATAATATAGGTTAACCTGAATATATATTAACCTGAACAAGTATCAATGATGAATCCTTAAATGAAGAGAGAAAATCAGAGCCTCATGGAGTTTTTCAGTCTGTTATACGAAAAACAAAATCGTATGCAATTCCAACAAAAATCTTAAACGCATGTATATTTGTTTTACTGTTTGTATCAGCATGACTAACAGTGTGAAATGATACACACCAGGCTGTTAACGTGTATTACCTGGTGTGGGGGATATTGGGAAGAAGAACATCATTTTGTGAGTACACCTATAATGTTCCATTAGCTGTAGTTAACCCTTGTCACTCTGGTAATTTTTGGTGAGGAATTCAATAAAAAATTGCAATCAATTCATTGATCAATAAGTGTTGTGCTGTTTCAAAAGTGGCGGAGACTCCGAGTTCTGCAGATGTGGTTGGTGCTGTGCAGCGGCAGCAGGAAGGACTGCGGGCCTCTCTGCACGTGGGATGATTGGCATCTCCTTTTGGGTTCATTCCTGTTGGAGCTGTCATCCACCAAAAGTCCTTCGTTGTTTCCACTAAAACTGCTACAAAAATAGGTCTATCCTTCCCATCCTAGATATTGTTGAACCAGATTTGTATTTACCACAAGTGCAGGACCTTAATTTTTTGATTAAATTTTTCTTGTTGATTTTGGTTTTTGTTCCATTTGCCAAGATCTTTTTAAAATCTGTTCTTCTTATCTAGCCTATTAGCCATTCTAGCCAGCTTTGTGCCAACTGCAGATCTGATCAGCAGGTCTTTTATGTCTTGATTCAAGTCCCTGATAAAAATGTTCAACAAGACAGAACCAAGGACACAGTCTGTACTTGCCCCTTTTAGATAAATACTTTTTTACTCATCTTTCAGTGTGTTCCTTTCATTGTGAGCAAGGCTCCTAATGAACAAAGAGCTTTGGACTGGGTAAATCAATAGCCATCACTATTATCTGATTTACTGCTATAACAATAAACACTAATCACAATCGAACTCCAGCCAACCTAGCAGTACAGCCGTGCTAGTCAGAACCATGGAACATATGGCCCTGTCCACATCTGCTCTGAGGCATCCAGATGGAAGGAGGAGGTGGGCCAGGGGGCGGGAGTGAGCAGATAGTGGGGAATAGGTGAGAGAAGAGCGAGCAGGCAGGTGAAGGCAAGCAGCAGAGGGGCCCAGAGACTAGGCTTCCCCATCAATCTCCACGAATGTGTGGTTAATGTGCAAACAGCGCACAACAGCTGCCAATGGCTCCCATCCGTGACAGTACAACTGTATGACAAATACTTCCCGTCATACTTACAGAGCTGTGTCTTCTGCTTTTTGGTTAATGGGTTTTTGACATGCCCACTCAAATCAAGGCTTCACAGGCCTTACAAGTCTGTCACGACTGTGCTGTGATGTTTTCCCCTCTGTGCGCAGCTGCCTCCTCACTACTGGAATGGAGCTACGTGCCTCCACTCCCTCCTCCCGCCCCCAGGCTTCCAGAAGCTGCACTGTCCCACCCCAGCACCTCTCTGTAAAAGAACAAACACTCACCTCACCCAGTCATTGCTGAGGGCGTGTGGTACAGCTCGAAGCAATATTTCACCCGCTCTGTGCCTCAGTTTGACCAATTACAAAATGAATCTCATGACTACAGCATTTTTGTAAGACTAGGTAAGGTCACATGTGGCAAAGAGGTAGATACTAAGTAAAAATCAGCTGAATCCGGGTCTGTTCTACAGGCATGACTTACCCCACGCCTCTAGCTTCAAATATTTGTAAACATGAGTAGGGCTAGCGAGTGGGTTTCCCAGTCCTCAGTATTTGCCATTGCCTTTCTTGGCCTCCTGACAATATGCTGAAGAACTTTTGCTGGATTTTCAGATTTGCACTGGTTCTTTTATTCACCCAACATTTGCTAACTGTCAAGTCTGTGCCAACCCTGGCTGATTGCAGCAAGATCCTGGCAGGTAGGCAGCTCACAATATAGTGCCCATAACAAATACCCCCAGATCCAGTACAAACACACACACACACATGCACACACACACACAGTATTGACCCACAGTTTTAAAAAACTCCACTCTGGGTCAGATGGATGTGTTAAGTTCTATTATCAATGCTTCCTAGACTATTATGGGAATGCCAGTCAAGGAACTCCTGGCCAGCCTGGGGTCAGAAACCTGGAAGCATAGTCAGGTCTGCACAGGGCATTTGTTGTTCCCAGAAGGGGAAACAACATGGGCAAATGCATGGAGCAACGAAAGCAGTAGCGCCTGGGGAAACCAGCAAGTTTTGAGTGGAGAACACAGGAAGCTTTGGGGAAAGTGGGGGACATATAAGGCATTAGAGATATAGAGGGAAGACTTTTTAAAATAAAAGATTAAGGAATCAATGGCAGCCATCAGGTTCCTAGAGAAAGACATGGAGCAGATTCGCCTCTGAACCTCCGGAGGAACGAATCTGACCAACACCTTGCTTTTGGCTTCTTTGTCTCCAGAGCAGTGGAAGAGTACTTTTCTGTTGTTCTAAGCCACTGAGTTTGTGGTAATTTGTAATAGCAACCTTAGGAAACAGAGACACCCTCCCACTTTCTTGCTTTCAGGGCAGTTGGGCAAAGGAGCTAAGCAGTTATTCCTCTCTGGAAGCTTGCCTTTTCTTTCTAGGCCATATCCCCTGGAGTAGGCACATCCTCAATGTGGTCTCCGTTTTTTCAGCTTTTGTTTGCTCATTTTCCACAGCAGCTCCTTTCCTTCCCAGCTTGGATGCTATTCTGAGCTCAGGGTAGCAGTCAATTAAGCAGGTCTTTAATGAAGTCCTGCAGCGTACTGGATGCTAAAGGTGGCTTGCAAATCTCAAATGTGAGAAGAGACAGGAAAAGCACAATTTTCTTAGGCATTTGGTAAAACGTTGGGAGAGTCTCCTCAGCCTACACAGCCTACATTCTTCTATCCCTGTCGTCACTGTTAGACTCTAGCATAGGTAAAATGTGTGTTATCCATCTTCAACTTTCACCTGCTTAATACAGCTGTTACTCCAAACGTAGCACCCTTCCTCAGGAAAAGTTTCTGAAGAAGAAAACCATGAACCAAAGCATTTGCTATCCTGTGTCTTTGATTTGTCTTATCCATGGTGATATTGCATCACAAGGCAATAATTCTAAGTTTTTTTTTTTTTTTTAAATCCAAAATTAGCTTCTTCTCAAGGAAATCTTGGAGATCTCAATCCTGTGCTAGGGCTTGGTCTGAGTCTGGATCCTGGAGGTGAAATGATCTAAACTTATTTGTAAGGGAGGGAGACAGACAGACAGACCGCTAGAGACAGATTGAAATCTCCCATCCTCTGCTTTGCTTCCCAATACCCACAACAGCCAGGACTGGGATGGGCCAAACTCAGGAGTCAGGAATTCAATTCAGATTTTCCATGAACTTTTTGAAGACCCCTTCTATTTCCCAATACTGCTTAAATTCATTGAGTGAAACCATAATTGACATTGAAATTGCAAATTTTGGTGATTCCTGGAATTGAAATGTGTCTGCATTTGTGGAAATTTAAAAAAAAAAAAAGTGAATGAAAGGACTCAGCCAAACCCCCATATGGCCTTGGCCTTGTCATTTGGCCTCGTCATTTAACCTCGGTTTGGCCCAGTTTACTTATTTATGCAATACAGGGATATGGTGAAAGGACATCTTATGAATTAATTAATTAACGTTTGAAAGAGGCTTTTAAAGTGCTATGCAAATGCTAAGCATTATTGTAAGGCCTGTGGGAATCTGAGACAGAGCACGGAGCCAAACTTCAAATTGAGGATTATAACCAAGAAGCAATTGTAAGCACTTTGGAATGTGTAAGAACTATTAATATTGGTTCCTATGATGTATTCACTTTTTTCTAATCCAGATAGGGAGGTGAGAAATGTGGATTCAGGTTTAAAACCCATGCAAGTCCAGATGCTCCCTAAGTGGTTACACTTCAGCAAACGTCTGCACATTAAAACTAAATCAAAAGATCGAAGCAAACTGGAACTGGAGAAGAAGCAGGTGTGTAAAACAAATGCTGTCAGCATATGTGTGAGCACAATTTTTTGTGCCCACGTAGGTCATAAAATTATCATTTGCAGATGTCTCTCTATATATGTTTATATATATGTATATATGAATGTTTTTTTAAATGGTACACAAATAAAACTTCTTGAACCCACCTAATTTTAATATCACACTCATTAAAGAGATACAGCCTCTCTCAAACCACTAGCCTGTGGAAGTCCTCCAGGCAAAGCAGCTTAGTTTTCTGTTTCTCTTCTTCAATGAATGGACCCCTGGCTTTACAGAGGCCTGGAGCATCCATTGATCCTTATAATTGTCAACGAAATGTGGTGTTAATTTATCCTTTTAAAAAATTAATTCAAATTAAGCTATCGAGCTGTGACAGTAATGTCCCCTAAAAGAATGAAAAGCTATCTTAACAGAAACAATTTTAAAAAATGAAGAAACAATTCTTTTTTTTTTTTTTTCAATTTAAACAATTTCTGGCTTCAGTAATTCCAGAATGATTTTTGTGGGTTGTAAAAGCATCTCTTAGTGTCCAGCTCTGATTTAACTTCTATTTTCTTGCCTGAGTGGCCTTTTAAACCTCCCAGCATCATGTGGTCTCCCCTTTCCCAGGTAAGAGCACGAGTTTCTATACTGGCAAATTCTTCCTTCCAAATCATCCTATTCCACAAGTAAGCAGCAGTGATCCTAGAGTTCAGGGATATACATTGAACTTGGAGACCAAAGAAGGGAGAGGCACCAGAAAGTCTCTACCTTCCAACATATTTCCTTTTAAAGTAAGAACAAAGGTTTGATCTCTTATTCTTAGGTTACTTTTGTTGATGATTCCCAATGATGGTCAAAGAGGCATTCAGGATATTCGGAACAAATAAAGATCTATAGAAATAAAAACTGCATACTTGAGCTAACGTGGTCCTTCAAGGAGCCACAGCTGCCTTTTCAAGTTTGTACTATTAACTACATGATGACAGTGTTAAGTGCTCAAAAACTGTCAAAGCCTATGTACAGACATTCATTTTGAAAAAGTACTGTAGGGGCTAGTGCTGTGGCGTAACTGGTAAAGCCGCCACCTGCTGTGCCGGCATCCATATGACACTGGTTCGAGTCCCGGCTGCTCCACTTTTGATCCAGCTCTTTGCTATGGCTTGGGAAAACAGTAGAAGATGGCCCAAGTCCTTGGGTCCCTGCACCCACGTGGAGACCTGGAGGAAGCTCCTGGCTCCTGGCTTCGGATCGGCACAGCTCTGGCCATTGCAGCCATCTTGGGGGTGAACCAGCGGATGGAACACCTCTCTCTCTCTGCCTCTCCTTCTCTCTCTGTGTAGCTCTGTATTTCAAATAAATAAATAAATCTTTAAAAAAAAAGTATTGTAATCATAATGGCAGCCAACCTAGGTGCTGGTCACAGTATTTAGTCGTATGGATTTGGCACCCTAGGATCTTCTTTGGTAGCAAATGGTAGTTTGTAGAATTCTGTTTCCTTGCAAAAGAAAAGAACATGCATTTTCCTTGAACTTAAAAAATATATAAACTTACTTGAAAGGCAGAATGAAGGAAGGGAAAGGAAAGGGAGAGGAGGGGAGGGGAGGAGAAGGAAGGGAGGAAAAGGAAAAGAAAAAAGAATAGAAAAAAAAGATAAAAGTGAACATGGCGGCCAGCGCTGTGGCTCACTAGGCTAATCCTCCACCTGCGGCGCTGGCACAATGAGTTCTAGTCCCGGTCGGGGCGCCGGATTCTGTCCCGGTTGCCCCTCTTCCAGGCCAGCTCTCTGCTGTGGCCAGGGAATGCAGTGGAGGATGGCCCAAGTGCTTGGGCCCTGCACCCCATGGGAGACCAGGAAAAGCACCTGGCTCCAGCCATCGGATCAGTGCGGTGCGCCAGCCGCAGCGCGCCGGCCGCGGCGGCCATTGGAGGGTGAACCAATGGCAAAGGAAGACCTTTCTCTTTGTCTCTCTCTCACTGTCCACTCTGCCTGTCAAAAAAAAAAAAAAAAGTGAATATGGCAGGTCTCTCTGGTAAAAACAGCATTTTATTTTCTTTCCTAATTCTTTTAAGCTCCTGAAATGACAGTAGACTTGGAAATATCAGAATCTCCTGAGTTCTTCGAATAATTAAAAGAAACTTCAACAGCAAGGTAAGAAAGTTTCTAAACCTTGCACTAAATGTAAATTTTCTTATATTCCAAAAGGAGGATACCGAAGTAGCTACTGAAGGCCATCTCAGAAAACCCCAGCTCCTAACTTTGTTCCCTTGTCCTCATGTTTTCAAGAGCAACTTCCTTCTAATCTGTAGTCCTCTCTGATCACTTTCGAGAAACCCCATTCTCTAACCACGTGATCTGATCTACCTCTTCTGCAGCAGCACAATTCCTGATCTGAGATATTCAGTGAAGAATAGGAGCCAAGCCCCTAGCACAGTAAATCAAAGTGGCCTTTGGTACTTCATGTCCCAGGGCTTAGGTTGGTGCTTTGACACTCTTTAGTCCTACGGCAAAACACAACATGGAAGTGGGCACCCTGCTTCAGCCCTCTTAAAAGGGAAGGGGAAGGAGGTAGGGAGGAAGAGAGTATCATTATATTCTTAGAACTGTATCTATGAGTTGGCCGGTGCTGTGGTGTAGTTAGCTGAGCCTCCGCTTGCAGTGCTGGAATCCCATGTGGGCACAGGTTTGAGTCCTGGCTACTCTTCTTCTGATCCAGCTCTCTGCTACGGCCTGGGAAAGCAGTGGAAGATGGTTCTTGGGACTCTGCACCCCCTTGGGAGATGCAGAAGAAGCTCCTGGCTCCTGGCTGCTGGCTTCGGATCTGCCCTGCTCTGACCATTGCAGCCATCTGGGGAGTGAACTGGCAGATGGAAGACCTTTCTCTGTCTGTAACTTTACCTCTCAAATAAATAATAAAAATCTTTTTAAATTTTTTTAAAAACTAAAAAAATAAAAATAAGAAAAAAGAATTGTATCAAAGAGGAGATTGGAGATTCACCTATCCCTGCTGTCCAGCCTTTGCAGAAATTCTAACACTCTAAATCAGTGCTGAAGAAGAGAATAATTTTCCTAACTCAGTCTTAACTCACAGTGAAAGAAAATCAATATTATTACTCAGAACAGTATTAATTTCTTTTCTTTATCCTTCCTTCCCTAGCACCCTGCCCCCCTTGCAAATTGTGTCTCATTGAGCTCCCCAGGATCAGAAACTGCCACAAGAAAACCAGCTATCTGTTAAAAATCTTAGCCAAAGATCCTGCTGAATGGTTCCTTTATTTAACGGATATTTATTCACTACCTACAGACACCTTGTTAAGCATTCAGCCTACAATGGTGAACGAAACCACATCCAGCTCTTGACTTTAAATACAGTTTTGAGTTACAATCTATTTATTCAACAAGAGGTACCTTCTTCACCATCCTCTGGGCAGAAAAGGGTAGAGATCTCTCTTACAGTTCCATTTGTTCAAAGACACAAAGAGAGTACTCCCTAAATGAGGTATTATTTAATCAGTGATTCAGTCCAGATTGCCTTTCATCCCAAGTACTTTTGGAACAGAATTGCTATAACACGAGGCAATGAAATAGCTGTTCCTGGGAGGGCCTTTCCAATTGTTTCCGTTCCCTAATCAAATGATCAAAGTGTGCAAGCTCAGAGCCTGCAGATTCTCTAGGCGCACACATACACACACACACACACACACACACTCTTTACAGATGAAGAGACTGACAAAGATGTGACATTGTCTAAAGTGAAGCAAGTTCTAAGAAGAGGCACAGTGAGCTGAGTCTACTGCCTGCTGATTCTAGGTTCTCTCCACCTCCTCCTGCTCTCTCTCACCTCTGACTCCTAGCTGTTCTGCTGCAACTGTCAGTCCCCCACCCCCACCCCTCAGCCAATGCCAGGGTAATGTGATATCCTCTGTGTAGTCGACTTTGCAATTCTACTCACATTCAGAAATAGAATCTAAGAAACCCGGCACAGAAAGTCTCACAAAGCTCTATATGATGGGAACCGGCATCCATCCTCTGGAGAAAAATGTGAAACTGTATGAAAGGTAGCTAAGAAATAGGAGTTTGGCCTAATGGTTAATATGCCCTATTTTCACATCAGAGCCCCTGCGTTCAGTTCCCAAATCTAGCTCCTAACTCCAGCCTCCTGCTATGCAGACCTCAGGAGGCAGCAATGATGGCTCAAGTAATTGGGTCTGTGCCACACACTTGGGCAATCTCCACTGCTTTTCTAGCTCCCAGCTGCAGCCCCAGCCCTACCCAAGTCATTGCTGGTATTTGGACAGTGAACCAGAACCCCAGGAATGCCCTCTCTCTCTCTGCCCCCAAATTGATAGGTAAATTTTTTTCAAAGAAAAGAGTGTATAACATGGTCCTTTCACATACATTTTCTGAAATAATGACAGAAAAAAATAAAAGATAGCTGAATGATACACAGAAACAGTTTTTCTTTTTTTTTTTTTTTTTTTTTGACAGGCAGAGTGGACAGTGAGAGAGAGAGAGAGAGAGAGAAAGATCTTCCTTTGCCGTTGGTTCACCCTCCAATGGCCGCCGCTGCAGCCGGCGCACCGCGCTGATCCGATGGCAGGAGCCAGGATCCAGGTGCTTTTCCTGGTCTCCCATGGGGTGCAGGGCCCAAGCACTTGGGCCATCCTCCACTGCACTCCCTGGCCATAGCAGAGAGCTGGCCTGGAAGAGGGGCAACCGGGACAGAATCCGGCGCCCCAACCGGGACTAGAACCCGGTGTGCCGGCGCCGCAAGGTGGAGGATTAGCCTATTGAGCCACGGCGCCGGCCGAGAAACAGTTTTTCACACAAGGCACTTCAAAAAGGGCACGGGGCCAGCGCCGCCATAGCTCAATAGGCTAATCCTCCGCTTGCGGCGCCAGCACACCGGGTTCTAGTCCCAGTTGGGGCACCAGATTCTGTCCCGGTTGCCCCTCTTCCAGGCTAGCTCTCTGCTGTGGCCCAGGAGTGCAGTGGAGGATGGCCCACGTCCTTGGGCCCTGCACCCGCATGGGAGACCAGGATAAGTACCTGGCTCCTGCCATCAGATCAGCGCAGTGCGGCCATTGGAGGGTGAACCAATGGAAAAGGAAGACCTTTCTCTCTGTCTCTCTCTCTCACTGTCCACTCTGCCTGTCAAAAAACAAACAAACAAACAAAAAGTGCATGGAAAATGAATTAAAAGGTAAAATTTAAAGTCTGAAATCCATGTATCCAAAGAGTCTTGAAAAAGTTAATGGAAAATGTGTATTATAAAAAAAAACTGTACATTACTTCAAAAACTTGGTAACAAAATAAATTTATCTTTAAATCCATTTTCCATGAATTTTTTGAAGTACTCTTACATACGAAACTTGAGGAATATCTACATGTTTTGATCACTAAAATGAAATCCAACTTATCTGTGAAGAAACCACAAAGCATTAGCAAGAATACTATGGCAGGAGATTTTCAGAAAATGTATTTTTATTCACTAACAGTAGGGGATAGTGACAGATAAATTGTGCACTGTCACAAGATATATGTCATACAAGGTTATAGAATCTGACATTTTTGTTTTCTTACATGTAACATTTAATTCCTTAATTAAAATTAGAATACATGGTTTTGGCACTACATAGATGTTTACATTTTTTACTGATTTATACAGATAAGGCCCATATCTCAAAATATTTAAAATATGAGAAAAATTTAAAGAAATATTAGCATCATTGTTTTATTATTTAGGAAACAATTCTGAAAAAATATAGCCTGGGGTTTGAAAGGCTCTTCTAATCCCAATTTCGTACCTTTATTTTCATTTCTTCATCTCTGTTTTTCAAATCCTAGTCTTAAGGGGTTAGTGTAGGTTAAAGATCTCGCTCTACCTACCAGTCTTGAAATGTGTGTGCACATGTTTTAAAGTTTTCATTAGGTGCTCTTTTATTACCTTTATGTTCGAATCCCTGGTGGCTGCACTCCATTTTTAATAAGCTGAAAATCCTGTAAAGTGATTGTTCAATGGTTGCATTTAACTAGCAGGCCAGTTGCTGAGCCGAAAGGTCGCCTCTGAGCTCACTGAAAAAGCTACAGAGAAGGCAAGCTGGCTCAGCCTCCCCGTTTTAAATGAAGGCCCTTTCATTCTTTTGCTCATTCAGAATCAAAGGGATTTCAAAGCTCATTCACCACCATGGGAGAAGGGGGCAGAAAGGAGAGCGAGCATTTTGGTGCTTGATATCAGGAAAACAGGAGACTGCTGAGCGCGCACATTCTTAAGACAAGTCAGTCTGACGGAGTATTATTCTTCTTCTTGTACTTTCGCTTATGTATATGGAGTTTTATTCATAAAAATAAACAGGTCTCTTGTCCAAGAGGCCAACAAAACCCAGCAGTACTTTTCCTGCTTAAGTAGGATCCTCTCTCTGCCCTGCACTCTCTAGCTGTTGCACATGGAACTATCTGGCCTGGGGTGTAGGCAGAGTTCAGGAGGACTTCCCAGGAACCCTGAATAAACCCAGTCCTTAGTGTTCCTGCCACTAGAAAGGGAGAAAGATGGAAAAGTTTAAAACTTGGAAATTACTGGCAAAAGACACAAAACCACTAAGCTAGGGAGGTACTGGCACTTTCTTGAAGGCAGTAAGGGTGAGAGATGTTCCCTTTGAGATCATGCCAGTTTCGATATGTATCCATGTACCTGTGGATAAACACTGCAATGCATCCTTCATCCCTGAAGAGGGTCCATTTCTCTCAAGCACTATGCTTCAAACATGTCACTACAGCTGTTTCTGGGGAAACCTGGGATGTGGAAGGGGGTGCAAATTATAGGTGAGAGTTCAGTAATGCCTGAGGTTGGCATTACACAATTATGATTTGGAGAGGGCTGAATAATACAGATGACCAAAAATTCAGAAACATCCTAGCAGATCTTGCAAAAATTGGGGGGATCCCCCAAGTCAATAGACGCTTCAAGGTCTCATAGCTTTGATGACCTACTTGAAAAAGTTCACCCGACTACTGCTCAGTATAATGATAGGAGAGAACCTCTACACACATAAACAAATGCACTAGAACCTTTCTGCTTCAGAGTACAAGATGTTGTACTTTTTTAAGATATACAAACATGGGGTCGGTGCTGTGGCATAATGGGTAAAGCCACTGCCTGTAGTGCCGGCATCCCATATGGGTGCCAGTTCGAGAACCGGCTGCCCCACTTCAGATCCAGCTCTCTGCTAAGACGGGAAAACAGTTAGAAGATGGCCCAAGTCTTTGGGCCCCTGCACCCACGTGGGAGAACTGGAAGAAACTCCTGGCTCCTGGCTTTGGATTGAGGCAGCTTCAGCTATTGCAGCCAACTGAGTGAGCCAGTGGATGGAAGACCTCTTTCTTTCTCTCGCTCTCATTCTCGCTCTTGCTCTCTCTCTCTCTGCCTCTCTTTTCTGTGAAACTCTGACTTTTAAATAAATAAATAAATCTTTTTTAAAAAAAAAGATATACACACTTCATACAATACAGCAATTCTTTGCACCCTACCCTCCCTCCTGCCCAAACTCCCATCTTTCTTCCCCCTCCCTCTCCTATTCCTGTATTATTTTTTATGAAGATCTATTTTCAGTTAACTTTATACTCATAAGATTAACCATACACCCAGTAAAAAGTTCAACAAATAGTATGAAGAAGAAAAAAAAAAATCCAGTGTTCATCAATAGTGCAGAAAAGGGCTGTTCAAAATCATCACATTTCAAAGTGTCAATTTCCGGATGTCCTACACAGCCCTCTGGCCTCAGAATCAGCCCTTAAGGCATGCGGATCCAGCTGAAAAGCCCATGAGACTATTTCAGGCATGGAAAGCCAAGACACTCTGGAAAAAAAAAATGACCTAAATGAAAGATCTCTGCGAGTGAGATCCCAGTGGAAAGAACAGGTCTTCAAAGAAGGAGGTACCTTTCTCTGAAGGGAGGAGAGAACTTCCACTTTGACTATGACCTTGTCTAAATATGATCAGAGTTGGTGAACTCAAAAGGCTTCCATAGCCTTGGCAACTCATGACAAGAGCCTAGGGTGATTATGATGCCATAAACAAGAGTGTCAATTTGTTAAGTCAACAACAGGAGTCACTGTGCACTTACTCCTCATGTAGGATCTCTGTCCTTAATGTGCTGTACATTGTGATTTAATGCTATAACTAGTACTCAAACAGTATTTTTCACTCTGTGTTTCTATGTGGGTGCAAACTGTTGAAACTTTTACTTAATATATGCTAAACTGATCTTCTGTATATAAAGAGAATTGAAAACGAATCTTGATGTTAATGGTAGGGGAGAGGGAGCGGGAAAGGGGAGGGTTCCAGGTGGGAGGAAAGTTTGGGGGGGGGAGCCATTGTAATCCATAAGCTGTACTTTGGAAATTTATATTTACTAAATAAAAGTTAAAACAAAAAACAAAGTATCAATTTCAAGTCTATAGATTACCTTTTAGGTACTTTATTAGTTACCATTGATAAGGGAGAACATATGGTATTTGTGTTTTTGGGACTGGCTTATTTCACCAAGTATAATGGTTTCTGGTTGCATCCATTTTGTTGGAAATTATAAGATTTCATTTGTTTTACTGCTGTGTAGTATTCCCTAGTGTATATCTACCATAATTTCTTTACCCAGTCTTCAGTTGATGGACACTCTTAAGTAAAATTACACAACCATCTGGCTAACACAATTTTTTAATTTACCTCATGTTGGGGTTTAAGCAGTGATTGGAATCCAAAACTAACCCTCACTCATCATCCTCCCCTCCATTGCTATGGCTAATAGAGAGGACATGCCAGAACAAACATCTGAACAAGAATCCAAAGGTTGGCTTTATTAATAACAACAATCCATATATCTGCCTGGCCAAGGGTTTGGCTTCCTGAGAACAGCTGGATTGTATGATGTAGTTTAATTTCAGATCTTATACTCCAAATTGAAGACAGATAGGCTACTGGGAAAGAAGAGATCTAATTAAGCCCCTAGTTGTATGTAGAAAATCCTGGACAGAAAGTGAACATTCCTGTCTCCCCACATCTGCTTTGTGGGTAGAAAGCCAGGAGCACATGGCCCTTCACGAAAAACAAAGGAGCAGGAAATTAAAGAAGAAAAGTGGAGTTCATCCCTTTTTTTCTTTTTCTGAGAGACATGTGTCCACTGCCTTTAGAGGAAAATAAGCCCATCCTTTTATAATTTTCAAAAAAAAAAAAAAAAATACTGAGCTTTGACCATTTGCAATAGTCATCCATTCACTCACAGAAAGGAGCAGCTGGAAGGGTGGAGAAAGTGTCAGTGAGGCCTACTCCCGCACACTCTCATTTAGGAAGACGGCTAAGTCCACCCTCCACTGAAACATGGCAGAGGGGTCAACAAATCATAGTCCATTGAAATTCAAGGGAGTCAGGAGAGAATAGCAGGTTATGAGGCTGGCGCCATGGCTCACCACGCTAATACTCCACCTGTGGCACCAGCACCCCAGGACTCTAGTCCCGGTTGGGGCGCTGGTTCTGTCCCGATTGCTCCTCTTCCAGTCCAGCTCTCTACTGTGGCCTGGGAGGGCAGTGGAGGATGGCCCAAGTGCTTGTGCCCTGCACCCGCATGGGAGACCAGGAGGAAGCACCTGGTTCCTGGCTTCGGATCAGCGCAGCGCGCCGACCGTAGTGGCCATTTTGGGGGGTGAACCAACGGAAAGGAAGACCTTTCTCTCTGTCTCTCTCTCTCTCCCACTGTCTAACTCTGCCTGTCAAAAATAAACTAAAATAAAATAAAATAGACATATTTAACAATAGCAGGTTTTGTTGAAGGTTCCAACACAACTGTAGATTCTGTGGAAGATGTAAATAAATAAGTAGGCTCTTACCTTTGCAGATCAGGTTATCAAACTTGTGTAAGATTTCACAAGACAAAAAGAAAAATATGGAATACTAGAAAAATCAAGTTCAAATTGTGATACAGAGTATAATATTTGTTAGATTCAGAGAAATGGAAGGATTTTGTGTGATAGAAAAAGTTAAGGAAAACCTTAGAAGAAGTGGCACCTGATGCAGCATGAGGAGAAAGAAAAAGAAAATCATTGCGGACAATCCACAGTATGACAATGAGGGCAGAGCACAGTACATAAGGGACAAAGGGAAATCTGCATAGGTGGAAATGTCAATGGTAAGAGAACAGAGGGAGAAGATAGAGTTAAGACGGTGATAGTTGTTGGTGATCCCAGAAGACAGGAAAAATTATTCTGAATGCGATAAGCATCGAATATTATGGTAGACCTTCTAGTATGAAGGTATCTGCCAAAACAATTCTACAAACAGAATGATCTTGGGCCATGAAGTAACACTTGAAAAAGAGAATTCTGAGTTGGGAGTTGGGCGGGTGAAATCTGCAAATTCTACAAGGCATGTTATCATTTCTTCTGTGATGATATACTGCAGGGGCTGGAAATCTTTAGGGTGGGGACAGGAAGCATCCACTTCTATCACATGAACTGTGAAAGATGAAAAGGCAGCAACAGGGAGAAGAGGGGCGCAAAGCAGCAGGCTTCTCTCAGAGGAAATAGCCTACCTGTTGCTCCCCATTACTCCTCAGGAGTTCAGTCTTGGCACATGGGCCAGGATCTGCATATCCCTTGAGAACACCCATGAAGTAGAGTGATGAGACATGCTCAAGCAGTCACTAGCTGGGCTGCTCCTCAGGCATGTATGAGCTTTTCTTTAAGCCCAGCACCCTGTGTGTCCTGGATGGCTTAGCAACATTTCTATCCATCATCATTCCACCACCCTTGATTTGCTCCTTCCTCTCTGAAAGTTCCTCCGACCAAGTGAGTGACCTTGCTAAGTGTCACATAAAATCTTCTTTAAGAATTACTTATTTATTTATGTATTTCTGAAGCAGAGTTATAGGAGAGAGGCAGAGACAGAGAGCAACCCCTCCACTGGTTCACTCCTCAAATGGCCAGGGCTAGGCCACATCAAAGCCAGGAGCCAAGAGTTCCTTCCAGGTCTCTCATGTGGGTGACAGGAGCCTAAGCATTTGGGCCATCTTCTACTGCATTCCCAGGTATATTAGCAGGAAATTGGATAGGAAGAAGAACAATAAGGACCTGAACTTGGGCTCATATTGGA
This sequence comes from Oryctolagus cuniculus, assembly GCF_964237555.1. Classification (NCBI taxonomy): domain Eukaryota; kingdom Metazoa; phylum Chordata; class Mammalia; order Lagomorpha; family Leporidae; genus Oryctolagus; species Oryctolagus cuniculus. The sequence goes on from NC_091436.1 coordinate 84,625,613, forward strand.
TACAGGTATCACAAGCAGTGGCTTTACCTGCTATACCACAATGCCAGCCCTACCTAAAATCTTTTTAACAACTTAGCTGAAGTATAGTTTGTCACAAAATTCATCTGTTTTACCTATAAAATATATTAGCTTTTAGTAGATTTCCTGAGTTGTGAAACCATCATCACAATCCAGGTTTAGACTATTTCTAGTGTCCCTATAAAATCCCTCATGCCTATTTTCACTTAACATCTTCATTACATTGTTTGATAAGTATCTAGGAGTAACACTAAGACACATGGAAAGGGGAGTCATGAACCTTAGAGAGTGAAACAAAGCCAAAGAGAGGTACAGATGGGAAATGCAGGAGGGATCAAAGGTTTATGCGGCTCTCAGCACTCCTGGAAGCATTAGATCATCTCAGAAGGCAAAGTTGGAATGCATGCCAGTAGTAGAAATCCTCTAGTGCCATTCCTCACCGGAAAGCCTTGGAAGTACAATATGGCCCACATGTGGTCTTAAAGAGATGATAATTCCTGGTCTCCAGGAAACCATGGGATGAAATCTTTTTCTTTATTTTTAACTTTTATTTAATGAATATAAATTTCCAAAGTACAGCTTATGGATTACAGTGGCTTCCCCCCCATAACGTCCCTCCCACCCGCAACCCTCCCCTTTCCCGCTCCCTCTCTCCTTCCATTCACATCAAGATTCATTTTCAATTCTCTTTATATAAAGAAGATCAGTTTAGCATACATTAAGTAAAGCTTTCAACAGTTTGCTCCCACACAGAAACATAAAGTAAAAAATACTGTTTGAGTACTACTTATAGCATTAAATCACAATGTACAGTACATTAAGGACAGAGATCCTACATGAGGAGTAAGTGCACAGTGACTCCTGTTGTTGACTTAACAAATGGACACTCTTGTTTATGGCATCAGTAATCACCCTAGGCTCTTGTCATGAGCTACCAAGACTATGGAAGCCCCCTGAGTTCACTGACTCTGATAATTTTTAGACAAGGCCATGGTCAAAGTGGAAGTTCTTTCCTCCCTTCAGAGAAAGGTACCTCCTTCTTTGATGACCCATTCTTTCCACTGGGATCTCACTCGCGGAGATCTTTCATTTAGTTTTTTTTTTTTTTCCAGAGTGTCTTGGCTTTCCATGCCTGAAATAGTCTCATGGGCTTTTCAGCTGGATCCGCATGCCTTAAGGGCTGATTCTGAGGCCAGAGTGCTATTTAGGACATCTGCCATTCTATGGGTCTGCTGTGTATCTCACTTCCCATGTTGGATCATTCTCTCCCTTTTTTATTCTATCAGCTAGTATTTGCAGACACTATTCTTGTTTATGTGATCCCTTTGGTTCTTAGTCCTATCATTATAATCAATTGTGAACAGAAATTGATCACTGGGACTAGTGAGATGGCATTGGTACATGCCACCTTGATGGGATTGAATTGGAATCCCCTGGTATGTTTCTAACTCTACCGTTTGGGGCAAGTCAGCTTGAGCATGTCCCAAATTGCACATCTTTTCCCTCTCTTATTCCCACTCTTATATTTAACAGTTATCACTTTTCAGTTAAGTTTCAGCACTTAAGAAGAATTGTGTATTGATTACAGTATTCAACCAAAAGTATTAAGTAGAACAAAGAAAAAAAATACTAAGAGGGATAACATATTAAGTTGCTCATCAACAGTCAGGGTGAGGGCTGATCAAGTCACCGTTTCTCATAGTGTTCTTTTCACTTTAACTGGTTTCCTTTTTGGTGCTCAGTTAGTTGTCACCTATCAAGGAGAACAAGTGGTATTTGTCCCTTTGGGATTGGCTTATTTCACTCAGCATAATGTTTTCCAAATTCCTAACAGGGATCACTTTTCAGTTAAAATTTAACACCTAAGACTAATTGTATGTTAACTACAGAGTTTAAACAACGGTACTAGAACAAAAAAAAATACTAAAATGGATAAAGTATTACATTGTACATCAACCGTCAGGACAAGAGCTGATCGAGTCACTGTTTCTCATAGTGTCCATTTCATTTCAATAAGTTTCCCCTTTGGTGCTCAGTTAGTTGTAATCAGGGAGAACATGTGGTATTTGTCCCTTGGGGACTGGCTTAATTCACTCAGATGATGTTTTCCAAATTCCTCCATCTTGTTGCAAATGACCAGATTTCATAGTTTTTGACTGCTGTATAGTATTCTATAGAGTACATGTCCCACAATTTCTTTATCCAGTCTACTATTGATGGGCATTTGGGTTGGTTCCAGGTCTTAGCTATTGTGAATTGAGCTGCAATAAACATTAATGTGCAGACAGCTTGTTTGTTTGCCAATTTCATTTCCTTTGGGTAAATTCCAAGGAGTGGGATGGCTGGGTTGAATGGTAGGGTTATCTTCAGGTTTCTGAGGAATTTCCACACTGAATTCCATAGTGGCTTAACCAGTTTGCATTCCCACCAACAGTGGGTTAGTGTCCCTTTTCCCCTACATCCTCTCCAGCATCTATTGTTGGTAGATTTCTGAATGTGAGCCATTCTCACCGGGGTGAGGTGAAACTTCATTGTGGTTTTGATTTGCATTTCCCTGATTGCTAGTGATCTTGAACATTTTTTCATGTGTCTGTTGGCCATTTGGATTTCCTCTTTTGAAAAATGTCTATTGAGGTCCTTGGCCCATCTCTTAAATGGGTTGTTTGTTTTGATGTTGTGGAGTTTCTTGATTTCTTTGTAGATTCTGGTGATCAACCCTTTATCAGTTGCATAGCTTGCAAATATATTTTCCCATTCTGTTGGTTGTCTCTTCACTTTCCTGACTGATTCTTTTGCAGTACAGAAACTTCTCAATTTGATGCAATCCCAAATGTTAATTTTGGCTTTGACTGCCTGTGCTTCTGGGGTGTTTTCCAAGAAGTCAATGCCGGTACCTATATCTTGCAGGGTTTCTCCAATGCTCTCTAATAATTTGATGGTGTCGGGTCGTTGATTTAAGTCTTTAATCCATGTTGAGTGAATTTTTGTGTAAGGTGAAAGGTAGGGGTCTTGCTTCATGATTCTGCACGAGGAAATCCAGTTTTCCCAGCATCATTTATTGAATAGACTGTCCTTACTCCAGGGATTGGTTTTGGATCCGTGATCAAATATAAGTTGGCTGTAGATGTTTGGATTGATTTCTGGTGTTTCTATTCTGTTCCATTGGTCTATCCATCTGTTTCTGTACCAGTACCATGCTGTTTTGATTACAACTGCCCTGTAGTATGTCCTGAAATCTGGTATTGTGATACCTCCAGCTTTGTTTTTGTTGTACAAGATTGCTTTAGCTATTCGAGGTCTCTTTTGCCTCCATATGAATTTCAGCATCATTTTGGGATGAAATCTTTTTCATCCCACCACAACACAGTAAGGGACTAAGAACGCCATTTGGACACTCTTTAACCCAATGATACAAGATCAGAAGGATTGATTACATACCATTCATGGCCACAGTCCTCCTGACCTCAGCCAGACTCAACCTGCTCTGAAAAAGGTACTGTATTTCCTGTTTCTTGGCCTTCCAGAAACACCCTGTTCATACCTATTACCGATTCAGTTGCCCACCCTACTGCTGATTCTGTCTCCTTTCAGTAATTCCTTTTTATTACCCAGAATTGGTTTCTGTTGCTTGCAACTGAGGAAATATAACCACCCTCATTGCCCTTAAAGTCTATGGCAATGATAAAGGTGAGAGATTGTGAGGATCCTGGGGTAGCTTCCACAAGAGACATTTCGTGGAAAAAAATCACAGAACTGAAGAGATTATTTTTGGGCAGGCAAGTGAGAGTAGTCAAAGGTGACCCTCAAGTTTGATATACTTTATATATGTTTCTACCACAAAGGGTTTTCTGTCATTGAACTTACTCACCCAGGTGGGATAAGAAAACTAATTGCACATTTTTTATAAATGGACCAAAAGCACAGACTATTTTAAGACCTAACATATGAGGATGAATAATTTTCACATGCTTTTCACTTTGCTTAGCGAACAACCAACACGGCTTGTCAAGCAGTTGGTCTCACTGCTCAACCTCACGCACGTGCCGCCTGGGCAAGTGATTCAGTCTCCTGCAAGTACCGTTTCTTTCTGAATTAGAAAGCCAAGGTTATGAGTCAGTTCTGCTCAGTGCCAAGATGCATTGATTCAGTATTACTTTCTTCCTTACAACACAGGGTTCAAAATGTCCAATCTCTTTTTTTCTTTGGTGCCAATGTGCAAATAGTTAGAAACCACAGTCCAGAACTGCTTTATTAAAAATTTTCATTTTCTGAAAACATTGCACTCCTCCAAAATAAAAAATAAAGAAAAAGAGAGAAAGAAAAGAATCAATCAAGAAAACAGCAAAATGCTAAGTGGCACAATATAAGGTGTTCATGCTAAATTCTAACTTCGTGGTACAATGCCCAGTGTATTATGATGAAAGCACTAGACAGAAGACAGGTGTCAGCTGAAATGAGGACTGAATAAATATTCTGCTTAGGAAAACTATGAATCTCCACACGGTCTGTCATTGAATAAAAGCTATAATCATTTGATAGATACACATTTCGTTAGTGCTACTTCAAACTGATACTCCATCAAATTGCTACAACCCTTTCCAGGTGTGAGAATCACAGAGCTTCCTTGAGGAAAATCGTGGCTTACTGCAAGGAGCTGAACAATCAGCAAAAATTGCAGAGCAACAATCCATTACTAAAGGGCCATGGGATGAGAGACATGTAATGCATTTCGGTTGGAAAGGATCGCTGACCTCACCCCCAAGTCCAATCCCCCCACCCAGAGCTGAAGACTGCCAGTTATAACACCCTCATCAGATAATGTGCAATGGTGTCATATCACATACTAATGCTATGGTAATTCTCCTAGTATTTCAAAGGCTTGGAATCTGATCCAAGAACAGAAATAGATTAATAGAGTTTATTCAGCTTATGCCTGAATCCTCTCCTTGCCCTCCTTAGAATGGAAATATGTCATCATAGTCCAGTTTCCTGAGGTCACAAAGATAAGACAATATCTACTTTGGTTTCAAACATAATCATTTATAGAAAAAAGGAGGCTCCTTTCTAAAATAAAACAGCTTTTCAAATAGCCTCTCACCACAGTTAGTAATAATTTATGCTTGGTGAACAGGAAAATATGCTGAATTTATTCATTTTACTGTGTGCTGCCTATAAAAGGGCAAGCTGATAAAGAAAGAGTGGGGGTGGGTAACTTATTGGTATTTGCAAATCTGATATAAAAGGTTTTTTGTAATTTCTCCTGAATTCAAGAGAAGAAAATTAACTCTGAAAGTGGCAGAACAGAAAATTCCTGTTTTTTGCCAAAGCCAAAGGTATCTGGCATTTCACCACAGAAATAATTCTAGAGGCTGTTTTTTCTTTTGTCTTCCAAAATAAATTTTTGCTCCAATTTCAAACCCTAATCAAAAAATTACACCACCACAGATAAACTCTGGTCACAACCTGGAATCCAGCGTGGTTTCAAGGCCATCGTTCTGCCCTGTTGCATTTTCACAATCATCGCCAACATCTGGGCAGTAGCTGACCCTCTCCCTCCACCATTTGGTCAACTGGTATTAATCAGGACATGTTCATTTTTTACCCTAATCATTCCTGGAAAGAAACTTATTTTCTTGTATAGTTTCAGGATGTATTTTACTGTTTGGGTTTGAAGATCCGCTTTGAAAGGGAGACAGTTTTTGTGTGCTCTTCTCTCTTTTCAAAGGAGTTGTTGAAACTCCTCATATTTAAACATCACCCAGAGTACATGTGCAGCATTCTGCTTCATGTGGCAGATGGGGCATTAGGTACAGCTTGAAGTTTAGGAAGTTGATTTGAATTAAAGCTCAGATAACTGGAATTCTTAACGCATATGCCACTCTCTCATGATATCAGATAATAAAGTCATTATCATAAATTAAAAGGTTTGGGCATTTTAAAGGAAAAAGATTATTTGGAGCTCAGAATTTAGCTCAGAATTATGCAGGTTTGATATATGAGGATTTTATTAAAAAATATGTCACCAAAAAATCACCAAATTCTATCTGAAAACCATTGGATAATGTAGTTTCATGATACTATCTATGGATCATTTATAAAAGTATATAACTTAATTATGGCATACTGTGTCTTAGAGATAAAAGCTTCTTTCTGAACCCACTTCTCCCACTTAAGTCTGAAAGAGCCAAGGCAGTGCCACCCAATGAGAATTGTTGGTGGTCACTCGGTTAAACCTCAGATTTCAAAATAATCATGCTAGGGTACACCCCAACCACAACTGGATCATCAGAAGCCAAGAAAATCCAATGATGAAAGTTTTTCTTAATCCCACAGGAATCTATGGTGAGAGGAGAACTGCGTTGCTATAGCTACTGATCCCTTGGGTTTTGGCTTCTTTGACCTTTCTTCCCTTCATGCAGAACCTCCAAATACTACTGCAGCATCGTGTGAGGGCTGAGTGGAGAACCAATCCAACTGTGAGCTCCACAGAACGCCCTTCCCCAGGAAGAGCTCCTCTCCAGAGGCCGGCCTCTCCGCCCGTTTGGAGACAGTCATGAAGCAGAACTGAGTTTACCGCGACATGTCTGCTGTAAACCCTACAAGCAGTGTGGGAGGCTGAAAGATCGAAGGTGCCAAAGTGCCATCTACTCAACGCTTCCTATATTCTCCTGGAATTCCCTTCATCAATACTGCTGAACAAATTAGAGATTTAGAATCTTCTGGTTTTGCATATTTGGTTATTTTTTGTTAAACGCTAACCTTGAGATAGAGCCTGGCTCGGTTATTTCCACTCTTGCCCTTCTTTCTCCATAAGTCATGCAAATCCTCACTCTACAAACTTCCCCCTGCACTATGTGACCTTGACTTCATTGTGAGAGATTTAGGGAAATTCCTGAGCTAACCAAGTCCATGCAAGGTGTTCGGTTTTCCCATCAAGTAGAACTTGTCACAAATGCGCGCTATACCGGGCTCTCACTCCATCCACTGGTTTTCTTCACTCACTGAGGAATCATCATGGTATACCTGGGAAACTCTGCACTTCAGATCAAATACATTTGAATTTACATTCCATCACCTTAGTCCAAACATACTCCGATTTAAATTTCTTGAGTAAATTCCATCTTTGAGTCTTCTTCCTCAGTTACAAAGGGCTGTTATGAAGAGGCAATGCGAAATGAGCACATAACACTGGCTAGGCGCATGCTAAACATGTGAAAGATGTTGGCTGTTATTATTATAATTTTGTTCTTTGAGATGTGTGCAGCTTTAAGTGATAGAGCATCTGTGGAAGACCTGTAAGAACTCAACAAACATTAGCTCCTTTCCCCCTGAGTAGAAGTATGTCCTTTCTGAATCTGCCTGAGTAAACACAATGAATCTGAACCCAAGGTACTTCCTCCAGGCACCTAATAATGCACACCCCTCTGTCTGTCCCCAGCCCCTTTGGGAAAATCTTGGATATCTTTATGCCATTTTCCCCCTCTCCCACCCTAGGTCCAATTCTACCAAGTCTCCATTGTCTGGACTACTCACATCCTAACAATGAGACAATTTTCCAGTATCCTCTTAGCCTCTGATTTCTAGGTAAGATCACAAACCCTGCCCTTAGCCCACCCACTCTTCTCTCCTCCACTACTGTTCTGTGCTCTCCCATCCATTTCTAAGTCTCCCATCCATCCCTGAGGCACTCGCTTCCCAAGAATCATTTACAATGACAAAGCAAACGCATTTGCGTTTAGATCGATTTTGTCTTTGTTAAATTGGGGTACATTTATACTACAAAGATATGGGAGGATTGGTGTGTTTTATCACAAGGAATTAAAGCTATTAGCCCACAAATCTGATGGATGTGAGCAACCAAGTCTAATATGCTGAATAATTTCTTCTCCACCTAACTGGTTCTCTTGCCTGAATTTTCCAGACAATAGCTTCACCTGGCAAATTCCTCAAACAGAATATTACATGCATATCAGACTTGCATTCTGTTTTGAGTACAATTTTGAAAAAAGACATCTTAGAGAGCAGATTCTTGGGGAAAGAATAATAAGTAGATAAATATGAATAAATATCCAGATTTCAGAAAGATTGTAAAAAATAATAACAATGATAATATAATGACTGTAGTTTTTCAAGCATCTTCAGATTGCAAGTGTAATGCTGAGGCAGAAGAGATGTATTTGTTGTCCTCGTGTCTTATGGTTGAAAGAGCAAACCATGCATGATTTTTATGACCTGGCTAGTGATGTGTCCCTTCAGGGAGCTATTAACTCCATCCTTGTAGATGGTGCCTGATCCCTGTCAAAATTAGAAATTGCTTAAAACCAGAATAAAAGCATTTCATTCCTAAATAGGTCATTAGTGATATTGGATAGTTTGTTATCCTGGAATGTAATATTGAAATTCCTAGAGGCAACTGATTTTCAGTAGTGAATTTAAAAGCCTAAAACTAAACTGAGTATTTGAGGAATGAGTGAAAAGAATCTTGGGTAGCTAACTATTTTTCTTGGTTGTATGTCAGCAATTGACCTTTTGAAAACAAAATCATTAACTCTCCCAAGATAACAAAATGCAAATGGGGATGGTGTGGCCCATATGAAAACATACGGACAGAAAACTTATGTCTATTTTTATTGGGAGCAGTGAGTGAGGGAGTATATATGAAATGAAATGTCAGAATAATGACTGTCATCCTCGAAAGAAAGTAAGTAGATTAAAAACAGCAGTGCACAGCTTTGTTCCTTATAAATGACAAGTACTGATGTATGGGGTAATGAGAGCAGATGTGTATAGAGGGGTTTTTACTTCAAGTACATGCCTGGATATGCTGTCTCCGCCTCACCGCACAGCTAATGCAACTTTTGACAACCTTTGCCCAGGAATGCAGAATTCAAGGAATAACCCACAAAAACAAAATAACACCATTCCACATCCCACAGTTAGAGGGAGGTTGATTTACCAGCTATACCTTACATTAGATAAAAAGAAATCCATTGTTTTCATGCCTGTCCGTATCATCAGGCTTAATGTAAATACCTGTTTGAAAGACTTTAGCTAAATCAGTCAACAGAGTAGAGTGATTCATTGATAGTTCTAATGACATAAGTACAACATTGTAAGTGCTTAAAGTTTTGCAAATATTAACTCATTTTTCTCATTTCTATCCAAAATGCCCAGTAAATCTCCTTTTCCTTAATATAGTATCTGAATTATTTTAGTGTGGGAAAAATCACAATTCCAGTAAGTGTATCTTTCACAAGATACTTAATTCCTTCCAGAAGATATGGTAATTATTTCAGGAACCGAGCCTTTTTTCCTGGAATCTTTGTTCTCATCAGGACAAACAAGCTCTCCAAGGAGTTTCTGATATTTCTGCTGGCTAAACTTTGGGGACGTTATCAAATGCATGGTACAATAAGCTAATATTTCACCAAAGGTTAAAAAAACAAATGAATACAATTGGAGAGGGGGTGTTCAAAAATCATCTTTAAGTTAAAATATTAAATCCATAGAACTGTACAAAGTTTACATCAATATAGATGACTTCAACCTAGTATATAAATCAAAGCCTTTCTTCTACACTGGTCTGATTGATAGAGTTTTCCCATTAAAATTGGCCATTCCATTCCAAATATGGATAATATATAATTCAAAGTTGAAATCTGGTCCCTTGAGTTTCCTGTGATTGGATAAATGTCTCAAAACATCAGCAAATAGGCATTAAAGTGAGGCGGCAATCTATAAACCATCCTGATGACTTGTCAATAGGAGAAGGGAGACAGGATGAGACTGTGAACCAAGCAACCTTTTCATGACCTCAGCCCTCCCCCAACCTCAGAAAAGTCATAAGCAATGTTCCTTGGGCCTTTGTTTGAGAAGCTGAGAATAAGAATTGTGAGCTGCCGTGTTCCCATAGAGACTTCAAGTAGTCACAGCCCCTTCTGCTAAAATTGCTTTATATTTTGGTGACCTAAGGTTCAGGTAGACAAGATCTTTTCATGTTCAAAAATTCAGGAATCATTCACACTATCACTCTACGGAGCAAGACAACCCACCAGGGCTAGGGTGGCATATGGGTGCTGGGGGTAGACAGGGCACAGAAGGTGGTGGGTGGGCTGAGAAATAGAAACAATGAGAGTAATTTTCAGGACCTGAGGTTTTGGCTGTCACTGAAATGAAAAAAAGAGCACTATATACTAAAATTAATAAACTACCTTTGTAGTCAGATCTGCTGCAAATTCATTTTTTTAATGTTTATTTTTTGTTTTCATAAACTTGAAATGAGGAGAGAGAGAGAATCTTTTTTTCACTGGCTCACTCCCCAAAGTTCCTGCAACAGCCATGGGTGGGCCAGGCCAAAATCAAGAACCTAGACTTCATCCAGGTCTCCCAGGCGGGTGGCAGCTGCCCAAGCACGTAAGCCATCATCTGCTGCCCCCCGGGATGTGTTAGCACGAAGACGGATCAGATGTGGAGTAGCAGGCACCCTGATAGAGATACGGGCAATCCAACAGACAGCTCAACCTGCTGCATCACAACACCTGCCCTCCAATCTGTGTTGTTATTTGGGGTAAGTTTCTTAAATCTCTCCGGGTCTCACTTTCTCCATTGACTTAAACAATGTCTAAGTTTCTGTCATCTCTCAAAAGCCTACAGTTTTGTGACTGTTGCTCATACCTCAAGGACACGGGAAAACTGATGTTAACTGTATTCATCCAAGTGGAGCTTTTTCATCCTCACTAATGGCCAGTGAGTGAGAGGCCAGGAGATATATCAGGTGTGGGGAGCAGCTCGGACTGGACTGTTACTGGAATTAAGACTTATTCTATGCATCTGCTCTCCCACAATATGGCGCTGGGAGAGAAGTAAACAGCTTCCGCACAGCTGCCTCCAGTTCAACCAATTAACTGTAGGACTTGCTCCTGATTGGAGGAGAGCAGCGTACTCGGCATGTGGGCAGCCGAGTTGGGATTGGCGGAGGAGGACTATAAAGGAGGAGAGAGACGGCATGCACCGGAAACATCTATGGGGAACATCTATGGGGAACATCTAAGGGAACCCGTGCAGCCCCCGAGAAGAGCCGGCCGGCGGTGTGCCGCTCCCCTGCGGAAGTGGGGAATATGGCCAGGGGGAACTGCCCTTCCACGGAGGTGGAAGGGATAGTAGCCAACCCGGGAAGAACCAGCAGCAAACCCGGGGAGGGCCGAGCAGACAGAAAGAACAGCGCAGGGTCCTGTGTTGCTCCTCCACGAAGAGGGGGAGCGACATAATGGTGCCGTGACTCGGATATGAAGCCTAGGCAGGGCTTAGTGTCGTTCCTCCATGAAGAGGGGGAGCGACATAATGGTGCCGTGACTCGGATAGGAAACCTAGCTCGGATAGGAAACTTAGGACGGATAGCAAACCTAGGAGGGAAGAACTGGGAAAATATCGGAGAGAGAAACTAGCAAAGAGCCTAGGGAAATTATCGGAGAGAGAGACTAGCAAACAGCCTAGGGAAAAGCCGGACGAAAAGGGTGCCGGAAGAAGCTGTTGAAAGCCTAGGCATAGACTCAGATACGGACTACGGGGGGAAGCTGGGAGAAATCTTTAAGGTCGAAAGCGAAAGTGAAAGCTAGAACAAACAGACTCGGATGCGGACTGTGGGGAGAGGCCAGGAGAAATGAGGGAGGAATATCGTTGGAGGAAAGTTTGGGGAAACATACCGGGTAGAGAAAAATGTTAGGGAAATTGAAGCCGCGGGGGGCAGGCCGAGGCGGAAACGGAAGCCACTTTGGGGTTCTCAAGTTAGCCCGGGAATAGGGGGCGAAAAGTTGAAACCAGAAGCTGAGACGCAAGCCAGATTGGGATCCGTCTGATTAGCCCGGGGAGCAAAGGACGGGAAGCCAAACCGTGGGGCGGAGACGTACGCTGGGTTGAATTCGCCAGGCTAGCCCGGGGAACTTGGATTGAATGCTAGTGGTGGAGACGCAAGCTATGCTGTGTTACTCGCGGAAGCCGCCGCGTGCAGAGAGAGCACGGGGCGTGAATAGATAGGGAACGCTGGCGTAGGCCGTGGTTCAGACGCGAAAGGGTTAAGCGTGGAGACCGCGGAGCGCGCGAAGCCGAGCCGCGCAAAGCCGGGAAGCTGCGCAGATGAGAGAGGCGCGCGGGCTGAAGCGGCGCAGAGCCGGGAACCCGCCGGCGGGGCGAGGCGCCGGGAAGCTGCGGGGATAAGAGAAACAGAAGTTTTAGAAGTAAAGTGAGAGAAATAGGAATGCTGGAAGATAGAAGTAAAATGGGAGAAATAGGAATGCCCGGAGATAGAAAAATAGAGAGAAATAAGGCCTCCCCTCAACATGCCAATTAGAAGGCTTGGATTCGGTCTGCCCGATTAGTGAGGCGATGAGCACCTGGGCGGCTAGCCGCAGGTCACCGAAGACAGGCACGAATTAACATCAGTAAAGCTTCCCCACAATGCAACAATTAGGAGGCTTGGATTCGGTCTGCCTGATTTAAGGCGGTAAGCGCCAGCAAAGCTCGACCAGAGTATGAGCTGCAGGTCACCGAAGATAGGCACGAACCAACACTAATAAGTCTCCCCCACAATAAGGCAATGAGAAGGCTTGGATTCGGTTTGCCTGATAGGTTTTGTAAACACCTGCAGGCAGTTCTAGCAGAGCAGAGTATGCGCTGCAGGGCACCGAACACAGGCACGCATCAGCGCCTAAAAACCTCCTCACAACATGGCGAAGAGAGGACCCGGATTCGGTTTGCCTGATGGATAGGACTTGTAAGAGCCTGTGGCAACTCTAGCAAGTAGAGCAGAGTGTGTGCTGCGGGACACCGAAGACAGGCGCGTATCAACGCCAAAAAAATAAAAAGAAAGGGGGATCTGTGGGGAGCAGCTCGGACTGGACTGTTACTGGAATTAAGACTTATTCTATGCATCTGCTCTCCCACAATATGGCGCTGGGAGAGAAGTAAACAGCTTCCGCACAGCTGCCTCCAGTTCAACCAATTAACTGTAGGACTTGCTCCTGATTGGAGGAGAGCAGCGTACTCGGCGTGTGGGCAGCCGAGTTGGGATTGGCGGAGGAGGACTATAAAGGAGGAGAGAGACGGCATGCACCGGAAACATCTATGGGGAACATCTATGGGGAACATCTAAGGGAACCCGTGCAGCCCCCGAGAGAACCGGCCGGCGGTGTGCCACTCCCCTGCGGAAGTGGGGAATATGGCCAGGGGGAACTGCCCTTCCACGGAGGTGGAAGGGATAGTAGCCAACCCGGGAAGAACCAGCAGCAAACCCGGGGAGGGCCGAGCAGACAGAAAGAACAGCGCAGGGTCCTGTGTTGCTCCTCCACGAAGAGGGGGAGCGACAATCAGGCTCCTTAGACTAAACACAGTTGAAGGACCTCTGTGCATTGCCATGGAGACCAGAGGGGAGGTGGCCTCAGTAAAGGTCAAAGATTGGGAAAGTAGGTATGGCCTGATAATAGATTCTTAACAACTCAGTACAGCAAGACCCTAATTTTTTCTAAATGACATCTCACAGCAGAGGCGAGGTATGCCCTGCTTCAGAATCACCTGCTTCCAAAGACAGAATCCTTGAAACTCACTCAGACCCACTGGGTGAGAATCGCTGACAAAGGGACTAGGGAAGCTACATGGCTAAGTTCTCCCAGTGTTTCTTTCACATAAAAAAAAATGAGAACTACTGATTTAATAAATAATTGGCCATGAAGCAGTTGGGAGGACAGTGAAGAATGAATGCCCAGCACACTCACCAAATACCTTTGGAGGGGAGGTGCTGGCCCACTAGCAACAGTGGTTGGCTCCAAGGAGGCCTGAGGTCCAGGGCAGAAGAGAAACTGATTTTTCTCTATAACTCTAATGGTGTGTGTTTGTTACCATAAGCAAATAAATATTTCTAACTTTAGAAATTTTAAAATTTGCAAATTAAAAATTGTTACATTTTTCTGAGTTGAGAAAATGGAGCACTTTTTTACAAACGTAAAGGATAAAGCAACAGTCATATAAAAATGTTTTAAATCAACTAACCAGACTTGAAAAGGTTTAGCCAAATGCAGCCTCAGTTTGGTATTTTATCAAATGAAGGATGGAAAAGAAGCCTGTGGAGAAGCATAGTTAAAAAGATGCTTCCCTTCAGTTCAGTTCTGGTGACGTCAGTTGGCATCCTAGAAAAATGACCTCATTCCTCACCGAACTATTTTTTGTTTGCTGGATGATGAGCTGATCTAACTCACTCATAAGATCCTCATAAACAGAGACAATTACGTTCCTTCATATTTCTCAAAGCCCTTTTCAGAGTACATGGTACATAGTACATGCTCAGTGAACTTCTTATGAAATGTTTTCTTTCTTCAACATGTAACCAACCCTCTCCCTCTCTCATTTAAGCTCTGGAATCTAATCAAATTAAACAGCCTTTAACTCCAAAGTAGGCCATAAATTTTGAAGTCCAGCAGTTGTAAAAGGGGAAACCTGAGGAGTGTGGTAAGTAGAGAGGACCAGGGCCCCAAGACCATTTTCACATATGCTCAGGACTAAGAAAATCTACCTAAGAAATCCCCAGAACCAAGAGGCTCATAGCTGTCAAGGATAATTGGACACACAGAGGCCTGCTGTCAAGGCAATTGTTTTAAAGGAGCACTATGGGCTTATATGGAACTCAACTGAAAGTGTCCCACCCCTGGGTGCAGCAGTTAAGCCATATCACTGGGAAAGCAGGGCTGCACTAGGATGGGAGACCCTGATGGAGCTTCAGGCTCCTGCCTCAGCCTGGTTCAGTCCTGGCTATTATAGCCATCTGCAGAGTGAACCAGCAAACAGAAGATTCTCTCTCTCTCTCTCTCTCTCTCTCTCTCTCTCTCTCTTTCTCAACTGCCATTCAAATAAATACATAGATTGCTTTTTAAAGTATCCCACCCCACTGTCACAAGCATGAGAGAACCAAAGGTGTATTCCTTATGAGAATGGGTGGGATGGACAATGCCTTCTGTAGGGGGTGAGAGCTCCACCACCAAGCTCACAACCAGGACTTCCCAGACTGTACTCCTAAGTAGCTATTAGAGTGGTCAGCTTCCCCCTGTGCCCCATCCAAGGCAGCTGGAGATAGAGCTAGGAACACGTTTGGATTTTAGACCCATTATCTGATGAGAAGCAGGAGATGCTTCAGTGGTTCAACAGTAATGAGATGAGGGACATACAGTGAGCAGCAGACAACTATTTGATGCAAGCTGAGCATCTGGGCCATTGGATGACAAATGGCATTGCCCAAGAAAAGCAGCAAAGCAATCCTGGTAGCTAACCTGACCCAAAATTCACAATCCTTGTTTTAATGGTACTGAGTTATAAATGCTTTTGGAAAGCAACTGACCAACTAAGGATTATTGTTCCCCTGCCCTGTGCTGGGAACCTGACTGCACATATCTGCTTCCTTAACCTACATAATGTGAATAGAAATTATATGTGCCACTTCCAAACCAAAGCTTTTAAGCAATGGTGTGTCTTCATTCCTTCTTTCCCATACTGGTGGCTGGATGCAGAGCCACGAGATGGTAGAAAACTGTGCTAGAATCATTCCACAAAAGAGATACCTACCAATCAGAAACTTGTTTTGGACTGCTATCTTATACATATAACTTGATTCTGGAAGTCACAGGGCAAAGATCTTCACTTTGTGTGTGTGTGTGTGTGTGTGTGTTATAAGGTAAATAAATTAATTGGAATTAAAAGATGAGTTTATTTTGGTACCAAAAAAATTGAGATCCATGCATCTAGGAAACCTTCAAAAAATTCATGAAAAATGCCTATTATGAAACAACTATGAATGGATTTCACAATTTTTTGCACCAAAATAAGCTTATCTTTCGATTGCATTTCCCCACAAACTTTTTGAAGTACTCTCATGTTTTAACAGTGTCTAATGTTATAACATATTGGGCAAAGGTCAATGTTGGAGCTCTTGGAGCTTGGGGATTGAGTCTAGATAAGGATTGAATAAGGCTCAGCCTCAGGTGTGACTGGCAGGAGCCTGGTGCCACACTATTCTGACCGGGTGTTTCTTAAAGACAGTAGACTCTTATGATGGTGATAACCTTTTCCTGGCTTCGATAGAAAATATTTCTTATGTTTTCTTGTCTTCAGAACACACCCAAGTTTTATGCCCAGAGATGTAACCCTCCATGCCTTTCCTCCTGATATGCCTCTTAGGGAGGGTCATGCTTCCAATACCTGGAACACTACCTGGCTGCAATACGGCTCGAGAGCAAATGCATTTCCTTTTGCAAAAAGCATCCTCGGAAAAGAATAAGCTCAAGGAATCCAGCCACTGACCAGAGACAGCAGAATCTACAAATTTCCCTGAAAATGTTGACTGACTTGTGTTTTTTTAAAAGATTTATTTTATTTATTTAAAAGAGTTACAGAGAGAGGTAGAGACAGAGAGAGAGGTCTTCCATCTGCTGGTTCATTCCCCAGATGGCCGCAATGGCTGGAGTTGCACCCACCTGAAGCCAGGAGCCAGGAGTCTCTTCCGGGTCTCCCACATGGGTACAGGGGCCCAAGGACTTGAATCATCTTCTACTGCTTTCCCAGGCCACAGCAGAAAGCTGGATCGAAAGAGGAACAGCCGGGACTAGAACAGGCACCGATATGGGATGCCAGCGCTTCAGGCCAGGGCTTTAACTGCTGCACCACAGCGCCAGCCCCCTGACTTGTGTTTAAATCAAATTAAAAAAAAAGATCCTTGAGGATTCTAATAGGGGTTTAAGTAACACACACACACACACACACACACACACACAATTATATACACATGCATGCACATACATATCTGAATATATTAGCCCTTAAAATTCTAGACTCAGGTTATAACTACCAGAGACAAAGGCCTATGTTTAGGCCCTTTGGGTGACTTAAATAAATGAGACAAGGTCCCTGACCTCCAAGAGTTGACAGAATACAACTGTCACCTAGGTATTGAAGAGAAGGATGCAGAAAGTACTATAGGAGCAGAAGAGAAGGAAGGATTTGTTCCAGGAAGAACACCCAGGAAGTGTTATTGGGATGAGAGAATGAACGCCACATGTGCAGGAGTGTCCCGAGGGGCAGGGAGGGAGAAGGGCTCCAGCATAGACTCTGAGATGCGAGAGGATGGCAAGTTTACCCACCCAGGGTGCTCTTGTTTGCAAAAGCATTTAGTGCAATAATCTCAAGTCCAGGAATTCTATACACTTAGTAACTAAGCTTCTTAAGTTTTCCTTTCCAAAAAGATAAAAATGCAAATTTTTAAAGAATAAACCCTCCAGTAAGCACTGTTTGGAGTACTGGGTCAATGAAGGGAGGGGTATATTCTGCAGCAGGAGGTAGGGGAGCCCAATCCACAATTTGCCAAGGAGATCGAAGTGAAAGCTGGAAAATTCTAGTAGCTTTTGAGTAAATGCCCTATGAAACAGGGTGGGGCCATACATCGCCAGCCATATGTCAACAAGCAATAAATGCTTGTTGAATTAATGGTCGCTACTCTGTGCATTTGCTTTGCCATGGTAAGCTGTGCCAGGAATATTGTAAAAGAAAAAAAGTCACTGGTTCTGTAGTCCTAATTTAGTGACTCATCCTCTGTCCTTCCCGCCCACATATAGTAATCTGAGTCCTGAAATGTCCCAAGGCTAAGCTAGAAAATATGCATTCTCATTTTCTTAATATTTAAATAAGTAAACTATAAGCCAGGAGTCCCAAGCACACTAACCAATGCTGCCCATTCAAGCTCCAGCTCTGTCTCACTTTCTCAATAACAGAAAGGAGCCTGTGGGCACATCAATCTAGATGGCTACACATCTTTTCATCAAGGACAATTTTAAAATGCCTAGCATGGTGAGGACTATAAAATGATTTTCATGTGTACATCTTTAAAGGTCTATGCATAAATTAGTTTCCCATAGTGCTACAGAGCTCTAATTATTCTTTAATTTATACAAATACATGCAATTAAAGTGCAATTACAATGCAATTAAAATGCCAGTATAATTAAAATGCAGAAAGAAGAAAATTTATAAATCTGCTCATGAATCCCCTTGATTTCTTTTGGAGTTCAATTAATGCCACTTATGATTTACAGATTGTGAAAAATCTTATTTCAGTTAGTAAAGACATCCCATCAATCCATGTACCTTAGAATGTGAAGCCTCATCTAGATCCACAGGGTGTATCTTTATGATGAATGTTGGACCAGAACTGGCCAAAACAGAGTTGCTAGACAAAGACAGAGACAAAAGAAAGCAGGGGGTGGGAGGAGACATAAATTGCCTGCCTCCCTACAGAAG
Organism: Oryctolagus cuniculus; assembly: GCF_964237555.1. Lineage (NCBI taxonomy): Eukaryota > Metazoa > Chordata > Mammalia > Lagomorpha > Leporidae > Oryctolagus > Oryctolagus cuniculus. The sequence continues at coordinate 84,643,957 of NC_091436.1, forward strand.
AATGAAAAATGCATGCAAAATTCAGAGCTTCCTGTCTTTCTTAAATGTTGGCAGGATGCATTTACTGATTCCCCTAACGAGAGCTATGTTCCTTTTTACCCGAATTGCTGGGTAGATGAAGACATTCAGTTAATTGAGACTGATCTGAAACACCAGCCATACAATAATAGACTGAGGATGACTTCTTCTGAAAGGCTCTCTCTGTTTTTTTTAAAGCCTTTTACAGATAAAAGCTTTCATCATGAATGGGAGTTTGGGAGCGAGATACACAGCAAGCAGTCCAGTGGCATGCTGGAAACTCAAATCTAAAAGGCTGAATCAGATTAAATTATTTTTTAGACAACAAACATTTATTGGGTAGTTCTAAAGTAACACATGGCCCTACTCCACTGGGAAACTGATCAGAAACGTCGAAAGCTCACTGCTATGCAATGGGGTAAACGTACTGTGGACCCAAGCACTTCAGGAGCACAAAGAAATGACTAATCCTAATGGAAAGATCTTCAGGAAGGAGAATGTGTTTGAGCTGGGTGCACACTGAACAGTGGTTCTCATCTTCTTGGCGTGGGTGTGTTGTCTCAGTGACTGGGGTACACCTGACATTTTGCGGGTAGAGATCAGGGAAACCAATCTTGCTCATTTACGGGCATTTCTCCACATGGAGAATTGTCCTGCTTTCCACAAGACTTTCAAACACCAAATGGTGTCCTAGGTGTTTAAAAGGTGAAAAATCTGTAATTTTCTGAGCCTAGAGGCTCATTGAACTTTATGTATAAACCACAAAGGATGTGTTCAGTTTTCTTCTGTGTGGGGAACAGTCCTAATATCCAGGAATTTTGAGGAATGTAACTACATTGTAAAACAAGGGAAAGTTACGTTTTGTTTTGGTTAAAACTTTACACTCTTACACAAACATTTCAAAGCATATTTATTCTTCAATGTTTTGATATAGAGCAGAAAAACATTTTTTTCAGTATGTGTCCTCTGATAGAACTCACACGTGGTATTTCTCACATAAATATCTAAGTATGTCTACAATTTCAAGTTCCACCTTCTTGAAGCTGAAATAGGGCTGGAAAGACAATTTCTAATAAATATGAGCCCCAAATCCCTAGTGTTTCCTCCATTGTGTTTTCCCTTTTTTCGTTCTTTTTTTGAGAAGGGGGGAGGAGAGATAGAGAGAGAGAGGGAGAGAGAGAGAGAGAGAGAGAGAGAACTCATCCTCTGGTTCACTCCCACATACCATAATGGCTGGGGCTGAGCAAGGTCAAAGCCAGGAGCCAGGAACTTGTCACCTGCTTAGGTGACAAGGACCCAACTACTTGAGCTGTCACCGTTGCCTGTGCATTAGCAGAAAGCTGAATGAGAAGCCAGGGATCAAGCTCAGGTGCTCCACAGTGGGGATTAGATTAACCAGCATTTTAACCACTGGACCAAACCCCTGCCTCATGTGTTAGCCTCTTTAAACACATATATGAGTTTCTCTAGGATACACAAACCTGGGTTTGTGCAGTGTAGTGGCTCTAGTACACATCCATAGTGGAATTGCTAGGGCCAACTTGTGCTTTTCCAGCTATAATTGACATTGCCAAATTTTTCAAAATAGTCATCCTGTCTGTGGCCCCACCAGTAATGATCCACAGCCTCACCAACACTTGGAATTGTTAGACTTTGTAATTTATGCTTATCTCCCTAGGAATCTAATGATATATTATTGTCTTGATAGATTTCTCAGATAATTAATGAAATTGGATTTTTTATACATTTATTGGCCAGTTAACTTTCATTTTCCATAAATTAAATGTTATCTCTTTTCTCCATATTTCTTTTTTTAACTTATATTTAATAAATATAAATTTCCAAAGTACAGCTTTAGGATTACAATGGCTTCCCCCCCCATAACTTCCTTCCCACCCACAACTCTCCCCTCTCCCACTCCCTCTCCCATTCCATTCACATCAAGATTCATTTTCAATTCTCTTTCTATACAGAAGATCAATTTAGTAGGTATTAAGTAAAGATTTCAACTGTTTGCACCCACACAGAACATAAAGTGTAAAATACTGTTTCAGTACTAGTTATAGCATTAATTCACATTGGACAACCCATTAAGGACAGAGATCCTACATGAGGAATAAGTGCACAGTGGCTCCTGTTGTTGACTTAACAAATTGACACTCTTGTTTATGGCATCAGTATTAACCCTAGGCTCTTGTCATGAGTTGCCAAGGCTTTTGAGTTCACCAGCTCTGATCTTACTTAGACAAGGTCATAGTCAAAGTGGAAGTTCTCACTTCCCTTCAGAGAAAGGTACCTCCTTCTTTGATGGCCCTGTTCTTTATACTGGGATCTCACTCACAGAGATCTTTCATTTAGTTGTTGTTGTTGTTTTTATTTTTGGGTTTTTGTTTGTTTGTTTGTATGCCACAGTGTCTTGGCTTTCCATGCCTAAAATACTCTCACGGGCTCTTTCATCAGATCCGAATGCCTTAAGGGCTGATTCTGAGGCCAGAGTGCTGTTCAGGACATACACCATTCTATGGGTCTGCTGTGTATCCCACTTCCCATGTTGGATCTTTCTCTCCCTTTTTAATTCTATCAGTTAGTATTAGCAGACACAGGTCTTGTTTGTGTGATCCCTTTGACTCTTAATCCTTCCATTATGATCAATTGTGAACTGAAACTTATCACTTGGACTAGTGAAATGGCATTGGTACATGCCACCTTGATGGGATTGAATTGGAATCCCCTGGCACGTTTCTAACTCCACCATTTGGGGTAAGTCAGATTGAGCATGTCCCAAATTGTACATCTCCTCCCTCTCTTATTCCCACTCTTATATTTAACAGAGATCACTTTATTTCTTTATGAAAGTTTTACACAACTATTGCTGGATTTATCTTAGGTATCTTCTTGCCGTTAAAAATAGGATATTTTAAAATTGATATTTTATAATTATTTTTGGTGGTATAAATGGGTCACTTTTGATGTTCTGATATTGTTGATAAATCAAGAGGTATTATTTTTGCCTTGTTGATAATTTGTAGTAGTTAATCAAATCTAGTATTTTCTATAAAAACATTCATATATCTTGTAAATCCTAACAATACCAATCAATCTTTTTCTTCTCTTATTGTGATAACAACTTCTACCTCAATACTAAATATGAGCAAAAATAGAAAATATCTTTATCTTTTTTTTTTTTTTGACAGGCAGAGTGGACAGTGAGAGAGAGACGGAGAGAAAGGTCTTCCTTTTCTATTGGTTCACCCTCCAATGGCCACTGCTGCTGGTGCGCTGTGGCCGGCGCACCGCGCTGATCTGATGGCAGGAGCCAGGTAGTTATCCTGGTCTCCCATGGGGTGCAGGGCCCAAGTACTTGGGCCATCCTCCACTGCACTCCCTGGCCACAGCAGAGAGCTGGCCTGGAAGAGGGGCAACCGGGACAGAATCCGGCGCCCCGACCAGGACTAGAACCCGGTGTGCCGGCGCCGCAAGGCGGAGGATTAGCCTAGTGAGCCGTGACGCCGGCTATCTTGTTCTTAGAAGGACTTCTTCCCTTTTTGATAAGAAATCCCTACAAGTTTTAGTTAGGTAACTTTATCAGATTAAAGAAATTTTATTCTGTTCTAGTTTGTATGAGATTTTTTCATGAATAGCTGTTGTCATTTTTTTCATGAATTTTTTCCCAATATTGTACAAAATGGCAATTAGTTAATATATTAATTAGTATAATTTATAATTAATCATATATAACATATTTATTATATTTTATATTAATTCACATATAATTAACATATTATTAATGTAATTAATATATTAACTATTCTTGTATTCACAAGATAACCATATTTGATCACCGCATACTACTTATTTTCATACTCTGTTCAAAAATAAATGTAATGTATATTTTCTGTACCTATGCTATCCTTTTCAAATTTTGCTGTCAAAACTATTTAGCCTTAATAAGTAATTAAGAAGCTTCTCCATTTTTTATGTGTATTTAAAACTTGGATTGACCTGTTTTCCCAGTGAAATGTTCTTTCTTATCATAGTATAATAATGTTCTTAATTCTTGGTAACTAAAAAAAAAATTTTATGGCCTAGAATACATTTTTCTATCCTTTAATTTTAACATTCTCTGTCAAGTTTTAGGTGAGTCAATTTCAAATATTACAAAGCTGGATTTTTAAAAATCTAACCCAAGATTGTTTGCTTTTAGCTACCAAATTAGTCAATCTATATTTTCTAATATTAAAATATTTCCAGGGCCGGCACTGTGGCATAGCGGGCAAAGCCCCGCCTGCAGTGCGGCATCCCATATGGGCGCTGGTTCTAGTCCAGGCTGCTCCTCTTCCGGTCCAGCTCTCTGCTATGGCCTGGGAAAGCAGTAGAAGATAGCCCAAGTCCTTGGGCCCCTGCACCCTCATAGGAGACCCAGAAGAAGCTCCTGGCTCCTGGCTTCAGATCAGCACAGCTCTGGCCATTGTGGCCAATTGGAGAGTGAACCAGTGGATGGAAGACCTCTCTCTCTCTGCCTCTCCTTCTCGCTCTGTGTAACTCTGACTTTCAAATAAATAAATAAATCTTTTTTAAAAAGTCCATATGTTTCTACCTTATTATTTTGAAATTTCTATAAAAAAACTTTTGATGTACTTTGCTTTTGTCTCATTTCTTAAATTCTCTTGAGTAGGTTGTTTAATTCTTTTTATTGGTTTGGAAGCTATCATTTCTATTAGTATTTTTTTAACATTTATTCATTCATTTATCTGAAAGGCAGAGAGAGAAATATCTTTCATCTGTTTTTCATTCCCTAAATGCCCAAAACACCCAGGGCTGGTCAGGTCAAAGGTAGAGCTTGGAGCTTATTTGGGTCTCTCGTGTGGGTTGGGACTCAAGTACTTGTACTATCATCTGTTGCCTTCCCAGGCCCATGAACAGGAAACTAGATCAGAAATAGTGTAGCCAGGTTTCAAACCACGGGCACTCAGATATGTGATGCAGGCATCCCAAGTGGCAGCTTAAACTGCTTTGCCACAGGTACTGTCCCTATTGCTATTTTTAATTATTATACTTGATTTTAATATACATAAAATTTACCAAATTATACAATTGGGTAATATGGGTAATATTTCTTAACTCCCCCAAACCTAGCAAATGACTTAGAATATTTTAATTCTGAAATCTCCTACAATGTTATATGTTATTTTTTTCCATTATTTAAATTCCACCTTGCTTATAAACTTCCCCCTTGATTTTAAACATCAATTCATCTTCAACATCTTTATTACTTTTATTCAGGGAATGTTCATATTTATTCATATTTTACCAATTTCTTGAGTCACCACTGCTTTTTTTACTTTCCTTGCTTCAGGTTGAATTGCTTTCCTATAGAAGTGTTTTGTTGATACATTCTTATAGTGAATGAAGGTCTGTTAATGCTAGGCTCATTCCACCTTGCTTTTCCGAAAATGGCTTAACTGTGCCCTCACTCTTGAAGGACAGTTTAGCCTGATAATCCCAGGTCAGAATTATTTTCTTTCAACATTTTGTATGTCATTCTAATGGCTTTAGGCTTCACTTATTGAAAAGTCTACTATCTGTTTAATGGTCTATTCCATTTGTAAACCTGACTTTTCTATTTAGTTTCTTATAAAATCTTGTTTTCTTTATTGCTGTACAGTTCTAAAATGTGCCTGCATATGGATTTATTTGTATTTTATTTTCTGACTTGTATTCATTGTGCTTCCAACTCATTTATTACATCAATTTTGAAAATTCTCAGCCATTATATTTTAAAGTATTGTCTCGTCACTATTCCTCCTCTTTTTTTCTTTCTGAAATTCTTATTATTCCTATATTGGACCTTCTCATTTTATCATCAATATTTCTAAAGTTCTATTTAATATTTTCCATTTGAAATTTCTTGCCTATGCACTATAGCTAAAGAGGTTATTTACCTTCAACTTTTCTGCAAATGTCCTTTGGGAATGACAAGAAATGTTTGGGTTGTTTATTCAGTGCTATAGACTTATAATAAACTTCTTGAAAGTGACTCTTCATCTACTCTATGGAGAAGTCACTTTCTTTTCTTTAACATTGCATTGCACAAAAATCCCTAAAGTGTCTGTGTGAAACAGCTGGGGACTTTTCTCAAAAACTTCTCTCAACAGCAGTACTCTAGCGGAATGAGATGTCGTCCCTGGAGCTTCAATCTCTTCATCAAATTACAGAGCTAGGTTGGACACATCACAGGTGAAACTCTGTACTACTGTTGTCAAACCAATAATCTTGGTCTCCACTGTGTTTTCATCAATTAAATTCTCAGAATCGGTGATAACAATACTGGTGCAACATATGTGAATATGAATCTCTACGTTTTGTCAATGCTGCTAGACTCCACAAGTTCCAGGAACGTAATTCCCTCTTCAGTAGCTAACATGTGATATTTGGCCCTTAGGGTTATGCAACCAAGTTTTTTAAATCTCAATAGTTTGGAGTAATCTTTATGTAGATATTCCTTTATTTGGAGTAATCTTTACATCCTTGCTCCATTCATACCATATGAAAAACATGAATAAAGAAGAATTTGCACTGATAGACTGCCTGTCCTACACAGCTATACTGGCACATAATTCATAACTCATTTATATTAAATCGTACTAAGCATTCTCCCCATCCCTCATCCATTGGTTTTTTTCCCCCAATGACTATAGTTGTCATTTCTAAGAATTCTATTTGGTTCATTTTTTATTACTTCACCTCTTTTATTCATAGATAGATAAATATACATATACATACAAAGATGTATTTATTTGAAAGTCAGAGTTGCATGGAGAGAGAGGGAGAGAGAGAGAGAGAGAAAGATCAATCTGCCATCCACTGGTTCACTCTCCAAATGGCCTCAACAGCTGGGGCTGGGCCAGACCAAATCCAGGAGCCAGGGGCTGCATCCAGGTCTCCCACATGGGTGCAAGGGTCCAAACACTTGGGCCATCTTTTGCTGCTTTCCCAGGTTCATTAGCAGGGAGCTAGATCAGGAATGGAGCATCCAGGACTCAAACCAGTGCCATCTGGAATGCCCATGCTGCAAACGGTGGCTTAACACACTATGCCACAGCACTGGCCCTAGCTCTTTCTTAAGTAATTATTTTATCATTTCCGTTACTGTTTGCTAGGATCTGAAAGTTTGAAGGTATTAATTCTCCTATTTATTGTGTTAGATGATTTGCCCTCATGGCATATTATTTCCTCATCTGTTTTGTATTCTTGGACCGTGAGCTTGTCTTTGATAGGTTTTCTTCTGCTGAAATCCTCTGCCGGGGGGTGAAAGTTTGTTCTTCCAAAGTGGTTTCACATTTGCTTCTGTAAATATCATAGGGTTGTCATAAGCTCATGGCAATTTTTATTGAATTTTTTGGCTGGAGGGTATCTGGGCCGTGTGGATATTATAATTTCAATATTTGCATCTGAGGTTTTCAGAGTTTTTTTCTTTTCATTTTTCTCTTTTCTTCACTCACAGATAAGCTTTCCCATCACCTCCCTAGGTCAGTATGTGTAATTATTTTGGTCCACCTTTACCCGGATGGTGTAGGACTTCCAAACCCAGCCTTTTTACAGAATCTTTACTTCAAACTCTCTGCCTGGACAGGACCAGCTCTCATTTCCTCTCCCTTGCAGGCATTAAAGCCCTCCTGCCCCAACCTCAGGGAAGACTTGGTATCAGCCCAGATTCACAAAGATGCTTCTTTGATTTATGTTTCTCTCTTCATCCCTGGGACCTAGGTGTTTCCATTTTCTCATAAACATAGTATACATTTCTAAAAAATGCTTATTTCATTTCATCTACTATGTACGGAAGCTATTAGAAGGATTTTCAGATTATCTTGTTTGCCAGCTTGCTGGTACCAGAAATTTTCAGTTTTACTTCTTATACACAATTCTCCTTGCATTAATATTTCCTTGCCTTGCATCCCCTTTAACTAAATCATACAATTATAATGAGTTTAACAAAGATAAACTGAGATAAACATATTTGGGCAAATACACACACACACACACACACACACATACACACACACCTGATTCCTTGTGAACATACAAGCAAAACCATAAAATTAGAAGTTTAGGTTGGGGCCAGCGCCATGGCACACTAGGTTAATCCTCCGCCTGTGGCACCGGAATCCCATATGGGTGCCAGGTTTTAGTACCAGTTGCTCCTCTTCCAGTCCAGCTCTCTGCTGTGGCCTGGGAAGGCAGTGCAGGATGGCCCAAGTGCATGAGCCCCTGCACCCCCATGGGAGACCAGAAGGAAGCACCTGGCTCCTAGCTTCGGATCTGCACAGCTCCGGCCATTGTGGTTACTTGGGGAGTGAACCAATGGAAAGGAAGACCTTTCTCTCTGTCTCTCTCTCTCTCTGTCTGTAACTCTGCCTCTCAAATAATAATAATAATAAAAGAAGTTTAGGGCATACTAAAAAGTATTCTGCTAACCCATTGTGATTGACAGGCTAGGAAATGTGGGAGTGAGGAGGGGGATGAAGGGGAGGATGAGAAGTATCATTATGTTCTTAAAACTGAATATATGGTGGAGAGCGGCAAGATGGCAGAATAGGAAGGGAGCACATTGGTAGTCTGGGAAGAGACAGTTTAATAAAAGTGGGGGTACTGCAGGTTCAAGGAAGAGTAGGGGAAGAAACAGCAGAGGAAAACCTTCTGAAACTAGTGATTCACAGTGGACCTTCGTAAAAAGCATGGGAGCCCATGGTTCGGGACACCAGCGGCAGAATCAACGCACCAGCACTGGAACACAAGGTGAGCTGAACCTCAATAGCCCAAGACACTGGAGGGCAAGTGGAAAGAGGAGACTAGAGGGAACGAGGCTTGAAACCCTGTGGCAAAAGTTCACCAGGCTAACTAGAAGAGAGAGGGGAAAAAAAGTGACCAATACAAACATGAGTTTTTCTCTCTCTGCTCACCTCTCAAAGGCGAGCAAGACAAAGAGCAGGTGCCATTTTGGACATACGTCATAAGCGTTGTGACCTCAGGTCTGCACCCACCCTCAGCCAAGCAGAAAAACCTGACTCGGGGTGGGGGGGCGGGGAATAACAGAAGATTAGGACCTAGTGAATGTGTGGTTCTAATGAACTGAGACTGTGAAAAAAGAGACGGTGGGTGAGAGAACTCACGGAATTCACATGAGCACTCTCCAGAGACGCAACAATTCGGCAACCTTGGCAACCCAGTGGGAGACAGCAGGAGAATTTGAGCCCACACTGAGGGCACCACAGATTCCCTGTGTGGTCCTTGGGAAAGAGCTTCCGCTCTCTGGCTCCTGTGGGTATATCATACACCTGCCAACTACCGTCAATTTCGCTCAGCTGTGCGGAATTACTTCCCTCTTGAATCAAAAAAAGAAAGAAAGAAAGAGGGAGAGATTTACCATCCCTAACCTGGGAGTGTCACCTTTGGCACACCCTTAACCCTGAGGAACCAAACAGAGCTCTCAGGCCACACCCATCTCAAGCCTCTAAGGCTCCATCAAAAGCAGACAGTCCACATAATACAGTCATAGTATAATAAGAAAAAACACCACAGCGAGGGAAGAAGAATCCAAAGAATATCTCCACAATGCCAAGCAACAAACGCAGAAACCGAGGAAACAAGAACAAGGAAGACATTATGGCACCCCCAAGTGAACAAGACACCCCAAGCCAAGATTATGAAGATGATGAGATGGAAGAAATGCAAGATACGGATTTCAAAAAATTTATGATAAGAACAATTAGAAGTTTCCAAAAACAAATGCTTAAGCTACATAAACCCTTGTTGGACAGAATAGAAAATCTCTCTCATGAAAATGAAATGTTAAGGAGGAATCAAAATGAAATGCAGAAACTAGTAGAAAAGGAAAGTGTGATAGTGAAGAAAAATCAAAATGAAATGAAGAACTCAATAGATCAAATGACAAACACATTAGAGAGCCTTAAAAACAGAGTCAGTGAAACAGAAGAGAGAATATCAGCCCTAGAAGACAGAGAAAAGGAAAGTATACAATCAAACCAAAGAAAAGAAGAGGAAATTAGGAATCTAAAAAAATATTGTCGGGAATCTACAGGATACTATTAAAAACCCCAACATTTGGGTTCTAGGAGTTCCTGAAGGCATGGAGACAGAGAAAGGATTAGAAGGCCTTTTTAGTGAGATACTAGCAGAGAACTTCCCAGGTTTGGAGAAGGACAGAGACATCCTAGTACAGGAGGCTCATAGACCCCTAGTAAACATGACCAAAAGAGATCCTCACAATGACATGTTGTAATCAAACTCACTACAGTGAAATATAAAGAAAAGATTCTAAAATGTGCAAGAGAGAAATGTCAGATTACTCTCAGAGGATCTCCAATTAGACTCACAGCAGACTTCTAATCAGAAACCCTACAGGCTAGAAAGGAATGGTGAGACATAGCCCAGGTACTAAGAGAGAAAAACTGCCAGCCCAGAATATTACATGCTGAAAAGCTCTCATTTGTGAATGAAGGTGAAATAAGGACCTTTCATAGCAAACAGAAATTGAAAGAATTTGTCGCCATTCGTCCAGCCCTGCAAAAGATGTCTAAAGATGTGTTACACACAGAAACACAGAAACATGGTCATCAATATGAAAGAAGGTAAAGGAAGGAAACCTCACAGCAAAAGATCACAGGGAATTCAAAGCATATATTAGAAAACATCTCTGGGAAATGACAGGGCAAGTTACTACTTATCAATAGTCACATTGAACGTTAATGGCCTGAACTGTCCAGTTAAAAGACACAGATTGGCTGAGCGGGTTAAGGAACAAAACCCATCTATTTGCTGCTTACAAGAAACACATCTTTCCAACAAAGATGCATACAGACTGAAAGTGAAAGGCTGGAAAAAGATATACCATGCCAACAGAAATGAAAAAAGAGCGGGCATAGCCATCTTAATATCGGACAACATAAACTTTAACACAAAAACTGTTAAGAGAGACATAAGGAGGCACTATATAATGATTAAGGGATCAATTCAACAGAAAGATATAAAGCTTATCAATGTATATGCACCTAATTACAGAGCACCAATTTATTTAAAAGATTGTTAAGGGACTTAAAGAGAGACTTAGACTCTAATACAATAGTACTGGGGGACTTCAATACTCCACTCTCAGAAATAGACAGATGAACAGGACAGAAGATCAACAAGGAGACAGTAGATTTAAACAACAATGTAGCCCAAATGGATCTAACAGATATCTACAGAACTTTTCATCCTACACAGAAAGCATTTACATTCTTCTCAGCAGTACATGGAACCTTCTCTAGGATTGACCACATACTAGGCAATAAAGCAAGTCTCAGCAAATTCAAAAAAATTAGAATCATACCATGCAGCTTCTCAGACCATAGAGGAATGAAGTTGGAAACTAGCCATTCAGGAATCCCTAGAGCATATGCAAACACATGGAGATTGAACAACATGTTCCTGAATGAACAATGGGTCATAGAAGAAATCAAAAGAGAAAACAAAAATTTTCTGAAAGTAAATGAGGATAACAGCACAACATACCAAAACTTATGGGATACAGCAAAAGCAGTGTTAAGAGGAAAGTTTATAGCAATAGGTGCCTACATCAAGAAATTGGAAAGGCACTAAATAGATGAGCTTTCAATTCACCTCAAGGATCTAGAAAATATGCAGCAAACCAGACCCAAATCTAGTAGGAGAAGAGAAATAATTAAAATCAGAGAAGAAATCAACAGGATTGAATCCAAAAAAAAATTACAAAAAATCAGCCAAACGAGGAGCTGGTTTTTTGAAAAAATAAACAAAATTGACACCCCATTGGCCCAACTAACTAAAAAAAGAAAAGAAATGACCCACATCAATAATCAAAGATGAAAAAGGAAACGTAACAACAGACACCACAGAAACAAAAAGAATCATCAGAAATTACTACAAGGACTTGTATGCCAGCAAACAGGGAAACCTATCAGAAATGGATAGATTCCTGGACACATGCAACCTACCTTAATTGAACCAGGAAGACATCGAAAACCTAAACAGACCCATAACTGAGACAGAAATTGAAACAGTAATAAAGGCCCTCCCAACAAAGAAAAGCCCAGGACCAGATGGATTCACTGCTGAATTCTACCAGACATTTAAAGAACTAACTCTAATACTTCTCAAACTATTCAGAACAATCGAAAAAGAGGGAGTCCTCCCAAATTCTTTCTATGAAGCCAGCATCACCTTAATTACAAACTAGAAAAAGATGCAGCATTGAAAGAAAATTATAGACCAATATCCCAGATGAACATAGACGCAAAAATCCTCAATAAAATTCTGGCCAACAGAATGCAACAACACATCAGAATGATCATCCACCTATACCAAGTGGGATTTATCCCTGGTATGCAGGGATGGTTCAACATTCGCAAATCAATCAATGTGATACACCACATTAACAGACTGCAGAAGAAAAACCATATGATTATCTCAATAGATGCAGAGAAAGCATTCAATAAAATTCAACACCCTTTCATGATGAAAACTCTAAGCAAACTGGGTATGGAAGGAACATTCCTCAATACAATCAAAGCAATCTATGAAAAACCCATGGCCAACATCCTATTGAATGGGGAAACGTTGGAAGCATTTCCACTGAGATCTGGTACCAGACATGGATGTCCACTCTCACCACTGCTATTCAATATAGTTCTGGAAGTTTTAACCAGAGCTATTAGGCAAGAAAAAGAAATTAAAGGGATACACATTGGGAAGGAAGAACTCAAATGATCCCTCTTTGCAGATGATATGATTCTTTATTTAGGGGACCCAAAGAACTCTACTAAGAGACTATTGGAACTCATAGAAGAGTTTGGCAAAGTGGCAGGATATAAAATCAATGCACAAAAATCAACAGCCTTTGTAAACACAGGCAATGCCATGGCTGAGGAAGAACTTCTAAGATCAATCCCATTCACAATAGCTACAAAAACAATCAAATACCTTGGAATAAACTTAACCAAGGACATTAAAGATCCCTACGATGAAAATTACAAAACCTTAAAGAAAGAAATAGAAGAGGATACCAAAAAATGGAAAAATCTTCCATGCTCATGGATTGGAAGAATCAATAGCATCAAAATGTCCATTCTCCCAAAAGCAATTTATAGATTCAATGCAATCCCAATCAAGATACCAAAGACATTCTTCTCAGATCTGGAAAAAATGATGCTGAAATTCGTATGGAGACACAGGAGACCCGAACAGCTAAAGCAATCTTGTACAACAAAAACAAAGCTGGAGGTATCACAATACCAGATTTCAGGACATACTACAGGGCAGTTGTAATCAAAACAGCATGGTACTGGTACAGAAACAGATGGATAGACCAATGGAACAGAATAGAAACACCAGAAATCAATCCAAACATCTACAGCCAACTTATATTTGATCAAGGATCCAAAACCAATCCCTGGAGTAAGGACAGTCTATTCAATAAATGGTGCTGGGAAAATTGGATTTCCACATGCAGAATCATGAAGCAAGACCCCTACCTTTCACCTTACACATAAATTCACTCAACATGGATTAAAGACTTAAATATATGACCCAACACCATCAAATTATTAGAGGGCATTGGAGAAACCCTGCAAGATATAGGTATCCGCAATGACTTCTTGGAAAACACCCCAGAAGCACAGGCAGTCAAAGCCAAAATTAACATTTGGGATTGCATCAAATTGAGAAGTTTCTGTACTGCAAAAGAAACAGTCAGGGGAGTGAAGAGGCTACCAACAGAATGGGAAAAAATATTTGCAAGCTATGCAACAGATAAAGGGTTGATAACCAGAATCTACAAAGAGATCAAGAAACTCCACAACATCAAAACAAACAACCCACTTAAGAGATGGCCAAGGACCTCAATAGACATTTTTCAAAAGAGGAAATCCAAAGGGCCAACAGACACATGAAAAAATGTTCAAGATCACTAGCAATCAGGGAAATGCAAATCAAAACCACATGAGGTTTCACCTCACCCCAGTTAGAATGCCTCACATTCAGAAATCTACCAACCACAGATGCTGGCGAGGATGTGGGAAAAAAGGGACACTAACCCACTGTTGGTGGGAATGCAAACTGGTCAATCCACTATGGAAGTCAGTCTGGAGATTCCTCAGAAACCTGAAGATAACCCTACCATTCAACCCAGCCATCCCACTCCTTGGAATTTACCCAAAGGAAATGAAATTGGCAAACAAAAGAGCTGTCTGCACATTAATGTTTATTGCAGCTCAATTCACAATACCTAAGACCTGGAACCAACCCAAATGCCCATCAACAGTAGACTAGATAAAGAAATTATGGGACATGTACTCTATAGAATACTATACAGCAGTCAAAAACAATGAAACCCGGTCATTTGCAACAAGATGGAGGAATTTGGAAAACATTATGCTGAGTGAATTAAGCCAGTCCCCAAGGGACAAATATCATATGTTCTCCCTGATCAGGGACAACTAACTGAGCACCAATGGGGAAACCTGTTGAAGTGAAATGGACACTATGAGAAACCGTGACTAATCTGCCTTTATCCTGACTGTTGATGTACAATGTAATACTTTACCAATTTTAGTATTTTTTTTGTTCTAGCACTATTGGTTGAACTCTGTAATTAACACACAATTATTCTTAGGTGTTTAAATTTTAACTGAAAAGTGATCCCTGTTAAATATAAGAGTAGAAATAAGAGAGGGAGGAGATGTACAATTTCGGACATGCTCAATCGGACTTGCCCCAAATGGTGGAGTTAGAAACGTGCCAGGGTATTCCAATTCAGTCCCATCAAGGTGGCATGTACCAATGCCATCTCACTAGTCCAAGTGATAAGTTTCAGTTCCCAATTGATCACACTGATAGGTCTAAGAGTCAAAGGGATCACACAAACAAGACTAGTGTCTGCTAATACTAACTGATAGAATCAAAAAGGGAGGGAATGATCCATCATGGGAAGCGGGATACACAGCAGACTCATAGAATGGCAGATGTCCTAAACAGCACTCTGGCCTCAGAATCAGCCCTTAAGGCATTCAGATATGGCTGAAGAGCCCATGAGAGTATTTTAGGCATGGAAAGCCAAGACACTCTGGGGGAAAAAAAAAAAAAAAGAAGACCTAAATGAAAGATCTCTGTGAGTGAGATCCTAGTGTAAAGAACAAGGCCATCAAAGAAGGAGGTACCTTTCTCTGAAGGGAGGAGAGAACTTCCACTTTGACTATGACCCTGTAGGAATAAGATCGAAGTTGGCAAACTCAAAAGGCTTCCATAGCCTTGGCAACTCATGACTAGAGCCTAGGGAGATTAGTGATGCCATAAACAAGAGTGTCAAATTGTTAAGTCAACAACAGGAGTCACTGTGTACTTACTTCTCATGTGGGATCTGTCCTTAGTTGTGGGGAGCAACTCGGACTATACTGTTACTGGAATTAAGACTTATTCTATGCATCTGCTCTCCCACAATGTGGCGCTGGGAGAGGAGCGAACAGCTTCTACCCAGCTGCCTCTCACCAACTTGACAAGCTGCAGGAGCCGCTCCTGATTGGAGGAGAGCGGCGCGCTCGGCGTGTGGGTAGCAGAGCATGGATTGGTGGAGAGGACTATATAGGAGGAGAGAGACAGCATGGTGGTGTGGGTTGGTTGGAGAGTGCGTTGGAGAGTTCGCGGGGAAGTTCGTTACTTCGTTCTTTCTCATTTCTCTCTACTCATTCTTGCTTTGGGAGTTTGCTGTTTACTTATTCTTACTTTACTATAGAAAGGACTTGTAAAAAAGGGAACAACAAGCGTCCGGTCCGGTGCGGCTCCTCCGCGTGTGGAGGAGCAGCACTTAGTGTGTTGTCCAATGTGAAGTAATGCTATAACTAGTACTGAAACAGTTTTTTACACTTTGTGTTTCTGTGTGGGTGCAAACTGATGAAATCTTTACTTAATATATACTGAATCAATCTTCTGTATATAAAGAGAATTGAAAATGGATCTTGATGTGAATGGAATGGGAGAGGGAGTGGGAGATGGGAGGGGTGTGAGTGGTTGGGAAGTTATGGGGGGAGAAAGCCATTGTAATCCATAAACTGTACTTTGGAAATTTATATTTACTAAATAAAAGTTAAAAACTGAATATATGAAATACATGAAACCTGTGCACTTTACAAGAATAAATTTTAATTTTTGAAAAAAAATGTTTGGCAGAAGGAATATGGTAAGAAAAACAGTATCTATTGTAGTTTCTAGGAACTAGGAAAAAAGAACTGAGGAGAAATGAGTCTAAGGAAATGTGCCAGATCCATGTTCTGAAAGCATGTCAATCATTCTTAAAAAATTGGCCTTAATGTTTAAGAAATGTTGAGAGAAAGCACATCAAAATAGACAGACCTGTGAGATTTGCATGAGAAAACATATGAAATATTCTTTGTAAAATCTTGCAAAACTTTGAGACATTTTTCTTACCTGTGAGAGGTTTTCAGAAAGTTCATGGAAAATGAATATTATTGAAAAACTATGTATGGATTTCACAAATTTATTTGTGCCAAGATAAACTTGTCTTTTAAGTCCCTTTTCTCATGAAGTTTTCAAAGTACCCTGGTATAACAGCTCCTCCTCACTGTCAAAGACAGAACTTAGTGAAGCAGTGTGTCTAAAAATCTATGACTAAGGGGGCCAGGCACCGTGGCATAGTAGACTAAGCCCCTCCACCTATGGCGCCGGCATCCCATAGGGGCGCCAGTTCAAGTCCAGGCTGTCCATCTTCTGATCCAGCTCTCTGCTATGGCCTGGGAAAGCAGTGAAAGATGATTCAAGTGCTTGGGCCCCTGCACCTGCATGGGAGATCTGGAAGAAGCTCCTGGCTCTTGACTTCAGATCGGCCCAGCTGCGACCTTTGTAGCCACTTGAGTGAACCAGCGGATGGAAGACTTCTCTCTCTGTTTCTGTCTCTCTCTCTCTCTTTCACTCTCTCTCTCTGTCTCTCTCTGTAACTTTACCTCTAAAATAAATAAATACATCTTTAAAAAAAAAGAAGAAGAAGAAGAAAGAATTGTATGACCGTGAGAGCTTTAGCTGCCTCAAGGTCTTTGCAAATGCTCTTGTACAAAACACTCACCTCACCTCCTCAGCAATGGTGCCTCAGCAAACTTCACCAACAAAGGGACCTCAATCACATGTTCTTCAAAGAGAGATGGCTCTCAGCAGTGACCGTGGGAAGGGAGAATCTTCTACCAAATGTGTTTATTCCCTATGTACTCTACCTCAACCCCACCAATAATGGCTGTTCATGTTTGCTGTTTTTCTTTTCTTTTTTTTTTTTTTTTTTTTTTTTTTTGACAGGCAGAGTTAGACAGTGAGAGAGAGAGACAGAGAGAAAGTTCTTCCTTTTTCTGTTGGTTCACCCCCAAAATGGCCGCCACGCCTCGTGCGCTGTGCCAATCCAAAGCTAGGAGCCAGGTGCCTCTTCCTGGTCTTCCATGGAGGTGCATGGCCCAAGCACCTGGGCCATCCTCCTCTGCCTTCCCGGGCCACAGCAGAGAGCTGGACTGGAAGAGGAGCAACCGGGACAGAATCTGGCGCCCCAACCCGTACTGGAACCAGGGGTGCTGGCGCCTCAGGTGGAGGATTAGCCTAGTGAGCCGTGGCGCCGGCCTGTTCTTATTTTCATTAGCATTATTTCTAACCATTATTAATTATGCTCCATTCACAGCTTTCTCTGTTCTGGTTATTGTGCTCTGTCTCCAACTTGGACCCTGACTGCCACACTGAAATTATGATCATGAAATTATCCCAGTTTCCAGTTATTTTTACTGAAAGCGAATGAATGACTCCAGTGACCTCATAAGCTTCTCATCCTAAAGCACTGACATTTGTCAATATCAGAAATTGACAGGTTCAAGTAACTATTTACTGAAGGCAAGGCTGGTATATGGTCATATATGTATATTTTTATCTTCATAGATTAAATCTGTACATGTGTGCTGGTATTTTCCTGATCAAAAAGCCTGATTTAACTGGGGAAAAAAATCTCAGTTTATCATGATTCGAAGCAAGATTAACCTGTGGAATGAAGAGATAATAATTATAGCCCAAATTTGTTTGAGAGTGTATAATTATTCAGTTATAGAATTTTTAAATTATGAAATGAGTACAAAGGTCAAGAAAAGAAAACATATTTTTAATGGGGACTTTGTAAAAGGAGTATTTTTTTTTTTTTGACAGGCAGAGTGGACAGTGAGAGAGAGAGACAGAGAGAGAAAGGTCTTCCTTTGCCGTTGGTTCACCCTCCAATGGCCGCCGCTGCAGCCGGCGCACCACGCTGATCCGATGGCAGGAGCCAGGAGCCAGGTGCTTTTCCTGGTCTCCCATGGGGTGCAGGGCCCAAGCACCTGGGCCATCCTCCACTGCACTCCCTGGCCATAGCAGAGAGCTGGCCTGGAAGAGGGGCAACCGGGACAGAATCCGGCGCCCTGACCGGGACTAGAACCCGGTGTGCCGGCGCCGCAAGGTGGAGGATTAGCCTATTGAGCCACGGCGCCGGCCCAAAAGGAGTATTTTTTAAAAGAAGAAGCATAAGATCTGACACAAAATATTGTAACTGTTGTAGTGAGATAAATATTGTTCACAGCAAGGAGTTTGACCTTAATTTATTTATTAAATTGAAATAAAAGCACCTGTTCAAAGTGACCTGTCTCTGCTGAAGTTCCTATGCTTTGGTGAAAACATATAAAGTAGTAGGCTTTTAAAATTGGTAAAGCATTCAGCTGCTAAAATGAAACCACCTTGGGGGCCGGCCCTGTGATATAGTGGGTGAAGCCAATGCCTGCAGTGCCGGCATCCCATATGGGCGCCGGTTCAAGTCCCGGCTGCTCCACTTCCTATCCAGCTCTCTGTTATGGCCTGGGAAAGCAGTGGAAGATGGCTCAAGCCCCTGGGCCCCTGCACCTGCATGGGAGACCTGGAAGAGGCTTCTGGCTCCTGGCTTCCGATCAGCGCAGCTCTAGCTATAGTGGACAGTTGGGGAGTGAACCAGAAGATGGAAGACCTTTCTCTCTCTCTCTCTCTCTCTCTCTCTGCCTCTCCTCTCTCTGTGTAACTCTGAACCATCAGAGTCTGGCACTGTACAGTAGGCAAAGCCACTGCCTCCAACCCTGACAACCCATATGGGTGCTAGTTGGAGTCCTGACTACTCCACTTCCAAACCAGCTCCCTGGTAATGTGCTTGGGGAAACAGTGGAAGATGGTCCAAGTGCTTGGGCTGTACTCATGTGGGAGACCCCAATGAAGGTCCTGGCTCTGGCCTTTGGCCTGGCCATGCCCCAGCTGCAGCCATTTGTGGAGTGAACCAGCAAATGGAAGATCAATATGTGTGTGTGTGTGTGTGTCTTCCTCTGTTTTTCTGTAACTCTGCCTTTCAAATAAATAAGATAATTTTTAAAGAATTAGAAGGACCAGAAAAGAAAATAGTAATTATGCATCAAAGATATAGATCAGGGGTGGGAATAGGCATAACGGTTATGACACTTTCTGGGATACCTGCACCCTATATAGAAGTACCAAGATTCTGTTCCTGGCTCTGTCTTGGCTCTGCTCCCTATTTCAGCTTTCATGCTAATATGCACCCTGGAAAGCAGCAGATGTTGCCTTGATTAGTTGGATTCCTGCTTTCTACATGGAAACCCAGCATTGAGTTTCCAGATCCTGATTGTGCCAGCTATTATGGGCTATTGTGGGCATTTACATTGCGAACCAGTTGATGAAGATGAGATATCTCTCTCTCATTTCTCTCTCTCTCTCTCAATAGTAAACAAATAATTTTGCAAAAAGTATGGTTCGAAAAATCTCAGAACTTTACCTTTTATTTCCACGTCAATGTTTTAACTTTTTTTTAAGATTTGTTTATTTAGTTGAAAGGCAGAGTTACAGAGAGGCAGAGGTAGAGAGAGAGAGAGAGGTCTTCCATCCACTGGTTCACTCCCCAAATGGTCACAAAGGCCAGAACTGAGCTGATCCAAAGCTAGGAGCTAAGAATTTCTTCCAGGTCTCCCACATGCATGCAGGGGCCCAAGGACCTGGGCCATCTTCCACTACTTTCCCAGGCCACAGGAAAGAGCTGGTTCTGAAGTGGAGGAGCCAGGTCCCAAACCAGTGCCCACATGGGATGCAGACACCACAGGCGGTGGCTTTCCTAGCTAAGCTGTAGCTTCAGCCCCAACTTTTTTATTGCATAAATATATTTTATTTATTTTTACTTATTTGAAAGAGAGACAGAGAGAGAATGCGGGAGAGGAAAGAGAGAGAGAGTGATCTTCCATTCTCTGATTCACTCTCCAAAGCCCACAATAGCCAGGGCTGGGTCAGACTGAAGTCAAGATGTAGGAAATCCAACCGTTACTCTTCAACATGGATGGCAGAGACTCAACCACTCCTGCCATCATTGCTGCCCATCATCTGCTGCTTCCCAAGATAATATTAGTAGGAATCTGGATCAGAAGAGGAGTAGTTGGGACTCAAACCAGTCACACCATTATGAGATGCAGGTTTCCCAAGCAGGGGCTTAATTCTGTGAGCTGCAACACCTACCCCCAATCTAACATTAATTATATGCAGCTAAATTTTCATTAAGTCCTCTTATGAATTCTTCTCCCCACAAAAGTGAGGTCAATTGTAAAAATCATTCTTGACACAGAAACTTGAAAGATTTTATATTCATTAAGGCAATTTCTTAGCAACAGACTCATCAAAACACAAAAATCACAAAGGTATTCCCACCTTTTAAGACATTTTCTTGACAACACTGACATTTATGTGAATGTCTCTGGGCTTGACATTATTCTGTGTGAGGAAAATACCTCGAAAAAGTGAGAGTTTTCTCTTGACAGAGCTGCTTAATCATAAGCCTGACCCCTACATGTCTCAAGTGTTTCAGTGTCAAGGCTGAGACTCCAAATTCTTCACCTTCCTGCTATGTAAATCTTGATTAATGTTGTAAAGTGTGCAACATTAAGACTCTAATTTCTGTTGTATACTTTAACCAAAATTTCTAAAAAACAAAAAAGATTCTAATTTCTAATTTCAGTTTCTCCCAAATTTAATGACCTTTACTTGTTGATGCCTATCTAGAGATATATTGTAGTAGGGTCTCAGCCTCTGTTCCTCCAGGAGCTTCAAGCCACTCACTGTTTGACTGTTTGCATAGAGCAGGATTCACCCTTCTCCCCTCTCTATGGCAGTGGCACTCTGCCTGGTGCCCACTTATCTCCTCTGCTTATCCACTCATATTATGTTGGATTGATCTTGGCTCCTCCACTGCCAATAATCCCCAACTTGAATCTTATCCATGTATTTGGAGCCAAGAAGATTATACTTACTTATTTTTAATCATTCCATTGATCTCGGTTGCTTGCCCACAGACTATGTTCTTTTTCTTTTCAGAGAGAATCTGGTCCAAGTTTTTAAGAATCATCTGATAACCTTGGTAGAAGTCTGGACACAACACTTGAATTAGAAGCAATAATTGGGATATACAATTCTCATGTTCAAAGTGCAAACCTAATCTCCAGTTATTTGCTTGCATAGAAGTTTTCAGAAAGTCCTGATTCTGATTACATTCTCTTGAAATATGAGGAAGGGAGAAGGTTTATTAATGTGTTTTGTGGATAGAAAATCAAGTAATGAAACAGAAGTTATTGAGTTTGTGTTGGTCACTCCTGATTATCAAAATGTTCTAAATTATTTTATTACTGAACTCAAATCCTCTAACTCAGTGCCTATCTAATGTTAACGTGCACACTAACCCTCTGAGACCTTTTTAAAAATTCTTTTTTTAAAAAAAGTTTATAAATTTATTTGAAAGTCAGACTTACAGAAAGAAAGAGAGAGAGATCTTCCATCCACTGATTCACTCCCCAAATGGCCACAACAGCCAGAGCTGGGCCAATCTAAAGCCAGGAGCCAGGAGCTTCTTCTGGGTCTCCTACGCAGGTGCAGAGGTCCAAACACTTGGGCCATCTTCTACTACTTTTCCAGAAGCATTAGCGGGGAGCTGGATCAGAAGTGGAGCATCCAGGACTAGAACCAATGTCCATATGGGATGCCTGCACCACAGGCAGTAGCTTAACTTGCTATGCCATAGTTCCTGCCCCAAGACAGGTTCTTATTTAATAGATTAGAGGTCTGGATCTCAAAATTCATTTCTAACAAACTCCTAGGTGTAGGTGATGATGTTGGGGGTAGGAGAGAGACCCGACTTTGAGTAGACAGGCCCCCAGATTATATAAAGCAATTAATCAAAAGAAGATACATGCACATTTCCAACAAATGGAAAATAAATATGTTTGTATGAAGATAACTCTTTTTTCTGGTGGACCAACTTCCAGGACTCATCTCTAGAAGATAGGAGTCAAGGGGAAAATTATTAACAGGTTGAATCTGAGTCCCAAGAAATAGTGGCTACAATGTGGGTCTAACTGTGGACTACTTGCCTCCTTTACTGCTCCCTTAAACAAGCTGTGGGAGAACTTACTATCATGTATATTACCAGTGACATCCCAGAGGATCGAAGATGTACAGAATGAGTTTATTGCACTTTCCTGGCAGAGGAGGGAGATTCCAGGCGTTGCACAGCCTTGTTTCCCTGGCAGCCTGGTAGATATGCACGCAGGCAGCATAGAAGGAAGGGCTTGAGAACACAGGCTTTGCAGTCAGGCAGGAATCCCAACTCATTTCCCAGCTGCATGTCTGCTTGATTTTGCAGCCATAAAATGAAGATATTAACATTCACTTCATGGGATTGTTGAAGGAACTAAAGGAAATGCACACAACTAGTCTGGCATAACATAAGAGTTCAATGAATTGATGTTATTTCGTTATTATTGTTATTATTTCTAACATCTCTTCTGACTCCTGCCCAATATTACTACTGCCTATAGATCTTTTTCCCTGTATAGTGTATACTTTATGAATACATAAAACTCAGTGTAAACAAAACTGAAGCCATTAGCATTCTTAGGAAATTCATTACATTTTTTCCTTTAATATACTATATCCACCTGCCATTATATTTTTAGACAAACAAAAAATATCTGGAAGCCAGTTTTGATTCCTCTTTCTTCTTTACTCCTATAATAAATATGTCATCTAGTCTGTCCTTTTTGACACAAAAATATCACCCTTTCTCTTCATTCTAACTGGCATTGCCTTGATTTACATTTTTATTGTGTCTATCCTGTATAGCCCATACATACACCTTCTATAAATGTCTCTATCCTGTATAGCCCCTACATACACCTTCTATAAATTTTAAATACTCTGTCCTTTGTATCAATTATCACATTAGTACCTGTTAAACCATGTTTTAATTTTTTATTTATTTTATTTATTTATTTTAGTGGCAGAGAAACAAATAAGCAAACAGAGACAGAGAGAGAGACAGAGAGAGACAGAGGGAGGGAGGGAGGGAGATCTCCTATTTAACTCACACCTGATATGTCCAAAACAACTGGGGATTGGCAGACCCCATCCAGGAGCCCAGAATTCAATCCAGGTCTCCCGTATGGATGACAGGAACCCAATTACTTGATCTACCACTACTGCCTCCCAGGGTCTGTATGGGTGGAGCCTGGAGTCAGGAGCCAAATTATGAATCAAATACAGGCACTCTGATGTGGGGGTCTTAACCACTAGGCTAAACACCTACTTCCTGTTTTAATTTTTGATTCAAGAAATACAGTCTCCATTGTTCTCTGGCCACTTACCATTGTCCTGTCCAATCCTATGTCTTGGTGACACCAGAGGGATCCTTTCAAAAGCAAATCTGACAACAGCACTTCAGAACATAAACACCTTTGGTGGCCTCCTATTGCTCTAAGCTTCACTCAAGGTACAGAAAATAATTCACTATCAATCCCCAATTTTGCTTTTATGCCCCAATCTTCTGCCATTCCCTTACCTGTCCCATTATATACTCTCTAGTTGAATAGAGTCAAGTTTTTCCAAGGCATGCTTCTTCCACTTGTCACTTCAACTTGGAATCACTTCCCTATTCTGCACCCTCATTCTCTCTTCTGAAACCCCAATTGCTATCAATACTTTCTCATTCCTCAAAATTTACAACCTCTGTGAAGACTTTCAAACATTTTCTCTTGAGTACTTGGGCTCTGACCTCACATGCAAACAACCTCACTTGTTACAGAACAATTCCTTCCACGTCTGACTCTTCCACTAGGCTTTGAGCTCTGCGGGTTAAGTCCACAGTTTCATTCTTTTATTGACAACGTGTTGTTGATCTTTTAGAATTGTTCGATGAATGAGTGAGCAGACATCAAAGGAGAAAACAATGGGCTTAGTTTGGAAGGGAAATGAAGTACCCATTGATATTTTTCAATAGGGCATGACAGTAGCATCGCAAATGATAATAGATTTTGAAAATCAAACTGTGTTCTTCTCTTTTCTGCTATAATGAGAAGGACACAGAGAATTTCATAATCACCCTTAGAAACTCAAGTAGTCAAAGGCCTGTAGGACCAAAGAATATAAGAGAAAGACCCTCATGAACATTATATGCAGGCCCTAAGGAAACATACGTGAAGAAGTAAAGACCAAGATGTCCAGGTTGTTTGCACAAGGTTTTGGGCAACTGTTGAAACTACTTAGTCACCTGAGGAAGACTCATGTAGAGCGGGATGGTGCTGTGGCGTAGTGGGTAAAGCCTCTGTCTGCAGTGCTGGCATCCCGTGTATGCACCGTTTCAAGTTCTGGATGCTCCACTTCTGAGCCAGCTCTCTGCTATGGCCTGGGAAAGCAGTGGAAGATGGCCCAAGTCCTTGAGTCCCTGCACCCACGTGGGAGACCTGGAAAAAGCTCCTGGTTCCTAGCTTCAGATTGGCTCAGCTCAAGCCATTGCAGCATCTGGGGAGTGAACCAATGGTTGGAAGACCTTCTCTCTCTCTCCCTCTCTCTCTCTCTCCCTCTCTCTCTCTCTCTCTCTCATATCTCTATCTCTCTGCCTCTGCCTCTGCCTCTCTGTAGCTCTGCCTTCCAAATAAATAAATAAATCTTTAAAAGAGAAAAAAGACTCATGTAGAGAGATATGGGTAGGTATTCTTCTGTTAATAGCAAGAATGAAAGGGATAGTCAGCTCAGAGAGGTGCCCTCTCTCCAAGCCACTTCTGTTATATAAGGGGTATGTTAGACAGCTACCAAATTTATTCACTAGGCTAATCCTCTGCCTGCGGCGCTGGCACCCCAGGTCCTAGTCCTGGTCGGGGAACCGGATTCTGTCCCAGTTGCTCCTCTTCCAGTCCAGCTCTCTGCTGTGGCCCGGGAGTGCAGTGGAGGATGGCCCAAGTCCTTGGGCCCTGCACCCACATGGGAGACCAGGAGAAGCACCTGGCTCCTGGCTTCAGATCAGCGTGGTGTGCCACCATAGCACACCGGCCGCAGCGGCCATTGCGGGGTAAACCAACAGAAAAGGAAGACCTTTCTCTCTGTCTCTCTCTCTCACTGTCCACTCTGCCTGTCAAAAAAAAAAAAAGAGAGAGAGAGAGAGAAACTTATTGTCTCACAATTTCTGAATGCTAGGAATCCAAAATCAAGGTGTTAATAGGGTTGGTTTATTCTGAACCTCTAGAGACAATCTGTTTCAGGCCACTCTCCTAGCTGTGGCTGATTTGCAGCAATCTTTGGCATTCACTGGCTTCTGTTGCCTCATTATTATCTCTGCCCTCATCTTTGTATGACTTTTTCCCTGGGTGGACATTATGTCTAAAGTTCTCCTTTTTATAAGGCACGGGTCACACAAGATTAAAAACCCACCTACTTCAATATGACCTCATCCTAACTTAATTAATTGTAATTCTAATGGCTAGTTCTAAATAGTATGACATTCTGAGGTTCTAGGGGTTAGAACTTCAACATATAAAGTTTTGAAGGCTGCAGTTAGATCCATAACAATGGGTTATGGCCGGCGCCGTGGCTCACTAGGCTAATCCGCCACCTTGCGGCACCAGCACACCGGGTTCTAGTCCCGGTCGGGGCGCCGGATTCTGTCCCGGTTGCTCCTCTTCCAGTCCAGCTCTCTGCTGTGGCCCAGGAGTGCAGTGGAGGATGGCCCAAGTGCTTGGGCCCTGCACCCGCATGGGAGACCAGGAGAAGCACCTGGCTCCCGGCTTCGGATCAGCGTAGTGCGCCGGCCGCAGCGGCCATTAGAGGGTGAACCAACGGTAAAAAGGAAGACCTTTCTCTCTGTCTCTCTTTCTCACTGTCCACTCTGCCTGTCAAAAAAAAAAAAAATAGGTTAGATGTTTTGCATCTCAGAAGATGCTGTTCATTCAGCATCTTGGGATTGTTTGCAAAGGTACTTAAAGAAAAAGGACTGTCTACGCATCGCTCAAAAAAAAAAAAAAAAAAAAAAAGGCTAGCTGATACCCAATGAACACTAACAACTATGACCCTGGGTAAGTACTTTTAGAAAGAAGACACTGGAAGAGAAAAATTATAAAAGATTGTAAAAGGAACAAAGGTTCTCCAGAACCATATCCACCCAATAGCTCATCTAGCAACTCATGGAAAAAGTAACACTAAGAAGCATAGAGGCTGCAGGAATCAGAAGGCATTGTTGTCAACTGGTTTACCAAAGTTCCAAGCATTTGAGTGGGGTTGATGAATCACTGAAATTAAAATCCTGTCTAATTCTTTGCATCCAAACTCTGCTTGTACATAAAGTAGATGATTTAGAGAAAGAAATGAGAATTTGACAAATAGCTTTCTGCTTTAATTTATAGAAGAGGGAACCAAGGCCCAGAGTGGGTATATATGCTATGATTTAGGAAAAACGGGAAAACAGCATCAGATCAAGAAGCAGAAGAACTCTATTACATCCACATTCTGACACAAAGGGAACTTCACACCATCTTCATCTTAAA
Organism: Oryctolagus cuniculus; assembly: GCF_964237555.1. Taxonomy (NCBI): domain Eukaryota; kingdom Metazoa; phylum Chordata; class Mammalia; order Lagomorpha; family Leporidae; genus Oryctolagus; species Oryctolagus cuniculus. The sequence continues at coordinate 84,670,950 of NC_091436.1, forward strand.
GTATGATATATTCTTCACATGGTGGCTCGATCGCTTTAAGACAGTGGATGTAAAAGCACTGCTCCACATTAAGAGATGGTGCTATGGATGCGTAAGTACCACAATCAAATGCTATCTCCTTTCAATCTATAGTCTGTAGCGCACAGTAGATAGTAGATATGCAGCAACTATTTGCTGAATGAAAGAAGGAATTCAATGAGGCCTTTAATTGTAATCAAAATGCCATGTCCAGGTCTGAATCCTGAATACTGACTTTCTGAGGCCTTTTGGAAATTGGACTTCCAGAGCTCCTGATTTACAACCTGACCACGCCAGAGTCACTGGGATAATAGCTTTCCTGAAGGCAGCATCTCAATTATCCAAGAGAAACTCTTTCTGCCACTGTTGCTTATGTCCTAAGCAGCCTATTAGAAAAACCATATTGCCTGGAAAAACTCACATGGTTCTTTTGACCTCAGCCTCAGGATCTGGGGAAGCCTCACTAGGTCTGGGCCGCACATCTCATATGCTCCTCGAGGGGTAAACCCTGAACACAAATCTCTAACAAGCAGCACAAATCTGCAGCAGTGATTAGGCTGGAGCCCAGTGCCGTTTGGGAGACCTCTGTGCATGTTATTACGGCTGGGGTTATTGCTGCATATTTCAAGCTCTGCTCTGGAGCGTCTTCCTCCCTGTGGTGACTCACTCTTTTTCTGAGTACCAACTACATTGCTTCTTGTAGCTTGATCAAAATGTTCACAGAAAATCTTTTACTTTAGTCCCCAATCAATGGTTAGGGGTTAGGAAAAAGAAAGCCAACTTCAGGGCAAACAGGACAGACTGAGATGATTGTAAGAAATATCCAAGTATTATGTTGACAAGGGACATTTTAAAGAGAAATTATCCTTTCAAATATAGATGGTACTCACCACGCTGAATCTATAGCTTCAGTCTTTAGGGTGCTTGGACCACAATCCTTTATCCTAACAAGTGATGGTTAAGAGACCATTAGATCCTGCAGGGATGCACTTTACAGCATTTACATAAACCTAAGTTATTGGGCCCTAAAGAGCATAATTGATCATCATCTTTTATTTGATCAAAATGGTTTGCAATTACTCCTGCTGGGAGATTTATCCATTTGCATCTTGCAGTCAGTTTTAGGATTTTATCCTTTTGATCTTACCATAATATCATGATTAATTGATTGGTTCAGGGGTTCAAGAGTCAATAAATCCAGTATTTGTTATTATTTATTATTCAACTGTCCCCAGTGCACTGGCTGGCATTCAGAGGCTAAAGAAAATACAGTCTGTTTCTTAAGGAATTAATTATGCAGGAAGGAAAGAAAAGAAAACTTTTTTGTTCCATCATGTGAATACTAATGGGGGAAGGTCATAAAAAGGCATCTTTACTTACATTAGCCATTATTTTATATATTCTAAAGATTTAGATTGCTGTTCATTTTTAACTAAATTCTTTTGGTTTCCATATCTCTACATGGATCCATATTTGTATATGAACCAGCATCTGACAAAACTAGAACTCCAACTTCAGTTACTGTTCACATTTTAAAAAGCAATTCTATTTGGCCATTGTTCAAAAAGCACTGAGGCCTAGGAAAATTGAAGACTAAAACTGTCCTCAAGCCAGAAGAGTAAAACATACGTTATGTCCCAGGATGTGGATTGTGTCCCGGCCACCCGGGTGCTTTTCTTAGATTAGGTCTAAGGCTTCCTCCAACTGAGTAAACACTCCTGAGTCACAGGGTGGATTTGGCAGTAGCAAGGAATGGGTCAGTGATCCCAAGAAAATAAAACCTTCTCATGATGCCCAGATTTGCTGTCTGACCTTGGCAAGTACGAATATGATCAAATTCACGAAATGAGAGGCATCACAGTAAATAAACATTATCAAATTTATGCAGTAATTCTCAAATCATGCATTTTACAATAAAGTATCATTGAAGCAAACACCTTGAGAAAAGGTGATTTGTGTTGTAAATTAATGTGTTGCATGAGTATTATAACTTTCATCCAGTGATTAACACAATGCCAGGATGATTACTTGATGGCTATTTTACATTTTACAAAGGATGAAGTAAAGGTATAAAGAGCTTGGCAAATTTTGCCCATGGCTGCTGAAACAGAGTCAATATTAGCACTAAGATATAGAAATCTTAACTCAGGATTTCCAAAGAACTGCCTCTTCCTAGGCCATATCTTTACCCATAAACTGTCAAATTATATAGAGATGCTGTTACACAAATATGCTACTCTCACTTGAAGCACTAGAAGATATGTTTGCATAATCCAAAAATGGAACTCATCTCCAAAAGCCCAATAAAAAACCAAAAGTGTAAAGACGCTACTGAGCCGAGATTGATGGTATGTCCTCAAAGCACCAGCTGTGTCAAATATGAAGCCATCCGTCGCGCTGGTGTCCCAACGGAACCCGACGAGAGGCACGTGCAACACCACACGCGTGACAGGTGAGACAACAATGGTCAGCCACGTGCTCCTTTTCTTCTCATTTGCATGGTCAGGACATATGGTGACTGGGAAAATGAAGTCATCTCCTAAGCAGTGATATGAATGGCTTGAAATATAATTATTTCAAATCATAGACCTCACATCTGTCATGAGTTAGTGGTGTCTGAACCTCTGAAAATAAACATGTTAAGTATAATCTAAACACCTCATGTCATATGCTGTTTTTTATGACTTACCACACATTTTCAACCCCTGAAATAAATCAGAGCTTTTTGGATAATTTGAGGTTACATAGTTTTATCTGGAGAAAAGGTCTGGTTTCCTTACACATGTTAAACTTGGGAGGATTTCAACACTTGCAATAGCAATATTTGGATGTCAGTAAGATCTAGATTTCAGCACCAAGGGATGATTTGGTATATAAAACATCTGGTGTGTTTCTGAGAGAGAATCAAATTTAAATAAGTGGTTTCTATGTTCCTTCTGGTTAAATAGATCTTTTGGTAGCAAGTTCAGTTTCTGGTTTTATGTATCTGTCTTTTTGATGGCTAAAGTGAGACTAACATATATATTTTAAAGGTTGCCTTAAGAAAATTAACATCAAAGAAGAAAGTAAATTTGCTTGCCATTTTAAGACCATGAACAGCCAGACAATACAACTCCATCTTAGTGCATTGGTTCTCTTTTTTTTTTTTCTATCTATAGCAAATTTTAAAGTAATCACAGATCATTAAAACTAGAGCAGTATGACATTCTTAACCATTGGTTTGAAAAATGTATAAAATAAAGTTTTACAAAATTATATTTGCATAAATACTGATACACAGAGGCATTTATTTCTTCCTTTTTGTGTTTTTGTTTTTGATTTTTTTTATTTCTTCTTTTTTTAATTTTAGCTCCCATATAAGGGAGAAGGGGGGTATTTGTCTGTGTTTCGTTTATTTCATTCAACCCAGTGTTCTCTGGTTGCATCCATTTTGATGCAAATGGTAAAGTTTCATTCTTTTTAATAGCTGAGTAATAGTCCAGTGTGTGTGTGTGTGTGTGTGTGTGTATCACATTTTCTTTATCCATTCATCTGATGATGGACACCTTGGTTGAAAGACAGCTGATTCTCATACTTAACAAATATTGAGGACAAAATCTTGGTAATAGCTAATGAGTTGCTAATAAAACCAAAGTTCTCAAATTTGGTGTATTAAAATTCCCAGGGTGGGGGCCAACGCTGTGGTGCAGCAGGTAAAGTCACCACCTGCAGTGCTGGCATCCCATATGGGCTCTGGTTCGAGTCCCGGCTGCTCCACTTCCCATCCAGCTCTCTGCTATGGCCTAGGAAAGCAGTAGAAGATGGCTCAAGTCCTTGGGCCCATGCACCCATGTGGGAGACCCAGAAGAAAATCCTGGATCCTGGCTTTGGATCGGTGCAGCTCCGGCCATATGGCCAATCAGGGAGTGTACCAGCAGATGGAGGACCTCTCTTTCTTTCTCTCTCTGATTCTCCTTCTCTCTATGTGTAACTCTGACTTTCAAATAAATAAATAAATCTTTTTAAAAAATTCCTAGAGTTGCAGGAAAAGACATTTCTTCTTTTATTCTACATCATAATTGATTCCCAGAAGAGCAAATTGTGTTCCACATAGGATGTGATGCTCTTCTTCTGATAGATCTCCTAAGATTCTAGGAAGGTCAACACCCTGTGCACCTTGAAACAGTCTTACAAACAAGGTACAATAAAGGAGGCTACCCTGCTGTAAAACACAGTGCAACTGGTTTTTATAAAGCATCCTTTGGCGTAAATCATCACATAATAGTATTTTGAAGCTAGTATACGAACCACACCAAAGACTGGAAATAAGGTTTGAAGTTTAATTCTCATGTAAGACGTGGTTATGGATAAGTAGAGCCTCTGAGTTAGAAACATACCTTGAGGACAATGAGGCTGAGATTTTGGAAGGGCAGACCAAGGGAGATATTCAGCAAGATCCACGGGAAACAAGTAACTACTTCTGTAACAGAAATCATAAAGGGAGAGCAACTTCTCTGTACCAGACATAGCATGGTTGAGTCATTAGGCCAATCTCGGCTGGTATCACACACTGAAAACATACTTTCCTGTATCTTTAAGTTGGCACTTTGGAATAGACAAACACTTAGGTAGACCTGGGAGAATAACTGGCCCTCTTACTTCATAAATTTACTGGCCTACATTTTTGCCTCTGGGAACAGCTTTGTTTACAGACCAGAAGGTAACACTAGTAGTATACCTATGTTATATCCAGGGGCTCCAGGAAAAATTGTGAATTTGACCAAGCATTCACAATTACGTCTCAAGGCTCTACTCTCCATTTTTAGTGTCTCCCAAAGCAATACTCAGTGCTTTTGCTACCTTCAACCCCACCTCTGCCCCTACAATGCCAATATTCTATTCCCTTTGTGAAACAGCTCTGTTCAGTCAGCCACACTGCCCTTTGTTGTTGGTTTCTTATAATAATTTTTTATTAAGAAGTTAAAGAAGTACCCTCTATTCCTAATGTGCTGGGATTTTTTTTTCTTTTATCATGAATGTCTGTTTGATTTTGTCAAATGGTGTTTATCAGTTGATATGATCATGCAATTTCTTCAGCTTATTGATGTGATGGATTACTTTGATTTTTGAATGTTGGGTCAGCATGTATTTACTTTCTAAAATACAAATAGGGAGGCGAGAATCTGCCCTGGTCATTAAGATGCTAGTTAAGATGTCCATGACCAATATCAGAGTTTCTTGGTTTCAGTCCCAGCTCCAGCTTTTGATTCCAACTTCCTACTAATGCAGACCCTTGAAAACAGTGGTGATGGTCCACATAGTCGGGCTGCTGCCAACCAAATTGAAGACTGGACTGGGATCTGGTCCCCACTTCAGACCCAGTGCCAATCATTAAGGGCATTTGGTTAGTAAACCATCAGGTCAGAACTCTGTCTTTCTCTCTCTCATTCTTCACTCACTTGCTTTCTTGCTCTCTGTCTCTCCACTTTTCTGCTTCTCAAAGAAAAAACTCTTTTAAAAGTAAACACAAAAAGAGAATCAGAATCCTATTTAATTTGAGTAATAGTACAATGAATAACAAAAGCCAATTCAACATTTTCTGACCCAAAGGCAAAGATTGGAAACATGTATTAACATTGTTTTAATGTGAAGAGAGCATAAGACCATTTGGATTTATAAAACCATGAGAATATTGCTGGATATGATAATAAAGAATATTTTGATTCTTATCTAAAGATGGAAGCTCCAGAAATCTTTAAATTCTCTATTTCCATAGAGAAAATTCCTAACTTCCAAAACTGAAATACAGAGTATAATATATCTATTTTTTAAAAAAAATTCTGCAGGAAATGACCCACTTTGATGGAGCTACATCACCAACTTATAATTGGCTGTTGCCTCTAAGTCATTAAATCTGTTGCATAAATCTGATCATGTTCTGGTGCCTGTTCTAAAGTGCAACCCATGTCTGGTTTTGTTCATGGGATTCAAATCCCCTATGCTGAACTATTTATAACTAAAATTTTATGAGAGTTCCAAGGTGTTAATATCCCTGGGAGTATTTGTATTTTGTTTCCTTATATTTAACACTCTAACCTGGAAGTTGACCTCTCATCCAGGTTTTCAGGTAGGGAATGGAAAACCTACAGATCAGGGCAATGGGACTATCTAGCATATGAGATCCTTTCTCAACTATGCCATGTGGTTGATTGCCCAGTTCAATTACATATATGGCTTTTCAGAATCCTCAGGTAGTTGGATTTTAAAAAAATAAAAAAATGTATCCTGAGGTTTTAGTTGGAATTGGGGAATAGGAACAGGCTCTAGGAATTTAGGCTACCATAGCAGAACTGAAACTCAAAAACAATTTGCAGATGAACAAACTGAGGTCTGTAGCGATGGGCAGCCATGATGGCAATTCCTTACATTGTCAGCTGCCTTTATGGTTTACAAAGCACTTCCTCAGATTATCCATTTTATCTTCACAATAATCTGTTGTGATGGGATAGCCTTCTAATGCCATGGATTCCAGCAAGTTGCAATTTATGTTACAAACTTATGACTGTGCTTAAGATTTCAATTTTTTCCCTCTGCTGTTTTCCTAGATTTATGCAAGTAATATAACCCAACAGACAATGTAGGAGAATGTGGATTTACTGTGTTAGAACATAAATTTGCAATTAAATAGAAAAACTTTGAGAGGTCTCAAACAGAGACCAAAGAACACTAGAAACAGACTGTACTTTCCTCAAGGTATCCAAGGGTGATGAGGGGATGAAACCAAAAGCCCTGCTAAGATGAACGGTCCTAAAGTGAGAGAGGGAAGCAAGTAGAAGGTTATGGACTGAACTCCCTTTTCCCTACTCTGTGTCCATCAATACAGAGTATTGAGCCAGGATATGAGGACAAAGGGGCAGTCTGCCATCTGTATAAGGAGGTTCTTTGTGTTTCTTGGTTTTATTCCTGAAACCTCATGTTTTCATCCCTCTTTTGCTTTTCCCAAAGCATTCTTTCACATAAAATCTCTTTTCACCACATAAAAACGAGATAGACAAGATAGACACTCACTTTGCTGCTTTGCACGTTTTTGTTGCTGTCTTTACACATGAGAAATTGAAGCCCAGAGAGTTTGAGGCCCTTACTCAAGGTCACACAGCTGGTTTAGAAGAAAGCAGAAACTTGGACTTGGAACATGAGTCAGACAAACTCTTCAGATTACAGTAGAACAAGTTAAACATGGCAGATTGATGCATGCATAAGACAGTGTCCTAAACCCCATCAACTGACAGTAAAGACATTCAAAAGACCTCAGCCCACAAGAACAAATGGCCAGTTGAGGAGATGTCAGCAGAAGAGAGATTTCAACAAATGTTTAAAAATGAATAAGGGGATGGGAGTGTGATTCTGACTCACCAAGGAGGAGGACGGTACAACACAGCTGCTAAGAAGTGGGAAACGGAAAAGAAATGAGACTACTGGATACCTAGAACCACAGTAAATCCATGATGTGGAGCCACAAGTTATCAGAGGAGGCAAAGGACATCTCAGGGCAGACATCAAGGCAAGGCTCCAAATCTCGGCACAACCTGATCAGATCCCCACATCATTCCTCCACCCCATGCAACTGGTCCACATTGCCCTTCCCAACTCTACTACCTACACAGCAGAGGACTCTTCACCAGGGAAATCGATCCCAAATCTTGGCCACAAAATTGTGTGTTGGAGGAGGATAGTAGACATGAAATAGAAGTGAGGGGATTAAGTGATAGTCTGTCTTCTGAAAAATTGGACTCTCCATGCTCTTTTCTTAACTCTCATTCTTAAAAAAGAAAGAAAGGAAGAAAAGAAAAGAGAAAGAAAAATGCAGCCAGGCTTAAATCCAGGCAGGAAATGTAAAGATCCTTTTTTAGAAAAACTGAATAGCTAAAAACAAAGCAGAACAAAACAACAACAACAACAAAGCCAGCATCAACACAAGCAAGTTCTCAGTTACTTTTGGAGGAAAAGAGGGAGCAGTTGGGTCTCCAGTGTGAAGGTCAACTTTCCATCCACCACCTGAGACAGGGCAGCCTAAAGTGCAAAAATCCCTTCCCCCAAAACACACCGAGCTTCCAGTCTTCCTTCATGTGTCTCATTCTCAGTCTGAAGGGACAGCCTAGGGTGGCCAGGTACGTGAGGAAGGCCTTCAACATGAAAAGACCAAAGCAGGCAAAGAGAATACAGCAACCCATGACAATATGTGCAGAAACTAGGAATAATATCCTCAGCGAGAGAAGCAAAGTTATTCAATCCTTTAAACCAGACCAAGCTGCTGCAAAAAATAAAAACTGCCTGTTGGGGTAGGGGCACACTTGGGAATCAAAACAATATAAAGAGTTATTAGAAACTTAAAACATAATAGCAAGAGTGAAAGAGTTGGGAAACAAAGAAACAAGAAGCAAAAGAGAACACATAGATAGAGATGGACAAAAGGAGAGAAAGGGTAAGAAAATTAGATGATCAATTCAAGGGCCCTGGATCTGACAGCCACTGTAGAAGGAGAGAACAAGAGAAAAAACAATGGGTAGGAAATTATGAAAACCATATTTTTATCATAACAAAATTCTCCAGAACTAAAGAATACAAGCCTCTAGATTAAAATGTTCAATCACAATAAATGAAAAAAAATAATAAAAGACCAACACCAAGGCACAGTTGGGGCTTAGACAAGATATTCCCAAGTCTGGCGCTTTGTCATATTGAGTAGCTGGGATTGGAAAGCCCTCAGAAGCAAGGTTTCTCTGACCTTCTCCTGCCTTCCTGTCTCATGTCCCCCTTTTCCTCCTAAACTTAGTCATAGAAACCAGAATTGCTTTTCCCCCAGGCAAGTCATAGAACTTAGAACTCATCTTCATCTCCCCAGAGCAAGCCATAATAGTGAGAAAAGTCACTCTCTGCTTTCATCCTTCTCCCTGGAAGATCTTTACCCAGGAGGAAGGGATGCCACACAGAGAGCCCCCTTAGAATGTTACCCTTACATCATATGCTTTTTTATCTGATCACATTTCTACCCAGCTGTCCATTCTTCATTAAACTGAGACTAAAAATCATTTTCCCTGGGTCTTCTGGTCTTCATTTCTGCAGGTTCTTGCATCATGTACAACTTCGATTAAACAAATGTGTTATGTTTTTCTCTTGTTAACCTGTCTTTTGTTATAGAAGTATCAGCCATGACCCCTATAATGAGTTATGAAAGATACTTTTCTTTTCCACACCTACAGAACACAGTCGTGAGATCTGAAATCATCAGGAATCAGAAGAAACAATTTTAAATTTCCATAGATAAACATATCATGCACAGAAGATTATGAATCAAGGGTGGTTGTCTGGTACAACAGTTGAGATGTTACTTGGGATGCCCACATCCCACATATGGGTGTCTGAGTTGGGGTGCCTGAGTTTAACTCTCAGCTCCACTCTCCATTCCTGCTCCCTGCTAATTTGCACCCTGAGAGGTAGCAGGCAATAGCTTGAGTATGCGGGCCTTCACTGCTTGCTGGGAGGCCTGGATTGAGTTCCTTTGCCTGGGTTGGCCTGGCTTTTGAGGGCATCTGGGGAGTGACCCAGTGGATAGGAGATATCTGTCTGTCTCCATCTCTCTGATTCTGTCTGTTGGTCTTTTAAATGAAAAGAAAATCAGTAAAGAAAAACTTTAAAGAACTATGAATTAGAATAGCATCAGACTTCTCAATACAATTATACAAAGCGAAAGAAGATGCAGCAATGACTTCAAAATTCTGAGGCAAAATGATTCTCAAAATGTAATTCTGTACTCAGACAAATCATCAATTGAGTTTGAATGTATAATAGAAATATTTTTAGACATTCAGATCTCAGAAATTTTACTTCATTCGTGTCACTTCTTAAAAAGCTACTGGAGGAACTATTGTCACAAAAAAAGAAAGGAAAGAATTTCAACCAAAAATCCTAGGAGATTTGAACCCCAAAATATCTTCAAATAAGGTTCAAAAGTAGAATGATACATGAAGAATAGAGTTGAAAGGTGTAGAATTCCAGAAGGAACATTATAAGGAAAAAAAGTTGATTTGATTGAGTATATCGAAGATATTGATAAATACACATGACAGAAACGTTAGAGCGTTTGGGGAAAGTAACAATGGGAACACGGCAATGAAGCAAATGAAAACAAGAGACAAGGATTAACTCCAAAAGGATTGTATAAAAGGCATGATTAGGTAGATATTCCAATCACCCTGACCTGATCATTATACATTGCATACAAATATTCAAACGTCACATTGTACTATATAAATATGTGCAATTACTATGCATCACTTAAAAATAAAGATATACATATTTTTAAAAGAGCCTTGATTATAGTGTATGAATGGACTCATTGGTAAATAATATTTCCACATACTAAGCACTAATGATTGATTCAATCAAAATTATATTACTCTGAAAGCACTTCAGAAAGTTCATGGGAAAATGGAATTAAAACATAAATTAATTTTTATGTAAATAAATTTTGAAATTCATACCAAAAAATTTTGAAGTTCATAACACATTTTGTTTAAAGATGTGTTTATTTATTTATTTGAAAGATAGAGTAAGAGAGGGAGACACACACACACAGGGAAATCATCAGTCCTCTGATTCACTCCCCAAATGCCCATGAGAGATAGGGACTGGGCCAGATCAAAGCTCGGGGTCCAGGAACTCCATCATAGTCTCCCAAAAGGTGGCAAGGACACAAACAATTGGGCCATTATCCACTGCCCTCCCAGGCTGATTAGCAGGAAGCATATCAGATGTGGAGTAGCCAGGACTCCTAACTGGCACTCTGATAATGGGATGCAGATGTTGCAAGTGACCCACTGCAGCACAATGCCTGCTCCTGAACTACTAACTTTTAAATTATTTTCAAACATAAAAGTAACCCTGATTCTCTCTGTTCCTGAAAAAGAAAAAGAGTTCCCCAGCTGTCCCTCTCAGCCAGAGGGCCTGACTAGTGAACCAGGTATGCAATGGGCTAAGAAGCTTCCCAGGTAGACATCCTGACCAAGAGAGAGCCTTAGTGGGGCACAGTTTTCTGAACACAACAGCAGAACCTTCATCCTCCTAGGGCAAAGAGTGCTCTCCACGTGCACAGCAGACAGGCTGCCTCTTAGAACTGTTTTCACTCCAACCCCCACTGTACTCCTACTTGAGAGCTGTGGAAGGGGAGAATCAAGCAAAAATCGTAAGAGTTCATTCACTAAGAACTCTGGCGATGTGCTCAGCTCAAAGTCAGCCTACCTGGGAATCCCTCTTATAGAGTATATCTGGAAGTGGATGATGTTCCCCTGGGCACTGGCTCCAGCACATTAGGGCAAGGTCCAGAGGGTGGTTGAGGGACTGGGACTAGTAGATGTGTCTTCAGAGACTGTTCAGAGCATGGTGAGTCTCCAGTGCATGGGCTGTATGATTGCTGCCTAAATTGGCTCACAAACATATCGCAGGTATCCATCTTCGGCAGCCTCCCAAATCCCCATGTGGCATTTTTCAGGCACCCAAAGCCTATGTGAGCTAATGGAGGGAGATAAGCAGGTTCTAAACCATGTTTACATGACCCCATTGTCATCATGGGCCAATGTCATGGAGGAGCAAACCTCTCTGAACAGGGTTCAAATGCAGCAGCTCAGAACCTGGCTAAGGCAGAGAAGTCTACCTAAGCACCTGTAGGTGCTCTTGCTATAGGGAACCATCCCAGATCCGATCAGAAAGAACAAAATGCTGAGTAAGTTCCCACAGCCCCAGACACGCTCCCAGTCACCACCAACCCAGTCTCAGACAGTTCTACAGCTGTGAGCTCCAGGAACATATTCTGAGATTCACAAGTGTGGGAAGAACAGAAGAGTCAAGGGAAGTGAGTTCTTAGCTTTGGTTACTGCTTTACTCTACCTCGGCCTCTGGGAACATCATCACCTTGAGCAGCCAAGGCCAAGGCATGCCCTTGATGCTTGGGGACCCAGACAGAGGCTCCTATAACTTCCTGGGGAAGCAGACCAAAGTTTCTGCGTCTCTCCCTTTCCTAGAGTAGTTCTGTTGTTAAAATGACAAGAAGGGCTTTGTCCCTACAGATCATTCCCATTCCTAAGACACCAGGGGGCCTCTCAGATCCCTCATTTGAGCCCTGCCACATACAGCTCACATACTCTGAACCACAGGTTTCAACAGTTAATGATAGATCCTTTTCTAAGGAAGGCCTCTGCTGTTTTTCATGGGTCAGTCTTACCTTTGTAAGACATTCCAAAATGGCAAAGACCAAGCTTTACACATCTACCATATAGTCCCCATAGCTAGGACCCAAGTACACAGCTACCACCCAATAATTATGACTTCACAGGCTATTCCAACCCAAATGGGTAGTTTATAAGGAAGCTGAAAATGGGTGTATTAAGGTGAAGGGGGTAATGCAGAAAAAGCTACAAATCCTTCAAAGTGCTTTTGCTTTTTCTTCCCTTTCAGCCACTTTCCTGGTCCCCTGCTTATGGGAAATATATAAATAAGATTCTCTTGGAAGCCAAACATTTAGAATAACATATTTTCAGGAGATTTTTTTTCCAACAAAGCTTGGATGCCTGTGCAGATTGTAAATTTGCAGCTGATGATTCTCTGCCAGAAGTTCTTTGGGGTGTTTACAGCTGTGAAACACAATCTTTAGGAGACTACGCATTTCTCTTCCTGCTCCCAGTCTGATGCCAGCAGCTGGTGTTTCTGACAATATAACTCATCGCAACGATAATGAAATAACAAGAATATTTATTTGGATTGACACACCACCTTTCACCTAAAAGTCCCCGAGCATCTTCAAACACAAAATGAAATGGTTCCAAACCATGTACCTCTCTAACTTCGATTTAGAAGCTAAAAAAGGACTCAGTCTGCTGTGTGTAATTCCTTGGCAAAAATCATACCATTTTCCATAAAAGGAAACGGTGAATCCTGGCTCTCCAAAAATCTCTCCTTCCTTAAACCCTTCTTGGTTAGGAAATAAATCATTGGCATAACCTAGAACCCACCCTAAAATTTATTACCTTGTGCTTTGAATATTTTTTGAAAAGTTCAAGTATACTATCAAAATGAAGTGTCTCTTTTGCAAGATTCAGCAAGGCAATTTAAATGGGGATACTTAAGAAACAGGAAACCCTCTGTAAAAAAAAAAAAAAAAAAAAAAAGAAATTATCAATTCCCAACTTGACTCTCACTGGGATTAAACATGACAATAGGTCTGCTCTGATTTCATCATCATTTTAAAAAATCATCTATTATTTTTCACTTTATGTTTCTGTGTGGGAGCAAACTGTTGAAATCCATACTTAATGTATACTAAGCTGATCTTCTGTATATTAAGATAATCGAAAATGAATCTTGATGTGAATGGAAGGGGAGAGGGAGTGGGAAAGGGGAGGGTTGTGGGTGGGAGGGACGGTATGGGGGGAAAGCCATTGTAATCCATAAGTCGTACTTTGGAAATTTATATGCATTAAATAAAAGTTTAAAAAAAAAAAAAAAAAGAAACAGGAAACTCTGCATATCTATGGTTTTAGTAAATTAGGAATGCTCCTTCCTCCATTCTTTCATTTTTTCAACACTTGCACTTTTTTTTTTCCAGAAGTTACACCTATTTCTTGACTGATCTCATCCTCCTCTTTTAGACTGGAAGCTTTTGAAAATTAAGATTTGTGCATTTATACCCTTTTTGTTTGTCCAATAATTCTTCTCATAGTGTCTTAGGCAAAGAGTATATGGATCTGTAATGAATCGTACTGTTAGCTAATATCTTTCCAGAATGTATCATGACTTTAATGCCTACATAAGGGTACATTTGAGAGGAGAATGCAAGCAAATGCCCAAACCCAGTCCTTCACTCTGCTTCATTCCAGAGGGATGAACAACACCAGAGGGAAATTCTCGGAGATCCTGGATAATTTCATCCCTACTTCCAGGTTGATAAAGCACTGAACCTCTTGGAAAACCTTGGTTCTTCACCATTCATTAAGTCTAAATTACAAATCCATTCATGTCCAGCACTGTGCTAGAGGCTGAGGGTATAAGAATGAAAAGTGCATCGTTTTGCTCTCAAGGAACTTGTAGTCCAAGAATGGAGACCATCAGAGAACAGGATACAAGAGATAAGAACAGGAAAACACAAGGTAGAGGGGATGTCATCTGAACCTAATCTGACCAATGTTTCCACCCAAACTCTGAGACACTGGTCCTGAACACACCTCTTCTCCTCTGGCATTTCCAGCACCATTCTCTTGCATCACTACTGGGGTCCTGCTTTGTGTTTTGATAGCCTCAGAGAGTGCATTGGCCACATCCTCCAGGCACTTTCTTTTTTTTTTTTCTTTTTTTTTATTTAGTAAATATAAATTTCCAAAGTACAGTTGATGGATTACATTGGCTTCCCCCCCATAATTTCCCTCCCACTCGCACTCCTCCCATCTCCCGCTCCCTCTCCCCTTCCATTCACATCAAGATTCATTTTCAATTCTCTTTATATACAGAAGATCGATTCAGTATATATTAAGTAAAGATTTCATCAGTTTGCACCCACACAGAAACACAAAGTGTAAAAATACTGTTTCAGTACTAGTTATAGCATTACTTTACATTGGACAAAACATTAAGGACAGATCCCACATGAGAAGTAAGTACACAGTGACTCCTGTTGTTGACTTAACAATTTGACACTCTTGTTTATAGCGTCAGTAATCTCCCTAGGCTCTAGTCATGAGTTGCCAAGGCTATGGAAGCCTTTTGGGTTCGCCGACTTCAATCTTATTCCGACAGGGTCATAGTCAAAGTGGAAGTTCTCTCCTCCCTTCAGAGAAAGGTACCTCCTTCTTTGATGGCCCCATTCTTTCCACTAGGATCTCACTCGCAGAGATCTTTCATTTAGGGCTTTTTTTATTTATTTATTTATTTTTTTGCCAGAGTGTCTTGGCTTTCCATGCCTATAATACTCTCATGGGCTCTTCAGCCAGATCCGAATACCTTAAGGGATGATTCTAGGCCAGAGTGCTATTTAGGACATCTGCCATTCTGTGAGTCTACTGTGTAGCCCACTTCGCATCTTGGATCATTCTCTACCTTTTTGATTCTATCAGTTAGTATTAGCAGACATTAGTCTTGTTTGTGTGATCCCTTTGACTCTTAGACCTATCAGTGTGATCAATTGGGAACTGAAACTTATCACTTGGACTAGTGAGATGGAAGTGGTACATGCCACCTTGATGGGATTGTATTGGAATCCCCTGGCACATTTCTAACTCCACCATTTGGGGCAAGTCCGATTGAGCATGTCCCAAATTGTACATCTCCTCCCTCTCTTATTTCCACTCTTATATTTAACAGAGATCATTTTTCAGTTAAAATTTAAACACCTAAGAATAATTGTGTACTAATTACAGAGTTCAACCAATAGTACTAGAAAAAAAATACTAAAATTGGTAAAGTATTACATTGCACATCAACAGTCAGCACAAGAGCTGATCAAGTCACTGTTTCTCATAGTGTCCATTTCACTTCAATAGTTTCCTCTTTGGTGCTCAGTTAGTTATTGCCAATCAGGGAGAACATATGATATTTGTCCTTTGGGGACTGGCTTAATTCACTCAGCATAATGTTTTCCAAATTCCTCCATCTTGTTGCAAATGACCGGGTTTCATTGTTTTTGACTGCTGTATAGTATTCTATAGAGTACATGTCCCATAATTTCTTTATCCAGTCTACTGTTGATGGGCATTTGGGTTGGTTCCAGGTCTTAGCTATTGTGAATTGAGCTGCAATAAACATTAATGTGCAGACAGCTCTTTTGCTTGCCAATTTCATTTCCTTTGGGTAAATTCCAAGGAGTGGGATGGCTGGGTTGTATGGTAGGGTTATATTCAGGTTTCTGAGGAATCTCCAGACTGACTTCCATAGTGGCTTAACCAGTTTGCATTCCCACCAACAGTGGGTTAGTGTCCCTTTTTCCCCATATCCTCTCCAGCATCTATTGTTGGTAGATTTCTGAATGTGAGCCATTCTAACCGGGGTGAGGTGAAACTTCATTGTGGGCTAGTGATCTTGAACATTTTTTCATGTGTCTGTTGGCCCTTTGGATTTCCTCTTTTGAAAAATGTCTATTGAGGTCCTTGGCCCATCTCTTAAGTGGGTTGTTGGTTTTGATGTTGTGGAGTTTCTTGATTTCTTTGTAGATTCTGGTTATCAACCCTTTATCTGTTACATAGTTTGCAAATATTTTTTCCCATTCTGTCGGTTGCCTCTTCACTTTCCCGACTGTATCTTTTGAAGTACAGAAACTTCTCAATTTGATGCAATCCCAAATGTTAATTTTGGCTTTGACTGCCTCCAGGCACTTTCTGACTTCTTTCCTTGACACCATCTTTGTATTCTTCTTGGCTGCATACTCTGTAGCCCACAGGCCTACTTGTCTTCTCTTCTCACTGTAACACTGTGGCTGGATAGTATGTTAAACTTTTACATCTTTTTTTCTCTCCCAGTATTTACTTGTTTCCTTTCCCCAGTTCAAGTTGGTATCAGCCTTGGTACTCCATGACCTCAGGAAGGCATGCATCAAGCTTAAGCACATAAGAGAACTTGGTGTAAGGGAGAAGGTAGGAGAGAGTGTGAGAAGCAATAGAGCTTGGGCTTCATGCTTCTTCCCTCCTGAACCCTTTCTAGACTAGAAAAAGACAACCCTGGACTAGAAGAGGGGAGAGCAGAGACACTCCAAAGAGAAGAGACACACCAAAGCATCCCAGAGCAGCCTTTTATGATCCACAATGTTGATAGCAAAACCCCAAGTAGAAGGGCCAAGTGGAGCTTTAACTGGGCAGACAAGACTGCCAGCAGCATCACATGGCACAGTTGTGGCAGAGAAAAACGGAGTCTGATAGGAAAATGGCAGCCTCAGTAGTAACACACACAGGTAGGTGACCAAGGACCAGATCACCAATCTGCACCTGGATGCCTTTGCCCCACATGAGATGAACGTAAACTCAAATACATGGAATTAACTTTTGCTCACTACCAAGAGGAGGGGTGCTTAGAAGGAAATTAAGTTGACTTATTAGCAGAAAGATGTGACACTTCCAGCACATATGAGCTGTGTGGACTGATTCATTCCAGCATCAGGCTCCCAAGGTGCTCCTGTTCATGCCCAGTTCTGTAGATAATGTTGACTTCTAGATCTAAACCTCAGGTAATCACACTGTTCTCTTTCTCTTCAATCCATATAAATATTTTAAATATTTCACTTTCTAAATATTCCACTTCAAACTTAACATGTTCTAAAGAACTTCTATGTTTCTGATTCTCCCCTACCCCTATACTCCCAATACAATTCCCTTTCATTATTCTCTTCTCTGATAGCACTGGGGTCCACCCAAACGAGAAATTTCATAGATCCTTGATTCCTGTGTCTCCCTCCTACCCAGACCAGTAATTCTACCTCAAGAACGCCATTCAAAATATAGCCTGTCCTCTCCTAGCCATATGATTTTCATCACCCATCTTTCATCATCCATCTGATAGCTTCCTGCAACAGTCTCCTCACTAGTGTTTGTTAGCAGACTCTCTTCTACACTGACTGAGGCGTCCAAGGATGAAATTCCTCAGGCCTGCTGATAGAGACAATCCATACTCCTGAACAGGGAATCCAAGATTCTGTCTCATTATGGCCTCTGACTACTTCACCCAAACCAAATCCTACATGTTCACACACAGATGCTCACGTACATGAATCTTATCACACCCCCATGAGCCAAGAGGCAGTCATTGATAAGCAATGGGTCAGAAAACAGGAAAGTAATGGATGGATGTAGAAGCTAAGCTGGTTGAGCATAAGTAAGCATAAAAGGAATAAGAATAAGGGAGGAGAGAGAGCTTGTTCTCGTTTACTTCTTGAATTTTCTTCACACACACGCACACACACACAAACTCGGGAGAGTCTAGAATTTAGGATAACAGTCAAAAAGAATGACAACTAAACACCTGAACTCAGCAAAGCTTCTCTGGCCAGCCTCCTGAGAGTCCTTAGCCACTTTTGTGATGCCTATAATATTACCATTCTCATGGGACTTTTTTTTTATAAGGAGAAAAGTGATAGTTGAAAGAGAAGGGGGAGTTTTCCATAAATCACAAACTGCTGTACAAGATGTAAAGACATACTATTTTTCCCCTAAATAAATATTCATCCACTTCTATCTTTTACAACTCAAAAATCCTTTGATGAACACAACGCATAGAGGGTCTGTGTTATGCACAAAGGAAATGCCACATCCAGATAATTTTTTAATGAAAGAATGTTGGGTAATGGCAGGGTATCTTTTACTGAGAACATGAGAATCCATATGAATTCAGAAACACTACACTGCAGTTGTTATCACCAGGCAGCTCTAGTGTGCCTGGGCTGAATTTTTAATATTCTATCTTTTTAATCTTGCATGACTCTTCTTGGCAAAGTCACTCCAAAAAGAACAGACACTTAATAAATGTTTGAGGCTGGGGACTAGCTGTTTGTGAAACTGGCTGTCCATTAAGTAATTGTAGGTTAAGCTGAATAAAATGTTTTATGGTAGCTAATATATCCATGGTGAGGCCTCATTAAATATGTTACTGGTTTTATGGTCCCTTCAGCACAGGAAACAAAGAACCCATCCTTGTCTTCAGAGTCGCCTGGATCCCCAAATCTGCTTTGAACCTGCCTTGCATGTAGATAAGATGTCAAGGCTGGTTTTACAGTAAAGCAAAAGAATGGAACCATTTTCACTGCTTATCGGTGCACTGATAACGCATGAGAGAGAGAGTTTTATTTCAGTATTATCCAAGTTGTGTTCTGTGGAACATTAGCTCTGTACCACAGTAACAAACATTCTAAAAAGTAAAAAGGATGGAAGCAGCCACAGCAAGCAGCTCTTCCATGAGCGTATAGGTTTGGGGGACAATGGGTTAAATGAAGGCAAGCAGTTTTCTCTCCTACAGCATAGAAAGCTCTTTTAAAGGCCAAAGTGTTTTGTGGGTCTCTTAGAGGGGAATATTGTGTGTAGAGTGTTGCCAAAACCATTTGAACAGAAAGCTTGCTTTTTGTAGAACACATCACAAACAACACTAACGTTCCACAGCAAACAGTTTAGAAGAGGCTGTTTTATTTAATAAAGCCATGTAACCAATGACAACCAGTTCAATAGTTTCCAGAGCATCCTATTTCTCATTGAAAGTCCTAAACAAGGGAGCCTCCCCCACAAGCAACATCATTACAAGAAGCATGAGATAGAAGCATCTGCAAATGAAGTTCTGAGTACAACACATTAAGATTTCACTACAGCCTGAGGATCCATAATTCAATATTGGAAGCCATTGTTCCTCTTATTGAGACTAGGAAACAAAATTGACAAAGGAGGTTGCCATATTTCCTCTACTTTGCTGCAAGATGACAATTTCTACTGAAACACCAAATGGAAAAAATTAATAAAAGCAAAACCAAGTATTTGGGCTGTCCATAGTTTTCCTTGTTATTATAAAATGTATCATGAGTGCAACAACCCTATTAAGTACGGTACTGTAGCAAGAGAGGAAATAGCAACAAAGAACAGAGTGACCAAGGAAAGCCTCCCGTGTGACTCCATGCTGTCATAGTGTCGTTGGCGGCCCACGCTGCTTCTCTAGGCCCCCTTTTACCTGCTAGTGCACTTATCCTCCAAGTAACCAACCAAGAGAGTTGGTTACTAATAACTCCAGGGGCTTCCTCCCAGGAGGTGCATTTCACCATCCACCCAAGGACAGCACATAACCATGGAGTGAGACTGGCTAGGTGGCGCAATTCACATCCCCTGCTCCCTGCGGAATCAGGCTAAAGCTGACCTCCAGCTGAGACCCTGCCCTTACTTACCTCCTTGCCTTGCCCTGGACTGTTTCCCTTGCTCTTTCTCCTGAGACCACTCCAATAAATCACAGCCACAGGTCTGTCTCAGTTCTGCTCCTAGACAGAGAATCTAGCCTGAGACATGTAGCTTAGACCTAGAGCTTAAAAAGACAAAGACGTCTTTTCTCTTAATTACAGTATGAATGTGGTTCAGTATAGCTAATCTTCTTACCAATTCCAGGAACTTTGCATCATGGCAGAAGAGGCCTTAGATCAGTCATTCATATCCTGTGACCCTGAGCCACACATAAGAGTTACCGGGAAGCTTGCTTAAAGATGTAGATTGCTGGAGCTGGCATTGTGGCACTGTGGGTAAAGCCACTGCCTGTGATGCCAGCATGCCATATGGGTGCTGGTTCATGTCCTGGCTGCTCCACTTCCATTCCAGCTCCCTGCTAATGTCCTGGGAAATGCAGAGGAGAGATGGCTCAAGTGTTTGGGTCCCTGCCCCTAGGTGGGAGACCCAGATGAAACTCCTGGCTCCCAGCTATGCCCTGGCCCAGCACCAACCATTGTGGCCATCTGGAGAATGAACCAGTAGATGCAAGATTTCTCTCTCTCTCTCTATTTTTTTTTTTGACAGGCAGAGTGGACAGTGAGAGAGAGAGACAAAGAGAAAGGTCTTCCTTTTCTATTGGTTCACCCCCCAATGGCCACTGCAGCCGGCACGCTGCAGCCGGCGCACTGCGCTGATCTGAACCCAGGAGCCAGGTGCTTCTCCGGGTCTCCCATGCAGGTGCAGGGCCCAAGGACCTGGGCCATCCTCCACTGCCTTCCCGGGCCACAGCAGAGAGCTGGACTGGAAGAGGGGCAACCAGGACAGAATCCAGCGCCCCGGCCGGGACTAGAACCTGGGGTGCCAGCGCCGCAGGCGGAGGATTAGCCTAGTGAGCCACAGGCACCAGCTCTCTCTCTCTCTCTCTTGCTGTCTCCATCTCTCACTATAACTCTTGACTTTCAAATAAATAAATAAATCCTTTAAAAATGTAGATGGCCAAAGCTCAGCCCAGAGCCATCGCATCAGCATCTCTGGAGGAGAGACCCAGGAATTATATTTTATAGCAAGCTGCCCAAGTACCTCTGATGCACACTGAAGTTCAGAAGCAACTATCAAGAGGCCATGGATTAGCCCACCCCTTCTACTACTTCCCTACAGTCACTGAGAGACACTGTCAAGGCCAGCTCACTTGTCTTCCTACCTTCTGCCTACTGACAAGCTCTTCTAGGAGAAAACAATGTATGAACTTCCAAGTAGAAACCCCTGATGGGGTCTAAAGGGAACAAAGGAACCTGAGCAGATTATTGTCTTAGCTTAGTAACAAATTACTTCAAAATGTGGATTTTGTTTCATTTCTTTAAAATTGAAAAATATGATTTGAGATGACACTCTGTAAATAAATATGTTGGAGAAGCTGCATTTAATCATCTAAAATCAATTATTTCCAGTATTTAGGAGCTATGGGAAAGAAGAAAATCTGAAAACATTTTTCAAAGGATCAAAGAGAAAAGATTTACGGTATCTCATAAACATCTAAATTGCCCCATTCATTCATTTCACAGAAGTTGACTGTTGTCGGAGAGTTATTTACCTAAAAAGTTTCAGATCTTTGAATACACAATGAACAACACTACTAAATGCTGTGTTTTTCCATACCTCTGACAAGCATGTGACAGCCACAGCTGAGCACAAGTGCTTCAACCAGCAGGACAATCAAAATTAACTACAGGTACAAGTTAGCGACAGTAGATCAAACAGAGCTCCAATGGCAAACCTGCTGTCCACCATGGAACCACGCAGGACAAGAGAATCAGTGAGTGGGTGGAGAGGACATCTAGGGGAGGATGTTTACTGAGCTGTACTTGATTCAAATCTAGGCTTAGCATGCAAACTCCTCTCTCCTCCTTACTGTTTTGTTGAGGGTCTTGGAGGAATTTGTTTTTGTTTATTTGGCCCAAGAGAAAGAAATTGCTCTTGATTCTATGCCAAGCAACACAGGCACCCAGTTCCTTGTTGTCTGACATTTGTTAATGACCATCTCAGCAGGGATCTCCAAATGAATCAGCCACCCCTGAAAGGCTCACCCACCCCTGGAAGATGTTCCTAATAATTAGCTGGTGCTCAGTTAATAGACATTACAGAACACACTTCTAATCAAAGTGAAGCACCTTTTCAAATCCCAGACGTCCAAAAAGCTAACTGGCAGGAGAAGATAGGGTTGTTCAAAAAGCTGAAGTTGAAATCAAGTTTAAAAAACAAAACAAGGACCCTGAGATGGGAAATCTAAATACGAAAGTCAAAGAGAAGTCTAAACCTGCAAGTTGTGTATATTAACACCAATATCTTTAAGAAAAGATAACTAACTACAAAGTATTGCAAATAACATAGTTTTTTTTTTTTTTTTTAAAGAAAGGCAACTCTGCAGACAGTTTTCAAAACATGTAATTTTCAAAGCCCACATCTGCTCCAATGTGTCATTCTTAAATGAGCCCAAAGTTTCCTGGACAGTATGTTAACAGAGTGTCTTCATTCTGGAGAAAGTTGTAATACATCATTCTGTGTAATTATCATGTAGATATCTGGACCCCACCTTCCTGAAGCCAGCATTTCTTGCCTGGAATTAAATTGATCAGCACCAAAAGAGTACTGGCATCTAAAAAGCATGATCTTTTGCAATAGGTACAGCAAGGAGGAGAAAGGACTATTTAAGAGGAAGAGCCCAGGAACTAGCAACAATGAAAGCAATTAATGCCCTATGATGCCTTCATCCTTACTTCTATCTAACACCATTGATCAGTTTTGCTCATTTGTGAACTTTTGAAAATTCTCTGAGGGAGGACTTTTGGGTGCTAATGATAGTCTACTTTTTAAATCTGGACAGTGGTTGCACAAATCTGTTCACTTTGTAAAAACTGTATTGAGCTATGTGCTTAAAATTTGAATACCTACACTACTGATGCATGCTGTGGACTGAGTTTTGTCCCACCACCACCACCCTCTCATATTGAAGTCTTCACCCCCAACATGATGGCTTGTAGAGAAACGGCCCTCAAGAGGCAACCGGGTTTACATGAGGTCATGACAATGGGGTGCCAGGGTGGGCTTGGTGTCCTTGTAAGAGGAGACCCCTTATAAGAAAACAAGATCCCTCATTCTGCCATGTGGGTTTGCAATAAGGAGGCAACTGTCCGTAAGGCAGGAAGAAGGCCCTCACCAGGAACCAAATCATTCATGAACCTTGATTGTGAACCTCCTGGTCTCCAGCACTAGGAGAAATAGTGTCTATTTTTGAAGCTATGTAGTTGATGATATTTTGTGAAAGCAGCCTGAAAAGAATAATACCCAATACTTTAATAAAAGTTTAGTTAATAAAACCAAACAACAACAAAACAACTGCAAACCATTAGAAAAATAGTGCATTTCAGAAGTGCAGATGTTTAACCTAGCAGTTTAGATGCCCATGTTTCAGAAAGAAGTGCTGGGTTCAGTTCCTGACCCTGACTCCCGACTCCAGCTTTCTACTAATGCAGACCTTGGGAGGCAGCAGTGATAGTTTAAATGCTTGGGTTCCTGCCATCCATGTGGGAGATCTGGATTGCTTCCCCAGCTGCCTGGTTCTGGCTCTGGACCAACTCTAGCCATTGTGGGCATTTGGGGAGTTAGCCAGTGGATGGGAGAACTTTCCTCCACTGCCTCTCTCTTCTCCTCCCCTCTTCTCTTACTCCTTCTCCTCTGCTTCCTCCTCCTCCTTCTTGTTCTCTCTCTATCACTTTCTATGTCTCTATGCCTCTAAAATAAATAAAATATAATTTAAACAAGCTTTTAAAAAGAAAGTAGTATATCAGAAAACAAAAAATACTGAAAACCCATCATTTCATAGAGTTCACACAGTTATATTTTCTTGTAATACTAGCGGAGAATGAGTGTTGAGACTTTCTCAAATCCCCGAATTTGCAATGTTGCTTTAGGAAAAACAAAGATGCACTGGGATACAGCATGAGGACAGGTCAGATGCTTTTTCCATGACCTGTTCTACACAACAGCCTTGCACTCCTTGAAACTCAAGTCTATGCTTCAATAAAATGAAACATGGCTACTTACTTGGAGTTACACACACACACACACACACATACAGTCCCACTACTACAGTGTCTACAAATGCCCAACCTATTGCACAGGGTTTGCAGATATGAAAACAAACCAAGAATAGATTAGGCAAAAAGGATCATCATGGATCACAAATGAAATAATAATGGGCCACACAAATCTCTTTCCTGAAAAGTCAAAGTTCAATGTCACGCTTTCTTCATTACTAGAACTTGAGGTTTTGCATGATAAAAATGCAGTCGGTGACTGGTCATGGGAGCTGAAGCATGAGGCTGGGAACTGATTCTTTGGGATGATATTTAGTTTGAGTGAAAAACATTTTAGTAAATGGTAGGAGACACATAACACTAAAAATAACTAAAGGTTTCAATGTAGTTGACTGCTCAAGCGACAGCTATGCAAAGACCTGAGGAGCACTAGCCATTGCCTGGATTGAACCCGGTTCGACTCAGCATTCAGCAAGTTGTTTAATGTTTTCATGTCCCAATTTCTTCATTAGCCCACAGAGTGATAATAGATATTCCCCCAGGGGTTCACTGGGAGTCAACTGACTTAACATTAAAGTGTGCCTTTACATAAAAAAAAAAAAAATACACACAGAGAGTGTTATTATAGAATAAAAAAGGATTTTCCTTTTCTTAGAGCTACCAAATGGGACCCAACAGACAGGGTTACCATCCTGGCTTCGAGCAGAAGAAAAGAAAGGAAAAGTAAAATCAACTGTGGAAGGGGATCTCAGGATTCCCCAGGCCCCAAAGCATTTCTCTCAGTTGCTGAGACACACTGGAAATGCCTAAATGCATCCTATAACTAGAAAGACTTGAAATGGCAACAGTCCTTAAAATATCCCTTTGGTACTTTTCTCTGAAGGGAGGAGAGAACTTCCACTTTGCTCATGGCCTTGTCTAAATACTGACGGAGTTTGTGGATTCAAAAGGCTTCCATAGCCTCGGCAGCTCGTGTCAAGAGCCTCGGCTGATCACTGACGTCATACATAGGAGTGTTAATTATTAAATGAAAAATAGGAGTCACTGTGCACTAACTTCTCATGCAGGAATCTCAAAGAATTGTATTATAATTATGTCTAAGTGCTCGCAAAAGATGTGTCATTCTTGGGTGCTTCTTTAAAGTTAATTAAGTTTCTAAAAAAAGAAAAAGAAATGAAATTAACTTAAAGATGCAATGACTTTGAACAGCCCTTGTCTTGACTGTTGAGGAACAATTTTGTTTGTTTTTCATGCAAATTGTTGAAGTCTTAGTATAGAGTTGGTCTCTGTGTTTAAAGTTAATTTCACACTAAAGTGTAAATGACTGCTGTCAGGAAACTTGCAGACGTGAATTTGAGACCTGGATGCAGAGGTTGCTGGGGCACTAGACACTGATAAGTAGAGAGTCTCAAGAGCTTGAAAATAAGAAGAGAAAATTAGGAACATCAAAGGCCAACTTCATTTTTTCTATAATCTGACTAAATACAGGGAACTATTTCCTCATGAAAAAACATTTAAGGAAATGAGCAGAGTATTTATAAGTTCCCCAAAGTCATTTCTTTCTTAATTATTTGGGGTATATAAACTGAAGTACTTTTGCTTTTTTTTTCTAAATGACCCAGCAGTCATCCCACTCCTAGGAATTTACCTGAAGGAAATGAAATCAGTTTATGAAAAAGCTGTGTGTAGCCCCTGGTTATAGCAGCTCAGTTCACAACAGCTGAGACATGGCATCAGCCCTGATGTCCCTCAGCTGAGGACTGGATCCAGGAAGTGTGGTGTATGTACACCATGGAATACTACTCAGCAACAAAAAACGAAATCGTTTCTTTTTCAACAAAATGAATGTAACTGGAGACCATTATGTTTAGTGAAATAAGCCAGACCCAAAAAGACAACTATCATGTATTGTCTCTGATTTATGGTAGCTAATATATAGAGCACAAAAAAGTAATGTTTACCAGTGAAACTGACACCTTGAGATTTGATTATTGCTTATAGTCCTTGTCTACACTCCTACAGAATAGTGATCTTTCTACTTATTCAATTCTTCATTTAGTGGAGGATTAGGCCTGTGATTATAAAGTAAACTGATAATGTATTGTCACAAAAATTAAAAGAATAAAAAAGAAAAGAGGATGGAAAGTGTCGCTCCCCCTCTTCGTGGAGGAACGACACTAAGC